>NW_024543081.1:33505000-35905000 GCF_018167655.1 Microtus oregoni
CAGTCAGGAAGAGGATACTATACAGAAGAATTCAAGACATTCAAGATTATCATTAACTATATATGTGTGCGTAGAGAGAGAGAGAGAGAGAGAGAGAGAGAGAGAGAGAGAGAGAGGGGAAGAAAGACGTAAAAGATAAAAGAAAATAAAGACCACAGAAAGAAAAATAACCATTTTGGTGACCATCATTATCATATCCATATTTGATCAAAAGTCAAATGAATGAAATCCTCTATTGCAACTAGAGATAGAATAAGGAATGTGATAATTGTGACTAGTTAGTAAAAACAGTTTGTAGGATACAAGAGATGGCACAATAATTTAAGAGTATATACCACCCTTGCAGAGGAGCCAAAATTGATGCCCAGCACCCACATTGGATGGCTTACAACCACCTATAACTCCAGCTCCAAGGGGAAATCTGACATCTCTGGTTACTATGGGCACTTGTACGCATGTACATAAACCCCTCCCATACAGATTTATAGTCATGGGATTTCTTCATCCTTTATGAAAACGGCTATCTAAATGAGAGTGGTCCAGAGAGGTAGCTTGTGGAATAAGATGAACAGTCATGGTCCAACAACTAGATAGATTTCAGCAAACACTCACTTAAGGAAAGCACTAGACTTGGTGAAGTAAGTACAGGATGACAACTTAAGTGGGTCTGGACATGGAGATTTAGAGAGAAAATTAGAGTCAGACTCAATATGGAATTCCACCTGGGAAGACAGAACTTGAAGTCTGAAAAGACCTTTCAAATCTCACTGCCTGAAAACGGGGGACAAAGATAAGAAATCAGAAGTGCGGCTCCAAAGATTTGTTTAAACAGGAAAGAGCACATGAAAGCAGCAATAACATTGGCTTGGGGCAACTCAGGAAGGTCTTAGTTCATGAACTGGAAGAAGCAACAGTGAACTTCAAGGGCTTTTGGTTGGTATTCTTCCCTCCTGAAATGTAAATCCACTTAAGAGGCAGCACCAAATGTACATTCTACCCAAGAGGGGAGGGTAGCTGCCACCAGAGAAATAAGGAATGGTTCACAAATCTTTCCAACTGCTCATGTTCATCAGAGACATCCATTTTACTGTTATCTGATTAATGAGGATGTTTTGTGTAAGACTTTTCAGGTGACTGAAGAGTATATTGAACTAAGGAACAGTCCCGCATAGAATGTGTATTTCAGGACGAAAGGGGACTAAAGGAGCTGCTGGTAACAGGCTTCTGAGAAAACCACAGAGAACAAGACACTGAATTAGTCATCTAGCCACTTTTCAGTCAGTTGAGACACAAAGGAAAGTGAATATTACATCATCAGTGGGCTCTGAGTGAACACTCATACGCACACAGCCACGCACACATGCCAGGATTGTGGGGGAAGAGGGCAAGAAGCCTCTGAACCAATTATTTTCCTTGTGGTAAAGACTTTTAAATTGTAAAATGAAAGGTTTTAACCCTATGTCTGGTGTGGGAGGTCCTTCTGTCTATGTGTTGATTTTATTAGTTAATGAATAAAGAAAACTGACTTGGCCTATAGCATGGGAGGAGGAGGAGGGCAGAGTCAGAAAGAAGCCATAGATCCATCTATCATGCCTGAGATAGATGCTGGGAACTTTAGCTGGTAAGCCACAGCTACGTGGCGATATACAGAGTAATAGAGATGGGTTAGTTTAGGATATGAGTTAAACCAGAAATATGCTTAAGCTGTTCTCCAAACAGTGTTGCCAATAATATGGTTTTCTGAGTGGTTATTTTGTGGCTGGGCAGCCAGGATGAGCAAATGACCCTTCCCCCAACATATGCCTATGAAATTTCATCCTACTAGTCTAAAATATGTAGTCAACTTTCAAAAACAAATTGGGGTTTTCAACCTAAGTGTGTAGGAACTAATTTGTTAAAACATCAACGTATTTGAAAAGGATAGGTAGCAAGCAGATCTTTCCTTGAAGTCATCATATTTTAGAGTCTCATAATACCTCATGGAACAAAGGGACATTATAAAAAAAATAAAATCTTTTTCATGAATTTTACAATAAAAGCTCAGAACAAATATGTGTTTCTGTGTGAATCAGAGTCCCAGGATGACATGGTATTTGTCTTATCCCACCCAGTCTCTCTCCTCCTTTCCCATCTCTTGTTTCTTTTCTTTTTCCCCTTTGAGAAACAATGCCAGCTGTTAATCATTTTGCTGGAAAAAACTATTTTTGAATTTAACGTTCACCTGGTTCATTTTAATAAAATGTAATCTTTGGGCATTTTTACAATGGTGGTACATGGCAGTGAGATTTGCTGAGGGAGGAAGAGGAAAGAGGATCATGAGTTTGAGGCCAGCCTGGGCATCCTTTAAATTGCCATTGTTGCCCTCTTTTCAACAGGAAAAAAAAATGGAGAAACGGTGATGATTAATCCACAAATTACCGAGCCACTATTTGCTTTTATCTTGTGCTCCTTTCTATAGTACTCTGCTGGATTATTTCACTTGCATATGGAAGAGTGTTTGGGTTCCAATTCCTGATACTTACTATCCCAAGTTATCTTGCTAAAATTACACACTTTATATACTCCAGCTGTGGCCAGGTGCAAGTAACTCCACAGGTAGATTTAGAAGTTATTTTCTTATGTAAGTATTTGACTGAAAGACCTAAAGATATTCTAATTTAGAAAATGCAAATGAATTTGGACTCCCTGCCCATGTCCCAGCAGTACTTCAGTGTAGCATGAATTCTAATTGGTCTTAATAACAAAAACCCGGAGTCAGATAGCTCATTAAATGCTGAAAGATCAAAGAAGCAGAGCAACCAGCCACTAGTTCTTACCTCTACAAAATCCTCAGACCGAATGGGGCATCCTGTCTCTACAAGTCCTCAGAATTTTCATGCCATCTCTATGAAACTTCTGACTGAATCCCGAGAACCTGTCTTCTCCTGCCTTATATTCCTCTCTCTGCCCAGCCATATCACTTCCTCTCTTCACCTCTCTAGTACTGAAATTAGAGGTGTGAGCCACAACTGCTTGGTTCTGTTTCTCTTTTAGACTGATTCAATTTTGTGTATCTCAGGGTAGCCTTGAAGACCCAGAGAACCCTCTGCCTCTGTCTCCCCAGTGCTGGGGTTAAAGGTGTGTCCCACCACTGCCTGGCCTCAATAGCTGACTAGCATAGCTAGCTCTGCACTCTGCACTCTGACTCTGGAAATATTTATTTCTTAAAGCACAAACAAAATATCACCAAAAGTCTACAGTAGAAAGCGATGTGGGAAGTCCTTCTTTATATGTGTTTGCTTTTATAGGTTAACGAAAAAGAAGCTGCCTTGGCCTGTGATAGGTCTACTTGGCAGAGTAGACCTAGCTGGGGAAAACTAACCTTGATGCTGGAAGAAGGCAGAGTCAGTGTAGCTGTGGCCAGGGACACAAGGCTCCGGAATCTTGCTGGTAAACCATGAGCCACATGGTAAAGTATTTCTTTGCTATTGACAATTATTTCCTTTTATCATTCTGTGACCACAGGTAACACAGGAAACTTAGTAATACTCATGTTTATCCCTGGTATAAAATTCATCTCTGGTGCTGTGCAAATGTATTTGGATTTATGTTTGATTTGGGGAGCCAAATGAGCCTCTTAAAATTATTTTTTCATAAGAACAATATTTTATTAGAACAGTATTACTAGACAAAACCCTAAGCAGTGGTTCCTACCAGTTTTGTCCATGCCAACTTCTTTTTTACACAGTTATTCTCTCTCAAAACCTAAGAATGCTCTTTGGCACCCTCCCCTTGCTTATGACATATGCTATAAATCTACAGTACCGTGTGCCTTCAAGAACACCCTAGACAGATTTGATCCTACTGCTACCTTAAAAGTTATGTTAGTTCTTACCTAGAATGTCACTGAAACTTTCAGATGGTTTGATGCTGTAGCACAACCCTTTGTTTTAATTTATATATAAAACCTCTGTTGTCTTTTTCTCAAATCCATGACCTTTCTATATGAAATTATGAAATAAGAAAAAAAGTAACATAAAAAAATATCAAAATATTATCAAATATAAAAACAAAGATCATCTTTTAAAAGTAATTATTATTAAGCCTTCATTAAAATCCACTGATTATGATTTACCAGTAAGATCCCACTGTAGTCTATGCAACATGAGACATTAAAATCGACAGGACTCATTCACTGTAGCTCTTCTGCTCTTCTGCTATTTCTTTGTCCTTCACTGCATGCCCTCGTTTTCAGGCTTAATGGCAAAGATGTATTCTGACACACTAGATTGCTCTCCGCTCGAGTCATTTTCCTGAGATAACCCTTTTGTTTAAGCGACTTTTCTTGCTGTCTTTGCAATACCCTCGGCTTCCCTAGGCAAGTACAAACCACTTTATAGCACTTAGTCTTCTTATGTTTCTTACAGTTTTCTGCTCTTGATGCCTGCATTTGTTTATTGACTGAATCACTTACCGGGAGTGACCTTGAATAGAGAATCTCTGTCTATTATTATTCACTTATTTCCGAGTCCTGTATATATGTCATGCATACTCAAGACATTTCTTCAGAAATTGTCCTATTTAATTTACATTTAACACAATGGAAGATATTGGTATAATACAATTTAAAATCCTGATCATAGTTCTTTGTATTCGTTTGAACTTCTTTGAGCATTGTAACACTTCCATGGGCAGACTTGCTGTGTATGTGGCAGTCTTTTAGGCACATGACTTTGCTTTAACTACTTTATCCATACAGAAACTGTAGAGCAGTGTGGGGGGAATCACTCAGTGTCTGTTTCACCTACCATTTTTGTCATTGTCACTTAGCTAAATATTTTTGAATAGGCTCATGACCTCTAATATTCTATAATGATAGCTCATTTTCCATTACATGAAACAGAAGGAAGACATATAAGTCAAATAATCCCAGCCATAAAATTTATTTCAAAATGTTTTCTCTATACATCATCTTTTAGAACTTTAAGATATAAAGAGCAGTTCCATTCTCCAAGGATATCATACATGTTTATTGTGGAGATGGACTGTTTACCAGTATGTCTGGAGGAATGGAGATTTGGACAAGTTATAGATTAGACAATCTGCACTGTCAATATACAGGAATGTCTTTAGATTTGGTTGTTGCCATTTATCACTCATATTAACAGAGATTACGTTTGTTAAAAATTGTGGTTATTCCACACACCTGTGTGTAGGAGCCTGCTCCTACAAGGTCAGCTAGGGTTCCTGGATTGGGGATCCTTGAGACCAAAGAAAAGTCAGAAGAAACAGAAGACAGGATTGATGTGGGATTCCTCTCTTTATGCTGTGAATACCATTAGTTAAAAAAGAGCTCCAGATGAAAAGAAAATAGAAGACAGGGAGACACAAACATAATTAGTACAGCTACTTGGTTTTGATCACTATTCTTTCAGCATGTGTTTAAGGCCCAACCTGTGCTGGACACATCTATTGGTTCTCTTGTCATCTAGTTTATTCTCAAAGAAAACATATAAGACAGTCATTAGGCGTTCAAGTTCCAGAACAGAGAACTGAGTCCAAACATACAATGTGATCTGGTTAAGGTCCTGTTTTTATGTGTCAGGTGATGTTCATCTTGGCCTTTGCACCACAAACTTGGTGTTTTCTTTCTCTTCCCATGCTAGTGGTGGGGACTTTCAGATGTCCATGGATGTTTCTAGCAGAAAGGTTGAAGTTTTCATTGGGTGATATAATCTCAGGAGAGCCTAGCAGTTGTAGTCCATGAAACCAGTTTCAATGACTTGTAAAAGTCCTTTCTCAAAGGAAGATCTTTCTTGCACCTTGCATTGCACAGTATATCTCTTTTGTCCTTTGTTTATTGAGTCTTTCTTTTCCCCCCTCCCATGCTAGATAGTAAATACTGTATCTCCTCAATGCAGCTATAGAAATTCATACCCCAACGCAATGGATTTAAGTGGTTTGTTCACTGAAAAACAGGCAGGTAGGAGAAACTCCAATGAAGAGAATTAATTTCCTTATAAGAGAGATCCACAGATCTCCTTCATGGATTCTGACAGAGGACAACCATCTATGGACTTGCAAAAATAAAAATGAGAAACAGGGATATAGAAGAAAAGAAATTGATATTTCTCATAATCATTACTTGTCTCAGTTGGTTTTCCCCCTAAGGAACATCTGATTGTTTATTAAATTAAGTTGGTATCTATGCATTTTAACCTCATCTGGCCACCCAGTGCCTGCATTTATTATTCTGAGTGGAAACTTGACATTCAACATCTGGTCTGCATTCAGCTTCCTTTAATTTCCTTTATTCTCCTCTACTCTCTTCCCCATTCTATCTGCTGTGCTTTTCTACAAAAGACTAATGTAAGTGGCTGTTAATATGTTTCAGCATTTTATATCCAGAACTCCAACTTGCATTTTGTTCCAAGATCAGAGACCCTGCCTGATGGATCCACAGATGTTATAGAAGTAAAATGCCTCTGTATACAAGTAAGGAACAAAGGAGACCAGAAAGCATATTTATTACAGTTAGATAAGAAGTATTCTTTCTTCTGACAAGGAAGCTACTCTGAAACAAAATTTGCAAATGCTCACATTTGCATCTGCTTAAGGCAGCACAATGCACTTCCTTCAAAAGGAAAAGAAATGGTGTATGGTCAAGAATAAACGAAATAGACTTACATTTAAAGATACACATCCCAACTGGTTTGTGATAAACTTCAGGAGATTATTTTGCAGGGAAGTCCTTTGTTTCTTTGAGAAATTTGATGTGGACAAGAGAATCAGATACCTGAGTCATTGTCTCAAAGACAATTTCCAGTCTTGGCCGTAGCTTGAATTAGTCACATCGTGAAAAGAAAACAATGGGCAAATCCTAAATATTCGATTTTGAAAAGCCTGCATTGGAAAAACATCTGTATTGAGGAACAGGGAACTCTTGGGAAATGTGGCCGCTCAGTCAGCACTGCATAATAAAGGAAAGGAATGAACAACCGGATGGAACTAGAATTGTTCTACACATATGTGTCAGAACTTGATGGAAGTCCAGCGAGCCTCAGCATTTGAGAAGCTGGATTTCATCTTGGGCATTTGTAAGTTTTGGCTTCTTCAAGCTGGAACACAAAATTCACTTTTGTATCCTTACTTTCCTTCACTGGGTCAAGCAGCATTGAATCAGGCTCTAGCAGAGTTTATGCTGATTAACTTACAACTTGTAATCAGCCATTAAACAAGAAAATCTGACTCAATTGGCCTGAATGTGCATACCAGGAGCTGATACCTAGAATCGTCTTCTTTGTTTGTGAGGCTCCTTTGCACACGGTCCTTTTCACTTTCCCTCACCATTTGCTTTCAGTCCTGTGGTTTGCTTTAATTGCCAACTTGGCATCTGGGAAAGCATGGCAATGAGAGATGGTCTACATTGAGTTGGTTTGGGGGGTGGTATCTTCATTAGCTTTATTGATATAGGATGTTCCAACCCACTAAAGACAACACCACTCCCTAGGCAGGGTCCTGACCCATGTAAAAGTGGAGAAACAGAGCATAACATAAGCAAGCAAGCTAGTGAGCATGTATTAATTCATTTCCCTCTGCTCTTGACTTTAGATGTAAAATGCCTAACTGGATTTCTTTGATTTCCCTGCTGTGATGTCCTGCAATTGTGAGTTGAAATAAACTCTTTCCTTCCCTTCCTCTACCACATGGGATTTTCAGGGTTTGTTTTAGAGCAATAGAAACTAAAATCTAGAAAAGCATCCATGCCTGTTGCCATTCCAGAGAGATGTTTGCCAACACAGCTTCTTTGCCCTCAGAGATATCTGTGGCGACCTTCTCAGGTTAGTTTTTAAACCAAAGACTACTGCAATATCGTTCTCCTTGCATCTGGAGACCCCAGATCTTAATGAATAGGCAAAGTTTATCTGGTCTGTAATCCTTCATCCACAAGCTATGGTTCTTTCTCACTACACACATTTTTCAATGTTCATAAGCCATGGAGAGATCTGCCCCTCGTTCTAAATTTTAATGCTCAGTTTGAGTCTAAGTTAACCTTATCTCAATCCCCTTTGGGACAATAACTAATCAATTATTTCATCTTTTGTTTGTGCTTCAGCCACTCCCACCTCCTTTCCAAAGGTTTGCTTAGCCTGTGTTGATTTAAAACAAAACCAAAATAAAAACCAATTAACATTTCATGACCTGACTGCACCCGTCATCAACTGTATTGCACTTTAATTTAGAAATCACTTATTGTAAATGTATTTTTTAAAATTTTTTTTAATTGAAAAAATTTCTGCCTCCTCCCTGCCTCCCATTGCCCTCCCCCTCCTCCCACTCCTCTCTCCCTCCCTCCACTCCTCTCCCCTTCCCCCCACTCCATTGCCCCTCCCTCCCCAATCTGAAGAGCAGTTCAGATTCCCTGCCCTGTGGGAAGTCCAAGGTCCTTCCCACTCCATCCAAGTCCAGGAAGGTGAGCATTCAAACAGGCTAGGCTCCCACAAAGCCAGTTCATGCAGTAGGATCAAAACCCAGTGCCATTGTCCTTGGCTTCTCAGCAGCCCTCATTGTTCGCCATGTTCAGAGAGTCCAGTTTTATCCCATGCTTATTCAGTCCCATTCCAGCTGGGCTGGGTGAGCTCCCAATAGATCAGCCCCACTGTCACAGTGGGTGGGTGCACCCCTTGTGGTCCTGACTTCCTTGCTCATGTTCTCCCTCCTTCTGCTCCTCATTGGGACCTTGGAAGCTCAGTCCAGTGCTCCAGTGTGGGTCTCTGTCTCTATCTCCATCCATCGCCAGATGAAGGTTCTATGGTGATATGCAAGATATTCATCAGTATGGCTATAGGATAGGATCATTTCAGGTTCCCTCTCCTCAGTTGCCCAAGGAACTAGGTGGGGACAAATTGTAACATTTCATATTAAAATTTAATATTAAAATCTAATAATTTTCTTTTATTGTAAAAATTCTATATGTAAAGCATTTCTTTTATCAGTCTTCTTCAATGTGTCTAAATCAATTAAAATTCATAAACTTTGAGTTTCCTTAATACTTTCCTATCACTAAAACATGAATGATACCACACTTTAATAACACCATTTTTCATGTCTAATATTCTTTTATGCTATCCCTCTTCATGTGTCTTGTTCTATTAATTAAGGAATTGTCTAGATGGATGGCCTTTATGGGTAATTACATTTTTCTTTTCACAATCGTCTTTCTTGAAATGTCTTCTCATTTTTATTTAGTCATGGCTATCATCTCAACCTTCTGAAAAGAGGACTTTAAGAATGTCATAATCTCTGGTCAAATTTGACTACTTAGGAATGAGACATCCTGTTCACTGAGTGCTTTATATGATCCAGATATTTTGGTTAGTTTATCATGTTTTACCTAACAATACTAAGTTGAGATTTAAAAAAATCAGCCTACTAAATTCCAACACATATGCTTTCAATTACTATATTATAGAAAGGCCAATTAGCATACTTTGATACATGTGGTGAACCAAATATATGCAAATTCTTAACTTACACCTTTCAGAGTTACAATTTTCTGATAACTTACATGTAACCCCAATATTACATGCTCAAAATACATAAAGTGTTATACTTAGAAAAATATTTTATTATTATATAGAACAAATATCAAAATTTTCTTTTTTCAAAAATTTGACCCATCATCTATATGCCTATACGGAACCTTTTGGAAATAAGGATGGAAAAGGCAGCATAGGACATCGTACAGGCAAATGCATTTAGTTTTCTTGCCTTTACCATCAAGTAAAGAAGAAAGTGTGGACTCTTCATAACATGTAACTAGTATTTTCTCCTCGCCATGCCTGAACTTGTGCAGGGGACATTTGGTATTCAGTTGTGTTTTATACTGTTACCAATGGTGTTGTATTTCAATGGCAGAGTTGCTGCAGTTGCAGAATAGAGAGGGATGGAACAGCATCATATTCCTTGTGCTTTAGTTTTCTTACTTGTATTTATTTTCTAAAGTTTCTAGTCCAAACTCTTTCACAAAACTTTGGCTCTCCTGACTCTCTTGGGAAATACACCAATTATTGTTCCCAACTGCGTTAGACCCATGTTCCCCACATATACTGTAACTTATGTCTCAGTTTGCCCTCGTAGCCTGAGTGGAGGTAACTAGAGATGAATTTCCTTCCTAGGAGCACACAGTGTACTCAGAAATACAGGAATGTAAAAGTTAAATATGTTACGTGGCAAAATCACACTTGGGTCAAATAAAAGTGTAACCAACTAATTCTGATAATATTTGTGGCTGACTTTCACAGTTCAACTATGCATAAATTGGTGTTTAATTTCATTTCATGATAGTCAACAAATTCTTTAGTTCCTACAAGGGTCTGAGAAATGGAGGGAGAAATGGGGTGAATATGATCAAGATATGTTCTATAAGTACACTATAACTTTAAAGAATAATGAAAGAATGATTAGGAAGAGAAATAAGCTGTATGCCCTTACTCTGATGTTATCAGTTAGTTGCAATGGTGGGATGAATGGTGAAGAATTATTCTATGTAATAAATCAAGACTTTCCATTCTGATAGAATTAAGGTCCTTTCACCAACTTCTAACAAACTCAAAATTTTAAAGCTGTCTAAACTAATTATAAGAAAATTATAATATTTCTTCATACCAGGGTTACAGAAACACCTATATATTATTAATAGACTCTGAGTTTTATGAATATTTTATAAATATTATTAATAGACATTGATTTTCCTACATTATATGACAATGCTGCAGATATTCCAATATGTGACTTAGGTTTGTACCACTGTTACCTTCAAGTTGCAAGTAGACCTGCTGTCAGATCTGGCTTACTTGTATTATTAAGAAGCCATGTATTATCAAAAACTAGTTTAATATTTTCATAGCTGTGATTCCAAATGAATTTTTTTCTAATAGGCGATTTAAAATAAATCATCTGGTATTCTAGGGGGTGTTCATTAGGTAAGTCAAAAATGTCCACAATACAAATGTGGCAGAAGACTTCTATATAAATGTTGAGCTTTGGAAGTTCTGTGAAGTTGGAAACTTAAAAAAAAAAATGAACTGGACTTAGTTTTTTTTCAGAAACAGTTGGACTCCGGTAACACATACAGTGAGTGTTACATAGCCAGAAAATGGCATGTTGAGTTATTGGAAAATGCAACCAGAATGTTGCATTATCCATGCTCAGCTGCTATTTCATTTCATTTATGCAGTATACATTGTAAATAACAAGGGTTTTAGAATGTAGAAGCCTTGGAATGAAGCTCTGAAGAAATAAGATAGATGGCTTCTGTGCAAAACACAGATGTAGATTAGGCCTAGACTCCTGCCAAGTGACAGGGCAGAAAGATATATTTTAATTTCCTGTTTATTCACATGCATGTGTCTCCTGTCTGGTTTCAAACCCTTAAAACCCATATTCCACCCTTTTTAGGATCATCCCGAGCTGACCTGCTGCTCTCTCATTTAAGCAGCATATAGTCACTAATAGAGTTGAATATGTAGTAGGCAGCAGAGGGAAGCATTTGGATGTGGGCTAAATTGCATTATAGCTAAAAGCACACCAGATCAATGTTGGGGGGCTTGTTTTGATTTGTTCCTCGGTCTTAATTCTCTTCATTATAAATTTGCTTAGATGAGAATCCATAAAGTTTTCTCGTCTACAACTCTGTTTTTGTTTGACATGTGGTCATTTGTTATTCTCTACCATTTTTATAGACTCCTCCCACCAAATTCCACATTAAATTACTAAACAAATCTGCCTTGTTAGAAAACAGACCCTGTATGTCTGTTTTGTGAATTTGTCCCCTGAAGTAGCCAGTGAGTAGAGCAGAAAAGGCAGTCTCCTCTGTCTTGGGTTCAGTCTGGTGGTAAAGCAACAAGCAATGACCACTCTCAAACATGGAATAGTCTGCAATAAACTTTCTTATATTTTTAACCGTTTGCCCAACTTTTCATCTATTAGTTATTTCTGCTCTGTTAACCTCTGTAACATATTCTAGTCAACACCCTCCTCCCAAGAAGAAACTCTCACAAGCTAAATGGTGGTTGTTACTAAGATTCTGGCAGCTACTACTAGTTGCAAACACGTGAATCAAGGTGGGTAAAGAACATCTGGGAAGTGGTCCTAGACAGATGTTCATGGACGTTGCCCATTCTCGCTCCTCATTATTTAATCATATCATGCCAGGCTGACTGCTCTTCAAACCCTTGTCATTTTCTACTCAGTCTCATGTAATTTCACAGGCCACACTATCCCCTAATTATACCCATCACTCATTCAGGGCTCTCTGCATTAGCTACTTGAAACTTGCCAATCCCTATCATATTCTTTGACTTTCACCTCAAACACTATGGATTTTTCTGAATCTGTAGAGTTGTTGTTCCCTCAAATGCAAACAGTTTACTGTTCTCTGATATCTCATCATTTTCTGGCATAAAAAAGGTGACATTCAAATTCTGAGGAGGAATTGATGCATCAGTGATTCAGTGTGTAGAATGTATAAAACTATCCCAGAATGCCACTTGGTGATGAAATTCAGGGACCATGTGCTCACAGTTACATCTTGGAATTCTTTATTTCTTGAGTCTATTTTAGTATCAAACATGAGTTTAGTTCTATACCTCCATGCTATAGAGTGGAAGGAAGGAAGGAAGGAAGGAAGGAATGAAGGAAGGAAAAATGAAAAGGAAGGAGGGAGGAAGGGAGGGAGGGGAGGAGGGAGGAAAGAAACATGAATTCATAGAGACATAATTCTACTAATATAGGCTATTAGGAGGACACACATGAAATTATATTCTCATAATAAGCGATAAAGAATAATCCAGCATGTTAAGAAATAAGAAGGTTTGAGAGAGTGTGGGGTTCTATAAAGACCAAAGATTGTGGGTTATTTTCTTAGTAGTGCATATCAAAAGAGTGGTACAGCACAGCCTTACTCTCCTTGTTATAGGAATAATTAAAGTAAACTTGAGAGCTGAATGAATGCGATACGTGTCTGAAATATACTGGTCCAACTGTGGATGTACAAGCATAGTCTAGCCTGAAAATCCAGACCAGGTCTTTGGAGAATCCAGAGGATCAAATTCCATGTCTACCACTTGCTAAATTGTTGCTCTTTTTCATTACCCAACCTCCATCTTATAGTTACATTGATGAACCTACTACTGCTTACCTCATCCATAGTTGTAAGGAATAAAAAAGATAATCGAGGCAATTTCTTAAAATAATGTCTGGCATCTAGTGCAAATTTATGAACAACAGCTGTCGTTAAGAAACATGTTCTTCAATGCTAGAGTTACTTATAAGTTTCCCATGCTTCTGTAATCATCCTTTATCTGTTCTCTAGTGACCCTAAATAACCTTTGTTTCATCGAGATAGATTTGGATGGACTCATTGACTTGATCTGTGAGTGATGAACTATCAGGAGTGAATAGATATTTGTCTCCCGGAAAATTTGTACAATAGTAGACATTCAAAGAGCCCCTCTTCTCTACTATTGACTTAATGGCAGCTCATAGTGCACACTATCTGTTCTCTCTCTCTGTGTGTGTCTGTGTGTGTTTGTGTGACTGTGAATAAGTGTGCAAGTACAGATGATTCTAGAGGAACATCCCCTTGCTTCATGAAACAGGGTCTCTCAATGGCCTGGAGCTCACCACTTAGGCCCTGCTGGCTGGCCAAGGAGCCCCAGTGATCACCTTTCCAGGACAGCATTATATGCACAATACTACACCCACACTTTTATATAGAATCAGAGAATCAAACTTTAAACACAACCTTACACTTTCTGAGCAAGCACTTTACTGGTTGACCTCTCTCCCCAGTGCCACTCTCAATATATTCTTCACGTGACATTTTTAGTGTTTCTACAAATTCTGCTGATGATAGGGTGAATCTTAAAATGATAGTAGGCCACAACTGAGGCAACTTTCTCTCTGATTGTACCCACAGCCTCTTGGAATTTGTTCTTAATTATTGAGTGAATTAGTAAAGGGGGCCTGAAGCTAAAGCCTTCAAAGAAAGAAAGCAGAATAAATAGTTAGAGAATGTATTACCTGGGATCTAATCATAAGAACTGTTGTTTATAACAATAGAGTTCTTGATTCTTTTTATTTATTTATTTTTTTATTTTATTTTTTTAAAATTTATTTATTTATTAAGGATTTCTGCCTCCTCCCCGCCACCGCCTCCCATTTCCCTCCCCCTCTCCTGATCAAGTCCCTCTCCCTCATCAGCTCAAAGAGCAATCAGGGTTCCCTGACCTGTGGGAAGTCCAAGGACCGCCCACCTTTAAAACTTCATTTGCTGCACCTGAAATGCAGTGATTTCATGATACACAGCTGTATTTTAACAAAGACCCCTGACATTCAAATAAGCATGAATAATATTTTATTACTGTGAAACAGATTTCAACCCTTCTCCAATGCCTTTATTTGAAACATTGTTTTCAGCCTACTACATTTCTTCAAGATCAACCCCAAATCCTACCTCTTTTTCTTTGGAAGCTTAATCATTTGGTGGACATATTTTGGCCTTGAACACTAAATTGTACTTTATTTACTCATTGATTAATTCCTCAAGTCAACATAATTTGTTGAAGACCATTATGGCACCAAAGATATCAAGTTACACCAAACCAAATTCTTGTCTTTAAAATATCAAAATCTTTTGCAGAAGACCTCTCTAAACATTAGCATTATAAAGGTTGACATGCAAGAATTCTGCTTTACAAGGGAAGGCCTGGACTGGACTCCTGTCTTTATACAGGAGTTAATGTTGTCAGTCTGCCTCTTCTCCAGTGTTATAAGGAAATAGAGGCACAATAAGTACCATCTTGTAACCAACAGTAACTTTGACTATATTGTATCCCATAGACAGGGTAGTATCTTACTTAGACATGTAATGGGAATGAATGATCAGGACAAAGAGATTTATAAGCAAACTATCGAACAATATTCTTGGTAACACGTCTTTAAGGAACCCAAGGAAGTAAGGCTGAGTAGAAAATAATGAGCACTGAACTAAAATACAATTACAGTGATTGTCATATTCATTCCACAGTAAGCTAGAGAGATAAATTAGATTATCAGAGTTGTAGCACTCTGTGGAGTAGGTTACAGAGAGTCTATCTGGGACTCCCTATCAATGGAAGGGCTCACAAATTTGGGCAAGACAGTTGTTAACAACTGAGAAATTTCTAGACAAGAGCTTAGCTCTGACATGTGTAAAATTCAGTGACAGTAGCTGAGAATAAGGCCTCCGTGCTGAATGGATAGCTGGTGACCACACCACAGCGTCCATTACAGTACCTGCCACACGGAATATATTTGTACATAATACTCTGTGTTTTAAATTTTATTTTTCATTATAGGCAAGTGTTTATAGTCCTACCTGAGTGCTGGGCGACATATTCTCCTCTCCTGAGCTTCCAGCTCTGAGCTCATTTGACATTTGTTACTGTGGGGAACTAAGCTCCTTGAAATTGCCATGCCTCTTGCTAGTCAGTGGACAAGACCTTCTTGCCCATATCGCTCAACAACTGGAATTTTAAGTAAACCATGAAGTCAAGAAATCAATCATGATCAAGGCATTCACAGTTGGCTGGCAGCTATGATGACAGTTGAGAAGAAAAGACATCGCATGCTAATGAGATGGGAGTTCCCTGGAATTAGGCCCACGTTAGAGGAAATAATGACTCTTTCCAAAAATGTAAATCAAAGAGATTCTTCTTTAGTAAAATCAGTTTAATCAAAACAAAGGAAGACAAGAAAAGAAGTTAGTGAAACACACACACACACACACACACACACACACACACACACACACCACATCTCTTTGCCAAACTAACCCTTGTAAGAGATTTTACTTAAGAAATATTTGGACCCACTGTTGTTGTAAGAGAATCCAGCACCACTGAATCAGTGCCACTTTTGGGAACATGCAGGTTAAGTTGCATGTTTGGCAAAGGCAGAGTGATGGCTTTCACATTTTCCCGAAGTCTGCTTCCTGACTGCAACCTCAACGACATCCCAGCAAATGGTCTGGATATCTGTGTTACTTTTCCAAATCTGAAATCCCTGTGGTCTGCCTGGGAGAACATCCTACTCCATATGGATGGAAAATGCCACATAATGAACCGAGAACTTAGGGTATTGGTTTTCCCTGGATTGCAAATGTGTCACCAGAGTCTGTGAAGGTTAACAAGAAGTCATCAAGCATACATTTGGAGTGATCATGGAAGACTGGCTCATTTTTACCCCTGCCCCAGCCTTTTCTTTTATCAATTATGGACTTGTTGCCCTGATATTGCTTTGAAGGTAGGGTAACTGTTATACAACAGGTTTGTTAAATACATGACTATGGCTCTCAATCTTCCTAATGCTGAGATCCTTTAATATGGTTCCTCATGTTTTCATTATTTTCATTTATTATACAATAATTTTTAATATACAATTATTTTGTTGCTATTTTATAACTGCATTTTTGCTGTTGTTATGAATTGTAATGTAAACATTTTATATGCAGGATATTGGATATGCAACCCCCAAATGGCCGCAACATACAGGTTAAAAACCACTAATCTATGAGATTTTTCTTGATGCCTCATATTTCAATAAAATGAAAATAAATATAAGTTAGACTCAGCAGTTAGCTTCCTCCTTTCCCTATTTCCCCATCTTTGTCAGCAAATGTACACATTTAAGCACATACATGCATACGCAAGCACATGGATACATATAAATGCATGCATATACATACAGGATTTTATATTTCCTACAAAAACATCAGGAATACTATGCAATAATATAATAATTATGACATGGAATTGATGACACTAATTGGTCACTTAAACTGTAATCTGTGTTGCCATCTCCTCTAACTACTTTAGAAAGTATTGTTAGGCATGAATTTACAGTGTTATAAAGTCAGAACTTTGCTACATCTGGAGCCAGCCTGTTGTGCATATGTGTTGAGGGGTGCAATTTATATCATATAGGGTAATGTAAGCTGCTCTTGGATAGCTTAAAACCTTAAAAAACATGTTTGTCTGCTCATGTGAAGAACTCATCTCATCAAAGCATCAGGTCTTGACACTTGTTCTAACAGTTATGATTAAATAGCCAAACAGCATGGCTCAGGCTCTCCACAGAGGTGCAACATAGCATAGCACTTAAGGATGGTTCTTATGATGTCAGAAAATGCACAACGATACAATTCAAACCATGCCTTTTTGATGTGAAATAAGGGAAATGCTCCTGTTTGTTTTATTTAAAATCAGAGTTAAAATGGTATTTCCTTCATAAGTTTGATCTGCTGCAGATATATCAAATAAATATAACAAGTTATTCTGGTAGACATCCCAGAGTGAAGCAATTGGCTAATAACACCACAGTCAGGGCATCCTGAGTGTTTTTTTTTTAATGCCCCTAAAATTTCCTAGAAAGTTTTAGAACACTTCAAAAATTAGACCTTTTCTTAAAAGTAGTGAATATTTTATGTGAAATTAATGAGAAACAATTTATTCAAAGTTCTAAAATGTTAAAGACTAAAAAGTATTTCCAAAATTACATTTTCTTACACCTGTTTGGGTGCTTGGTTAAGAGAATAGCTTTGATTCCATTTTTTTCTCTATGGATAAGTTTTCTACTCTCCAAATATGAGCATTATATTTTCCCTTATTTTATCTCCCTAACAGGAGCAGTGCATGTGTGATGGCTATTGATAAGTAATGCACCATGGAAGGTCATGCAAGTGAAGTAGCTTGTTTTGCTTTGGGATAAAGCATGGCGACAATCCAGCCAAGGAAAGATTACAGGACCCCTATTTATTCCCACTTAATATTTTCAGACAAAACCATAAAATGTCAAATCTCTTATGAAAGAAGCAGAATAAGTCTTTGTTTTCTGCCGAAATGGCTCCTTAGGGGCTTAGATCAATCAAAGGCCGGCCCCAGGGCCATGCTTCCTTGGAGGAAAGCTTTGAAGATATTGTTTGCCATGGCTCTAAATGTGCCCTGCCTGTCTTTGCTGCCTGTTCAGACCAGTTTTAATCACTTATTAAATGGAGTCATTTGAAAGACAAAGAAAGAAACAGACATTTCTAGATGAATATTTCTCTCAAACTTCACTTGCGTCCTTCTAGCCCTCACAGAGATAGCACAACACACTCAGTGTCTTAGAGCATCAAGATAACCCCTTGCATTCTTAGGTCAGAGAAACAAACAATATGATCACTTAAAGTCTTTGGTACAAAAATACTAATAATTTGTTTCACTGAAAATAAAGGCAAATAATATTGCATAGGGCACAATGATATATTTTGCCTTAACAAGAATGAAACAACCTCTAGCCTTTCCTTCAGAGTGTAGGACATGAGGTTTTGATTAGTACTAGGGAAAAGAACATATAAAGCAAGCCAAGTGGGCAGATTTAGACTTTATACAGAATAGAGAAGCAGTTTCATAGAGTGCAGGACAGGCAGGCAGATGCAATGCATCTCAGTGACACCTACTGAGAGAGAAGAATTATACTAAAACGTGATATTCTATTCTCATTAGGGAGAGTGAAGAAAAATGAGTAAACACAGAGAAGAGCTCCACAAAAAAGTAACTAAAAAAATTGACAGCTTGCATACAGCTTTGTGGCATTGTTTGCTCCATGTATCATATTGTCTTGGCAAAGAAAACTAAAGCACAGAAAACAAAAAGTAAATAAATGGGGTTTCATTAAGTTAGAAACATTCTTTGCGACAATCAAAGCAATAAACAGAAAGGATAAAAAAGTCTTTGGTTTGGATAAAACTATAATCAAACTGTATGTTTGAGAGGATTCTAATATCCATAATGTACAAGGAGCTTAGATTGACAATGAAGAAATTACAAACCAAAAGAGCAGGTAAGGGATGTGAGCAGACGTTCCCTGCTTTAAAGTACCACAGATGATCAACAGGTGAATGAATAAATGTCCAACATTGCTAATTCTCAGCAAGATATGAATTAAAACCATAATATTAGTTTGCAGCCGTCTTAAGGAATTTTATGCAAGAGATAAAGCAAAAATGTTAATGAGGTTGAGAATAAATGGAAAGAATTGTACACTGTTGGTGGGAACATGAATTAATGCAGCCTCATAAAAGATGATGTGGAGATACCTTAAGAAACAGCAATTGAAGTGATTATTTAGCGGAAGGACTTGGAGAATGAAAACTGGCAATAAGGAACTTGGTCACCTAGAACCAGGAATTCTTCCATGATGCTCCCACTAGAGGTGAGAACTTCAATGTTTGGATCACAGGCCTTTTAAAGATAACACTGTGATTCACTGAGGTCCAGGGGTTCAGGTGGGTCTGTCTAGCACTGATCTCATCTGAGTTTACAGTGAGGCCAATTCTGAGAGGTGCAAAAATAGAGTCTGGAAACTGGAACCAAATATTCTTACCAGAGTGAATATCCCATAGTCACATATTTTAACTCTGAAAATTTCTGGTAAAGACATGGAATAAAAAAAAATCCATAATCAATCGATGGTTAGTAATATAAATAAGTCCAATCAAGTCTCTTCTACTTTATTAAACCTTACCTCTTACATATCTAAAGCCTTTTTCTTCATTTAGGACTCATTGTCTTCTGCATGCTGAAGTTTATAAATGCCTAGTAATATTTCTGGCTAGAAAGCTCTAGCGATGGGAGTGCAGTTCTAAAACCTCTTTAACCTCTCTCTGTGGGGGCCCAGTTTAATGAGAAAGGCCTCCAAGTCTCATGTGAAATCATTTAAATGAAGTAGTGGATGCACCTTGTCTCTGTAATCAGATGATGTGACCCAAATCCAGTTTCTATTGTATATCCATTGTGTGCATTTCCAAAGCGGCACACATTTCATTTGCATTGCATTTTTTTAAAAATAGATTGCTAATGGTATCTGTTACAGAAAAGAGTTGAAGGGTTTAAAGCACCAGATGACCATAGAGTAGTGAAGTTCCTGGCATTTTAATCTATTTGCAGCTTTTTGTCTTGGAATATTAAGTCAGTCAATACTTTATGAAAGTCTTGTCTTTTTAGGAAAAAAATATCTGCCTCCACTATTTCTTGAATTTGAATTCTGTTGAAGTTTCAACCTCAGTTCAAGGGCTTTGCGACCCAGGCAGCCTTCTTCAAGGGCTCTGCGACCCACGCAGTCTTCTTTCTTCCTCTTTGTTTGCTAAGTAAACTAAATGGACACAAAGCAAACAAACAAGCGAAAAAAGGCCACCGCCTTTGAGACTCTGAGTTATTCAAAGAACTGTAGTCATTGATTTACCTGTCAGTATTTTCTAAAAAATTGCAAGGACCTCACAGGATGGGTTATGATTTATTCTGTGTTGCTTCTGCAGGGTCAAACCCTTGACCAGCCGCTTTCAATATATAATAGCGATTTATTTATATGAACATGTTCATATTGCTATTGTTATATGTACAAATAAATAAAGGTAGTATAAAAAATGTGCAGCAGTTATGAGAGTGGCTCAATAGGATGTAAAATACACACCCACTAAACAATTTGGTGTCATCATTAAATTGTTTTATACTCCGTGTAATTGATATAGCATTATTTTAGGAAATTATCTGTACTGGGCCTGCGGGAATATTTTACTGATAAAGCACTGGCCTTCAAAATTATACTGTGTAACTGGAAGCGACCAAGTTTCAAATAGGACAAATGTTACTACTCACAGAAAAAAATCAGAACCAAACACAACAACCTAAAATTGCCACTGAATATAGGCACTGTGGGAGTTTTGTTGTTTTTCATGTTCATATTCTATCAGGCTTAAATTTAAAGCACTAGTGGACATTGAAAAAGTTCATTACATGTAACATGCATTTTCACAATTCTAAGTGTAATAGTCTTTTAATGTGTCCTAAGTGATGCAAAAGACCACCCAACCTTTAGAATTGCTCACAAACAAGCACCAAACCAAACCAAACAAACCATTTGATCAGAGGGAATGATGAGATCAGTGTCTTTCCCAAGGGCAGCCATCTTATGTTTACCAGCGTTCCAACGAAATCACGAATCATTTACTCCCTTCGTGCTTTCCTGAGAATATAACAAGCACGAGATTCATATATGGAGGATATGCTCTCAATATTGGGCAGAAGTATATACTCGATATGCTAATTCACAAGAATTTTTTAACAAGCTTTTCTTTTTATCCATAGTTGTAAAATAAAGAGATTTGAGCTTCAAAAGAACAAATATTGTGTGCAGAGCTTTCAAAACAAATGCTTAAGTTTGGAGCATATAAATATAATCAGAATATTAAAACTAAAAACTGTAAATATAGGATAGGATAAATATTAAGGATACATCTGCAATGAGATAAATCATAAACAGTAAAATTGCATGTAATCATGTAGTATAATCAATAGTGAATCACATGCCAGATTCTGGATAATTTCTGCTTTTTTGTATATCTATTTAAAAACACTTCACATATACTCTATGAAGGCCAGATCGTTCAAATGTACATTTTAAAGATAAGGACACTGAAATAGGTATATAGATTTATATATCATTCATAGAGCAAAAGAGATCAACAACAAAAATAAGCAAAACACCAAGAGACTAAGTTTAGTGAGGATCTGAAACCGTTATTCTACATTATCCATGTATTGCTGTATGTGTTTCCTATGTACCTAAGAGCCATGAAAAACCAGTCTTCTGTCTAAGGAACAGCTACTGAAAAGCTCTTACATTCTCTACTATCCCAACAATTCCCTAGCACATTTTTCTGGCTGATACCCAGCATATTGTAAGAACTCAGAGCTTTGCCATCAGACATGTCCAAGCTAAAACATCTACCCAGTCACACACTGTTGCTAAATTAGTAAAGACCTTTTAAATCCTGGGTTGGGAATTTTAAAATTTTCTTTTTTTTTGTTTATTGTTTGAGAACTTCACACAGTATATATTTTAAGATTTGTTTATTTATTATGCAGACAGTGTTCTGTCTGCATGTATGCCTGGACACCAGAATTGGGTACCGGAGCTCAATATAGATGGTTGTGAGTCTCCATGTGGTTGCTGGGAATTGAACTCAGGATCTCTAGAAGAGCGGCGAGCCCTCTTAACCTCTGAGCCATTTCTCCAGCCCTGGGAATTTTTCATTTTATCTTTAATAGAAATAAAATATATTGTTTGTCATAGCCAGATCCTTGAAACAACCTAAATGCCCCTTGACCGAAAAATGGATAAGGAAAATTTGGTACATTTATACAATGGAGTATTACACAGGAGAAAAAAATAACAACATCTTGAATTTTGCATGAAAATGGATGGAGCTAGAAAACATTATTTTGAATGCGGTAATCCAGACACAGAAAAACAATTATCACATGTACTCACTCATAAGTGTTTTTTAAACATAAAACAATGAAAACCAGCCTACAAACCACAATCCCAGAGAACTTCGACAACAATGAGGACACTAAGAGAGACTTGCATAGATCTAGTCTAAATGTGTAGTAGGAAAAGACAAGATCTCCTAATTCAGTTGGAGTCATTGGGGACCTTGAGAGAAGATTGAAGGGGAGGAGAGAGGCAAGGAGGGAAGCAGAGAAAAATGTAGAGCTGAACAAAAATGAATAAAAAAATCATATTTTCTGAGGAATGGTAGAGAAAACTCATGACAAATATTTAATATAAAGGCAGCACATAAAAACATTAAAAATAGGATATTAATTGTTTTAGGTAGCTTTAGAAATAATCTACATTGTTCTAGAAAACACAAAATAACAAGTGCCTTGTGACTTTATAGTATCTAGAGTAATATTTAATATGTGAAAACCTTAATACTTTTAGAAATAAACCAAGAGACGTATAACATTCATAATGAATTTATAATCGGAGAACAGAACAGCCTTCCACCTTAGTTCAGTATAATATATGACACTGCCTGTGAAATCAGCTGTGAGAAACACAATTCTCCCACATCCACTCAGTCTTAACATTGTTGCACCAAATAAAGATCTGGAGCTTCCATATCCATGCTACTGCCAAGGATGTTTTGGTTGGAGGTTCTTTTCTCCTGTTTTTACAAGGTTACTGTCACATTCATGCAACACTGACTTGATTCATGGACTGATTGTCCAAAGTGTGGTTAAAAACCCCCAATGGCCAGGCTCCCTCAAAGCTAGAACATGAAGTAGGATCAAAACCCAGTGCCATTGTCCTTGGCTTCTCATCAGCCCTCATTGTCCGCCATGTTCAGAGAGTCCGGTTTTATCCCATGCTTTTTCAGTTCCAGTCCAGCTGGCCTTGGTGAGCTCCCAATAGATCAGTCCCACGGTCTCAGTGGGTGGGTACACCCCTCGTGGTCCCAACTTCTTTGCTCATGTTCTCCTTCCTTCTGCTCCTCATTGGGACCTTGGGAGCTCATTCCGGTGCTCCAGTGTGGGTCTCTGTCTCTATCTCCATCCTGGCTAGTTTGGATGCTCACCTTCTTAGACCTGGATGGAGCAGGGAGGACCTTGAACTTTCCACAGGGCAGGGAACCCTGACTGCTCTTGGGACTGGAGAGGGAGGGGGAGAGGAGTGGGGGGAGGGGGAGAGGAGTGGGAGGAGAGGGAGGGAAATGGGAGACTGGGAGGAGGCGGAAATTTTTTTTTCAATAAAAAAAAAAAAACCCAATGGAGTCTCCATATGAAATTCAAAAGAATTGAATGAATCTCTTGCTGTAACTCATGAGCTCCCTAGAGAGATGGTTAGATGACCCAATACAGCTTGCTCACTTGCAGTTTCTATGATTCCTAAACAAAAACAAAACATTTGCTCGAGTCAAACGTAAGAGATTTTGTTCTCTGAGACGTGTTTTCATGTGTTCCTCTCCTGCGTGTTCCCTCTTCAGTGACCCTTCTCATACTGCCAGCAGCATGGTTGACACACTTCCCTTATTGACAAAGATGTAGCAGAGGTGAGAACTGGTTCAGAAAAATGATTTTTTAAAACTGCAGTTTCTCTAATAAAATAAAAGATGTCTTAAATCATGGAATCTCCTTAAAATTGTGTAAAATGTGCTCTCTCTCTTTCTCTCTCTCTCTCTCTCTCTCTCATCATATAAATAGTAGAGGGAAGTGTTGGAGCAGAATCGGGATGATGATAAAGAATAGGACTGTGAATTGCCAATGGGTTGAAGGACATTAGATTATGATGTCATCTGAGATGCATAAAGAAATAAATTGACTGGGAAGAACCTCACAGAACTTCTACTCTTGAGCTTTGCAAATTGGGAAATTTAAGCCCAGAGAGATGTCCTGACCCCTGAGCTCATTCTGTAGGAGTCATCCCAGAGTCTCCTCCTTGTGAAGGCGGCCTCTGTCTCCTTGTTAGCAGAGTTCACCATGCCTTTGCATGGCCCACCCTGTGATGAATACATACTTCTAACGTTACCAATGTGTCTCTCTCTGCATAGCTGTCCTTTTCATTACTTTGAGTAGATGAACTATCCCAACAGAAACTTTCAGTTCTCTTCGGGAGGGGGCGTGTCTGTGGATTCCTTTCATTTGGGAAGGAGGGTGAAGTCTGTGAATACTTAGACTTATAAAAGGTATTCTATGGTTGTGTATTGGTAAGCAGTTGTATGCATAAGTCTACAGTTATCTCAGACACATCCCAAAGATTTCAATAGATTCCTGGAGGAATCTGTGACTGACAGCCAGAAGGTCCATTGAAAACTACCACTGATGCCTCAAAATCAACAAATTTCCATACCACATGTTCTCCTTTCTTCATGTCTCATCTCGGTATAATGTTAAAACATATTCTCAAATTTTTTAGGAAACAAAATTAGATCTGGACTACATTTATTTCATTAGTTGATGGCAAAATTTACACATCAACATAAGTTTTATACTCTATATAAAGAACACTTTCATTGTATCAATTACTTTTTAAAACCAATTTTTCTTCAAAAGTATAATTAAACAAATAGATATTTAACTTCCCTTTTTATTGATTTTATTATCTTTACCATTTATGACACAAAGATATTTACCAATATCTTTAAAATATGAAATCATTAGGATTAAGATAAATTTTTGGAAAGAAGCTAGAATTTCAGGTCTCCAAAGAGAAGCAAACAGAAATCTCAAGACCCATCCATTTTAACTCTGTTATCCCTATGAAGAATGTTATACAGTTCATCTTCAGCAACCATGATCATTGTAATATTGATTTTCAAACATTGACTGCTTGAACACAAAAATAACACACATAAACTTAGGGTCTTGTGGGAGTCAGTTATATCCAAGTGGCCAAGATTTTAAAAGGAGGTGACACATTAGGCACTGGGCTTTTTATTTGGTAGTCTGTGTCATCTGGGAGAGGTGTTGTTCCCCTGTTATGGAATAACTCCATTTCAAATTTCTTTTAATAATTTGTTTAATTTTTATTAGATGCATAAGTATTTGTCTGTATGTGGTAGACAAGGGCCCAGGCAAAGGAGAGGCAGGTATTGTTTTAGTGGTTTTACTGATCAGCATAGATGGGTAAAGCATTAGGAACACTTCAGTGAGAGAGCAATGGTCAGCTGACAGTCATGTCACCTTCCCTAACTAGTGGATTTTTGTTTCCTTGATGTCTCACTGGGAAAGGGGTTGGGTGTTTTTGTTTTATTTTTTTGTTTTTTTGTTTGTTTGTCTTCCTCCAATCAAGCTCTCCATTCAAAAATAGGATCAGTAAAATCCTCAGATTAGTAAACAGATGAAACCTGTCTTCCACACATACAAATTCTGTATCCTTTCTTATTTTTGTTATTTTATAACCCTTGACTTTAACGTGAGTATTAATATTTGGAGGAGACCCTTCTGTGCGTTATTTAAAAACAACTCTGATTATATTGGGCTCTTTATTGGAGGAAGATCTAATAATAACCACAATTTTTTTTAAACAATAGCTAGAAAGGGACTAAGAAAATTTTAATAATAATGTAAGTTTCATTACTAAATAAATGAAATGGGTTCTATGATGTGTTATTTCCCATTATTTAAGTTATCATGATTGGAATTATATGTGGTTGGTATGTACGTCTTTATTTTTCACTGGAGAAGACCAAGCTTCAGAAATGTTTAATAATAAATCCATGGTCAAAGAGTCAATAATTTGTTGCTGAAACTGCAAGATGATAAAGTCCACAGTATCTTAATAATGTTAATATTACTTTTTTGCATTCCCCAAATGAGGCCTCAGTCAATTTTGTTAACTATATATAGACTGCAAAATTCTCTGGGTTTAAGCTCACAATTCTATGGTACAGTTCACGACAGCAAGAAATTCCATGTAGCATGATTCGTACAACTGCTTATATCACGCATCCAGAGTCAAGACATGGCAGAGATGGATTCATGCATGTTCACTGTTCAGCTTACCTCCTCTGCTCTAAAACAGTTCGGGGCCCAAACCCAGAGAATTTTGCAGTCTATTTTTAGGTCAGAAGATCCACATCAATTTGCACAATAAAGATGCCCCTCCATAGACATGCTCACAGTTCAACCTGATCTATACAAACCTTCATTGAGACCTTTGGTGAGTCTAGATTAAGTAATCTTGGCAATTAAAACACACCATCAATCATGGAAACATTCAAACCATAGCACAGACTAAATATATTTTGGTTCTCAGATGTCTACCCTTACATGTGTAAGTGAACAAGGACTCAGATGACCCTAGCTTCTGTCATTTTTGACTGCTATTATGTAAGATATCTGAAGGACCTAGTAGCTGATCCCAGTTAAATCCTAGAAACAAGAAACATACTGAAGTAATAACTGTTGTTTGAAGCCACATGTTGGAGATGTTTTGTTATGTAGCTAGAGAGAAATAAAATATTTATTTTCAGCGTGAGCTAATCAATAATGTTGGCTTTAGCAATAATACCAATACCTCGTTTTTAAAACAGTGTTTATGTGTAACCCGATACAGAAAACATAGGAAAGAAAGTCAATCCACTCTCACTGAACAATCATCCCTTCTTAGATGCAACAAAAAAAAAAAAATAGAGGGAAAGTCTGTAAAGCAAAAGCACACTGCACACAAATTCATTTCAGATGCTCTTATCCCAGAATTGTTTGTGAGAGACCGGATTATTTCAGTGGAATACTGAACTGCATCATGCACTAACCACATTTGAATAACTTTCATGAGACTGATATGTACACTAAGAACAATTATAAAAATGAATAAAGGCTAAAAATAAAAACATAAAGTAGATGTATCAGAGAAACACAAAAGAAGCCAGTGAGCACTTCAGAAAACAATTGCCTGAATCAAAAGAAAGTGGCTAGAAAAGGGCTTTGGAATGGTGTTGCAAAGCTACTTAAGGAAAGCAACAATGTCGACAGTGGAGGCTATCGAGAACAAAATCTAAGGTCTGTATCTGTTATTATGTTTAGAACTGTTTTGATTAAATAATTTCCTTAAATGCTTTCTCTTATTTTTGAGAATTATTATAATAAAATTACATTTCTCCCTTCACTTTTCTCCCTCCAAATCTTCCCCTGTACACCCCCTTACTCTTCTTCAAATTTACACCAACTCTTTTCACTAGCGATTATTACATGTATATATGCATATACACAAATATTTCTAGATGTAACCTGCTCAGATTTTAGAATGTTACCTATATGAATGTTTCGGGATTGATCATTTTGTACTGGATAACCAGTCTGTGTACTCTTCACTAAAGAAAATATTTCTCCAATCTCATAGTTGCCTATAGTTCTTTGTGTTGGGTTGGGGACTTGTGGACTTTCCCACCTCAACTTTGGCATGTCTGTGGGCGTTATCTCATATGGGGTGTGGGTCATGTTTAGATAGTCATGTTGGTGAGACATTTTCAAACTTTGATTTATGTGTTTATTAGAGAGTGTTGCCTGCCAAGGCAGGGAAGTGGAGGTCAGGTGACCAATTGCCAGATCTCTCACGTCATCTCTGAAATTCCTGAGACCAAAATCAGATTTTTGGGCTCAGCAACAGTCACTTTTACCTGCTAAGTATCGCATAGGCAAACCTTAATATAAAATTCTAGTTCTAAAAAAATTAATAAAATGCAGAAAATTTAACCAATCTTTGGCTTTTTATCAGGAATAAAGACACAAATTACCTGCATCAAAATTTAAAAATCATAACACATATCCCATAGGTTAAAATATGTATGACACAGAGATGTCATTGAAAAGCATTTGGAGTTGATATTAAAACACAGTTAAATAGCAAAACAATAATACTGAATTTGGGTTACAAAAGTCATGTAAGTATCCAAATATCTTTATTGGTAAATTCCATCAAACATTATGAAATGCCCAATCTTAAGTTTTTCCAAAGTATAGAAAAGTAATGAACACTTGCCAGTATTTTTATGGTTCCAACATGACCTTAATATGAAAATCATGCAGGAATTAAAAATGCATTATAGATCAATATCTCACAACCATACATGCAATGAAATCTAAACAGTATACAGAATGTAAATCCAGAAACATATAAAAATATACTATTGCTTTGTTCTCGAGCTAACCAAGCAGCGCAGAGTTTCGATCTGGGCACCGAGTGAAACATCATTGTGGTGAGTGAGTGCTGCGGCAGCTGGGATCATACCTCAGCCCGCCCACACTTCCTGGCCATCCTACAGGGGCTATACTGCCCAAACCCCCTCTCTCTTCCTATCCCACTCAGCTTACATCCAGATCCCCACACCCCCTGTCTCCCTCCCTCCTTTGGGGCATAGCGCCTCCCTGCCCAGCCTGCTAGGGCACTGGGACCGAATCTGAACCGGGAGGACATAGGGGTGGCCGGTAGCTCCTTTGTTCCCATAGCCTGCCCACAGCAAGCAGGGTGGGCCCTTTGTTCGCGAGCTAACCAAGCAGCGTGGAGTTTCGTTCTGGGCACCGAGTGAAACATCATTGTGGAGAAACATCTCTGGGGAGTGACATCACTGGGAAGGTACATCAGTGGGCAAGAAGACCTGATCCTATAAAAGAAGATCCAAAGGGGAGTATTGGGAGGAAGAGATGGGCAGACGCCAATGCAGGAATTCTCCCAACAATCTGAAAAACAACACGAAACCACCAGAAGCCAGTGACCCCACAACAGGAGGACATGAACACCTTAATCAAGAAGAAGTAGAAAAAACTGACTTCATGAAAGTGATTGACACCCTTAAACAGCATATAAAAAATGCCCTTATAGAAATGGATGAGAAGTATAATAGAAAGTTCGAGGAATTGAGTAAATCAGTGAATGATACCCTAGGAAACCAAGGAAAAACAATCAAGCAGATAAAGGAAACAGTTCATGACTTGAAAACTGAAATGGAGGCAAAGAAGAAAACACAAACAGAGGGCCGACTGGACATAGAAAATCTAGGTAAACGAATAGAGACTACAGAATCAAGTATAACCAGCAGAATACAAGAGATAGAAGAAAGAATCTCAGATTCTGAGGATAACATAGAGAAAATAAACACTCTGATCAAAGAAAACAGCAAGTCCAACAAACTCTCATCACAAAACATTCAGGAAATATGGGACACAATAAAAAGACCAAACCTAAGAATAATTGGAGTAGAAGAAGGAGAAGAAGTGCAGCTCAACGGTACAGAAAATATACTTAATAAAATTATAGAAGAAAACTTTCCCAACCTGAAGACAGATGTACCTATGAAGGTTCAAGAAGCATACAGAACACCAAATAGGCTGGATCAAAAGAAAACATCCCCTCGCCATATAATAATCAAAACACAAAATATACAGAATAAAGAAAGAATATTAAGAGCCGCAAAGGAAAAAGGCCAAGTTACTTATAAAGGTAAACCTATCAGACTTACACCTGACTTCTCTATGGAAACCATGAAAGCCAGAAGGTCCTGGATAGATGTTCTCCAAAAACTAAGAGACCACGGATGCAAGCCCAGACTACTATATCCAGCCAAACTTTCATTCACTATAAATGGAGAAAACAAAATTTTCCAGGATACAAACAAATTTAAACAATACGTAGCCACAAATCCAGCCTTACAGAAAATAATAGAAGGAAAATCACTAACCAAGGAGTCCAACAATGACCACAATAACTCAGACATCTAGAGACTCTTCACCAGCGCAAATCAAAGAAGGAAAACACACAAACCCTACTACTTAAAAAGTGACCGGAGTTAACAACCACTGGTCATTAATATCACTTAATATCAATGGGCTCAACTCACCTATAAAAAGGCACAGGCTAAGAGATTGGATAAGAAAACAGGATCCAACATTCTGCTGTCTACAAGAAACACACCTCAACCACAAAGACAGGCACCTACTCAGAGTAAAGGGCTGGGAAAAGGCTTATCAAGCAAATGGACCTAAGAAACAAGCAGGTGTGGCCATACTAATTTCTAACAAAGTTGACTTCAAACTTAAATCAATCAGAAGAGATGGAGAGGGACATTTTATACTCATAACAGGAACAATTCATCAGAAAGAAGTCTCAATCCTGAATATCTATGCCCCTAATATAAAAGCACCCACGTACGTAAAAGAAACATTACTAAAACTCAAGGCAGCCATCAAACCGCACACACTAATAGTAGGAGACTTCAACACTCCTCTCTCACCAATGGACAGGTCAATCAGACAGAAACCTAACAGAGAAATTAGAGAATTAATGGAGGTAATGAAGCAAATGGACTTAACAGACATCTATAGATTATTCCACCCAAAGAGGAAAGAATATACCTTCTTCTCTGCAGCTCATGGAACCTTCTCGAAAATTGACCACATACTTGGTAACAAAGCGAACTTACACAGTTACAAAAAAATATTAGTAACCACCTGTGTCTTATCAGATCACAATGGATTAAAGTTAGAATTCAACAACAATGCTACCCCCAGAAAGCCTACAAACTCATGGAAACTGAACAGTCATCTACTGAACCATACCTGGATTAAGGAAGAAATAAAGAAAGAAATTAAAGTCTTCCTTGAATTCAATGAAAATAAAGAAACAACATACTCGAACTTATGGGACACTATGAAAGCAGTCCTGAGAGGAAAGTTCATAGCACTAAGTGCCCACCTAAAGAAAACAGAGAAAGCACATATTGGAGACTTAACAGCCCACTTGAAAGCTCTAGAAAAAAAAGAAGCAGACTCACCTAGGAGGAGTAGAAGACTGGAAATAATCAAATTGAGGGCTGAAATCAACAAAATAGAAACACAGAAAACAATCCAAAGAATCAATGAAACAAAAAGCTGGTTCCTGGAGAAAATCAACAAGATAGTTAAACCCCTATCCAAACTAATCAAACGAAAGAGAGAGAACACGCAAATTAATAAGATCAGAAATGAAAAGGGGGACATAACCACAGACACAGAGGAAATTCAGAGAGTCATTAGATCTTACTACAAAAGCCTATATGTCACAAAACTGGAAAATGTAAAAGAAATGGACGCTTTTTTAGATAAATACCATTTACCAAAACTAAACCAGGACCAGGTGAACAATCTAAACAGACCTGTAAGTCGCAAAGAATTAGACTGTTATCAAAAACCTCCCTACCAAAAAAAGCCCAGGACCAGATGGTTTCAATGCAGAATTCTACCAGAACTTCCAAGAAGACCTAATACCTATACTCCTTAATGTATTCCACAATATAGAATCAGAAGGGTCATTACCAAATTCCTTTTATGAAGCCACAATTACTCTGATACCAAAACCACTCAAAGACTCAACCAGGAAAGAGAACTACAGGCCAATCTCACTCATGAATATCGACGCAAAAATCCTCAACAAAATACTGGCAAATCGAATCCAAGAACACATCCGAAAAATTATCCATTATGATCAAGTAGGCTTCATTCCTGAGATGCAGGGCTGGTTCAACATACGAAAATCTATCAATGTAATCCAGCATATAAATAAACTGAAAGAAAAAAACAATATGATCATTTCATTAGATGCTGAAAAAGCATTTGACAAAATTCAACATCCATTTATGTTAAAAGTCTTGGAGAGAGCCGGGCGGTGGTGGCGCACGCCTTTAATCCCAGCACTAGGGAGGCAGAGGCAGGCGGATCTCTGTGAGTTCGAGGCCAGCCTGGTCTACAGGAGCTAGTGCCAGGACAGGCTCCAAAGCTACAGAGAAACCCTATCTCGAAAAACTAAAAAAAAAAAAAAAAAGTCTTGGAGAGATTAGGGATACAAGGGTCATACCTAAATATAATAAAAGCTATATACAGCAAGCCGACAGCTAGCATCAAATTAAACGGAGAGAAACTCAAAGCCAGACCGCTTAACTCAGGAACATGGCAAGGCTGTCCACTCTCACCATACCTCTTCAATATAGTGCTTGAAGTTCTAGCAATAGCAATAAGACAACATAATGGGATCAAGGGGATTCGAATTGGAAAGGAAGAAGTTAAACTTTCGTTATTTGCAGATGATATGATAGTGTACATAAGCGACCCCCAAAACTCCACCAAAGAACTTATACAGCTGATAAACAGCTTTAGTAATGTGGCAGGATACAAGATCAACTCCAAAAAATCAGTTGCCCTCTTATACACAAAGGATAGGGAAGCAGAGAGGGAAATCAGAGAAGCTTCACCATTCACGATAGCCACAAACAGCATAAAATATCTGGGGGTAAATCTAACCAAGGAAGTGAAAGATCTATTTGACAAGAACTTTAAGGCATTGAAGAAAGAAATTGAAGAGGATACCAAAAAATGGATGGACCTCCCTTGCTCTTGGATTGGGAGGATCAACATAGTAAAAATGGCAATTCTACCAAAGGCAATTTATAGATTCAATGCAATCCCCATCAAGATCCCATCAAAATTCTTCACAGATCTGGAGAAGACAATAATCAACTTTATATGGAAAAACAAAAACCCAGGATAGCCAAAACAATCCTATACAATAAAGGATCTTCTGGAGGCATTACCATCCCTGACTTCAAACTCTATTACAGAGCTACAGTAATGAAAACAGTGTGGTACTGGCATAAAAACAGAGAAGTCAACCAATGGAATCGTATAGAAGACCCGGATTTTATCCCACAAACCTATGAACACCTCATTTTCGATAAAGGAGCTAAAAGTATGCAATGGAAGAAAGAAAGCATCTTCAACAAATGGTGCTGGCACAACTGGATGTCAACCTGTAGAAGAATGAATATAGACCCATATCTCTCACCGTGCACAAAACTCAAGTCCAAATGGATTAAAGACCTCAATATCAGTCCGAACACACTGAACCTGATAGAAGAGAAAGTGGGAAATACCCTACAACAGATGGGCACAGGAGATCGCTTCCTATGTATAACCCCAGAAGCACAGACATTAAGGGCAACATTGAATAAATGGGACCTACTTAAACTGAGAAGCTTCTGTAAAGCAAAGGACACTGTCACTAAGACACAAAGGCAACCTACTGACTGGGAGAAGATCTTCACCAACCCCGCAACAGACAAAGGTCTGATCTCCAAAATATATAGAGAACTCAAGAAACTAGACTTTAAAATGCTAATTAACCCAATTAAAAAATGGGGCACTGAACTGAACAGAGAATTCTCAACAGAAGAAGTTCAAATGGCCAAAAGACACTTAAGGTCGTGCTCAACTTCCTTAGCAATGAGGGAAATGCAAATCAAAACAACTTTGAGATATCATCTTACACCTGTCAGAATGGCTAAACTCAAAAACACCAAGGATAACCTTTGCTGGAGAGGCTGTGGAAGAACGGGTACCCTCATCCATTGCTGGTGGGAATGCAATCTTGTGCAACCACTGTGGAAGTCAGTGTTTCGGTTTCTCAGGAAATTCGGGATCAACTTACCCCTGGACCCAGCAATACCACTCTTGGGAATATACCCAAGAGATGCTCTATCAAATGACAAAAGCATTTGTTCAACTATGTTCATAGCAGTATTATTTGTAATAGCCAGAACCTGGAAACAACCTAGATGCCCTTCAATGGAAGAATGGATGAAGAAAGTATGGAATATATACACGCTAGAGTACTACGCTGCGGTAAAAAACAATGACTTCTCGAATTTTGCATGCAAATGGATGGAAATAGAAAACACTATCCTGAGTGAGGTGTCCCAGACCCAAAAAGATGAATATGGGATGTACTCACTCATAATTGGTTTCTAGCCATAAATAAGGACCACGGAGTCTACAATAGGTGAACCTAAAGAAGCTAAGGAAGAAGGTGAACCGAAGGAAAAACATAGTTGTCCTCTTCGCTAAGGGAAGTAGACCAAATTTCCGGGGAGAAAATGGGATCTTGGGGGGGGTGGGATGGGGGTAAGGGGAGATGGGGAGAGAAAAGGTAGAAGGGAAGGAGGGGGGACCTGGGAAACGGGAGAATTGGGATAAAGGAAAGGTGGATAGGGGAGCACGGAACCACAATTCTTAGTTAAGGGAGCCACTTTAGGGTGGGCAAGAGACTTGACCCTAGAGGGGCTCCCTAGTGCCCAAGATGAGGTTCCCAGTTAGTTCCTTGGGCAGCTGAGGATTGGGAACCTGAAATGACCCTATCCTAGAGCAATACTGACGAATATCTTGCATATCATCATAGAATCTTCATCTGGTGATGGATAGAGATCGAGACAGTGACCCACACAGGAGCACTGGACTGAGCTCCCAAGGTCCCAAGGAGGAGCAGAAGGAGGGAGAACATGAGCAAAGAATTCGGGACCATGAGGCGTGCATCCACCCACTGAGACAGAGGAGCTGATCTACGGGGAGCTCACCAAGGCCAGCTGGACTGTGACCGAAAAAGCATGGGATAAAACCGGACTCTCTGAACATGGCGAACAATGAGGGCTGATGAGACACCAAGGACAATGGCAGGGGGTTTTGATCCTACTTAATGTGCTGCCTTTGTGGGAGCCTAGCCAGTTTGGATGTTCACCTTCCTAGATATGGACGGAGAGGACCTAGGACTTAACACAGGGCAGGGAACCCGGACTGCTCTGTGGACTGGAGAGGGAGGGGGAGAGGAGTGGGGGGAGGGGGAGAAGGGTGGGAGGAGGGGGAGAAGGGTGGGAGGAGGGGGAGAAGGGTGGGAGGAGGGGAAGGGAAATGGGAGTCTGGGAGGAGGTGGAAACTTGTTTTTTTGTTTATGTTTTTTTTTTCTTCTTTTCGCAATAAAAAAAATCTTAAAATTTAAAAAAAAATATATATATATATATACTATTGATGATCACCTTGAGCTGGTTTCAAGAATGAATTGCCACTTAACATTTGGAAGTAGATCATAAATTAGCACATATTGAAAAGGTAAAATTCATATAATGATGCCATAAAAGTCATATTTGAACTATATTATTAGCAATAATATCGATGACAAAGTGAAAATATCCACAATTTTATTTAATGGTGAAATAACTATCACTAGTGAATATAGTGAAATAACTATATCAAAAGTAAGATATGAGAAAATGATTTCCTTAATCATTTTAATTCTATTACACATAAAATGATAATAAACTACTTGAAATAACTTCCATAGTATGTGAATAATTTTATTTTAGACATGTGACATTTCAAAGAATATTGTTAATAAAAACTGAGTGTATTATTTGAATATTTGTATATTGTGAACTATTAAGTAACAAAAATTCAACTCTATTTCAATCTTCTACTGAAAAGTAAGTAGGAATTGAATTATAAAAATATTTTATTGTTAAAAATTTATCTAAAATATCTAACTTCATATTTAATTTAACAAAGGTCATCCTGTACTGTAAAGTGCTCTTTGAGGAAACATTTTAAAAAATATCCTAATAGATAGAAATACATACCAGGTACAGCGTCTGGAAGACTTGCTATTTTTAAATTATTCTTAAATTATTTTACAAAAACACTATAGGTTTACAGAATTCTAAGTACATATTCTACACATTTTCACAGATATGCAAATGCTCAAAAATAGGAAAGAAATGTCGTAATGTTTTAAACACGTGCTAATGTCACTAAAATCCAAGCAGTAAGTAAATTTAAATCCATGGTTTTGCCACAGTTATAATCAAATGTTATCAAAGAGAAAAACAAAACCAAACTAAACCAGTATAATACCTAGAAATAAACTCAGCATTTTTTATTAACTTATCACAAGGAACCACAGTTGTGATATAAGAAAAGAAGCCTTTCTGACAAGTGTCTTAAGATTAATTGCATAAATTTACATAATTACCTAACACTTTGCACAGCATCCATCAGAATTCATTCAGGATGTGCATCGACCTAATCTAATCACAAGGTCTGTAACAGGAAAGTAAAACCTTTCTTGTTCTTAGATAAAACAAAGGTTTTTAAAGCCTGACTTCCCATACATATAATTGCTAGCAGCAGAAGAAATTGTAGGTGGATTAGAATTTATTAAAATTATTTTAATTATTAAAATTACACACCAAGAGGTCTTATTATGTGTGATAGTTCAAACAACATGGCACAGGGATATTTCAATCATGTATTTGATAGGGAAGTTGTAGCCATTATATACAATTTCTATAAATCAATTATGCAAATCTAAGAACCATAACTTACACAAGTGTTAGAAGACTTCAATAAGCCTTTTACAAATGATGTTTCCATGTGAGCAAAAAGCCCAAGAAAAGGTGTTGGCAATATTTATTATTAATGAAATGCTAATTAAAATCATGTCAAGCCTCTACCCTCAATTATCTGAATTACTCAATGTTTTTTGCCTGACAATGTTAAGTATTAGAGAAGAAAAGTAACAGACTCCCTCATGCGATATTAGAGAAACTACAAGTTATTACAGCTGCTTTGAAAGCTCTCTGATCATACCAAGCAAATGGCTAGTACCTATTCTCAGGGACCTCAAAGTTTCAGTCTGTTCTGGATTCATAATGGAATATGTGCATGCTCCCCAAAAGCCACTCAAAGGAATATGCAAAGGCATTTATTAATAATCACCCAGAAGTAAAATAATTCAGATGTCTTCATCATTATGCAGACTTGCCACATGGATATTATCGAGGACAGGTGAAAAAAGGTAGGCATTTTAAAAAGTAAACAATGGAAAAGATACTAAAATAAAAATAATAAAACAAAATTAACATAAAACAAAGAAACAGATACAAAAGTTCAGACCATGTTATTTCATTCACGTAACATTTCAAAACCATGTTTTAACATAATGAAAATTAGCGACTTCTTAAGAACTTGACCACAGGGAAAAGGGAGGCGGGTTTTCTTGCTAAGTCAGTGCTCTAGCAGTGGGTAAGGCCGTTGATTTTTTGTCACTTCTGGTGACCTGCATAGCATCTTCTGGCACTATGAAATCTTGACAGCAAGGCAAAAAAGATGCCAGTCAATTTGAGCTTGAGTTTTCTTTGTTATACAACCAAAACATGTGTTGTCTTCAGCATTAGGCTCAAGCCATACATTCTATGGTAGGCATCCAAGATCAATGGGAATACTCTGAGGTGCTACAGGGGCTCTGAGGACTCAATGACCAATAATCCATAGGAAAGAAGGCCACACCTGATACTGAGATCATTTTCCTATAACTCTTGCCTTCTGGGGGTATCTTTGTCCACCCATGTAAAGTTCCTCCACTCACATAGAGTTTTAATAGCCTACAAACCAGTTTATCTCTAACTGTTTTTTCAAGCATTCCTACTTTTGGTATTCTATTCATTTTCTACACTCATCATTTTGCCTCCATCTCTGCTTAAACTTTTAAGCCTCACTATCCTACAATTCTTTCATATAATACGTGTTCTCCCATGTCCTCCAGTTATATTTTTAGTTGAATGACAGAATAATAGGTCTCTATATGCTTTTGCACACCCTTCATTTTGGTTAATGGCCTGCTAATTTCCCTCATCCTCAGCTACCTTCCTCATGTCCATCTTTTTACTGTACATTTATATTTCTTCCGAGAGACCTCTGTTCAGTTCCATAGATAGACCACAACTAAATTGAGTTGCCGATTTTCCTGATGTTTAGCCTTCTTATTAATCTTTTAATATTCTTGACATTAATTCTTTGCTGAACTTATAGTTGGAAGAGAGTTTCTCCCGTTCTGCGAGCTGCTTTTGCACTAATAGGCAGTTCCCATTTGGTTCAGAAGCTTTTTAGTTTTGTGTGATTATATTTATTACTGGTCTTATTTTTTTTTGTCCTACTGAAGTATTCTTCTTAAAGTCCTTACCTATGCATGACCTTGACAAATATTCCCTACTCTGCCTTCTTGCAGTTTCTGGATATTCTATTGTAATTCAGGGCCTTGATTCCTTTGAAGTTGGGTTTTGTGAGCATGTAAGATAAGTATCTAGTTTCTTTTTAATTTTTCTGATTTTTATTGGGCTCTACATTTTTCTCTGCTCCCCTCCTTGCCACTCCTTTTCCCTTCAGCCCTCTCCCAAGGTCCCCATGCTCTCAATTTACTCAGGAGATCTTGTAGTATCTAGTTTCTTTTTGTCTTTTTTTACATGTTGTAATTCAGTTTTCCCAGCAAGATTTGTTGAAGGTGCTGTTTTTTTCTCCTCTGTATATTTTGAAATCTCCATGATATATTGTTGTATAAGCTTACATCTGGCATCTTTTTCTATTCCAATGACATTTGTGGGTTTTATTGTGTGTGTGCGTGTGTGTGATCCATGGTGTATATATTTTAATAGTATCACTCTTTTGAATAATTTGGGATGGTGGTATCTATAGCATTTATCTTTTTCTTCATCCTTCCTTTGGCTGATCATAGTCTTTTGTGTTTCCATATAAATTTCAGATTGCTTCTTATATGTACTTGAAGAATTGCCTTGGGATTTTGACTGTGTTTGCATTGACTCTGTATAAGGCTTTCAGAAGGATGACCCGTTATATAAAATTAATTCCTTCAATGCATGAATATTGGAGAGCTTTATATCTTCTAGCATTTTTCTTCATTTCTTCCTTCAGAATTTAAAGTTATTCATTGTAGAGACCTTTTATTTCTGCAGTTTTCATTGGAAAGGTGTAGATTTTGATTCCTCTAGTTGGTGTTTCATGGCTTGGGCACCATAAGCTGCATGTTAGGAACTGTGTTTGAAAAGGAACAAACTTTCCACATTTGTGAACTTAGGAAATAATAGTATATCTTTCTCATCAAATAATTTACTTGACAGTTTTGATGGTTTCTTAAGTGTTGTGGCAAGGAAGCATAGACAACAGCAATTTAGTTAAATTAGTTTGTGGAGGGCCAGAAAACCTAAGATATGGATTTGATATTATTGTGGTTAGAAGTCATTGACAGTTTTAGACATAGCAAAAGCCACATTAAGGGCAGCAAGTCTGCCAGGCAACAGAATAGATGTCTAAGAATCTGGTGAGTAAAGCTGGGATACAAGTGGTAATTGATGGAATTGATGGTGTGTGTGTGTGTTCGCACGCGTGTGCGCATACATGTGTGTGTCTGTGTGTGTTTTCTCATTCATCAAAAATCTGGAGGAAATGGAGGTAAGCAATAAAAGTGAGAATGCCTTAGAATCAACATTGAAGATGTTAAAACCAGGCTCTCTTTCTTTTCCAGCCTTCTGGGATCCCCAAACCTGGCACAGAATGGGAATCCCTTCTAAGTAAGAGGCCACATCTGTATAACATGAACATATTCACCCAGGCAGCAGAGTTTTTGCCAAGTTTTCCTGGAAATAGGTTTCATCACATGTATCTTTCTCTGCTAAAGCTAAGATTTAGGGTGTGGAACAATATAAAAATGTTGTCATGCAAGTGAGGGCTGCAGGGGATTTTATTGTATATATCTTTTTATGATTTCACCTGATGTGATGACTGTAGCCAGTCTCACGAAAGTGACTGTAAGAATTGTGTCTCGGGACAGTTTTCTCATAGTAGTTGTTTAAAAAAATTCTTGGAAGATGACGTCAGCCCTCAGCACACCATGAGCCCTGGGCCATGTGCCCAAGCTGTTTTAAATCTCATTGTAACCTTCTGCTTCTTCGCCCGTCACTATTTGCCAGTAGGAAGCCCAACAACTCAGCTAGTGGAGATCGATGCCTTGTGAAGAACTAGAAGCAGGGATTTTGGAGAAGGGTTAAGGAGAAGAGGTTATTACCCTTTGGCACAGCTAGCATCCTGGTACTGCTCTTAATTGTGCTGGGTTAATTGAGTGTTTTCTTTCAATTTTTAGACAAGTGCCAAGAATGTTCTGGGATTGTTTTTTCTTCATTGCAACTTTTTAATTAATTATATCAGGGACCAAATACAATTATTAAAATGTGTTTCTCAATTTTTTCCTGCAGAAAACAGAGAGCACATATGCACAGAATACTTCATTCCTGTGTCTTTACAGGGAAATTTTGCTAAAGAGCATAAAATGTGAGTACTGGGCTCCTACCTCACTGTTGGGGTGTCAGATACTTCCTTTTAGATGCCGGCCCTGCCTGGGTGGTGTCAGCTCCTGGCTTTTTTGGAATCCCGGTGCTGCCTGCTATGGCAACTCTGCATCCTGGGCTCCATTACGTGTGCCAGGCAGCCCCGAGTCCCACAATAAATAAGCTTTGGTTACAATATTAGGAGGAAATAGAATATGTGACAGCTAAGAGACCAGAAAGTAAGATTGCACATAAGAATAAAAACTCCAGAGAACACAGCTCATTTATAGAATACTACAAAAACTTTGTCTATGAAAGGAATGAATATATAATATATGTATATATGTATTTATTATATATACACTGAAATCCAGGCTTTAAGGAGCTAGATGCACACCAAATAGGAGAGGAGAGGAAAAGGTGTTGAAGATTATTAGAAATATTGCACAATTGCAGGTTTTACTTCCAAAAAATATGTTCAATAGTTAAGCTAAGAAAGCACTCCAAAAAGGAGGATTTTAAAATAATATTTAATGATCTCAGGAGAGTTAAAAAGTAGAGGGTTCCAAATGAATAGAAAGAGGCTCTTTTTCACTATTGAAGCAGGTTTAAAAATAAAATGTCAATTTCCAGTTAATACAATTTTGAATTTTTTGTCTTTTGTAATTGATAATTGTCTAGACAGGCTAACTTCAGAATTTTTTGGCAGGTGAGAGAAATGAACACTAGAGAGAGAGAAGTGGGGTTAGAGAGACAGAGCAGTGAGGGAGGAAAAGGGGAAGAAAGCGAAGGAGAGATGAAAGGTGGTGGGAAGAAACAGAGAGAAAGGGTATGTTATTAAATATGTCAATGAGTGTTTGCCTCATAAAATTATTTATCTTCACATCTACTTGACTGACTTGTAATCAGTGAATTATGTTTTCAGGAATTCTTAACTATAACATAAATTCAGATTGAATCTTTGCATTTATATGATGTGGGATTGCCCTCTGTATTCTGTGAATACCATTGGCCAATAAAGAAACTGGCTTGGCCTGATAGGGCAGAGTTGAGCTAAGATAGAAAAACTAAACTGAATGCTGGAAGAAAGAAGGCAGAATCAAGAGAAACCATGTAGCCCTGCTGGAAACAGATGCTGGAACTTTACCCGTTAAGCCACAGCCTCATAGCAATACACAGATTAATGGAGATGTGTTAATTTGAGATATGAGTTAACCAGAAATAAATACACTTAATCTATTGACCAAAGAGTATTGCAAATAATATGTGTGATTATTTCAGGGCTGAGCAGCCAGGAACAAACAGCCTCCTCATCTGTTCAATGTATTATCATATGCACACTGTCTTTTACCTCTTAATTGAAAGGACTAGGGTTATAATAAATAGGTCCAAGGCTATGAGGCCAGGTTTGGGTTCCAATCTCTCCACTGGAAGTCTTGCCTGTTGATGTAAGTGGGTCTTCTGTCTATGTGTTAATTTTATTGGTTAATAAAAAAAAAACTGCCTTGACTTTCTGATAGGGCAGAACTTAGATAGGCGGAGTAGACTGAACAGAATGCTGGGAGAAAGAAGCAGAGTTAGACAGATGCCATGATTCTTCGACCCAAGATGGATGTAGGCTAGAATCTTTCCTGGCAAGCCACCAGCTCGTGGTGCTACACAGATTATTAGAAATGGATTAATCAAGATGTGAGAGTTAGCCAATAAGAGCTAGAACTAATGGGCCAGGCAGTGTTTAAAAGAATACAATTTGTGTGTTGGTATTTCAGGTATAAAGATAACCATGCAAGAGCCAGGCTGGACAAAAAGCAGGCCTGCTCGCTTCATCACTACAGCCTGTTACAGACAATGGCTAGTTCAGGCTGTGTATAAACCATTGCTATGAGTCTTAGCTAGGATAACCTTCATGTATTCCTGAGACTTTCCACTACACTAGGCTTCAAGTTTATTTTGGCAGTCTGTTTGCCCACATGAATCTTTGTTCATTCTCTGAAAATGAGAGTAATGGCCACTTGTGGTTATATTGGATGAAATTACAAAATCTTCTGTTGGTTTTTGAAAAATGAAATGGGCATATTGTGTCATAGTGGTTTCACAATTTTATATCAGAGTCTTTAACCAGAACTTACAACCTTTGGACTCCCATCAGTATGTATCTTTCCAACTCTGGTATACATAAAGAGAAAAAAATAAAACTCATCTTTTATCCATTGACTGATGTATTTTATATGGCTTTCTGGAAATTATACAGCCATTGTAAATGGTGAAGTAATTATTTCTTTAATAAATGGCAAGATCCCAAAAAACATATCTTTACTGCCTTTTTGACATAAATGTTCATAAAAGGCTATTGTTGATTCTCTGAGAGATATCTTTCAATTCACAAAGAGAAAAGGAAGAAGTCCAAGTTGGCTTCTGAATTCCACTACTCTGTACAACACATCAAAGATTAATTGTCTCTCTGGTATTATAAACTCTATTCAGATTTAGAAGACCAGTCAATCCTTACTGAAGAAAGACAGACCAATGTACATATCTCTAAAATCTGTATTCCTTAAGCTTGCCTTTCTGACTTAGTGGACCAAATTTTGAAGCCTAGGATTACCTTTCTTAAGACATTGTTGGAAACAAAGATAACTGTATAGAGCAGTGGTTCTCAACTTTTCAAATGCTGCAGCTCTTTAATACAGTTCCTCATGCTGTGGTGACCCACAACTATAAAATCGCTTCAATGCTACTTCATAAATGTAATTTTGCTACCATTGTAAATTATAATATAACTATGTGGATGTGCAGGGTATCTGGCATGCAACTCCGGTGAAACAGTAATTAGATCCTTCCAAATGGGTGGCAACCCATAGGTTGATACAGTAGAAGAGGGCTATGACTATACATTTACTGATTTTAATCTCCAGCATGTTATTTTTCATCAGAACCTTACATGATTTCATGTGTCCCTCCCACATTTACCATTGCTTCTTGCTTAGGAAAGAGAATATTTAACTGAACATTAAATAAAGGCTATCGTGGTTTCTCTTTTATTTTGCCCATGGTCTGTAAAAAGCTTAATATAATTAAACTAGCTTTTTACTTGATGACTTTACTATGTTAAAGTCTTCCTTATTGTTTAAACAGAAAAAAGGAAATGGTGTAAGAGTTCCTTCTATTTGTTTTCATTGGTTAATGAATAAGAAAACTGCCTTTTTGATAGGCAGAACTTAGGTGGGGAAAACAGAACTGAATGCTGGGAGGAAGAAAGCAGGGTCAAGAGCCACTGCTGCTTGGCTATATACAGACTGATAGAAATGGGTTAAATCAAGATGTGAGAGTTAGCCAATGGGAGGCTGGAGCAAATGGGCTAAGCAGTAATTTGATTAATACAACTTCTGTGTGGTTATTTTGGGTGTAAACTAGCTGGGCGGCCAGGACAAACAAGCGGCCCCTCCTTACAACAGCATAGCACAGTACATGTTATAAATTCTGTCCAAAGAGAGGCTGATGAGAATTCCAAGATAGCATTAATCCCCGGTTTGAGGACCTCAAGACAGTCCACTTATACAGACAACATCATGCTTGAAAAGGATCAAATGAGTAACTGAGTTCCAGTAAAACACCTGCCTTATACATGGCTCATGACATTTTTTATTTTATTTTATTCATACTGCTATGTCAATACCTCAGATCAAATAGTTAACATTAAAATAACAGATTTGCTGAGAATTGTGGAAAGAGAATGTTCATGAGCTTTTAAAAAGGATACTGACCTGAGCATCCAGCAGTTTTCTCCATAGAATAAGTTTGTATGTTGTACTCTATATTCCTATTAATAGGCCATATTATGTTTTAAAAGTAGTGCAGAAGGACAGTTTGACACTTTATTGGGTAACACTTGGAGCTGTTTATTTAACAGGTACTGTGCCAATTGAAAAATATGTTCTGGAAATTAGATAAGATGTTATGAAAATTTTAGAATGTCTTAGCGAGAAAGTCTTATGGCAGACTTACAGTGTTTAGAACAAAGATACTGTTGGTCATAGGCAACATCTAAAGTGCTTGTAGAGATGAAGCACATGATCATCGACTATTCTATAACTGTATGATGTAAGCTCTTTATTATGAATGCATGTTGATCTAATAAGTCATTACACTTAGTGTGCTCAGTAGAAGACCCCTTGTTATGTAGAAGTGCACTTGATATAGGGCTTGAGTAGGTCTGAATGTATTTTCCACATGACTGAAAAAACCTCACTACTATGGTCACTATACAGTTTTTAATTAGGAAACAGCAGACCTTACAAATATTTCTCAGAAGATGTAAAGCCATCGATTTGATGGCTTTAAAGTCCACAGCTATATTTTGTTTTTGAGAACTAAAGTCATTCTCAAATATAGGGTCTTCTTAGAAAATGTTTGCTCATTAATACATTGTCCCATGTAATATTTTCTCAAGGATATACTGTTATTAACAAAGAGAATCCATGGTGAGAACCTGTGCCTCATCATGCAGAAACAGATTCTGAGGGAAGTATAGAACAGTCTGTTGAAGGCTCACATAAGGCACAAGGAGTGTCACGCAACTCTTAGATAACTTTCCTTCACACTGTGGTGACCCCAAGTGCTGCCTACAAACAACAGGATCCAGAGGAGGTGAAAAAGGAGCATAAATAAATGCCAATTGAAGTTTCATGCCATCTTGGCACAGACACTGAAGCCCTTTGCTGGTCTCTCATCCCCTCAGGCCTCCAAGAGTTGACTACAAAGTGCATTATTGATTGTGGTGCTGTATGTGATTGCAGTGGGGTTTTCCAAGTTTGAAAGTTAATAAGGTATTTGTTCACTCAGAAAAAAAATACCAATAAAACATTCTCATACTGTAGAATAATAGCAAGAGTCTTGAAGGTCATATGATGTGGTAACTCAAAGAATCCACATTGCTCAACACAAAAGTTTTGCTTTTGTCCTCCTCATAGTTTTCCATGCCAGAACTTGTCTCCTAGTTTCCTATAACAATCACCTTAGTTCCTGCACCCTAAACTCAAGTGTCAGGTTGAGCTCTGAGAAAATTCCTTGGAAATGTGGCTTGGCACCATTAATTTTGGCCTTTGGGGGATCAGAGGGCATCATACCTTGTAGGTTTAAAAGACTCTTACTTCCTAGGAAAAACTGTTACCAATGCTAGGCTGGAGACTAGAAGGAGTCAGGGATCTACCCAACTCCCCGCCCCCCCCCCCCCTTTTTCCACATCTGTGGATTTCTTTGAGGGACAGTTTCCTGTGTAGACGCACTGGACAAATTGCTAAATTTGAGGCAGCATTTCCTGCAAGCATTCTAAGATTTCCCTTTGTTACTTCCAGCCAAGAATGGGAAAATCCCATTGCAATCACACACAGAAACACAATCATCGTCCAGCAGGGCCACTGGTAACTCAGAGCTGTCTTACCTTTCTCACAGAAGTTCTATTTTCTTTGTGTGCCTTTATGCACACTGGCTGAACTTGTGCCCTGTCTCCAAACATCATTTAACAAGCTCCTTTTCCGTTTCCACGAGCTTTGCTTTTACAGATACTAGGATAAGAACATACCTCCCAAATTCCACCATGCTTTGAGCAGTGATATGCTCAGTGTACTCTTCAACTAACTTGAAAATACTAAGATAAATCGACTCATTGAAATAAAATGACGAAACTAATGCTAGGTGCATCAGTGTTTGCCTGTTGTTTCTTACTGGGAGATGAAAGGTGAGCTTTAGCGACAGGAAAGGCAGTTTTGAAAGCAAATTTCCTTTTCTCTACTTGGAAATCAGAGTCCCGAGATCAGTTTATTCTCAAGTAGCCTGAACTGCCCATAGCCCTGCACAGATTAGGAGGTTAGAAGACTGTTCTCGAAGCCCCTATGTGGGCAAAGCATCGATTTGGTCATGTGGTTAAGCTCACTGAAAAGCTTCCTCGGTGCTATTCTTTCCCCTATCCCAGTCCTAAGCAGTTTCCTCTTTTCCTCCAGATTAGTGATCTGATTCATATTCCTAGGGTTTCAGAAAGACCCACATACTTTCATATGAAATCAGATATAATGTCTTCATCCTGGCTAATTAAGGATCTGAGTGTTTGTCATCTGAGCCCACCACAAAGGAGATGTGTTAGGCAGAATCTGACAGCATGTGTGTGTGGGGTGGGGTGGGGTGGAGACTTGTTATCTCCGGTTCAGCTTCTTTCCCTAGTCTGTCCGGCCTGCCAAAGTAAATGTATGTACAGGTGACATGTCCTCTCTGAGGCGAGATCTTTATAGCAAATATGACACCAATTAGTTCTTCATAATTAGTGTGAAACTCCATCACGTTTTCAACATACCACTGTAATGATCCTGCATTCTCATCACTGCTTGTATGATTGGCCCAATGGAAAAATGCCATGCGTGCCATCTGTCCTCTGATGTTATCCTACATGATTTGCTAATTACTTCTCTAGGTGTTTAGTAATCAGGGACCATTCACGACAGGCTAGGAAACTCATTATTTGAATTGTTATACTTCATTGTTGTTGATCTACAAAACAGCTTGTAAAGTTCTCTATCAGTTTTAGAACTGTTTTCTTAAATATACGGAACTTTATTTTCTATGCTGCTTTTATGATTTTATTTATGTATAAATAAAGATGCCCACACACAAATATTATTCTGCTTTTCCCACACACTATCACTTCCTATTTCCTTCTCTTTTTATTGAAAACAGATTCTTTTCTTATAGCATACATCCCAACCTCATCTCCATCTCCCCCAGATCTGCTTCTGCTCAGTTTCCTCTTCAGAAAAGAGCAGTCCTCCGAGAGACAACAGCCAAACAGGACAAAACAAGACACGATAAGAAAAGGCAAAACCTCATATCGAGGTTGGACAAGGTAAACCAAGAGGAGGAAAATAGTCTCAAGAGTAGGTAAAAGTACTCCCACTGTTAGGAGTCCCACAAAAACACCAAGCTAATGGTTATAACATATATACAGAGGAACTAATGCAAATCCATGCAGACCCAGCGCTTTCTTGTTCAGTCTCTGTGAGCCCATGTGAGCCCTGATTAGCTGGTTTGATGGGCCATGTTCTCCCGGTGTCTTCTATCCCCTCTAATCTCTACAGCCTTTCCTTCCCCTCTTCCTCAGGATTCCCTAATCTCTGAGGTTCAGACCCTTGGAGGCCTTCAATTTAGATTTTCCCTCTGCATCCTATCTTTCTGTGAGTCTCTCTCCCCGCTCCCAATTGCTGCTGGAGTATTCTAAAATTTTGTGTATGATTCATTCAGTGTTCATAATGAAAATTTTTGTCTAAGATCACTGACATAACTGTTACTAAGGCAGCCATAAGACCATCTGTAGTTTTAAATCCTCATGGCGCCTTTGGATTCTGGGCTGGGACTCTGCTCCCCTGTTCTGTATGCTGATACTGTAGCCTTTATACTCTGTTTGGGTCTTCATTTAGGTTTGCATACATTTCACCTGCCTGATACACAGGTATTTTTACTTCTTAGCCAGGAGCTTCCAGTTAACTTTTTCACAATTTTACTTTTACTTTGTTCTTAAGATACACTCACATATTTATCTCTCAGGAGTGTATTTTTTGTTGTGAAGTCGCTCTTCTATGTACTGCCCATCACACTTACATTTCTTCATCTTATCTGGTACTATATTTAAAATAATTATTTTGCAAGATCTATTAACATTTCATAAAATGAGATTTAATAATTTCATCAATAGCAGCAAATTATTTGTCTCATGTATTTATTGATGAAAAATAATACAAATAATTTCTTTAGAATTGTTTCACCTAGTACAGCCAGACTATGCTAAACTTATTTAACATATTTTCCTCTCTAGTTATGTATGACTGGTAGTCTCTCTCTTATTTTTCTATAAGTTTAAAGTGGGTTTCTTTATTTTGGCTCAAATGGAAAGTGGAAGAATCCTTCAAGACAGATAATGTTCCATGTTCTCAACCAACCAGGACCTAGTGTAAGGGAGTGAATATTTAGAAGATTTCCAAGGACCATTCCTTGAGGTTTTGTTGGGAGAAATGAAGAAGACCCAACAGAGAAAATTGCTGTAACTAGTCACTAATACATTGACTAGATAAGGATTCAGTAGATAGAAGAAAATATCACTCAACATAGATTAGTTCTAACTAAAGTTACAAGAGCCCAAGGGGTCACTGAGCTCCAATAGAGATTTTCAGGCTACATATCATGCCTGAGGACATTATGCAGCAGGTGTTGCCTCCACAATGATATGGGACCTTTGAGATATAAATCAAAAGAGCCTGAACCCTTCAATGGGTTCTTCCAGCAGAATAGAGGCTGAGAGGAGAAAAGATTTATTATCTTTATTAAACATCTATAGGATGAGATGTATGCCTATTACAACTTTTTAGTATCTTTTTCTTCCAGTAATTTTATGAAAAGCAAAGTCCGGAATCAGCATGCGTATTCTTCCCATTCATTACATATGTCCATGTCAGTAGCTACTATGGTTCTTGCCCAAAGTAAGAATTTATATACCGACTCATTCTGTGCGTTCCACATCAAAAAAGAAGTACTTACAAAGACAGATATGTGTGTTTTTTAAATTTCCATAAATCACAGGTGTGGAGAGGATTAAAAAGATTGGCTGAATTTGTTTAGAGTCAAACATTGTTTAGTTCTATATCCTTACTTTCTCGGAATTGAATCCAAATTCCAGCATGATAGTTGTAACCAACACCATTTACTTTGAAAACAAGTTGTAAATGTTTGTCTGATTTCACTGACCAATTCAATGTAAATATGTCTAGAAACACTTCCATAGAACTTACAGTTTGGGTAGTAAGCACACTCAGCGAAAAATGTCTGCAGGAAGATACTATGATTATTTGTTTTTAATCCATCTATCGAATGCCTCCAGTTTTTATTCCAAAATATTAGGGCTTTGGGAGGCTTTACTCTATTTTCCTTGAATAAGCCTGATTAACACGCACAAATGACATATATTGACTGACCAGTCAAAATGCTGGCTCTTTCATTTCCAAAATTCTAATATAAGTATATATAAAAATCCTGAAAATATATACATATATGGGTAGATGAAGAAAAGACAGCACAGGGAAGGGGGTTTCTAAATGTGAATATGGAACTGTATAATCAGAAAAATACAATTAAAGTCATGATGCAAGCATTGCAGACATTTTGAGTTTGCAGAATGATGGACCTACACTGTGTAGTGTGCTAAGAATATCTGAGCAGTGAGGAAAATCATCCACGGTCAGCAGAAGTGTAAATTGCTATAATCACTTTAGATAAAAAAAACAAACAAACATGATTCCCATGATTTTTTGCTGAAAAGCAGCTTCTGTCTTTATTGTATATCCTAGACATATTTTAACATGTGCCTGTGGGTCAAGAGACTGTCACCAACGAGATTCTGGAGGCAGTGGCAAGAATACTGTGATGCTGTCAAATACCCTACACACCCAGCAAAGCTGACTGAGTAGATAAAGCTTCATTCCAAAAAGACAGGATCAGTAAAGTCTGCCTACTCTAATGACCACAATCTAGGCTATACATGTTGGGCATGTGAGTTTAAATACGTATCCAAGGCTATCAAACTACAACTAGTGGGCAGTTTATTAACTTATATGAATTCATTAATAATTCATTCCAAGTGTGAATGATAATCTCCACACATGATGATATTTATTGTAAGAAAACATTCAAAACCATATAGGGCATCATTATCTGCCACAACTAAATAGGGTTTTAAAGAAGCCACATTCATAACCATACAGGCTCATACGTACTTGGAAACATGTATGCATGCACACACACAAAACACACACATGTACCATGTAACACACACACACATTATTCAAAAGAATGATTTTATTACTTATTCTAGACTGATTAAATTTCGAATGATTGATTGTGAGCTCTCAAAAGTTTGGTACATGGTGTGTGTGTGTGTGTGCCTGCCAGTGTATATATTAAAAAAGAAGCATAAGACATATACAGCAGTAACAACTTCATATTTCTCACTGAAAGAATTCAACCCTGTGAACTTCTCTTGTCCATACTCCACTACATTGATGTCTCATTTGTTTTGGGGGTGGCATAGCTCTCTTCATGGGTTAGACAATATAGCAAAGATTGCACAGAATTATCGGTCCTTTAGTCTAAATTTCTTAAGGTTCAGTTTTCACTTTGTCTTTTAAAAACCTGCGCTCTTTGTTTAGAATCCACCAAGTTTCAGGGGTGCCTCTCTAGCTTCAATACCCTCAGCAACATGCCTGTTACCAGCTGCTCGACACCGAAGGCCTGCAATGACTGGTATCCTGCTGCAGGGCTCTTCTCTTCCGTTTGCAATACATTTTCATCTCCTTACAATAACGTCTGTGTTTTACTATTGAGTAAGAATGGCCCCTTGAGGTTTATATCCATTTATTTTGGCAAGAAGAAATCTAAGAGATAAGCCTATTAAGGGGATGTATGGTTCAGTCTGCACGCCTTTGAAAAACTTAGTTTTTTACCTGTAAATGTTTTCTTAATGATACTAATAGAATAAAAGCAAGGACAGCTCAGAGTGAGCCAACAATTTTTGTTCACAGGAAAAGAAATTAGGAAAGATCTGAGTAAAGTCTGTGAAAACTTATGAACCTAGCTCTCCTGTGTACCAGGGTCTGGCTTATGGTGTATGGCAAAGCTGCCATTCAGTGAGATTTGCTTGGGTGATTAAATGAATGAAGGAAGGAAGGAATAAATAAATGAACGAAACTGGCAATTTGGAAGTGTTAAAAGAAGTACCTTGTTCTAAGTCTTGGCCTGATTCTGAAAGTAGTCTATTATTAAGAAATGTATACACACGCAGCTTCTTGGTTGTTACAATCTTTGCTGTTGTACCTCTGTCACAAGGAGTGAACCAGCATTGTTGCGTCACTATTAACTAAACTCTTAATTTGCATTTCCTTCGAATATAAACCAAGTGTGACAAGATCCTTTCCACTGGTTCCTCATTTGAGTCTTATCTTTTAGGCAAGTGACAGCAAGCTTGCTTCATGCTTTATTTTATTGTAGAAAGACAAACATCAGTAGCTCTAAAATTGTGTGAAGAGCAATAATCTAAAGCACATTTTGACCATCACTCTATCCAATTACTAAAATTAGTAATAATTATGATGGGCAATGATCATTGTCCTCTACTAGTCTTTAAATCTAAGTTACTCTGAGAGGAGACTTAGCCTTGACTATTGCCAATAGAAATCATTAGCTCCTGTAAAGGTTTCGTCCACAGTCTGATAAACATAGCAAAGATATTTATTCTTTCTGTACTCCAGAATATAAGCCAAATTTTATTCATACAAGTAGAATTTGAAGAAAAGAACAATTTTTATCCTTCATGAGAACACAATTTGATGAACTAATTCTGTATAAAGAAAAGTACTGAAAACTATCCTTTACATGTGGCCTGTTCTGCAGGGAATAGGTAGGTGGAGTTTGTTCTGCAAAGGCATATATACTTGATAGACATTATTCAAGAAAAAAAGAAACAAAGCCATCAATAAAAATCAAGCATAAAAATGACTGTCTGGAATGGGAGACTCTGCTTCAGTATCAGCATGTGGGTATCACACTCACAGACGTTCCTCACAGTAGCCCTCACATGGTCTCCTGAAATAACTGAATCATTCCGAATAGTCCCCAATGCTTGTTAATACATCACTGAAAGGGAACGGTGCAACAGCGTGTCATAAAACTACTTAACACATTCTGCCTCTTGATACCAAATCGGAGAAGAGTTGAATTTGCATTAATAAATTTTAGAATTAAGTCCAGTGGGTATGTGTACATGAATACAGGATGACACTGGGAATTATATACACATAATTATACACACATTGACTATGAACTGTCATATCCATGTGAAGGGCAATACTGTACAGCTTATGCATAATACATCTTTATTTAAATTACATTTGATGTGGGTACTTTGATTGTTATCATTACTGACTAATGAACAAATATATTTCCTTCTTCCATTTTAGTGCATGGATACTTTTTTTCTCTCTCAATCAGAAAAGACAGCTGTTCAAATCCATAAAGGAAATACTTAGCTTCACAAATGTTTAATTTTTTGCTATAAAATAAGCACAAATACAAAATTAAATGACAAATACTTTAAGTGAGAATATTTTCAAATTATATCCCAATTTTCCAATGTCATGAGCTTTAATTATTTTCTAAAATAATAGGTAAAGTTCAAACACCCAATTAAATGGAAAAAAGTTATGATTGAAGACACAATCAAAATGATAATCAAGGAAGAAGTTAGATTAAAAATACTGATGCTATGCTTGATTAAGCAGAGCTAATTAGTTCATAGTTCAGTGTATTTGCTTCCTTTTTATTTTGAGAAGGGACGGTGATCAGCTTCTACATGACACAGTACAATGGAGGAGATGAAAAAATTTGTCACTCTCTGTGCAACTCCATTTTGCCAGCCAAAAGCCCCTAGAGGGCAGCTCAACAAGTTCCAAAGTCATTCTGGAAATTTTGGTATGTCAAGTTAGTTTAGGGCCCTCATACCCTAACATTTCTACTACTTCTAAACAGTGCCACCACCTGAGACCAAACCCTTGGAGTTTGTGACTAAAGTTAGGCCTTAATTTATAGCCAGGAAAAGGTGAGGGCAATTGACTGAATAACAAACAGCCTGTGTGAGCTTGGAGAGCAAGGAGAGCAAGTCTTCTCCAGTCAGACCTGCAGATGAGAACACAGCCCATTTGGAACCCTGGTTACAGCCTTGTAGAAAACCCAGGGAATCTGGGCTCACAATCCTGATCATGGAAATTGTGGATTGATAAATGTGTGTTGTCAGTGTCTTAAGTTTGTGTCTATTTGTTAGACAAAAATAGACAATGATGACTATAATTTCACATTAAAGTAAATGCAATAATAATAATCTTTGTAGAAGTGGTTTTAAAATTCATATTTTACAGTTCAATAACCAATAGCCTGTGTAACATACCTGTATTTTGGCTTTGCATAATGGTTTGGCAACTCAGATTCACTTTATTGGAATATCCTTCAGCAAGAGATTTGAATGCCTTTGTTTGCACTGCCAAAAGTCTTGCATTCTGGATAATATTTCTAGGCATATGGTCTATCTGTCAACCTATCAGCCTTTTCCTTATTGTCATAGATCTCATGCCAAAACCAAGGTTCATAAAATCCCCTAAATGCTTTGATTAATTTTAATTACAATAAATCTATTGATGTGAAACTAAATACCATTTCTAACAATGATCATTCTGCCAAGAAATCAGCAAATCTAGAGGAAGTGGCTTCCAAAACCAAGCCCTTCGACAGCCACCTCTTCCTGTGTAATATGTCCTGTGCGTTTTTTCACACCCCAGCTTTGTCCACTCCTATCAGACTGTGAAGTTCTTCTGAATTTTTAAGGAAGTTGAAATAATTTCCTACCATGTCAGAAAGCTACAAAGAACTATACAGGAAAGAAGAAAAAAGAAGGAACACATTAGAGATTAGGTTATACACAAGGCTATTAGTTTGGCTCTAGAACGTCATCAAGTGCTCATCCTCCAAGGGTTTGGTCTCAGGTGGTGGTACTGTTTAGAAGTGGTAGAAATGTTAGGGTATGAGGACCCATATGGGAAAAAGTAGATTACTTGGGGGGGGGGGGGAGAGTCTGACAGTCAATGGTACAGACCTCTCTCTCTCTCTCTCTCTTTCTCTCTCTTTCCCTCCCTCCCTCCATCCCTCCCTACCTCCTTCTCTCTTTCCCTCCCTTCCTCCCTCTTCTCTTCCCCTCCCTTTCTCTCTCTGACTCTCTCTCAGCAGCCTTCCTTCATCCCACCCTCACACCAAATTACAATGCTTGGTTACCGGCCCAGAAGAATGAAAATACAAAGGAGACCTAGGGCTAAAACTTCTGAAAGAAGGTGGTAAAGCAAACATTTCCTCCTTTTAACATGCTTTTCCTCTTTTAAGATGATTTTCTCAAAGCATTGGAAGCCTATCACGGAGAATTGGCAGTGTCAGAATTGATGCGATTATATAAGGACAGAAGCATTGGAAAATATTCCATGGGGGTCATTTCAACAAGTATGGGAGAAGCTTGGAACATACTGGGAAGTGAGTAGAACTCTGAGGACTTGGAGGCTGATAGGCACGTGCCTCACAAAGGTTATGTTTATGAGACTTTAGCTGGAAATTGAAAAAAATGTAGCATTAAAGCTGTTCTGCTGTCTTCTGACAAAGGTCCTGTGTTCATTCTGTCTCTTCCTTAAGAGTGCGTGGCTGAATCAAAAGGTAAAGGGATATATTAGCTTGCAGGTAAATCATTTCACAGACTTTCAGGTGGCAAACGTTAAACGCCCAGGATGCGATGTGGGGATTTAACCCAGAGGGTCAACAAGAAATCAGCGGCAACATTTAGACTGGAAAGACAGAAACTTGTAGCCTGGCCAGAGAAGTGTGTGTCAGTTTTGCTGGTGGCATATGTGGTTGCTATAGCATGCCTATCATCTCAGCACCCAAGAAAGAAGGGACAGAAGCTCATGAGGACCAAGCCATCACTGTATTAGTTTTTCCAGATGTTCATTTCTATTCACCCAGATGTAGAAGGCTCTGCAAGTCAAAGGAACCATTCCACCCACGTGTAGCTTTGGCAATCTAATGACTTTATATGGGTTTCTTACAGGAACTTGAAAGAGATAAGGCAATACTTATAGGAACATGGGGAAATAATAATAGTTGCACCATCGAACTGTACCCCTCACCCAGCAGCAATTATTAACCCCTTGTATGTCCTTGGGGAGGGAAGGGAGCCCATGAGTTACTTCAAGTTTCATCTCATGAACTCTGTACCCTTTACATTTGGGTAACATGTCCAATCTTCTGGGGGTCTCCTGTGGGTAATCATGGCTATTCCAATCTCAAAACTGCAATCAATACTCAGGTGACACCGAGGTGATGTCATTCCACAAGGGCTTTAATGGGCTTCCTTGGGAACTCAAAGCCAACCAAGGCAACATAGTAGGACTCTGTTTTAAAGAAGTACTAGGATGAAAAGCAGCAAGGACGGTACTTGGATCTGGAGTAACAGAGGCCACAATGAGAGCACCTCGGGAATTGACTCTATGGGATGCTAGATCAACAGAACAGAAGAAAGGAAGCCTTCAGACTTGAGTTTCAGCTAACCCTCAACCCCAAATTAGTTGTACTACTTAAGATTGTTTAGCTCCTACTCTCTATAGATAGGGGGTTCCTATCACTCTGGAGCTATTATATTTTGTGAGCCTGTGGCCAGTTTATTCTTGTCGCAGATGGTTATATATTTACCTAACACTAAATTATTTCCAGTACAAGAACTGCTTAACCCCTTTCAAAGGATTATCTAAGACAAGTGGAAAATAAGCGGTTATCATATGTTGACCTATATACTAGGCCTTCCATTCTTCATATATCACAATAATCTTGTGATTAAATGTCACAGTCACCACTTTATAGATAAGCAAAGGAAACCAAGAGAAAAATTCTTAGGAACACCAGGGCAGGGAAGAGCATTATACCCGGGCACATTCACCACAACCATTATCTCCACTCAGCTTGCTGCTGTGTTTTCTGGGTATAATTTAAATGATAATTTAAAATTCATTTTAAGGCAGATGCCTGTTTTTTCGCTTTATTGTATAAATAATAAGATGTGCTGAAAGAAAGAGAGAGAGTGAGGGAGAGGAAGGAGGAAAAATAAAGAAAAACGATCAGGAGGTTTATTCTTAACCTCCTTTGAACCATTTAGTAGGCATGCTTCCTTCAATAAGGAAAAAAGGGGAAGGGAAGAAGGAAGAGAGAGAGGGAAAGAGGGAGGGAAGGAGAGAGGGAGGACAGATTGCAGAGGTAAGAAAATAATGAGTCAGGGTTTGTTTTCCAGCAGAGATATATGTGTAAATTGAGGCTGAATTAGCTCACATTGTTCAACATTTTCCCACATAGGTTTCACGTTAGACTCTTTCCTTTCTCTAATGAGATCTTTGAGGAAAGACTGAAGGAAAACTGTGATGGCATTTAATTATGTTCAAAGAAAGTTCCCGAATTCCCAGCAGATGTCAAGCTTGCATCTGGGAATCCTGTAACAAACACCACTCCACTATCTTGCCTTCCACATTATTGTACCAAAGCAAGACCCAGAAAATGCCCAGGAGACACACTGGCTGGGGCTGAGTGAGAAAAGATAACAAATCTCAAGGAAACATGTTGCCTATTACTCCTCGTAATGAGGACCGCCCGAGTGTACACTAAACAGGCCTCTGGCTGATAGGGGATACAAAGGCTCTTTAATGCATCCCACACCGGGATGTCATTTGCAATCTTGAGCGGCAGAAAGTGATGGAAGCCTTGGAAGGTAGACCTTGCTTCTTCATGCGTTAGTTTCCAGAAAGGACAAATAACAACCACACTGTTTGCTCTCTGCAGCTCTATAAGCGTTCAAAGGAAACCCATTGACTGCAATTAGAAAGCCTCAGCTTTTAAAAGCCTGCCCTCTCGGGAAGCAGCAGGACTCCATCATGGCTGATGCGATTCCGGGCATGTTTCAGATTTACCACGGAGGCAGGCTCACTGAAGGAGATGACAAGGGGCAAAACCCTAATGACTTAAAATTCATGGCACCTACCCAGGGGGTCCCCAGTGGTGCCTCCCAGAAAGAACAGGCTGGTTTACATTTTCGCTGAAGAAAAATGATCCCACTTCTATCAAATCGGCCCACCTAAGAGTTTGCCTGGATATGGTTCCCTATGCTAGCTAAATTTGCTTCAGCCCTCCATCTGATGAGGAGCTGCGGAGGGTCAAAGTATAAGCTACAGAGGAAAGACTGGTACTTTCAGGGTTGAAGGTAGACTAAATGGAGAACAGAGTGTGGGCAGCAAAGCCTCGGAATCCTCCTGCCCGGGAGGACAATCTAACTCCTGGCGTTTCCCAGCTTGACCATGATGGATGTCACCACATACATCTGACATCCACAATGGCATTCCTCTTTCTCTGTCTCCCTTCTGTGTTCCCTTAGCTTGATTCCTGATATCGAGCCTCAGGGAAGTTACTCCAGTCAAAAACTTTATCTTGTGATTCACATTTTTGATATCTAGTTTAGGAAGATGGACGTCTGATTGCAGGAGGTCTTTCTGTGTTTTATTTGTATATATTGGAGAGTTTCCTACTTACTTCTTCCCCATCGGAATAAGTAGAAAAATTTCAGGATGATGTCTGTGATTCCTCATAGCTCAGATCTCATACAGCTTCCATACCAGTTGCAGAATATTCTTTATACGTTCACTTTTTAATCTTTCTTTCAGTCTAACACCTTCACCTAGCAAATAAATATTTTTCCTGTAGCCCCTATTTGTATACATTGGTTCCACAAAGGATTTTATGGCTCCAGTAGTAGAGTGACATTTTCCCTTGCTAAAGCACACAATTCTTTCCTTTTTTTTTGGGGGGGGGTTCAAGACAGGTTTTCTCTGTAGCTTTGGAGCCTGTCCTAGAAGCAGCTCTTGTAGACCAGGATGACCTTGAACTCACAGACATCCTCCTGCTTCTGCCTGCTGAGTGCTGGGATTAAAGATGTGCACCACCACCACCGGCAAGCACATGCTTCTTTAAATCTGCTAAATGCATTTGCAGCTTTCACTACTAGACAGCAAGCGGCATGAGTGTGAGTCTCTCCTATGGTTACTGTATACTTCCAAGTCCTGTGGCAACAGCTCTTACTTCAGAGATGGCCAATGACACTGTTCTATCTCAGTGACCAAAGAAAGAAAATAGCTGTCTCCTTTTCAAAGACATATATTAACATTTCTGTCACCACTTCCCTAGTTCAGGTGAAGAAAGATGATACACATTTCCTTCCCAGAGTAAAGTTATCTTCAGAGTGAATAATATTTTTCAATGATATGTAAAAGACAAGCATCATAATTTACTGTGTGGGAGGCTTTGGAGGAGCTTTGATTTGTGTCATTCTTTTAAGTATATATGTTAACTATAAAATACTCTTTTTTATAAATAACATGGAGAAGGGATGGTGGCTAAGAGCTGAGAGTGGAGAAAGAGATCTCTGCAGCTAGACAGGAATGTTGGACACAAAGTCTGTTTCTGGTACTCCATTTGTCTATATGTTTCTATCAAGTCACTTCCAGCTTTTTCTGTGTTAAAAGGGAAAGTAAGAAAATGTTAGGTGCAAAAACACACTTTGTAAAATGTATAAAAGATAAATATAAGTAAATGTAAATGTATAGCCATAGCTACACATATATCTACATGTGCAAATATACTAATTTGTAGCTCTTATTTTAATGTTGAATGTTTTAGGCAAAGTGAGCTTTCACTGGCTAAAAGGAAGACAATGAAATGCAGCCTCCAGTTCTGGGATTGCCAAGGGTCTGATAAACAGGATTAGAAATTTGCCTTGAGAATGTATCCTGTTATTACTAGTGAGTAAGCCCTGCTATTTCTCATTGGTCTTCACAATTCGAGCAATAAATATAAATAGGACCTATCTAAATGTGTAATGCAACACAAGGCTGCCTCTTTCTTCTTAGATATAGGAGAAGAAACTGCTGTGATGAAGATAACACAGAGGTGTTTTGTTTTATTCTTTTTTTCCCAACAAGAATTGTTTCCAGGACTGATACTTGATATCTTCCTTGCTCTCACAGAATAATTCAAGTGGTTTCCCAGGGTGTTGCAAAATGTAATACTTCTGTTTGTGATTATTTCCAGGAAGAAGAACCCTTGCTGAAGAGAGTGTGCCAGCAGTACTCTTGGCATGTGGGATTGTGCAACCACACACACTGACCAGAGTTCAGTATCTGTCTGCATATTCAATAGTTTGGATTTATGGGGTCCTGTGTGTGATTTGTCTGCTCAAGATCCAGTGATGAAATAAAATGAGGTAAACAGAAAGTCTCAGGAAAAGCTGAGTGCGGGAAAGACATTGGACCTAGGTGGAAGTCTGTCCAGTCCAACATAACCTCCAAAGGAAAGCGTACCGGCACAAGAGTAGTCAAAAGCATTCATTATGAGAAGGATGGCAGTGGGCATATCTAAAGAAAGCTGTCAAGGGCATGGAAATCTAGACCAAGAGATAGGGATCCAAGCAGCTGGAAGGTATTAAAAGGAATCTGTGATTGGGTAAAACTGCCCCCAGCATTAGGCAAAGAGCCAGGTTAGGACTTTAGCTCACAGCAACTTGTCTAAGAATTACAAAACTAGATCTCTTTCTTAGAGGACTGGGATTCTGTTAGGGTTTTTCTCTGAAATGCCCTGTGAAAGGTTTCTGTTGTTAAAAATCCTGATCTACCTCTACTGGATCCAATCACTGAGTTATTATTGATCATAAAATGGTTTCACCAGTGGATCAATCCATTCAGCGATTCATAATACAAATTGCTGGGAGGTAGGGGATATGAATGCCAGCAAGAGGATGTAGAACAGTGGAGATATGCTTTTTTAGGAAGTACTGGAAACTCGGACTTTCCTTCTGCCTCTCTCTGCTTAAGGCCACCTCAAGGTGAGCATCCTTCCTCTCCTATACCCAAAATGGATATTTGTCTCATTCTGGGTCTAGAAACAATAGAGCCACTCAGTTATAACAGAGTGAAAGTTGAAATCGTGAGCCAATTTTTTTCTCCCTTTAGATGCTTTTCTTGGGTATTTTGTTGCAAAAAAAAAAAGAATGTAAGTATCAAGTGTGAAGAAAAATGTGAACCATATCTGAAAAATAAAGGCGATCTGCATTCCAGGATATTGGTGGCATGTTTTGTATCTTGAGCTACAATGTCCCGTAAAGATGATGCCCTGGGTAAATTGGACTAGGTTGCTCTGGTTTGGACAAACAGGTATTCTAAAAAGCAGGTAGAGACTTACATACATATACTGAAGCAGTAAAATAGTAATTGCCTATTGATTTCTAGAGAGGCACTAACTGTGCCTCATTGTGCAAATCTTCATAATCTCTTTTAAGACATCAGGTCTGCAGCGTCCTGTACCTTCTCTGAGCAGAAGCACTTTTCTCTCTCTAAAGCTTTGGGATTAGAGATCTCTCTCCTATTTTGTCTTGAAGGCTACAGTGATGACTTACTCAAGTTTCTTGATGGGAATTATCCTTTCCCCAATCCAACTGCCATCCAGCTGGCAAAAGAGCACTGGCTCTCTCTAAGCCCAAACATCTGGAATAAGATTGAATTGACCATTTCCCTGCCTCTTATATCTTGAAACCTTTCTTAGATAGAAAGTTAAAATTAAAAAACTCATCTCTGTTTGTATAAGATGAATATATGTATTTTAGCCTACCAAATATCTAATCAGACCAAATAATTTATAGACAGTATCACAATATTTTATAATTAATTTACTTAAAGTTCTTTATACATTAAAATGCTAAGACCAAGAAAGTGAGAAGAATATTGTCAGTAAACTGTATTTTGACCCTACAAAGATTAACGTGACCACTTGTTTGTGGTCAAGTGTTCTTCTGTCATCAAAAAGGTGGTTCAGCTGCGGAAACGCTGATCTCAACAGAGTTGCTGCTAGACACTATGTAACCCCAGATGTTATAAAGAGGAACTAACTTATCATTTTCAAATTTGATCTTTACTTTAGGGTTAAACATGAAGCAAAGCTTCAAGGGAACTCATAGTGTGAGTTACTAGTCTCTAATTTTTTACTCTAGGAATAGTCTTGTTAGACCTGTTGGTCTTTGTTATGCCTTTTCATCTGCAAACTGTGGGTGGTACTCCTTTATAGGTTTGCTGTGAGAACTTCAACCGACAATGTACATGAAGACATGTCAAAGGGCAAGTCCTCCATTCATGGGTGTTACTGCTGTTATTAGTTTTTACTATTACCTATGAAGCAGAGATCAGAGGGGCAACGCAGGTCTGCCAAGGCCACTGCTTAAAAAGGACCTGGCATCACAGCACACAGTCCTAACTGGTGAGATGTCTCAGGAGTGGGCAACAAGAACAACCACAGTGTGGTCCTCTGCATCCATCTTGGTCTCTGCCTATCATATTCTCCTTTATAACAGCCACATAAATATAAGACAAGTGTTGTCCTTTTTCCTCGTTCCCAGCTGAGAGCAAATCTGTGCAGAAGGTTTCCCACTGAATTTCCTTTGTCTGTTTTCCTGTTACCTGCTGTGAAAATAGATTTGATAATACCCCTCATTATCTGAAATTCTTTGTCTAATCCCAGGCATTCTGAGAGTTGGTTTTTGAAAAGACTAGAAGATTAGTGATAGTTTATGTCCCCTCATATTCTCATCCTCCCATTAAATTTTATAACCCTGTATGATAAATTTTTGAAAAATCTAAGTCACTCATAATGTAAATCTATATTACTAAATAAACAATTATGTATGGGAATAATTGACCTAATAAAGCATTAAGCACTGATATGATAATGTTCTACATTTTATTAGTTTTTCCATATATTTTATAAAATGATAAAATAGTGTTTCTCAGAAATCCCCTGAAATTCTAAGTTTCTTGACTCATTCAATGAATATTTATGTGAGTAAATAATGAACCTCAGGAATAGAATTGTCTCTTCCTTTTATTAAAAAAAAGATTAAGAAAGCACTATTCTTGCCTTCATGAACTCTATAGTCTAATAAATTAATAAATACTAAGCAAATAAATAAAAAATTCAACCTATTGTTTTTCTACTCCTGGGCCTGGGGCTTGTTCTTGAGTGTCATTGAAATTCTCAGTGAGATTTCATTGGAGAATACTGATATTTTTCCCCCATTGCCAATGGGTCTCCATTAAAAATAGCTTCTTTGTTAGAGCTGAGACCCTGTCTTCACTCCATTCTCTCTACTTTGGGACTCCATCTGGCTTGTATCTGTGCAGGTCCTGTGAACACCATCACAGTCTCTGTGAATTCATGTGTGAACCAGTACTACTGTGTCTGCAAAGCACTGTTGATAGCTAATGTAATTTGTTTTATTGTCATGAAAGGAATGTGACAACATTGTGTATAAAGTGAGGTGCAGGGACTAATACATATTGGTAGCAGGATATATAAAACAGGGTTAGCTTCTTTTGGGGGCTATGGACATAAACAATTTAATACAATTTAATTTATATTCTTATTAATTTTGTGTCCGTTATTTAAAAATGCATTGACACTATCTTTGGGAGATGTTGTCCTGTGTGTTGAAGTAACTATAATAATGAATAACTACCTATAACACTTAAGTCACTTGCAGACCAAAGTGTGCACTACATAGATGTAAAAAGTACTAAATTAGGAAATAAAACATGGTTGAATACTTTAACAAAACAAAAAAGAAATTTATTTAAAATTTAAAGTTTGACAAAGAAGTTTTGAGTAAGCCCTGGTAAATAATTACCAGAAAAATTTAACAGTTCTCTTTCTTAAAAAATTAATATTTGGAAATCTCTCTGCTATTGTGTGGTTTGGGACCTTTTATAACGATGCCTCAAAAATGAAGGAATTATTGAATCAAGATTTCCCTTCCAGAACTAAGCAACAGGCCAATTGTGTCTGACTAGAACAAAAACATGACAAATGAGTTCAAAATAATGAAGTAACAGATATAAACATAGAATAAGTGGATAAAAAGATAGAACCCAACTAAAGAGGCCAGCAAACAGAAACAAACAGTGGGAACCAACAAATAGCAGAAGGAGAGAGCAAGCCTAAGCCATTATCTATGGTTTTTAATTTTTTTCTAGTCCTCACAGTAAAGCTACTTCAGGTCTGGAAAAGATGGCTTCACCACTGTGACATCAATCTTAGGCAAAACTCTGCTATAGCATATTTGCTCTCATTGGCAAGCTCACCGTGTGGGGAGCTGTACTGTTTGACCTATGAATCACCAAACGCCCTGCATCTGATTCCATGTCTATGAAGCAACCTTCTGATTAAGATTTGGCTTTGCCTGCACATCTGCCTACAGGGACACAAGGGGCTGATTTTATAGACTTTGAATATGTCAAGTTCTCATGAAACTGTGCAGTAGCTTCTCATTATGTTTTGGCATCCTGTTTATCTTGACTACACGGAGAAAATAAATTGCTTACATGAACTCTTTGGTTGTGTGACAATATACTCATTGTAAATTCAAACACTGTGGTTTACAACATTAGTCTTAGGATCTTGATTTGAATTTATCCTAAGACAGAACTGTCCTTGGTTGATGCTAAGTTTGAATACATAAACCTGAAATACAGAGATTCTGAGACACACTCCCTACAGCAGATTCTGTAGTTGACTCTCGGAAAAATGATGCCTTTTTTCTACTGTCATTATGACAAGGCATGGTCTTTCTTTTGAGTGTTTTTCTTTCCTGCATAGCTATTGTTTAGTTCTGCTTGCTTCAACTTAACACATTGACCAACCCCAACATGCTACATAAGGGCTATTTCAGGGGTGATGTATTTGTTAGAGCAATATAGCAATATGTAACATCCGGTAACAACTTGGCTCATCCTGTGAGGGCTTAAGTAAGATGTTAAAAATCTTTTTGTCAGAAATATATTCATGAAATGAGATGGTGGGTCAACCATGAGATGGTTTTTCTGCTCCATGACTTGATACAAGGCATCTGAACTCCATATGTTTCTATATTCATAGAAACTCACTCTCCTATTGATATCTCCCCACTTCCATGCAAGTGCTAAATGAATAAAGAGGGAATTTATGGTAGTCGACCAAATGCTTGTGAGATGCTAGTCCAAATTCCTTTATTTTAGACTCAGTGCCCTTCTTTATGGTAATAGGAGATGTGTCCACATTGTAATAATTTTGTAAACATTAAAGAGTTAATACATACTTTAGTAAATGTACTTGCTCATATACTAAGGACTTCATGTGTCATTATTAACTTCATTTTCATATCTTGAGTTAATAATTATAATACTCTTATATAGCTATGATGTGTTTCAAACAGAGAAGGCGTGCATCTCTGAATACAAAATAACAAGAATGTCAGTATGTGTCTCTATGATTTTGTGCTTAAAAATTACACAGGGTCAAGTATGAGTGAGAATGACTATTATGTAATTTGTCCCCATATTTTACATTTCAGTGCTTTAATCCTTTGGATTCACCAGGGATTTGCTTTCCTTCTTTCATACTTTCAAGACATTAATCTCTGCTTTGTAGTGATTCTCTCTCTCTCTCTCTCTCTCTCTCTCTCTCTCTTTCTCTCTCTGACATGAATACACATGGTTGTTTGGTGATATAGCTATAAAAATCCAGGAAAACTTACACTTGGGAACTAGCTGAAGATTGCAAGGACCCTAAAGACCATGAATTTGACACACACCATCAGAGGCATTGTTCTGGAAACTATCAAAGTTGTTGTATATTTCCCATATGTCATTTTACAAATGGCATGTCATTTATGACTGCTTCAATAAATATTTATTGAGCATCCATTATGAGTCAAAATTTGCATTTGGCACCAGAGTAATAATGTGCCTTGCTCTGTTGGAGAATAGAGTTTGGTAGAGATGCAACCATTGCAAAAATAATGTATTTAAATATTAAGTTGCAAGCATGTAAAATGGCACAAAAATATTCTATATGAAATCTGCTCTATATGTTTGCTTGTAAAAAGTGGGTATCAGATACAGACCTGAGATTTGAAGACATTTTCTTCAGGTACGAAAGCTGAACAGATATCTCAAAAGAAAGTGTTTGTTTAAAGAATGCAAGAAAAGTCTGGAGGAAATTTCTTAACTGGCCTTGTGAACAATTACTATGTTGTAGAACATTTTTAGATTATCTATGATTATGTGCAGCTTTCTCCTATATATTCAATGTCATTTCTTCCATACGGGATTACTAAAAAGTGATTCTTCAGGTCTCTGTTATATTTGAAAATCTATTTTATGGTACTGCAATGCCTTATAGGTCATGGAAAAATGTGTCACACAGAAAGAAAAAAAATGGCAACCCAACTTTACAGTTAATAATCATATAAGTTTTATGAAGGTTGTCACTTATCTGATTATCAAACTAAAAGTATTTTCCAAAAGCATCTATTATGCTGCGTCTCATAAATGTATATATAATAACAAAAGTGCCTAGCAGAAAAATAGATGTTTGCTAATGTAGTAATGCAAAGAATTAAATATAGTTCTCAGAAATAAAGAATAATTACATGATTCAAACTAATTATCTATCAAAAACACATAATGCCCACAAAATTAATTCCTGAATCTAAAGTGAAACTAAGGAGAAGATAAGTTATCCATGCAAGGTAGGTAAACAACATTTTGTCGAAGCAAATTTCATCGTATCTCATTTTGTATCTGTAATTCAAGAAAGTATATGTTATTATTCATATTAAAGACTTAGAAATTTCCACCCTTATGGATCTAACATGGCAATATTGGTTGTCAACTTGACAAGACCTGGATTTATCTAGGAGACAAACTTCTGGATATGACTGTGAAGGATTTTCTAAATTAAATTAACTGAGGTGGTGAAACCTATTTTAATGTAGACATATCATCTCACTACCCAGAGTCCAGGACTGATTAAGATAGAATTAATAAATGAATTAATTAAGTTATTAGCACCAGAATTCTCTCTCTACTTTATGAACGTAGATGGAGTCACCATCATCCAACATACTATACTTACTATAGTGAGCTGCCCCTGTTAACCAAAATAAATACTTTTTATTTTACTGCTTTCACCAGGTGATTTTTCCCCCATGGCAATAAGAAAAATACTATATATCCCCAAAGAAATTATTGTAATCAGAGATTCAAACCCTCTTGTATTTGTGAATAGATTGATTTCCATTTGATTTAAATATTTTCTTCCTACTTAATTCTTTTTTAAAAAAATATTTATTCATTTATTATGTATACAAAATTCTGTCTCTGTGTATGCCTGTAGCCCAGAAGAGGGCACCAGACCTCATTACAGATGGTTGTGAGCCATCATGTGGTTGCTGGGAATTGAACTCAGGACATTTGGAAGAGCAGGAAATGCTCTTAACCTCTGAGCCATCTCTCTAGCCCCTTCCTACTTAATTCTTATTTGCAGTCCAAGTTTACATTCTGGGACTTCTGACTCTCTTACTTCAGTTTTCTCCTTTCCAATAAGGATTTCAATTTCTTTTCCTACCTAAACTTTTTTCAGAGGACAAACAAAGGGCCATTATGAAAATCTAATGTCGATAATCAGGAGATTTTTTTGTCTTTGAAATATTACCATTACTTAAAACTTGAAGTTACATTAAAATCCTGACACTAACATTTCAGAAGACCAGAAAGCTATCTGCTAGACATGACTTCATGCTGTTGTACTTGAAGCCGTCTTCCTAAGACAATTGCTTTCTCTACCCAGGTGGTATAGTTTGAATATTAAACACAAGCCTTAAGGTATTTGGTATTTACTAGGTCCCTAGATGGTGGCATCAATTTTGAAAAGTTATGAAAACTTTAGGTGATAGGGTCTAGCTAGCAGAAGAAAGTCACTTCTTGTGGGTCATTGGATATGACTATGGCCATTTTGTTTCTCTCTCTTTGCTTTCTGCCCTACAGTGAAGTGAATTCAACTGCTTTCCCCATCATGATGGACTGGGATTTCTGAGACTGTGAGTTAAATAAATCTTCCACATGTAACTTCTGTTTTTAAAGAGCAGGTTTAAATCCAAGTTTAAGTTTTAATTTAGCCAAAACTTTTCAGTAGAAATTTGGAATAAACAATGGAAAGAACTATTAATGGGTAATGTACCTCTTGTTTCCTGGGGATAAAAATTAACTAAAGATTAAGCTGTAATTAACACCAAATGAATGACACGAGAAACTACTTTATGAAGTACAACCACATGTGATTTTTGTATTTTTCCTCGCCAGTAAAGTCAATCATGCAATATTTCTGTTTTGCAAGGGGAGAATTTGTCCACATTTTCAAAAATTCTGGTTTCTTTTCCTTTTTCTGTGATAAAATGCTTTGACACAAGCAACCAAAGGGAGAAATGGTGTATTTCAGTTCTCAGTTCAGGGAACAAACTGTCATGTCGGGAAAGTGACAGCAACAGGTCGCATCACATCTACGGTCATGAAACATAGAGACGAAAGTATGTCATCTCCCTCCTCCCATCTTCTCTAGGGTTCAGACTATGAAATGATCCCATTCAACATTATGATGAGTGTTCACACATCAATTAATATAATTGAGACAGTCTCTCCACAGGCATATTCAAAGGTCCATCTTCTACGTTATTATAGGTTCTGTTAGATTGACAATTAATGAAGACTGTATATACCAAGTGTGGATACACTTCTCTCTCTCTCTCTCTCTCTCTCTCTCTCTCTCTCTCCGTCACTCCCTCCCTCCCCTTCCTTCCTTCCTTCCTTCCTTCCTTCCTTCCTTTCTCAAATAATATTTTAATGACATCCATACTTCAGAATTTTGTAATTATTTTTATTTTTATTTCAATTTATTTTTATCTATGTGCATGTGTGTATGTCGATGTGTAAATATTGTCTGTACCCATGAAGGCCAGAAGAGGGCCTTCCAGGAGCTGGAAGCTAGAACTACTGATGTTTCTGAGACATGTGATATGGTTTTCTAGCAACCAAATTTTATTTCTCTGCAAGAACCACAAGTGCTCTTCAGTGCTAAGCTGTTTCTCCAGTCACCATTTTGGAAATTTGAGTAAAGATTTTATAAACATTTGTTCCCAAGATTTTTCTGTGAGAATAAATTTTCTGGTCCTTTGGGAATATATCAAAGAAGATGATTTGAGGGGTGCGTGATCATGGAATTGTTGGTATTGTGAAAAAATGGGCACACTATCTTCCAGTGATGCTATAATCTTTATTCTATTCCCACCAGCAGTGAATGAGTTCCTGTATCCCATATTATTGATGTCATTTGTTGTCAGTGATCTGAATTTGGACTACTCTAAGTGGATGTATATATTGGTAGCAAATGTTGCCTTGATTGGCATGACTTTGATCACACACAAGGTGAGCATCTCTTTGAGTATTTGTCAGTGTCATATCTTATTTAGTGAAACATTTGCCAAAAATAATTTTGTATAATTTCAATTGTTTACTTTATTATTGTTATGCTCTACAAATTACTGCATATTTTGTTAACACTTTCTTTCAGACATCCCAAAGTCATTTTCAAATATTTTCTAGAAATAAATACTGTATTTTTATCCTTTTTGTAGTTCTTATTCAAAAGAAAAGAGAAACACAATGAATTTCAATAAATCCATTAACAGATTTTTCATGGATAAAATATTTGTTATATCTAAAAATTAATCATCATTCAAGGTTATCCAGTAATTCTCTTTATATCATCTAGGAATATTATGGTTTTAAATTTTAAAGATAGATTTGTGATTCATTTTAATTAATGAATTAAGAGCAGTATGAGGGTTCTAGGTATGCTCATGGTTGTAAGTGCATGCTTATTTCATCACGACTGGGAAGATTCTTATTTTGCCATTAATTCTTTTTGGTTATGTGATAATGCTAAATAAGTGTGCGTGTGTGTGTGTGTGTGTGTGTGTGTGTGTGTGTTTGTGTGATCTCACGATTGTCTTCTGCTCTGTGATTCATTTGATTGTTCATTAATCATTTTACACTGCTGGTTGGTTTTGCATTAAGCCAGACCTGAGGTAGGTTAAATCTTCCAACTTTGTTACATTGCCTTATTCTGTTGGCTACTGTGATTCCTTTTCTGATCCAAAAACATTTATAACAATTTTGTTACTACCTAAAGCAATTATTAATATTTTGAATTATTGTTAGGAAGAACTGACATATGAAGAGAATTGTGTCTTCATTTGCACATGGATTAGATAGTTCTCTGTTTAGTATTTATTTCCACCATCAGAATTGGATAGTTTTCCTTGTGAAAATTTTGCCCATATTTGAATATTACATCTGAGCATGAGCATACTCTGCTTTCATTATCACTTGGATAAGGTCCAAAATGGGAGTTCAGAACTATATTTTAAATACTTTGCTACTTAATAGTTATGTTAATCTTTTTCAAAGTAAAACTCCAAGGGCATTTAGTATAGTATCTCCATCGTTCCATCAGCTAATTGGTCTATCTGGAGCAAAACAAAATACTAAGGACACAATTTTAAGAATCAATGAACAATAGTGGAAGGCATATGGCATTGGATGATATAATGACTATAATTTTTTAATTTCTATGAATGGACCTTAATATTTCTACAGTTTTGTCTAAATGTTTGCCAAGGTAGAAATACTGAGATTGACTATTTGATTTTATCAAAACTGATTTAAATGGAGAGTTTGAATTTTAGGGCTTTTACTTGGTTTAACTCTCTGAAGGCAGAATATTTTTATTGTACATGATCTAGTAATCAAAGACCTCAGATTAAAAGGTAAATATCCACATGAATATAGTTAGTAACAGCCACCAAAAGAAATAAGCATGATACAGGATCCAGTTGTGCCACAATTAATTCAAATAATTATCAAATATGATACCATTTTGTCTAGTTCTAAGATGTTTCACAGATTATTATTGATACAGGTCCATGTTTAAAATAAATTTACCCAAGAAAATATGCTGCCTCAATGATAATTTAGTAGCAGAGGTCAATGTCCCTCACTGTTTCAGTAAAAGAGAGAAGACAGCAAAAGAAAAAAAATACAATAACAGTCAAAATTTTTACAGAAGATACTTATGGAGCACTTTCTCCTCCTTGGGATGAGCAATTGCTGATTACCTTTGTGGGATAACAAAAACAAGACTTCATAAGCCAGATCTCTTGGAAGCCTGGGATATGAGCACAATTTTGGGCATGAAACACACAAGGGAGAAGTGCTCTGGCATCAGGACCACATGTGGTCACGACAACATGAGTGGGTAAAGGCCAAAAGAACTTTTTTATTAAGCAAAATAAAATTTTGCATTGAAATGTGTGGCTTTCCCAAACAATTGCATTATTTGAAAAATAACAGAGATGCATTCCTCTGATTTCACTGGGAAATTTTGCCTCATCATTCTTTCATTTCGAAGACTTTTCTTCTTCCCTCATATTTAAAAAAAAATGGAAGAATACGAAAGGAGAGATTACTTTGTCACACTAAGAAATCTCAACATGATACTGTTTATTGGATCCTCTTTATAACAGAAAAGTAGAAACAGATTTGGTCTCTGCTAAGATAGCCAAAGCAGCTGAACTCTCCCGTGGAGATTGACAATCGAAATTTCTTTTTAGTGGAGAAAATAGTCTAGCATTAGAAACTGAAGTAAACAAAACACATTAAAATTATTTCAAAGAACTCTAAAGATGGTAGAAATAAAATAGTGCAGGTTGAGAAATGACAGTGCATCCGGGTATGTTCATTTTTCATTTTGTCTAATCAAAACTGAGCAACAAAAAGCAGCTAAGAAGTCTGGGCACTAGTTACTTGGTTTCTGGTAAAGTTCTCAGTAGAGCAAAATGAAGCGGTTGCCTGTGGTTACTCTTGCCTGAAGAACATACTTTTAAAGTGTTCACTTAATTAGGTGAGGTGCATCCAGGAAAATTGACTAATTCATAGTCAATTGATATGAACCTTAATTATGATATGCAGCATATAACATACCTTTTCTATTCTTTCTATAAGTCTGTTCTGAATTCAAAGTGATGGTATCATATACAACAATGTACATCTTCTTGGAATTTTGATGGCAGTGAGTAAGCACATGACCTTGGCTAGGTGGTCATAGAAGACTTCTCTAAAAAGTAATATTTTGACTGAAATTTGAAATTTAAGGACCATCTAGTCATATGATAGTTGTAGAAAAAGTTATTGCAGCAAAATAAATAATCTGTATAGAAATAATATATAGCATTCAAGTATCAAGAACTGATCACAATTCATCTCTCAGGGAAGTTGAGACAGGAACTCAAGGCAAGAGCTGGAAGCAGAAAAAAAAAACCAGAGGATTACTGCCTACTTGCTTGCGCCTATAAGCTAACATTCTTAGATAGCCCAGGCCCACCTGTCCAGGAATGACATAATCCATGGTGGACATGGCTCTCTCACAAGACATTATTCTTTATAAATAATTAAAAAGCATTCAGGTTATTTTCATAATTGCCGGTAGTAGTTAAAACATATCACAAAAGATAAATGACTAGAGAAATTCTAAGTTTGAACTCATTCACCGAAAACAATTTGTGGTGCACTTTGTTTTAGATTGTAGACTTTTTTATTAACCTAAAAAACACTCATTGTCCAATTTTCCCACATTTTTGCCCGAATTTGATGTCATTTCATTTATTTATTTATCTACTTATTTATTTATTTTGGTTTTTTGAGACAGGGTTTCTCTGTAGCTTTGCAGCCTGTCCTAGAGCTAGCTCTCATAGACCAGGTTGGCCTCGAACTCAAAGAGATCCACCTGCCTCTGCCTCCCGAGTGCTGAGATTAAAAGGAGTATGCCACCACCACCTGGCCCTCTTTTCTTTTTTAAAAATTTTAAAAGAAATTGAGATTGAGTAAGAGGCAGGGCATGACCTTGTAAGCCACCGAGTGACATTTAATGGATGTGAAGTCATAAGAAAAAGGAAGATTCCGTGACAAACTTCACCTAAATACATATGACTGTTCTGTGATTTAAAGGTAAGTGAGGTCAGTCAATAGGAAGTGCTATGCTTCTACAAACATTTTCTGAGGTTTTGGTAGGCTTTATGTTTTAAAGACCATAGCATTGCCCTAAAACTATTCTTAAAGACTTAGTGTAAAGTCAAGTCTTTCATGGGATGAACCTGGAGTTTAAACTTAGTACTGTTTCAACATCATTGGAGCTGGGGATGGCTCTCTACGAGGTCTATTTAATGCCTAGATAGCGGCAGACTACCTGGTAGTACTTAGGCAGTCCTGGAACTGTAATGAGATGGTGTAATGAAACAACTCTCGGACTGAAAAACTCATCCGCTTCATTATTCATGTTTAGAATTTTGCAAACATGTGTACATGTTGTCTGAAGATAGATGAGCCAAGAAATCTCAGATTTAATTAAATATGGGAAATCAAGGTGAATTGTACCCATGAAAGGTAAGGAAGATGGATGGAGCTTCTGCGGATGAGAATGCTCTTAAGAGTCTTGCAATTGTAAAGTTGATAGGGAGTAGAAGGAACGCAGAGAAAAAAACAGAGAGAGAGACAGAAGAAGAGATGGAGTTGGAAGAGAAAATGGTAGGGGGTAGGAAAGGAACTGGGAGGTACTGAATGGGAGTGGATTTGATCAAATATTTTTCAGTCCTACAGCAAAACAAAAAACATTTCAACATTGGATTTCTGCCCACCTTTTTCTGGGTTGGATTTCTCACTGTGTATCCCTACACTTTCTCACCAAGGAGGTGACTAATCTCAAGGTCTGTTTCTTTCTCCAACAGAACTAACTTCCTTTCAATCTGTACAGGTGAAAACAACTGGCAAAGGATTTGAGGCTCCAAATAGATAAAGAATAGATAGTAAGACACGGTCCTGTACTGCTTGGAGAGTTTGCTGTTCTGCATAAAGAGCATTGATTCTTGTCAGCCAGACAAGAATAAACTGGGATAAGCAGCATAGAGTCTTGTGGTACCCAACAGTGGAGCACAGAGCACATGGGGTGACACATGGTTCACGTGTCACTAAATGAGGCGTTCATTAAATATTTAGGATCTCAGGTTCCAGATTTAAGATGTTTCACAACAAAGCTCCATTCGAGCCATAAAGCAAATTAGCTTTTTGCATCATTTAATGTGAAGTTGAAATGAGAATCAAACTGAGCTTAAGTGATAGGAAGTATAATAAGCAAGGCTTTTCTTTTGTGCTTAAAGTATAAGCTCTCACTGAAAGTCTTGCCCTGCTGATTTTATCAGAAGCTATGTATTTTCTGAGGATGAGATATAAGAAAGTAGAGATAAATAAAATAAGGCAAAACCACAAATTGGAAGGAAAAGAGTCACAAACTGGATTCTAGACCCCTGCCAGTGATGAACAGTGACCTATAATCCCTGGTCCTTGATTGCTCTGAGACCATGTCCTTACATGAAACATATTCTGCTCTCAAAAAGACAATTTAAAGATACATAATAGTATCTTTATTAGGTGTTTTTATAAAACCTTTTGCCCTGTAGTTCCTTTCCACTCTACCTGTCTAATGGGATTAGGAAAGGCAAATCCTCTAGTCTAGATATGGAGCAAGCATGCTTAACCCAGGACCCAGTGCTAGGGCACAATGGTGAAAGACAATATTAGATTGGAGTCCCCACAGAATGGGAAAGTATTCAGTCAATCTGCTTGAAAGGAAGGAGACACCAGAAAGGAGTATTTGATTTGCGAGTATTTGGGAAGAGTTTGGGTGGGGTCAAGAGGGCCATCTCATGATGTGTGTGGACAGACACTCTAGCACAACTCTGTGTATTTGCTGTTGCTTTTCCAATAACTCCTCAATGCCATGGGTCTACTCTCTGGTTTACCTCCTTATATAGGTCCACAGCCCTTTCCATTTCACTGTGTTTATATTCCTTTCCTTACCTTAACATTATTGCTGTTTCTAAGGTTCATAAGCACCCAGAGAAACCAATGACCCAGCCAGCGCAGTGCATAAAAATGGAAAGACAATTGTCAAGACCACTGACGCTTGATTTAATTGAGATGGCACAATTGTGGAATTGGTAATCACAGAACTATATTTGTGAAACTGATAAATTTGCATTCCAGTTATTTATCAGAGAAGACCATCATTCATTCTCACGCATTAACTTGCTCATTCCTTCTACAGACACTAAGAATTATTTGTACTGTGTTAAATAATGTACTGGGAACTTTAAGATAAAATTTCAAGAGGAAATGTAGGGAGCTCAGACAGGACAAGCATTTCTGAACACGCACCACTTCTTCCTCTCATGATTGTGTTGGCTCTCATGACTTGCTTACATTGCCTCAGATCTAAGCAAGCATGTAATGTTTAGTGTAAACATTTCCAGGTTTCAGAGTTGGCATGAGTAGTGAGCCCTTCTGTCTAGTATCACTGTAAAAGTATGTGTGAATGTATTGCTATGTTTCTGCACTGTGTTTGGCATCCATTAGACACCAAGTTTCTGCCACATAAATGGGCATATTGAAAATGGATTAACTCTTGTGTCAACATTAGACATCGTACTTTCAGCAGAATCTGACTCTGGTACCATTTCTGACAAATCTTGTGATCTTCAAATTGAGAAGTGTGTGTGTGTGTGTGTGTGTGTGTGCGCGCTTATAATTTTGAGGAGAGATTTGTGCAGCTATTAATGATTTCTTATGAGAAAACTGCAGTATCTTTTCATTATGCATTTTTAAATGAGAATTTTTTGACCTCACCTTGTGAGAACCATTCTATCGGGTACTATCCTTTGGAGCAAGAAGATACCCATTTTATTTCAGGCTACCAGATAAAATCTATATGAAAAATAGACAAATCACATTAAACAATGACAGAAGAGTGCATAGAATTTCAGGGGACTCCAAAAGAAAAACTAATCAGTTTATCTGTAAACACAAGAAATTTTCTTTAAGCCGGGTGGTGGTGGCACACGCTTTTAATTCCAGCACTCAGGAGCAGAGGCAGGCAGATCTCTGTGAGTTTGAGGTCAACCTGGACTATAAGAGCTAGTTCCAAGACAGGGTCCAAACAAAGCTACAGAAAAACCCTGTCTGGAAACAAACAAACAAACAAAACCAAAACAACAAAAAAGAAATTTTATTTAGAATAAGGAATGTGGGTGGGGCTTGTATTTTTGAGGCAAGGTGCGTGCAAAAGACTTTGAGGACAAAAAGCACATTCTCAAAAAAGGAACACAGAGTGTTGACTACACAGAGATTTGAAGAGGTAAAACAAGGCTGCTAAACCTTGGACTCAGGTTATTAAAATCCTTGAATACCAGGGTCATCATAAACTGTAAGAACAAATAATCCTTCTGATTTGTTTATTGACACTATTCCCATATTCTGTACTTTCTAGGCCAAGTGAACATTTACAAGCCAAAGAGCTGTTGTAGCCTGCCATTCAGTGAGGCAGTTCATTAACAGGGTAAGCCTTTCATGACATTAGAAAGAAAAAAGAAAAGAAAGAAAATTGGCAAATGGATGGAAGAAAAGAGAGAATATGAGAATAAGGTAGAAAAATACATAGCTGAAGGAAAAAAGGAGAAAAGTAAATGGGAAAATACAAAATAAGAAATCATTTGCGTCAACTGCCAACAAGAGTTAGGAAACCTGATTTCCTAAGATAAACTGAAGTAAAACAAAATATACTCCATATGTTGAAACTATATACTTAGCTTCAGATAAACAAAAACATGTTTGTTGAATAGCTTCCATAATTAAAAAGAAATTAAAATAAGAAAGACAAACCATATGGGGATAGATGCACATTTAAATACACATACATGCACACTCCTTCATGGAGACACATGCACTATATACAAAAAGACTGCAAAGCTTGAACTTTTTAAAATTTATATAAACTCACTGATTGCTAAAGAAAATTGCAATAGGCTCTGTTGAAAACATCTCACACTTGGGCTTCAGGCTGCAGCTATGAAGGCTACTTGGAGTTATTCAGAAAGAAATACCTTTCCAAACTCTCTCCATTGCTCCTACTTTATTCATGACTATGAATAGACTAATTCCCTCTGCTCTCTGATAACACATACTAACCTCCCTGTCCCTCAGCAGTCAACTCAAATTTCACCTGTTCCTCGTACTGTGCTTAGATTCTCATACACTAGTAGGTGTTGCAAAAAGAGAGCCTGCTTGTTTGTTCCTGACTGCCTGGCTAACTTACACCTGAAATAACCACACAGGAACTGTATTAATTAAAACACTGCTTGGCCCACTAGCTCTAGCCTCTTATTGTCTAACTCTCATCTCTTGATTTAACCCATTTCTATTAATCTGTATATCATCACATGACAGGGGCTTACCAGGAAAGATTCAAAATGTCTGTCTCTGGTGGCTTCATGGGGTTCCTCTCCTTCTCTGCCTTTCGTCCTCCCGGCATTCTGTTCTGTCTTCTCCGTCTATCTAACTTCTGTCCTATCAACTAGGCAAAGGCAGTTTATTTATTCATTAACCAATAAAGGCAACACACAAACAGAAGTACCTCCTACACCAAGTAGGAATTTCTCTTTTTTTTTGAGCATTACACACATGCATTAGTTACTTAAGGATGCCCAAACACAATAGTGCTGAGTGGATGACCTCAGACAGTAAAAGTTTGTCTCTTCCTGCTGTAGGACAATGGTTTGTACCCTGTCAATTGTATTTTAATAAAACAGTGATTGGCCAGTAGCCAGGCAGGAAGTATAGGTGGGACAACCACACAGGAAGTAGAGGCAGGTCAATGAAAACAGAAGAATTTTGGGAAGAAGGAAGTCCTAGTCTGCAGTTGTGACCCAGCCACAGAGCAAGCAAGATGTGACTGTCTCCCCGAAAAAGGTACCAAGCCATGTGGCTAACATATACAAGAATAATGGGCTAATATAAGTTATAAGAGTTAATAAGATTCTTTCTTCTATCTCTTGGACTTCCCACAGGGCAGGGAACCCTGACTGCTCTTTGGGCTGATGAGGGAGGGGAACTTGATTGGGGATGGGGGAGGGGATGGGAGGCAGTGGCGGGGAAGAGACAAAAATCTTTAATAAATAAATTATAAAAAAGAGTTAATAAGAAGCCTGAGCTAATGGGCTAATCAGTTTATAACTAATGTAGACCTGTGTGATTTTTGGGGGGGACTTAACGACTGCGGGAATCAGGCAGGACAGAAACCTCAGTCAACATCTTCCCATTGAGATAGTTGTACTAGAATAGTATGCTTCCAGTCATACTTACAACATGACTAAAACTTCATACAAAGATGTTCATCTAAGGACAGAGAGACACAGGAACATGGCATATGGAAATGGACAAAGAGATCAGGACAATACATTTACAATATAAGAAGAACTCCTACCCATTGTCAGAAGCTAGGGAATGGAACATACTTATCTGTTTCTATGCATAGCTAGTACTTTCTGGATTTAAGATTGAGAACAGTAAGTTTTGTGTGACTGTGGCTAGTGTTTGCTAGATTTAATTACTAATGAGTTATAGAAATTGTAGTCAGAGCTTTTGTTTCTGAATCAAGCTAAAAGAAGAAGGCTAATAAGAGTCTCAGTTTATCTCTAGCGTAAACAATGTGTATGCTTGCCAAGCTGACATCTCTTTCCTGATGCAGAAGATAACTTCTGTTGGAATGACTAAAGTAAAGCTCCTTGGGGAGCTGGAGACGCAGGTTTGTATGGAACTCTGTCTGTCTGTATAACTGTATATCTTTCACAGATGAGAATTAGAGATATTAGAGGGAATGTAAGGGCAGAGCAGAACTACCTTCTCTTTTCAAGTAAAGTATTGTCAACAGTTACAGTTTATGCAGCATCCATGTGAGTCTTTCAGAGTTCAAGTGAGGAGCGTGAGCCTAGAGTCTCACTGGTCAACTTCCCCTGAGAAGTTCCCCAGAGGGAGAACCGAAAGAATTTTGGAAACATAGATGTGACTTTCCTTGGCCAGAAGAAAGGCTTTCTTTAATGTAATCACACAGATAGTATTCTTCTTCTTCCATTCCAGAACTAGCAAGCATTACAGGTCATACATCTCCACAGTGTTTATTTATATTTACTAACACACCCCATGCAAGTGCAGATGTTTGGAGCACTTAGTCATATAATGCATGTTTCAGGAATTAAGGAATTAATTATGGAACACTTGAATGTGATTAGCTAATTTTCTGCCATCCATTAGCAGGCCCTGAACAGTTCTCAACTACTTAATTAGAAATGTATGTCCATCTACCTGGTGATGCAGAATGTAAAAGTGGGATACAAACTCCTGATCTGCTGAATAGGCTAAAATCAATAGCTAAAACTCAATTATTTCTACATTTGCTGAGGTGGTTATTTGTCCCGTCTATTCTCCACTGATGTGTGAGACTAAGTTTTGTCTATTAAGATTGTCATCGATCTTATTAACATAATCTGACGATGGGAACACATTCTATGTTTTCTTTAGGAGTAATATAGTCCAGTAGATTCTGACATCATCTTAGAAATGGAGGATCACAGTATATTTACATCCCTGGAAATCTCAAATTTGACACCTGTGACAGGCAGGCAGACCCAATATCAGAGCCTTAATTTAAATACATAAATTTTACCTTTTTAATGAATTTCCAGAAAAAGCTGTTGGAAAGGAAACCTATAATCTGTGTCACCACACAATGAACCTTTGAATCAATATGTACATCCCGACTAAGTTGACATGTTCTTCTTGCAGGGGAAGTTCACGGGAACATTTTAAATGTAGAGAGAAATTAAGTAAAAAAAACAAACAAAACAAAAAAAAAACCCCAGCAACATAGCAACATAATAAAACTGAAGTATTAGTATGTCATTAATGGCTTTCCCAAAGAAATATAATGTTGTAAATTTTCAAGTAAAATTTTTTCTATAGATTTTTTATTTGTGAGAAGAAAAAAAAACCTATGACTTTTTAATAGTTATGAACCTGTGTCTTTTTCTTTAAATTTTCTTTGTATTTGTGTGCCTGCTATAAGAACTCAAATCCTTGTTTATTTGACACATTTTTCGTTGGCAATTTTCTTTGTACTATTTACTAAGGATGGGTATTTGACAAATATAACATAGCTTAAACATGAGGCAGTTTAAACCTAAGGAGAGAATAGGTATGAATGGATATCAAGGAACAGAACATCAGTCAACATGCTCAGACCAGACTGTCGGGTAAGGAGATAAGGCCAAGGAGTGGACCAGGCCACACACAGTATAGGTCATGGCTGGAATTTGAGATGCTCTGAAACCATAATGGCATCTCAAATTGCTCAACAAATGTTTGTATTTTATAAAGAAATAATCATATACACATATATAATCATATATTATGTATGCTTATATAATATTATATATATAGTAACAATAACATGAGGATCAGAGAATCTTACATTAATAAATTTGTTTTGATTATCTAGAATTTCCCAGAATTTTGTTATTAACACTTTGACCTAAATAATTAGTTACAGAATGTTGCCTCATGATCTGTAAGAAGGTTAAAATCAGCTCTGTCCTTCACCCTCAGGAGAGTAGCATACCTCCTCTAAGTGTGGCAATCAGATATGTCTCAGTGACAAAAGACAAATAGTTCTTCTTTAGAACCATGGGTCTCTTCTAATCTATTTTATAGATTCAGTAATGGTGGTTTTTTTTTTTTTTTGTAGTGTAGGTATTGAATGCAGTGGTTTGTATATGTTCGTGTTCTCTCTCACAGGGAGTTACACTAACCTGTAATACATTTTGACACTATTAAATATCTTGTACGAGAAAGAAGAACCCAGAAATCCCACACTAGCTCAGAACTGAGAAATAGATGGTTATTTATGTAGAGGTAGACTCACAAATCAGAATCCTCTGTTTGAACAGAGATCAGAAACTGAATCTCACAGCTGGAAAAGAGGCCGGACGCGTGCTCTATATTGGCATAATTAGTATAAGAGGCCACGCCCCAGAGCGCCAGTAATTATTGTCTGTAGGATTTCCTACAGCAAGAGAGGACCAGAAAACAAAGCCAGTAAGAATAAGTATGTATGAAATCCCATAACAAAATTCATTGTTTTCCATAGCAATTAAAAAATAATCTAAAACTAATGAATAAATATCCAGATGAGCTTCTGTGAATATGTTGGTGAATTTAGCTCATTTAATGAACAGAGTATGAAAGAAAAACAGCTTGTTCACTGGACAGAAAGTGGTCATAATGATGCCAAGGGAGTAATATGGTGGAGATGAGGAGCTCAAAAACACAATTAATTAATTTACAAAAAAAGTCTGCCTATGTAAGGAGGAAACTCAGGGAGAAGCCCTAGGGATAACCAATGCTCAATCTGCTCTCTAGTATTTCCTCTGAGATTAAACATTTTAATTTAGTTAAAATATAATTATATCAATCTTCTCCTCCTTCTTCCTAAGTTTCCCTTGCCTAACACCGCTTTCTCTCCCAAATTCAAGGTTTTGTTTTCTTTAATCATTGTTGTTACAAGTACATATAAATGAATCAACATACACATACAACCCGCTGAGTCCCTTCAGTATGGAATGCATGTATATGTTTCTAGGACTGGCCACTTAGTAGTGGATAACAAATTAGGTGGTTAATCCATGGGAAAGACCAATTCTACTTGTCTCATCTATTTTAAGTTAATTATAGTCCTAATTCTTGAATTGAGGGAACAACTAAAGAAGTTAAATTGCTCAAAGTCTGTCACGTGTATTCTGAGGGACTAATGTCTGAACCCAGACAACTCACACATTTAATGACTGGAGTGAGTGAGTGCCGCACATTTGTATTTCTTGTGTTAAGGATACAATAAATAAACATTACAAACACAGTCACTTTTCATTTGAAACACAGGAAATAAGTGAACATATTTCATGCAAAGATATAATTAAAGTCAAGCTATCTGAAAAATGATTAGTTATTTTCCTTTGCTTTGCTTGCACAATCCTCTGTGTGTGTTTACGCATGCCTGGGTGCAGATGCAGATATATGTGCATGTGCATGTACAGGACAGAGAACAGCCTAGAGAGTAATTCCTTACACACCATCTACCTTGTTTTCGGGGGGTAAGGTCTCCCACTAGCCTGGAACTTTTGAAGTAAGCTGTACTGGCAGACCAGAAAACCCTAAATATCTACTTGTCTATCCCTCTCCAGCACTGGGATTACAAATACAGGTCATCAAATCTGGAAATTTTCATATGGATTTGGGAGATAGAACTTGGTGAGCATTTTACTGATTATTCTTAGTTTAGCAGTTCTCAAACTTTGGGCTGTGATCCCCCTGACAAACCTTTATCTACAAAAGTATTTACATTATGATTCATAACAGTAGCAAAATTGCACTTATGAAGTAGCAACAAAAATAACTTTTATGGCTGGAAGTCAGCACATGAGGAACTGTATTAAAGGATCATGGCATCAGTAACATTAAGAACCACTGCTTTAGCTCCAAGAATAGATCTTTTATGTAAGGCTAATCTTTGAATATTTTGTTAATGTTGTGTTGAACTTTGAATGTTGATTTGATAATTAAATTGTTGAAGGATAATTAAAGGAAACTTCTAAGCATCAAAGATCTCAAATACAGTCTCAGAACAATAAAGACATGAGCATAGAATGAGAACTACAGTTAGGGGTGGACGGAAGAGAGATACAGCAAATAATACCAGAAATGCAACAGAGAGCTGAGCTGATGGTGAAGTTTCTTAGGGAAAGTCATAAGGATGCTAAAATTCTGCCTTAACTGAGATTTAAGAAGTCATTGAATGAAGCGAGGCAGAGAAATGACATGATCTGCCATGCTTTTATCAGCCTGACCCTCCAAGTATTCAGTGTGTGTTAGACCTGCTGAGAGTCACAAAAGTAGAGGTATAGAGAGACATTATATTCTGGTTATATGTTGATGGTAAAATACCGTCATGTAACGGATGTGAATTTCATATACACACATTAGACAGTCCTGAGCAACTAATATCAAGAATGCAAATATGCAAAACTGGAGCCTGTGACTGGGAGAACAAGAGATATTTTATGGAAATGATACTTTTGAGATGTTTGTTAGGTCCATAGTTGTTTATACTAAAACGTCAATTTGATGCATATCTAGAAGTCAGCAAATAGGGTGAACTTCAGACCTAAATTCAAAGATTCAGAGATAGTAGTAAGTCCACACCAAAGAATGCTGCATAAAGACCCAAGTGCAAACAAGGCAGAGATTCAAAAGTTGCATTGTGGAAAAAGTGGATGATTAGCTTTATGGAGGAGCCAACAAGCAGGTGGGGCATAAATAGTACCAATTGAAACGTATATTTTGTACCCAAACATGGAAAGAATTTAAGGCAGGGGCTGGAGAGATGGCAAAACATTTAAGAGCACTGGTTGCTCTTCCAAAGGTTTTGAGTTTAATTCCTAGCAATCAGGTGGTGTCTCATAGTCATCTATAACATGATCTGATGCCCTCTTGATGAAAAGACCTGGTCAGTCGTCCTCATCAACTTAGACCATGAAACCCAATGTAGACAAGTTCAACAGAACCGTCATATACGAGCTGCCCATGCATGCTTCAGCATTTCCAGGGAATAAATTTTATTTTCTGTACTACAAAGATTGTAGGCCATGTATAGATCAATACCTCTACATTTTTCAAAATATTTTATGATAAACTATAAATACAACATTTACAACCTTCTTCAGTCAACCCTTATATGTGAATGCTAAAAGTTTGTACTTCGTGAAGTACATAGTCATTCTTCTACTAATTCCAAGACATTTCTGTTCTGTAAGCAGGTCAAATTTATGACATGCAAGATGAGATTAAAATATTGTGTCAAGGTCCTGATAAGGCAGGTGGACATATCATCTAAACACAGGTCTCATATAATAATTAAGAAATAACTCTAAAAGTGTAGGATGATAAAACACTGAAAGTATGGAATGTCTTTGAGATCAGATCACCACAGAATGTCACTTTCTTCCAGCGGCTCACTTAAGACTAAAAGGTAGAGCGGGAGTATGTGCAAGCAGCATTTTCCACAGTCTGTACAAAGGTTCAAAGGAATTCAAATGCCTACACTGACTCATATTTTACTAATGGTGTATGAGCTGTTAAAAAATGATCAGGAATAAATGTCAACCATGAATTCACTGAGAATTCTGTAAGTTGGCAAAGTTTTAGTTCAAGTTTGAACATGGCCTGTGCCTTTGCTTTGGTTATGTTGGCACACACAAGCATAGTTTCATCAACCTTTGTTTGCCTATGAAGGTGAATTAACAAAATTCTTTAGCTTAATAAAAGCTAAAGAAGGACGGGGTTAAGTGGTTGCTTGTTTCAGAACAGAAAGTCCCAGTGCAGGCAGGGAAGAAAATTCTTGGATACGTAGTTGTATGAGAGGCAGGGAGAGGCAGCGACCTTCTGTATTTGCAAGGTCATGGTATAAACATGGAGCTGTGTGATGCTCAGAGAACACGAGAACACATTGAGCTGGTCACCACTCACTCACTTCATAGTACCCAGTGGTGGTGTAAAAACGCCTTTTGATGGTTGTCCCAACTGTGATTCCTTGGGGTTATACAAAAACTAACCAGAGCAGGAGAAAAAAAAAGAGAAAACAGTAGTGATTAGTTTTCTTTTCCTGATACATTAAGCTGCTGGTCTTCCTGAAGAAACAGGTGTGTCCTATTCTAAAAAAAGAAATATTCACCATCAATTACTTACGTCTTCAGAGCACTTGAGAACAATTTGTTTCATGCAATGACTCATAACAGGTGAATCATTAAATAATCATTGGGGAAATAGTCAAAAAATGCTCGTAGCATGACAGGGACACTCCCTAGCATTCTCTATACATAAAAATAAAGTAAAAATCAAAGAAGATTATATTCCACTGACATATAGAATAATCAGTTAAATATTCAACTGGGTGAAATAATATACTTTCTGGAGAGACTGCATTTTAATATAAAATCAAAGAGAAACCATGGATGAAGAAGAAATCCTGGAAAAGGAATCAGCAACACTGGTGTTTATGATTCTGTAATGTGAAACAGTTATTCAGAATGGTATTACTAAGTTTTTCTTTGTCTTCCCCCCTTGCCTGTTCTCATGTCTGATTTATTCATCAGGGAACCCACCAATATACAACTATAAGCCTCTCTTTCTACATCTCTGAAAGAGCCATTTGAGCTGTTCCTCTGTTAAGATGTGTGTGCTGGAGAGTGATAAAATACCATGAGTTATTTTTCCAACTTCGACATACTGTCTTTCATACCAGAGTGTCTCTAACTCCCTTCCCTAATAGAGGGACGACTGTGAATCCAACCTAATTAGCCTGATTATCAACTCTGTCGTACTGAGACACTGAGTAATCCTGTTTTGAAGTTGTGCAGTATATTACCAAAAATAGCGAATCTCTATTCTTCCTCCTTGGAATTTTACACCTAGATATAATGTGTATATCCACTCTCTCCTCTTTAAAATAGCTGTGACAATAGCTGTCATTTCTTGTCTAACCCAAGCACTCAAAATAACATTCCCTAATACTTCCTGTCTTAAAGACTTGCTCTTTATCTTTCGGTATGCTATACATATATTTACCATATTCATGTGTTCCATATCCATCAAAAACTCAGTTCTTAAAGAATAAGAATTCTACTATTTTGTACAATTTATTTCTCTGTTCTCATCATGATGCCTACCCTAGTACCAGAACAGGAAGTGTAGATAGGCACTAACATAGATGAAGTGTTAATGAATGACATCATACTTGTCCACTGGCTAATGAAAGAGAAGCAACAGAGTTTCAGCTCCTGGGACCCCAAGTAAACCTTTATTGGCCTCTTGTACTACATGCTTTAATGACCCTTTTCTTCTGTGAACACTGTTTAATGACACAAATCATCTCAATTCTTTTTAAAAGAAAGCCTATACTTTGGTGGCTTGGTTCCACATCTCTCCCTTATCAGTGTCTTAATTGATAAAGCTACTATTGGACTGAATCCATAAGTTATTAGGAACTGATGATATTTGTTGTTTTTGTTGCTGGTTTTAATCTTAATATTGTGTTTCGGAAGTACAAAAGAAGCTGGCCAAACATTTCTCAGGAAGAACCAAGCATTTCCACATAGCCATGTACTCGCTTGCTTTGGCATAACGAGTGTGATGTGCTCTCAAACTGACTTTCTTGGTCTTGAAAACTCCAGTCTACATTGTGACTGTCTCTTGGCTTCTGAGAGTCATTTGTTAGGGTGAAAAGTAAAGATTGATTTTGTTTTTAAATTCAAGTTGAAACTTCTAAACACACTTATGCTAGTATTTGACTTTTTACAAGTGTCTGTGCTAGATACAGGTTTGCCAATGACAGACTGAAATAAAAACTTTGAAAACTATCTCAATAACCACTTTCTCCAAAAAGGTAAATTTGTATGTACTTAATGTAGTTTTAAATGTTGAAATGTCCCAAGAGTTCATTTTATGAGCATATTAGCAACTTAGTGATTGCTACGTTGGATCTAGGGCCTAGGGAAGAGGATAGTGAGATATGATTAGACATGTTTTTTAAACTCCAGCTTTTGCAGTTTAGGATTCAATTACTAGTTACTAATAGTAACATTAAATTTGTAACTGCCTGTGAGTGGTTCAATTCAAGACACGTTTTGTCTTTTTTTCCCCTAAAGTTTAGAAAACTAGTCTAAATTTGTAAATGTTTGTGAATTTGTGAATAATTGCGGATAGACAGTTTGCTAAAGTCTAGAAAATAATATTATGAGCTGCATTTAGATGCATAAGAATTTAAATACGGGGTTTTGAGATGCTGTGAATTTTTTCCAAATTAAAAATATTTTAAAATTGTAGATAATATATTGTCTTTTAAAAATTAATTAACCTCACTTCACGAGTAAGTAAAGTGTCCATGGTTTCTATGTTAATAATCTGTAACATTTATAACATTTAATATAACAAATCCATTTTAACTGGCCTCCTTTAATTTTGATAACTAGAATAATCTTCATAAAAGGCATCATATTTTTGCAATTTTGCATTATAGTTATATATCATATTAAATACATTCAACTTTGAAGTGGCCATCATCTCTGAGACTGAAATGATGAAGTGAGAAGCCTCTGGTCTATTTATGCCATAATGGTTTATATTACAGACAATGGCTGTAAACAAGCATTCTTATAATCTGAGCTATTTTAATCAAAATGTCAATCTCAACAAAGACAGAACTTTCCAAACTGATGATAAAAATTGACATTTCTAATATTTTTATCCACTATACATGAGGAATGGTAACAGCAAACAGGGTCATATAGAAGTCAATTAAGTTTATTTATAACTGTAGATTGATTGTTGATTAATTTTGCCCTTAAATCACTCTGACCAGTTCCATTTTAATTCATTGAACTTTTGTATCTGCGCTTATATATGTGTAATATGTATATGTGCATGTATGCATATACTTACATATCAAATACACACATATGAACATCTTCACAATATTCTTTTTGTAAAGATAAAGAACTACCACTATTTATCAGTCACCAAAAATGATATAAACATCCCTGCCATCCTAAAAAACTCTGTATTAAATTGTTACTGAGTTGAGTATTTATTCGGAAAAACAAAAGAGCTCAGTGCATTCATCTAAAGGATCAGGTAACCGTAATAACTAAGAATACAGTCATGTGTCTAATGCTCTTAAAATTCCGTTTTTTCACATGAATAGGCCTGACGGAGGAAATGTTGAAACTGGATGATTTTTTTTCCTCCCTTGGATGGAGTTTGTTTTCAAACGGAGGGCCAACAATGCAGTGTGAGTTTCCTTTGACTTGCTAAACTGTGAACAGCTCTTCAAGTTAAGTCTCTTCGACAACAAAATTTAGACAACCTGGATACATGATCCAGTCCTCTGAGCCTTATCTGACATTTGAATCCATTTGTCTTTTCAAAGTCACTCATCGGGAAGTGGACAGGGAGCTCAACTTCTCAAATGCCTACTGTTTACTCATAAACACAGGAAGTTCGTGTCTCTCTTTCGCGGAATTAAACCTGATGACTATCTTTGTGAACTGAATTCCACAGGGTTCAGAGGAAACCCAGGTGACGAATACTTGTAGGAACCTGTCCATTCATGTACGCTTTACCGATTCTAGTCCTACTATTTTACAAGCTGGAGTCACCCAGACAGTATGTGTAAAATAGAATATTTTATCTGTTCAGAGAGAACAACCTTCTAAGCAGATCCACAGTGAGAATTTCCAAGAGACACTTGCCATTCAAGATATAAGTCATATTTTAAATGCTTTGCTTGACTGTTGTTAATTGATCTGTTTTAGCATAATTGTCATCACATCTGAAGTGCCTACCATCAGTAAATGATCAAGACACCTCTGAGAGGCACAAACCAATGCAAGCATTTCCTACTCCTATCTCTAATACTTTGTAGAGCACCATCCATTGAATCTCACCCCACACTCTCACAAATGGAAACTTGCAGAGCAGACTGGAAAGGCAGTGCTGTATATAACCTATTCCTACACCATCAGCATCCTAAGAAACAAAACTTTGTGTCTCCAGCTTGAGTTGTAAAACCCTTTTGGAAAGCTGAACAGACATAAATACAAGTGCTATTGGTATGATGTTATTTTGTTTATTTATAGTTCCTCCACAGATCGAAGAAATGTGCTTGATTGTTTACAGTCAATGTATTAAAACTTCAAGGCTCCAAATATAATGCAAATAATTCAATGCTGAACAGCTATGTAGGTAATGAAAGTCATCCATATATCACCTTCTTGGATTTTGACTATCATGGTCTGTCAAAGACACTATTGTTTACCTATTAAGTGCTGCAAGCGTAGAACCCTGAACACAGGCCTTTAGCTAGCATTTCATGTATGTTCACTTTATTTTGGGAAAGTGTGTATATGGACAATCTACCTCTGAATAGGGAACTTTGTCTTCTTTACACTGAGGTCCATGAAAGCTGGAACATACTGTCACACGGCTCAAAAGATTTAGATGAAATGAATGTGTTTAGGATTATAGGGACTAATTCATAAACTCAGTAGAGAGATGGTACAGAGGCAGTGGTTATATTAACAATGTCTATTTAAATGAAATAGAAGAATAGCTGGGTGGCGCAGGCCTTCAATCCTAGGAAGTTAGAAAACTGAGTCAGGAAGGACTCAAACTTAAGTTTTCCTTGAGCTCAAGGCCAGCCTAGAGAACTTAGTGAGCCTCTGTCTCAAGCTAAAACGTAAAGGATGGTTGGAGTAGGCAAACCAGTAAGCAGTAGAACTCTTGCTAGTGTGTGTGAAGCCCCTGTTCACTTGCCATTGCCACAAACAGATCCAACACAATAGAAAATGCTACTGATAATCTGTGAGTTAAACAGACGTTCTCCAAGTTTCCCTTGGGACACAGTAGGCAGAATTCTAGAAATTGCTTTCAAACTTGAACACTCTAATTCTGAAAGCTCACAAGTATGCTGAGATCTCTTCCAGTGTCTCATTATCCCATGTGACCTACATGTCATAGGAGTCAACTTTTCAGGAGGAAGATTTTTCTCTGTTGAGTTACTGAATGAGTGACTCAGAAGGATTCAAAGCCGGAGAACTACCTTTTCTGTCAAACTGAGAGCCCTAGCTTCAAAGAAGAGAGTTCTGTGAGCAAAAGAAATAAGCATGGAGGGGACAAGAGTACAGTAAGCCAAAGACTTGTCTTGTAACAGAAAACGCAGGTTTTCTCAATCGCACACTTGTGGACCAATCACTGACTATGTGATAATACGCTCCATAATGATAGAAGATGGTCACACCTAATGCAATTCTAAAACAAATGACATTCAATACCCTTTTAAAAATAAAAGTGTGCCAAGACCATTAGAAGGAAGTTTGGAGAACGATCCCCATGAGTTTTGAGGGGTTCAGCAGGGAATGGCTTTATTACTCAATCATAAGTTTACCTTATGCAGCTCTAGTTGTTTCCAGAACACAGGGGTGGATATGTGTGCACAGCATTTAATGTATTCTGTGAGTTTTCATCCATATTAAATAGGCAAATGCTTTTATTTGGGGGGAAAGGGCATTTTAATGATCTATGAGAGATGCCAAGGCCTTTTTGTGGCCTCATCCAACTTCTCCCAGAACTTGACTCAAACCCTGTCACACTGAGAAAATATATGACATTTTCCTTTATTCTTTCATGTGTTTTGAGTTTAATAACATATGCTGTTTATAATCAGTTTCTATAGAGCTCCTCTTTGTCTTGTAAACAATTGCAAGGATTTACCTAGATTTGTGGGGGGTTTCTCTTTCTATATGCACCATACCGTCTCTGCCTTGGAAAGTCTGAGTAGGTCCAGAAATTGGCAATGATTTAACTTCAGTCTTGTTTTCTGATAGATAATGCAGTTATTGTTCAATTTGGGCTCTTTGGGGTGGTGTGGAACTAACTAGTTGTCTTATTCTTCCTGGAGTTGGCTCACAGTTCCCTTCTTAACGGTCGTGCCTGCTTGAGCTTCATCGATTTGTCAGAGAATCCTGTAAATGAATCCTCTGTGGGCAATGAGGCACCGAGGTCAAGTTATTCTTATTCCAAATGAATTAGATTCTTCTTGAAGAGGTAATTGGCTCCTGTCTCTTAAGGACTTAACCCAAGGCAGCTATTAACTACTTAATAACATATTCTATTTTTGTTGCTATTCTCGTATTTCAGATGAAGGTGCTGCCACTCCGAGCTGAAAGACCTGTGAGCAGTCATAGATACTAAGTACAAGATTAGCACATTGCCCGATCCAAGGTGAATACATGCTGCTGACATGGAGGGAAGGCTCATAAATTGCCACGCTATCATCTACACGCTTTTGTCTCCTGGGAAATGTTTTTCTCCTGACTCTGACACTTGAAATTTATTACAGTAGAAGGTGATAGTTTCTTTCAACTCCATATCAAAAATGTCAACAATAAAATGACATGCCCACCTGTAATGTTTTATTTCTAACCTTTCATAGTCTAGGTCATTACTAGTCAATGAACCTTTTTCACTTTTAAGTTGCTTATGCTTTTCTGGGTATGGTAGCTTGCAACTGTAATTTTTTTTTATTCATTTAACTTATCAGTCAGAATTCCCCCTCCCATCCCTACTCTCATTCCCCCCCCCCCCATTGCCACCTACCCTCATCCACTACTCCAAAAGGCAAAGGCCTCCCATGGGGAGTATGCAAAGCCTGGTATATTCAGTTGAGGCAGGACCAAGCTCCCCTGCCCCTCCTTATCAAGAGCAAGTCATTCCACCACAAGAAATGTACTCCAAAAATCCAATCATGCACCAGGGATAGATCTTGATCCCACTGCCTGGAGCCCCACAAACAGAATAAGCTACACAACTGTCTTCCACATGCTGAGAGCCTAGTTTGGTCCTATGCAGGCTCTACAGCTGTCTGTCTAGAGTGTGTGAGTGCCAATGAGCTTGAATTGGTTCTCTATAAATCTCATCTTGAGCTTGATCCCCACCCAGCGGGCTCCTATTATCCCTCCTCCCTCTCTTTTACTGAACTCCTGGAGCTCTGCCTGGCACTTGCATCTACTTCCATGAGTAATTGGATGAAGGCTCTATGATGATAGTTAGGGTATTCACCATTCTGATTACAAGAGAAGGCCAGTTCAGGCACCCTCTCCACTATTGCTATGGTCTTATCTGAGGTCATCCTTGTGAGTTCCTGGGAGTTTCCCTAGCACCAGGTTTCTCCCTAACCCCATAATGGTTTTCTCTATTAAGATATCTCTTTCATTGCTTTCCCCTTCTGCCCCTCACCCAGCTCAACCATTCTGTTCCCCCATGTTCTCATTCAGTCTCCTCCCCTCCACCTCCACCTCCAGCTTACCCAGGAGATCTCATCTATTTCCCCTTCCCAGGGTCATCCCTATGTCCCTCTTGGGATCATCCTTATTTCCTAGTTTCTCTAGAGCTGTGGGTTGTGGTCTGGTTATCCTTTGCTTTACATCATGAGTGAGTACATACTGTGTTTGCATTACTGAGTTGGGGAGATGATATTTTCTAGTTCCATCCATTTGCTCACAAATTTCATGATGCCACTGATTTTTTTTTATAGCTGAGTAATACTCCATTGTGTAAATGTAGCACATTTGCTTTATCCATTCTTTGGTTGACAGACATCTACATTTTTTTCCAGGTCCTGGCTGTTACAAATAACGCTGTAATGAGCAACTATGAACATAGCTGAGAAAGTGTTCTTACTAATCATTTTTTCAACTGATCTCCAGGGCCCTCATTTATAAAATAGATATGAATGTGTCTATCTCAGAGGTACTTCAAAGAATTGGACTAAATAATAGATGCGTGTTATTAAATGTGTGGTAGAAAGCTAAATAAAGATTTGCATAAATAACAATGCATTTTGGTTTTCCTTCATAATAATTATCTCTATGACTATTGGTGGTAGTGATGGCCTTCCTTCTCATGCCCATTGTCTCTTTTTCTCCCTCTATTTCTTCTTTATTTCATCTGATTTCTACCTCTGCTGTTGGTGTATTCATATCTGATCCCCACATAGTGTTCTAGGTGATGACATACAGAATATAATTATACATTGACTTATGGGACAAATGAGCATCTGCCTTGCACATTTAGGGCATGATGTTGCCTATAATTCTTCATAGCTCATAATTCTAATTTATATTTGAAATGTGTATATAATGTTAGATCGATGGGTTAAAATTGTAATATTATTTTGGCAGATAGTATGTTTTCCAAAGACCTCTTCTCTGGGTGCATATTAAATAGTTTCATCACATAGTGAACTGACTTGAGCACCCTTAACCACACAAATTAGAAACTGACTTAGTTGGCAAAAGTTCATCTACTTTCTGGAAGAAACTTAAAACTCTACATTTCACTTGTATTGTGCTTTTCTTGTGCTATGAATATTTGTGACATGCTTGCCTGTTTCTCTCTCTATCTATCTATCTATCTATCTCTCCCTCTTTCTCTTTCTATTTATATCTTTCTTCCATTTGTTACTTCTGAGGAGTTTACAAAAGACAAATGTTCATTAACCTTGTCTTCAAACCTGTTACTCTCTCAAATATTATGTGATATTTGTTGATATAAATGTTGGTAGATAAAATGGGACCCAAATGTGGCTGTCATCTAACCTTTGAATTTGGTGATTATGTAACTTGCCTAAAATGAGTTTGCAGATATTATTAAGAAGATTAAGATGGAGACCTTGTCCCATATTGTATGGTTGGACCTTATACAGATAATACAGTTCACTCAGAGTATCAGATGAGGCTAGGAAAAAGATTGATTAGAGTGATAGAGTGTAAGAACTGGGGACCAAAAAATGCAGAAGAAACAGCAGTAGTACCATGAGCTTAGTCGCAAAGAACTCATTTGAGATTGCAAGACTGTAAAGTGATTGTGCAATCCTTAGTAATACCTGTAAAGCACCAAGGCTTTTGTCATTTATTATGGAAGAAATAGGAAGTAAACACAATGAATTAAAATAAGAGGGTTTATTATTGACTTTCTGCTTGAATTTAATCATCTTGTTAGGTTTGGTAGCACATGCTTACAATCCAGAACTTAGGAAGTGAAGGCAGAAAAACTGTGGGATCTGGGCAAGGGTAGGCTACATAGTATAATCCTGTCTCAAGAATGATAAGAACAAAAATAGTAAGATAATTAAAAAGAAACATTTTGTTCTTCATTTCCAAACTAAATTGCCACATGTAGGAAATGCCGAATGATGTACCATTTAACATGTTCTTGGGGCTGGAAAAATGCCCTGCAGTTAAGAACATTGGTTGGTTTTCTAGAGGGCCCAACTTTGATTTCCAGTTCCCACATGATGGCTCACAACCATCTGTCATTCTGGGTACAGAGCATCTGAGGGCTTTGTGAGGGCTCCATGTGCAGGAGACACACAATGCACAGAAGTAAGTTCTGGCAATATATCCATATATAACAAAACAGTGGACTCCTCAAGTCTTTGAACACATTTTTTTTTTTGTTGTTGCCAAAGAGCTTCACTGGAGGTTGTGAGCTAGAGGAAGCCTTTACTTTGATTTTGTAAAGGAATGAAAAGTCATCATAAATTTGTACAGTCATCTAAGAATTGATATATTAAGTATATATGTGCTTATTTTTAATTGATCCTGATCAACTATACAAAGTTTACCTTTATACCCTGTAAAGATTCAAAGAATCAGTCACTGGCATACTTGGGAGACCTTAATAGACAGATATCTCGAGTTTTGTCTGTGGGCCACAAACAGTGCCAAATTGAGGGGATGAGAAGATAAGTAAACCATTTAAGGTAGTTAAAGAATCCTAGAAAGAAATTTTCGTTCACTGTTTGGGAATAGAATTAATTTTCACTCTCTTATTATCTTTAGTAACTTGGCATGATAGTTCCCAGTCAGTTTAATCAAACAAAGCACAATAGAGGCTTATCCTGGTTTGGCCTCAGGCTCTATGTGAATGTGTTTGGATCATCATACACCATGTAATATTTTAGTGTCTTCCTGTTGTTGCTGGTTTGCTTGCCTTTATGAGTTAAACCTCTCTGAATCTGGGTATATTCCAACAGTAAATCCAGCAGCTCTCTTCTGTCCTTGTGTTCTTATTTCATTTAAATGTCTCCACCACTGCAACCTTCTCGTTGGGCTCTAAGATTCCGATAACACAGACCAAGCAAACTTGTCTCTGATACTCACCTTCAAGCATGCAGTATGCGCATCCCCTCCTGCCATGTTTGTTGACCATGACCCTTGTAGCCCTATTCCTTTCACATGCGGTAATGACTCTAAAGAAGAATATGGATATCTTTTTATAGGTTTAGCATGTATTCTCCAAGTTAATCAAATGCTCTAAGATTAGAATATTTGCATACGTATTAATTGTCTTTAGTAAACAATGATTGCTGTCTTCACTAGTAGTACAAAAAAGCATAAAATATGTTCCTGATTCTTTTGGAATATGCAAGTCCATATTTGTGTGTTTCATTTTAATGGTGAAAGTTACCTGTAACAACTAAGCAAAAGGTAGAAGATGGCTTGAAAAAAATAACAAGAGAAAATAATGTGCCTAGAATCACTGCCTTTGAAACCTATATTTTTCTTAAAGGCTAATGCTCAAATAGTATCCTTTTGATGAGTTGCCATTTTCACTCTCTGAGATAGGCTTTTAAATATGCCTTTAAAATGTGGTCCAAACTGACTATTGCTTGATACTTGACATTGTTTTCCCTGAAATGATTTTAGTGGTTAGTTGGACTTTGGATATTGTAATGGCCTAAATTCTCTTTGTCAGTCAGTTCACTGGCCACTGCGAAGAAGGCATCCAATATGCAATGCTAAATCAGCCCAAAGTGTCACTTTGGCTTTAGTTAAAGGCGTCCGAACATTCCAGTGTCGTAAAATAGAATCAGAAAGCTTAACCTTGGCCTGGGCTGCACACCAGGATCAACACACAGCTTTAAATGACTCATTTTCTTAGAGACTCCATTTCTTCATCTTTTACAGTTAAAGGAAAATATGCCCAACTCCAGTCATAAAAAGGCTATGATGTAGGCTGTAATAATCTAAACAGATTAAGTAATTGCTCCTGTTCTTGGCTTTCATACATTTAGTCATCCAGTTCTGTACATTGACAAGCATATACAATCTTCAATTAGACCAAATTTTAAGGTATATGTTGGCTTCTTTGTCAGAGCCAAAGGGCAAAGGCATCTATCATCTTTAGTTGCTGACATTCTCTGCCAAACCCATCACTGTTTTTCCTAAACTAAAGTATGCCTAAATGTCCAGAATTCTCTTGAGTATAGATTAAAAGGAAGATTGCCATATATGCTTAGTCCTTCCCAATCAAATTAGTTATCTCCCCTCAAAGTTAAAAAGGCAAATGAGGATTCCAACCAGGGAAGAAAGAAGATTAACTAGAAATCTTCACCTTTCCCTCCTCATCTGCATATCAAACCAACCCATCTCATCCTCAGCTCTGAAGCAAACCACATGTGGTAATCTGAATACCTCCCTGCTCCAGGCTCTAGCTCATAATGGAGACTTTCTTCACCAACAGCCTGGGAAATAGCCAGCCAAGTCTGCCAGGTAAGCAAGTAGACAAACAAAGCTGGAAAGATTTTTATTCTCTCTTCTCTCCTCTAAAACCAATCTCCCAGTTTTTCCAAGCTCTAAAATGGACTGTCTGATACTATCATCATCATCATCATCATCATCATCATCATCATCATCATCAACAACAACACCACCAAAATGAGGGAAGTCTGGAAATGAAAAACTTTGGAACTCAAACAGGTCAACCTCATCAACAGAATACTAGAGATGGCAACGAGAATCTTAGGCATTGGAAACATGATAGAAGAAATGGCCACATTGGTCAAAGAAAATGTAAAACTTTATATAATCCTGATACAAAATATTTATAAAATCTGGGACTTTATGAAAAGACCAAACCTAAGAACAATAGGAATAGAGGAAAGAAAAGTCACCCAGATCAAAGGCTCAGAAAACATTCGCAAAAAGATGATAAAGAAAATGTCTCTAACCTAAGTAAGAAGATGTCTATGAAGGTACAAGAAACAAAGAACATCAAATAGACTGGTCCAGAAAAGAAATTCCCTTCACCATAAAATAATCCAAATATTAAATGCACACAACAAAGAGAAAATATGAAAAGCTGTAAGGAAAGAAGACCAAGTAACACACAAAGGTAAATCTATTAGATTAATACTAGATTTTTCAGTGTAGACCTCTAAAGCCAGAAGGGCCTGGACAGCTATTCTCCAACCTCTGAAGAACCACAGAAACAACTTCACACTATTATACCTAGAAATTCTATCAATTATAATAGATGAAGAAAGAAAACCATGCCATGATAAAAACCAATTTTAAGCACTATCAACCAAACACTACAAAAGGCACTAGAAGAAAAACTTCAGTCAGAAGAGGTTACTACATTCAAGAAAATATAAGGAATAAATGATCCCAGATAAACGAATAAAAAGGGAGAAGGCCCTCGCTGTAACACAGAATAATATGAATCAATATACACAGCTCATTGATAACTGTCAATATTAAAATTGTCAATTACCCTTCACCCCCGCCCCCACTAGCACAGTCTAACAGATGAATCCAAAATCAGAATCTATTGATATGGGATGCCCCTCTGTATGCTGTGAGTAAGTTTTTATTACCATTGGTTAATAAAGAAACTGTTTTGGCCTCTGGCTGGGTGGAATATAGCTAGGCGGGAAATCCAAGCAGAAAGACAAGGAAAAAGAAGGCAAAGTCAGGTAGATAGCAGCAGCTGCCAAAGGAATAATATGCAGAGCATTACCAGTAAGCCACGGGGCATGTGGTGATAAGTAGATTATTAAAAATGTACATATAAAATGTGTACATATAAAAATTATATGTAAAGCTAGCCAATAAGAAGCCTGAACCATCAGCCAAACAATTATATTTAATATTAAGCCTCCACATGATTGTTTGATAAGTGGCTGTGGGGACCAGTTGACAGGAGAGAATCTAATCCAGTGGGACCAAACAGAGAAAAAGACTTTGAGCTATAATCTATCCTTCCCTTGTATTCAAGAAATATGGCTTACCATCAAATACAATCATCACCTCAGGGTAAAAAAATGGAAAAAGATATTTTATGCAAAAAGATTAAAGAAGCAAGCCAGTGTAACCATTTTAATATTTAACAAAATGGACTTCAAAGCAAGACTAATCAGAAGAGTTACAAAACTTCACTCAATAATCATCAAGGAAAAAAATTCACCAAGAGATGAATCGAAATTCTAAATATTATGAACGAAAATCAAGAGTATCCAAGTTCATAAAAGCAACACTACTATAGCTTCAATCTCATATTGACCCTTACACAATAAGAATAGATGGCTCCAATATCCCACTGTCACTAGTGGGCAGGGTATCTAGACAAAAATTAAACCAAGAGAAACACTTAAACTAATAATTTCATTAACCAAATTGATCTAATAGGTATTTACAGAACATATCACCCAAACACAAAAGAATATATCTTCTTTGCAGCACATCATGGAACATTTCAAAAACTGATCAAAGATATGGATAAAAAGCAAATCTGAAGAAATACAAGAAAATTGAAATAAAACACTTCATCCTATCTGTCACCATAGATTAGAATTGTAACAAAACAAGAAGCTTAAATTTACTTATAAAACAATCATCTTACTACTGATTGAAAAATGGAGGAAGAAAGCATTCAAAGGTTTTCTAAAATTAAATATACAAACTTATAGTACATGATGAAGGCAATTCTAAGAGGCAAGTTCATGTACTAAGTACCTAAATTTGAAAAAAAAAATGAGAGTTCTTATAATAATAACTTAATGGCATACCTGACAATTCTAAAACAACAATAACAAAAAAGCACACCTAAAAAAAGTAAGTAGACAAGAACTAACCAAACTCTGACCTGAACCAACAAACAAAAATTTATAAAGGATCAATGAAATAAAGAGTTAGTTCTTTGAGGAAATCAATAATATTGACAAATGATTATCCAAATTAGCTAAAAGGCAGAGAGAGAAGATCCAAGTGAACAAAATTAGAGATGAAAAGGGGAGCATAACCACAGACACCGAGGAAATCTGAAGAATCAAAATTACATACTTTGAAAAATCTGTATTCCACCTAAGAGGAATATCTTAAGAAAAGATGGATAATTTCCTTACTACATACCACCTACCAAAGTTAAAGTAGGATCAGATAAGAAATTTAAACCAGCTTAAAACCCCTAGTTAAATAGAAACAATAATTAAAAAATCTACCAACCAAAAGAAGCAGAGATCTGCATAGTTTCGGTACAGAATTATATGAGATATTACAAGAAGGATTAATGCCAAAACTTCTCAAATCATTCTACAAAATAGAAAGAGCAGGAACATGGCATAAGTTATTTTTTCAAAGTGACATTTACCCTGATACTCATACCCCAAAATTTAAGGGAACCCTGATTGCTCTTCAAGCTGATGAGGGAGGGGGACTTGATCGGGGGAGGGGGAGGGAAATGGGAGGCGGTGGCGGGGAGGAGGCAGAAATCTTTAATAAATAAATAAATTAAATAATAAAATGTTCAATAATCACATACTAATAAAAAATACTAAACATAAAAAAATAAAATAGAGAGAAAGAAAGGAACTTATGGACTAATTTTCCTTATGAACTGGATTCAAAATTCTCAGTAAAATACTTTCAAACTGATTCCAGTCTCACATCAAAAAGATCATCCATTCTGATCAAGGATGCTTCACCCTAGAGATGTAGGAATGGTTCAAAATAAGTAAACTGAAAATTCAATTCACCATATAAACCAAGTGAAAAGACAAAACCATATGGTCATCTCATTAAATGCAAAAAAGACCTTTGAAAATACAACAGCACTTCATAATGATAAAAGTCCTATAGAGATTAAAAACACCAGCTATAAACCTCAACATATTAAAGACAGTTTACAGTGACCCCATAGACAACTTCAATTTAATTGAAGAGAAACTCAAACCAACTCTAATTAATTTAGAATGACAAGATTATTTACCCTTTTCCTACCTATCCAATATAGTACTTAAAGTCTTAACTACAGCAATAAGACAGCTGGAGGTATTCAAGGGGTTACAAATTAGAGAGAAAGAAAGAAGCCAAAATACTTTTATTTTCAGATGGTATGATAGTATATATAAGTGATTTTAAAATTTTTACCAGGAATCTTCTACAGTGAGAAGCACTTTCAGCAAAGTAGGTGGATACAGAGTTAACTCACAAAATCTGCAATTATCTTACATATAAATGAACTGAGAAAGAAACCAGGAAAGCAACACATTTCACAATAGCCTCAAGTAATACAAAATATATTGTAGTAACTTTATCTAAGTGAAGCACTTGTAGTATGAAATCTTCAAATAATTGAAGAAAGTAATTGAAGAAGATACAAGAACATAGAAAAATCTCCCATGCTCATGGATCAACATGATTAACATAGTAAAAATGCCAAGCTACCAAAAGCAATCAACTTTTGGTACAATGAATCTACAAAAGATTCAATGCAATCCCTCATTTAAAAAAAAAATCCAACACAATTCTTCACAGATCTTGAAAGGATAGTTTTCTGCTTCATAAGAAACACACACACACACACACAAAAAAAAAACCTGAGGAAATGCTAAAATGATCTTGAATAACAAAATACCTGCTGAAGATATCACCATTCCTGACACCAAACTAGACTACAGAGCTATAGCAATAAAAACAGCATGGTATTGGCACAAAAACACAAATGCTGGTCAATGGAATCACATTGAAGACACAGACATAAATCTCCATACCTTTATATTTTTGATAAGGAAACCAGAAATACACATTGAACAAAGACAGTATCTTCAACAAATGGTGCTTGCCAAACTGAACAACTAAATATAGAAGAATCATAATAGATCTATACTTATCACCCTGCACAAAACTCAAATCCAAATGGACCAAAGACCTGAGCATAAGAACAAATACACTGAACCTAATTGAAATGTCAGGAATAGCCTTAAACTCAATGAAACATGAAAAGACTTTTGAAATAAAACATCATTAGCATAAGCACTAAGATTACCAAATAATTAATTGGACCTCATGAAACTGAAAGCTACTATAAGGAAAAGGACACTTTCATTAGGACAAAGTGGCAGCTGACAGAACAGGAAATGATTTTTACCATCTACCCATCTGATAGAGGGATAATATCTAAAATACATAAAGAATTACAAACCTAAATATAAAGAAAACAAATAATTTAATTTAAAAGGGGTTATAGATCTAGAGAATTCTCAATATAGGAAACACAACTGGCTGAGAAATACTTAAAGAAAATATCAACATCTTTAGTCATCAGGGAAATATAAATCAAAACTACTTTGACATTGTACCTTACACATGTCAGAATGGCTAAAATCAATAAAATAAATGGCTATCCATGCCTAAGAGGGTGTAGAGTGAGGGGAACATGCAAACATTGCCAGTAGGACTGTAAGCATGTACAGCCATTATGGAAACCAATGCAGTGTTTCCTCAGGAATGTGGGAATTGTTCTGACTCATGATTCAGTTATACCACTCTTAGGCATAACCTCAAAAGACACTTTTTCTGACCACAGAGACACTTGCTCAACCATGTTCATTGCTGCTCTACTAATAATTCCCAGAAACTGGAAATAACTCAGATGTCCCTCAGTAGATGAATACATAAAGAAAATGTGGTGTATTTGCAAAATGAAATACTTCTCAGCCACTTAAAAAAAATGAAACCATGAAGTTTTCAGGTAAATGAATAAAGCTAGGGGGAAAAAAACATCCTGAGTGAAGTAAGCCAGACCCAGAAAGATAAATGTGGCATATACGCTCTTATATGTGGATATTAGCTGTTGAGTCAATGATAACTAAAACATAACCTACAGGATCTCTGAGGTTAGGTATAGAGTAAGAGGCTAGGCAGAAAAAAATAGATCTCCTTGGAAATTGAAATAAAATATACATGAATAGCGGGGGTAGAGTGGAGGTGGAGGGGAGACAGGAACGGGAGGATTGCATAGAGAGGGTGAGGGAAGAGGGGGTGAGGGAGGGAATAAGGGACAGAAAGCTAAAATTAAATACCATTTGAGGAGTAGTATGGAAACCTAATACAGTAGAACCTTTTATATATTGCATAAAAATACTAGTATAAATATAATCTAAATGAAATAGCCAAATAATGAGGTAGAAAGATCCAAAACTGGATATCCAAAACTGGATAATTACTAATACTGAAGCTTCCAGTATTAGTAATTAATTTCATTTAATTCTGTTTTTTGTCAAAAGAGCCCTGTGGTAATCCCCAAACAGTCCAGGCTGTTGCTAAGACTACATACAGGTTGTTCTCCACAAACTAAAGGCAAGATCCGATTGCTTTTACAGAGCTACACACCTACACCTACACAGCTTATTGAACATGGAGAAGGCAAGCTGGTGCCAACAGAGAACCTTCATTCCACAGCTAGCATCTTTGGTAAAGAAGGTATTCCACATGCTACCAAAAAAAGAAATGTAAGCATGGATCTCTGTATAAACGCTTCAAGTTACAATGATTTTCTGACTGCAAGATAGAGCGGTATAACAGGGGCACAAAGCTTGTGTGAGTAACCAACTGACATTAGATTTAAACTGAGCCCACTCTGTAAGATGGAACTTAAGGCACCGTTGCTTGAGTGAGCAACAACCTGACAGTAGATAGCTAGGGTAAAACCAGATGCTACTATTCTTACAAAAGAACATAGCAATAAAATGAATTCTCATGGCGTTTTGCTTCATGAACAACTCAATTCCTTGCTCAGCCATCATAAGAGAAGCTTCCTTCTGTAGCACATGGGAATAAGTACAAAAACTCATAGCGAGATATTATGAATAGTGAGGGACCTTGGAACACTTAGCCCTAAAGAAGGTATCTCCATCAAGTCCCTCCCCTCAGGGCTCAGAAAAACTACGGAAGAGGAGAAAAAGAGTGTAAGAGCCATGTGGGATGAAGGATACCAAAAAAGCAAAGTCCTCTAAATCAACAGAATTAATGCATATATGAACGTACAAACACAGAGGCAGTATGCAGTGTTTTCACAGATCGTCACCAGATGGAGTCTTAAAGTAGATGAGCTTTAAAAAGTGGTCAAATGCCCCTTCCCTAACCTACAAGGTATCTCCAATCTATAAACTCTTGCAATTGAACATTTAGTGTTTCTCAAGGAAATTTTTCTGGGAAAAATAACCCTCAAGGGTATGCCACATACCCTTGGATGACCAACAGAAAAGATCAATTACATCTTTGGAAGTTTGCATATATATTATGGTTTTCCAGTTTTATGTTTTAATGAGATTCCCGAGTGTGCAAACTAGTGTGTCTCTGCATTTATATTTGTTTCTTGTGCATTTACTTTGCCTCTTTCCCTCGTATTTGATTGGTTTGTACTATTTCAATGTGTTTGAATTTGTTTTATCTTATTTTATTATTACTCCCTAGAAGCCTGTTTGTTTTCTAATGTGAGACAGTAATGGGTTCACATGAGAGGGGAGGTGGGGAGAAAATGCGAGAAATAGAGAGAAAGAAAATCTCAATCAGAGTATGTTATAATGAGAAAAAAAACATCTATTTTCAATAAACAGAATATAAATAATTTAAAAGGGTAAATGAGGAAAACAGGTGTTACACCATTAGAAAGCCCCTCACTATACAAGGACATTGTAATGGAATGGGGACTTATTTGTTAAATTTCCTCTTCTAAGAACACTGTTCAATTAACTACATTTGTAAGAAGCCTTAGAACATAACAGATGGGAATGTGTTAAAAACTTATCAAGTGAAAATTAGCAATATCAATGACCACAAAGATTATTAATTCATTGCAACAAAGTTTAAAAGGAAAAAACACAAAAAAATCATGATAATATGAGACCCCAACTTTATCACTCATTTCTATATACAGGAAACAGTGGGTAGAATGGTTCTCTTCCATCATCACTTCATTATTCATTGATCATGTTTCTGTCTTCTATTTCAAACCAGGTTGCCTGGTATCCATCGCCTGTCTACCCAAATAACATACGACCTTGTTCTATAATGTTCTAACTTGAATCTAGCATATTTGCAAAGATATTCACGATGCCTTCCCCTACATCATCCAAATTATGTAAAAGGATTTTTCTACTTCTGAAATATTCTAGTATTATTTCTGTTTGGGGGCTATTAAGAAGTTCATATTCTATCAATCATATTCATTTCTCCATAGTATTATCACACTTTCATAAAAGCTCATACAGGTCTTTCTTGAGACATAGTTAATTTTATAGGATGCTCTCAAATTTGTGATGATTCTCTTGCCTCTTTCTCTTATGTACAAACATTGCATGTATGAGCCACTGCTGCCTCTCTAGTAGGCGACATGAACCTGGGAGAGTGGAGCCTAAAAATGAGGTAGACTAAATTCTCATGAGACAGCCAACTTTATTCAGAGAATCAGATGGTTTATATTCTAAGGTTATTATTGAGAGTTGATCAAGCTGATATAGTGATCACATGATTTTAGGCTTACAAATCAAAGGGCAACCCATACTTGGAGACATCATCTAAATAATAATAGTAAAATGATGTGCAATCTAAAACAAAATTCATTCCAATTTAGTACACCTGGTAGGCACAAGCCAGCACATTCCAGGAACAACTCATGAGACACAGAAACAAAGGTTACAAGACCCTTTCTTATCCACTTGGAGTTTTCTCACAAGTTGTCAGAAATCTCCTCATCCAGCTTCATTCATGGACCATGTTCCGACGAGCCACCATTCCCAGCCCTTATATTTCCTTTTTCCCTCTTTGATCTACAGCTCTTATTCTCCTTCCTTTTATTTTCAGATGTTAAGAGTCTCCACCAGCTGAGATTTCAACCTCTCCTATTCTCCTTTTCTCCTTCAAGTGAGGCAGATAGAAAGCTTCATTCTGAAGTTGAATCATGATAAAGTCGTGGTCTTACATAGTAAACCAGAGTTCTGTGATGACAGTCAGTATACCTACTTTATTCTCCACATTTGACTGACTTGGCTACTCTCCACATAAATGAGCAATGGATATTTGCTAAGGAGTTGCATAAAATGTCCTCAGAGTTCACTATGAAATCATTTTTAATCATAAAATGGAGAGATCTCGGTGGTATTCTTTAGAGTCTAATTTGTATAGGTCCTCTCATACCTACTTTTTATCTTATGCTCTTTAACTGTATGTTTCATATAACAGAAGACAGGCAAATTATTGTTCCTGTAATTCTGCTAGGGCAACATGCCCATAGCCTGGACCCATTGCTTGGACTTGGCCCTGCACTGATGCTCAGAGAAATGACTGACATAATTCTACTTTGGTTTATGATCATGGTTGGTATGGTTACCATCTTTGCTTCCCACAAGTTTAGCCACATTCTCATTGCTGTGATCATGTTGCTACCAGTTGTTCATTTAATTATCAAATAGATTCTATACATTAAAACAATTGTCAGAAGGCACATTAAGATGCAAGACAGTCTGAACAGTTCTATTTCCAAAGTGTGGCCTTTCCTTCTGACAACAAATGAAAACAAAGATGAAATAAAAGTTTGAATCTAGGAAAGTATTTTCAAAATAAATCCATCTGAGATGAGTTTTTGACTTTTTATTTGTACCCCTAGGTTGAGAAGGTGAAAGGACAGCATCTACACAAAAAATCAGAACAGAAGATTTGAAAACATAGGCCATTTCTGCAACAAAATTATCTTTAGTCTACATTGTCAAAAGACATAGCTTTATGGATTTTCAAGATCTCAAATAGTATTTCAATTATCTGTTTCAGTTAAAGATAGAAACTAGCAAAACCATTCTATTGAAACAAGCAATTAACCTGCTATAAAAATATCTGTTGAAAGTAGTTATCTAAGCATGATTGTACAAATTTAGAAAAACCTAGCTATACACTGCATGAAACTATGAGATCACACTATGAAATTGGAGGTTGCTTAATCTCTAATAGTATCTATTTGTATGAGCAAAAGCAGTAGGCAAGTACATTACTGTCATGGTGGTAAAAGTTAACAATATATAGAGTTGTTTGTCATTGTGGATTATGTCAGACTACTTCGGTGTACTTGGGTGATCTTTAGTAAGTAACTTATCTTTTACTCAATTACCTCAACCATAAAGAAGGCATGGCAAACAGCACCTTTGTGCTGTTTTATAAATCAAAGCAAGTTGCAAACTTACTCTTACTTTGTATATATACAAAAACAGAGATCTAATTCTCAGTGCTGTGAAAAGAAACGTACTAAAGAATCTTAATGACTAGAAGAAGGTCAAGACCGCAGGAAATTAAGAAAACAGAAAATTCGTACAACCTAAAATTTAATGTAAAGTGAAATATACAGCAAGATGAAAGAAGCTGAATAATATTTAAGAAACAAAACAAGTGTTTTTAAATGAAACCCAAGTTTTGGATTGAGTTACTGCAAAGCATGTCATACAATATTTAAAATAGACACACAGAAAAAAGATAAATATGAGATGTAATGTGATGGCTAAAATGTCAGGCTAGAGGCAGGAGAAATACACAACAGTTAAGAGCATTGGTTGTTCTTCTGAAGGACCCAGGTTTGATTCCCTGTACTCACATAGTAGCTCAAAAATATCTGCAACTCCAGTTCCAGGGGATCTGACACCCTTTCCTCACCTCCATTGCATGCATGCGTGTGGTGTATAGATATGCATATAAGCAAACCAATTATATACTTAATTTAAAAGCTATTAAAATTTAAAAAATGATACCAGGGCAATCAAAGGAAAAAAAACATCAATAATAGCCAGAAATAAAGTAGAATTTATAACTGAAGTAAAACTGAAAAGAAATTAGCTTTTCAGCCCAGACACAGGGAAATGAAACTATAAGCAACAGACAATAAAAGAACAAGTTTATCTAAGCACATCTAACCAAAGCACAGTCAGACTCGACATAGAACATTAATTTAAGTACTTTAATACAGAGCCAGGTGGATCGTTGTGATTTCAAGGCCAGGCTGGTCTATATAGCAAGTCCTATGCCAGCTAGAAGTGCACAGTGAAAATCTCTCTTAATAAAAGGAAATGATATTTGGGATTGAAAGATTTAATGTAATATTAGATTTAAAAATACATGTTCACTAATTCTATATTAAGCAATATATTCCAAACAACTGTACAAAACGGCTATCAGGGTCAGATCCTGGTGGCGCACGCCTTTAATCCCAGTACTAGGGAGGCAGAGGCAGGCAGATCTCTGTGAGTTTGAGGCCAGCCTGGTCTACAAGAGCTAGTTCCAGGACAGACACCAAAGCTACACAGTAAAACCCTGACTCCAAAAACCAACCAAACAAACAAACAGACAAACAAACAAAAAGCAGCTAGTTCCAGGACAGGCTCCAAAGCTACGCAACAAAACCATGTCTCAAAAACCAAAAATCAAACAAACAAACAACAAAAAAACAACAATAAAATGGTCATCAGGATGAAAATACTAAATAACTTTTAAAAAATTAAAGGAAAGGAGCTTCATTCCAAAATGAAGAGGAAGGAATGGAAGCAAAATGACAAGAGCCATGTGAACATTTCCTGGAGAGAAGCACAAATGAGGGAAGGATGAAAAGAGAAACAAGGAAACAGCTCCGCTCGACACAGGTTGGTGAACCAAATGTGCTTAACCAGGTTACTTACAATGGGTACCTTTTGGGGCCACTAAACAACCGAATAAAAGTGTCTCCTACCCAGAAACCTTTAATGACTTATATCCCCACAGAGACAATATTTATCTTCATGAGGCCTCTTAAATCCACGATAGAACCCTGATGCCACCAGTTTTGTGAGGAGCTCATTCAGGTAACCAGAGCTGCTGAGAGTTCAATGGGGCCATCACCATGTCGCACCAGGAAAGCAGCCCTGTGCAACAAATGCCAGGCATTTAGTCACTCTTTAATTATAAAGGATACAAATTAAAGAGGAAGGATTTGGGATCTCACATGATACAATGGACATTTTGCAGCTTTCCTATGGGATAAACTGGTAAATCTGTAACTGTAATGAGGGGGTGCATATATATTACAAACAATATAGATTTGTGCAAATATATACTATATTGCTGTATTTATAAATTTAAATTTTAAAATAAAGCAATCTATAATTAATAAATATCAACTTTACTGACCAACATTTCTTAGCAGGAAATCATTCTAAAATTCTATGTTGCTGGCTAGTCACGTAGAGAAAGAAGTCCTACTGTGTTCACTCACAGATAAAAGTAAAACTGGTAGATAAGTTCAGTTTATGAAGACACAAGGCATGTGCGCAATAGAATAGAATTTTGATACTCAGTTCCCAAGGATTTTCAAGCCTGTACTCCTAATTGCGGCTATGGTCTCATTAAGTCACAGTTGTCTCTTAATGTATCACAGAAACAGAGGTTAGAGTTTCTTAAGAGCAATCCATGAAACACTAACAAATTTATTTGTACCACTCTAGACTTTTTTAGTAAGAATATCTTGACGGAATACCAAAGATATTCAAGAAAGAAGTCCACTTGCACGATTCTTAGGTAAAGTATATTAAGGATGACATTAAATTCCCTCTATGTTAAAAGGTTTCTTTTTTTTCCTTTTCTATCATTCCTTGATTTTTACCTAATTTGGGTTCTGATCCAAATGATGCCGATACGCACAACACACTTCCATTTATACCAAGGTTATCTGTATATGTAGCCCATTCTTTTCTAAGGAAATCATAAAACTATTAGTAAAGGGGTCATTAGTGGCACAACTTTGAACGTTTCCCTATATAACTAAGTTTGGTGACTATAGGGTGTTAAAAGTTTTGAATAACTCATTACTATAAGTACTGCCCTCAACTGTGTTGATATCTTGAAACTGAAGAACTCTGAACTTTTCCAATGGCCAATAGTTATAGGGAGCAGACTAGGATGCAGAAAATCTCAGTGATTTTTACATAGTCCACTCATTAATGTCAGAGATAGAATCTAAACTCACAGATATCCAAACCTTCAGGATATTCTATTTCCTTCCACTACACGAGCTCTGGGAGATGGCCGTTCCCACTGTTGACACCTATTCACTAATTTTCAGTGCTACTGCTGCTACTGTTGGCACAACTCTCTCTTCAAGCCAGCTTTTTTGGTTGATGTTATCAGGCTAGCCTGCTCTGTTAATTAAAATCAAAAGTAGGCATAGAAAGAACATTTGGTAGATTTCATTGGCGTTAATGTTTTAATACCAAAAGAACATCTCACCAAATCATCTCCCCAAGTCATCTCACCAAGTGAATCGAACCACCTGATGCCAAAAGCCAGAAAGCAAACTGTGTACCAATAGCAGCAAACCTTCCCCCAAATGAAGAACTCTGTTTGAAAGAGTTATTTGTCATCTTTTGGGCTACTGGAGGAATTAGTATGGTTAAAAAAGGCCACAGAGGCATCTAGAATTCCTTGGGGCCTTAGATGGCAAATTGTTGAGTGGGAACTTTTTTAAACTGCTGAGGGTTAGAAGGCTGAGGTGGTTAATATTGTCAACTTGACAGGATCTGAAATCCTGAGAAAAAACCTCTAGGCACATCTTTGAAGTAGGCTCTACATTGGGTTAACTGAAGTGGGAAGAACCACCTTAAATGTGAGAAGCACAATTCAATGAGAAGGGGGTCCAGACTGCATAGAAAGAGTGAGCTGAGTACCAGCATGCATCATTCTCTGATAACTGGGGATGCTACATGGTCGACGGTGGTACGCTCTTGTCTTCATCATACCTTTGCCAATGCAATCCATCTTATCGTCACCTATGTGTCACCATAAAGTCTTCCTTCAGTTGCTTTCTCCAGGTATTTTGATACAGTGATAAGGTAACTGGAATGGAGGCACCATTGACTATCATTGTCATTTCACAGCTGAAGGGCTGGGCCCCTCAGTAACTCAAGTACTATCAGCAGGAAAGGAGTAATTCTACTGTGTATGGTTCTCACTCTGAACACCATAAGTTTATGATGCTCTAAAGAACCACAATACTCTTTATGTTCACATGTCTTCTTTATTCTGATATCACACACACACAGAGCTGCTCACTGGGTATTAATGTGTCCAGTAAGTGCAAAAATATCTGCAATGAATTCCATCTGTGAGACATGGGGAAGAGTGTTTTAAATTGTTTGGAGATTTGTAACTTGAAAACCTTACGGGGAATATGGGCCTGACTAAGGGAAAAGATGAAACTGTGACAAAGAGAACCAAGAGAGACCAATTCAAAGAATTTCATATGTGTACTGCTAGTGCCTTTCTTTTGGCCAAACAGATAACAAGGACCCAATAAAGTGATGTGAAATGAGCTAGGGTTAACTGTCATGCAAAGTGTTTACATACTGAAATGTAGGCAGTCGGGAATATGAGTTATGTATCATGATGTAGCTTATCTCTGGTTATCCATATAAGTACTGAATCGATGTCCACAAAGTAAATAAATTTATACTACCTGTCACAATAAAGGTAGAAATGAATATTGATTAAAATCAGTACTCTAATGAGATAAAGTATCGGAACTCTATGTGAAGGCCCTAAGCAATGAGGGGTTTCAGTCTCTGTGGCTTACATATATGCTTCCTTCTAGCCACTTAGCAGTACACATGCTTCATTACCTGTGTCTTATGTGCTAAAATCTTTAAATTATCCTCCTTGAAAATTTCCACCCTCTCTAACTTTTCCTAGCTGAAGCCAATACTTTACACAATCTCTTGAAGACTCCCTTATGATTTGGATTGTCTCCTAACTGTGTTTTTTTTAAACATAGCTTGACATTTCTCACAATAATTTCTCTTATGCTACAGTTAATCCAAACTGTCAATGTCATGTGCTAGCAGATGGATCATTGATTGCTTGTCACTATTATAGAGAACCTGGGTTCCGTTCCCAAAATCCACGTGGCTGTTCACATCTGTCCCCAACTTTAGCTCTAGCAATTAAAAAACTCCTTCTAGACTCTTTGGACTCTGTACATTCAGGACACACTTATATGCATACAGGCAAAACATTAATGCAATAAAGCTAAGACACATTTTTTAAAATGTGTATTTATTACCTTTCTCTATTCTGACAGAGAAAGTAGGTTACATACTCAGGAAATCAAGTACCATATTTCTAGACATCAAGGTCAGTGGAAACAGGGGGAGGCACATACTTATCTTTAGCATCTGGTATTTTCTGAGTATCCAATTAAACAGTCATTATAATAGCAAGAAGTCAAGGCTCCCTCAAATCAGAGGGTCTCAAAAATAATTTGAAGCTATGGCTTATGATTTACTCAAGCATCTTTGAGTTATTTGTTGAAAACCCATAATAAATTGTAAAACGTGATCAACTTCAAGGTACAGATCTAAAGATTATTTTTCACGTAAAGAAGACTTTGCCAAGTGGAAGGCACTTTCTTACATTTAAAACTTTCTCATATGAAGCTGCCACACCCACTTTATTAGAGGGACAGGGTATGTATGATAATTTGCCCCTTACAGATGAGTATATTAAGTTAGAGTCTCATAGAGGCAGTGTATTTTCAGTGTCCCACAGCTCATAAACAGAAAAGTGATTATTAGACCTGGGGCTCTGGAACTTCCAGTCACACGTTCTTTTCCATTACAGCACATACGTCATTGATTGTTCCTATCTGTCAGGTTCAGGGAGGTAGGAACTAAAGAGCCCCATTAAAGAACCATCAGTCACATCAGCATGAAGAAACCAGCAAAAGTGACAAGCCACCTGATGAGGTTCAGTCAGACTCTGAAAGCTCCTCCAAGTTACTAAACATACAGTTTATGTTTATTTGAGAAACAGGCAAAGCTGTGTTCTAAGGTAAGTCCTAAAGCATGATTTACTGAGCATAGGGATTTACTAAGAAGCATCTGCCAAAATCAATCTAGCCTAAATATGAAAATGCATTAAAAATCAAATTTCACCCAGATGAGGTTTGACAAGTACCACTCCAGTGGGTTTGTAGACAAGTGGGGGCTCTGAATTTTCATCACTCACACAGTCAGACCTTTCCCCAGCCCCTAAAAACAAAGCTGTGTGAGTCATATATAAGTACAGCTTGTTCTGGTAGCCTCTAGAATTAGCTCACACATTACAGATTTCTTTGGAATACTGGGCTCCATTCTTAAAAGTTCTTGGCATTTGTGTTTTTACCCTCGGTAGACAGCACTTCAGTTTCCCTCCTTCTGGTACTAGCCTTTTTATTTCTCTTACATATCGTTACTTCATCGAATGTATGTCCTCAACCTGATTCCAATTTTAGTTTGTTTGTTGGGCCAGTGAACCTGGGTAACCCAAGGCACATAGCCAAACATCTGGTAACAATAAAAGCAATATTGCAGAAAGGAACATCAAGAATCCTGTAGCCATAAGGTAATGTTGGGTAGCTCTGAGAAATATATAATAGTGTGTGTTCTTCCATGAGACTTAGTTCTCCAAGCTGACACAACCAGGTCAAAGGTCCCTGACAGCCTACTTTCAGGACATTAGGCTGAGAGGAAACAGTGCTTGCCTTTGCATCTGGTATTTATTTCATTCTTGATTTATCATCTCTTCCACTACATTTAGACTCACAGAACCCTAAAAACTACAGTGTGTGTGTGTGTGTGTGTGTGTGTGTGTGTGTGTGTTAGATGACCAGTTTAAAAGGAAAGGGTGAACAGCTTTCGTATGATTTGGCTTCTTGTGTGTGTCAGGTTTTGATGTCATAGTTAGTCCTTGTAGAGACTGGAGGAGTCTATGACAGTTTGTTTCACCCTACCCACAACCCGAGTGGTCCTTTCCCTTCCTTCTGTGAATTGCTTTGTTACTAGAACCTAGGAGAGCGTTCCTAGATGAAATGGACTGTATTTGATAATCAAGGAGATGTGAAAAAGACTCTCCATTTTCTCTCTGTTCTACTGTGAACTGCACTTCTCCTGAGATCTTCAAGAGCTGCTAGGTTTACAAAGTTTCCCCCCACACTTTCTAACTGTTTCACTGAACTCTGCCTCCTCCCATTAACTCAGAGGAGGCGTCTCAGTTCTTCCCTAGACTAGTTTATTGAAATCAAATTTGATTGATGTTTAAATATTCCTCACTTCAGAATTCAAGGTTCAAACCGAGGTATATTATTCTCATTTTAGTTTCATATAAGACACTTGCTTTACTTTTCAGTATCAGTGTTGAGAAACTGCTCTCCAATATAGATGAATGCATTTTCTATTTTAAATCTATAAACTAAGGCTAACAGTGTAGAGGGTTTTTAAAGTGTTTCTTTAATTTAGTCCTGCATCAATTGAGTCTTATCATCTACTATGTCATAAATATCTTTGTTTTTCTCCTCTGTTGCCACCCTGTGTTAGACATGGACACACAATTGGCCTCTCTTAACATTATCCTGTGAAAAATCTCAGACCCAGAGAGAGAAATGCTTCATGTTCTCTCTCATGTGGTCAAAGTTTTAAACTGTTAGATTTCTGTGTTCAGTGTGGCATGCACATAGAACCCATCAAAACTAGTAAGGGGTCACGGAAGTGTGTTAGGTAGTTTCTTTTTGTTGTATAGTATAACTAAAAAAAGAAATGACTTTGGGGAGAAAGAGTTTATTTTGGCTTTTAGTTCCAGAGGGCATGTCTGAGAGGCATGGCCATCAAATGTGAGGTTGGCATGACAGTCAGGAAGGAGACTGATTGCTTCCATTCACACAGAGAGTGGGTGAGAGGCAGAAAAGAGGGAACAAGAAGTGTGGACAAACTAATGCTGCAAATTTCTCCCCAGTGTCACACTTCCTGCAGCAAGGCTCCACCATATGAAGGTAATCTTTCCAAACAACCGGAGACCATGTATTTGAACATGTGAACCTATGGAAAAACACTTTGGATTCAAACTACATCTAGGAAAGGGATTATTTTAATGGAGCAAGTAGAGTAGAACACAGGTGGTAAGAATGGGTGTGGGGAATAATGAGCAGTAGAGTTTCAAGTTAAGAAAGGGATGGGAGGGGATGGCAGGGAAGGGCATGGGGACAGGAGAAACTGACACCAAGGATGTTTGAAAAGTCCTATGGAAGCCTACAATTTTATAAGCTTACTAAACCTTATCATAAAAAGAGAGCTTACAGATGCTTTCCATGAAACACTTCTTTAGAGCCAGCTCTGAGTTTAGACAATCTGTCTTAGAGTTTATGCTGTCCAGCTACCAATTTTACATGTGTTTTATGCCCTTCTCAACCACCCTGTCTATCACTATGATATTTAGGACTGTTGGGAATTTTGTAATGAACTTTCTTCCTGTTTAAAAATGTTGGAAGAGAACTGAATCAAGTTATGTGAATCATCATAGATAAAACAAAGAGAGCTAGAATGAAAACTACTTAAAATTGCCTGATTCTCCATCCCCTTTTAAAGCTACTTTGTATTTTCTTTAGCTCCCCTGTATAAGTTGATAAAACTGGAAAACATTTTAAATATCATATGAAAAGACAGAAGTAACTATTGAAAAATTAAAATATCTAAACTTAAACTTAATCATATATAAAAAAACCTGTGTCAAATCTTTGATTTGTTTGTTGGAAAATAAATTGAATTTTCTGCATTATATATCTGAAAGGTGAGGAGACCTGTCATTGATACATATGGGTTTTTTGCTTAGGAAAGAGCATTTTTTATGATGTCATTCTGATCTCAGCTCCTTCTCCAAAGACACAGTTCTGTGAATAACATTAAAAGTTAATAGATGTGTGATAGTACTTTAAAGAATTTCAATAAGAAGATGAGAGAGAGTGAAGTGAAATGTTTTGTAGATTGCTTCTCCTGTAAGAACCTTGAGACACTAATGTCAAAAGAAATAAAGCCTCAGTCTTGCCATCTATAGAATGGAACACTTCTCGTTTTCAGTTTTTGAAGGGCCCCAAGATGTGTGAAGTGCGCGCGCGCACACACACACACACACACAGCATTTTGTTAGTTGAGAATGTCCTATAAATAAATACACATGGATGAAGACATAGATCTCCAGGGTCTAATATAGTTGCTCCATTTGTGAAACAAACTTGTAAAGGTTTTATCTAATGTGCCACGAGCACATTAGATAAAACTGTAGAGTCTTGAGCAGTCATGGGGGCCTCAAGGAGCAGTTCATATCTGGGATTATAGAAATTAGGACAATGCGTCTAACAAGGATGAAAATATGAGATCCAGTAGAAGCTCATCATTCTCAGAGATTACAAATGACATGAATGTAAGGACTGAAGTTTATACAGTTTTACCATCAAAAAGGAAGTCAGTCTGCAATTGAGACAATGCATGAAGGAGTGGAGAACCAAGAGTACCACAAAGAAGCTGGATGGTACCTCACACTGGCCATATACAATACATCTTCCTTGCCTCTGTCTTTTATGAATCTTCTACTATATAATTTTTAGTCTTAGGCCTATTTATTTGGAAGTTAAAGCACTCTAAATCATAAGTGAGGGAATATAGAATTTGCTTTGTTTTCTAATCCAACATCACAACAAAGAATTTTGAAGGACATGCCTGATATTGACATGATAGCACCTTGAAGGCCAGTAAGTCCAATGACCAATCATAACCCCTACAGATCTTGAAATATTAACCCCAACTTTCCCCCATAGCCCCTGAGTCTCGAAGAGTTGCAAATATAACCCCAAAATGAGCAAAAGGATGACTAGCAAGGAAAAATGGAAAGAAAAACAACCACGAGATCTGTTCTGCTAAAGAATTTGCATGGTCTAAAGATGGAAAACTGGACCACTGATAAACTTCTGAAATAGAATTATGAGAGTGTTGAATAATTACCTATAGGAGTAATTCTTGCTAGCTATCCAAGTGGGATTGGCTTAGCACATTGCAGATGTGCAAGGTTAAAAAAGCAGTGCAGTGTCAACATGTCCACAACATCAGGCATCCAGAGCAGATGGGAAACAGTGGCAGAAGCCAACTTTGAGATGTCCTACGGCAGAAGCTATCATGGAAATTGCTTCGAGTCAAAAGAAATAGAGAACTCTTAGTACTAAATTTAGTCAATGAGTAAGTGATGAAAGTCAAAGTTCTCTGCTTTCAGCTTTCTTTCCTTTATCACTGCTCATTGCTAGAACAGATTTTAAGTATTTGAATGATGGGCTATAGAGCTTAAAGTGAGAGTGTATTTTGGGATAACTTACGTGTTTTATACATTCTAACTATACCTTGATATTCATCCTCATCCTAGAGACAACCTGACTTGTTAAATTATTCTAATTTTTTGATATAGAATGTTCTCTTTTAAAAGACTAAATGTGGAGCTAGAGAGATAGCTTAATGGCTAATAACACTGACTGCTCTGCCAAAGGACCTGGGTTCAATTCTCAATATTCTAATTGTGGTTTGAAATAAAATGGCTCCCATAGTCTCATAGGGAATGACACTATCAGGACATGTGGCCTTGCTGGAGTGGGTGTGACTATTTTTGGAGGAAGTTTGTCAGTAGAGGTTGGGCTTTGAGGTTTCAGTAGCTCAAACTTCATCCAGTGTGATCCAGTTCACTTCCTGCCACCTGCAGATCAAGTTAAGAAATTTTCAGCTCCTTCTCCAGCATCTGCTTGCATGCTACTATGCTTCCTACCATGACAAAAATGGACCAAACCTCAGAAACAGTAAGCCATCTAATTAAATGTATTTCTTTATAAGAGTTGCAGTGGTCATGGTGTCTCTTTGTAGCAACAGAAACCCCAAGACAATCATCACAGCTAATAACTGTCTGTAATTCAAACTCCAAGGAGATATTGTGCCTTCTGGCCTTCAAGGGTTTTGTATGCATGTAATACACAAACTTGGCTGCACATACATATAATATAAAAATAAATAAAACTCAAAATGCTGTTAAGGAATGACAATTTAAGCAAAAATTTCAACCAAAATAAAGGAAAATATTTTGGAGGTATAACATGCCATTGTTTAACAACAAATAAATTGATAAAAATATTATTGATTATATTTTATAGTGCTCTGACTCTTGTCAGGTGTGTGTTTGTGTGTGCACTCATTTTATTCAGTGTAAGCACATGTTTGCTTTTATTTATAATTTTTGCGTTGAAATATTTTTTCTTCAAATGATACAAATGATGAGATACCAATTTATCTGTGCATAGATCAAAAGCTCATCTAATGAGTTACATTAAGAAGAATTTTGCAAAGTTACTAGATCATACTGGAGTTAAATATGTTAAAAAGACATTATTTCTGACCTTCAAAGCCAGAGACATCATTTGAGCTTCACTGAACATCTCAAGTCAAATCACCTCCCACATTCCTTTCCATGACACTCCATTCTTTTATATCTGTATGCGCATTTGGACATATAGCTGAGGGGATTTCCAGAGAGCTTTAGGTCAGGAGAGAAGATCTACTCTGAATGTGAGTGGTGGCCTCCTTTGGCCTGGCCTCCCAGAATAAATAATGCAAAGCATCAGAAAGCCACCACTCCCTCTCTCGGATTATTGACTGGTGCTTCCTCCATGGCCACCAACCATGTATTGCTGATGCTTCTTCCCACTTCGATGAGCTATCCCCAAGGCCACAAGATAAACTCGTCCTGCCTTAAGCATCTTGTTGTCAGCTACCGCATCACAGCCACAATGAAAGTGATGAGGCACTTGTGTTTTTTCTGTAGATTATGCTTCCAGATCATTTTGTGAAATTGATCTCTTTTCAGTTATTGAACACACTAAGAAGCCCGGAATAATGGAGAAACTAGTAAGTCTGATTTTTGCCTGAAGATGTTTTTCTGAAAACATTTTTAGAAAAGCATAATATGTATGTATTTGTGTGTGTGTGTGTGTGTGTGTGTGTGTGTGTGTGTATGTATGTATGTATGTATGTATGTGTCTGTATTTATCTGGCTACTGCAGTAAAATGACATCTCTACAACTGTCATTTTAATTTAAAAATTTAAGGAAATTTCTCAGTTCATAAATCTAGAATAATGTTGATAATCTTTCCAAGAATTTAGAAGCAATCTCTGTACTTTTGATGTAATTTTTTTAAAAATCATATAGAGTTCCGGGGTGGAAGTTACATTTTGTAATCATGAATGAAAATGCCAGAGAGATATCAGTTTCAGGCAAATCTCCAAGTTGTCTTAAGAACAGGACACAAAATTTCCCAACATCAGCTTGAGGCTGTCACAAAATCTCAACTGACAACTTATTGTCCATTATTGTTTGGAGCTAAAAGTGACCTGTGCAGTTCTGGTAGAAAAAAAATGGCTGTATGATAATGACTTAATCCTCATACCCTTCCTGTTGATACAACCTTTTTGTTTGAGATGAAAAGGTTCCAAACTCTTTATTTACAACCCTAACCCTCTTGTCGCTGAATGAAGCTAATTAACACATTTATTTCTAGTCAATATTTCAGTCTTTTTCAAGATTGTGTATTCTTGATAAAAGAACTGGGCTGTACATGGCACCATTTGTATTTTCCTATCCCCTAGGATTTGTATTTCCTATCTGAAGGCAGACACAATGATTGGAGATGAAGTACCTGTTTTGTAACAACAGGGATTAGAAGTAAGGAGCTACATGTTTCTGGAGTGCACTGGGTCCACTGCTCAGGGAATGACATGTTCATGTTCTAACTCATATAAGAAAGGAAGAGGGTTTTTTGTTTGTTTTTTGAATAACTATTAACTAAATTTCTGATGTTCATATATCAAAGCGTTCCCTAAAATTATTAATTTTGATGACTTTATTTTTAAGATAAAAATTTAAAAAGACACTCAAAGAGAAGAAGAAGTTTATAGTCATGAGAACTTTTAGTAAGAAATAAATTTCAATGACCTTTACTTCCTACACTTATACAAATATTCTGTGGCCAGAAATCCATAGGGATTATGGGTCCACAGCAATTGTTTCCTCAAAGAAAAGAAACACTGAAGGTAACAAACAAATTTGCTCCTGGTGGTAGATGCCAAAACTGCTGATAATCCCAGGTGAGAGTAAGATGAAAATTTCCCTGCAATATTTGCTATTGATAACAGTGATCTTGTTTATTATCTTATACAATGCATTTAAGCAAGTTTTTATCTTCTGCTGTTGCTCACTGGTGCATCAAAATATTTGGATGACAAGGCAGGATTCTGTTGTGCATCAAGCTGCTCTTCATGCATAGAACTAATTCTATCATTGGGTGTTTGGTCTTATTGTAGATCTGAGAAAGCTGAGCTCTATGCTAGATAAACCACAGCCCCTGGATGTGAATATTTGGGGACTTTCCATATTCATTTCCTCTCGTATTTTTTTGTTCTTTTAATTAATGATCCCATAGGTCTCCAAATTGACTGCATGTCATACACATCTTGCTTCAATCTTCAGTTACGAATTTATGTTAAATCAAGTGAATATTTCCTACCATTTTATATCTTTTTATGTAACTTTACACACAGAAAATTTTTCTCTCATTTTGGTGTGAGAGGTCCTTTTGTCCATGTGTAGCTTTTATTGGTTAATGAATAAAGAAACTGGCTTGGTCTAACAGGGTAGAACAGAGCTAGGTGGGAGAACTAAACTGAATGCTGGGAGGAAGATGGCCTAGTCAGTGAGAAGCCATGTAGCCTGCTAGAAACAGACACAAAACGAAACTTCAGCCGGTAAGCCACAGCCATGTAGCAATACACAGATCAATGGAATGGGTTAAATTAATATATAAGAATTAGCCAATAAGATGCTAGAGCTAATGGGTCAAGCAGTGATTTAATTAATACAGTTTCTGTGTGATTATTTATGGGCTAAGCAGCTGGGAACCAATAAGCAGCTCCTCCCTCCAACATTTACTGGTGCTGAGGTCCTGCCCAAGCTCGGCATCTCTGTCACATTTCCACATATATTACTCACAAACAAATCCTTTTCGTAAAGTGTTTGGTATCTTTATCTCCTTTTGCAAAAACACAATTTTGAGATTTCCAATTACACATATGGGCCAGATGTAAGCCATGACTTAAATGAACAGGGAATTCAGTATGCTTTTGCAATAATGAGATATGTATTGTATTTCTTTGATGACAGCATTTCCTTACTAATTCCCTGCTGCTGCAAGTGCTTGGCCCTCCTGGCAGGTTTTGTTTTTGTGCCTTTTCCACTTTCTCTGATCCATGGGGACAAAAAAAATCTAAAAATGGAGGAAAAAATGAAAATAGGACTTTCTGCCTGATCTCCACACATCAATGCGAATTAATGAAGGAAACGTTACTCGCAGTTACAGAATGGTTGAATTATGGTACTACCTGGTCCCAGAATTCCCATGAATTCTTCCCAACACAGTCAAGGTTACCAGCTACCTTTATAATCAGATTTCATTTGTTTATTTCTTAAAACAAGGTCTCACCAGCCTTGGCTAGCTTAGAACTCTTTTTGTAGACCAGGCTGGCCCTGAGCTCAGAGATCTGTCTGCCTCTGCTTTCCAAGTGCTGGTATTCAAGGATTTCGCCATCAGGCCCACCTGAATCAAGTTCTAATGTACATTTTGAAGCTCTTTCCACTGCTATGGTGTTAAAAAAAAACCTGTTAAATGTATTTGTGATACAATGACAGAAACCTTATGTTTATATGGTGTGTGTGTTCATGCATACTCAAACTGACAGGGTTGATTACTCCAGATTCTAGGATATATATATTTACCCCATCATTATATCCAAACTTCTTTATGCAGAAGTAAACATGAAAGTCCTACAAACATTACTGTCACGTTCCCACACTGTCTACTGGTATCGTTTGCAACTTTTTCTGTCTATCATCGCGTCCAACAGTGTCAGAGCCTTTCAATAACCGCATCTGTTGGACATTTTGTTCACTGCCCTCTTTAATGAATCTCACAAATGTCAGCGTTTTAGCATCATCTAGAGAATTGGATGGGCTACGACTCAAGCCATAGCTTTATCCTGCTCATCCAATAATGCCCTCTGTCAATGTACCCTCGACTTCTTATGACATCTCTACTTTTCCCACACCAACTTTTCTGATTATTTTAAAATCCCTGAGATTATATCTTAATGGGTCCATCTGAATAATCAGGGCAGTCTCTCCTTTTCAAAGATTTAATTATCATATCCACAAAATATTTTCACTATCCTTGGACAGCGTGAGCACTAGGGCACATATATTTTGTTTATAGGTGCAGGAACAATTATTTATACACCTTGCCAAATGGCAAGGTACAGGCTTATAGAAAGATTAGGGCAAATGTTCTCATGATCATTCAAAGCAGAGGCAAAGATGCACTTAGTTGTAGTGCTTTTCTTCTTTAATTATGCTATCACAGAAAATTTTAAAGCAGGTACCACTAAATTTGTCAGTCATGTAAAGAGAAAAGAAAAGATGGCAGATTTACAAAGAGAAATGTATACCAATTGGGAAAGTAGCTTAGGAATTTGAATGCCTATTGAAGTTTCATGGGAATAATAAGCTCAACAAAAAATGAGCATATAGAAATACTTTGCCTATGCGAGGCATAAAACAACTCTGAAGATCACAGCTTTTGGCAGAAGTATTGCCCTCATTTGGAAGCAAAAATCATAGATTTTGTGATGGAGCTAGCTTGGAAGTCCTCTGGACTTAGGTTCATATCCAATCACGCATCCCCACATGCTTCTGTTTCAGAGCCCCTTTCTGTTATCTGTCAAAACAATTAGAGGTATAGTTTCATCATCCACCTATGTATGACCTTTGCAGCATTTGGACAGCATCATCTGCTGTTCCTGCTAGGAAGTTAAATCCCATGGATGAACAGAATGTTCCAGCACTGATAAACTGTCCCTGAATTCAATTTTATGGTTTAGTTAATTTAATAAAGCTCCATCAGGATATGCTGCCATCAATCTTTCCAAATCTTCCCAAATGCCCCAGTATGATCCTAAAATGCCTTATGAACAGTATTTCTTTTCTCCCTTGCAAGGACTAGACCAATACCAGCACCTCCCAAGATACCCTAGTATAGCTATTTAACGAATTATGTGGAGAGAATATGTTACTGTTCCAAGTATTTGAATTAGGATATTTTTTGTCAATGAAAAAAATTACTGAAGAATGCATAATGTAAGAAAATTCAGTTCATATTCAGCAGATGTAGAAGCTTGTGTCAATGAAGCGTGTATGGATTATGTGCTCATCATGTTAATCTATGTATTATGTGTGTTTGCATGTGCATGTGCATGTGCGTGTGCGTGTGTGTGTGTGTGTGTGTGTGTGTGAAGGAAAGAACCAAGAGTTTATGGCACAGAAGTCTGCATGAGCAAGTAGAGGCAGAATCAACATAATCAAATTATTTTACATTTTCCCCATCATTATTGTTATTACTGAGCTTTACTTGAATGTCTAAGGATTAGGGATCCTGGTCCCACACTTTTGACATAGTCCATTCCATACAAGGTTCAAATAACACTACTGTAAATTTTTGTAGTTTAGGTAATTTTTCTGCCAATACAACCTCAGGTATATATTAGACATTCCATTGTCAATATTTATTTTTTGTTTGAAAATTTGCTAATTCCACAGGGCTCCTGAAAGCTACTAGAAAATATTTATTTCAGTGGACATTTAGACTGAAATTTAAATCTACTCATAAACAATTGGTAGGATTGGTAGATGCCCCAGTTGGCAAAGTGCTTGCTGTACAGGCCTGAAGATCTGAATTCCATCCTCCTACCCATGGAGAGGCTAAGCATAGTGGTGCATATTTGCAATCTCAGAGCACAGAGAAGCAGGCACAGAGAGATCCTCAGAGCTCATCTAGTCCAGGAAGTCATTCTAGCTCATTGGTGAACTCCAGAGTCAGTGAGAGACCTTGTCTAGTAAAATAAAGCATAAGGCCAGAGAGGTAGCTCAACAAATAAAACTTTTGTTGCTCAAGTATACAACTGATTTTAGATTCTCAGCACCTACATAATGACCTACTTATAATCCTAGCTCACAGTAAGTATCAACAGGAATTCCATGGAGAAAAGCACGTGTTGGTTATCCACACTAGCTGAAATGGTGACCTCTGGGATCAACCAGATACCTTGCCTTATTGTACCAGATAGAGAACTCAAGGAAACCTGACATCAACCTTGGGCTGCTTAGGAACACAAACTCATCTGAACAAATATATGTACTGGTGCCTGCATAACACCAACATACATACACACATGCATCGAGCTCTCTCTCTCTCTCTCTCTCTCTCTCTCTCTCTCTCTCTCTCAAATATCCACAATAGGTAAATAAAAATACATAAATAAATAAGCAAAGAGTAAGAAAAAAGGACACTTGCTCTTCATCTCTGGCTTCCACATACATTGACACATGTATATGCAGGCACATATACAAACATTCACACATACACACTAAAAAAACAGTATTTTTTGCATATATGTGAAGATAAAGTGTGCTGGCACTGAAGTAAATCACACAGTGATTCTTAAGACAAAGAAGGATTGATATTTGTAAAGGATCCATGATCTAAACTTCAAATACAACAGAAAATAGAGCCATGAATTTTAGAAATTAAATTTTTCATATCTAAATCAAAGCATGTGTTCAGTGTTCTTTAAAAATGTCTCTTCCTTGCCCTTCAACACAAAACCCCCATTGAGTTTGTCTATGTCTTGACTGCAAAATTCTGAATAGTCTGAGCAATTATGGAATCCCCCTGTGAGATTTTCACATGTTGCAAATGAGAATATCAATGAACATGTACTTGGGAAGTGAATGACAGGTCATCTGTTAGTGAGCATCTCCTTTATCTCTTTTGTCAACTCAAAATCAGCATCATATGTGTTTTGTATCTTTCTTTGCATACATAAGAACACATCTGTTTTACTAGCCCATACAATTTTCCTTAGTTTGACTCGTTTTACCAACTATTTAAATGCCTTCTAGACTGATGTTCTTTATTGCTTTCCGTTTCTCTTATTACTCTTACTCAGTTCTCAAAGGAATTCTCACACCTGTTTCTCCATACTCTTCTTAAGTTAAAATGCCAACTTGACTGGGTATTTTGCTGCAATAAGACAATTCCAGAAAACTACTGAACCTGAAGAAATGGCACAGTATCTGCTGTGCCAGCAGAGGGACCAGTTCCCATCATAGAATCCATATGAACAAAAAAACAAAACTATACTTTCAATGCAGTGCTAGAGAAACAAAGGCAGGAAGAGGCATGGACATCAGTACCACATAACCTAACCTAATGGAATGCCCTGGTCCCAGTGGGAGACCATGTCTGTCACAATATACTGTGAATACTAAGTAACATTACCCAAGGTTCTCTTCTCGCTGCCACACATATGTGCATGTATGTGTATTCACACATATAAGTGCTCACCCAAACACATACACATCTATTATAAATTCGTATCTTTGATGAGTTCTCATTTTTAAGCATATATTGCAATGAAGATCTCAAATAGTAAAAGGCAAAAGCAGAATTATGTCCTCTCACTTATCTTCACCTTTCACTTTTCTTAACCTGGAGAATCTGGAACCATCATTGTGACTGTGAATGAGTCTTGTTATAAGAGATGAGGCAGAAAATATCGTCCCTGTGCCACAAGCTTCACTTTAGAAGCAAAGTGACAGATGAGACTTAGGAAAGGGAACATTTTTGCATTGCACCTCAGAATGGAGGAGTTAAGATTTTGAATAAACATGCCAAAAGCTGTAATCTTACATAGAGAATTCAGAATATCACCTTAAAAATATTATCTATCAAAAGCACTTTACTTAGAACTTTTGAAGACATATATTTTGTTTGAGTAAATTTTTAAAGATTTAAGAACTTAAAAGGGAGCTACAAACATGTGGAGTACTAATTTAACTTGGGGGAAGCAAGTGAGGAAGGGAGAGAGGGAGGGAGGAAGAGCGAGAAACAGAGAGAGACAGACAATGACAGAGAGGGGAACATGAATTGACCATATGTAGGGGACACAGAGGCATTGAAAGAGGAAAATAGCAGGGAGATGTGGCCATACTTCAGTGTATACATGCAGAAAATTCTCAGTAAATAAACTGTAATAACAATGAAGAAACAAATTGACCTTTATGTAAAAATGCAGAAATTTCAAGTGCCACATCTAGTGATATAATATTGATGAAAAAAATGGTTGCCACCCAAGTCTGACAACCTAAGTTTGATTCCCAGAATCTGTGATGAAAGGACAGAAACCAACTCTAGGAAATTGTTTTTTGACTTCTACATGTGAACAGTAGCATTAGCTTACCTGCACACACAAACACACACACACACACACACACACACACAAACACACACACATACACACAAAGAAACACAGACAAATACACATACTCACAAAATAGTAAACAAGTGTATAAATGGTCTTTGGGAATCTCAAAATCTTAATTTAAAAATTAAGAATAGAAGAATTTTACTGTAAGGTTGTGAGTTTAAGTAAAAATTAATTAATACATTTATCATAAAACAGATGCATTGAGAACTCTAAATTAATTCTTGTTCAATTCCTTTCCCCATTCCCTATCTCTGGCCTTTTAATAGTTTTTGTTTTGTAGGAACTGTATGGAAAATGTGTGGATAAAAATGTTCTTTTGTTCTACATGATATAAAAGGTCAGAAGGACGACATACATGAAGGCTGTTAGGAGGACACTTATTAGTCCCTGACTGTTCAGCCCCAAAATAATTACACAGAATCCATATTATTTAAATCACTTATCAACCCATTACCTCTAGCTTTATATTTGCTAACTTTTATATCTTCTGTGCATCACCATGAGGTCCTGTCCTACCAGCAAAGTTTCAGCACATCTGTCTCTGGCAGTGACACCATGACTTCTCTAAAGTCCACATTCCTTCTCTTGGCATTCAATTTAGTTTTCCCCACATACCTATATTCCCTGCACAGGCACAAGACAGTTTCCTTATTCACCAATGGTTTTCACAGCATACAGAGGGGAGTCTCACACCACATGAACAAAGAACAAAAAGCACAATATTACCAGAGAACATAACTATGTGGGGTTTAAACCACAGCGTTACTAGAAAATTCAGAGAAGATAAGGCAAAGGGTGAATTTATCCTGCATGTTTCCTAGAAAACAACCTTAAATTCAAGTCAACAAGGAGACTTGTTTATCCTTCCATCTGTCTTTTCTCAAATTGAAATGTATCCAGAACTGTTTCTAAAAACCAGCAAACTTAAAAATTGGAACCCTCAACAATAGATGTCATTGTATCTGCCTGTCTTCCAAGACCCAGATCTGGACAATCCAGATTCTGACAGAAAGCTTTTCACTGCTGCCCTAGTCAAACATTTGTAACAGATTATTTGGAAAATGTTAAGGGCAAAGCCACATCTAACAACTCCCTTTCCAAATGCATCAGATTTTGATTTTAATAAAAACAAGAACCAAAGCCTTTGAACATCAATTTATATCAATGGGAGTTGTAAATAAAATATAAGACCTCTTTACACAGACAGAGTTTACTCATGTAAAATTTCTATGAAATCAATGGTTTGTTTAAAGAATTTAAGGTCAGTTTACCTTGGACTCTGAAAATGTTTCCTCCATTGCATGTGAGAGCTGTAAATATGCATATGTTAAGGCAGAATGTAACAATACTTAAGTGGTTACATAGATTCATGCTCCTGCCGGTCTCCAGCATGGTCTCTTGTTTTGCCAGAGTTTAATACTCTTCTCTCCTCTGGTGAGAATATGGAATATTGAAGCAGGTCAATTCTTACTCTTATAAGGCTTATGAAAAGTCAAAGAAAGAACATTCAACATTAGGGAAAGAGCCAGATGTAATATAGGAAACATCAATTCAGTATATAATGTGTATGAGAGGAGAAGATAGGAAACCTTGTGAGAGGCAGAGTAGATCTGATTTGACTGGAAGAAGGAACATTATGAGTCAATGTTTCAAGGAGGGTCATAAGTGCTAACATCTCGAGTGCAGGGTATGAGAATGTGAGAAGAGAAAACACAGTGTGAGTTTGTCAGCAAGGTTATAAATTACGTATGGTTTAATGTTTTATTTTTTAACTTTTTTTTTTCAACTTTATTTCAGCTAGTTTTGTGAATATGGAAAGTAGATTTAGAATAGAAACCATAACATTAGGATGAGAAGGGCAAAGGTAAGAAGAGAAGAATAGAAGACAAGGAGAGGCACAAAGGAGTTGGAACTCAGTAAGGGAAAATAGATTATTTGGAAGTTCTGGGACTTTAGAAGCACTTGGAAGAAGAGCTAAGAAAAGTTCTAAAAAGACAAAAGCCTCATTTAAAAATGAATAAGAAGTTCAGAAACTTGTAGTCTTCCTCCTCTCCACAAAGACATCCACATGTGAATCCAACAGCAGGTTAATCATCTGGTAAAGACAGAACCTTCAGAACCTTTCAGTGATTAGATCCATCAGCTGGGTACCAAGGCTTCAACACACCAAGTTTTGGAAGAACATCTCACATCCAAACTGTAGGACAGGTAAATACTATTTTAAGAGTAGGGAAAAATTAATTCACATTGATGCCTTGTGAATAAATTATATTATCACCAAAATAATGTAGCTTATCAGAAAGAAAATAAGAAGTGTTAATGAGAGGGCTGACATTTGGATTTGTTTATAACTGAAAGCAATGCCCCTACAAGTCACAGGATTATTTTCAATAAGGGATTATTGAAAGAACAAGCTCAGTATTTATTGGAGATTACACTGGAAACCAGTATTGTGGTGAACCCATAACTTCTGGCATACTTATTTAAGAAAACATTCAGAGCTTTAAGAGAATTCTTCCCAATTGAAAAATGCTTGAATCAGACGTAATTTCCAGTTCTCTTGGTGATCTTTTGTGAGAGATGCCAAAGAGCAATGAAAGAGGGAGAGGACAAGGAGAATGGGGTAGACATTGAGAAACAAATTGTCAACACACATGCTGATTCAGAGGCTGCGCTCAAAGTATTTAAGGAATTTAGTCAAGAAAACAACAAATGGAAATCTCTATTGGGAGAAAGTGAATGTTAATAAACCATGTTGTCCCTGCATGAAATGCTCTCATGATGATGCTTATAAGCTCCAATAAAATGTCTATCTGGGACAAAGGGTCACCCATCCAGGTCAGATAGGTCAGAAAGAGAAAGAACTGCATCCCATCTTCATTTACTCATTGTCTTGTCATTTGGACAATAGGTGTAATGAAATTCTATTTTTCATAAAACCCATCTTTAAAGACGTATTTACTTTTATTTTGTGAGTATGAGTGCATGTATACAAGCACCATGTTCATGTGCAATGATTTTGACAGCCAGAAGAGGGAGCTACAGACAGGTTAGGAACCACCATGTGTGTACTGAGAAATGCATTGGGATCCTCAACAAGACCAGCAAGTGGTCTTAACTATGAAGTCATGTCTTCAGGCCTAACCCTCCATTTCTTAAATGTAGGCATAGATAGTTCTTCCAAATTAAATGTGCATCTTTTTTATTATCTAGATACAAGTAAGTCTACTGCCATTTATTAGAAAATGCTATATTTTCATCTGAAACAGTTCCTCATTTCTAAGCTTATGGAAGCCATAGAACATTGAATCAGTCACAAGGTAGTACATTATTTGGATATATTAATATATTACTTTTTCTTTTATTTTAGACTAATGCTTTATTAATTTAAATATTGCCAAATTTGCTAATTTATAACTCCTAAACCATAGGAATTGATCCTTTGCAGAACTAATACCAAAATGTGGACTAGAATGGATCTTGTCCTTCTGACCTGTGTGTAGGGTGGAACAGCTGTTAGGTGAATAAGGCATATGAACACTTGAAGTGTGGTTCTGCTAAATGAAGGAGGTCTCAGGACATCACATAAACTCTGCAATGTGTTTATATCAAAACATTGCCAACAATGTCTCAGTTATTATTTTTCTGAGCACTTTTGGGCACTACGAATTTTTTTTAGGCAGGCATAGCATGGGAGCAGTAGCTGAAATCTCTTATCTTAGGACAAAACTATAAGGCAAAGAGAGTTAAATGTAAAAGTCATAGGTATATGAAACCTCAAAGTCCACCATGAGTGACACCCTACCCAACAAGGTGACACCTCCTAATCCTTTCTAAACAGTTCCACCAACTAGAAATCAAGCATTCAAATACACGAGTACATGGAAGTCATTATTTATCAAGCCATCACAGATAGAGACATCATCTACTCTATGGGAGCTATTGTGGTGTTGGTATCATAATCATTTTACCGTATTTCCTAGAGAATCAAGATAAGATTCAGAACTGTTAATGCACATTGACCAAGGGGAAATTTCAACTCTATAAAGGTGCTATGACTTCTAATGCCACAGCATTCTACTTTTAACTAAAGCATAGCGTATGGGTGATGGAAAAGTATTAAAATGTGGCTTAAATAGTTTTCCAGTACAGCAATATCTGAGTTGGGTCTTCAGCAAGGAGCAGGAAATGAATAAATTGTTAGCTACACAAATCTCTTTTACATGTAAAATGAAGCATTAGAATTAGTAATTACATTAGAGTACTCATTTACTAAATATTTTTCTTGTGTGAAAAACACCAGGATCCTTCATTTCCAGAAATGGCAAAAGATTAAAGGGCTAGTTATACAGCTGATTCAAAGAGGAAGAGAAGATGGGAAGGAGGCAGACAAGAGGTGAAAAGAAAATAGAGGAGGAAAAGTATGAAGAATGAAGAAGGGAGAGAAACAAAAGCATATTGCTCATAGTAATTTGTTACTTGGCTTAAAATGATAAAATTAAAGTATTTCACAAATCTAGCCCTATAAATTTCACACTTACTATGTCCAAAACATTTGTCAAAACACCACATTGATCTCCCAAGAGAATGTCTATTTAAAATAAACAATCCCCATCTCCAAAAAGCACATGGTTCATCACAAAAATGGTGCAGAAATATAGTAAGAGCCATCACTTGGGAAGGACTCCTGCAATACAGTGTCTTTGGGACATGAGAGGGCTGTTGTAGTCAGAAATGTCTAGTTGCTGTAGTTAACTACTCAAGAGTCACATGAAATGAAGCCAGTCAAAACTCCAATACAGACTGGGGGTGTCTTTCTGAGGACCTACCCTTAGCTGAAGGTTTACTGGCAGTTGTTAATTGCTGTGGCGAGGGAGAATCAGTTGTCTTCATGGATGTTGCCCTTGGTGAATTGCCCAAGCTCCAGTAGACAGCCCTTGTCCATGTACATATGAAAATCACCAATTGAGCTAAAGTTACAAAGGAAGAAGATATTGGGGGGCAGACAAAATGGAAAACAGATCTCTGAGGAATTAGAAGGACAAGAATGGAGGTATGCATGATCAGTTTACATTTAACATTTTACACTTACACATATATGACATTTTTAAAAAATAAAAATAAATAAAAGCACATGAACTTTGGAGGGAGCCTTTTTGAAGGAAAATGAAGAATTGAAAGGGGAACGGGAGCTGAAATAATCAAAAATGATTACATACAAGTACAAAATTTACAAATAATAAAAAAAGAAAAAGTAAGCTTGATTATGAGGCCCTAAAAGATTTACATATGATACATTCAATTATCATCAATATAATAGAATATTTTACTAATTTAAAAGATAATGTCTTTGTAAGTCATGTATTTGAGGAATTCTGCTAACACTAAATTGAAAAGAAAGACATGTTGAATGGGAAAAAATATCTGATAACTCATATCTTCATAGATCAATGGAAATGTCTGTGTAGGAGGGGAAATGCATGCAAGGGAAAACTACTAGTAGGCTGTCAATACTTGAATATCTGTGGAAAATTCCTCGGTTTACTGCCCCAGAGATATAGTGCATTTATCAGAAAGGATTATCTGTCCCAGGTCATCAGAAGGAAAGGGAAAGTCAACACAAATGACCAGAAATCAGTCTTTAAAAGCCCAAATCAAGAAACAAGAGGAAAACTAAAACAAGGGTGACTCTAAAGATGCCCCGTGGGTTACAACAGGATTCTGACTTTGCTAATAGCAAAGTCCTGATGAGGTGATGAAGCCTCCACTAAGATGTCAAGATTAATTAGATTTCAATCCATCAAAGTATTGACACCAAAGATCTACCTGTCAGAGAAATATGTTAGATGACAGCACATGAGTGAGACCAGAGTATCATACATATAAGAAGAGATGTGGTAGATAGATGAGGGAAAGGGTAGGTCAGTCCATTTCCTGAAAAATCTTGTGGATAGTTTTCAAACCTTGGAGTGGACCATTTTGGCAGCAGATACCAGTGGAATACTAGAGAAAGTGGAAAAGGTTTATAGAAACACAAATTCTAAAGTTTGCCTTTTCTTTCTGGTCTCCATAGCTATCTATCCCTGAAAGAGCCTCTCTGTCAGATATGTCCTTTCATCCAACCAAAGAGCCTTCAGTTATCAGTAAAGAGATAGTTTTATGTTTACTAGCTCACCCAAAATAAGACTTTTGCTCAATTAGAGGTAATTTTTAATCATTCCACAAAAAGCATACTACAAAAAAATGAAGACAAATATTTCAAAACCTTTAGAGTATACCAGCAAATACTTTCTAGTCTTCTTGAATAAAATATAGTAAGTATAGAATATATAAACCTATTTTTTTTCTTGTAGTTTCCTATGGCAAGAGATACGTTTTACGTCAAGAAACCAGGAACATGCCTTCAGATCAGGGATATATTTTACTCCTTTCTCAAGGTACTAATCAGAAAGCATTAGGCACACTATGAACTCAAAACGTAAGAGCATGCATGACTCACAGGAAAACAAAGTGTAAGGTCAAAGATTGCCAGTTATTATCTCTATGTTCTTGAGCAAGATACTTAATTTTCCAAACCTTTCTTTTCCTAGACATAATATCAGAGTGGCAAAACCATCCAGAATTTGTGGCAGATTTGTATGTCAGCAACTAAGCTATTTTGGGGGAGTTTATTATAGTACTTAATACTCCCATGATGTCAAATCAACTTCATCCCAATTTTACCAATTAGGAAAACGTGGAACAGAGAGTCAGCTCTTACTCAACATTCTGTACAAAGAAAGCATGAAGCTATATTTGAACCCATAAATCTGTATTCATAACACACATTTTTAATCACTAATAATGATAAATTGTTATTTTTACATTGGTGCATAAAAGCAGTGAATATGTTGACATCCACTGTTTCAGGATAGGAAGCAACACTGTTCAGTTGTGTTTGAGATAATGCAGGTTAAAGGATCTGTTGTCAAGCAGTTAATGTTTTATATAGAAAAATGATTTCCCACAGATTTATTCGTAAAAAAGCTATTCCTGTCTCCACAGACCCAGTATGAAAAAAGTGTCAACTGTCAGCATCACTGTTTCCTTTTCTCTTCCCATAGTTTTCAGTCTTAAGAATTGAAAGCAGAAGCATAATGCTACCAGATGTTCTGTAGGTGCTTTGATTTGAATTCACCTATATTCTGAGCTCATCACTGATAGGTATGTCTTCACTATGCTCATGTGAAGCCTATCTGAAATTGCTTGTGGGGCAAAATGAAAGAAGCATAATGCTAAAGTGAATCTCTAGGATATATTTATAAAATGCCTAATTCCATATCCAAATACTTAAAAGACGTCCTTGTTTTTGTGACCATGTATTCAAAGACAACTTTGGTGAGAAGATGGATTCTCTGCAAGAGTGTCCACACAAAATGAATACCACATTTGAGACACTGATCCTAATTCTATCAGTAGGTTTAATCAAAAGCATTCCCAAAGTTCATATCACTAAATGCTTACATAAAGAAGCTTGAAAAGTCCCACACTAATGAATTGACAGAACATTTGAAAACTTTAGAACAAAAAGAAGAAAACAAACCCAAGAGAATCAGATGGCAGGAAATAATTAAATTGAGAGCTGAAGTCAACAAACTAGAAGCAAGAAAACAATACAACAAATCAATGAGACAAAGATTTTGTCCTTTGAGAAAATCAACAAAATAGAGAAATCTTTATCCATACTAACCTAAAAGCAGAGAGAGAGAGAGAGAGAGAGAGAGAGAGAGAGATAACAAAATAACAAAATCAGAAATGCAAAGGAGGACATAACAACAGACATGAAGGAAATCTAGAAAATCATCATCATTTTGTGAAGACCTGTACTTCACAAAATTTGAATACTTAAAGGAAATGGACAACTTTCTGGATAATTATCACTTACCAAAATTAAATCAAGAGCAGATAAGTAAATTAAGTAGACCTATAACTTCTAAAGAAGTAGAAACAGTCATCAAAAGCCTCCCAACCAAAAAAAGCCCAGGACCAGATGATTTCAGCTCAGAATTCTACATTTCCAAGATGAACTACTATCAATACTCTTCAAATTGTTCCGCACAATAGAAAAAGAAGGAAAATTACCAAACTCCTTTTATGAGGCTACAATTACCCTGATACACAAACCATATCAAGACATTAGTTAAGTAAGAGACTTACAGACCAATCTCACTCATGAACATTGATGCAAAAATACTCAATAAAATACTTGTGCAAATAGAATCCAAGAACACATCAGAACCATCATCCACCATGATCAAATCAGTTTCATCCTAGAGATGCAGAGATGGTTAAACATACAAAAAAAAATCTGTCAACATAACCTATATAAACAAACTGAAAAATAAAAACTACATGATCCTCTCATTAGATGGTGAAAAAGATTTCAACAAAATACAACATCCCTTTTATGATAAAGGTCTTGGAGAGATCAGGGATATAAGAAACATACTTAAACATAATAAAGCCAATATGCAGCAAGCCAACAGCCAACATCAAACTAAATGGACAGTGATCACACTGAAATCACGAACAAGACAAGGTTGTCCATTCTCTCCATATCTATTGAATATAGTTCTTGAAGTTCTAGCTAGAGCAATAAGACAACAAAAGGGATACAAATTGGAAAAGAAAAAGTCAAACGCTCACTATTTGTCGATATGATAGCTTACATAAATGACTGCAAAAATTCTACCAACAAACTTCTACAACTCATAAACACTTTCAGTAATGTAGTAGGATACAACATTAACTCAAAAAAAACATAGCTCTCCTTTATACAGATGATAAATGGCTAAGAAAAAAATAAGAGAAACATCAACCTTCACAATAGCCACAATAGCATAAAATATCTTGGAGTAAATTTAACCAAACAAATGGAAGACTTGTATGACAAGAACTTTAAATATTTGAAGGAAAAAAATAAATAACACACCAGAAATTGGAAAGATCTCCCATGCTCTTGGGTAGGTAGAATTAACATAGTAAAAACAGCAATCTTACCAAAAGCAATCTACAGATTCAATGCAATGTCCATCAAAATTCCAGACAAATTCTTCACAGACCTTGTAAAAATGGTACTCAACTTTATATGGAAAGGAAAAAAACAACAAGGAGAGCCAAACAATCCAGTACAATAAAAGAATTTCTGGAGGCATCACAATCCTTGACTTCAAACTCTGTTACAAAGCTACAATACTAAAAACAGCTTAATATTGGCATCAATACAGACAGGAGGACCAATGGAACCAAGTCAAAGACCTGGATGTTAATCCACACACCCATCTTCTTCCCTAAAAACCACAAAAAAACTGGTAATGAATGTAGTATTATGTTAACCACATATATGAGGAAATTGTAATGCTGGACATAGGATAAACCATGATAATAACCATAGGAACTCTTATTGCATTGAGTGTCATTCATTTAATCTTTGTACCAAACTTCTTGGCCGAAGATGTAGCTTGTTGTGGGAGCTCTTTCTCTCCTCCAGCCAATAGCCTTTAAGATACCAGCCTACTTGGGGATGGTCTCTTATACTATGAATAGAGCTGTAAAGCCTGCACGCCCACTCTTGCTTCCAGCTCTTATTTCCAGATGCTAGTCTCTGTTCCTCTTCTCCATTTGTGCAGAGGACAGTGATCTAAGTCAATGATCTGTAAGTCTGCTCTTAATAAATAACCCTTTATTATACGTAATTCTAAACTAGTGTGGGATTATTTTGTGTCTTCCACCAACAATAGCTCAACTGAAAATTCAAATTTTCTTCACAAGCACGAAGTGTTGGTTCCATTCATTAGTGCTGTGAAAAAGTAAAAGCAGTGTTTAAACTATACACTGAATCTATTCTGTTAGTTACTTTTATTGTCGCTGGAAGAAAAATGCATGACAGATGTACTACGGAAGAATAGATTTACTTGGGTTTCTCAATTCAGAGGGCCGCAGTCCAGTGTGGTTGAGAAGGCGCTACAACAGAAGCAGAAAGAGGCGACTCTACAGTAGCGGAGAGAACAAGAAAACAGAACGAAACAAACAAACACCTTTAAAGCCTACCCCAACCAAGTCCCACCTTGTAAAGTTACCAGCAAAGTAACACCACATGCTATATTCTATTGAGCATTCCATAAATGAGTCTGTGGAGGACATTGCAGATGTCCATTTATGACAGTTTTAAGTATTCTTTTATTAAATTCTCATAAAAAACCTAAACAGATGTGAAATAAATTATCCCAACTTAGAGGGTTGCCAAATTGGAACTATCAACTCGGCCTGAATCCAAGTTCTTTCTCTGTATACTATAGGTATACAGAGTTCAGTAACTGCCTCCCATATCACACAGATGGCAGAGGTACTAGAATCTAAACTAGGCCTTCCTGACTTTTCTCTAAGAACACATTGCCTTTATAAAACTGTTAATCAAACATTAATATCACTTAAAATTCCACCACTGAAAAAAGACCTAACCCTTGATCTAACCACAGAGCAGAGAGACAATTCACAATGGGACTCGATGAAATAGAAGCTTAGAAACAAATACCCTCTTGACAGTGATCCCACACCCCTCCACACTGTGCCTCTTTCAAGAACTGCTTTGTAAATTCCTTCTGTTTCTTATGCTTTTATCTGTCACAAAATGAGAAGTGTAAAAACAGTGAGAATAAAATTTATAATGAACTAAAACATAAATTAATATAAATTATAGCACTATGGCATTAAAAATTATCACACGTCATATATGTGAACTCACAGCCTTGTCAACAGAACAAATTTATTAAATTGCTAGCCCATCATATGGACATTTTATAAAATAGTCTATTTATTCAACAACCCTGCAATAAATGTATACTAGTCAATAGTCATGAGAATGACTTGGAATTTATTCAAGCCCTGAAAAACTGTAGTGTTTAAATCAGCAATGTTTATGACTTTGATCTCATGGCAGAGACCAGTGGTTTGCTGAATACATGAATGAGCAAGTGAGTAAATATGAGAAAGTAATTTATATGGATGATACATAATCAGTAACAGTCCTATTGTATCTCCCTCATAAACACCCTGGGGAAGACAGCTGAGTTGGCTATATTTTTATGTTAAGAAAATCTTTGAAAATGTCCTGAAAAGTCTTGCAACTCTCTATCCATTTCTGAGATCAGCTTTCTCACATTGCCTCTATCTTCTGTTAGCTTGAAGATTCTTTCCATTGTGACAAGAAATGAAAGTTGATGAGAAGAAGGATAGCGGTCGAAAAGCCCAAGCCTAAGATGGCTGAAAGATTTGTGTGTCTTTTGCAGCTGTCAACAGTGGTTTTACCTTATAGTCTGCAAAATGAGAGTTAAGGCAGAAGTAGTTTTAAGGTTGACTTGAGTGTGGCTGGAACTGTTGTTCACTCCCCACCATGTCTCTTATTTCAGTGACCACTTGGTTTATTGTTCTTTGGGTCCAGTGTTACTAACAATACATCACTGACTCATGTGTTGCTCTATGTTCTCTTTGGTATGCATTCACATAGGGTGTCTTCTCTAATACACATTAAGATGTGGAGGTATATTTTTACATGGACTTCCTACACATGGGACTTGATATTCTAACAGCAGAAATAAACACTTTTCAGATGCCCAAAGCAACCATCCAAATATGATTTAATTCCACATTCAGCTTAGTACCCCCTTTGCTTTGTTTTATCCTACAGGTATTTTATTTTTGTATCCCTGAGATTTCTAAAGTTGTGTGTGCACAAAACACCTACAGACTGTGTGGCATTGTAATAACTACTCACAGAAAAATAAAAACACTGACTTGTGAGCTGCTTTTACCATAAACATACTTGATAAATTCTGTTACTGGACATTGTCACTTGACATTGTTTTGATCTCCCAGGCCCAGTGGCTGAATGCTTCTTCCTCTACCCTGCACTAGAAGTTTAATGATCCCTATATGTGCAGGAACACACATCGAAGGAGTTGAGAACAATTTAATAACCATGTTCTGAGTGCTGTGTAAGCCACCCTTCTAGCTGAGACACATGTCTTCTCATTCCACAGCATGATGTCCCCCCAACGATCCATCACTTAACACCATGGCTCCTTGATGACTCAACACTAAATCCTGGGTTTCAGTCCCTTTGGGAATGTTCCATTTACTGAGAGATGATTAAGAAACATTTGTTGAGGACCCACTGTGTGAAAGTGCCAATGGGGAAGAGTTGCAAAAAATTGTGACACTTTGATACTTTCCTCAAGGAATCCAATTCCATTTAAGAGAGAGAGAAAGTATTGAAACAACAAATCAATGTTGAGCTTAAGTACCAGATTATGTTGGAAGGATGTGATTTATTATTGATCATCTCCAATCAACGTCATTAAGTACAGGAGTCTTCATATGTCGATGTACCAATGCTAAGGCAGTAAGAAGTCCTGGAAAAAACTTTATGCATTTGAAATTTCCAAAGAAAACCACAAAATATTGATTTAATAAATATGTAGCTATATATTAACTACTATTTTATTTTTAAATTTGAGCTCATTTAAATTATCGAATGAAGGAAAAACCTAGAATATAATTCTATCCAAAACCAAAATTAGTTCCCATCTTTCCCTGGACCCATTACAGCTTACAGTGGGCAGGTACTATATCATGGGACTTAAAGGAACACATTAGGGCAAGACATACAGAGTTGAAATTCCCACATAAATGCTTTTCCAATGTTTGCAATTTAGGAAGCTGCACAACTTTTCTATACCTCAGTTTCGGGGGTTGAAAATTAAAGACAAAGCCAATGCTTCCATCAGTGCAGATGCTAAGTTCAACCTTATCTCTCACTGTCGTACTAAGTGCAGTGCCAGGAACGGAGCTCTCTGTGTCAGAATGTAATGAGTATCGCTTTCTGGAAGGATGCTTTGATTTAAGGGCATAATCTTTGTAAAAAATAAAACCAAATTCTTGAAATTGTGTAGATTTTTAAAAATGTTTTATTCATTTTACACACCAACCACAGTTCCCCCTTCCTTCCCTTGTTCTGATCCCCTCAACCACCCCCTCCCAACACATTTACCATTCACTCCTCAGAAAGGATGAATCCTCTCATGGGGAGTCAATAAAGCCTGGCACATTTCTTCACCAGGACCAAGTCCCTCTCCACTGTGTATCAAGGCTGAACAAGACATTTCATCATAGGGAATGGGCTCCAGAAACCAGTTCATGCACTAGGGTCCCCAAAGTTTTTATTAGCTCTTACATAGATACATCACCTCATGTGTGCATACTTTTTGAGAACAGTGTATATAAATATACAGAACACATTTTAACATTTGATCTTATTTTTTTCCTTTCTTAGAGTTGATTTTTTTCTATTGTGTGAGGTTTTAAAAATTAATTTATAATAAATACTTTATTATTATAAGAAGATAATCACCAGTGTTTATAGGGTCTCTTAAGGTTGGCAATTAATGCATTTGAATTAGTAGCTATCTTTCTTAACCAAGTTGAAGCCATTTTCAAAGTTCCAAAGTGTATCTCTATATCTCATTCTTTGTGGTTAAAATAATTTATTTATGTCAGGGGGCATAGATATGGCATGATGCAATTGAAAGTTCAGAAGACAATTTGAAGAAGGAGTATCAGAAGAAACAAACAACATGTGTGTCTTTTACCCATTGAGCTAAGTGGCTGGCCCTTCATATTCATGTCGATGCAAAAGAAGTTTCACAAACTGTGAGCCCTCACTTTAAGGTGAATTTATCCAATAATAAATGCTCATTATGGACATGTTTTAAAACAGCTGTGAGTTCAACTCTGCTATCATCCATTGCATGCTTCTCTGTCCTGGCTGCCAAGAAATCATCTGAATCTTTGCCAAAAGAAACTCAGATATGTGGCTAATTAAATTCATCTACTCTGCACACTTGTTAACCTTCTCATGAAAGGAAATGAGGTAAGTTTGGCTTGACTTAAAGTACTGATGTGAGCTCATAGCATCCTCACTTAGAAGTACTCACACACTGTTTGCGAGATGGCTCATTCTGTACCTTTTCTGGGAAGCCAAAGTACAGCCTGTAATTTTTAGGAACTGTACCTATCTCATCTCTCAACTGTAGTAATTTTTAGACCACACCAGTATTATCTTTTGGGTACAACAAGTTACATCCATAGTGCAAAATGTACTGATTCCAAATGACCCAATTCTCTGTCATCTAGTTACATCTTGAGATTTTATTTTCACTTATACACATGTGTCTTAACCATTCCTGGTGCTGATCATTCTCCTTGATAAAGAGGTCAAGGTGTCTGTTTGTTGAAAGGAGCAGAACTTATAACTGCTTCAAATAATCAAAGAACATGTAACTGCTCATTCTTGGCTTGAATCACCCTATGCTCTTTTTGTTTGTAGTTCTCCAATCTATTGACTACATCATTATCATAACATGGCTTGTTTTGCTGCTAACATCAAACCTGGATTTATATTTCCTTATTCCTATTTCACTGGAGAGAAAAGGAAAGACGGGGGAAGGGATATATTCCAATGAGAGTAGGATGTATCATTTTTCCAATAAAATAGTTGGTCACCCATGTGTGACAGCCCCATCTGTATTTCAAGGTGGTCCAATAAGAGCCCACTTGTTGAAATCCACAAATAGATCAAGAACTGGGAAGAACAAATCAAAGAAAATATGCCTCTTAAAATAGAGTTTGTTAAAAGATAATGCGGAATTCTAGAATTCTATGTAGGAAACTCCTCAGAAACTAATAGGCAATGGAAAGAGTCTCTTTATCTGTTTAATATTATGGCATTTACCTCAAGCTGAATTATTAGGAGTAAGACTTTCTATTATCCTTATTGTTTTCTGCTCTCTCTCTCTCTCAGCCTCTCTCTCTCTCTCTCTCTCTCTCTCTCTCTGTGTGTGTGTGTGTGTGTGTGTGTGTGTGTGTGTGTGTCTTTTAACAGTGGCTCATACAGTGACGCTTTCTGGCCTGTCCTGGAACTCATCCTATAGACCAGGTTGACTTCAGACTTTCAGAAATCTTGCCTTGCATCCTCTGCCTCCTTAGTACTGGGATTATAGGTGTGAACTGTCATATCCAGTCTTCAGAATATAACAAGAATCCTATTATTAGATAGTTAGTTCTAAAGGACAGACACTAATTGACTGTATAGGAAAGACAGCAAACCAAAATAAAGAAAAGAGAGAGAGAGAGAGAGAGAGAGAGAGAGAGAGAGAGAGATTTTTTTGCAGGCTAGGTTTATGTCAGCTTGACTGTCAGGGCCCACAGAACTGTAAGCCTGTTTCACCTTGACTAGAGTTTCGGTTTTCTTTTGCTCTCTCAAAGTTGTTGACAACAGGTCCTTCTACAAAGGAGAGATTCTGACCTAGGGTCTGGTTAATTTGTCTTTTGGGTATAGAGATGGATCCACTCAACCAGGTACAAAGGTCAGAGAATTAAAATTTATTCCCTATGTATTGTTCATGAAGTCTATTGCCTCCCTCTTCCCCTTTTGGAGCTAAGTATAACAGCCTGTGGAAAATAAAAGAGGCAGATTCCGTATTCACCGAATGTCCCTCCCAGTGTCCCTCCCGATGCTGTTCTGTGGTTCTGCCTCTTATTTCTCTTATATCTCTTTTTTAGCTTAATGATTTTAATCACCTCTCTTCTACCCTGGAATGTACGAGTTTTGTCAAAGCTCGTCTTCGATACTTGACTCATTCTATAGTCATCTGAAGGGAGGTAAACCCAATTGAGAAAATTTCTCCATGAGAACCATCTGTATTTTTGTAGCTAATGGTTGATAGGGGAAGGTTAAGCCCATTGGGAGTGATGCCATTCCTAGGTTCTACAAGGAAGCAGGCTGAGCAATGCATGAGGTACAAGGCAGTTTGCTGCACTCCCTCAGGGCCTCTGTATCAACTCCTGCCTCCAGCTGCATGCCCTTCTGCCATTCTTTGAGTTCCTGACCTGACTTCCTTCAGTGATGGACTACTATGCAAAAGTGTAAGTTGAATAACTCCTTTCCTGCCCAACTTCTGTATCATCATAAAGTTTTATTACAGCAACTGACTACCACAACTTTATTGAGGAAGGCTGAAATCTCTTGTCAGGATGAGAGGGGAAAGCAAAAGTTTGGAGTCCACCATAGGGGCTCTGGTTAGGCATTGTATAAGATCCCAGAACCTTTTTTCTTCCATATCCTCTCATCCAGCTGTTTACCTCTGGGCATTCATTCACCTTCCTCACTGCTGCCTTTCCTATTGAAAAAGACCCCAACTTCTCAGAAAGCCCGTCTCTGATCTCTATAGGGGCCTATAGCCTTTCAATCTTCTGTCAAAAACTTGTCAGCTTTCTTTTATTTTTCTCTACCAAATTCAGTACACGTATCTCAGAGAAATCTAGAAAATGCAACTTTAATATTCCCAAGAGGTGGTGTAGGTGACTTTTGGTCATTCAATAAGTTATAGATGGTTGTCTTTGTTTAGGGGGTTTGGTTACAAGTTGTTATTGGTCATGATCAGGAGAAAAGCTAAACAAGGGAGTTAGATTCAAGGATTCCTTTCTGAAGGAAAAAAGGGGGGATAAAACATAGAAATGTAGAGATAAAGGGTGGATTGTTAAGTCTACTTTTAAACAACTAATAATCTCAAATATTTTACATTGTGGATTATTTTTTATATTGATACAATTTAAAGTTATTTTGCTATATTGTATATATGTTTTTCTATGACTCTTTATACACATTTTTTTTTTTCTTAAGCCTACACACACTGTTAAACACACTGTAACCTGATTCGAGGTTTCTTTTCCCTTGCAAACAAAGCAGTCACAGCACCAGTGGCCCAGCCTGGGAGTTTTAGTTACATCAGATCTTCTCTTCCTGTTTCCTTTCTGACTGTGTATCCTCCTAACTATTCCTTCCTCTCCATTTCTCCTGGACATGAAACTCACTCTCTCTTGCCTTCTTTACCATAGTGATCACCCACTTGAATCTGCTGTACTTTCCCTGCCATGATGTTGCTGCCATATCATTTGCCTAACAGAAGACAACATAGACGCGGACTACACCCTCTGAGACAGTGAGCCCAAATACAGCTTTTTTTCCTTTAAAGCTGCTTAAGTCTGGTATTTTGTAATCACCAAGGAAAGCTGGCTACCACAATAGCTCAGAAAAAAGCAAAATAAAAGCAAAGTAGATGGAAGCCTTGCAACCAAAGCAGTCACGGCTCCTGTGGCCCAGCATGGGAGCATTAATTACATCAGATCTTCTCTTCATGTTTCCTTTCTGCCTGCTGCCCCAGTCTGAACCCCCTGGCGGTTCAGGTTCATGAGCAAAAATCTCATCTCCTCATTCCTTGTTTCCTGATGAGTGAACACTTTCTTTTCCTCTCTAAGCCATAATAGAAATTTGATTCCATATTGAACTAGCCATCTGGTGGATATTCTTGGCAAAACTATCTTTGTGACTTCTATTGGAGTAGGCTTGGTGAGTCTGTAGAATCCTACATGGAAGAAGAGAGAATTAACTTAGGCGGTGCAAAGCTTTTGCATTCTGACCTTTTCTGGGAAAGGAGATAGTCTAAAGCTTGTCATGGGGGTGGGGGGAGGTTAAAAGGAAAACATAAATAATGTCACTCAGAATGTAATATGGTTCCGAGGACGAAGTGGGGTCAGCTATTACGGAAAAGAAGCTGAGATCGTTAGACGTTAACAAGGCAAACTGCGACGAGAGGAAGAGAGTAATGAAAGGGGACTGTGGTCCTGAGGGCAGTATGGGAACACCAGGTGGAAAGTGGAGCCTTCTAATGGAAACCACATTCTCTGCTCCGGAAATGAAGTCTCAGCTCTCACGCAGTAACCAAGAAAGGTGGATGACATTACAGAGCTGAAGGAAGTGGACAGAGGAAGTTGTAAATACAGGGAGGAGCAGAGAACAGTAGGCAGCCTGAGAGATGACTCTAAAGTCGGAGCCCAGAGAGCTTTGAATTGCACCTGGGCAGTTTCACAAATCCCACAATCTAGATCCTAACGGTGCGGGAGAAAAATCAGCCTAGAAGGAGACGGCACAACAGAGTGAGAAGCAGAATTAGTTAATGTTAAAATGTTAATGTTAAGATTTTTCCAGGGGAAATGGTACATGAAAGCCTTTGGAAATCAACCTGTGGTAAGTGACTTGTTTCTTAAGTGTTGGTGTGAAGTGCAAAGCCCGCCTGATGTTCTGCCTGGAGAATCCTGTTCTTCTCTAATTTGACTTACAGTCATGAAAATTGTTTGAGGACCCGGAGCTGAGGGCCTGATGGGGACTTTCTGAGCGTTCACAGTCCTTGTCAATATTGAAGCAGCACTCTCCTCTTCAGGCTCACATGCTGCCCAGCACCAAGTCCGGGGGCAGCACCATCCCCTTCCTGTAGAGAAGCTGGCTGGGGAAGCATTCCAGCACCTGAGAGTTCCTTCTTCCCAATGGATTGGATGAGACAAGCAGAATTCCCAAAGAATGATGGTATCATAGCTCACACAGCTCCTGTTTTCAACCAAGCCATCCATAAATGTTTCTTCCTTTTACCTACTTTCTCTATAGGTTTAAGAAAAGCCAAATTAGTGTTTTAGAGTCGGAGCTTGCTCGAGCTTGGATCTCAACAGTCCCTGCATCGCTGGGACTCTGGGCTCTCCTCTGTCTGACTGCTTTCAAGCTGTATAGGTGCACATTCTCCATCTCTTTCTACCTTGATTTACTGTCTTGCTGCAGACACAAATGCACCTGAGTATGGACTGGAACTTTTTGCTTTTCTTTTGTAGATGATCTCAAGCCTTTTGTTGCAGTATTCTGTCTGACACAGATCCTTACTTTCTTTACAACAAACAAAACATAATGCATAACACAAATGAAACTCTTTCTCTTAACGAAAATCAGAATCGCTTGAAAATTTCTACCAACTAATTTGGGGATGTAACACATTTTTGGTTTTTCATTCATTTTCTTTCATTTTGTTTGTGGGGGGCATCACTAATATATACTAAGCATTGCATAATTGCTGGAGATTCATCAGGATACAAGACATACTCAGTCATTGTGAACTTATATTTAGTAGGAATACAAATAAATTCTCAATTACTTAGTCAGAGTTGCTCTTGGTGCTATCGGGAAACCTTGGGAATTCCTTTGAGGGCTCATAAAAGAATGTGTTACCTAGACAGAGTGATATTCAGAAGTCTTCAGTAAGGATGAAATAATTTTCTTTAATACTCAAGGTTAAGTGGGTTACAGGTTATACAAAAGGTAAAGAGGCTAAGAAGAAGGCATTTTATCTGGAAAGAACAGTCTGTACAAAGGCTCATGATGCAGAAGAGTCAATTCAGAGCATGCTTAAAACCTTTAAGAGGCGCAAAGACTTCAATGAAAGTGAGAGTTTCCTACCAGCTAGGTAGAGATTTGCAGGCCACAATAAATTATTAGGACATTGAGTCAGGAAAGTCAAAAGTCTCCATTGTTCTTTAAGAAGTTTTTCTCAGTGGCCCTGATGCTATTGTTCACATGTTTTGCTTTATGCTTTTTCCTGTCTTGTGATGTGACATTTGAAGCTGATTTCTTTCTGACTTACCCTTCTCTGTCCTGGAAGGATCCTTCTTATGGTTTGTTGGATTCAGTTTACACTACCTATCAAACATGGGATGTGCACACTTCATTCCCAATTCTATGTCTGGTGACCAGAAAAGGAAAAATAGAAACAGGAAGTGATGGGAAGTGGGAGACACTAAGTAAAGTAGTTTGTTTTAATTCAGTAAACTCTGCTTGTTAGCATCTCACGGGAACTATCGCTGGAAACAACTGATGGGCAAAATCATCAAGATGACAAGAACTATTACCAGAAAATACATATACACAAAATATAGGATCCTACATATAAACATAAAAGTGTATGTATAGAAATATATATAATTTCATATTCAATATACATGTATAAATTTATATAATCACATCTATAGCCACATATATATATATCATATTTTTACTGTGGGAGAGAGAGAAAACATTAAAAAGAGTGGCTTCCACTTAGAGATGGAGGACTGTTTCATTCTTTCTCATGAGTTCAATGCCTTGCATGGTATTTTGAGCACAATATATAGTACATATTGCGTGAGGACAAAAGTTCTGCCATGTGATATGCATAACCTTCTCTTCTACCCATTATTATTTGCTTTCCAATATATACACAGAGAGATAAAAAGGAAGCTCACAGTGTACTCCAGCAGAATTCAGAGATATCCATCTGGGTAAAGCAGCGACAACATTCTCAAGCACATATGTAACTTGTAATGCCATCTCAAACTGCCCTCTGAATCCATGAACTAGCAGAGTTGCTAGAAATTCAGAATTGTGATGGACGTGACAGCTGAGCGATGTTGAAGGCTGTCCATGCTGAGCTGACCGCTTATCAGAAACTAATGCTAATAGGATAATTTCCAGATGATACAGAAAAGAAATCTTGTTTCTATTTCCAGGTGAAGTTGCAAGACTGCTTCCTTCTGAGAAATTTCTTTTAGGAGAAAGAAAAGCTTGTCATCTCCCAGCTCTTTGTGCTTTGAGTTTATAGTTCAAATGGTACATTTTATTGTATTAGGCATTTAAAACACAATTCCCAGCACATAGTATTTCAAATTTTTGAGTGTATAGTCTTATAATGCTAAAATATATTTTTGGTTAGCATTTATCCCCTCAACAGATGATAATAATCCTGTCTTGTCACCCTCTGGCTGATACAGAGAAGCCACCTGACAAACAAAGTGGACGCTAAGATGGAAGTAAACCAGAATGAATGTGGAATTAACATCCCCAGGGAGAGGAAATTTCAGTCTCTGGCTCTCTTCTAAACAGCTGCATTTCACAACTGGATTTGGGTTAAACTCATGAGGATGCAGCATCCTTTGATTTGCCTTGTGACAACTGAAAGCAGGGAATACCTTGTGACAACTGAATACCAGCACGCAGTTCAGGTTTAGCTGTGGATCCCCAAACCCAACTAGACTGGAATACATATTGGTACTTTGGACTCCTCCAGAGCAGAACACTCCCATTAAAAAGGTGGTAGACTATACAAGGTCAATACCACAAATGAAAGTCAAATAAATACTTTGGCTGCATCGTGATGAGGGATGGATTCTTTTTGATGTATTTTGTGCAGATTGTGAGGACCTTATCACTGGGTGTATCTTGTTAGTCTTACATCTTTCTAATCAAAATCAGACTTAGCTGGAAAATGGGTGCTCTTCACATATTGCTGGGAACTCACGTTCCAGGCTTTGTTTGAATATTTGTAAAGATAGCCAACTAGAAATTTTACAGAATTTCTCAATTCAATAATGTTACAGAGTTTTGAATATTTAAATAGACATTTAACACAGGTTTGTGTTGATATCCCAATGCCTCTAATTTCTAGTCTCTTTATTTCTTCACTAACTTGGGAACATGTAAAATGTAATATTCTGGTTTATTGGAATTACTTTTTAAGCTGTTTGGTAAGCTTTACAGTTTCTTCTCTAAGCTTGTGGTTCATGTTTGTTCAATTCTAATATCAAGTATAACTAAAAATAGCAAGAGGAAACTAGCAGGTTCTGTCCTGATAATGACATTTTCCTAGGATGAACAGAGAGAGAGAGAGAGAGAGAGAGAGAGAGAGAGAGAGAGAGAGAGACTGGTGAGTTTATGCCTTATTTTCATGTAAAAGAAATAGAATAGTCAGGTGTGGTGATACAAGCCTTTAATTCCTGCACTTAGGAGACAGAAGCAGATGAATCTTTGTGAGTTCAAGGTGAGACTTGTTTACAGAGTGAGTTCCAGGATAGCCAAAGATACACAGAGAAACCCTGTCTCAAAAAAATTAAAAATAAAAGAAATAGAGTTTTAAAAATAAGCCACGTAAAAATGGAAAACACACAGAGTATCTGGATACTGTATGTAACAATAGGCTTTCTGCAGGAGGGAAACAGAGAAAAAAAGGAAAGCAAAGTTCAACAGATATTTGCCATGGATTAATATGAATGTCTTATGAGCAAACAGTGGAGAATAAGTAAAAATAGAATGCCTGGCATCAGCTCAGAAAGGCTGCATTGTTGTGGAATATTAGTTGAAGATGTGTTATATTTGTTTATGCTGTGGAACATTTGTTTAATGATGCAAAGATGTGTTGCATTCTTTTCTTTTGCATTTGCTTAACTTTAAGAAGCTGTCTACTTTGCCTGTCTGAAACACCTTCCTGGTCTAATAAAGGTTTTGCTGACAGGCAGAGAATAAATAGATGGAGAAGAGCAGGAGAGGAGGAGTGAGAGAGGAGGAGAGAAGATGCTGGGGGCCAGCCACACAGCTACCCAGCCACGCAGCGACCCAGCCAAACAACCACCCAGCCACACAACCACCCAGCCACACAACCACCCAGCCACACAACCACCCAGCCACACAACCACCCAGCCACACAACCACCCAGCCACACAACCACCCAGCCACACAACCACCCAGCCACACAGCGACCCAGCCACACAACCACCCAGCCACACAACCACCCAGCCACACAGCGACCCAGCCACACAACCACACAGCCAAATATGGAATAAAACGGAAAGAAAAGTTATACAAAAACAGAGAAAGCTAAAAGCCCAGAGGCAAAGGTAGATGGGATAAGTTAACAAAAGAAAAGCTGACACAGGTCAGGGAACCCTGATTGCTCTTCGAGCAGATGAGGGAGGGGGACTTGATCGGGGGAGGGGGAGGGAAATGGGAAGCGGTTGTGGGGACGAGGCAGAAATCCTTAATAAATAAATAAATTAAAAAAAAATAAAAAAAAGAAAGAAACATCTAAAAAAAAAAAAAAGAAAGAAAAGCTGACTAGAAATAAGCCAAGCTAAGGGTGGGCATTCATAAAAGAATAAGTCTCTGGGATTATTTGGGAGCTGTCTGGCAGGTCCCTAGAGAGCAAAGAGGAAGAAAAAAATCTACACTCGATTATTAGGAACTGCACAGGAGAATGAATCAAAAAAAGAGACAGAGCTAGACTGTCCATCTAGTGAAGTAAAAGATTTAAATATATATATACATCTGTATCTATATATCTCTGTTTCTGTGAAAAAGAGAAAAAAATAGAACAAAGGGTGTATCTGTGCAGAACATTTAGGTCTGAGATGTTAAGAGGAATGAGAGCGGCTGTGAAAACGATCACAAGAACCAATCAGACGAGAAGGAAGCCCGAGGGGGCAAACTAAGAAACCAACGCCGGAGGAAACAAGAGTTTCCATTCTCAAATGCACAGAAGGGTAGCTGGAGTCAATTTGACTCTAAGGAGCATTTCAATCTCAGTTTCCAAAGAAGGAGCCATAAAACAATTTTTGTATGTTGTTGCAATTAAGACAGGTACAGGGAGACACTGACAGTGATGACTGACAAGGACCCTGGAAGTCAATTTTCTAAAACTTAAATGACCAAAGCACCAGTGAGGTTGATGGGAAGGCGGTCAAATAATTCAGATACAAGTCCAAGAAGCTTAGCATGATTGGCCAACAGAAATAAAGGATAATTCCCATACTCTTGTTTTATTTTCTCAGTGAAATACAAGGAAAGCACTAGGAGCCTTGCTGAGAAGAGAGAATGAGGAACTAACTAGGGTGAGTGAAGAAATATGGAATTTTTAGACACTGTCCTCTGACCACACCCAGAAGCTATTTCTAAAGAGATGCCCATTTTTGTTTTATCTCTCATTTCCTCTCTGGCTTTGCCTTCCCATAACCTCTGACTTCTTTGCTCCTGGTGTCACTCCGATAGTTTGTAAAGTTGGTGACAAAGGAAGGGGACCGTTTATTATTGCTCCTCAGGCCCTGCTTTGTTTCGCTGGAGGATGCAGTACTTTCTTTTCGGAATAGGGCTTCGTGTATATTTTGATAAGTTCCCTAAGGCCTTCTAGATCCCAGGACTGAAAGATGAAAAATGACTATTATTGTTGCCCCGTATTGCCCACCATCCCCAGCCAGCACATGCCTGTAACTTCCTGGTCGCCATTGTACCTCCTTCACTGGCACTGAGCTGAGGGTCAAGGGAAACTATTGTTCCTTATGCAGTGATCACAGAGAAATGACTGCCCAGAGAAGATTCCAGTTTTAAAATCACTTCAACTCACACATGGGCTCAACAGTGTTTGCAAGATTTGGTCTGTGTCCTGCCCTGGAAACAACAAGGATAAAGCAAGTAAATAAACAAGGAAAGGAGAACCAAGTCTGTGTAGCCAAAGAGAGTTGTTTCCTCAGCACCAAATCTGATATTTTGGAAGAATCCAGACAATGAGTTCATTTCTTTATTTTCTGTGCAGATATGTGTCATGAAAATTCAGACTCATGATTTTTTCTTCATTTGGTTAACTTTAAAACCTACCACACAGACACACACAGACATACACACACACACACACACACACACCTACACACACACACCTACACACCCATGCACACACACATGAATGCACATGCACACACACATGAATGCACATGCATACACATACAAACACGCACACACATGCACACATACATCTACACACATACACACACACACACACACACACACACATATATTTGCTAACTGACTTTGTGATATGGCCAAAGTAACAAAACTAAACCCAAGAAAACAATCAGAATCCCAGACCAGGTTTTTATTCCTTAGAAAGGAGAAACTGTATATAAATGAAGTACATCTCCCCTCCATTTCTTTTTCCATGTCTTATAGGACTTTTATGAAACATGCCTCTTATACACTATGATGGGAATGCAAAGGGCAGTATGTAGCATTGTTTGAAAACCATCTTTATTAGCCTCAAATAATTTACATTTGAGAATGTATGTGAGAAGAATGAGTGATCATATTTTTAAAATGTAAGAATTAGTTAAATCAGCTCCAGTGTCGGGATATGTTACCAGACAGTGAATGATTAATAGCAGGGGCTTGGGCAGAGAGAAGGGGAGTCCAGTGCTGGCTGTAATCACCAAGGGACAAAGGGAAGGATTACCAAGCATCCAGAAGACTCAGCTGAGCTTTCAGAAGGTCAAGTTAGTACAAAGATGACAGGAGTGTAATTCTGTGAAGTGGAATTGTCACAACCTGATGAACAGTTTCCATACACAATAGCCAGACTTTTTACTTCAGACTTTTGAATGCAAATGTCAAAATGGGAAGCGGTGATGGTAAGAAACCGAGGAATCAGAGAAAAATGAGTTTGAAATTTTCTTGCTTGTTTTAGGTCTCACCTTGAAATTCAGACATATCCCCAGAGACAAGCAGAGTAGTACTTGACTCATGGAAGATTAATAATTAGCAGAATTAAAGAGTCATGTGTGGGAGTAGGTGGGAAGATGTCAGAGAGAAGGAGTGCTGTGTCCTGCAACCTTAGAAAGAGCAAGTACTTTGAGCATTGAACGAACAAAGAAAGGTAGCTGCTCAGAGCACGGTCTATAGTTACGTGCATCTGATGCACAGTAAGGACCGGTCTGGCTCCTTTACTCTGACATGTTATAGAAATTAGGTCCTCTTGATGTGCAATGTGTTAAACCAAAATCAGAGTCAGTGCAATTCTAATCTAATAGTGACCGATTCAGTGTTCTTTCATGCTGCCTCTGTCTCGTTATCTGAAGTGTCCATTTCTTCTTCAGCCTTGTGGGAAATAGGACAAACTGGATCTACATATGTGTACGTGCATGCTCCACATACATGTTGAGGGTAAAAGACAACATGCAGGACTGGATTCTCTCCGTCCATCATGTGTGTCGCTCAGATTAAACTCAGATCAAGTCTGATGGCAGACCAGGCACCTTTACCTGCTGAGCCACCTTGGAAGCCCTCACTTCTTTATTTTCCACTCTATCCTTGTTTGGGAACTGAATTTGCTATAGTAAAATAAACTGAAAGCAAGATGGGAATAAAATATGTGAAGCTCACATATGAAGTGACTACTTGTCATTGTCTTCTTTCTCCTCCTCTCCTTCTCCTCAAAGATGTAACATTATCTACCAGTATACACCATGAATTATATATGTTAGGGCACATATAGCATTGGGATAGAGGATAAATATACAAAAATGACATACACATTTAACATCTTGTCACTACAAACTGCCCTCTTTTTATACCAAAGGTATATTATTACATATGTCAATAACTTCTCCAACAGTGTAAGCCCCTACAGTCTAGTTCTTTGAATTGGAGCTTTCATCTGTAAGCTGTTGTTTCCTGGCCTCCATCCTGTCTTGTCTCCGGAGTTATTATTTCCCATCTTAAAGTGCCAAATGTAGCAATCATATGTATGCAAGCTGTTTGGTGATTGGATATGATGGCTCCAAAGTCCTTGTATGAGCTATCTTCCTTCTGCAGTGGCCTATGTAATGCTTTCTGGACACATACTTCACTTTTCTGAGCTTTAGGCTTTTTCTCTAAGATAATAGAATGACAGGATGGATGACAGTACTTATACACAGGAGCATTGTGTAGATTATCTCACCGATTATGTTTAAAAAAAGCAGTACCCTAGGGTAGCAATTGTGACTTTGATACCAGCAATTAAGAGACTGAAGCAGGAGTAAGTTCAAAGCTAGCCTGGGCTACAGCATTGAGACTGTCTAAAAGAAATGAAGCAAAATATACATACAAACAACAAAACAGAAACAAAAGGAGGGAAGAAGGAAGGAAGGAAGGAAGGAAGGGAGGGAGGAGAAGAAGAAGAAAGGAAGGAAGGAAGAAGAAGAAAGGAAGGAAGGAAGAAGAAGAAAGGAAGGAAGGAAGAAGAAGAAAGGAAGGAAGGAAGAAGATAAAATGGGATTTCAGATGAAGGACTCCAAAGCTCTCTGGGATTCAGACCTTCTTCCAATATATCTTCACCACACTAAATATTAAGAGCAGGAATTATCTCATTCTTGAAACCATGACCCTTTGAATTGGTTACTGATAGATATCTCTTTTTATTGCATAAATCACTTTTAAAATGTCTGTGTTCTTTCAGATTCCACCTCATTTCAATTAGAACGGTTATACACAGAAAACAAACGACAAGAAAGATTCGTGAGGCTGTGGGAGAAGGGAACCCTCATCCACTGTTGCTAAGAATGTAAACTAGTGTAAACCTAAAGGACATCAGAATATAGGGTCCTACAAATTGAAAAATAGACTACCTAATGACCTAACCTATACTGCCCTTGAGCGTATAGCAAAGGTTGCTATGTGCAACCAGAGAGGCACTTGCAGATCCATGTTTATTGCCAAACTGTTTACAAGGCCAATAAGCATAGCACTCCAATGACAGATGAATGGCAATGAAACTGTGCCAAATACATACAATGGAAACATCCAAGGAAATTTCTTTTTAAACGAAATATTTTATATTCAACATTGGCTCACAAAATATTCTAATATGCTTTCAAGCTGAGGGAACTTTTGCTGAAACTATTATTTCACCTTCTAGAGCTTTACACTGTTTCTTCCATTCTAAATGTTTAGCTATTTACTTCTCTATTTTTAAAAGATATTTTTTCAGACAGTATATTCCATGTTTTTTTCCTCTCTCCCAACTCCTCCTAAATTCTTCCTAATTCTCTAACTTGATTTTTTCTCTCTTTCTAAAGCACACACACACACACACACAAATAAAAATTAAAGCAAAGAAAAGATCAGTAAGACAAAAAAAAAAGCTCACAAAACAACCATGAAGTTAATTTTGTATTGACCAATTTCTCCTCTAGGACATGGGATTCATCAAGGAGTGTAGTTAATCATACCAGTGACATTCCATTGGAGAAAATGAATTTTTCCATTGCCAGTGAGTACCGATTAATAATAGCTTCCTGGTTAGGTAGGTGAAGGATCCCATGCCACTTCTCCCTCTCAGTGCTGGGACCCTGTCTGGCTTGTGTCTGTGCAGATCAAGAACCTGAGACTAGTAGATGGGTGATATTAATGATTGTTTTTCTCCTCTAGTAGCATGCAGAGAACATTCCAGCACTATGCATGCTAGTCAGTACGGGTGAAGGTTCTAGTGAAGAAAGTCAGTAGAAGATGATCTTTACTTCTCAAGTATAGTAACTATATATTTTTCCACCAAGTTACTTGTTCCTGTGATTTCAGTTTTACCAGTTGAAACAAGGGAACAACTAAAAAGACAAACATTCTCATTAGCTCAAATAATTATATGCAGTGCTTTATGTCAGGATAGTCACATACCAGATAGACACCCCAAGATAAAGCCAATTCCTTACTGGTGTAGTTTTAATAACAGCTTTCATTTCACGGCATTCGTGGAGATTTATTATTCTTTCACAATTCCCTATTTCCTAATATAGCATAATATTACACAGATAATTGCCTCTCTACATAGTAATAATGCCTTGAAGATTCCTCTCCCAGAGGGTTTCTTTTTATCTGTTCTATCTGTGCTTTTAACCCCATTACAACATATGATACAATTACACAAACTCTGTTATTCTATTTCTGCATTGTGCCTAAAGGAAAGAGGCCCCATGCTGATCAGAGAGTGGGTTATGTTCAAGCCTCAGAAACTAGGATTTTACTCATAAGCTGTTTTGCCTTCAGCATTCAGTAGTATATAGGTCATGTGCATCCCATATATATCCCATCAAATTCAAGTTTGGATTTTTGAATGAAAACTTATCTGAAAATGTGTGAATACACCCGAGTCCTGGGAGGGCACCTTTATTTGTTATAGTATTTATTCCCTTGGGGTCTCTGTGGTCTGAGAAGGGAAGTAAGAGTGCCCTGCATTCTACTTAGCATTCTGTAATTGCTGCCTGAAACTCAATCCAGGGCTTTCCAAGGACATGCCTCCCTTAACACATCTGGCCTCCCTATTTCGCTTTCTTTGCTCTGGCCCTACAAGAGGAGCTCTTAGATAAATAAACAGAAGCATGCATGTGGCCACCAAAAGATCTCTATGGAAGCAGAATGGCACCAAAGCAGCCCGAGGGCCGGCTCTGACTTTGTTCACTGTCCGTGAGGGATATAAGCAACCCAGAGTTGAACACAGTAAGATCATTTGTGTTCTAGCTGGGTCTATACTTTCTATGACAATAATGCATACCTGGGGGTAGACAACTTTGGTATCAACACTGTCTACATTTCTAGAAGGAAAAATTAGGTACCTAGGCTTTATATGTATTTAAACCAACATTCAGTTTCTCTTTAGAGATAATGAGTCATGTTATTGTAAATTTGACCAGGATAAGAAAAGAATCTCTAGAAGGAGGCTACTGACTGAGACAGTTTGTGTACATAAAGCTAACGAGAGAAACTAATGCTTACTAAGCATCACAAATCAAATCAGACATGGCAAATTTGCGCAGCTGATTTTCAACATGGAACCGTTGATACCGAAGACTTGGGATTAGAATGTCATCGTTACAGATAGGAGTCAGCAGGTAAAGCTAATACAGGGGCATAGGAATCATTTTCAACTCAAACTTCAAAATAGGGATGATAGAAAATAATAATGCATGTGCCTCAATGTAACGGAGAAGAAATCTGCAATGAATTAATTAGCTTAGTTATGATAAGCATATGCAAGAAGGGTTAATCCCCTCTCATAAGTGAAGAAATGAGTCTTGCCCGCTCATACTGTGTTCAATTGATTGTCCTCATTTATTCATTAAATGTGTATACTGAATGCCTACAATGTGCTAAGTATTAACTGGAGCTGTAAATTATTAATGACTGAATGGATGTAATTGAAAATAAATCTTAGCCTTATAAATCTTATATTCTACATGAAGAGACAAGTCTAATAACAGAGTTTGCTCAATCATGAGATGAGATAAGAAGGGGAAATCCATCGTGAAATAAAACAATGTATAATAAATGGAAAAGCTGTCATTTTAAATGGGGCAGTTGGGAACCATTGCAGAAAGATAGAAAGATTTACATAAAGACCTTAAGGACACTAAGAAGAGGATCACAGAGACAGCTAAGGAGTGGCAGTCTAGGCCCAGGCACAGAGGACATAAAACTCTAAGCTGGGAGAGTTTTTGACATGTGTGAGAAATGCCGTAGAAGCCAAGGCAGTTGGAGTAGAGTAAACAATCACAAGGACAAAACGAGTGCAGAGAAGAAACCCAGAGGATATGAGCTCATGCAGGGCACAGCAAAGCACTGAGAAAACTAACGTAGGCTTTGGCTAGAGGAGAGGTGTGAGGTAATTAGAAAGGGCTGAGCTGCAGACTGTGTGATCTGGCTTATATTCTTTGGATTTGGTGGCAAAAACAGAACAAAGGGCAAATGCAGATACAGAGAACTGGTTAGGCTTGATATAAAAGTACAAGTATGTCATGATCTCCTCAAAGTCACACGCGAACTGTGCTGGATTGCAGGTAATTCGCTCCCATATGATCATAGGGGTTTGGAACTATTAGGGGGTGAGGCTTTACTGCAATGGGTATGACGTTATTGGAGGAAGTGTGTCACTATAGGGCTGGTTTTTAAGTCTCATATATGCTCAAGTCACGCCCAGTGTCTCAGTTCACTTCCTGTCGTCTTTGAATTAAGATGTAGGGCTCTCATCCCCAGCACAATGTCAGCCTGCACACTGCCATATTCGTAACTGCTGTGCTTCCCACCATAATGCCAATGAACTAAACCTCCAAGGCTGTAAGCTCCCACTCCTTTGAATGTTTTCCTTTATACGAGTTGCCGCAGTCATGGTGTCTCCTCACAGCAGAAGAAACCATAACTAAGACACAAGGTAATGCCAGCCACTCCACAATGCCATCCCCTCATCCAGAGATTCTGAGGAAGAGGTCACGGTGATGGATATTGCCAGTTCCACTTTCACTTGTGAACAAGATATGAAGTTACTGTGAGATTGGCTCTTTTGCAAAATAGTCAAAATACATGAAATTGCACACAATATACATGAAGAAAAGTTATTGCAAAAATCTGGTGTTATATGATGTGAATCAGTTGCTCTCATTTTTCTAACATATTACCTATGGTTATCAATAACTTTGTGTTGAGAGCACAAAGGTCCTTCCACCCACAGATCTCCAAGGAAACCAGGAATGTTAAGTGCACGGATTGTTCTTTCAAAGGAAACGATATATAACCTGTTTTTAAATCTAGAAGGCTGGGAATTGGAGGTTAGTAGCAACCTGGTGATAAGAGTTATCTGAAGGGTCACTCCGTATCAACCTCTTACAACCATGACCAGAGATGGCTCATAACCCAAATGACCTCTATGCTCTCTGTATGATGATAGACCAGATCCTTGCTTATGCTCCAAAGCTAATATAGGTGATCTAGCTCTAAAACCCATATTCTTGGAAGAAATGACATATACTTTGAGTTGAGCTTCAGTATACCTATGCCTGTTTGAGAACCAGATATTGTATTACACCAGGAAACATTTTCCAAATTATATTGTGTTTAAATATGTTGGCTATGAGTCACCTGGCATCAGACTCTGGAAGTTTCAACCAGAGAGACTAAGTCAGGCTGAACTGAGTTTTCATTCTCACTTCTTCTGTGGTGTGTTTCCCTCCCTGTTATAATGCTTATAGGGACCCCTGCATGTCTGAATTTTGTTAAATGACTTTATTAGGTTATATCAACTCATGAAATGTTCTTTCTTTTTTATCACTTAGGTTCTACTTGAGAGCAGGCATCATGTGGCTGCTCCTCATTTGATGTCTTTGAGAAAAATGTTAAATTCACAGTAGCTCCTAACTGCACGAGTTTATTCCTTCTGAAAGATATGTGTGGATAAAGGAACTGAGGGCACAATTTCCCCATTCAGAGATATCTGTGAGATATCATGCAATTTCACCCTGCCTTTTCTATCCCTAAGACTCTGTCTTAAAATTGAGGAAGCAAATAGCTTTTGAATTACATGTGAGAATTTCTAGAAAAAAAAAAGGAATTTAAACATAGCCATTAAATGTCCTCCAATAGAACCAGTTCTGATCAGTGAATTGGTCTGTGTCAAGTGGCAAACACGAAACTTTGTTGGCACCACTTCAAGAGAGGCTTTCCTCCTTCTTTTAGGATCCAGACTGATGTCGGTATATTCCAAAATAGGCTGACAAAGCAGACCTGGGCAGTCAGTTTTAAGAAGTTGAAAGTTTGTACTTTTACATCCTCTGGTAGAAACCACCAGCAGAAAGGGCACACCTGAAACTCTGTCTGCATGTCTGCCATTGGCAAACATCTAGAAAGACAGCTACTTAGTACTTGAGAGGTTTGGATCTACTCAAGTTGTATCTGGAACTACAGGCAGTTTTTAACTGCCTGATTTGAGTGCTAGGAAGTGAAATTGTGTCCTCTGCAAGAGCAGCGTGTATTTTTCACCACAGAGCCATCCCTCCAGCCCCATTCACCTCAATATTTGAGAAGAGGTTATCCATGAACCCAGCACGTACTAATAGACTAGAGTGTCTGGCCAGTGCACTCTAGAGAGCCACCTGCTTACACCCCACCGCCATCCTATATGCATTTGTACTACTTAATCCTGTTTTTCAGTAAATGTAAATACGGGTATCAAAATTTTGCCTTAGTCTTGCTTTGTTTCTGTTTTAAGCTAGTAATTAACATCCTAAAGAAAAGACCACTGCTCTAATATCTCCCAAAGGCTATCAGAAAAAGCAAGAAAAAGAAAGAAAGAAAAATTAAATCCTTAAAATTAAGGTCAGTCAAATTGGCTTAGGGAAATTTGGAGCAATTAACTTTTGAACCTCCAGGACCAAAGACATCCTGTGGATGAACCAAATCCTGGCAGGCAAGCGCGGAGATAATTATCAACATGCCTTCTCATGCCTGGACCCCAGAGATTAAACTCCTCATTGCAGATAATCTCTAGGGGAAAGGACCCAAATTGGGCTGAGGCTGGGAAGGGGATAATTGATAGTAGCAGCAAGTCCTGGGGACTCACGGTGAACTGTACACTGCTCTCAGCTCTTCACGTGGATGGGTTCATTTATTTTTTTTCAAACTCCTCTGGGAGGTTTCTTTTATCTGAATAGGAAAAGGAACTGCAGGGTAGTAAGCACAAGGATTGCCGAAGTTAGACCGTTCAGAGATAAAGGGGGCCAGGATTCAAATCAGAGCCGCGTCTTCTCACATTTCCCATTACGGCAACTCACCAGATTGCTTCCCATGAAGAACAGTTCCTTGGTGACTAGCTCTTTCTATCACTGTCCTCAGTAAGAGGACATGGTTGTCAGGTGGTGGTGATGCACGCCTTTAATCCCAGTACTCAGGAGGCAGGTGGATCTCTGTGAGTTTGAGGTCAGCCTGATCCAAAGCAAAAAAAAAAAAAAAAAAAAAAAAAAAAAAACCTGTCTTGAAAAACCACACACACACAAAAGTATGAGAACATGGAAGTCTGGGTGTCTTTCCTAGGAGTCTGATGTCCACTGAGAGTAAAATCCCTTTGTTGTGGTCAGAGCAGGGCCTTCCTGTTTCAAATCATTTCATTTCTCATCGTTTGTCTCATGTCCCCACAATAACTCCAGGAGACTTGTGGAAAAGTAAGTGTTACCCCTGCTTTACCATGAGAAAAATGACACTTGCAGATTAAATAAATTAGCTAAGGCCACCACAAATGAGCCAAAGGAAGGAACACAGCCCAAATGGACTTACCTACGCAGCAAGGAAAACAAAAGCCTCATAGCTATTAGGTAACGCATAGGCAGCTGACCATTTGTTGTCTTCCCAAAGCCAGGATCATGTGTTTGATTCAGTGAATTTTCAGAATTTTTGATATACCCTCATTTTTCATGTAGACTGTATGTGGGGGAGGGGTAGAAACAAGGATTCTCTCTCTTCTCTCTCGTCTTTGTGAGCGAACTGACACTCACAGAGGGGAAATGAGATCCCTCAGCTTGAATAGTCAGCGAGTGTGAGGAGTGTGAGTCGAGCTCCAAGTTTGCTTCCTTGTCCTGACAAGGCAAGCTGCACCCCTTCCTATGGGGGCTCCTCCTTAGGTGTGCTCTTCCTCTGGTTCTCCCTCTTGTCTTTGGCTTGTTTTCCATCTCTTAAAATCAGCTGCCTTTTTGCCCCACTGTAAGGCTACTGGAGGCAGAGCCAGCAGAAAGTGAGGACATTACATATCCCTAGAACAGAAAGCATTTTGTCAAGAAACACATGTTGTGACTCCTCACCAAGGCAACGGGAAACTATGACGAGAGCAAAGGAATGCCTTCGGAGTGTTTGGCGACAGTGTGTGAATCACAGCTCTACGGTCAGGGATTACAGGCAAAGATGTCTTATCCTCTGAGCCACTGTCACCGAACTTCCCACCCAAACTGTGGATTGAAGAATTACCAGAATTTGAAGTCACTGATGCAAAGCAGATAGGTTATGGAGAAAGCAGAGGAGCACATGGGAGAGCTCCCTTTTGCAGAAAATTCTTAGGGCTTGGCAGACTTTATTATTCTCAGAAGCTAACTGTCCTTTAATGCTAAGACTAAAAGTGGGTCTGATTTGCTAGGCTCTAGATCTCTCTCCTCTGGTAAATGGGAGTTTAAGTAACTAACTTCATTAAAGACTAAGCCAGTCTATGGAGTCATCCACTCATGAATCTTGAACCTTAGTGACCCGGTGATAATTCTCTGCCGCTGCCTCGGCTGTTGCCCTGTCCTTTTGGCTGAAGATTAGGTGATTTATGATGGAATTTGCATAGGCAAACAAATCCACAGATGAAAGCTGCCTGACCCAAGTTTCATGGTTCACTAAGGATTAAGATTCTCCTAGCCCCTTCTGGGTGGCTAGAGGTTCTGACAGATATATTTTCCCAGTTAGTTTCCTGACTGTGGTAGGTATCCCTTCACTCGGTGGCATGATGAAGTTTGACTTCGCCCAGGAGGAGTGAATTAAAAATGGTGGGCTATGAGTGTCACATTTTGCAGAACGTAATTGCAAGGGTACTCCTTTCTTTGGGAGAAGTATTCTCTCTTTGCCATGTGCCGTATTTAGGGGAGGGTTGCAAATGACATCCATGAGACTGTGACAAACCTATTTGTCTTGAGGAGATTATCCAATGGTATGAACTTTATTTAAAAGATCTGATTGACGAAGTGACGCTACTTCATAAATAAGACAAGCAAATCCGGTTCCCAGTGTGACAATAACCTTAGCAAAACAAGAGACATAATATTTTAATCACCGATTCAACATTTTACTCAAACAGTGTGAAGGCTGAATTGAAATGTTGGCTAACACAGAAAGTCAGGCAAATTGCTCAAAATAAGAGTCAGGGAGACTGGTCCACCTTCTGTCTGATTGGTATGAAGTTTGTGATCTTGGCATGCTCGCAGGAATTCGTGGCCGATGTTTTCAGAGCCATTGTACATTAATACTTAGAGCAAATTAACAACAATTGAAAGCACTGTGAATAAACTGGAAAAACATGACCCTTCAAATGGAAAGACATCTAGTAAATCTCATGCCCGAGTCAGCTACACCATAGTATATCAGTGGTGACAAAGTCTCTATGTGTGTTCTGGGATTAGATTCAGTGCATCCTGGGCCACATGCAGCGTATTTGCACGTGTTCCTGGTGCAAATAAATACTGCCTAAGACAAAGCTCGCATCATCTTCCTGATGTCTTTGTTAAGGGAGCAGGGCTTTCTCTCTTGATGCTCGCAGACTATTGTGCTTTCAAGAAGTACAAAATCAGGGAATTAGTCTCATAAACTGACTTCACGTGAATACTAATTGGCGTGGTGAATTACGGGCAACCTCAAGGTTCTAGTGTCCTGGTACCACAATACTAATCTTTCCTAAGGGGCCTTCCCGTTATACAGGAAAATAGCCTCAAGGGTAAGCCTATTTCTTTTTCTGGTGGACCTGTCACATCTGACGTTAAGGGAAACAGTGGCAAGGAATCGTACTGGAAGAATTTGAAGTTTCACCTGTGGAGTGTCAGGAAGGGCAATCCTTTTGAAGGGGATTATTTGACCACTACAGTAAGCCTCTTTGTTATCAGAATTTAATTGGTGTTTGTTACAAAAGAAGAAAACTGAAAGCAGTTTATGGGGCAAGCAACTCAATCTGGCTCCTAAAGGCTAGTTAATGAGTTGTCAAATTTGGTAAAGATTATCCTCTTGCTTTTGCGCTGTGTGCTAAGGACAATGGAGGGCCAACTACTGAGTCGAATAATGTCAACTGCTTGTTCACATGACTGAAGCAGTCAATCAAGCAAGTACACGCTTTACACATGTTAGTGTATGTATTCCAGATATGAAGCTGTGCACTTTTCTCTCTGCACTTCCCGTCTACCTTCCATCCCTCTCTTCCCCTTTCCCCTCCCTTTTCCCTCCCTCTTCTCCCTCCCTTCTCTCCCACTCTCCTTTTCTTCTGCCACATATGCTGTGGACAAGTGATCTCTAAGGCCATCTAAATGTGGGTGATCTGTTAATATTGTACACGGATACATGCAAAGTCGTAAAGTAGAAATGAACGAAATCTTAAACACAGAATCCCTAACACTCAGCACATGGTCTGGGCTAAATTAATAAACCAATATCTATATTGATGTCGTCCTTTGAAGAAAAAAGGAATTTCAGCATACATCTCAGTGTGGCCTTCCTTGATCATCACTAAGAGAACATACACATACATTTTTCCAGTAAAGGGGTTGAAAGTAGAAAGGTGATCAATAAATTTGGGCTGTTTCTCTTAATGTTCTGACACATAATCGTTTTTAGAAACTACAGCCATGAATCTCAACCACCAGAGGGCACTGTACAGCTAATAGCTAGGTTGTAATCTTTAAGCAGGCTTTTCAAATGTGCTTAAAGCAGTCACGAACTGCCTTTTCAGCAACTGGTTTTATCTCCATTTAAATTTATGTCGGTCTGAGTTATTGAGACCACTGAAACATCTTCATTGTAGTTCTTTCCCTTTCTTGCACCCTAGAGAAATCCCCAGGTAAGTATAATCCTAATCATTAAGGTCAATGACCCTCTGATGCTGCAACTCTTTAATACAGGTCCTCATGTATTATCATCATGGGTGGTGCCCAACCACAAACTTACTTTTTTATTCTTAGTTCATAAATGTAATTTTGCTGTTTTATGAATTGTAATGTAAATATCTGATTTGCAGGATATCTGATATGCAACCCCCGGGGAAGAACTGTTCAGTCTCCAAAGGTATTATGACCCACAGGTTGAGAACCACTGACTTAAAGGAAAGTTTGAGTATGGAGAACAGAAAATTTACAAGTCATTTCATATGAATAAAAGGAATTTTAAAAAACAAAAAAGAAAAATGCCAAACGATGGGTAAATATCTACAACTTTTGCCATCAACAGTTATTTTAGGGATATTTGAAAAGTTTCTAAGTATTTAAAAGAAAAAAAAAAACCCTAAATCTTGATTTAAAATAAACAAGGTATAGGAACAAATATTTCACAGGACATGCCTGCAAATTAATGGTCCAAGTTAAAAAAAAATCAATTAAAACTATGCCAAACTACTATTTCCTTTTTCGTGTTAGTATAGCATTTAAAAGTTTAAAGATGTAACTGTTGTCAAGGGAGTATGGGAGCAGTATGTCTCCTACACACGGCCAGTGGCACTGTAGAACAGCATGAATCCAGGGGATAAGAAGTTGTTATAACTGACAATGTTACATATGTGTTGATATTTTGATATAGAATTTCTGCTTCCCAGAGGGTACCCCAGGGTGCCCCAAATATCCCTTTGAAAACCCACAAATGATTCCATATCCAAAGATATATATCTCTGCAATATGTATCAAAGGATGTCACCCATTCAACTGTATATCAGTAACAGTCATGGTTTGAACTAAACATATTGTAGTTAATACACATGCTATTATGCTATACAGCTATATGAAGAAGTGACCCATATTTATAGTCTTCCATTATACTCTTAAGGAAATAATATTATTAAGAAAAAATAAAATCCATAAAAGAGTATTTTATTGAGGAAAGTATGTTATTGAGAAAGTGTTTTATAGAATTATTGAGGAAGAGAATATTATTGAGGAAATAGAAATAAATGTTTTTATGTATAATACATATAGGCATTTTTTATTTCATAAACAAACAATGGAGTAATAAGCAAAAATATAATAAAAATGAGTTATCTATAAGAAAAAGCAGGGAAGAGAGGAGAGGAACAAGGATGAAAAGCAGACCTCTCAGAATTTAGCTGATTTCTATCTTTGACTATTAAGCTGCATAAATATTTTGCTAGACAAATAAGCAAAACTTCAATCATAATAGACAGGGAAGGTAGTTTAGTGGTAAAGCAATTATCTTGAATATGAAAAGCCCTGGCTTCAACCCCCAGCACTGGAGAAAGTAAAAAATGAAGAAAGTATAAAAATGAGGGAGCATATGAAGGAAGGCAAGCAAGGGAAATCCTTTAGAAGTTGAAAGAAAAATGCACACACATCGTATCAAATTGACCATACAATCAGGCACATAAACTATTACTAATCTCAGTATGCATTTTTTTTGCCACTTTGTCTGAAAAACAAAGACATCTTAAGCTTCCTCAATGGAATGATCATGCCCAGATGCCCAGAAGCAGGGTCCACCTGGTGACTAATGAAAGACATAGGCAAAAACATGCTGCATTTCACTGAATGTTAACAGCAATATAAGGGAGCTATAACCTTATAACCTGGGCTGGAGAGAAGGCTCAGAGGTTACGAGCACTGGCTGCTCTTCCAGTGGTCCTAAGTTCAATTCTCATCAACCTCATGGTGGCTCACAACCATCTGTAATGAGGTCTGGTGCCCTCTTTTGACATGCAGGAAGAACATTGCATACATAATAAATGAATCTTTAAAAAAATAAAAAGCCTTTTAACCTGCAAGCAAATGTACTGACATTTGAACCCTGGCCACTTGCTGACCACTGAGGAAACTCCATCCAGATCCATTCTTCCACGGTAGGCTAATGGAATTCAATTTGAGTCCCTGGTCTAAAGTGTTGAAAGGAGCTGCTTGTTCATCCCAGTCACCTAGAACTGAAATAATCACACAGAAACCATATCATTTAAATTACTGATTGGCCCATTAGCTCTAGCTTCTTATTGGATAACTCTTCCATCTTAATTTAACCCATCTCCATTAATCTGTGCATTGCCATGAAGTCGTGGCCTACCAGCAAAGTTTCAGCACATCTGTCTCCAGCAGTGGCTCCATGGTTTCTCTCTGACTCAGTCCTCTTTCTCCCAACCTTCAGTTTAGTTTCCCCCACCTATATAAGTTCTTCCCTGCTATAGGTTACTTGACGAGTATACGGTTGCTGACCACATACAGCTATTTCAAACACAAAGAGGTAGAAATTAAGAATACATGAGTACATCAACATTTTAAGGCACTATTTCCCAAATTAAAGCAATGAGTAGGGGCACCAATTAGAATGAAGTTTCAAGAGACCTGGCCTAGTGTGCACTACTCTTGAAATCCTAGCTTCTACAAAGGGTGACACAAGAAAACTACAAGACTTTCCTTGACTATGGTATAAGTTCAAAGGCAGACTGGAAACATAATGAGATCATATCTCAAAATCAAAAGTAAAAACAAGGACTGGTGATATAACTCGGTGGTAGAGTGTTTTAGTGATTGTGTACCATGGAGTGAGGGGAGAAGAAGAAGAAGAAGAAGAAGAAGAAGAAGAAGAAGAAGAAGAAGAAGAAGAAGAAGAAGAACAACAACAACAACAACAACAACAACAAAAACAACAAGAACAAGAACAGAGAGAGAGAGAGAGAGAGAGAGAGAGAGAGAGAGAGAGAGAGAGAGAAGAGAGGTAAGGAATGGGGAGTGACCACTTCCAAAGGATTAACTTTATCGCCTTTAGAGAGACTTCTGGAGATTTCTGTGATTACAAGCAGCCATCACCACCAGCCTTAGAGGAAGAAAGCTTGCTGGATTCCTTCCAGCCAAGACTGCAGGAGAAATCCCCAGCAAATCAAGGAAACAGCAAGTGACACTGGGGATTTCCTGACTTCTTTGATGCTAATCACATATCTGAACAGATCCGGAACTTCGTGGCCCAGGTTTACGCACTTGGCAAAATTTGGACATGTTCTGGTTGCCCTTTCCTAGAAGTTTACATTGATTTTCTTTTCTTGAGGCTTGACAAACCTTCTCCATTTTCAGGCCCCAGCCTGCTGGTTGGCTGGTGATCACAGTGGCAACGTCTAAAAATATGATAAAAACGCAGGAGACACAAGAGGTTTTTGTCTCTAAATTGTGAGGATGTGTCTATTTTTCTAATGGAGAAAAGAGTGAAGACCTGCTTCTAAAAGAGATACTGAAGCAAAACCTTTGAAATAAATAGTCAAACTGGCATAAAATATATTTTTTATATAAATGTCTAGAATGTGTGGGGAAAAACCTTCCCTGTAGATCTATTTCATGCTTGTGTCATAAAATCACTTGCTAAATATTAAGATCCTGTCCAACTAACCCATTCAGAGAAGACAATGATGTCACCACCATGTGGGGGATAATCCAAGGTGTATCATAAAAGACACCTTATGTGGACCCAGCACAGCCCAGAAGAGTTTGAAAATCTATCCATGGCTCTATTTCTCTATAGAATACACACATGGACCCACTCCCCTCCGCACATACTCACAGTTTTTAACAAAAGAGAGGTTTCCAAATGCATTTATCATCATCACAGGTCTGTCTCTGACTTCAGGTCTAGGCCTAGGATAATAGATTATTAATTACATATAGGTCTGGCTTTATATTCTCCCTTTCTTATATCTTTTCTCTGTGTCTTACCTCAACTATGTCTGCAATTGAGATATTGACTTTAACCTTAAAGGAAAGACATTTTTGAGCATTTCTAAACTTAATATGCCAACCACCCATCTCTAACAAAATAGATTAAAATTGGAGCCAAACAGAGCATCATTTAAAAACTGTCCTATTTGAAGCCTCCATTCTTTGAACTGCCACCATTATCTCTTGATTTTATTCACATATATGCCATGCAAGTCTTCTATTGCTGCTGTCATTTTTTTCTACTAATTTGTGCTTAAAATAGTACACATTTATTATTGCATTGATGTCTAGGTCAAAACTCCAGGACTGCCTCTTTGAATTGTTAAGGCTGAAGCCAAGGGATCAGTCTGTCTGATGTATATCAGTGTGTACCGAAAGGCCTGTTTGTTTAGGGCTTGGTGGGAGTATTTGGAGCTCTTGGAAAGAGGTAGAATTGTTGGGATATGGGGCCCAGTGGTTCCAGGATTAGGTTTCTGGAAGAGTGCAGTTGAAGGGAGTGTTACAGCTCCAGGCTCCTCTTTCTCCTGCTCTTAGCTTCCTAGTCACTATAACATGAGCAGCTTCTTCCACTAAAGGGCACCGCTGTGATGCACTGCCTTGTTACAGGCTCAAAAACAACAAATTAAGCCTGATACTGACTTAAATTCTAGAGTTGTTAACCAAGATGAACATCCCTTTTGGCAAGTTGGATAATAACAGTTGTTACTTTAGCAAAACACCTGACTAAAACAGCATGTTAAGAAGAATCTGCTACTAAACTTCCAAATCATAGTATTTGATCGCTTCCGATTCTCCCCACACCTGGAATCTCTCTGGGTTCTCCTGCTATTTCCCTTCTAACTTCCCTTTCTGCTACATCTTCCTGATTCATATTATGGCTTTAGTTTAAATGCTATTATATTAAGCCAACCAGGATAGTTTCCCTATTTTAGGTCTATAACCTTAATTACACCTGTAATAATTTTTATCATATGACATAAGACAAACATGGTTTCAAGAGATTAGATTTTAGACATTTGATTTTGAGGAGAGGAGGAGTTACTCTTCCCAACTCATGAATGTGTCAGGTTAGGACACTTATTTTCATGCATATATAATCCCTTTCATCAATTATTACAGAGATAAAGTCCAAGTTAGCATGCTAAGAATACAGACAGCACTTAGTTTAGGACACGATTTAGTTTTAGGAAGAGCTGGAGACAGACATGAATTAAGAAGGAAAGTAGACAGATGCTCGGGATTATTCATTTGGCTGATATAGTACAAAAGTTACCCAACTGTGCCAGCTCATCTTACTTGTGTTTAGAGTAGAGTATGAATAACCACAAAGGATACTAGAGTCAGACAAAAAAAAAAAAAAAGTAAGTCTCTAAGGATCGCAACTTCCAAAGGAGGCTGAAATGTAAAATCTGTATTACTAGCATCTGCCTTGTTTGTGTTTCAATCACACAATGATGGGAAACAGTTGAACTGAAGACAGCAGAGAGGCCAGAGAATCTAGACTGAATAAGGTAAAGACAGATATCTACTGCTTTCCCTTTTACTAACAACTCTGACTCTCTCATACATTCCTTAGTGGAGCCACGATAATTTTAGATGAAACAACACCAACTCATCAATGCTAAACTCCTTTGAACTAACAACTCTGAGACATATTGAATTACTACTATTACCTCCTTTCATCCAGAAACATATTTTCCATGGAGTCAATGTCTTCTTTACTTTTTTAGTATGAAGTCTAGTCGTGAAAGGACTTCTCTACATCTGAATCTATCCTCACATTGACCCTGCCCTAAGAATCTTGGCCAATGTCTGACACAGCAGATTCTAGAAAAATCGTAGAAGACTGGATACTAGATCTTTTCCAAAGAGGAAAAAAAGGTTTCTCAATTTTTTTTCATTAGCCCAGCAAACTAAATTCATTCCTCAGCTACTGTATGGTGAAGAGAAAGTCCAGTTCCTGCTAATTGTCCTCTGGCATGCACTCTTACATTGTAGCCTTTGACAGAACACACACACACAGATGTACACACACATGCACACCCATTCATACACACACAGGCACATATGCTTGATCACACATGCACACACACTCACGTGAAAATAAAAGGAAGGAGAAAATTTAAAAGCAATAAAGGGACTGTCCAGTTCTTTAAACCCACATAGCTGCTTGTCAGTTATACCTTCACCTCCATCTAGGCTTCAATGTAAGATCAACTCTTAGAAAAATAATTAAAGCAAAAGTTTGTGAAACCTAATGGATCTGCCTAGCTTCAGAAAATGACATCCTAATTTTGGTCAGCTCATATTCAAATAGAGATTTCAGAATATCTGAATAATTCAGGTCAAAATGTCTTGATAATTGAGAGAAGTATCTACCAGATAGGTACTAACTAGAGAACATTCAGACCTTGGCTTACATTCTGAATGCACAGACTAGCAAGTATTTAAGTCTATATTGCATTTTGCTGATGAAATATCTGTTAAATGGGATTCTAAAAGAGAATGTGGGGAAAGAATCAAGAAGTATGTGACTCATAAAACTTTTAATGAAAGCCCAGGCTCCTGTACTACCTCTTTTAGATTATAAAAAGATGTCACATATCTTTTTTTTTTAAATGTGCCTTAGAATGAAGGTGTCAGATCTTCTGAAACTGGAGTTACAAACAGTTGTGAGCTACTATGTGGGTTCTTGGAATTGAACCTTTGTCCATATGAACAGCAGCCAATGCTCTAACCACTTGAGCCATCTCCCCAACCCCAAAATTCCCTTTTTTTAAAAAATAAAAAGCTCAGTCTTTAAATGCTAACTCTACCCATTGTGAGTCTTTAAGTGTGAGCTCCCAAACACATGGTTACTTATGTCTTGAATCTTAAATCCTGAAGACTACAGGCTCTATACCCACCATTAACTCCCCAAGATTTAAATTTCTAGAATAAGCAAACTCATTATAACATTGATCCTGGGGCACAAAACAGTGCCCATTGTTCACATATTTGCCAGTAACCACTTCTTCAATAAAAAATAAGTTTAGTTTTACATGAAATATGAAATGATTGGAAGTCTTGACCTCAAGGAATTATAAGGTTCCATGATGCATTTATCAGCTTGTGAAATTTTAACATTATTTATCATTAAAATAGTCTAAATACTAAATGCTACTTAATCCCAAGACTAAGATATCTGGAAGTTGGAAATTTACTTGCGAATAAAAAGAGAAAAGAAACTCACCCCCTAGAAGTATTACACCAGCTCAGACCACCTCATAGCCACTTCAGAGCCCTCAAAACCAGCCAATCAGAGCCCTGTGGCATCGTTTCTATCTGAGGAATGGCTAGTTAAAAATCACCCCAGTCCTCTGTATTACATACAGAGTTCTCTTGTCTCTTTAGATGAATGGTTGCTATCATTACATCAGCCTCCAGTAACTTCAATACATGAATGGCTAGCTTACGGTCCAAGAGTGGATGGGCTTTTCTGTCCCTTTCAGATGCATCTGCCAACCAACAGGAGCAGGGAGACAAAGCTATCTTTAAGTATTCTGCCCCGAGCAATGCCTAAAAAGCAGCTCCAGATGAGACTGTGTGAACGTAGAGGATACTCAGGCTTCTGAAAACCTCCTTCCAGTGTGTGAGAGAACTCCCTGCGCATGTAGGAATGCAAGTAAATTGAGCTGAAAACAGAGCTGTGTCTACTTGACTTTGAAGGGGCCTAAAAGAGGGGTCTGGTGGACTCAATTCAGTAAGTTACAGGGACACAAGGGTGTGTGTTATATGTGAACAGTCCTGCTTACTCAAACTGAGGAGCAGATTCCTTGGCAGTGAGGAGGCAGAACATATAAGCTCTCCTTCCGCACTGAGTGATCTTTTCTTCCCATGATTCAGCTTTTAATATTATTCCACTGCTAAAATAGTATCAGGACATTGGAGATGAATTAGACAAACAGAAGCATAAAAATGCAAAGACATATCTGTCATTCCAGTGAACATGGGGAATTCTTGTTATCTGTGTGTGTGTGTGTGTGTGTGTGTGCATGCGCACGTGTGCATGTGTATGTGCATGTGTGTGAATGTGGACGGTACGGGACGATGCAGACACATGTGTGTCCATGTGTATGGAAGCCAGACATCAGCCTTGGATGTTGTTTCTCAGGAGCCCTCCACCTTGTTCTAGGGACAGACTCAGACCTCCTGCTAGTGAACTAGCCAGACTGGGTGCCTAGCAACAGGAGGCTTCCTCCTGACTCCACTTCCCTAGCTCTGGGCTCAAATGCTTGCACTATGACATCCTGTTTTTATGTGGACGCTGGGCAAGGGGCTGTCAAACTTATGTCCTCTTGCTTGTGCGACAAACGTTTTACTGACTGAGTTATCTTCCCAGCAGGGCTACATTTCTTTCCAGTTTCATTACGACTTGAGAGTTTTAGTCAAATGACACCAGAATAAACATATAAAAATACATGACGTGACTCCCTCTCTTTATCATAGGAGAAAGGATTTTCTCCACTAAGTTCTGAGTTTTGTGGATGTTTAGAGTGATTGTCAACATTTCAGGGTGAGTGCGCCTGTATGCGTGTGCTCTCTCACACACACACACTCACACACACACACACACACACACACACACTACATTTATTTATTTATTGGTGAGAAAGGTGTTTACACACCATGGAGTATGTATGGAGGTCAGAAAATATCTTTGGAGAATAGGTGCTTTCTTTAATTCATGTGAGTCCTGGGATTAAGCTCATGTCTTCAGGCTTGGCTACAGACACCTTACACACTGAATCATCTCACTTATATTTTTGTACTATATTCATAATACTTTATATTATGAGCATTTTGCACATAGTAGGAAGATGAGTGAATTCCTGAATGAGTGTATTCCCTGATATAAGCAAGGTCTTGGCAACCACCTTAATGCTTCAGAGATACAGGAGTGCCAATGCTCCCTTTTGATCAAGTGTAAATGTTAGCAGTGTGTGCAGAAAATGTCCACTCTATCTCCCCACCCCCAGGATGTTTACAGACTGAAGACTATTCCTTTACAGATACTGCACGTATCTTCCCACTTGTGTATCCGTGTATAATTACCATGCCTCCTTGTTCATCTGTATGCAATAACCCTGCCTCTGTCAACTTTATATAATGAATGCATTGAGTATCTAGGGTGCTGCAGCCTCAACCCCAACTTCTGTGTGTCCCTCTATTTGACATTTCTTCATTCCCTTGACACCCAGATAAATACAATAACTGTACAGAAAGATCTGTACATAACACTACATCAAATCCTATTTTTAAATTCAATATAATGGTTTTAAAACGGTTGCCCTAATTTTGTTCCATTTGGTTTGTTTTTTCATTCTTTGTTTTTTATGTTCCCATTTGGGTAGGAAACGTGACTTTTAAAGAATTAACTTAAATGATGCAGAGAAAAGCAAGTGGCCTGGCTAATCCCCAGGTGCATTAAGTGACCCATTGCCTGAAATCGGAAAAAATGACAACAGGAAGTTTGCTTAAAACTTCATGCCACCACTAAGCCTGTGCCTGTAGACTTGGGGAAAGCCATAGAAGGAGGGAATTCTGGTCAGAGAAACATCTACTCAGTTGAAAGTAACTTCCTCATATTTTCTCAAGATTCTTGTTTAGTTAGAGATTGAACTGGTTCTCTCACAGAGAAGTACAAAGAAGATGGAGTCAAGTCTTTAAGTTAGAAAATGTAATGTCCTCCAATATGTCTTTAACATTTCAGACTGAACAAAGAGGAATGAAGCGTGGCCTTCATGTGTGTGTTGCCTCCAGGAGAGCCCAAAGGAAAAGCTGTTTGCTGACATCCCCACACCAGTGACCATGTTTTTCTGATTATGAGATGAGGCACTTGTTATCTCTGACAAGGAGGAGGGTAGGTCCTTGAATTCACATTGGAAGTATGAAAGCAGCCACATCTGGAGGATTGGGCCCCACCCAGGCCTCATAGTTTCAATCCTCTGGCATTTCAGCCTTTCTTGGGAGCCCACATGGAAGCTGTCAGAGCAAACCCACAGGGGATTGGTGACACTAGGCTGGACGCCTGCAGGATCCTCCCAGACACAGCTCACTGGTTCACGCAAAGTGAGAGGAACACTCATACCAATTGTTTCAGTCTACAAATTTGCCAGAAGTTTCTCGACCTCCAAAATGTTAGTCTCTAGTTAAAGGGAAGAGTAGAGATGGAAAAAAAAAAGGTAAACTATGCTTTGTGCCAAAGTGCCTGAGCTTGTGAACATTTGAACCCCTCCCCTCCCGAAGAGAATGGCTCTACAAATCACTTAGACTATGACTGAATTTCATTCTTAATGTGTAAGTCGGGATGGAAATATCAAACGCTAGCATGAAAAGGTGCACATGGAAGGAAGGAATTACAAGGGTATAAGTCTGGATGGCTGCTTTTGCTTGAAGCAGAAGGTTCTGATTAGTCTACTAAAGAGCAGAGAGGAGGAGAGGAGAGGAAAGGATGTTTCCAGAGATCAATTTTTTTGTGGTATGATTTTTGTAAGATTATAAGAATGCACATCTAGACTTGCTGGGCAGTGGTGGCACATGCCTTTAATCCCAGCATTCAGGAGGTAGAGGCAGGCGGATCTCTGTGAGTTCAAGGCCAACCTGGTCTACAAGAGCTATTTCCAGGACAGACTCCAAAGTTTCAAAGAAACCCTGTCTCGAAAAACAAACAAAACAAAACAAAACAAAACAAAAAAGTGAAAATATTTTGGATTTTTATAAAGGTTTTTCAAATCTTTATCACTTTATCACTATAATTCACCATCTCAAAGTCAAAGGGGATTTTAGGAATTTAGGGTCACTGTTTATTGCTTATGAACTAGTGACTAATTGCAAAAATGAGTGAATTATGCAGGTTATGATTAAAGGTATTTGAATTGTGTGTATGAGAATTCATATAAAAATCTTGCTTAGAAGTCTTTCAAATAAGTTATTACATTGCGAAAAATATTTGAAGATACTTACAGAATGCATGCTATTGTTTATAGATTACCAATGAATCTTGCAAGTATTATTTAGCAAGTCATACAATGAAGAAATGGGTCTTTGTCTTTTTGCAATATTATAAATTGAACCCAGGACCCCCTGCAGGCCAGACAAGAGCCTATCACTGGGCTACATCTACAGCCTTGGGGCAGGATGTGTTCTTCAGAATATGTATATTCAGGAGATGGGTGAGTATACAAGCCTCATTCCATTTTATAAAAAGCAGGTCTAACTTAGCCAGAGTCCTTCGCTTCTGCATTTTGCACTATCTTCCTCTATTTACCTTCCAGAACAACAGACAAGCTGAAGGATGGATCCGGAAAATCAGGAGTTAAAGGTTATCCTTGGACAAATAGCAAATCTCCTAGCCTGAGGTAAATGAACTCTGTCTCAAAAGGCTACACACAAACATGTACATATATATATATATATATATATATATATATATATATACATATATATATATTTATGTGTGTGTGTATGTGTGTATGTGTGTTTGTATGTATGTATATATGTGTGTGTTAAATGTATGTATATTACATGTTTTGTAATTTTTATGTCAAAGACTCAGGCAATTAAATAGACATAAATCTAGTAAAATAAGTAGAGAAAGCTTAGATAGTGAAACTTTATGGAAATGAAAACAAAGGTACCAAATAGTAAGGTCTAATAGTAGTAAGACAGTTATCTGCTCCTTCTAAACTCAAGATGATATTTGTGAACATATTTAGTAAATATTATAATCAGTGCAAATGCTTCTTATTAAGTAAGTAATAAAAATAGCAAAATACTTTCAAAAAGTAAAGAGTTTGGTTTAAAAGTCATCTTAACAACATTCTAATCTGATGTTTGAATGGAATAAATCTATTTATATAAATTATTTCACATATTACATAAAAGAGCACATGCAATAGTAGTCATACAATGGCTGTATATTTTTATGTAATTTTTAGAATTGTAAATCTATGTCTCCTCAAATTTTAAGATATTTTCCAAGTAATTAGAGATTTTTTTCAAAGCCTTGACATTGCTCCTCATGATAGTCTCAGCTGGAATAATGGTACTAATTTTTTAAATATTTTCTAATACAAGAGTACTTATCTGCCAGTATGTTCAGTATGTATTTTTTCTTCATTCATAAAGTATATTTAAAATCTATTAGCTATGTTTGTGTGAACCCAGAACACTAAAATCTGTGTGCTCCTTGCACTTCTGAAAACTTGGACAGTTAAGCAACTTGAATATAGCTCAATAGTAGAGTATTTACTCTCCTGGCTTTATTCGCCAGAATTTCCAAAGTTAATTAACAAGTTAAAAGCTAACTTTTATTTTGAAAAGAAACATTGCTCCAACCCATTGTCAGCTGAGTACTTTTCTGGTTGCGCAGGACAAGATGATACATTTTTTTCCTCCTGATTCTTAAAGTTTGATATACTGAATCTCATGTGGTTAGCATCATCAGTGTTGATTCACTGAAGAAAGACAAGTCTGAGCATTTCCTTGATGAATCAGGCTGACTCGTGGTGGTGGCAAGGACCTCATTCCATCAAAGCTTGTTTTCATTGGCAAACATGCAAATGGGCATTCTTTCTCACCATTGTACACAGTGGCTACCACAATGGACATTCGGAATGTGTGGAAGGATCGTCATTGGACAGCTCATACATGACAACTCTGAGGTCAACCTGCTGGACCGTGGATAAACCCTTATTTGTACATTTCTAAATCAGAGGCTTCCGTTTCCAGGAAAAGTGTTGTTTCATTAATTGGGGTAGACTGGCATTTATTTTTTACTTTCTGTTTCCCATAATAATGCAAAGATATAAATAAAAAATGGTGACTGGAGGTGTCAAGATTCTATATTGCACAAATTTCTTTCATTAAAGGATTCTTCTAATTATGAAGGCAATACATCTTTACATTTTGCTTTGAGACTCAGACAACAACCACTGGTAGGACAGTGTTTACTACTCTCCTAGGACAGGACTGGACATTTTTGGTCAGTGAATAATGTGTTGAAGTGATTTTCATGTCGTATGAAAGCATCATATGTGGCAGCTTTAACACTGTTACATGATTACCACAATCCAAAGCAGAAGGCCTTCTTTCACCTTGATGGCAAATTTAGTAAGGGATGCAGAGCAATGGACTGCTGTAGAGTTGTATCTGACTTATGCTGATGTGGAAAAGAGGGAATCCTTAGCCTTAACCCTAAAATCCATGTCAAATGTTCCTGTAGTGAAAGAAACTGCAAAGTAAATTATACACCATATAAATAGAAATTAGGAGGTTAATAATGAAGCCAAGATCCATCTGCTCTGAGTTATTATTCTTCTTTGCATTTCTGGTGCTAGAAGAGTATCTGACATATATTACGCATTCAAGAAATATCAGTTAAGTAAATGACAGAAGTTTAATCACAAAACAATGTACACGAAAGAATCTAGAAGTGAAGTAGAATTTACCAACTGAACAGGTTCTCACATAGAGTACACTTTTGGAAATTTCTGTTTCTTCAAATCTTATTGAAGACATTCCACAGGCAAGACAATTTATACTGGCTCTCAGAATACTCATACGGGTTCTTCAGACAAGTTTTAATAAGTGATAAAAATGTATATGTCATGGCATGGTTGTACATAACTGTAAACCCAACTCTTGGGATTTCCAAGAAAATGTTGAATCTAAATACTCTTGACATAAAACATCCAGGAAATTTGGGACACTATAAAAATACCAAACCTACAAATAATAGGAATAGAAGAAGGAGAAGAATACCATCTCAAAGGCCCAGAAAATATTTTAAATAAAATCATAGAAGAAAACTTTCCTAACCTAAATAAATAGATGTATTTAAAGGTATAAGTAGCATATAAAACATCAAATAGAATGGACAAGAAAAGAAAGTTCACATAATAACCAAGATACTGAACGTACAGAACAAAGAAAGAATATTAAAACCATCTAAGGGAAAAGACAAAGTAACAAATAAAGGCAGATCTATTAGATACATCTATTCTCAGTGTAGTCTCTAAAAGTCAGAAGGGCATGTATAGATATGCTGCCAACTCTAGGAGATCACAGATGCCAACCTAGATTATTATTATAACTAGCAAAATTATCAGTCACCATAAATGGAGAAAATAAGATACACCATGGTAAAGTCAATTTCAAACAATACCTGTTTACAAATCCAGCACTACAGAAGGTGATAGAAAGAAAAATACAAACCAAGGAGGTTAGTACATATATAAAACATGGGAAATCAAGAATCTCACATAAGCAATACCAAAAGAAGGGAAAAGCAAACACACACACACACACACACACACACACACACACACACACACACACAGAGAGAGAGAGAGAGAGAGAGAGAGAGAGAGAGACAGAGACAGAGACAGAGAGAGAGAGAGAGACAGACAGAGAGAGAGAGAGAGAGAGAGAGAGAGACAGAGAGAGAGAGAGAGACAGAGAGAGAGAGAGAGAATCACTGCCATCAACAGCAAAAATAAGCAACAAAACAAGAGGAATGAACAATGAACAACCACTGGTCATTGGTATAACTCAATATCAATGGTTTCAATTCCCCAATAAAAAGGCACAAATAATGGATATAAAAAAAGGACCTATCCTTTTCCTGCATAATAGAAACACACCTCAATGTCAAGAATAGATATTACCTCAGATTAAAGGGTTCAAAAATATTCCAAGCAAATGGATCTAGGAGGCAAAAAGGTGTAGCCATTTTTGTATCCAGCAAAATAATCTTCAAACCCAAATTAATCCAAAGAGACAGGGATGGACACTACATATTGATCACAGAAAACAAAATTCCAAGATGACATTTCAATTCTTTAACATCTATGCCACAAACACTAGGGTACTCGCTTTTGTAAAAGAAACACTACTATAGTTTAAATCACATATTGACCCTTGAACACTGGTAAGTGAGAAACTTCATTACCCTGTTATTACCAATGGACAGGTTATCCAGAAGAAAACTAAATAGAGAAATGATGTAGGTAATTGATGTTGCAAACCAAATGAACCTAACAGATATTTATGAAACATTCTATCAAAATAAACAAATATACCTTCTTCTCAGTGCCTCACAGAACTTTCTCCAAAACTGACTATATGCTCATATACAAAGAAGATATCAATAGATATAAGAAAATTGTAATAATTCCCTGAATCCTGCTAGATTCTCATGGATTAAACCTGGATATCAACAACAGAAACAACAGAAAGCTTATAATCTCATGGATTCTGAACAATTCTCTACTCAATGAAAAACAAGTCAAGACAGAAATAAAGAAATAAAAGACTTTCTAGAACTCACTGAAAATGAATACTCAACATTTACAATACAAAATTTATGATACCCAATGGAAGTGGCACTTAGAGGAATGTTCATAGCACTAAGTGTATACTAAAAACTTTCAAGAGATCTCATGTGAAATCTTTTGAAAATAAAAAGGAATAGGCACACCCAAGAGGAACAGATGGCAAGAAATAGTCAAACTGAGGGCTGAAATCAATAAAACAGAAGCAAAGAGAACAAAACAAAACAACAACAACAACAAAAAAAAAAACAATGAGAGAAAGATTTGGTTCTTTAAGAAAATCAATGATATGGACAAAACCTTATCAAAACTAACCAAAAGATATGAAAAATATCCAAATTAATAAAAACAGAAACAAAAAAGAGGACATAACAGATACAAAGGAAAAACAATGAATCATAAGGACATGCTTTAAAAATTTTTCCTCCACCAAACTGGAAAATCTAAATGAAAAAGATAAATTTCATGACAGGTATCTGTTACCAAAGTTACATCAAGATCAGATAAACAAATAGATCTATAACCCCTAGTGAAATAAAAGCAGTCATTGAAAGTCTTCCAATAGTAAAAGCAGCCAGGTCAGATTGCTTTAGTACAATATTCTACCAGACTTGCAAAGCAGAGTTTATGCCAATACTTCTCAAATTATTTCACAGAGCAGAAACAGAGGAAACATTGTTCAACTCATTTTGAGGCTACAGTTACCTTGATAACCAAATTACACGAATAAATAATCAACAGAGAAAGAAATTCAGAACAATTTCCCTTATGAATATAGAAGCAAAAATACTCAACAAAATATTTGTAAACCAAGTCAAAGAACACATCAAAAAGATCATGCAAGCTTCCTCAAGTCTTGCAGTGATTTTCAACATACAAAAAAATCAGTAAATGTAATCCACCATATAGAGAAATGAAAAGAAAGAAAAAAAGAAACAAAAACAAATACATGATTATCCCATTAGATGTTGAAAAGGCCCTTGAAAAAAATCAAACACCCATTCATGATAAAATGTTGAAGACAGTATGGGTAAAAGGGACATATATAAACAGAATACAAGTAATTTACAGCAAGTCAATGGCAAACATCGAGTTAAATGGAGAGAAACTCAAAGCAATTCCATGAAACTCGGGAACAAGACAAGGTTATTCATTCTCTGGATATTTATTCAATATGATACTTGAAATTTTAGCTACAGCAATATGAAGGCAGGAGATCAAGGGTATACAAATTGGAAATAAAAAGACAAAGTTACCATTATTTGCAGATGATATGATAGTATACATGAGTGACTCTGAAAATTCTTCTCTGTTTTGAGGGAGACTGTTCATTTTTTTCTCAGCTGCCCAGACTCCAGAAATAATCACACAGAAATTTGTATTAATTACAATACTGCTTGGCCAATAGCATGTTTCTAGCTTGCTCTTATATCCTAAACTAGCCCATCTCCATTAATCTGTGTATTGCCACATGGCTGTGGCTTACTGGAAAGGTTTCAGTGCATCTGTCCCTGGCAGATGCTACATAGCTTTTCTCTGACTCCACCTTCTTTCTCTCAGTGTTCAGTTTAGTCTTCTACTCTTTTCTATCACAGGCCAAAATAGATTCTTTATTCATTAACCAATAAAAGGAACACATATATAGAAGGACTTTCCACATCATCTCACCTTTTCTGTCTAAATAAAAAGAAATGTTTTAATTTTAACATAGTAAAATTACATATAACAAAACAGATATCAAGCAAGATTTACAGTTACAATATTTATATCTACTTTATCTTTTATCATAAGTAAGGAAAACTATAATTATAAATATCTATTCTTCTACTCCATCAATGACTCTGGAAGGATATATTATTACCTAAGTAAACAGGAAGTTCATTGTAAGCAATTGCAAAACTCTAAAAATGTTCTCTCATACGTAAGTGCTAGCTTCAAAAGCCTTGAGTTTTGTATGCTCCGACTAGAGTGCATATGGAAGCTAAGAAACCAATGATGCCTGAGTGGGAGATGGAACACTGGATGGACAGTAGATTATAGGTGACATGAAAGTAGAGAGGGAGAATGCTGGGGACAAAGATCCATCCAGGCAGTGGCATGATATGGAAGAAAAGAAACGGGGATGAATTTACCAAAGTGAAGTGTGCATGGCAAAGCTTCATGGGAACCTGTTCCCACAGATACATGTATTTGAACATTTTATTACCAATTGATGCCCCTGTTTCCTGGGTGGTTATGAAACTTTTAGGAGGGCAGGTCTTGCTAGAAAGAGTTAAGTTACTTGAGAGTTTATAGTCTAGCCCTACTACTAGTTCACTCTCTCTACTTCCTGCTTGCGAGTGGAGATGCAATCTCTCAACTTCACCCTCTGGCAGTCTGCTGCCATGCCTCATCTGGTATTATGGCTTCTCACTCTGGACCCATAGGCCAAAATAAACTCATTCTTCCCTAAGTTGCTTTGGATCGTGGCATTTTATCAAAGTGGTGGAAAATACAAGCATTGGTGCTCAAACATTACAGATATACTGTAAAGGAATTTAAATTTATTCTCTTGAGTCAATCAGCTTATTGTGTTCATTTTATTGTATGGAGCACTCACATTTGCTCATGATAGCAAGTCTCAAAGGACCTTTGGAAGCAAAGTTGATTCAGTGTAGCTTCATTTGTGAGCTAGTTTCACGGGTGGTGACATATTTGAAACATCTTAGCTCTAAAAGAAGGAACAGTACTGGTTTTTGAGATTTCAACACATATAGGAGAAAACAAGAAATTTACAATGAAAACAATTGGCTCCACTGACCCTGCGATTCAGAGTCACAGTAAACACAATCATCTGTGTGATGCTGAGGTCATTGGGACACACCCAAAAATAATGAAAAAAACGCACACCTACTAGGTTTCATACTAGCTGTGTGCCCTTAGATAAGTTACAAACTTCTCTGTGCATCTGTTTCTTCAAATAGTACAGAAAACAATAATAATTACTTCTAATGTGACACATACTTTAGATAGTTAAACATAAGGGACATTTTAAAATAAGGTGGTCATTTTATTATTAATAAATCATCATTGTAATTCTTTTCTCAAAAGATAGAAATGTCATAGTTAAAAGGTCTATGTGCTGTGACTAATTGATGTTTCAAAAAGATATCACAGTTCAGTTCTTGGCATATTCACATTCAAGTAAACTCTTAACACTGGGAGGAGAACATACAGTCATAACCTAGAGTGAGGTCTGAGTTTTATTAAGTAACTTTTGAGGCTGCTAGGCAGAGTGTTCTGCCCCATTCATATCTGAATTGTGCCTATTCTAGCCATATGTTGGAGGCTATAGCCACATTTTTTTGTCATACCCTGAGAAAGCCAAAAAGAAGAGTCAAGGGGTTATATCAAATTCTCTTTTTTCCTAACTTATGCCCTTTTGGGGTCAGGGTAAAAAAGATAAATAACTCACTACAGAGATTAGGGGCTTCTATTTTAAGCGATATAGTGTCCTTCTCGGTTTCTCTTTAACTTTCTGGCCTAATCCAGATTCTGCTTCTGTGGGAGTCAGCTGTTATTGGCTCGCACATGCCCACTTCTTGTGAGTCATGCAACCCCTAGATGTATGCTACTTCACTTGGAGAGTTATGAAGATTTTAGGAGAAAAATCCCAAGGAATTAATAATGTGGAAATTTAAATGGGAAGAAGCAAGATGGTACTGCACCCCCCAGTTACGTCATATAACCTCATAGGTATATATGTTTAACCTGCAGTCTACAAGCAGCTTGCACTTCAGGAGAGTTGTAAATATTTTCCAACACACAGTAGCAAAAGTACTAAAAGCATAATGACATTCGCTTTGGTAACTCAACTTCATGTTTCTTAACTTGAAGATTAGCAATTGTTTTTGATTGATATATTGATTTGATTGGTTGGTTGCTTGTCTAGTGTGGTGCCTTAAATGAGAATGGTTCCCATAGATTCATTTATTTGAATATTTGGTCCCCAATTCATGGAACTATTTGGGAAAGACTGAAGAACTCACACCATTTCTGATATGCTTTATATTTCTCTGTGTCTTGTGCTTGCAAATAAGGACGTAAGCTCATAGTTGTTCCAAAGCCATGCCTGCCTGCCTGCTAGCATGTTTCCCACTATGGTGATCATTGACTCATCTTTAAAATTCTAAGCCTAAATTGAAAGTTTTCTTTTATAAGTTGCCTTGATCATGGTGTTTTTGTCAAGGGAATAGAAAAGTTACTAATAGAGTCAACTCCTCACTTGACTCAGGGAAAATAAGTCCCTAGGTAGAGAAATAAGGGGTAAAGTTCTCTACCTTAAAATGTGTGTGAAAAAAAATGTGAAATTATTTGTCTCCTCCAAGCACAAAGCATAGATTTCCCAGTCATCCCTTGATCCAGCAACTGGATAACCCAAGACACTGACAAAGGTGTAGAGAATTTTGTTCATGACAGTTGTTATGAGGTTCATGCAGAAGGAGCTAGTGATGATATTTAGAGATTCTAGTAGTATCTGAAAACTGTAGGACAAATCAGAACACCATGACAGAATTGCTTCTGTCTGGTGACTACTCCTCTTGTGGTTTCTTTCAACTGTTCACACACTTTTTCTTTTTCTCACTGGTATTAGTTCTTGATTTTTGCTAATAAAGCCTCATTTAAAGTAAAAATTATACCTTTACCTAAAGCCATTAAACTACGGAAACAATATTGGACATAAGATGTGGGAGTCCCCTCTGTATGCTATGGTTACCATTGATTAATAAATAAACTGCTTTGGACCTATAGCAGGGCAGAACAGAGTTAGGTGGGGAAAACTAAACATTGCTGGGAGGGAGAAAGCAGAGTCAAGAGAAGCCATATAGTCCTGCCAGAGACAGACACTAGACAGAAGGTTGTCTGTAAGCCGCAGCCACGAGGAGATATACAGATTAATAGAGAAGGGTTAAATTGAGATGTAAGAGATAGCCAAAAAGAAGCTAGAGCTAACAGGCCAAGCAGTGATTTAATTAATATAGTTTCTATATGGTTATTTCGGAGTTGAACAGCCTCGTACAAACAAGTGGCCTCCTACAACAGACATAAATAACCAAGTGACAACTTTCTAATGTAAACCAAATTATGTGCTCACCAGAATGAATATAAAATTCAACATCACTAGGGCAATTGACTGTTAATAATAGGTTGACTGACTTAGTCAACTTTCACATTTTGCATTTGTGGTTGTTAATATGTTTGAGTAGCTGTAACATAATAGACACAGAGGTAAGCAGTCATCAAGTCCTATATTAAGGCATTGCAGAGTTTAAAATCTTCCAAATAATGCACAAATTAAGAAGTAGATGCTCACAATTGGGGGTAAATGTTATCAATATAAAAATATAGGAAATAATGAACTTTAGCTATGGAGTCTAACTTCCCACAGACATTAAAAACCTTTAAAATCAGGAAACAATAGTCTAAGTACCAAAAAAAAAGGAGCCAAAGGAAACCTAGCATGCTGGCACCACAGTTAGCAGAGCCTGTGGTGCTGACAGACAAAAGTTTTGTGAGACCTTATATATTTGCTTATTTTAAGAGATAATTCCCTATAAAATTCCCTGAAAAAAAATCACGCAAACAAACTACTTGAAGTCAGAACAGTTACCTGACAGAACTGAACTTAAACTTGAATGGATAGGGTCTCTTGCCCCCTAAATTGGTAAGAATGAAAATAAGAGTTTGGGCAAGAGTTGGTTCTGGTTCCTCAGGGAAGGGAAGAGCCACAAGAGAGAGCTTAGTCAGAGGGTTGAACCAAGAAATGGGCTCCTCCCATAGACAAGCAGGCTAGGAGAACATCATGAGGAGGAGGCTGATACTACATAGTTAACTGGAAGGGGAAGTGTGATGTGTAGACCAAAACAATGCCAGGGAGAGGTGGGAGCAAAGAAATGCTGGAATGAAACCATGGACTTGGGCAATAAAGAAAGAAAGCTCCAGGAGGGTGAAGCCTTGCTTCATAAAGATGCCCCACTTGAGGATCTACAGCGTGGATGCCCAGGGTAGACCACCCAAGTTCACCTCCTGCTGTGATGGGTTCATCTCTTCAGCAAGTGAAATTTCCTAGCTGGAAGCCACATGACATCAGTTCTCAAGCCCAGTAGTATTGTTTTATTCCCACCTACCTCTTATCTTTGCTTGCCTTGGAATATCTGATCAGTGTAGCCAGAATTTTCACAGCAGAGACTCTGACACATGTAAACACATATTTCTCTGTCTGTCTCTGCCTCTCTCTCTCTCTCTCTCTCTCTCTCTCTCTCTCTCTCTCTCTCTCACACACACACACACACACACACACACACACAACTGGAAAGCTGAGATATGAGAGACAGTATTTCCTATACATATGACAGGCCATTAATGGTTCTGCCAAAAACTTCTGGGAAAATGGAAGCAAAATATTGGAGAAGGATTAAATTTTTGCCCAACAAAAATTTAAAGCATCTTGATTATCTGCTTAATCCCACTGTATTTGCGCCACTAATAAAATAGGCCAACTTTGGCGATAGAAAGCCTTCGTTATCTTTTTAAGACAGATCTACGGAGTCATGCGAAGAATAATGGTTAAACTCCATTATTAAACATTGAACTAAATGGAAAAGACACTACAGGAAAATAAATGAAATAGCAAATGGATTCAGGGAGAAATAAGAAAATGGGGTTATCAGTAGATTAAAAATTAAAAACAATAAGAAAATACTTATTTTTTTTTTTGAGAATTGAATTAAGAAAAACAATGCTGTTAATTGTGAATTGAATGTCAGGGAAAATGTGTTGGCAGTGTGAATTAATTGGATTGTAGAAGCTAATCTCCCAAAGGAAGGGGCGGACTCTTCATCTTGCTTATTAGAGGCAGCACAGTCACTGGCAAGAGTTAGGCTAAAATGACCTAATAGGTCTTTTCCAACTCCGATTTCGATCATTTGGTTAAGGAAATCTCGCCAGGGCTTACACAACTGAGTGTCCTTGTGGAAAAATAAGCAGAGAATTATCAGATAATACAGAGGCATACCACCCCCAACCACGTAACAGCAATGATCACACCACCAATAAAACCACAGCATCCAGCCCAGAACAGTCCAGAAGAATAATTATTGACATGGACCATGAATAAATAAAAGCTTTCATTCCTCTTCTTTTCTTAATCCTCAAATCTGAAAGGAGTGGGTGGCAGGGTCTCAGGAGTGTTGGAAGGCAGACACTTTGCATAATCTCCTCCTGAAGGTTTGCTCTGTTTGGAAGAGGTTATCCTTTGAAGACAGCTGGACAAGATCCAGAATGTATTTTTTTTTCCTGCTCCCACAATCTTTTGCCCACTTTCACCCCTTCCTCTTGGCTCAACCCATCTATGGGAAAATGGGAAAATTATAACAGACCTCAGATCCTTTCTTGGAGAATTGTGTGTGGCGTCTTATATCCTTAACAGCCTGTTGGCTAATCTAAACTCTAATCAAAGAAAACCTGCTTTGTGAGGGTGTGAGCATTCCTGGGAAAATGTATTTTCTCTTCTCCCTTCCTCTCCTTTTATCTAGTACTTTAAATTTTCTGGTTTAATTATTTGACTCCGGGCTTCCATTATTCTGCTCTTGGAAATAGCCACTGGTAGCTACAGAACAGAACAGACTGTGGATAAAGGCCTGTGATGGTTTAATCTGGAGCAAGAATCTCTCCATGTAAACTGGCAAGCTAAGGATAAGAATTTACAGAGCTGGGGTTCAAACACTGGCAAGAATGAGCAGCAGGCCCAGGTCTGAGGCTCTGCTTCTTCTCATCTTTGCCTTTATAATCGCCTATTCTGGGATTCTGTCTCTGAATCACCCAAGTTAGGCAATCAAGAAAACCTGGCATGGAGAGGATTGGTGTTGTCTTTTCCCAAGAGAATATAACAGCTGCAAAGTTTGGGTAAATAGTGTATATTTTCTAAACATGAATGGACAGTTTTTAATCCCATGGATCAAAGAAAAATCATGTTTTAAAATCTACTTCCAGTTGGATTTCTTCTAGTACTCTTTCTAACTATGCTCAGACACTCAAAAGCCTCCAAAGAGGACAAAATTAGATGTAGAACTAGTTGCGACCAGGGTAGAGTTTCCACAGATATTGATAAAGCAGTGGTCAGGTTAACACAACAAAATCTGGCTTTTCCTGTTCCTGATCTTTCCTCTGAGGGAAGGGCCTAATTTTCTCATTTTCTACGATTAAGACACGTAACTGAATTTATTAATTCCACTCAGAAGATACGTTAACTTTTAATTGGGTTCAAAGATTATATATGTTTATGGGATATAGTGGGACATCTCAATATGTTTATGCAATACATGTTCATGTTAGAATAATCTCAAATATTTACCTTTGTTTTGTGTTGTACATATTCATGTTTCGTAATGAAAATCTGTTACCATACAGTATATATGCACAAAATTAACAAGTAAATAAAAAATAATAAAGTAAAATATGAAAACAAGCTTATAAAGGAAAAAGTACATAGAAAAATAGGGATGGGAGAAGGAAAAGAAAGGGGGAATAATTTTTTCTTAAAGTCACTCAGCTCTTAATGCAAAAGAGTCAAAGAAAAGGTGTTAAGGTGTCCCTTCAACTCCCCTTAAAAACTAACTGTTGACTTTCTGCTTCATCCACTAAGTTAAATTGACCTAAGCAAGCATTTTCTTTCATAGCAGTAGTAAATTTTATTTTCATAAGTAAGTTTCCAAAGTTATATATAGGTGTGTGTGTATGTGTGCCTTAAATGCAAATACTTTTGTTTTTCAAAAACATAAGATTTAAACAATTCACAACTGTTTCCTGACATCCTAAATGCAGGGCTATGGAGAACCTGAACTACTTCATGAGTTCTCCACCCACAATACTGTTAACTACAATTGATGTCCATCGAACACTAATAATTCTACAGTTCTCTAACAATTAATCCAATATTGATATACTATATTGCAAGAAATATTGTAAGAACAATTTCAGATGATTGATAGAACTTTGTCATATAGCTAAGATGGCATAGTAATGTTTAAAGGAATCCTAGGTAATGTCACTTATAGATTTTATAGCTGATAAAAGGAGACCATTCTACATTATTTGACACAGCATTTTTATTGTGTATTTTGAACTGTGGTATTAGTGGTAGAGTATACGTTGATGGATCATCTCTACTTCTTTATTTATTTATGACTAGAACTCAGCCACAGTCTCCTCTCTCTCTCTCTCTCTCTCTCTCTCTCTCTCTCTCTCTCTCTCTCTCTCGTCTGCCTGTAAGATGCACTGCATGTAGTCATGCACATGATATTAATATATGAAAGATCTACACATTTTTGTACTTTATATACTATTGGATACTTACAATAAGAAGTTTAACCAGGAAAGTCAATACATTTAATCTTATTAGAAGATAAAAGGAGAAAGATTCTAGCATTCATTACCCATCACTCATCTACAATTAAAGTAAGAAAACTTGGACTTTTCTCACTGGTTAAGAGGGAGACTAAAGAGCCTGCAGTGCTCATAGCGGAATCTGTGATTTCATAAAAAGGTCCCATTTCTTTCCAGGTCAGATTTATAAAAAAAAAAAAAAAAAAAAACAACCAGCCTGGTCATCTGGCTCTAGCTTTATCAGTATCTAACCTAAGATGCAAAGAAGACCTGGAAGCATCCAGATGCTGTAATGGCACATTGTATGTCCTTTCAGATATGGTAGCTCTCCTTCAAGGAGCATTTGCAGTGAACCGAAGCCCATCTTTCCATTGGCTAAGGCTGTAATCCTTGGTGGGCTGGGTGGGTCCAAGAAGAAAAGAGGATGTTTTCTTTCTTCACTGTTTAAATCTCCTGTGAGTAATTTCCCACAGCTGGAAATAAACACCCCTTTCCGAGTGGAGGAAAAGAGGTCTGAGAACAGAACAGCCCTCTGTGTTTATCAAACTAAAACAAATCATGGCAATGACTCCTTACTCCAACTGAAAGGGAGTCTCTTAGACCTGCTGTGTTTGGGGCTGCAGTGGGACAAGCTGATTGTACTCTGGGGTTTAAGGATGGAATAAAATTATTCCGAGTTCTTTTTTAAAGAGAAAAAGGAATAAGGACAAGAAACAAGTTTGAAATTGCCGTGTGTATACAAACAGTTTCTTTTCAAACTGTGATAAGATTGTTCAGCAATTAAATAGTTATAATTATAAGCCCAAAGAGCAATTCACAGGGCCAGCTGCTGGTTTGGTGGAGTTGTATTTCCAGAACAGACCGAGCATATCATTTCTAAAATAAATGTTATTGTGGAAATAACCCTGGAGAGTATGTGTCTGCCTAGAGAGAGAGAGATGTTGGTTTTTTTCAAAGATGCCAAGAATTCCAGTGTCCACTGCAGTGTGGGTACAAAACGGTACCTGTGAGATTGCTGAGAATGCATTCAGTTTTGTTTTGCAAACAAATCTTTGCTATTCACAATTTTAGAACAGCACAGCACAGAATTTTCTGGGTTGTAGACCCATTTATCCATTCATTCTAGCTGGGCAGAGAATGCTCATAGAGCTGCTAAGTGATTTTGCAAGTGATTAGTGGTTGACTTAACCTGTAGTCGTCTCTGCATTACCCTATTACAGTTGTTTTAATTGCGGTAATTGGTTTTATTAGCTCACTTCATATAAAGCTCCTGAGGTCCATAAGGTTCAGAAGGAATACGCACAGCCTGGCTCAGAGCCTCGTTCAGTAAGTGAGAGAGAAAGAAAGCAAAGTGAGAAGGGGAGGTATAGAACACACGGATGCTGGTGAAGGTCCTAACTAAGGGAAATAATCATCCTTATCACTTGTAATCATTTAAAAGTTTTTATATTTATTTACTCTATATGCATGAGTGTTTTGTCTGTGTGTTTATATGAGGGCCACATGTCTCCTTGATGAATGAGGAGATCAGAAGACATCATTGGATCTTCTGGAACGGGTGCTAGGAACCAAACCCAAGTCTTCTGCAAGGTCAACAAGGGCTTTTAACTGCTAACTTGCCATCTAATTTTATGACATAGTATTGACTATCTAGTTTGTACTCTAAAAATCAATGGTGAGTTCTTAAACTAACCCTTCTTATACAAACCTATTCTGGAGATTCTTCTTTCCACTTTAGTCTCTGGAAAGTTGCTTTGCCAGAAAGGAGTATGGAAAGAAAGAAGAAAATTTGCATTCTGAGCCTTCTTTCTTAGCTTCCCTAACAACTGTACTCAAGCTCCCTTTTCTGCGGCATTGTCAGTCACACTGACCCAATCCTAAGCATTGCCACTTGTGTTTCTTAAAAAGAGTTTCTTGGTTCTCAGTCTAGTCCATGAAATCTGGGCACACTGGTGGTTAAAGTGGAAGATCATTCTAATAAACAATTGCCTAGGGCAACCTCACTACCTCCACAGAGTGAGCCGCATACCTCTTACCCAGCAAACTAAAATGTCCTTCCTGTAAACTCCTGATCTTTGCTCTTTTGTTTTCTTTGACACATTTACAAGTTTCTAATAGAGAAGGACAAAGCCTTACATTTATTCCACATTTCGTTAATACTAACTAAGCGCTAGCTATGGCTAAGCATGAGATGCTATGGAGAAATACTGCCTAATTCGATTGGCAGGGAATAACTCTGCATAGTGCTAGCACTTCATGCTTTCTACATAATCCAGAGGACCATGCCTCTCTACTTAATGATCAAAAATCGGTTGTGGGATAAATGAATGAGCGGATCAACATACAAAAGCAAACAAAATTATTTGACTGTATCGTGGCCAAAAACAAGACCATTCAACTTCCCATTGTGCCTTTGTTCTCTGAATATAAAAAAAGCATTCTGAAAAATATAACAGTGGGAACTAAACATGCCTCTTAGTTTACCGAAGACTTCATTGACAACAGCTTATATTCCTTTCATATCAACCTCCTGAGGCAGAAGGTGTAGACTTCCTATGACTGATGAAAAAGCTCCTCTTCAATAGCTTAACTGATGGTTAGCTTTAACACTGTCTTAAATTTTCATTGATGCAAAGTTTAGCCGAAGAGAAAGGACTCAAATGCATCCTCAACCTAGAATCCAGGTTTAAAAGACAAAACTGAAAAGACAGAGTTCACCACTTGCCACACAACGTTCCATTTAAAGACCTTACTTTAAGGAGTGATAATATGAGCAAATGGGTTAAGACCATGATGGGGAAACCCACAGAGACAGCTTATCTGAGCAAGGGGAAGCTCAGACTTCAGACTGACAGCTAGGGAACCTGTGTAGGATTAAACTAAACCCTCTGAATGTGAGACACAGTTGTGTGGCTTGGGCACTTTGTGGGGTCATTGGCAGTGGGTTCAGGATTCATTCCTAGTGCATAAACTGATGTTTTGGAGCCCATTACCTATGGAGGGATATCTTGTTTAGCCTAAATACAATGGGTAGGGTTTTGGTCCTGCCTCATAGTGAAGCAGACTTTGTTGACTCCCCATGGGAGGCCTTACCCTCTTTGAGGAGTGGATGGGGGGTGGAGTGGGGAGAATGTGGGAGGAGTGGGAAGGGGGGGAGGGAAGGGGAACTGGGATTGTTATGGAAAATAAAAATGTTTCAAAAAATTATATATTATATACATATACAATAATTAAAAAGGCATTATTTTTTATTACAATCAGTATCTGTGTCTCATAAAATGGTAAAAAAATAAGTGAACTATGAAAAATCTTTTAACTTTTTAATAAAAATTGAATAAGATCCAAAGCAAGATGATTGCCTTGCTTTTGATTATATGCTTCTTTATGATGAATGCCCAAAGACATATTAGACTTGGGACAAACTAGGTTTTGACCACAATGGCTGAGCTCCCGTTGGCCATATGTACATACAGTTTTGTCTTTTAACAGAAACCTATGTCCCAATAGCCCAGTATACTAAGTAATCATGAAAAATACTATCTTGTGCATAGAATATTTGAAACAAATCACATAAATGTCTACATTTATGTATACACAAAGAGAGAGAGAGAGAAAGAAAGAAAGAGACAGAGACACAACAGAGAGAGGAATAAAGAGAGGGAAGAAGGGAGAGAGGGAGGAAGGGAGAAAAGGAGGGAGGGAGGGAGAGAAAAGAAGAGAATATTTGATTCATCATAAGTATTCAAACTGAAGGCTTATTTATTTTCCTGGTGAAAAGAAGCAGACATATGAGCTGAAAATGGCTTTAAAGCTTCTATCAGGAAATGTTCGAGAAAACGGTATAGAATGCCCATTAAATGCCAGTCACTGCTTGAGTCGTGGACAACTATTTGTGAATAAGCTTAGTCTTGTCTTATTTTACTTTTTTTTTCTGCCATAAAAATAGAGGGAACAGGAACTCCTCTCTGAGGCATCATTGAAAACAACGTGGTATGTTAGAGAAAGAAGAAGGAAGCCCTGTCAACAACTGAGGGCCGTGATTAACCCCTGGGCACTCAGAGATCAGCCAGGCCAGACCTCGGCTGTGACAGTATATGAAGGTTAGAAGTTCACTTTTCCTTAATTGATCCCAGATTGGCTGTGAAGGGCTGTCGTCGTTGGTGGCAGCTTGCCAGGCAGGCTGCTCTGGGTGTCCTGACAAATTCGAGTGGTTGCCCCCGTTCCATTAGACACATTCAGGAAAGGACTCTGTCAAGCCTCTTCAAGCTTCTCCTGTTCTTCATGGAGAACATTTTCCTTTTTGATAATGACGCATGTGGACTTTTACCTAATGGATTTGTCTTAGGAGCAGGAAGTCATTCTTTATTAGTTATAGGCTTTGGTAAGGGCAAAAACACTGCTATCTGGTGCCGTACAGAGCTCAAGATATTATTAATGTATAAAATAGACTAAAAAATTCTCTACCTAATGTAGTTGTCAGGCAGCAAAGTAGATAAATAACAGTAAGCGGAATGCTTTCTATTCAGGCTCCTGGGAATAGCAGCAGGTCCAATTGCAGAGGAATAATAATTCAGAGAATATGCCCTCTTGGTGCCCACCAGTGTTAGCATTCTGTTTACCATGATGCATGTTTGCAACCAATGACAATGGCATGATAAACCATAAATTTTTGTTAGATTGGGTCAACTTTACCTGTACTTGGTGTCTATATGTGCAAGTGTGCACACTACCCAGTGTTACCACATGCGAAGGTACAAACATCCCCCAGCACAGTCAGAGTCAGAACAGCCCCATGAACATCTCCACGGCATCTTCCCTGCTCACCTGTTTCTCCTTCTGCTTCCTTCCAGATGCCACACCCACCCCACACTTGGCTCTCACCCTGGCAACCACAGATCATTTACTCCACTTTTCTATACTTGTCATTGAAAAATACAGCATAAATTGTAATCATCAAGAATCTTGCCTCAGAAAGCGTACGGAGGTGTCAGCTAATATCAAGGTGAGTCATGCTATCTTACTAAAAACTATAAAAGTGGTGGTTATTTCAGAGAAATATCATTTTCGAAAGGAATAGATGTCCTCTGATTTCTGATGTTTCTATAAAAGAGAAGTGACATTAAACAGTAGCCATGAGAGGTGGAGTTTACTACCAGACTTTCCTGTGGGAAAATGATTGTTTAAACAAAACACTGTCAGGAAGAAGCTAGAATCTGTAAAGCAGACCGGCATCGGCTCACACTTTCTTGACGTCTTTGTTAGGAGCCTTACAAAGATAACTCAGTAACGTTTCCCCACAGAGAGACGAAGGTCTTTACAAGATGGACATTTGACTCTGAGATCAAAGTCAATCATGTAAAAGACATCTGGCAAGACCTCTTTTACAGTTCATCTGAGCCATGCCACCTTAAGGGGGAAAAAGAAAGAAGCAATTACGGAGATAGCTTAGCCAAGGTAAACTCAAGATTCAAGCAATAATGATCATTTTCATGTGGCTTCCTCTGTCATGAAAATGACAGGCACCATATTTGTAAGATACAAAAAGTATTTAATTTTTTAAAAATTTGTATGGTAAGGCTTGTAGGTGCCACTTTATTAATAAGATTTTGTTCGTAGGAAAAATAAAAGTGTTGAGTTTAAATAAAAACAACTCACACCTACTAAATGGCATGATTGGCATTCCAAACAAGGTTTTGAGTTCAAAACTTTCATCTGTGCTGAGGCCAGAAGGGTCTTTTACTTGATTTTCTTCCCGCTTTTATTTGTTTATAAATGTAATAAAAATTTAATGAGATAATATGAGAAACAGCAAAATACCTTTGATTTGACTCAGAAATTGTGAAAAACTACACTAGACCTTTGGTGAAACAATCGTCTTACAGACCGTATTTTGACACAATTATTTTTCATTGAAGATGTAAATATTTTTTCATGTTCCTTTGGCTCATTTCTTTTAGAAGAGCAAGAAGTCCCGTGTTCTCAGCCCCTGAAGAGAATCACTAAACACTTGTGAAACGATAAAAGATGGACGTAAGCTGAAGATGTCTGAAGGTAGGTAGATAGTTCTACTCATCTGCTCACTCTTTCTATCACAAAGCTAACACTCAATTCCTGGACAATAGTGCTGATAGTGGTGCAATAGGTATACGGTCACTTTCTTAAATCTCATCCATAAGATGTAGACAGTGATGTAAGAATATGTATTTCTGGTAGGTTAGAGAGGTGTTCAAAAGGCCCAAATATGTACACCTCAATTTGTCATTCTTCATGTGCAACAAAGGATAACTGGGAGAAGTATTGGGCCCTTTCTGGTGGGTGTAGGAGGAGCCGGGGTTTAGATGCTGGATATAGTGTTCTTCAGGTGTATGAGGTTAGCCATCATTTAAGAGGTCCAGTATCAACCTGTTAAAAGGGAACTAGCAAGCACTCAGTAAGAGAATGCTGGTCAAGCTGGGCAGTGGTGGCGCACGCCTTTAATCCCGGCACTCAGCAGGCAGAGACAGGCAATCTCTGTGAGTTCGAGGTCATCCTGGTCTACAAGAGCTCATTCCAGGACAGGCTCCAAAGCTACAGGGAAACCCTGTCTCAACACACACACACACACACACACACACACACACACACACACACTGTTCAAATTCAGGCAAATGAAATGGTCGGGTCTGTTCACAAATATCCTATGCCACACTTCTGTCTGTAGCTTCTTTACTGATCTCTGTTGTTGTTCTGGGAAAAATTCAAAATATGGTATGTTTTCCACATCCTAATCTCTTGTCTTACAGGGATTGGTGAAAGTACGGTCTGATAAGAGGTACAATGTCAAACACACTGAAGCTTCTGTCTGTTTCCCACTAGAATTCTGGCTCATTGGGCATCCCGGATTGTGGTTAAGAAGCTGTTCTTTGGTCTGGCTATAAGCTGTTTTTCTCATGTTTTTGTGGTTTTCTGAGGTTGATCATGTGCTGTGTTGGCTCAGGGAAGGCTGTAAATGGTCTATACATCACTGCAAATTCTCAATATCGTTCTCCCCTTCTCCCATCTATTTATTCACTTTCCCGAAGTGACCCTCTGCTCTTCCGTTTCCTGTTAGAGAGAACTTAAGAAATCCAATTTTGTCTCAGTGCTTGTCATAACTTCTTTCCCTCTTGTTTATGGAGTTTTTTCAAGGTTCAGTTCAACAAGTGTGCAAGGACTACAGGTGCTGTCACGATTGTAGCTGTCAGGCTGGTTGGCCATTGTGAGTGTGGACATTGCATTCAACAACATTGTAAGGGATTCTGTGGGTGGCTCTGAATGAATTTAACATTGAAATCAGTAGACTCAAACAGAATATCCTCCTGTTCTAGTTTGTTTTCGGTTGCTAGGTAAAGCACTGACCAAAACCAATCTAGAGGAGGAGAGAGATTGTTTCATTTACAGTCTCTAGCTCAGCTCTGTGGGGAGGAAGGGTGAGAGCTCAGGACAAGCATCTGCAAGCAGAAACAGAGGCAGAAACAATGGAGGAAGGATGCTCACCGGCTTGCACACATTGTTCTTGTTTTCTTATACAAACCTAACACAACTGACCATGGGTGGGACAGCCCAGAGTGGGCTGGACCTTCCTACATTAATCATTAATTTAAAAAAAAAAATATTCCTCCATTGACAGTGTCACAGGCCCATCTGAAGGTGGAAGTTATTCAGTTGATTTAACCGCTTCCCAAATGACTCCAATTTTTGTCAGACTGACAGAAACTAAATAGCACATTTCCCCCCAGCATGAGGGGAATCAGAGCTCTTATTGTCAGAAAAAGGGTCTTAATAAAACAGAAACACTGACCTCAGTTTAGAGAGAATGGCTTATATACAACTGTTTTTAAACTGGGACGTGAATTGGTTTTTCCCTTTGCATTTTTACTAAAATACCAGCTACTCCAGGGGCCCCATCTGTAAGGCTTATGAACGGGAACAGCATTGATAGTGCTAGGTATTCATCCTGTGAACCTATCTGACAAGATCTTGGAAACCGTCAAAGTCCCCAGTTACATGACCAGCCCCTAAAAAGAAACTCTTTCTCTCAGTTCTGCTTCACTGGAGAATCTTGAGAAAGAAATAATTTTAATCTCATTTAATTACACAACTAATTTGACTGTTACTCATGTTTCTCTCACAACTTTGAGGGGCCTGGATCTCCATGACTTTAAGTCTTCACCTAAGATTATAAATCTAAGTCAGGCAGCGGTGGTGTACACCTTTAATACCAGCACTCAGGAGGCAGAGGCAGGCGAATCTCTGAGTTTGAGGCCAGCCTGGTCTACAAGAGCTAGTCCAGGACAGGTTCCAAAGCTACAGAGAAACCCTGTTTTAAATCCCTCACCCCAAAAAAGATTATGAATCTATTAAATGTCATAATCCTTGCCTGCAATTATCTGCCTCAGAAGAAATGGAGACAAACAGCTAGGGGTTGTTGTAAACAATCCCTTTCAAATACACTGAGTATATCATTTCTTTTTCAGCTTTCACTGTTTTCTAACAACACACTATGAATGTATTAAAAAGTCAGGGGGTTTTCTAGTTTACACATTCATTTACTCAACATTAATTTTCTAATATATGAGAGGTCTACCATGTAGCCCTGGAAATACTAACATATTTAAGACCGGGTCCTTATTTGTGCAAACTAAAAATTATAGAGGAAAAATGTGTGCATATGTGTGTACATAAATGCATACAATAAAATGTTAATGGATGATAAAAACAGAAGGGAGAGACCTTCGTTCTATAGCAGCACTAGGTTTGTTCTCAGACAGCTGATTTGAACTGTGTTTGAAGGTACTACATGCTATAGAGCAAATTAAGAAAATGCTACACCTATCCAGACACTAATCACTTACAGTAATTACACATAAAAATTGATTGAGTTATTGGAGGAACATGACATGATTAGTGCAACTAAGAACTAACTTTCCATTTATCTAGCCATATGGCAGGTACTTTCATTGCCAGTTTGGCTGAATTTATAATTACCAAGGAGGCTGGCGAAAGCACAATTTTATATGTGCCTTGTAGGTCTGGCATATATGCTAGTCCTTACTTGTTTCTGAGACAAAATGAAACACTCAAAGAAACAACGTAAGTGTGGAGGATTTATTTCAGTTCATTGTCTCAGCTATTTCCATCCATGGCCATTTGGCTCTGTTCCTTCTGGGCCTGTGTGGTGAAGCAAGGCATTGCGGTAGGAAGAATGTCGTAGGACACAATGGCACACCTTGTGACAGATGGGATGCAGAAACAGAGGCAGGCCCAGGAACAGACACATCTTTCAAATTCATACCACCTCTGACCTATTTCCTCTCAACAGACCCCACCCCCAATAGTCCACTCAGTTTGAACTTTTTGATGGACTAAGCCATTGTAGAAGTCCACACGTTTATAACCGAATCTTACCTGAATAACACCATTAGCTGGGGACTGGTGCCTTGGCCAAAATCAGCACATGCACACGCCAGGAAACATTTCCTATTGAACCTTGGTGACTGTGAGTGCTGTCGAGTCTGTGAAATCCCTTCATATCCTGATATACACTTGCAGATAGTGCTGCTTAGTGCTTTGTTTCCCTCAACAGTCCAAGGTACACAGCCACAAGGAGCGTGTCCTTTAGATTCTTGTACTTCTTGCATCCTGTTTAAGAAAAGATAAGTTGTTCAGTAAATATTAAGGTCAATCAGGAATCTAAGGACAGAAAAATGTATGAAAGTTTGACAACTTAAAATAAAAGATGGAAGTAAAAATACTTCATTCAATGTCATTGCCCATTATAGTATTACAGGAAACCAATTACTTGGTGTATTTTTCCTTCTTTACTTCTCCTGAAAACTGTGAGGTTGGTTTTCTTAATGCCCCATGTAACAGACAAGTTGGTGGAATCCCATATGTTAGTCATACACAGTCACACATATTATGGTATATATCTTCTACCCATATGCCTACCCATAGTCCAGCTTTGAAATTTTGTTTACATACTAAGTAGCCAGAATGGCTAAATGCTAACCTTAGCTGCTAAAGGTTTTCTTTATGTCCCACAGTGTCCTCAAAAGTCCTGTCCACATAGTTCAGCACTGAAGGTGATCATTTGTAGACACCGGGCTTTTCCACTGTGACCCTCCAGTGTTTGGCAGTAGCCAGGTGGGCTGTAGCTCCCGCTTCTCCCCTCTAGGGAGTGTTCCTGGGTGGTCAAACGAGGCCTGTGGGCTTCCACAGCTGCCTTCCATATTGCCTTCCAAGCAGCGAGGCACGTGAGCCGCTCCAGCAGGCAGGAGTCACATTGTGCAAACTGCTTCATATTCCTGGCAGCTTTGATGCTGGCTGGGTCCCTTCAGGAAATGAGGGAAACGCTTCAAGTGAGCTTGACAAGCGCTGTCCCAGGAGAGGAAGCAACAGACACTTCTCGACCTTGTTAAATTCCCAGCACAGTCTCTTTCAATGGCGCATGCTCTGTCTGAAGCTACTTCAGTTCCCTATGGCCTCTAACCATGTTCATTATCCAGTAAATGCTCAGTTAACTTTTACTGAATGAATGGGTGCAGGCATGCTTCTATGAAAGGCTTGCAATTCTGTTGGTTTCATGTAAGGTCAATTAAAGAAGTGCAGCGTTTGTCTGGAAGTACTTTGACAAGTTCTTTAAGGCAATACTTACCTTGTCTGTTACCACCCTGCTCGCAACATGGCCCTTCTCAATTTTTTTTCTCAATACCAGCAAAATTTATCCTTTTTGTCTGTTTTCTAAAGGCCAGACTCCGATAAACCTGATTATATGGTCAAAATGAGAGACAATCTTGGTATGTTTTTGGATTATCCTCTTACAAAACACATACTGTTCTCTTACAGTCAATGTTAGATAGTTATTAGAACATTATACGTGTTTATTCTTCTTGAATGATAATTTGATACGTGGTATAATATATAATGATCAAATGCAAGTAACATATACTTCCATTTCCTCAAAGACTAATCATTTCAGCCTGGTGAGAAGTTGCACATTATTCTTTTTCATTTATATTAAAGTACAGCTTAGATTGCTCTTCTATAATAGAAAACGAGAACTAATATCTCCTACTTAACACTGTTGTGAATGGCTCCTTCACACTTCTCTCTATGCTTACCTTCTGTTCTTCTATCACTAGTAATCCCTGTTTAGCTGGGTTCTTTGAGGCGCTTTACTTTTAGTTTCTACAAATGAATGAGAACTTGCAATTAGTAATTATGCATTGCAGACACTGTTTATTTGTGATAACTGGCCAGGTAACAAAAACATATCATTGTAACAGGGACTCAGAACTTAGATGGCCCAGAGACCTTAGCACAACTAAATCCATGATGAAAGTGCCATTCAGGCTGTAAAACTAACAATGTGGATGTAGGCAGCACCGCCTGACAAAACTAAAACAAAGGCCTCATCCACCAAAGTCCATACTTACATGAAAGTCTCTAAATGTATTAAGCTTGCTTTTTGCCTTCTGTAGTTCCACTTCTGGCTAACTGGTCTTGTTAATTGAAGTATGTCAACCCAGAACGTGGTTTATGTGCTTAAAGAGTCACCATGAGAAGGGCTTGGAGCTTCACTAGGGTCCAGAATGCTCAGTGTAGTCACCAGCAGCTAAAAAAGTCTTCCTGTTGGCATAAACCCATGTCTGATCCATCTTCTCTGATGAATACCCCACAACATAATGCTGAAAGTAGATCCATATGGCAATTTGTCTCATTTGTTCTCTGTATTTAGGGAGCTTTTGTTTTGAAAAAAGAAGCAAAGATGAGACACACAGCCTGAAACACTTCAGAAAGACAAAAATTATGCACAAACATCATATACGTATATTCACAGAGTCCTAAGTTTTTGAGTTATATTGGGACCAAATATAGTTTAACCAGATAATATAAATAAAGACTCCATGGTAACAATTCATCTCAACTCATTGTGATTGTATATAAAGGGTATTTCTTTTGCAATGACAAGAAATGTAGAATTGCATTTAGAATGAAGCACCAAAAATGTGGTGATGAAAGCATTTTAACATAATTTTGAGCACAAGCACATTTTATTGGATGGAGAAAATTGGTAGAGAATGTATTAAAGGATAGAATTAAAGATATCATGCTTTTCTTCTTGTTTCTAGATTCCCATAGTAACTGTCAAAGTGATTCTGTGTTAAATATTCTAATATCATATATTAATAGAAGCCAAGGGCAAGAACTCTATCCATCCCTTGATATTTTATTCATTACCTGAACTATCAGTTGGCACATGCTCATTGAGTCACCTTGGAAGTCTGTTAAGTGCTTGGCACAGATTAGGCATGGTTCCAGAAGTAGAGGGATAAACAAAATAAACAGGGTCATGGAATTTCCTTTGAGAGAAAAAGACAATATGCATTGCTTTTCTGCCATTCTGATAAAACACTGTGATCAGGAGCAGCATAAAGAAGAGTTAGCTTTGGCTTATGGCTCTGTCAGAGGGCTGAGTCCATAAAAGTGGGGAGGACATGGATGCAGGATCAGGAAGCTCAGAGGAGATCTCCCCTTCCTACATAAGCAGAAAGCAGAGAAGAAACTGGGACTGGGTTGAGGGTATAAAGACTCAAAGACCACTCCCAGTGCTGTGCTTCCTTCAGCAAGACTGTCCCTCCTAAAGATTTCATAATCTCCTCAAACAGCACCACCAACGGGGAATCAAATGCTCAAGATTGAGACTATGGGGGGTGGATTTATCCTTCAAACAACTATACCAAACTATACCTTTATCACATTAAGTGTAGCTAGAAATCTGGAGAGATATACAGAATGGGAAAAAAATTAGTTTTATATTTTGTGAAACTATGTACCCAGAACTTTAAGGAGAAAATGACCATATCATAAAACTAAACTCAGAGGTCATAATACTATTTAAGTCATCTCATTTGCTACATAAATACTGTGCTGTGTTATATATACTAAACTGTGTTTATGGTATTTGTCATTTATTAAAACATACATCTTAAATTAAGATTTATTTTGTTTGTTCATGCATGCGTGCATGTGTCCCTATGAGTGTATGCACAGGTATCTGTGTGGATACATGTGCCCATGTATGTGGATCCTAAAAGAAGGTATGGGTTCTCTCACACTGCAGGCACAAGTATTTTCATGATTCAGTTCTCAGCACTGTATAAAAACAGGCGTGATGACACTTCCTGCCCTTCCAGCACTTGGGCAGTAGAGGCAGGAGAATCAGAAGTTCAAAGAAATCCTTAGCTACCAGAGACGTTCTCAAAGAGGGCAGGGGAAAAGTAGAGAACATTACCATATAACTGTCTTTTAAGCTACTTCACTGATTTCTGATTGTTGATCCTAATATGGATGATAACAGTAGATAAATTATGATGAAAATTAGGTCAAGGAATTAGTAAATAGGAAATGGTTAAATTTTGAAAGTATGAAATTACTTAAGAGAAATCACAGGAAAGTCATTCACTATGGGAAACTATCACAGTTGATGTCTCTCTTTCTCAATAAGTTTGTAAACTTAAACTTCTCTTTCCTGGAAACCAACTGTCTGTAATAGCATAGTACACACAACTTATTTCACAATGTCTGCTTGCTTCGCATTATGTTGATAAAACATCTGGATATGGAGCAGTATTTTCTTTTTCCATCCAACTTGTTGTGCTTAACTAAGACCTGCAGGTTGCTTCCTTTATGAAAGTCATTTAAACATAGAGACCAATATTTTCCTGGTTTTCAAACACTCTAGAATGTTCTAGATGATTGCTAATGGTCATTTCAGGAAAATTACTTCGTCATTGACAGCCATACTGTAATATGACAGATCATTGTCAAACGAGATAGTTGCTTCCAATTTTATGCCATGATTATATATACATAGTGTTACATTTTATTTTAAATATACTGTTTCTCCTAATTATTTTCCTTGAACATGAAGACTCATATGTAAGCAAAAAGAATTTCCTTTGTCTTTATGGTTTGAACTAGAATGTATGGACATTACATCCCTTGTATGTATAATGTAAATGGGAGAATCTATTTAAGGATAATATATTAGGGCCAATTCTTCAAAACACAGGATATATTTTAAATTTAAAGTTCTCCCATGGCTTTTCAGTCCTATTTAGGATGAATACAGATTTTTTTATCGTTAGCTCCCTAAAGTTCCAAATGCCCTGGCCATTGCCTCTCTGTCATTGTCTTCTAGTCTGGCCTGTCTTTTCAATGTATTTCAAAGAAATGGTCTTCTGTTTCTGCTTTTAGTGTGGCAAAACATCCTCTCTTTAGTCATTTGCTGTTTGTGTTCTTTGATGCATTTTCTTCCCTTGGCTCTAATCACATACTTTAGGCTTTAATGGAGTTCTCCCTAACTGACCCTGAGAGAACTACTCTCCTTTCTCTCACACTGTTCTATTTCAAGCTTTGGTAGAGAAAGCAATTTTCTTCATCATCTTTTTAATATTCTATTGGGTTTACCTTCAGCCTACAATATGATTTTCCTCATGATAGCCATCTTATCTGAAATCCTCCTCACACACAACAGGCATCAAACTAATGAATGTTAAAAGAATGTGTGTATACATGATGCTCCTTTGATAAAACATTACCTTGCATGGTATGCTGGTGCACAACCATGATCACTCCATGTAGGTAGTAGTGGCTGAAGGATCATTGCTGTTCCAAGGCTATGTTTGTTCACAGAGTGAGTTTTAGGCCAGCCAGTAAGGCTATCCTTGTCTACTTAGTTTCAAGTCAGCAAGTCTAAGGCTATTCTTGTCCACATAGTGAGTTTCAGGCTAGCCAGTCCAAGGCTGCCCTTCACCACTTAGTGAGTTTCAGGACAGCCAGGCTAGATAGCAAGTGCTAACCTTTAAAAAAAGCAATAGAAAAAAATAAACTAACAGTAACAATGTTGAATTGTATCTTTTAACCTCCAGACTTTAAAAGATCTTTAATATATATCAAATAAGAAAGATATGTAATGTGTCTCAACATATCAATCAAAAGACTTAAACATCATAAATATTTTTAAAAGTAGTATTCTCTCATTATTTCTAAAGCGTGTGTGCATATATTGTCCCAATGTCTACTCTGTTTCTGAATTACCTACAGAAATTTGGGAATAAAGGGAATCTTTATTATAAACAAACCAATCTCTTCATTCACTGTTCAAAATAAAGTTTGCTAAGATGTCATTTCTTCAGTAAATCACAATCTAATAAGTGGGATTAAGATCATACAAAGTAAATGACAATATCAGCTAAAAGTATTAATTACGGTAAAGGAGTTAAAATAATATATTCTAGTATTTCAGAAAAATTCTTACTTATTACTATTATTAGGATTATTTTGTTTTGCCTTTCAGTTCAGAAGTAGACTTTGACCATTTTCTGTAACATTTGAATCATTCCTTTGTTGTATTGTTTGGTTAGTTAGATAACGGACATAATTTTGATATCAGAGATTTTAAAAATGATATTCTGAAGAAAAGAAACTCCACAAACATAATCAAAGTATTGTTATAGTTCATAGACATCACAGCTGGGTAGAGCTATTGATTGCTTCCCTCTTTGTATCTTGCCCAGCACCTTCCAGAACTATGAATCGTAGACCAGGGAATAGACTTGCATTTCAGATGTGTCGCAAGTCCCTGAGCAAAATTATGGCACTACACTTTAATTAAAATTAAAAAGTAAAGTGAAAATAATAACAGAAAAGAAAGACAAGTATATTTTAAGAAACATCAAATTTTATTATAATATTTTGCATAACAATAGAACACTAGGAAGATGAAATAAGATTAAGAATTGTAATTTGTTCATGAAGAAAAGTGGGATCTATGGAATACTGTTGAGGAAGGAACACTGTAAAACTGCTTTAGGAAGTAAGACAAAGATTTTGGCAACATTTAAGGTAAATAAGATCAGAATAGACAGACATGAAAAATTTACTAAGGTTGATGTCACAAAAGGTGCAACCCACAAGAAACATGACTCATATTTTCTTCTTCTTCTTCTTCTTCTTCTTCTTCTTCTTCTTCTTCTTCTTCTTCTTCTTTTTCCTGTCTTTCTTTCTTCCTTTCTTTCTTCTTCTTGTCCTCTCAACTTTAAGTATGACAACATGGAAGTGTCAATCTACAGTGTGAGACAGAAGACTCTCAAAATATTTTAAAGACCAAATCACTAAAGAAATGACCTTCGTGATGACTGCTCTGGTGTTACCTGCCTGGGAAAAGGGGGAAACTATGCCCAAAATCTGACTATCCTAAAATTGTGCTGGAGAGGGACTGAAAGCTCTGTACTAGATAAGCTTATAGGAGATAGTCAACACTCTCAACATCTTGCTAGTCAAGTCTTTAAATGACCACACTCTCACCTAACTTCTCAGTGAAGATGTTTGGAAGGTTTTAACCATGAACAGTCTAAAGGGGCACTACTTAAAACATCTTACGCCAAATATCATGAGAGTAAAATGGTTGCTGGTTTACAGCACTAAATTCTGGGGCAGCCTATAATGCACTCTTTGTAAGAACAACAAACCCAAAAAGGAACACTGAGTTGGTTAAATCTTGTTGTTATTTCTGGTCTTGTTCTGTTTTAGTCAAACTCATCAATCATCAAGCAGAAAGTAAACGACAGATCAATTTCAGGTAACTTAGAGATCTTAGTGACTGCTTAGAATTGGGATGCGTTAGGAGAGGAGGAATCAAAGACAGTGTTTACTTTGTGTCTAGGCTGAAATACTGTAGATTAGATGCCCCAATTTTGATTTTGTGATTACCCTATGTAATTTCTCACCCCGTGGGGATTTATCAAGTAATTGTTGAGTGCAGTGTGTATTAGTGAGCAGCAAATCACACGTACAACATAAAAAGTCAAGAGTCTGATCCCAAAGCACTTTCAGGTTAAATGGGTCATGGAACACAATCTAATTAGTTAAGTGTCATGGAAGAGTGAGTTCAGCTGAGATGAGGAAAGGAAGACTGAACTAAAGGATGAGAAGTGGAAAATACACCAAGATTTCTCCAGCAATACCACATCTGAGACATTTGCCCTAAGATTCCAACGTGTTCCCTTTAAATCTCTGTTTTTCCAACATTGTGACATCTCACTCTGGCCCATTAAGTACACTTCCTCCACTTCCTACCAAACAAATACTCCATTCCAAGTCCCTAGCCACATTCCAGAGGCTCTCTGCAAAAGCTCTCCGACCTGGGTTTCTTTAGACTCTACTGACCTTCCCTGCCAGTGAAACTAAGTTGTTTATTGTCTGTCTAAGATGTTGTGCTTACATTCTTCAAAGCTATGCTCTCTGGGTCTACGTGTCTGAAATGTCCGTTCCTCCTCAGGGTGTAAGTGGGTATGTGCTCACTGAAGCCGTACCTCCTGCCTTTCGTTATCACACTTCGGTGTTGGCTTTTTCTGAAGTCCCACAGCAATTTGTAACCAGATTATTCCATGTATACTTTGTATAGTGCCCGTCTCTTTACACATCTAAAGGAATACTTGTACAGTGTATGGACCCAGACTCCCATTTTACCTTTGCCATCCCTGGCCCTGTGAAGTGTACAGGGGAGCATTGGTGTTGCTTTCATATCACAGGCAGCATGGTTGCTTATGAGCTTGCTTAGTAGTCCAAAAATGGCTTCTTTCTTTTTTAGAATCCAAGATGATCTAATAACTTCCTCCTTAATTATAATTTTAGAAAAAACGAGTGATCCCTTAGGATTAGCTTGTTTCCAGTTTTAGATCATATTCATTTTTCAGATATCAAAAATAATTTTGTGCCCTAGACTGTAAGTAACTTGGTTTCTAGACATAATAGATTATAAAGTAAGAAATATGATCTTGGTACCTACTATCCCTAAATTTAACAAAGGAACTTTTGTTTTAAAATTTGAATAATCCAGCCTTTATACTTTTCTTCACATCATAGCAAGGAGAAAGAGCACCAGTGAGATCTGTCTTCTGCATTATTACGTGGAGGGGTTTAACTGGGTCTGTGTGCCTTGCAATGTGGTGCTATACGAAATCTATAGTTAACATGCAAGTTAACTCCCTCCATCAATACAGTCAGGAAAATAAAGGAGACTGGTGGGGAAACAGGCAATTTCCAAAGGTGGAAAAAATCCTGACAAAGTGCAGTGAGGGCGAAAGGTCTAGTTTTGAATGTGTCATTTGATCCTCCTGGAGGAACAAAAGTAGGTGATCCTGTTGAACTTCATGTTGACCAATGTGTTGGTTTATTTTGTGTGTCATCTTAAAAGCAACAATATATTACATAATACACACACACACACACACACACATATATATATATATATATATATATTCATATTATATTAGACATGTTGCTTTTCACATTCCTGTTATTTATTTGCCGCATAGGGACAAAGATCTCAGAATACAACTTTATTTGATTTTTTTTTATTCATTAGACCCAGGCTAGCTATGAAAATCTATTAAAACAAAATGTCAGGGTGTGGTCCTCCTTGGTGTTACACATTTTAAAAATATCTTTTTGCAGGAGTAAGGCTACAGGAAAGACAGGGCATCGCCCTTCCCCGCTACATCCTGGAGGTAAGCTAAAGGGTCCTCAAGTTTTCCTCTGTGCTAAGTGCTTACAGTCTCACGATACCCCTGCTTCTGTTTCAGACAAGCATTGAAAGTTTACTTGGAATCCTTAATAGAATCCAGACACCACCATGATGGTATCCTACCCAGAGGAGAGGCAGGATCCCATTCATTCTGTTTGAGTAATTTCACTGCTGTAAGTGCATGAGGAGGTGGGTTATAAAGACTGTTTTCCCTTGAAAATATATTTGAAACAGTTCCCTTATTATCTGGTAACATGAGTGTGTTGTGGAGTTACTGAAGCTCAAAATTTTAATTCCCCCTCCAGAGAAATAATAAGAAAGTTCGATAGCATAAAAACATGTACTAAATATTGTTTCATTCTATACAAATAAAAGCATTCTGAAATATCCAAAGTAGGTTTGAGTCTTCCCTACACCATGACCTGCTTTTGCCTACTACAAGTTCCTTCTAACTATCTGGGAATGATCTAAGCCAAGGTCTGTTGATGCATTTGATGATCATTGACAGAGCAGGGAAATGAGAGCGTTGAGAAGCAGTTTAGCCGCTGTTCATAAACTGGGTGAAATGAGTCTTCATTATCCTACCAACATTTCTGATAGAAGTATATTAATAAAGTATGAGGCCTGGAAATAGCATGGCAGAAATGGCAGGGGTAGGGGGATGATAATACCATGAGAAAGTAAGAATGAGGCAGAGGCATTACAAATCCTAACTTTATCCAGCTTGTTATTATGATCAATTATATATTATCAACAAAACTCTTCCCTTGGCTTGGAAGTAAATAAATACAAAGCTAGGAGGTAGCACACAGAGATCTGAAATGATGGAGACCTCATGTCATGAAGTCAGAACAAGGGAACGGGACTGAATGTGGCAAAGATAGAGAAGAGAAAAGATCATTTGAATATTTAATGTTAGCAGATTTTGTCCAACCTGACTTATTCTCATTAAATTGTCATTAATGCAGGGAAATGCATATAATTAAATCTTGAGTAGATTGTTAAAATCATTCACATACCAGGTCTCTGAGAAAGAAGAGTACTGAGCGGGAATTTAGTATGTGTTGTGAACTGGAATAGAGATGTAATGGCTGCCTAGAATTTGAGGAGCAATAGATCATACACACAATGAACTCTCAATCAACACAAGGAATTTGGTTCTAAGAAGTTACTTATGACAACCAGACACACCAGTGTCATCTCCTTCAATTTATTCAAGCTCTCCCGGCCACACCTAGGCTTCTGGGGCTCCGAGTAAAGGGGTGGAGTAAAAGAACATTATTTTTGGCAAGAACAATAAGATCTCTGTCAGAAGATGGGAAACTTCTTTGTCTATTCAATCTGTTTGAGCTCACTTTTTGGACCCAAGTTCCACTAGGGGCTTGAGTTTATAGAGTGTCTAAGATGCTGTGTACCCAAGGAAGAAGAACAGTGGGTCACTACTATGGATTTGTTCTTCTAAGAGCTAGGAATAATGATTTGGAAAGTTTTCCTGAGGAGTTTATTGGTTAGTTGGATGAAATATTATCAAATTTGAAATGTAGAGTATCTTAGGCAATGCCTGTCCAAGTCCCAAGGCTACTTTGTGGGCATTACAGGCTTTATAAACTAGAAGAACTAGAAACTGCCCTATTTAAAGAAGTGTTATCACGAAAACATGTTCTTCCACCATTCCCAGGCAAAGTGAGTTCCCACAAATGCAGACAGAAACAAAGAATTTGGTTTGGGAACATTTTAGATAAAAGTATGTTTATCAGAGAGGGCATTTATCAGAGAGCTGACTCAGGTTTGTTTATCTACATGTTCTGAGAAAGAGATAAAAGGTCTGTCAGATAGTCTAATCAACCTACTGTATACAGAAGAGAAGGCTGCCAACAAGAAGATGGCAGTGCACTGTTACTAGATGTACATGGTGCCAACCTTAGAATAAAAAACCCATTTTCTGAGTCCTGGCCCAACAACCTCTTTATTAACAAAGATGCAAAGAAATTTCTGCTGAATCCCAACAACTCAACTTGTCTCTATTAGAGAGATAAGTATGTGTCCTCTGGTTTGAGAATTTATTCATGCTGTCTAATTCTTAGTTTTGCTAAGGTTTTTCCTAACATAACGAAGGAAATTGTACAGAGGCTGTACCAAGGAGCTGCATGCCACCCACATTTCCTTCAGCAATTACTTACTTTTTATGATGCAAACTGAAATCTGCAGCATCACTGGATCCAATAACAGGAGGAAAGATTTAGCCAGAGTAATAAAGCTAGAAATAAAAAAACTACAATAAATTCTGAACAGATTGCATAACTAGGTTGTGCCTTTGTTAAAGCTCAGTTAAAGTTACATTAGTAAGGGAAACATAATAATGGTAAAAAGGAAAAAATATTAATCTTTTCTGTTTCACTAACTTATTTATTAATATATTTGATTATTTATTATCAGTAATTTTGATCAGTGATGTTCTATCTTTGGAGACTGGACCCATGAATATGGAAGGCTAATTCTACTGTTGGTTTTAATTGCTATTTCTACCTAAAGACATATTACAAGCTTTCTAAGGATGTCTTATCAAAAGCAGCTTTCTGAAATTCTATATTTGAAAAATATACACTTATCAATAATAATTCCCCCCAAAGTCAAGTTTTGTGGGAAGTTTAAACTGTCTCAAAATATTGCAATGACCCTTAAAAGTATTAGTCACAGAAGTTGGGAACTTAAATTTTCTTTTCTTGAATAATTTACTCATTGGCAAGCTAGACAAATAACAAAGATCTAGCTAAGATATGATTTCCACTTTTGCTTAATTAATCTAGTGTCCCGACTTCCCTTTGAGGATTCCATAGATCCTATATCCACCCAGGAGCCTCACCTGCTATCTTTATTCATCCTAGCGCTAAGACAGCACAGGCTATCCCCAAACTTGTTATTCCCCCAAGCATTTTTTTTTATAAGTCTTGTCCTATCAGTTACAGCAAATCATTTTCTATGAGCCATTCACTGTAATACACTTTGTATTTTCTTTTTTATGTCATGTTAAGAGAAGGGATCAAAACTGAAGAATGATAGTTTTTTCCGGCTAAGATGTCATAGTTTAAAGATGGAAACAAGTGAATAGCTAAAGCAATAGTTGAAGTTACTCCAGTAGAAGCCAGTATGCAGAACAGGCACCCTACTTAGAAGACGGAAGCACTGATACAGGCTGGTGATACCTTTGTGCAGAATGAGCCACAAAAACATCAGACAGCTAGCTCTTCAGACAGACTGAAGGAAAGGAAGTGTTTCTCAGGCAATGAAATAAAGGCACAAAAATATAAACAAAAGCAGAAATATCTCCATCAAGACATAGGATATGAGTAGAAAGGCACAAAACTGTAAGCGAAAGTTTATGGGCTGTAAGGGACGATACTCACATTTATCAGTTTTATAGTAATAGAGATTGACTTGTGGGGCAATAACATTGAACCTGATGAACCATACCAAGTATAGGAAACAATTCAGTGGTCCTAACAAGAACCTGTAATTATTACCTAGATTTACAGATGATGAATCTAAGACACAGGGAAGTAAAGATACCCATATGAACTCTATGATAGAGCCATATTTCAAATCAGGGAGCCCCAAAGGTCCTTACTTAGAAAAAGTTATATGCAGCCACTACAGCAGCCCCCACCTCCAAAACTGACATAACATGCAACAGTCACAGTAATTCATGCCCAGGCTTCTTACACCTTAGCAGTGTCTCTCAACCTTCCTAATAATGTGGCCCTTTAATACAGTTCCTCATGTACTGGTGACCCCAGCCATAAAATTACTTTTGTTGTTACTTCCTGGCTGCAATTTTGCCGCAATTATGTATGCATTATAATGTAGATGTTTTTGGAGACAGAGGTTTGCCAAAGGGGTTGCAACCCACAGGTTAAAAACCACTGCATTATAGGAAAGTTTTAAATGCAAATTAAAGTTTCTTGCCTGGCCTACAAATACTACTGTGTTCTATGTGTACAGGATGGAATGGCACCTTTCTCTTCTTTTCCATCCAGCGAACATACAATGACATACGTTTACACATGGAGAACTTGATTTTTCCCACCTGGATGAAAGAGAAAAAACTCAATTTCCGGTGTACAAAGAGCAGTTTGCTATAGAAGGAATGATGAAAGCGGTTCCCCAAACTGTTTTATCTTGGTCAAACTTTAGCTCCGAATAAAGCCCTCAGTTTCCTGAAAACCAAGGAGAGCTCACACTCAATTACTTATAATTTATAAGTAATCCTTTTTTAAAAGACATGAAATCAGTCTCTAAATGAAATCTTTGTAGGAGCAGAAATAGCCCAAACTCACGTCTGTTTATGATTAGGACTAGTAAAATGAAAGATTGTTCAGCAAATATTAATAAAGAAATGACACACACGTAAAAAAGAGAGAGAGCGCGCGTGCGCAAGTTAATCTCACTTAGGACTACCAAAATGAGGAAACCAGCTCGTGAAGAAGTCTTTGGCTTGGAATGGATATGCTGAGTCTTCTGTTAAACTTGACCTTCAAAGAGCTACCTTCATTTGGAACAGGTGTCGATGAGTGGAGGCGAAATCCCGAGACTGCCTGGTGTTCCTACACCAGAGAGGAAATGAAAACCCCTTGGCTCATTTTCTTCTCTGCTTTAGTTATCTTTGCCCCATGTACTTAGCATAAGGCAACTCTCCTGGAGAAGACAGCGTTTTCTTTCTAAGGACAAAGACCCTTGGCAATCAGAAAAATGACATTTGTGGCAGCCCTCCCAGGCAGAAATTCCTTGGAGAGTTCCTATGCATTTTGGCTTAGTGTGCGTTTTGGTACTCAGTATTCAACAAACAAGGGCTCACAGGCTGAAGAAAGCCTTCCCTATGGTTTTCTAGGACCCTGGATTCAAAGATTTTGCATTATTTTAACTACTAAAAATAAAAGATCAAAGGAAGAATACTTGAATTCAGATTTCAGTATGAATAATGGCTTGTTAGGACTCTGTCGTGCCTCTTAATACACATTTTCTGCAGTTGCTCTGAGCTACAATGACATTAAACAGTTTTTCAAGAGCATATAGTTGCTAGGCCTGGAATACAGGCCTACAGTAGCATCTTCATACTGAGTTCAAGGCACACTGAAAAACTTGTTTGGTCGTGTCTTATATTTTTTCCCTGTTTGTTTTATTTTATTCTTGTTATTGAGCTATATATTTTTCTATGTTCTCTTCCCTTTCTCCTCAATCCTCTTCTGTCCACTCCCATGATCCCCACACTCCCAATTTACACAGGAAATCTTGTCTTTTTTTTACATCCCATGTAGATTAGATCCATTAGATCCATGTATGTCTCTCTTAGGGTCTTCATTGTTGTCTAGGTTCTCCAGGGTTTTGAATACCTGATATTTGACAAAGAAGCAAAAAAAATAAACAAAATAAAATAAAATGGCAAAAAAAAGCATTCAACAAATGGTGCTGGCATAACTGGATATCAACATGTAGAAGAATGAAAATAGACCCATATCTATCACCATGAACAAAGCCCAAGTCCAAATGGATCAAATATCTCAACATAAAGCCAAACACACTGAACCTTATAGAAGAGAAAATGGAAAATACACTTGAACGCATTGGCACAGGAAACCACTTCCTAAATATAACCCCCAGCAACACAGACACTGAAAGAACCAATTAATAAATGGGAGCTCTTGTCTTGAAATTTTAAGAAACAAATGTGAAAAAGATGATTTAAGACATAGTTCTGTATAGTCTAATGGTGTAACACTTTATTAGAATATATGGCACCCTGCATTCCATCTGCATGGTACACACACACACGCACACACACACACGAGAGAGAGAGAGAGAGAGAGAGAGAGAGAGAGAGAGAGAGAGAGACAGACAGAATCAAAGAGAGAGACGAGGACAGAGACACAGAAAGACAGAAGTACAGAGGAACAGAGACAATATAATAAAAGAAATATTGCCTGCAATTCTAAACTGTTTAGTATTTAGCCCTCTACAGATAAAAAAAAAAAAATGTTTGAAGATCCTTAGCCCAGAGCGTAAAGAAACAAACTGACAACATCTTTTCCAGAAACTGCATCCCATCAGATTCTGAGGACTTCTCAGAGGTATTTGTAGAATCCCCATTTAATTTCTCTGGACCATTGGGATTTTACCACATTTGACACAGCATTGGGTCAGAATAAACTCACCAGTGAGGTGCCAAGTCATTTGTTATTATTGGATGGAATCATTTGTAATCACAATTTTAGGTGGAAATAATTAAATGTCAGTCTTTTCACGAGTTCCACGTGAGGCTCTGAGACATTCTGCCAAGAAAAGAGTTTGAGTTAGTGTGCTCCTCATTGGCTTTCCTCTGTCAGGAGCGGAACCTGGCTTTGCTAAAAGTTCTAGCAATTGGCATGAGAAGCACAGCACAGGTTTCTGGACGACCTAGCAACCAAACCATCAGCTTAAGCTGCTTGCCATCTATCCATCTGCCTTTGGAACAGTGTTATACAAAGGACATGGGCACTCGAAGCATCAGCCATAAGGTTAAGATGTTCCTGTGAACCCGTGTGTTTCAAAGAACAGTGCAGGTCAGTCACGGAGGCTAGCGTTTCAGTTCCTTTCCTTGAGTTTTCCAATTGTCAATGCACTTGACATCAGAACATGGAACTGTGAGTCAATGCCATTGCAGTCAACTTTCTAGATAGTTATTAAAGAAAAGTAAAATGTCACGCATTCAGATGTTTACATAAGTATATGTATATATAGGAATGCAAACATTTTACAGAAATTTGTATACCATAATTCTATCTGTACACACACAGTACATATATGTGTGTGTTTACACATAAAATAACGTCTAAAGGTTAAATCAGTTTTAATAATTTATAAATTGAATATAATCGATATTTGTTGAAAACAGTAAACACTTCAAGTTTAGGAAATGCATATTTTCTCCTTGCTTGGCCTTTTTTATATGATTTGCATTATAATTCCTCCTAGCTAAGAAACCTTGGAAGTAAAGGGCATGCCTAACTGCCTAACAAATTGTTTAAATTTGCTATGCTCCCCAGGGATCTATGTGTTATCAGTTTTTTTTTTAAGTTCAGGGAAGGGACTGATTAGATCATAGGCCTCTACCCTAATCAAGAGATCAAACCCTTGATGGATTCACCTGTGTCATCATTAGGACATGATGGGAAACTAGAAGGTGTGCTAGAGAAAATTTTTTGTGCCTAGCCCCTCCATCTCCCTTTTCGAGTCTCGGAGGTTTTGATGTGAACAGCCCTGCTCTATCACAGGCCCTGTCATGGACTCTGACTCACCATAGGCCCCAAATCAACAGACTAAGCTGACCGTGGACTGAAAAGTCTGAAACTATAAGCCAAAATAATGATTTCTTCTCTCAAGTGGTTTATGTCAGAAATTCTGTTACAATGGGGAACGTCTGACTAATACAGTAGTCATTACTGTTACCAGCTTGCACCCATGTTATTGCTGGGACAGAAACACCAAGACTGAATGAAGGTGGGAGGGATAGAGAATGTCCAATAATTTAGATGACAGAAGTGACCTTGAACTTAAGTCCCATCTCTGTATCTTTCCAAACAATCGAAATCACACCTCATGTATAGGAGAAGGATTTCAATGAAGCTTCAGTTTGGATTGAGGTAGAAATAGATTTTGCCATAGGGAAAGTGTAAGCAGTGGTAAACCATCAGCTTGGCACCGTAGATGGCAAGCGCTTTTGTGCGAAACGTAAACTGGAAGCTCATGCCGTTGTCTTCGAGGTTAATTGTGTTCTTTGCTGCGGCTGTTGTAACAAATTTCCACAAACCTGGTGACTCAGACAGCAGACCTTTATCCTGTCACAGTCAGAGGCAGGAACTCGGTGTTCCAGCAGGGCCGGGTTTCTTCCAGGGCTCAAGGGAGAATCCATTTTGGCCCCTTTCAACTTCTGGGGTCTGTTATCACATCTTGGCTTGTGGCTACATCTCTCTGTTTCATCTTTAAATCTTTGACTGTTTTTTTTTTTTTGTCTTTGTCTAAGCGCTTGTACTTTTTTCTTATAAACCACTTGAGATGATATACAAGGTTTGCCTAGCTTTGATAAGATAAACTTCCTGTTGTAAGATGTTTCTCACATCTTTTGCCATGTCATGGAACATTCACTGTTTGCTACATAATATCGAATTCAGAGATACTGAAGATACAGAGATATGTCTTAGATATATATTAAGAGATCATATCTTTTGTAATCTACCAAATAGTGACTTTTATAAGACTATTCCTTAATGAATTGCTTTAAATTTTCTTTTAAAAATAAAAATGAAATTACCTTTGAATTTGGTGCTAACTTATTATTATTTAACTTTAGTGATGACTGTCTTCTCTGAAAATATTGCCATCTTGATTCGTTAACTCTACAAAATGACATATAGACACATAAAATAACAGAAAAGAAAACTCCCTAAGTAGGCCCATCATGCAGGCCATGGTTTCAAAAATTAAGAATTAAATGTGAATAAATTATCAAAGAAATTTCTATTACTTTTTTTTCAGTTTTTTTTAACCCCACAAGAAAAGATCCCCTAAAGACCTTCTCTTTAATTAGTATCAGAGTATTGATATTGAAAGTGGGTTAGGAACACAATACTAGTCTGTACTCAAGAACAAGAATAAAAAGTGCCTTGCAAAAGATGGCCCCCATGTGCTTGCTCACATCTGACATGGAGAACTCACTCTATGGTGCTGAGGCCTGATTATAACCAGCTGCAAGCATACAAGCCACACAATAATCTCTCATCCGTATAACCACTTGGAAATTTTCTTTCTTGTTTCCTTTCTCCCAAGAGTTACATAAAATATGACCAAACCTTTCTCTTCTTAGTAAAGGCTGACCTTTACAAGTCCTTACTGAGGAGAGAGAGAGAGGGGGCGGCGGGGGGGGGGGGGGAAGCACAGGCTTTACTTGTTTCTCCCTAATTGACTGACAGATCTTCCTATGTAACCTCTTGTGAACCATTTCATACTGGTTTCCAACAGCATTGGCAGACTGCTTATCTTTACGGCCTAAAACCCACCACTGAAATATAATAAGCTGTTTAGGATAGGGGCTTCCACATCTCAGTAAAAATATGAATTACTGATCGTGTGTTATCATTGAAATGTCCTCCTGCCAGCTGATTTTCCAACACAGCAACTTTTAGTCACATTATTGCCACGCTTCCAGAAAGTCCCTAGACCAGTCTACCCTTAACTAAACTAGAGCCCTCTAGAAAATTTTCTGTGGATGTAGAATGTAAAAAGAATAATAAAAAGGGAGGACTAGAAGAGTCAGAGACACTCGGTGGCATGTACATGTTTTTTATATTAAATATATAACATCTTAGGAAATCTATGTTCAAGGAAAATATCACCACTTTGAAACAATAAAAACGAAAAATTATTAAATCACTGCTTTAATCTCCTTAACAAGTTAAACAGAGGGTCATCTGACCTTTTCAGTCGGACATTATTTTGTGTGTGTGTGTGTGTTTTTTATTCCAGAAGAAAATAAGCAAGCATTATTTAAGGGAAACAAATACAGTTAAAAAAAAACTTGCATTTTAAAATGGAAAAAAATAGAGCAAAATAGCTACAAAATTTCTTACCTCTGAAAAATAGTTAAATTACAGGTAGAGAATAAATTAATAAGCTTGGAAGTGACCTTTATATTCAAATATGCAGGCTTGGACAGATGACCCTGGATGTGTGCTCCCCACCCCATGTGTGTGTGAGCAAACACTACTCATAAACAGCTCCCTCCTCCTAGTGTCCTAGTCCAGTCAAACATATAAAGTTGGATTGGATATGTTTATAATATTAAAGTCATAGAACATAGCAAATTTACTTTAAGTGACAAACATTTATTAAATGGAACAATGGCGGTACATCTCATATAAGGAAAAAAGGTTATAATAACACTTGAGTGTTCAAGGTGCTTCTAACTGAGTTGTTATCAAAGACTCATAAATTTATTTCTGGTTCACAATAACTCAGTCAATGTTCTACAAGCCACCTCAGTGTCATAATAATGTGAGGTGTTTGTTACTTAAAGCACCTTTTCTAGGTTATATGTATTACAGTTATAGCCTTGACTCTAAATCAGTGATGAGTGATCGCATTGTGGAGGTTAGGATTATACTCATACTCCTGCAGTTTAGTGGCCTTTAATTTCAGCATTCAGGAGGCAGAGAAAGGCAGTTAGGTCTCTGTGAGTTCAAGGTAAGACTGGTCTACTTATAGAATTCTAGGCCAGCCAAGACTAGATTACCACTTGGCTTCTCTCTTGTTGAAAGTAACAGAAAAATTTATTTAAGTCATTTAAACAGAGAAAATTTATTGTTGGTGATTCATGTCTGTGTTAGTAATCATAGGGAGTTCAGGGGCTCAAACCTATAGCTCCTCATTTTCTGTCTCTAGCAGGCAACCTCTAGCAACTTTTTGCAACCAAAGAAATTTTGAAAGCAAGAGTAAAAGAAAGAAAACGGAGAACTGCAGATGACGAAAAATATGTATTTTAGAATCTAAAACAAGCCCACAAACGTCTTTTTAGGCTGCTAGTATTATTTAGAGCTAGGCAGCTTCCACAGCTCAAAGCCTGAGTAACAGTCCTGGAAAGCACTGTTTCCACTGGGTTTTCAACATCTTAATGCCCGCAAGGTAGAAACTGCATAAGGGACTGGGGAAGAATTCTGCAGTAAAGCAATTGACTGGCATGCCCTAGACCCCAGGTTCCAGCTCCAACACTGGAGGAAGAAGCAAGGATGAGAAGAGGATACTACAGTAAGGTAGAATATGATTTCACGAATGAACATCTACATGCTTCTGACTATATCCTAATTACTGGTATATCAGAACAGCCGTGTGAAAAAGAATGGCAAACCTTGCTTCTTGGTGAAATAGATATGAGACTTGAAGCAATTTTCCAGGGAGGCTTAATCAGGAACTTGTCCATTTTAACTATTTAGCTGACCAGTTAGGAAAACCCATAGTGTTATGCCAGATTTAGCACTACAGTACACACAGGAATTTTGATATGTTATTACTATTTGATGTATAATTTATATTTTTTATTTATTTGTACTAGGTAAGTTACAGCAATGTAAGTCATAAAAGAGTCTTCTTGTGTCGTCATGTTATATACTCAGTATGAGAATTTAGCACCTAATCCCTCACAAATACTTTGTTGAGTGTGCTCAGTCATTTTGATTTTGGTATAACTATCAAGCATCTAGGCATTATACTACACACTCAGTGGATTCACAACATGATGGAGGATTCCTCTCTGTATGCTGTGATTACCATTAATTAATAAAGAAACTGTTTTGGACCTATAGCAAGGCAGAACTTAGCTAGGCAGGGAAAACTAAACTGAATGCTGGGAGAAAGAAGGTGGAGTGAAGGAGAAGCCATATAGTCCCACCTGAGACAGACACAGGAATTCTACCCAGTAAGCCACAGCCTCATGGTGATATATAGATTAATGGAGATGGGTTAATTTAAGATATGAGTTAGCAAGAAATAAACTTAAACTATTGGCCAACCAGTATTGCAAATAATAGGTTTCTGTGTGATTGTTTTGGGGCCTAGCAGCTGGAACTAACAAGCAGTTTCCTACAACACATTTTCAGTTCTTTCTTGAGTTCTGGTGGCATGTAGTCATAGTTGCCTGTTTAGTCTTTATAATAACTCTGTGAATTTTCATAAAGAGCCAACCCTCAATGTCACACTAGTAATAATCAGGTTATTGTGCTCACTGGATAGAAAAAGAAGAGAATTGGTAGTAGTAAGAAGTCATTTTTTTTGTACGATACTAAGGATTAGATGCCAAAATGTGTTAGCACTTGAAGTTGTTAAACGCCCATCTATCAGTTGCACAATAGAAATAAGTAAGTCCTTTTATTAGGAATTATTAAACAATTCAGTGAATTACTATGACCATGGCTAAGTGTCTACGCATACACAGTAGAAAACAAGGATAGCAGGAATATTTCACAGAGATCTTTTACACAGGCACATAACAATTTTTATTCCTTTTCAGAATAAATTCTCTTTATCTGTCATTAACATCTTTACCTTTCTTCTAGACATGAATGAACCCGACCTAATGGTAATATCTTTAAATTTAAAGAGATTAGATTAGTCAAACCAAAGACAAATACTAACTCATAAACAACAATAGCAAAGACAGAGTTCTGAGTCTTAATGTCTGTTTCCTATGGCAGTTTGTTTGTAAGGAGGACACAAATATTCGCATTGAAATTTTTTTCAGTGTAAGTTTTTTCATTTTTCTGGGTCAGACTATGCATGTCTTTTGCAGCTTATAACAATTTAATTGCTAGTTTTATCTTTGTTTTGAGAATTGTAACAATCTTTGGTTCAAAATCAAACTTCCGTGTGTCTGGTAGCTCAAAATTACTCGTGCTTCATGAAAAATTTAGACTATGAAAAATAATATGTGCACTAGTACTCAATGATGTTAAGAAGCCTGTCCTTCCTATAAGTGTTGAATACACTGACCTTATCTGCTCAGGAAAGAGATGGCATTAAGAACGTGAGTTTCAGACTTGGAATTTCTAGGTTCCAATTATACTGTTACTTAGTGATTATTTGATCTGAGGATTTGACCATTGCTAATTCCAGTTATGCTTGGCTTTGCTTTGACTCGTTTTGTTTTAAGTTGTAGTCACTCTACCAGGGGCCAGCATACAGCATGTGATCCGAAGTCCTGGGTTATCAAGTGTATGTCACCAGGCCATTCTACATGTCTGATTCTTTTTTAAATGTTTAACAATTTCTTATTTAACTTTTTTCTTAAAGTGTATTTTGATCATGTTTCTTCCCAGCAACTCCTCCCAGATACCCCCACCTCCTTCCCTACCCAACTTTATATTTGTTTTCTTTCTTTCTCTGTCTCTCTTTTCCCCTTTCTTCATTTGAAAAAAACAAAGAAAACTCCATAACATCACTTAACTACAAATCTACAAACTCTGGGACCTATAATAACGAACTAACTGCAAGATATATTGGGATAATAGTGGCACAGGTATTATGGTAGTACCCAACCACTTTTTGATTGGATTTGGGCTCACTCCATGACACTCCTAAAGTAGCCAAGAACCTTAGAGTAAATAAACCTAGGAGAAAAATCTATTACTCTGCTACAGAGACATAGCAATAACATTGCTTTTAAAGTCATAGTGCTATAACCACAGACCAGTGTTTCATTCAACCCACATCAGAGAAGCTTCTTCTTTAAATAGACGAGATTTAACAAAGTGATCCACAACTGGACAACGTGCAGAGAGTGAGAGGCTTAGAGCACTCAGTCCTAAACGGAACACCTTCATCATACCCTTCCACTCAGAACTCAGCGACAAGGTAGGGAGGATACGGATGACTCTCAGGAAACAGTGTCTTCCTGATACAATGGGACTGATGCACATGTGAATTCAAAGAAAAATATGCCATCATATTCAAAACCTGCACTGGCTCAAGCCAGATGGGGTCCCTGTGCTGAGAGAAGAAGCAGACATGGACTTCAATCCCAATCAAGAGTGTATTTGCAGTTGATGACCACTGGCGTGGTGGAGGATCAGCTTTCTCCTACAGAACATCCCTGTGTGCACTGGCTACACCGTGGTCCAGGTCCCATGACCAGGAGTGGTTGGTCAGCACAGGATGAAACTTTATGATTCTTTTGTGGACTTTTTCTTTTGTTTTTAATTTTTTTGTCTTATTGAACTTTCGTTTGTTTGTTTTGGTTTTTGAATTTTGTGGGTTTGTGTGTTTTGTTTTTTTGTACATTTCTGGTTCTTAATTTTTCAATCTGGAGGCCAACTCATGAAGTAACTTCTGAATTTGTGTCACATTCACCACATGGCCTCCTATAAAGGAATAGCTCAATTATGAATAGGTTTCTGAATATTCTTTTTATCATGTTTTTAGTTGAAATAAAATCACATCATTTTTCTCTTTTTTTTTCTCCCTTCAGCCTCTTCCAACTACCTCTCTGGAACTCCTCCTATGCCCCCTACTCACAAATTGATAACCATCTTTTAATATTACTTTTATATGTGTGTTTGTTTGTGTGTGTTTACTATTACTCTGATAAAAGACTATAGCAATAAAATAATAATAGACATTCTGCTATATCAATAAACAGTACCTCACTCAACCTTTACAAGATAAACTTTTTGAAGCAGATGAAATAGACACACACACACACACAAAGAGAGAGAGAGAGAATGTTTTCATAGTCACTGTGTTAATATCAATAATTATAATATATCTGCATTTAATGACTTAGATAGATTGGGTGCATATAAAACCACATGTAGTATTTCCACAGTAAAAAAAAAAAAAGGGGGGGGTGGTTATCGGGTGGGAGCCAACAAAGGAAATATGAAGCACCAGCAAAGACATGAAGACCAAAAACAACTTATCTGTGGAAGCTCTGCAACATCACACAATTATTTTATTTTAGCATTGGAAATACATTTTCTTCTCTGCCTCAAAAGGGCGGCTTATTTTTGTGCACTCAAGGAAGTCTTATATTTCCACAATATATTACTAATTACATTGCAAAAGATCTTGGACTTAGGAGATGTAATGACTCAAGCTAAAACACAGGTCTCAAATTTTACTTTCATATAACATAGGGAAACACACACACACACAATATGCCAGTTTTAGTTTTCACTTACATTATGAGTCCCAGCCTGAGTTGGCTTTAAAAGGCATGATGGAAATGATACCACTTTGGAGAGTTATTTTTAAGATTTAAAATAAAGCATAAACAATAACATTAAGATTGCCTCATGCTAAAGTATCTTTTGACTTCCTCTCTACATAAGTCCCAATGAATGAAGAGTGATTATCACTGGAACTGGGCATAGATTCAGGACCCAAACTCAGAGGCTGCCTAGAAAAACTATCAATAAATGATATATATCGTTTTGAGTTTTTATAGAACATAAGAATGAAGTTCAGCATACATTCTAACTAGATTTTTATTAACATGGAGAGTTCCAACTTATCTCTGAATTACAGTATTTTTTTCTGCATTCATTTCACTACAGTGGGAGACTCCTCATCTTAAAATCCACAGTAGGCTAATTCATCAAAAGCTTAAAGAAAAGAGTCATGAGAAAGACACATAAGTATTTAATCTAATTCAAAGCTTTTAAAACTGAATGCATTGTTCAGACTTTTGAAGTAAGGCCAAGACTTTTCTCTGGGAATAGATTCTCTCACAAAAATTGTACCCACATTGTGTGTATGATTTCCATATTGATTTTCACCAAGACGAAGTCCAATGTACGAAAAGGACAGATGTTAAGCAACATGGAAGCAAATACATCATACACAGACTATTACCGTTTCCTCATTTCTGCACATTTCTTGAATTTATCTTATGAGCCCATATTCTTTCTTTATTTTCTGTTTTGTTCTTCTTGTTGCTGTTTGCAGTGCTCAGCATTGAATTCAGGGCCTTGTATATACCAGTCACATGCCCCCATTACTAATTTACTTGACAGTTAGTCCACTTACATTTGATGTCATTTTGTAGACTATTACACAGCTTATTGTTGTTAGAATCATTTCTTGATAATTGATTTTAATCACATTAGTTAGGTTATATAATATGGAATGTATTAGAACAATCTGGTTTTAGACATTCCATGCATGATTGACTCTTGGTAAGCACTCAGTTTGTTTTATTGTAGCGTTGTTTTCATGGACACTTGGTGACAACTGCCAAGCCCTACCAGTTGGCTTTCCACTTCTCATATTTGTGTGAACTCAATCTTGACCCACTGCAGCGGCAGGAGGCACATAGTAGACTATATGCCCTTGAAGCACCCAAGGTATGCAGTCAGATAAATTTTGAGGAGGATACTAAAGGAAGCAAAGTAACATTGAAAGCTAAAATAAAAGAAGATTTTCTTAAGTAAGGTAGAATCCTCAATCAGATGATGTTCCGGGAGATTGCTGTGCTGAAGAGTTACTGTCTTAAGTCAAGAAGAGGGTTAAGAAATAAAGGGCTTGTTTTGGGTCACCATTTGGGGGTATGGTCCTTCATGGCTGGGAAGTCATTGCCACAGGAGCTTGAGTGACCAGTCATATCCCATTCAAAGCCAGGAAGAGGAAAAATTTGAGTACTAGTGTTCAGGCTGATTTCTTCTTATTCTCTCTGTACCTTCACTCACAGGGTGGTGCCATGTAGAACATTAGATGAAGCCCAGGTTTCTACTTCCAGTATATAAAGAAAAAAAAACAGAGAAATTACCTTATTTTTAATTTAACGTAATATGATTCAATAGAATAAGATGGTGTGGTATATAAGCTGTATTTTTACTAGTAGCTTTGAGTCTTGCATGTAACTCAGTAGTTGTGGCTTTTTTCTTCCCATCACAAACCCCCTGTACCTGTTTGTTTTGCTGTTACTACAGAAAGACTCAGCAAAGCACACAATTCTTCGAAGTATATCCATTCTGAAAATCTCAGTCTGTATTTTATTTCATAAAGATTACTATTGTAGTGGAGTGAACCTGAGAACTTGGAAGGTTGAATACAATATTGGAATTCTGCCTAAAGGATCGGGCAGAATTCTGTCAAATATTATTTATTGTTATCTTGTGAACCTTTATGAAGAACAATGGGCTGGTAGCACATTTGGATGCTCCCGCATTCTTTGGCATTTGTCTAAGCTTCTGCCAGCCAAGAGTCACCTTTCGAGGTTTGCATTTGCCCACCAGCAATTGCAGGTCTTGTGGAAAACTGCATACAGCAGGACTGAAAGGTCATTAACACCTCCACGTGGATGAGCTTAAAGGGGAAGAAGCTGGGAGTGGATGGGAATGAGAAATCGTTAGCATTGCCAAGTAAAGGGCAGGGCAAAGGGGGAAATCCCTGAAAGTGGAACTGGCTAAGATTAAACAATATCTCTCTAGCACTGTGTGCAAGCCACACCATGCCTTGTCTCAGCCTTGTCTATGCTCTTTAGAACATGTAGAAGAGTTTGTATAATACAGCACTGTTGAGTCATCTTAGAAGGATAAAGGCTAATCAAGGAAGATGGTGATTCCCTTTTGGATCCAGCATCCTACTTTGAGCATCTATCTGATCACTTTCTGCTTATGAGATTACAGGCAAGCGATGGAGGTATTTGGAGCTTCTATTTTCTAATTTAAAACTGGGGTTAAGACCTGGCAGCATGTTTATCAGTGATAAAGATGAACAAATCTATACCAGGCTTCTATAATACTAGATACACTCAAGAATCCACTGCCACTGTGGATGGGGAGAAGATGAATAAATGAATAAAAGTGGGACAAGAATGTTTTGGTGTCGCCAAAATTTTCAAATCAGAGTAAAAATTCCATTGTAGTCCCTAGACATCTATCTAGTTTTATAGGCAACATGCTAGATATTCACTTGTATAAAAGAAGTAGTCCCTACCTTTATGGAATTGATAGAGTCATTGTGTAAATAAGACAGATGGTCAATACTTCAGAAAATACTGGCAAAACTAAAGTCAGGGTCAGCCATGAAGTATGTCTAGACTTTAATTAATTAGAAATTTGGGAGGCTGGCAGTGAGTGCAACATGGAGGGAGCATCTCATATTTCTAAAAGGAGAGTTAGCTACCCTTTCAGTACATCCCCGGAGGGCTATACCAACCTTTGGGGACATAACATGCTATCAAAAAAAAAAAATGAGATATTCAGTTTCTTTCTCTGATGCTCCAGAAGAACACATGAAGACCAAAAAGTTGGCAAGTTAGACACCTTGGTTTTTGTGTGTAAGGGACTTGTCATCATTTGCCAAGAGCATATAAGCCATGGATTTTCAGGACACAGCTAAGGTGGGACAAAGCATAGCATGCAAAGGGGGACCGGCAATCCTGGGTCTCTGCAACTGGCAGGCATATTTTCTTTAATGCATAACTCTCCTTTCTGGGAGGCAAAACTAAGCTGCAAGGGAGCTGAGCTGCTCAGGAGCTGGTGGATACAAAAACGGGAGTAGCGCCCAAGCCAGATACTCTTCTCATTGCTCTGCATCGAAAGTCTGTCTGCCAAGAAAAGCAATCAGAGGCATTTGCATTTCCTACCCGAAATCAAGGACTTGGCATTGTCTGGATACAACTTCCTCATGAGTAAAATGAAGACATTGAACTATAGTGTCACTACAAACACTTTCATTTCACTACTGCGGTTTAATTATTTTCCATGTTCTTTTGAACATTTTCTCCAAATTAATTGTTGCACATTGTCTAGACAACCCTGGATCAATGAAAAAAATGAGAAATAAATAATAAGAAAAATGAGAAGAATTTTTTAATGAGCACAAATCATTAGAGTATTCAAGCTCGTGTATTAATGACTTTGGGGTGACACTGAGAAAATTCTGAAGTCCCTGGTGCACAGAATTGATGCCAGGAAGGTCATTCTGTCTTCCTACAGGTTATTTGACTGGACACAGGGCAGCAGTAAAAGAAAATGTACACAGGAAAAAAAAAAACAGAAAACAAAATGTTACTGAACTGAAAGCACCAGGGAACTTCCATCAGCAAGCGTAGCTCTTTCCTGGATAATGTCTGTGTCTTCTACTACTGTGAAAAAGGCATAATATCTGCAAGGAGCTTCTGACCCCTCAGAAGAAGAGCACATAAATAAAATATGAGGTGTCACTTTGAGTGGTAAGTTTTGACCTCAGACCTGGTCTGCATCTTAGGGCTCTAGGAACACATTTGTTTTGCTCTGTGGTTTCTTTCTTGCTATCTGATTTGCTGAGTCTTAGAGAAAAGACCTGAGCAAGAATGTTTTCCGTTTTCACGTATGCTTTAAAACATAGTTCTCCTGGTATTAAATGAAGGTACTTTGGCCATCTGATGTTTACCAAGGAAATAATTAGGCCCTTCCTTATGAGCAGAATCTTCCTCCAGCAGCTGCCCACCAGCAATTGTTCCGAGGTGTCTAAGGTCATTTCCTTTCCCAGACAGCAACTCCAGGCTTATCTGAGATCTTAATCTTAGGCAAACACTCTCCCAAGAAGCCAGGCAGCTTCTGGTTCTATATCATTAGCCCCGGACTTCTGAAGAGCTTCTTCAAAGGCAGCCGGTGGCCACACAACATTTACAATTGTTGATCCTCCAGAGAGAATGATGAAGCCCAAAGAATAGAGTAGGCTTTATTGACCAAAGGAGCCGAACCATGCTCCATTCAATGCAGCTATTGAAAGAACAGAAGAGAAAAAGAAAAAAAAAAATGAAGGAGTCTTTTGAAAAGTCTTGTCCTTGTAGATTCAGGATTTCCTCAAACTCACTCAGCTCAGCAAGACCTGAGCCCCAACAAGGCTTCTTATGTGTCTTAGGAGGGAGGGACAGCCACTGGATTTTGAAACAAAAACAAAAAACATACACTGATAAATATCAATGTGCCTACTAATAAAGTTTTCACGGAGTAAGCACCGAGTACCTGAAACACTGAATGCACTGCTTCCAGATGTGAGCAGCTCACTGGCTAAAGTCACTTAGGTTCCTTCACACCAAATAAACTAATAAGACAACCCACTTCATAGAAAATATGCTCAGATAGTATATACCTCTCCTACTGAAGTCTCTGTTCAGAATTACCAACTTAAAGTGTTTCTTAAAAGTTGCAGCAGTAAATTCTTGACACATATGTGTGTGCTAAAATTATGAATGCTAAGGAAGCAAAGTGGAGGCAGTGAACTGTGTCTACAGGAGACACACGGGGAACGAGGCTCACTGAGGCTAGAATGATGGACTGAGATGTGAGATTGCACAGTGCTAACCTTTCCCCCAGCTGTGTTTCAATTGAAAAAAGCTGACAATTGCCGCTAATTGCTTTGATTAGAGGTCTCAGTTTTCATCCCTATCGTTCATCTCTATCGTTCACACAGGATGAAACCCATTTACCAATTCTGTGCATTCTGTCACATGCTTTTATTCTAATGATTTTGTAGGAACAGAATAATTTTTGCTAATAATAAAAAGCTGATAGGTCACAGGTGGTTTGAGAGCAATATTCTGGACACTGCATCTCACACAGATATCAGGTGTCTTACGTAGTCTAGGGTAAGTGTTGATGGTTTGTAATTTAAAAAGACACTGGAGGGCCAGCAAGATTTCTCGGTGGTTGGGGGAACCTGTAACTGAGCCCAAGGATGAGAGTTTAATACCCAGGACTTACATGGAAGGAGTCTTGAAAGGTGTCCTAATATGTCCTCATATGGTCAGAATCATGTATACGGCCAACACACACACACACACACACACACACACACCATTCCAGAAACTTCTTCATTTCACCCGGTTGAGCAGTCTAATTGTCAGTGCAGTTACCCTTATATCATTCATACAGACCCCAGATCTCAAAGGAAGTACCCTGATGGGGCTTGCCTCATTTATTCAATCATAGGGACAATTTTGCTCCCAAATCTGTCTTATTTTTAATCGAGAATTTCCAGAGAAGGCATTTGCTTAAATGATATTTCTGTGCTGGGTGTGGGAAAGTGGTTTGTAGAACAGACTGCCCCTTTTCAATATTTAGCTTGGAACTTCCATGATAAAAGAATAATTTGATGAGAATAGTATTTTATTCAAGAGATTGACTGTCATTGAAGTCTCCTTACTATATAAATGCATTTTTCATTTCGAACTCCGTCAAAAGCACTGCTTTCTGATAAACAAGCTATGTACAGATTCTGTGGTGGGCACTTTCAGCATTTCTTCTTGAGTTCATTATCCACCAGGTCCCTCCCCTTGGAGCTCAGGGTACCCAGTAAGAGTTGGGGAGGAAGAAATATAGGAGCCAGAGAGGTCAAGGACACCAGGAGAACATAGCCCATAAACATCAACTAAGTGGGGATCATAGAGACACACAGAGATGAAAGTGGCAATCACGAAGCCTTTCACGGGTTTGAACTAGGTACTCTACATATATGTTATGGTTGTTAGCTCGGTGTTTTTGTGGGACTCATAACAACAACAAGTGTGGGGTATCTCAGACTCTTGACTGTTTCTAGGACCCTTTTTCTCCTACTGGGTTGCCTCTTCCAGCCTTTATAATAAAACTAGGTCTGTGCCTAGTCTTCTTGTAACTTTTGCCGTATTCAGTGGATGTCTGTTATTTTCTGAAAGAAAATGGAGGCGGGATCTGGGGAAGAGGAATGGGGGGTTGAGAGGAGTTGAGGGAGGGGAAACTGTGGTATGTAATGAAAACAAAGCAAAAGGAAACAAATATTATCACACAGGGAAAGGGGAAGTTTCAACCTTTAAATCTGTTAATTTTTATCCCTTCCTCACATAAAACGATGATGTCACAACAAACGATGACATAAGATGATCTACATAACCTGGAAAGATGACTGACATACAAACAAAAAACAAGAAAAGTAAGAATTCACAAAGAACAGTGGTTGTTATTGTAATGGCTATTCTCTTCTGATCACTTAGTACAATTTAGTAAAAAAAAGAAATCAAAATGTAACTGCTTCAAATGTAGGTAACTTTCTTTTTATCCTATTCCTAAACTCCTTGCTTGTAATGCGTTTCTGAAAATCCTTTTAGTATCGGCATTAATGCTGGGTGACCTCTGAAGGGCATTCTAAGTTATCTGTAAACTTCCCACCCTTGTCTGTCCAGTCCCTGCTCATATTGCATCCTGGTGAGCTTCTCTTGAGCAGCTCCCATCCTGTACAATACCATTCCCACCCGTTCCCCCATGTTGACTTCCATGGTCACTTCAGCACCTCTAACCACTGACAGTCAGCTAGAGGCTACCCATTTCTTTCCTGACTTCCCATTGACCTCTAGGAAACATGATGGCATGGTGTCATTGACTCCCTTAGATGTTCCAAAGTCAGTCTGGATAGTCAGATCCTAAATTGAAAACACGTTTCAGAAGACGTGAGATGCAGGCTTTCTTGTACATGCATTGTAGTGCTTATTGCTTGTTGGGACTATACAAGTTGGTGTTATTTTTAAAAAATGCATAAGATAATCCCTCTTTTTCAAGGCCATGACCCAACCCTTTTTTGGGGGGATTTCCAATCAATCATTTCCTCCCTTTACTCTGAAATCTAATCAATTTTAGCCTATATCATTTTGGATAGAATAATGTGAAAAGCTAATAAAATCTGAGAAATTGCCTCATTAAAAGAGGAACAGAGGAGTCTACATTTTAAGAATGGAGCATACAGTTGTTATGCCCAAATCTACAAAGTCCCCCCAAAAGCCAACAAGGAGACTGAGTCCTACATGTAAAAGCAAAGAGCCTTGATTTTATGCAAGTTTGCAAATCAGTCTCTTTGCATGTCCAGCATATTAAAATAAATGGAGAACCCCAAGATCAGTTAGAGTTGGGTTTTTATAGTAGGGGGTAAGGGGTTTCTGAGGTTCAGGACCCCTGATTGACTGACATTTGTCTAGAGGTGTCCTGGTGAGTAGGTGCTGGCAGGTGATCCTATCTATAGCCGTTGGAACGCTAGGCATTTCCTTTGGATGGTCTGTTCCTGGGTGGTGCTCAGGTAATCTTAGTTTATGGTCCTTCCTGCAACCAGGTATTGCTTCAGGATAAACTACTGAGACTCAGGCCTTCATTAAACTTATTGACGGCTGAGTCCTTCTCTGGCAGGTGATAATGGTTGCAAGTAAAGAACTTCCTTTGGGAGATCTGTTCATAATTAGCTTATCACAGCTGACTCCTACAACAGCCAGTCTCCATCCGGGTCCTACCTCAAGCACACAGCCACCAGGGCCCCTATCATCTAGAGTAACCCTGTGCTTCTCAGTGGTGCAGCATCTGCCAGAAGGATTGAGATACACAAGTTGATGTTTTTTCTCATCCCTTAGAATTAAGATTTATGGATCTCCTCAACTATGCCAAAGGTTTTCCCCTCAATAATTCCCTTCTAGTATATTTTAGCATAAACTTCACTTTCAATAGCAAGAGATCCTGTCTGTAACACACACACAAAGAAAGAAAGAAAGAAAGAAAGAAAGAAAGAAAGAAAGAAAGAAAAAAAGAAAAAAAAGAAGGAAGGAAGGAAGATATAAAGACAGAGGTAAAGGAAACCATTTCTGAGTTATATAACACATAGTTTTGGTGCTCATTGAATTCTTTAATCCTCATATACAAGCACAGTATTTCCCGAAATTTTTCTTAATGTTTTTTATTAGAGTAATCAGTTTGGATAGAGACGTTCTTATCACTATGACTAAATATCTGACAGAAAGCAACTTAAGGGAGGATAGGCTTACTGGGCTCAAGGTTGTAAGGGATACAGTCCATCACGGCAAGGAAGCCATGACAGCAGGAGCAACTGACAGCTATGGTGGCAGGTTCGCCATGTTCACATCTTAGCAGAACAGGAAACAGAGAAAGCAGAGCGTGACTTGGGTATAAAATAAACCTTGTCCTGACCCTGTCTTTGAGGACTATCTCTCAAAGCTTCCACAGCCTCTCCAAACAGCTGCATCATCTGGAGACCAAGTGCTCAGTCTCATGTTGCTGAGAAGCATTTACAGGCAACATAATGACCATTAATAAAGGAATTCCTCACTCACACAGAATAAGCTCCCCCTATTCTATAGTGCAGTTGGGACCTATCCACTTTGTGCAAAACATCCATGTTTGCTGTGGCTAGCACTGTCTGCTTTATCTGGAAGCTGAGGACTTATAAAACCTGAAAGGTTTTCTTAAGCAAGTGACTAGGATAACAGTTATGGTTTTCTCCGGAAAGTAATGGAGACAACCGATTTGCTGTGGCCACGATCCTTTTGCATGATGTCAGCAGTTTACGCACTATTGTCTTACTGTTTTCAGGAAGAATATCATTTAAAAAGGATCAAGAATTATGTATATCTATAATATCCATCATAATGTATAAGTTGTTATAAGGGCACTATAAATAAATTGAAAATGATATTTGTAGCTTCTTGATGTAGAAGATATTATAAGAGCATTGTAAATTGAAAATGATTTTTTTTTTGCAGATTTTTGTTGTCTTTATTAATAAAGATGAAATGGTGGGCAGTGCGTAGATTTGATTGACATGGTATAAGAACCAGTGCTGAGATGGTGTTGTTTCTGAATATAGAAATATAGATTCAAGGCTGTAGGTTCTTTTATGTTTTATGGAGGGCTAGTTAGATAGTCTGGAGCCAACTCTGTGAAGATATACCTTGTCCTGAGTCCCAGCATCTTTCCTGCTTCCTGGCAGTCATGAGGTGAGTCCTCTACCACAGTGCTTGGCCTCATCAGGGTCACATAGTGATTGGACCAAGAGGACACAGAGGAAACCTCTGAAACTAGAGCCAAAATAAATGTTTTTTTTCTTTTAAATAGTTTATCTTGAGTAATTTGTCAAAAGAACAGAATGAAGAAAAACATGTAGACTCTTTAAAATTCAGTTTTAAAAATTCTTCCATATACTTAATATAATGACTTCTTGTTAAACATATGCTATTGTGCAATCCAGACACCAAGTCTCTAACTTGTGTGATAAATACACAGTGCATAGTGAAGCCCACAGACAGAGTTTTTGCCAAATATCAAGGTAGAATTTTAAATAATAATAATAATAATAATGATAATAATAATGATGATTATATAAAGGATTATTGCTTTTGAGAACTCCCACCGAGGGCATGGATGTGGCAATGCTGTGCAGAATGACCGGAGAGAAAGCTCTGCTTTAGAGAGTGGAAGCCCTCATGCCTAAATCATGAAGAGTCCAACACAGATGGTCATTTAGAGGATCAAAATTAGATTCTAAATTCTAGACACACATCCAAGATGGGCCATCACAGATAACCAGTTTGCATAAAGAGTCAGAGTGAGTTTCAAATCCCACCCATAGAATGAATGTCAGGCACAGCCAAATCCAACAGCTCTGCAGTAGTACACAGGTAATTTTTGGAATATAATCTTAATAGCAAATAATCGAGCCTTTTAGTGTCATGTGTTTCCATGTGCATGAGTTTGTCTTTTATCTTCAAAATACCCAGAAGGAAAGAATTGTGGCCAGTAGTCCCTTTATCTTTAGAAGTCAGGCTACTCACCTACCCACCTGCTGTTAGACAATTTGACCCTGTGGCATGGTCTTAACACTGGGACGGTGTGAATGACAGTTCCTAGAGAGAAGTGATACTTTACCCTGAATCATCCACAAGACTGACTAGATGATAAGAAGCTCAATGGAGAGAAAGTGAAATGCCTTGAGAGCCCCCTTGCCTCACTCCCTAATAGCCATTCCTGGGCCACCTCTGGGTCTCACCTAACATCACTACGGTTATCACACAAAATCTTCCAGAATATTGAAGAGACCATCCATTTCCAACTGTCCAAAAGCTGAGAATGCCATTAAGAGCTTCTGGGGGTGGGGATGGTGAGGCAGAACAGAGGTTGTTTTCTCTTGCTGTGAACTTCAGATTTCTACCAATGCATTTAAAAATCCTAGATTTATGACTTCTCTTGTTCTGTAACTATAAAGACTTCAAAAATGCGCAGTACTTCGGAACACGGAATTTGTAACCCAAGTCTATATTCCCAGGCCACGGTCATCCGTGCTTGGCAGCAGAATAAACTATCTTTTACTCCCTTTGATTTGTGAACTGTTTCATGGATAGAGAACTCATCCTATGAGTTCCCAGAGAGCTAGGTATAAACACCCAAACAACCAGATGCCCTGGACACTCATGTATTCTCTCTTCTCTCTCTCCTCCATACAGCAAGTGGGTCCATCTGTCCTTTGGAGGCAGCTCTCCTGCCTAGGAAGATAACTTGTGCCTTGGCACCACCTTTGTCTGCAACCAAAACCCCAGTATTAACAGACCCTCCCACAACATCTTAAGTCAAACCTCCAGAGGAGCAAAACCCGAGAATTACTGAGATAAAACATGAAACAGATGCCAGATGTCTGTGCCTCGTTCCAAATCCACTGACCCTTTCCAGACTGCAGACACCTACACCCTGTGTCTTCTGCTTCCTGGAATCCACTCAGAGCTCCCACCCTTCAGCTTGGATGATTCCTTGGGGGATCAGAGTGCAGCCTGCCCTTACTCACTTCTTCTGTTTTGCACTCTGAGAACCATGGGGGCTGCTTTTAAAGATACAGAAACTACAGATTCCTTCTGGGAAGATAATCACCTGAGCAGCTTAGAATTCCAGAAAGGTAAAGAAGACACTTAGTGCTCTCCTGGCACAGACCCTGCCGGCTGGGCGAAGGAAGATTGTGCAAGAACAGAGCTGCCATCTCTCGATGTCCATTGCTGTGCTTCTTCCAAGTATTGCCCATAATTCCAGGCACGGCAATTTACGTCATTTATCTTCCTTACCTGAAGAGAAAAATAAACAAAAGCAGCCCCAAAGTTTTGTTATATTTTAGCCCTTTATCTGTGTTTTAGGTGTTATTGAGTAACATAAACGATTATTTTTTACAACTCAATTTTTTGTAAATGACAGGCAAAATGTAGGAACGTCTTTGGTATTATCTGTTTTTCCTTTTCCTTTATAGGGAGGGAATTGGAAATAAAATCAAGAATACAGAGAGATGAGAAACAGACAGAGACAGAGAACTTTCCTCCCCTTCCTCTTTCCCTTCTGTTCTCTTCCCTCCCTCCCCTCTCCTTTTTTTTGGCTATGGCTTCCAGACTTGGTTTCTTAGCATGTCAGTGAACATGCTCCCCAGACATTCAGAGCAGAAACCACCATTGAGTGTTGTGCTAGATGGAAATAGAGACAGCCCGAGTGTCCCTTCAGGAGTCAAGGTCTGCAGACTGGGGAGTCTATCTCTTTGTTTGGGGCTAGAGGGTTCACACCCCTCCACCTACTGCTGTCCCAAGTGAGTCAACAGACTTTTCTTGCCAGGCACAGCCTAAACACTCCCCACTTGGCAAGGATAGGGGGTGTTCCCCACAATTGCTCACTGACCTTTCATCTCTTAAAGGAATGAAAGTAGCAACCCCGGACCCCTCCCATGCCGCCTGGGGAACAAAGCCTCCACACAGCAGCAAGCAGACAGAGTCATAGCCGCTGCAAACAGGACTCCCCCACTTGTGCATACTTCTTTCATCATGCAGTCCGCCCTCCTGCAAAACACAACACAGGAAACTAGGAAACGTGAGCATTGCTGGCTGCCCAGTGTGTTTTCTCCTGGGGCCCCCTCTGATCGCAAACAAACCCATGTGCGCTGGTACACGGGGATCCCTTTGTCCTCCCAGTGACGCAACCACAGCTGAGGCAGGGTGGGAGCAGCAGCTGTAAGAGGCCACACAGCAGCACACTCGGGGGCTGGGTGGGATGACAGGTGGTTCCTCAGCTGGAAAGAAGATGCTAGCATGGCCCCCCACCCGCAAGCGAAGAGCAAACCTTGCTGGCTCCCTGACTCAGTTCACAAGTGTCTGTCAGTCGCAGGGCTTGCTAGGAAAATCTTGGTGTAGAGGGCAGGAAGGTGTCAAAACCCGTAAACCTTCCTCTGCAGGGACCTGGCAATCTAGACGGAAAAACGAGAAGGCAGAGAATGGTAACAGCAGTGGAAGATGAGTCAGTCCTCCTAGGTCTCTGATTGTTCTCCTTGCTTGTTTGTAACAGCATCTCAAGCATCCCAGGCTGCCTTCAAACTCACTGAGCAACAGGGATGGAACCCAAGGCTACATGCATGCTAAGCAGGCCCTCTCCTAACTGAGATACATCACTGGCTAAATAGTAGGTGATGTTAAAAGACACTCCTTATGGCTCCCCCTCAGCACTGCCTATCCTGTGGACTTTCCTCAGGCTACACTATGAACTTGGGCTGACATTTCTACTCTCATCATCTGTGGGTAAGATCTACTCCTTCCTTGGACAACATGGGCTTGTCTTCCTGGCTGTGGTCTCCCTGACTTCCTTTACTCCACACCCGATACTCAGATACTCAGCAGGTGTTTCTCTTTGGTATTTCTTGCTTATTTCTCTGACGTTTCATGTGTGCTTTTCCTTTTAATTATTGTGTCTTTGTCTTCTAGTAGACTACAGTATTCTTGAAAGCAGGCAGCTACAGCTTACTCATTTAAACACTCTTACCTTCTACAGTGTCTGCTATATAACAGGCGAAAGAGAAAGAGCTAGCAAGTCATTGTGTGAGGGTGGTGATAGAAAGCACCCCAAAGTCACTTCCAGTGAGTCATGACCTGTGTAACCCCCTCTACTAGGGCACCTAAAGAACCTTTGACTTGCTTATGACCAATAGGCCAAAGGTCATAGGATGCTGCTTGGATCACTGTATGTGACAATTCTTCCAGTCCTTAAGTCTTGATTCATGTCTGAATTCTTAGGCTTGGCATTTTGTATGATTTACAAGCAATAAGAATCTTCAATGATGAGTTTGCTTTAGTTCCATCTGTTTTCTCATATGCATATTTGGAATTATTGTGTCTTGATCAAGTGTTGCTTCTATTGTGAAATCTCTGTCTTTCTCTTCAGCCATAACTATAACGTTAAACCTACTACACTGATACTAGTATAGTCAAACCAACTTTATTTTGATTAGATTTTTTCATGATATACTTCTGGGTTCTGATACTTACGATATCTTATATGCAGAATTTCACAAGAAGTACAATACCATTGTGTTTTAGAAAATATTGTTTTTAATTTAATGAAACCAGTGACATATTTTATATTCTTTCTATTGCCTTTTAAGATTTTTCTCATTTATTTCTTTTTTCTTTAGATTTTTTATAAAGAATGAGTAAATATAATTTAGCTCTGTGGAAAACACTTTTTTAGCAAAAAGGAGACCTCTAATTTGATTATCAATATAAACAACAAGAGGGGAAAATACTTGAAGTTTTATTAGTCTTACTTGCAATATTCTTTTGCTGTGAACTAAGATCATAGCAACTCTTATAAAGGAAAACATTTAATTGGTGTTTGCTTACAGTTTCAGAAATTTTGTCCCTTATCCTCATGACAGGGAGCATGGTGGCATGTAAGTAGACATGGTAGCTGAAAATTTTACATCTAGATATGCAGGCAGCAGGAAGAGAGAGACTATAGACTTGGCAAGGGTTCCTAAAGCTTCAAAGTCCACCCTCAGTGAGCTGCTTCCTCCATCAAGACCACACCTTCCAGTTCTTCCAAAGAGTGTCACTCCCTGGTGACCAAGAATTCAAATTTATGAACCTATGGGGGGCATTCTCATTCAAATCAGCACACTTGATATTATTATAAAGAATTCTACTCTTGTCAGGCATAATATCATATCTCTATAATACCAGAACTTGGGAATGTGAGGCAGAAATATCTCAAGTTCAAGGTCTACTTGAAATAAACAGGAAAATCTCACCTCAAAAATATAAATAAAAATTCTATTCTCAACTGTATATTTGTTTTTTGGGGGGGTAATCTGCTTTTTGTTTCTGGTATAGATTCTGTATTTCCACTATGATTGAATATTTAATTATCCATTTCCTGTTTATTAGTTATTTATTTTCCATCTGTTTTCTCTTAATTTTTGTATATATTAAGTAAAATCTACCTCAAATTAGTGCATTTATTAACTCTCAGACAAATAAAGAGTCAAACATTTTTTTTTAAATCTTTCCAACATCATTCATTCCATCTTTTTGAGAAGTCGTGACAGAGATTTAGGTTATGTCTTATATCTTCTATTGTTTTAAAATTTAATACTTGTTCAAATTTATCCACATATGAGCTTAAAATATTTACCGTTTTGTTTATAATACTTTAAAGGTTCTTAAACTTTACTTGGTCAAGTCTAAAAACGAATATGCCCACATTCCTCAATTCTGGTTGGTTGCTCTCTCTTGTCTCATTTTATTGTTAGACAGAGGGCTTTGATTTTTAAATCCACAGTTGGTCATTATTTTGTATTTTTGTATTGGTTCATTATTTGTATTTATACTTTTTTCATAATTTTGGTTTTTGGTATGTCTTCTGTCAGTTCATTTCTTATTTCTGGATGTACGCTTTCTTCTATCTGAACTATTTCTATTACCAGTTTCCCCCACAGCGTTTCACAGTCTTCGTAGAGATGAAAAAGTCTCTACGCTTTGTTCACATTTAAATTGTTTTTGCTTTTGCAATGGTTAAAGAAGTTTAGGTTGGAATGTGACTTCAAATGGTAGGTTTGGATGCAGTGGGTCACTTCAGTTATTGATTTATTAGATTAAATAATACTTGTGGCGTTAATAAGACGCATCTTCAGAAACATCTATGAGGTCATTACCAGAAAGGTTTAGTTGAGCAGAGAGGTCCATCCTCAGTGTGAGCAGTCATCCCAGAGGCTGGGATCCTAAGGGAATAATGTGGAAAAGAAGAAAGCCAGCTGAGCTTTAGTGTTTCCATTTTCTGCTGCCTAATGTGTCATCAACCAAGCTGTTTTCTCCCTGCGACTTTTTCACCGTGGTGCCTCTAAACCATGACCCAAAATAAATATTTAAACCCTTAAGTAGCATTTTGCAGGTATTTAGTGCACAGAAGGCGAAAAGTAACTAATAGATAAGATAGGTACTAGAAATGACGATTTGGGTGTAATAAATCTGACTTATGGTTTATAGACCTTTAAGTGTAGGAAGAATGTGGAAGAGTATAAGGCTACAGTTAAGAAGTCCTACAATGCTGTAAACAGAGCACAGTGAGCTATGTCGGGGGGAGTCAGAAGGCTGATAGACACACGGCTGGGGAAACAATGACTCTACCAAGAATTGGAAGAAAAGCCTGTGATGATACATCCTCGGGGGAAAAAAAAAACCGATCTGGTTGTGTCCTGCCCATTCCTGACAACTTGAACTAGGCTTAATTGAAAAGTTATGGACTGAGTTATTTTGCAGAAGAAGTTGCAAGTGAGCATGACATTCAAGCTGGGTCATGGTGATTTTTCACTGTGTTTGTTGAAGTTTATAATAAAATTCAAAGCAGAAGACAAAGTAAAAATGTGGGGGGAAAGTTTGTTTTTGTGAATAAAGGTACATTAATATAGCTAAAGGTGCAGATTAATCAGAGGTGAACAAAGTAACCAGAATTCCTAAAGAGAAACCTGACACCTTGCTTTTGGCCAACCATAAAGGTATTCTTCAGGCAAAACCCCACCAACTGAAGTGTGGAGGCACAAAAATATGAGCCTGTTTCCATGTTGACCAAAGGTCAGAGAGTTGGAACTTACTTCTAGTTTCTTCAAGGTTATTGTGCTTCCACCTCAAACAAAGCTCCCACCTAAAAGTACACCAGAGAGTTTCGGTCTCTCAAGGTTACTGTCAATAGGTATGACTAGTAGTCAGATCTTGTACTTCGTGAATAGAGAAGTAGATATGTTCCTACCTCAAACAAAAGTCTAAGGATCCAACTAAGGGTCCAGTTCCTTTATGGAGATAACTTTGGATTACACACAAGGAGTGTTTTGCCTACAAAATGTTTTGGTCTAGGATGTGTGCATGACTTGCTTTGTTCTGGCAAGAATGTTTAACTGTGGACATAGCCTGCAACCTTTAACTAGTCTGCCCATTTCCTTGTATCATGTTAATGCAGTCTTCTGTGTTACTCCTATGTTTTGGGGACAGGGATTATTTTAAGCAGTTGGAAATTAAATGCCTGAGGGCTTGTTTGCACCTTCATGATCCCTAGAACCTGGAAATATCAGCCTTAGCTGAAATCATTACACTTACATCTTTGCTTATTATTCAGAATAATAAGTAGCAAAAGTAATATAAAGAATGATGAGGGATTCTATAGATTGCTATCATGATGTTAACTGAATATGTGTATGTAAACATATATTTTCCTTTTTAAAAAACATCTCGTTTGATTTTTGTGTTAATTAAAGTTCTATGGGCTTACACTAGTACGAATGACAAAACAAAACCAAAACCAAACAAACAACAAAATACTTAAGAGGGAAAATTTATCTGGGATTCTGATTTCAAAGACTTCAGCCATAGTAAGATAGTTCCAGTACAATTGCTGGTGATGAGATAGAGCATCGTACGTCCATGAATACAGAATAGGCTAGCCATCTCATGGTGGTAGGAAAACAGAGTCTGAACAAGAGACCAAATACAATATGTGTTCTCTAAAGCTATACCCCAGGGATCTACTTTCTCCAGTCAGGCTCCGACTTTCACGATTTACACCATTTCTGCGTAGTTCATTTGTTCATTTTTGATTCCACTGGTACTACTCCACTGTGACCCAATTCCATCCGAATAGCCCAGCCTCTGAGAATTGCACTGAGTTGGCTCACCCCAAAACACAACTATATTTTTAGATAAGTCTAGTTTTTTTGGATGTTTTCCTCTTCAATAGTCTCTATTGTAAAACATCTTTTTTCTATATTTATAGCTATTTTAATGGAGTACAAATAGTCTTTGGAAACATTCTAGGAGATGAGATAAAAGTAAGATTTGGAATAACATTTTAAATTTTATTTTATAATGAATATTTGATAGAAACAAATGTCATCTGAGCTTTCAACCTTCAAAACGTTTGTTTGTTTGAAAACAACTGGAAAATCGGTATTAATATTATTTCTAGCTTCATATGAGGAATAAGACTTATAGTATAAATTCTTTGTAGAACTTATTTCCCCTATATAGAGCCTAGTTGTCAAGACAATTACTTCCTTGGGTATAGACCGTTCTGAGTTAAAGTGAGAGTGTAAACCAGTTTCACTGAGACATAAATTGAGGATGTTCTGTCATTTATAGTTAGAAATCAAAGACTAATCAGCTCCATTCTCTTAACTCTCTTAACTATAATAATCGAACAGCCCCAACTTGACATTTAGTCTTGGTTGGTTTCTAACTCATAAGGCTATGCTTTATATTAATGTGAACTCAGTAGGCTGTTAATCATGAATATTATTCCCAGAGTTTACAGGATATCTTAGTAGATAATGTCTTAAAATAATCTTGTCTGCCATAATTCTGTAGCTGTAAGTCAAAGATGGTATACATTAGACTGTGTATTATGCAATGTATTGTAAACTGGGAAAGTGAGGCTCAGTGGTAGACTGCTTGCTTAGCATGTGCAAGGCCTTTGGTTTGATAGCCAGCATCAGAAAGAGAGAAAGAAAGGAAGGAGGGGAGGAAGCAAAAGAGGGAGAGAACGAGGGAAGGAAGGTAAGAGGCTGGCATGTTGCTTGTTTAGGAATGTGAAAATCATATCGTAAATATCCAAATCCTATAAAAAAGTTTATGCTCTTATGAAAATGGGACCACCCTCATAGAGTCTTAACTCTTAATCACCATTTCAGTCTCCAAGAAATCCATCTAGTTAGGCCAGCCTCCTACCAGAATTCTATTCTGATGTCTCTTGAGAGGCCATCCTTGCCGTGGCAGAGGTTTCTTCTCTATTCTTGTCTCTTTTCTGGGCCAATATCTGGTTGTAAAGTTGGATTGTGTTTCTATTTTGGCTACAAAATTCACACTTTTAGAGGAACTGAGATTTAAATATGATAATAGTGTAATGTACTCTTGGCTTCTATGTAAAGCATAATCCTCAATACTTAGTCTACTAAATAATGCCTTACTTATACTTTTTGTGACTTATGAAACAATAAATTTTTAAATGTGAGGTTCAAACCAGCTCTTTGCAGATTTTGAATTATCAGAGAATACATTAGCATTTCCTCCTTGATATTTTAAATTCTGTATACCCTTATTTTTTATAACCATATCTGCATTTCCTTCTTTTCTTAAATATTAGTCTTTGTCAGTCTAGGAAGAATAACTGGTCTTCAGAACAACTCATTCAGATAAGCATTTGGCTTCAATATTCTTTCTGTGTTTTTTTTCCATTTTTTTTTATTGAGAAAAGGAGAAAAAAAAACAAAACAAGTTTCCACCTCCTCCCAGCCTCCCATTTCCCTCCCCCTCCTCCCACCCTTCTCCCCCTCCTCCCACCCTTCTCCCCCTCCCCCTACTCCTCTACCCCTCCCTCTCCAGTCCAAAGAGCAGTCAGGGTTCCCTGCCCTGTGGTAAGTCCTAGGTCCTCCCCTCTCCATCCATTCCTAGGAAGGTGAACATCCAAACTGGCTAGGCTCCCACAAAGCCAGCACATTACGTAGGTTCAAAACCCCGTGCCATTGTCCTTGGCTTCTCATCAGCCCTCATTGTTTGCCATGCTCAGAGAGTCCAGTTTTATCCCATGCTTTTTCAGTCACAGTCCAGCTGGCCTTGGTGAGCTCCCAATAGATCAGCTCCACTGTCTCAGTGGGTGGGTGCACCCCTCGTGGTCCCGACTTCTTTGAAGTTCAAATGGCCAAAAGACACTTAAGGTCATGCTCAACCTCCTTAGCAATCAGGGAAATGCATATCAAAACAACTTTGAGATATCATCTTACACCTGTCAGAATGGCTAAAATAAAAAACTCCAATGATAGCCTTTGCTGGAGAGGCTGTGGAAGAAGGGGTACCCTCATCCATTGCTGGTGGGAATGCAATCTTGTGCAACCACTTTGGAAATCGGTGTTTTGGTTTCTCAGGAAATTCGGGATCAACCTACCCCTGGACCCAGCAATACCACTCCTGGGAATATACCCAAGAGATGCCCTATCATATGACAAGAGCATTTGTTCAACTATGTTCATAGCAGTATTATTTGTAATAGCCAGAACCTGGAAACAACCTAGATGCCCTTCAATGGAAGAATGGATGAAGAAAGTGTAGAATATCTACACATTAGAGTTCTTTCTGTGTTTTTGTATGTCTCTTCCTTTGCTTCACTTTTTGTTTTTTCTTTTTCCTTTTTTTTAATTTTTCCCCTTGGTTTCTTACCTAGAGAATACCTATGTGTTAATAAAAACTGCCTACACATTTCTTTCCAAGACTCAATTCCAATCATAATGCTCCAGGCATCTTAAACCACCTAGCAGCATTCACGTTTGTAATGGAACCCCTGAGATTATCACTAGACTCTACTTGTGTATCAAAGAACCCTGAACAGCATTATCTGTCTAAGCCCATAAAGTAGCTTTGTTTTATTAGCACTAAAGCTATCTCTTCAGCTTCTCAGTTTCCAAAGCATGCTTATAAAATGTTTCTCACAGCCAAGACAAAAAAAAAAAAAAAAAAAAAAAAAAAAAAAAAAGTCTTTGACAAAGCATCCTGTTGGGGGATAAAAGAGCTTTATTCTTTGCCTGATTATACAAGCATAGACATATCTAGGAAAAGAGAATCTTAATTTAAAAATGTCCTCTGTAGGATTGACTTATAGACAAGTCTATAGGGTTGTTTATTTCATCAATGATTGCTATGGGAAAGCCCAGCCCACTGTGAGCAGTACAACCCCTGGGCAGGTGGTCCTGGATGGTAGCAGAAAGCAGGCTAAGCCATAGGGGACAAGCCAGTGATCAATGTTCCTCCATGACTTCTACTTGAATTCCTGCCTCCAGGTCCTTGCCTTGAGTTCCTGCCCTGATTTCCCTCAATAATGAAGAGTGATAACTTAAAAGTTGTAAGCTGAAATAAATCCTTTCTGTCCCATGATGCTTTGGTATCACAGCAAAAGACACCCTAACTAAGACAAGCCTGGAAAGGAAAAGATTGTGCACCCTCATCTGTATTCAGAGAAAACAGGGTTTTCAGGGCATTGAAGAATCTGACTGTGTGACCGATTGACAAGCAACCCACTGGAACTCCATTTCAATTGCGGTGAACCCAATTTAATCTTCTTTTACTGTCCCATGACTCTTACCCCCATTACAGGTGACAGTTTTAGCTTATCCAGACTCTGTAGAATCTGTCTTTCATTTCTATATGAGTAAAGCAGGTTCAGGATGCTGACATACAGCATGAGGAAAGCACTGGAACTTCCTGTTTGTGGCTTGGGCTTTAGACCTTATTACGAGTTTAGTCTCCTGTATTTGTTTATTCAGTCAAGATGGCTTCATGAACCTGGAGCACAGATTCTGCCCCCACTTGTATTTTTGTTTATATTATACAATAACAAAAACACAGGTGTGTTTTTGGTGGGAAGAAGTCCAAGATCTTCTTCTTGAGTCCTTAATTGGAATTCACATAGGATTTTAAGTCTGTGTACTGTTCCAAAAAGATGGGATCAGCAGAATTCCACACATAAAACTGATGGAGAATTTCACAAGCTTACAAGTGCTAAAGAATCTTAATACCCTAAGATTCTGGGTTTAAAAAAAAAAACACGAAGCAAGGATCACATCAAGACTAAACATCACCTCCTGACCCAGTTCACTGAACTGAATATTGTGGTCCTTGGAAATCAGTCCTGTTCTCAATTCTAAGTCCATCCTGGGCTATTCTAAGTATGTATTATCAAAGTGGCATATCCTGGGCTATTCTGGGTTTGTGTTAGCAAAGTGACAATGTTTTATGTTTCAGTGTATAATAGCTCCAGAAAAACATAACAAAGTCAAAGGTTATCCTGTTATTTACTTATGTGATAAATATTTTTATGTCTCCTGGATGCAGATACCTATCACGTTCCAGATGTTATGTCTAACACACATGATCCTAAGGTCTGCAGTTCAGATGTGGTTTCCACCCCATAAATACTGTGTTTTAAGTCTTCACAATTTGATTCCATGTCTATTACCCTAAATCTTAAAAATAGTGGCCTGCTTCCTTTCCAAATTGTCAAGGTTATTTTCCAAAGAAGCTCTAAATTTAGAGAATGTGAGGCCTCCCTCCTTTATTATTTATCTGGACAAAACACTGTCAACTATTCTAAATAACACTTTCCCCAAAAAGACTGTGGTGAGTGTGCAGTCCATTTCCATTTTACAAACTAATCTGTATTCACTTGTCAGTCCTGAGGCAGGTGACCCAGAGTCTTGCATAACCAAAACCACACGTCTCTGCTCTGGAGTCTGATCTCTGTTGGAGAAGAACACTAATGCAACCTCAGGTACAGACACTCTTCGGGAGAGGGTAGGCCTGCTGAATAACTCATTCATAGAAATGATGTGATATTTTGTTACCTATGAAAGCTATAAGCAGAATATGTGGGCAATCTTCTCAAAACACAGAGTCCAAATTTAACTGGATCAAAGATCTCATAGTATTCAAACTGTTTATGAGTGCAGAGGAAACAAAAAGGACACTATGAAGGGTCTACATACTTCAGTTTCACTCTGTGTAAAGCTCGGGCTTTCACATAAGTCAAAGAAAGTATACTGGCCCATTATTCATGAGCCAATATGAAAGTCATAAACGTAACCTTAAATGTTTACAGTGTGTAACAATGAGCAAGACCTCTCTCTTACAAGGTTTGTTTATCCATTGAGCAAGAATACCAGATTCATTCCCCAGCCTGGGCAAAGCCTCTAAGTGAATATCCCATGCTCATGCCACTGAATGTATGTGTGTCCTATGCTAGGGTAAGTACAGATACTAAAATCTGGATCCACTTCTTCAAAACGCTTTGGGTGTGAAGATGTTATGTACATTTCTTGCAATACATTAAACAGTATAAATGGTTTAAAAGGGCAGTTATAAGGAGAGAGTGTGACCCTGTATTAAAGACAACTCTTAACATGAACGTTGACCATGTCAAGGACACCTATGGCAAGGCCTTACCCTGGTCTGAGGATAGATATTAATAAAGTGGCCTTTACACCCACAGTGTAACTCACAGTTTTGCTGTGAGTTAAGGGTTTACTTCATGAACCTAACCTTACATAAATTCTTTTTAAAAATGACTTTGGGATAAAGGCTTTAGTTTACGTGACTACTGCAAGTTTGACCCCAGGCACAGCTCTCACAGGCACAGAGGGGAAACTATCAGGTCGATAGTGTCAGCTCTACTGATATTTTAGCCTGAACATGTCCCTGTTATGGGAAGCTGTTCTGCATTACCAACATACCCACCCCTCATTTATTATACAAGAAGATCACCTCTCACCAAACCCCCAATTAATGGCAACCAAAACTCCACGCACTACTCAATGCTCCTTGATAAGGGGGGAATTCTTTCCCACCCCCTTTCTGAGCAATATCTGTAAATTTCACATAAAATAATTTCATGAAGGGAAAACTTTTATCTTAGGACAAGCTAACTGTGGCCCAAATTATTAAGAAAGGCTAAGAATGCAATGTGGGTCAATTGTTAGGTAGAAATATTTTCTTAATCTTTCTTGTCTTTAAAGAACTAAATTTCTTGAACTTCATGAACATTATCAAATGTTTTTGCAAAAGATTTACACATAGCTTCTCTTTTTATTTAATGTCACAACTTGAAAGGAGAAATGTAGGTGGAGTTTATTTATTGTTTGCTGCTATACAAACTTTCACCAAAACGATAAGTAGAAAAGAGCACATCTATGGGCCAGATATAGAAAGAGATGGCAAAATTATTTTTCTTTCTTTTTAGGTAGATTTCTCTGTGTAACAGCCTTGGATGTCCTGGGACAAACTGTTGAGACCATGCTGGCCTTGAATTCATAGAAATTCACCTGCCTCTGCCTCTCAAGTGCTAGGATTAAAGGCGTGTACCACCACACCTTGCCGATGGCAGTGTTCCTGACCTAATTCCAATACTATTACTATTAGGGCTGCAGAGGGGTGATAGCATAGGAATTAAGTGGAGAGTGGAAAGAAGTAAGGACAGGTTTTTTTTCTGGCTCACACAATGTGTAATATTGTCCTGATAACTTCGTGCCTTGTATGTCTTATTTGTTTTATTTTTATTTAATTAATTAATAATTTGGGAGAGGGACAGGTATGTACATGTGTTGGTGCCTGATAAAGACAGAAGAACACATCTGATATCTGGTGCTTGATTTACAGGCAGTTGTGAGCTGCCTGACATGGGTGCTGGGAACTGTCCTGAGATACCTGGATGAGCAGCATGCACTTTGAACTGCTTGAACCTTCCTTACATCTCCCTATAGCTGTGTTTTCCAGTTGAAAACAAAGAGTTCACATTAGGTGAATAGTAAACCTTTCTGGTTTGGGGGGAGGGGGTCTTCAGTGCTATACAATCTAAGTGGAAGAAAAGTAAAACACTGCCATAAATTGTGAAAAATATATAACTGCTGAATAAATATTTTACCAACTTCTCCACCAGCCAATGACAAATGAAAGGAAATAGTGGGCTTTTGAGTCGTCTTGGATGCTTGGAAATTTTTTTTTTGGAAACAAAGAGCTCAGAAACACAATGAGGAAGGACAATAAAGATGGATCATGTAAAATGGCTGCTTTTGACAAGTGAATTCCTCTATGGGGAACCACATGGCTCTGGGATCATCATTTGTGAAAGCAAGAAACACATGTTGTGTTTCAGACAAGAGTGAATGGATTTCAGTTCAGCATCATAAAATCCACTCTTTGAGTGGGGAGAAATTATGAATCCCAAAGCAACCCTTGAAACAATAGTAGCAAATAACAGTCCTCCTTTAAATTTAATTTAATGGGAGTGCCTTGTGTTCTCTCTTTTGCCAAATCCTTAGCAGCAGGACATCTAGTCAGACATCAGCCTTACACCATTTAACCCCACCTAAGAGTGAAACCAGCCAACTGCCATTGACATCAATGTAGCAAGGAAACTGTTGCTGATCCCTCCTCTGTGATGTCATGGTTCTCTTCTCATCTGAGAGTAATCTCAAATTCCTCTGTTATGCCTTAGTTTCTACAGTAGAAAATATTTTTTTCATCATTTTGCATAAAAATATCACACAAAGATATTTCCTTTCACCAAAAATCATATTCGATGGTTCACAGAGCCACCTCCCCACTCCAAAAGGCCTCAAGAAGATCACTGAGAGGAAGTCCTGTTCTGTTCTAAAAAGAAAGATCATAAAAATGAACTATACAATTAGAACAAGTTGGTATGACCCATTCAAATACCCCATCACAATGTATTTATTTGATGGAATTCATATTTAGAGAAAGAAACACTAGTCACCAAATAGCTGAAATACATTTACACCCATCTACAAAAGTAAGTAGTTAAATGGCAGGTTCAGTTGAGGCATGTCCACCTACTATTCCATGTCTACCTATGGAAGACATGAGACATCTGATTTGCGGCCCAGGGAGTGGCTACAGTTAGCTGGAGACTTCATTATAGAAAAGGATGTCTGTGATTTCTGAATAGTACTCAGTCCTGGGTCAATTCCACTTCTCTGCTTCTTACTTGAACCACAATTTTTCCCTGTTTGTTTATTAACTGACATGTCTATTTTTTCCATTTGATCTTTGTCAGTTTATTCTAGAGACTCATAATAGGACAGAGAAGAAATTTTCTTTTGTTCCCACCATGAGTAAGTTAAAGAGATGCCCAGGAAGAAAAGAGTCCCCCTCCTCAACAGAAAAACTCATCCATGGCTCTCCCATTATCTCTGCAAAGTATTTTGTCATATAACTATGATCCACATAGCATAAAGATTTGAAGTAGGAGCCGGCACTATGCATACTAATTCCATTTTGTTCTCTGAACTATTCCATCTCGGAATAATTTCTTCTTTCTTGGATATCTCAAAATCCAGAATCTGTCAGCCTTATGACAATCGTCTCATCAGGAACCAGGACTGACCTTTAGAGAGAGCAAACTTGTCATGATACACTTGAATTTCCCTCCGAACAGTATGATTTTTCTGAACCAGCAGTCTCTTGCATAATTAAACGTGAAACAAGGATGCACAGAGATTTACAGTTTGACCAAGACCAATTATGTATACCTCTTGACTCTGGCCTAATTCTTTCTCTGTAAAATCATGCAGTTTTATACCCTGCAGTACCGATCCGAGACCACTAGATCTCTGTTTTCACCTGTGTGAGTTTGCAGAGTAAATCCATTTCTTGTTTGGTCCCATGTCATTTCTCTTATTAAACTTCATGTGGTAGGAGGACAAATCCAGTCTACTAGGACCCATTACCCCACAGAAAAAAATTTTGTCTATGACTCTAATAGCAGTGACTGGCATCATTCTGCTTTGATCAAGAATCGAGAAGTCAGGAGCTGATCTGTTTACATTGTGAGCTTTTCAGGATCCTAGATTTCAATCATATAGTTATAACATCATCTGTATGCATATACCATCCCTTGACACTTGACATAACCTATCTCCAGTACCATGTATGTCTGGACATAAATAGCCCTAGGAATACAGGGAAGTCTATCCATTGTAGAGTGATTTATTCTTTGATATCAGTGGACAGTCCTGCATCACTCTTGCCAAGATTCAAGGGAGCAGAATTGTGCTAGCCTACGTGTTTTGACTCCTAGAAGAACCTGTGTTCTTTGTTCACACCAAAGAAGAAAGGGACCAAAAAAGAAACAGGAAGGCGTAATAGATAAATAATTTCAAACATCTTGGAAGACATGCAGTTTACAACATGTTTTTGTACATTTCTTACTGCTACTGACTTTTAGGTACTTATAGAATTTTCCTTAACTCGTTTGATCTTTCATTGGAGAATGGAATTATATCACTTCTCTGCCACCCTGGCTCTGTCTTTGTTGGTAGAGACTCAAAAGTACCTGCAGGTGTGTGTCGCTGGAAGATGGAGGAGAGCTGTTGACCCCTACACTCAAAGGAGAGATGTGTCACTTTCATATGGTCGGCTTTGATTGTTATCCCAATTTCCATAATTTTATTTCCATTATTTGTGTATCCATCATGCCTTGAACAGTCTTCTTTGCCCCCAAAATCTCTAAAAAACAAGATTTTCATCTTATGGTAAAATTTCACAATTACTGGGAGATTTCTGTATGTTTTCCACTCTATATTTTTATAGTTTTATGACTTGAGTATAGTCTCTAGATGCCTTTATCTGTGATGTTCTTGACAACTTTATCTGCGTACTTGGATTTTTAGCTGATAGTATCTGTCTTGATAGCACCCCAATAACCATTCACTTAGTTGAACTGCTTACTGCCAGTGTGCTCAGTTCATTTGCCAATGACCCATCATGTTGTGAAAGAAACTACTATCATTTGCAGAACCGAAGAGTACATAGTATTCTATTGAACACTTCATCTGGATTTTCTTAGCTGGTACCTACAGTTCTTTTGTGATGATCATGTCTGAGACAGGAACTTTTTTTTTTATCATGGAATTAAGAATTGAAAGAATAAAAGAGGATTTATGCTAAAAGTCATTCTTCTGAGACAGATATCTATCACTGATTTTATTTAAAATAGAACCAACAGGATACATCTTTAACATGTGTATACAAAAAAAAAACCCCTTGAAATACTTGGCAAGAATGTATTCTATAATGGAAGAGATAAGTTGTATGTAGCATAATACGTTTACTTTTGGAAAGCCATAAATCCTTAAATTGCTTATTAAATGAATGATTGGTAGTGGCTTGCCCATTAACCATTCAGGAAAAGATAAGAACTAAGAAGTTTGGAAAGAGTTTCCTTGGGGACACACTGCTTTCCTTGGCAAAGTAGAGGGAACAGGGACAAGTAAGAAAAAAAAAAAAGGTGGATGTTACTGCTTCAGTAAACATAAAATTAAGAACTCCCAGCAGTGGTGTTTTTAGATGGTTGGGGCCTCTGCAAATTGAAATGCATCGAGAGTTCATTATGCTCTTAGAAAAAAACATCATCCCTTTACTAGTCTTTAGGCACATTAATCATTATGATGAAATATGCTGTGCTCTAGTACATGGAATTCATACTTAGACGATTACAGCGCTACATGGCGTAATGATTTTAAGCAGTGGCAGGTGAACTTCTTTCTGTGTTGACTCAAATGAATAAGCACTGACGTTCCTCTCTGGGGACTTTGCTCTCGACACACCCAAACTTCTATAGACATAGACCAGTAATGTGAAGATAAGATCCTTCTACAATTATGTTAATATCAAAAGCTTCCACAAGAGCTGGGCATCGTTGCTCTTGACACTTATAAATTAAATAAAAATGGAATTCTGCCTAGCCTAGAGGATCAAACTTTCCAGGAATTTTACTGCCCAATCTTGAGATACCACCAATCAAATGTCAGCTTCCAATATAATTCTTTGCAAGTACCTGTTCACAGGAAAAGGGAATGGAGCTTTCAGTGAGTCAGTGGTCCCATTAAGATAAGTGGTATTTTTAATTATTTATCACATTGCTCTATGTATTTATTATCGAGCACAGAATCTCACATGAGCTAGAGCTAAAAGATGAATCAGTTTTCCAGTCCTAAAATCCATCACTATGGAATTTGGGCTGAGTCACTTAACACAACAAAAGAGTTTGACTTAAAAACACTAGTATCATTCCACCTCTGATGTTTTACTAGTCATTGACAGAATGTCCTGGGTATTGACCAGGTAGCTACAGGGAAAAATAACACTTCTCCCCGAAACGCCTAGGATGGAATAACCTACGTCTTCTTTACTCAGTCAATTCTTGCCCGTTCCTCCTGCAATCCACCCACGGCCAGAGGAATACCCCTGGTTTGTCTTTTATAAAGTGCTCTTCTCTAAATCAGCTCATCACAGTGTTGACAGTTTCTCTCCACATAACAGGCATGTTGGCTTGAGTTGAGGCTTCTCTCACACTTGGTTTTCAGAGTTTAATTCTCTTTTAGGAATTTTATTATTGGTATTTGATATAAACAATTTGCCCTGCACCTTTTAATTGACTTGCAAGAAAATAAAATCTCTACTCTCTACCACCAGGAGGCAGAGTTGAAGAAGCTCTTGGGTGAAGAAGACAGTTGAGAGCATGGGAGGGATCTTGGCTTCTGGAATATGCAGGATTCCCCGTGGGAATAAGAAAACCCAGAATCCAAATATTACCAGCATCCACTAAACACAGCAGCCATAACATATATGTGCATACTTATGCTGGAGTCCATTTTTTTCTGAATATCTTTGTGTTATCTAATACTATCTTTTTTAAAATTGATTTTTATTGAGTTCTACATTTTTCTCTGCTCCCTCCCTGCCTCTCCCCTCTCCTTAAAACCCTCCTCCCCCAAGGTCCCCATGCTCCCAATTTACTCAGGAGATCTTGTCTTTTTCTACTTCCCATGTAGATTAGATCTATGTAAGTCTCTCTTAGTGTTATCATTGTTGTCTAAGTTCTTTGGGATTGTGGTTTGTAGGCTGTTTTTTTTTTGTTTTTTTTGTTTTTTTGCTTTATGTTTAAAAAACCACCTATGAGTGAGTGCATGTGATAATTGTCTTTCTGTGTCTGGGTTATCTCATCCAAAATAATGTTTTCTAGCTCCATCCATTTTCCTGCAAAATTCAAGAAGCTTTGAAGTTTAATATCTCAGTATTCAATACAATTCAAAAGCTACTAACTTCCCTAAATTTAGCTATTCCATGAATGTTCTGTAATGGAAAGAAAGTGGTAAGTGGTCAAAGGATGCAGTGTGCCTGCTCTTTGATTTTTAAGAAACGTATCAGTTTCAAGACTTTCAATTTGCTAACTGCTTTCATTTTAAATATTTTAGGTTCTTCAAACTAGCAAGTTCACAGATTTTAGGTAGACATAAGACTTGAAGAAGGAAGGCCAGAGATCTCTTTTAAGATTGTGTACATATGTATTGGACTCTCACAGCATATTGTGGGGTAAATTGTCTTCACTCATATTTATAAGGCAAAATCAAAACATACAAAAACACATTTAAAAGAAAAACTAATTAAGGTCCCTCTGTTTAAATTGAATGTTGTCTGGTTCTGCAGATCACTACTCCAGTTAACTTTCTAATAAACCAACAGTAACAGGGCAGAAGGCAAACGGTGGGGCATAGCAACATTCTTTCCCACCATCTCTCCATTCAAGCCAGGTTCTCCACAACAGTCTAGGCAGTGTTAACTGAGAACCTCAGATTGCTACCAGGGGGCAGCCCTGAACTCTGACTGTACCTCCTGTCTTTAAAAGAAGAATTCTCTTTGCAAACTCACTGATACACTATTATTGCTTTGTTTCTTTGTCTAACTCAGTTTTGGTTATTGGGGTCTTATCTGACATTAGCCTTCCTAAGCCTCTTTCACCCTTGATTTGAAATACTATCCCGTTATTGTCCTACATTTCTCCTCCTGAATAGTAAGAAAAAAAAATCATCAAAGCTTTCATCTTATCAGTTCCCAAAGCCTAAGCCCTGGAAGAAATCTGAAAAGCAATTAGAGTGTCAGTTGTACCCACAGGTTTCCAACCTGTCCTTCATCCCACAGAGTCAAGAAACTGAGCAAGTCCAGGCTTGTGAGTCTTCTTACTATCAACTTTATGTTAGTCCTTCACCAATTATCACTTACCTATGCCTGCGTTTTCATAATAACCTCCAAAATGTCTGAATCATTGCAAAGACATAACATTATTGTCCTCAAGATACAGGAGCTAAAGATAAGAGAATTCTCTTCTGAAAGAGGATTTGGTTATGGATACCATTTAGATCACCTGATTTATTGCATCAAGGGAGGAGGATATTCAGGGGATGGGATGAGAGCTAAGACAGGGAGCCTTAGAGCCCATCCTTGCCTTGAACTTGCCAATATAGGAGACTGATGTTAGAGTCCTCTTCCTCTAGCCTCTACCTCCGAAGTACTGAAATTACAAGGATATGTGGCCATCCTTAGCTAGTAAGAATATCACTTATTTAAATCAAGGGACTCTTTACCTCAAGAGTCAATATTTCTTTAATGAATTTTCTGCTGAATGTTAACAGCTCATTGTCCAACAACAAATGTGCACTTTGTTTGATTGGCATTCCCAGTTTTGTTGACTAAGTTGTCAATCAAAATTGTCAGTGCTTGATAATAGCTAAAGGCTCTTAGAACACGGGGAAGACAACGTGAATCAGCAACCCGACTCTGAAGAACTCATGAGTGAGCATTTTTTGCCAAGATAGAAAAGCACACGTGTAGCTGACATCCTTCCCACTGTCGCATGCAGTGAAGAAAGGATGCACACTTGCAGAGGAGGGAGGAGGGAGTGACAGAATGAAAGTAAAACATAGGTTGACAAAGTCAAAAGGCCCTGCTGGGAAAAGGCTCCACTCAGCGGGAGAGAGCCCTTTTGTAAGCACCTCCCCTTGACTGGGACTGGCTTGCCTGTCAATTTAGAGAAGGGACTTGAAGAAAGTGATTCAGGAAGGAGGCTAAAGGTAACATCCTTCTTCAGAAGCTCACAAGCTACTTACTGCAAGGATGACTATTGGACATTATGATATCCGAGTATTTAAAACATGGATCAGTTTCTTAAGGAAAACAAAATCTCTCTCTCTCTCTCTCTCTCTCTCTCTCTCTCTCTCTCTCTCTCTCACACACACACACACACACACACACACACACACACACACCTTTTTAAGGATCTCCGCCAATCCCTGCAGCTGTCATGAAAAGTGTTGAGAGAGACAGTTAAATTACAGCAGCCCCAAACCCTGGTCTATAAAACACCCAGACAATGTTGTTGGGAAGTTCAGCAGCCATATGGCTACTTTAGCAGTAATTGGCTGCCTACCCAGCCAATGAAAATTCCTGTGGCGTTTTGTTTTCCTTTTTCTTTTGCCAAAATGGTTTGCTCTTCTTAGGCAAGACCATCCTAGCCACTGACAAATTCAAAGGTCACCCTGGAGGCATAGTAACTCTAATGCAAAAGTTAGGGCAGAATATTCACCCCAGTAAAGTGGATCTCCAGTAAGGGAGAAGCTTCCATCCTCCTACTTCAAAGGCAGTTGCTAAAACCTCTCCGAACTGGCCTCCACTTTCTGTGTTCTGTTAATAGTTAAGCAACTGGTGGCAGCACAATTGGCCATTTGTCCTCCCTGCAAGGGGCTGGTCACGAATGTGGCTTCTAAGCCAAAAGTAGGACTCCACCCTGAGAAAGTTTGGCCTTAAAGCGTTTAAAAAGAAAACCTACCACTCTGTTGCCAAATACTCTAACATAAACATGATTCTGTTTTTGAAATTAAGATGGATCTGAATCAGATCAAAGTACTATTGCTTCTTTGTACCCTTACTTCTGTCCTGCCCATGGACAAAGGAGGAAAATGCCTTACATTGCAGGGTCTTACACGGCAGTGTATTTAGACCAGAGAGTACTCCCTAAGCAGATGATCAAAAGATCATATTGCAATAGTAAACAGCAACAAATAAAGGTAGGATCAAATTCTTGGGAATCCACTTACATATATGTATGTATGTATATTATGTATATATATTATATATTTAGTATTTATTTCATTTATATAGTACATTCATTTATATATTAAATATATAAAATATATTTATATACATTCCAACTCTTACATAAATAAAAATTTATCTCTATATTCATATGTATTTCTATCCTTGGAAAAATTTCTTAACATTGAAGAAATATTTTTAAAAATTATTTTTTTGCCAAAGAGCATGATCTAACTAAATTATTGGCTATATTTCATTACAAAAAAAACTTTTTAAAAGTAATATTTGCAAGTATTTGGAAAGGAAAGAAATAAGGCTTTTCTGGGATCAAATTATTTTTAATTTTTCCATTTTAAAGTTTACCTATTTACTAAACATGTACATAGCACTTAAGTTTGCTAAGCCCCTTTTTAAGCACTGTGTAAATATCAGCATGTTTAATCACCCAACAACCTTATAAAATCTGTCCTATTATTATCCCATGTGACAGATGAGGACACTGAGAATAAAGAGCTCAGGTAAGGGTCACTGAAATATGAGTGGCCGAGCTGGGATACTGGCCAGACCTTCTGTCTGTGTGTTCTCTGTTCTTTTCCTTGCTTCCTCCCTAAGGGAAACTTTGTAGATGAGGAACCTCAGTTGTAGATATTCAAGTAAACAGTTTACTGGGCATGATGTCTCACCCTGTAATTCCAACAAGCATGACGTTGCTGTAGGAGTATCTTTTTGAATTGCAAGTCAACCTGGACTGCAGAGTGAGTTCCAAGTTAACCTGAACTACAGTATCAAACTACACACATACAGACACCATATATATTACATATAAATATATATAGTACATACACTTATGAGTAATTTATAAATATATAGAACATATATGTATAAGATCTATTTTACATATATTTAAAAATATATTTAATTGATACGAGAGCTAAAGATAATGAAATAAATAACATATTCAAAATTAGAATAATAATCACTAAATTCCTATGTTCTCAACAAATAATGAACCATGTGAGGGATGGCATATTTAAATTTTTATCTTTTGGAATCCAGCTTATTGTCATCATTCATGACACAGCAATCAGTGCTCGTTAAATAAATTATGAAATTCTGAGAAGCTACATATACAAAAGAAAATACTATCAAACCATTAAAATAACTTAAACATGCAAAATATGTTATTCAATATAGGGAATAAAGTGATAGTTTTATTTGTGATGTTTTTGCAACAGTAATATTCACAATGATAAAAGAAATACTTGTTATGTTAGTATTCACATGAAATGGGCATGAACTAAAGGTCAAACCTGTATGTATACAAAGCTAACTTATCCAAATCCAAATATATCACTATAAATCTAAAACATTCAGTAATTTTCTCAAAACATCCCATTTTCCTACTTTGCATCAGATTGGTAAATATTGCCTCATGTTATATTTTAATGGGAAAAGATCTTTATCACCCCCACAACAGTCAGAGGACTTATCTTTAAAATATATAAAGAACTCAAGAAATTAGACACTCCTCCATTGCTGGTAAGAATGTAAACTTACACAACTACTCTGGAAATCAGTATCACAGTTTCTCAACCTACCTCAGGACCCAGCAGTACTAACCTTAGGAATATACCAAAATAATGCTCATTCATACTACAAGGACATTTGTTTAACTATGTTCATAATAGTATTATTTGTAATAGCCAGAACCTGGAAACAACCTAGATGCCCCTCAAGTGAAGAATGGATAAAGAAAATGTGGTGCATTTATACAATGGAGTACTACCCAGTGGTATAAAAAAACAATGACATCTTGAAATTTACATGTAAATGGATGGAAGTAGAAAAAAAAATTCTGAGCAAGGTAACCCAGACCCAGAAAGATGAACACAGTATGTACTCACTCATAAGCGGATACTAGCTATAAAGCAAAGGATAAACCCTAAAGAAGTAACAAGGTGAATGCTCAGAGAAACATAAATAAATCTTTCTAAAAAGGGGAAATAGAAAAGATCTCCTCACAAAATTGGGAGCATGGGGGTGGGGGGAGAAGGGAAGGCAAAAGGGGAAGAGGAAGTGAAAAGAGAAGAGGGGAGGAGAACTTGAGGGAGCAGGATAGTTGAGATGGAGGAAGAACAGAGACAGAAACCAAATAAAGAGATATTTTGATTGAGGGAGCCATTATGGAGTAGCAAGAAACCTGGTACTAGAGAAATTCCCAGGCATCCACAAGGATGACCACAGCTAAGATCCTAAGCAATAAAGGAGAGGGTGCCCAAACTGGCCTTGCCGGGTAGTCAGATTGATGAATATCTTAAATGTCACTATAGAAACTGGTGGAAACAGAGGCAGGGACCCACAGTGGCACACTGGGCTGAGCTCCCAAAGTTCAGTTTAAGAGTGGAAGAAGTGAGAATATGAGCAAAGACGTCAAAACCATGATGGGGACACCTACTGAAATAGCTTACCTGAGCTAATGGGAGCTCACCAACTCCAGCTGGTCAGGGAAGGAACCAACATAGGACGAAACTAGGCCCTCTAAATGTGGGTGACAGTTGTATGGCTGAGACTGATTGCAGGGCCACTGGCAATGGGACCAGGATTTATCCCTACTGCTTGTACTGGCTTTTTGTGAATACATTCTCTTTGGATGGATACCTTGTTAAACCTAGATAGAGTATGGAGGGCCTTGAACCTTCCTCAAAGCAATGTGCCTTACCCTCTCTGAGGAGTGGATGGGGGATGGAGTGGGGGGTAAGGTGGATGGGATTGAAGGAGGGGAGGGAGTGGGAACTAGGATTGGTATGCAAAGTGAAAAACAAACGATTGTTTTCTTTCTTAAACAATAAAATTTTTTTTAAATTGTGACTTTGTGTGTCTCTGACTCTTTTGCTTACTCTTGGGACCCTTTTCCTTCTATTGGGTTGCCCTGTCCAGCCTTGATATGAGGGATTTTGTCTTCTCTTATTGTACCTTATTTTGCTGTGCTTGGTTGTTGTCTTTCAGAGCCCTGATCTTTTCTAAAGGAAAATAGACAAGAAGAGTATCTGGGGGAGAATGGAGGGGAGAGGGCTGGGAGGAGTGAAGGGGGAAACTGTGGTATGAATGTATTGAAAGAGAGAAGAACTTATTTTCAAGAAAAAGATAGATAGATAGATAGATAGATAGATAGATAGATAGATAGATAGAATGCTGACTGCAGCATGACTTGGGAGAACAAGCTAGCAACCCCAGGTACGTGTGTGTGTGTGTGTGTGTGTGTGTGTGTGTGTGTGTAGAGATACTAATGCCAAATATTGGAGAAGGTAGATGGCAATTTATTGCCCTCTCTGTTCTTCAGAGTCACATTTTGTCAAAATTTAATATTAATTTAAAAGGAGGGAGGGAATGAAAAGTCTTAATAGGCAAAGGCTCTTGCCTCTAAACCTGAAGAACTGAATTCCTTAGAATCCCCATGGTGGAAGAGGAGAACCAATGCCTAGAAGTGTTCTCTGGCCTCCACATATGTAGCATGGCATGTGTGTTCTTCCACATACCCCAGCAAATAAATAAATGTAAATAGAAAAGAAATGGAAAACTATCCATACAAATCACAGAACATTTTTATTTTGCAGAAGGGTATGGAGATAGCTTAATACCAGGCCCTTGGTTCAACTCTAAGTTAAAGGGGAGGAGAAAACAGTTAAATATAAACTGCTATTTACAGTTGAGACCTCTTCAGGTACTTGTTTCTTTAGACTCAGCTGTCCACATTAGGCTATAAACTACCTACAACTAAGAGAAATTTCAACTCCTTTCTATAATTGGTCACACAAAGTAAACAGGGGAGTTTTTAAAGTACGCTTTTAGCTTCAACTTCTGAATAGCATGATTAATTCATGGAGGACCAATATATGCTCACAAACACCAAAAACACATGATGAATTCTTGTCAAAAAATCTCAGCGATTTGCTAAGGCATCCAGAGTAAGAACTGTGCAAAGGGGAGATGGTGTAGTTTAGGGTAAAAGCAAGAACTTGTATCACACAAAAGCCAGGGAGCTTCATGAAGTTATATAGAAAGAGAGTCCGTCTATTTCAGAATTAGAGGATTTAGAACACCGCCTCTTTCATCCTCTTAAGGCATTGTTCTTTGAAATCCTTTGGGTTAAAAAGGTTGGAAGACTAAACCAACTGTCTAATAGACAAGGTGAAGACTTCTATAACTTCTCTGAACTAAGAAAAACTGTTCCAGGCTTTCAGTTGTACAATAATAATAATAAAGGATTATGCTTAAGTCAGAGCGAGATTTCCCATCTCCAAACTGCAACCCAGTTCAGCCTGTTAATTGGACATCACTCTATCTCACAAGCCTATATCATCTGTCTATCTAGAAAAAAAAACTAAGTCTTTTTGACTAGCAAAAGACAATGATATACACAGATGTTATCATTTCTATTCATCCCAGCATACATTTAAAAGCATGGAGGTCAGATGTTGAAGGATGTGCATGGTAATTTCGGGGATATACAGCAATACACGAGACTTCTTTTCAAGAATAAAAACAAAATCCATAGTCACTTCTTCTCCCAAGTCTCAGTATAGGAAATGGTTCCATGAGATACAGCTGTAAGTCATTTTCTCAATTAGTAATCAATAGGGGGGAGGGCCCAGTCCATTGGTGGTTGTACCATCTCTGGGTTGGTGATCATGGGTTTTATAAGAAAGCAAGATGAGTAAGCCAGGGCATGCAAGTCAGTTAGTATCTTCACCCTACGGTCTGCCTCCAGAATCCTGACCTATTTGGATTCCTATCCTGAATTCCTTCAATACTAAACAACAATGTAGATGTTTAAGTTCAATTAACCCTTTTCTCACCCCCCAAAAAATACCTTCATGGAGTGAAAAAAGAATTGGAAGAAGATAATGGAGCAAATAAAATGAAACATCGTCTAATGACAAACATGTAGTAACAAGAACACCTTAAACAAGAGATAAAATGAGGTGTGGAGGAACATACTTGTCATCCCATCTGCTTGGGAGGTTTAGGTTAAATGGTGGATCCCCTAAGCCCACTACTCAGAGACCAGTCTGAAAAGCATAAACAATCTCATCTCCAAGAGAAGAGCAACAGGCAAAAGAATAGAAGAAGAGGAGAAGGAGATGGAAGGGGAGAAAGAACAGAAGGCAGTAGATACAGTGTTTGTAGAATCAACTGCTTATAATTTTCCAGAATACATAAAAGAAATCAATTCACTCATTCAGAAAGTCGACATAACCAGAAAAGCCTATAAGAAACACTAGGGCATCTGAGAGACAAAGTACTACAAACCAAACTAAGAGTCCAATTTTCAAATGGCCAGAGAAAACGGGTCAAAACTCTTTTTGAAGTAACCACACACAACACACACACCTGACAACTGGCATCAAACCAGATGTAATAGATCCCAAAAGACAATGTATTGACATTTTTTTAAATAAAGAAAGTAAATGTCCACTTAGTATTCTATAAAAAAGGAAAATTTGTTGCAAGTTTATAAAACTATAGACATGACTCAGCAGTTAGGACAATTCTCTGTTTTTCTAGAAGACTTGAATTCAGTTCTCAGCATCCACATCAGCTTGCTGGACATACACTTGGCACACACACAAAATTGTTAAAATACACAAAAATAAATATCAATGATAGAAAACAATAAATCTAATAACTTCTTGATTTAAATTGTATAAAAAAATAGAATTCATGATGAATTATTGTTAAGTTCAAGGATTTTAAACTTCTACAAAGTACAGAAGAAATGGCCAATATTGAATTTTGTAGCATATTACATTGAGAATTTATTTTAGAGTCAGGAATTTTACAAAAGAATTCATCTTAAAGTTATGAATTAATTTTTAATTAATAAATATCAACCATGAGAAGTTATTTTAATTATATTGTGCACTTTAACTTGCATCTATGAAAAAAAAAACTTATTTCCAGCTGGGATTTAGCTCCGAGGAAGGATGTGTCTACGACATTAGTTTAATCCATTACAACAAAATAATAACAATAGTTAATAAAGTTATTTAAAAAGCTATGAGCAAAGTTCAGTGCCAGTAAATTTGATTCAATACACAGTACTGTAAGAAAATAATTATTTAAAAATAAATATTTTTATTGTAAAACTGAGTATTGAATTTATAACCACCAGAGAGTTTTTAAAAAAATAAATGCATTTATGAAAACCAGGGTGATATACTATTAGTGAAACAATTTGAGTTATATAATGGATAAGCTATAAATGGATTATAGCTCAAAATATTAAAGCAAATATTCAATAGTCTACAATCGCACAAGTAAACTATCAAAAAATAGTACAGAAAAGGAGTATAATCTTTTATGAAGAATAGTTCTAAAAGGATTATGTGGATATTTTACCTTCAAAACCGTAGAACTGGGTTCAGGTGTGTTCAGGGTAGTATGCCCATGGACTTCACCATAATATATGGTATGTATGTATGTGATATGTATGTATGTATGTATAAATGTATGTATAAATGGAATTCTCAAATAGCAAACATATTACTTAAAAATATAGGGTATAGCTTCGTGTTCTTTATGTCTGCAGTGCTAGAATAGCTTCTTATGAATGGAAACAGTCAGAAAAAGCAGCAACTTTACAATAGAGTAGGTTGCATTAAATCTTAATCTTGGTCAAGGTTACCAAGGTTTTCATAAAGATAATAAAGTGGTATTGATTGCACGTGCTTTCAATGTATTCTTTCTGAAATAGGAAACTCTAGTAGTCTGATCATAAAGAAAACCTCAGAGAAGTTACAGTTGAAGTTCATTCTATAAAATACTTGACTACTATTCCCCAACACCATCAAAGTCAAGTCACCATAAACAAGTGCAGACAGAAAGACTGTCTTAGCCTCGCCCAGTCTGAGAAGTTTAAACTACTAAATGTAACATGATAGTCAAGATTAAGATCTTGAAACAGAAAATACAAAGTCAGGTAAGAATAAAAGAAATATAAATCTATTTGAACATAAAAATATAACTATTAATTCATAGCAAAGCGTGACACTAATGTAACATAAGTAATGCCAGAACAGATAAAGTTGCTAAGAATGTTCTTTACTATCTTTACATTTTCTATATATCTAAGTGTGTTCAAAGTTTAAAATATCAAGTAAATAGAAGACAATACAATAATCAAAACAATATTTCATCAACTTAAGATAAACAAGAGGAAACTAAATAGAATTTAGGCATAGAACAATTCAGAACTCTATATTAATTACTGCATTAAATATAAATGTACACGTAACAAAGACTACCACAAAATTCAAGTTTTAATATAGTCAATTTAGGCTAATTGTTTTTAAGATTTATTCATTCTTATTGAATGTACATGAGTGTTTGCCTACATAGATGTATGCACACCACATGCCTGCCTGATACTCTTGGAGGGAAGAGGTGGGTACAGGATCCCCTGGAACTGGAGTTAAGGTTGATTGTAAGCTACAATGTGGGTCTAGAGAATTAGACGTCAATCCTCTGCAAGAACAGCAAGTGGTCTTAACTTCTGAGTCATCTCTTCTGCCCACTTAGGCTGTTTCTAAGGATTACTTTTTTTAATTTCAAGCGCATAACCATAGTTGAAAATAGAATTATAAAGTATTAGATGAACCCTAAAAAATAAGAACTGGGTTAGCTTTGCTAGTATCATCAAAAGTAGACTTAAAGGCAAAGAAACACTACTTGGAAAAGAAAGAAACGTAGTAATGATGAAGGGTTTAATTTTCTGTAGAGATACTACACATAGCAAAAGGATCTCAAAATACAAAAGAGACGTGGACAGTATCTAATCACAGAAAGTTTGAGATAGTCTACTCTTTGAGTTCAATACAATAAGAGAAGCACGTGGCAGAACTGTCTTGTGCAATTTTGGGCTTGCCACTGCAGTGTGCCTGCTTACTAAAGGTTAGGAACACTTCTCAGCCTGAAGTTATGCAAGTACAAGTTTCTCCAAAATTAATAAATATTCCTGGTTAATAGCATTGCCTATTTTTATACATTCAATTATACATGTAGATATAGACATGTCTTGTATACATGTATTTATATAAACCCTCCTATAGAGGTATATATGCACACATGTTTATATATACAGACACAGAAGACTAAAATGTATACAATTGATGTATGTACGTATTATTACTGCCTACAAAATATAATTTACATAATTTTGACTAAATAAAGAACTTTGGCCAAGACTGACTATGTTACATGAAAGCTTTGTACTAGGGTGTGGATCAAAAGCTGATGAGGAGAGGGGTAAGGAAAATGTGGTACATTTACACAATGGAGTACTACACAGAGAAAAATAACAATAATCACATCTTGAAATTTGTGGGCAAATGGATCTAGAAAACATCATATTGAGTGAGGTAACCCAGACTCAGAAAGACGAATATAATATGTACTCATTCATAAGTGGCTTTTAGACATAAAGCAAAGAAAACCAGCCTACAGTTCACAATCCCAGAGAACCAAGACAACAAAGAGGAGCCTAAGAGAGACATACATGGATCTAATCTATATAGGAAGTAGAAAAAGACAGGATCTGAGTAAACTGCGAGTGTGGGAAATATGGGAAAGGGTAGGAAGGAAGGGAGAGGAAGGGAGGGGAGCAGAGAAAAATACATAACTCAATAAAAGCAATAAAAATGTACTATGCATCTGTGAGGGTGAATGAGTTATGATTGAAGGAACAAGTCAAGTGTAGAAATAAGAAAGTGTCAATCCCAAAGGACACTTACTGCTTCATCCATCCATATAATCCTCCCAATCAATGGATCTAACCCAATGACATTAGAGGTTAATGTGTGGCTTACCCTGAGAAGAGTGTGGATTAAGCAGGGGCATGGGTGTGTTTTCTAGAACATAGATGATGTTGTGTTTCTTGCTCTTAGAAATGATTTTGTGGGTATACTCCTGATATAAGCATTTATGTTGCTACAAACTTATAATTTGTCAGTTTTACAGTATATGTGTTAGAGTTCATGGAAAAGATGATGATGATGCCAATGACGGTTGCTATGGTTATTTGCTGTTGAGGATTGGATTCATACTGTGCACATGCTAAGCATATACTTCATATTACATTCCACATTCTAGCATACTCTTTTAGATCCAGACTTTTCTATTGCTAGGCTATCTGGAAGCACCTGTGTTTTTATTTTAAGTTTAGATTTGCAATTTCTCTTTCATGTTCAGCACTGAAGAAGTGTGATTCTCCGCAATACATCGATGTAGGTGCAAGTTTGGTTCTGCCATTACTGCTTGGCCATTTTTCAACTGTTCCCCAAGGTCTATTCTCTTATCTCCTTCCAGTTCCCTTAGAAAAGTATTAGTAATGCTAGAATCTAGACAGTTGCCCAACCATTTTAATGTCAGTCTTGGAAGCTAGGCTTTATGCATCACTGAATATGTGCATGGATAGGGAGGTAAAATTAATATTGTCAGTGTTGTTTAGTCTATATTTTATTGGCTGACTGCCTAGAATGACTCAGGCCACTGACTGAAGAGTTACCCCTTCCCCTTCTTTTCTGAAAAAAAAAGAGAAAAAAATGAAATAAAGAGAGAAAGAAAGAAAGGAAGGAAGGAAGGAAGGAAGGAAGAAAGAAGGAAATAAAAAAATGCAAAATCTGGAATTATTCCTTCTAGGGGGAAAATTAATAAAGGACTGAAATATAAATTAAAAGAAGAAAGGGAATCCATATGTCAGTTGACGTTTTATTGCTCCAAAAGAAGTTGTTTCATTCAGATATTGTTGCCGAATTGTCACCATGCTCTAATGATTTGCGAATTGAGAGATGACATTCAGAAGCAGTGCTTGCCTTACATGGAGTTTCAATGCAAAGTTAGCTGTATGCTATGCTCCACAGCATCACAAGATTGCAGGTGATACTGGTGACTAATCTTATTTAAGGCATTTCTCATTAAGTATACCTCCTAAATGATATAAAATTGGAGAAAACTGTGACTCAGCTTTATATAGAAAAACGTATCATAACAATCTAATAAGTATGAGCATTCTGCATCAATATCTACATTAATTAGAAGAGAGAAGGATTGGATCATATACTTTTGGAGCCGGAGAGACTGTTCAGTGGTTTGGAGCATTAAGTAGCTCACACTTAGCAGTAACTCAGGCTTCAGAGGTCCTGACAGCTTCTTCTTTCTTCTGAGACTGCTGGCATACAGGTCTCTCTCTCTCTCTCTCTCTCTCTCTCTCTCTCTCTCTCTCTCTCTTCAAATTGCTTGAAACCATTCTGACAACGGAGGTTTAATGATTATCTTTTTTTCTTGACTTCTTATGTTATTTCCAGTGGCCCATGTTCATTTTCTTCAGAAGGTAAAATTTTGTATCTTGTGTAAAGCATCTATACCAGTGACTCTCAATGTGTGTGTCACATATCAGATATTATGTATATCAGATATTTAAATTAAAATTTATAAGAGTTTTAAAATTACAATTATGAAGTAGAAATGAAATAGTTTTATGGCTGGGGGTCACCACATCATGAGGAACTGTAATAAAAGATTGTGTCATTAGGAAGGTTGAGGAAGCCATTCCTTGGGAATTTGAAGGTCACTGTGTGCTTTTGTAGCTTTATGTCCTCCGACTATTGAAAGGGATCCTGTTGTTTGAGTTCTCACTGTCCTGTCCTGCTGATGCTTAGGGATGGCTTTCATTCATGCCTTGACCTGAAACTCTAGTGTGAACTGACTTGATGCCAGGCAGAGTTTAAGAAGTATTCCATTGAAAGGAAGAAGATGCACAGCATTATAAATATAACGAAAAGTAAATGACTTGCAAACTAAGTGACATTTACATCTGTAGACTCTCAGGTAGGAAAGAGACATTTTATCCATAAGGAACCTAACCAGCTCACACAGAGTATTCAAATTCCTTGAGAGAAGATGTTGGTTCTTTCACACTGCTTCTATGACTCTCGTGACTTGCCTTTCTCCCTGGAGGTCTGCCTGCTGAGTTACTGTTTGCCTTTCTCAGCTTATCTGATGCTTTACTCCATTTGATTTTGATGGATGCTGGGGACCTCTGCTCCCTGTTAGGTTTTCCCATGGTTTGCCAGAGTCATCTTTCTTTTTTATTTCTCTAGAGACTATCGTACAATTTAAAGGAGGACTTCTGTCCTCTCCATTTGAAAATGCCTCTTTGGACTCCTGCCCACTCAGCTTTGGCAGTCTACTCCTCCCTTGTGGCCTCTTAGGATCCAGTGAGAAACAGTTTTACAGCCTGGCTTGTGACGTCAGGCCACCTGTGTTCAAAACCTGGTCATTCCACTTTTTTAAAACTTCAACTTCAGCCAACTTACTTCACTTTTCCTTGCCTCAGTAGCTTTTTCTGCTGAGCAGACCTAAGAGGTTCACATATCTCTTTTCTTTAGTGGCTCCAAGGCCATGATACTCACAAAAGGCTTAGAGTGATGCCAGCTAAACAGAAAGAAATCCTCAAAAATTGTATTTAGCCATTGAATACCTTAGGTCGATAATCCAGGAGCAACAAAGCTTATAGTGTTTTGAAGTCCGTGAATATAAAGAAGCCTAGAATGTTATAGAGAGCAGATACCCACATCAGAACAGTGAAAATAACACCTGCAAAAACAAGGACTCTCTTGCTGTAGAAGACAAGTAATGGAAGAACCAGGGTGGCCAAGGTCTATGTGGGAATAGAAGGGAACAGGGGGAGGAGTGAAGAACAAGTTAACATGTTTTCCTCTTTAACATCAGCATCAATTATAATTGAAGAATACTGAGCCCTTCCCACAACCAGGAAAAGGAACGCTTTATGGTTAGTGCAAACAAAATTTTAGTCAAGTTTCTTGCCTACTTTTTCACAACTATACTACATGTAAGACAAAATGATAAATCATATGATGGGTTGTTCTGATCTTTATCTGTAGTCGATGCAGCCCTATTCCATTACATCAGCCATTCTCTACCATACTCGATTTTAAAATAACTATCTTACTCCTCCAAATACTTTCGGTCTCCACCATCTTTCTATTCACAGGGAGGCATTGGGCATAAAAGATTTTATACTATGATAATGATTTTACATTTGAGACTATCTAAGCATAGTTTCTGGAAGAAAGGCAGGCAGTTTTTCAAAGTGATAGAGAAATGCTTGTCGTAGTTATCCCTTGTGGCTGGAGGGAGCAGAAGGTGGCCTTAAAAAGCAGCTAATCAAGATAAGCCCAAGACAGGCAGAGTGAGTCCTTGAGGACACCAGTTGAATCTCTCCAAGCAGGCAGAGCAGAAGGAAATCCTAGGAGACATTAACCAGCATAAAACCCAGATGTTTTCACTTTAACAGGATTGAGTTGGCTACTGTGTCCTTTTCATTCAGAAACCCATTGATAAAGAGAGATTGTCCTAGCTTGATGTCTAAGCCATGTTATCTATCACTTTCCTCTCCCCTAGTCCATCTGCGGGTTCCCATAGAAGCAAATCTCTCCCCCTATCCTGTGACTTTCCTGGGTTTCTTAGTAACTCCCCAGAGCTACGATATCCCTTATCTAGTTCTAGCTCCAGGGGGAAAAGCCGTGGCTCACAAAGAGCATTAGTGATGTGAAAGGGAGGTAGGGCTATGGCCAGAAGTCTCTGCTCTAAATCAAATGCCTACTTCTCATTACTGATTTAATGAACTTGGACATTACACTGCTCGTTTATCAAATATAATCATCGAATTCTCCTGTCTGCCTACTTGACATTATCTCCCAAGGCAAAATCTCAGTCGGGCAAAGTCCAGCCAGTGAGGAGCAGTAGTCGAAAGAATATTTCACAAATGTTTCCCTGATGAGACCTGGAACATGCATGAATCAGTGTCTAGAATATATTCGCAAAGCATAGTGGAGATGAAGAAAACAAACCAGACAAAAGCAACACTCTAACTACCTGAATGATTATTTCTGAATAATGCTGGCTTATGGAAAATAAGTAAGCAGAGTTCATCCAGAACAAGGGATTCCTGGCAGAATTGGCTGAATTTCCTACACATCACAGGTTTGAACATGACCACCACAACTCTAAAGATTATGAACATTTAATTCTAGATATTTTCTAACTTGTCCACATGGATGCATCACAGAACAGTGTACATAGAATCTCTTTAATTAATATGTTTAGTTAAACAGTATATATTTTCATGTGTGAAAGTGTGGGTGAATGCCCATAACTATTATTTTCAAAAAGCACTATACACCCACCATCGCTCTTAATTTTCCATTTTCATTCAGAAAGGAAACGTGCAGATTTTCCAAAACCCTAAACTTTCCATTTCATTAATTCATGTTTTGCTCCCTAATGAGTTGCAAACAGTGCTGTTGAAAGGTGATTGTTTTCTCAGTCTACAGAAGGCTGTGGATAAGAAAGAAAACGCTCTCAAAGAGGACCAATCAGTCCATGGACCTATTTACATTGTGTGTAGGTTATATGAGTCTGTCTACTGATAGATGAGAGTGTGTAGGAGTGAATTTCCTTTTGAAACTACTTAAAGAGAACATGGCTATTGTTGAGGTCTCTCCTGCCAGAGAAGACTGATCCAGGGAGAATCCAGTCTCTAGTTCCAACCTCTACAGTCAGAAGCTATGAGAAAACTTGGTAGTTGAGGAAAGGAAGGGGAAAGAAAAGCTTAGCAAATAAATCATAGCAAGAAATAAGAATATGGATGTTGTTTTACATGGTTAATGATGAAGTAGGCTTGCTGAATCTATCACTAGAGCGGGATGAAGGCATGCTTGTTTATTGATGGTCCTTCATAGCAATACTGTCTTATGGGGTCACACAGAGGGCTTAACTGTTATTTTTATTAATGACAGGAAGGATGCTGTTTTAAGCATCCTATGTGGTTAAGGGCTGAGTAGAATGCCTGTCCCTTTACTTAAACACTTGCTACAAGTTTCTAAAATCTATCAGTAGAGTGTTATCGTTCTGTGTTTAAGAATAAGGCAGAGTCTTTTTCAGCATCAGCGTTACAAAGGCTCTCCCTGTCAGTAATTCATTAAGAATCCTATGGTTATTAACCCTTTATGAGGCTAACCAAATACAAAGTTCTGTTACTGACCACCACCAAGTTTATAGTTCCATCCTGCTAATTGTCTATAAGCCATATGTAATCGAGCAGAATAAAAAATAAGGATAATTATTATTGTGTAGATTTGTGGTTGAGAGAATCAAACACACAAACAGCCACTGAGTTTGCGTACCTAAAGATTGCTTAAAGGCCATGCTTTTTAAGTCTTTACCTGTAAATCAGTGATTCCTTTTTCTCTGTGGAGATATGCAGTTTTTTTCTCTCATCTAAACAATAAACAGCAACAAAAACAATCCTCCCGGGATGCTTGTTTTCTGCAGCACCCCTTCACTGTGAATTTACAGAACAAGATTTCCCAAAAATTTAGCCTTTTAGCGGAGCAAAGCTGGGAGCAGGAGAGGTTGTCCTCCTTAAGAAAGAGCACACTAAATGGTGGGCCAGTGCCAAATGGCCAGTCCTGAAAACAGATATACAAGTAACATATGGACTCGGGTTATATTCGGGGGTATATACGTATATACAAATAGGTACATGCATGCAATAACCTTCATAAAAGAGGCCATGAATTTGAAAGAGAGGAGAGAGGCTATATAGAGGATTTTGAGGGAGAAAAGGGAGAATCTTTAAAACTAAATTACTATTTTAAAAAATCAACACAGAAAGTAGTCTTTAATTCCATTCCTCTATATTCCATTGATGTAGATTACACAATTTCTACCATGCCTCCAACACATCCACAGTGACATCCAGTATCCTAGGTCCAGTGAGTAGCGATGTGCTTTTGGCTTATTTGAGTTTCAGCCACCTTTGGCACAGTGATCATTCTTTTCTGAAATATTCTCTTTACCTAACTCTCTATGGGGGGCACTCCCTTGACTGTCCTCTTTACCAAGTGACTACTGTTGGTGTCTGGTGTGTGTGCGTGTGTGTGTGTATTTTTTTAAGACATTATTCTATACTCCTCTCTTTAGTCTTCCTTATCCTGTACACCTTTAAACACTGAACGCTCTAGACACCATCAATCCAGACTGGCCTCAAACTCATAGAGATCCCCTAGCCTTTGCCTCCCAAGTGCTAGGGCGAAAGATATGCACCACTACACCTGACAAAGTAAACATAAAAATATATTTAGTATTCAAAATACTTGCATATTGTAATATTAGATGATAAGCAATAAGCACTAAACCTTTGCTTGGGGGTATTCTTAAAAATACCAAAACTATTAAGAGAAGCATGAGAATAGTTAGATAAAAGGGTATCATATCTAAGAGAAAGTTGGGGAAGCCATTGGGTGAGGGACACAGAGAGAGCTAAAATATATTGGCGAGAAGTTTTCTTTTTAGTTGACTTACATAAACATATATTGCACTGTCAGAGCTTCATAGGCAGTTGCACAACCTGAATGTGCACTTTGTGTACTACATTGTGGACATCAAATATATTTCAGCATGAGTCAGGTGTGGCAACTATGGGCCAATGAACCAATAAAGCTCCTTAGATTGTTATGATAAAGTAGCCACAGGATGAGAAGAAAGCCAGAGCAATGTGATAGGGTAGGCACGAGCCAGGTGGCCAAGTACCTCATGAGCATTTGGATTTTGTCCTGGAGATAATGCCTCTTACATGACTTCCATCAGTACAAACTCTCTCTCATTTGCCTCGAGTTCTATATCAGCGAAGGTCTAAGATGAACAAGCAATAAAATGAATGGCGATAAAAGTGTCATAACACAGGGGAAAGATGAGCTTAGTCATAGATTACAAATGTAGTGAAAACACTTCTCTCCCTGGCTATGAGAGCAAGCTATTGGCCCTATTGGCCTGGGCCGAGGGGCTCAGGATACTGAGGCTGCTCTGTCTGGTACTGACCCCTGTGCCTTTCATCCCAGCTGCGATCCTGCATTCCTGCCAGGCTAGCACCACCTCTCTAGCCCCACCAGCTCTTCCAACGCTGGTCACTGGGGCAGTATTGCCACCTAGCAGGGGTTCACTTAGAAATCTCCTTTTCCTCATCTTGATTTCCTACTCATTGCTACTGTTTCCCAGAAGCCGCTCCTTTGCAGCTGGAGTTTGCAAAAATGCATTAGAGAAAACAGAAGGGAAAGACCTGAAGTGAAAGGAAATTAATATACAACTCCAGTCAGCTCCTCCCATCACCTCAAATTTCATATTTTACCCGTGTGAAGCCACTAATTGGCAAGTTTTCTGGTTCCTCCTATTCCCCTATGTCCTTAGCCTTCTTTCTGCACATACATAGTTTGGCCTTCCCTTCAGAGATCCATTTAGCTCAGTGGTACAGTGCTTGTTCAAAATACTCAGTTCAAACCCTAGAGCCCCCCAAACAAAACAAACAATACTCTTGAGTTTTGTTTATTTGTTTGTTTCGTTTTGTTTTCTTGAGCAGGATTTCTCTGTGTAGCCCTGGCTGTCTTAGAACTCACTCCACAGACCAGGCTGGCCTCGAACTCACAGAAATGCACTGCCTCTGCCTTGCGAGTGCTGGGATTAAATGTGTGCACCATCACCACCAGGCCAAACAAAACTCTTCATTTGGTTAATATTTTGGCCATAAAGAGATCTTCCCATTCTAGAAGCTCATCTTGCCTATCCCATTCACCACTCTGCTTTCATGGTAAATTCCTGAACATGAGAATTTAATCCATAAAGTGAAAATGAAGGCTACGTCCTGTTACTTTAAGTGGATTAAAATCTGTAAATATGAACAATTTAAAAACTGAGTAAGAATCACACCAAGGGGTTAATTTTTATGGGTGAATACTTGGTCGTGAAACAGATTGACTGCACTTATGAGAAAACTCCTTGTAGCTTTAGGAGATACATCTATTTGTCTTATTTCAAGTTCTGTCGCAGTGATACAGTGTTAGATCTGACGATCCATTTCCATTAAGTTTACAGTCTTCAGACTCATGATACTGCTTTGCTATTGTTAGCTCATGGTTCCCTTTTGCCAAAGACATCTATCATAAGGTCTTAGATAACACCTGGGTACCTCCCATTTATCTTCCCTGTGAACTGTCTCATGAAGCGCTATTCAAGGGTTAAAAAGAGAAATAGAGTGGAGGCGGAACCTATAGAATAAAATGGCTTACTTCATTTTGGCCACAAGTGAGTCACATTGTGTTATGGTTTGAAAACAAAATGTTCCCACAGTCTGATGTCTGGGGGTTTGTTCCCTGGCTGTTGGCACTATTGTGGGATACCACGAGCTTGTAGGAAGTTAGGCCTGCGTGGCAGAGCTCTCTCTATCCAGGAGTCTTTGAAAGTTGCTTTGCAAGACACCTGTGTTCAAACAATCACCACCATCTATTCCTTCTGTCATAAGTGAGCTGCTTACTGTGGCAAACTCTTGGAGGTTTTTAAGGAGCAGTCAGGCTGGCCTCCCTCTTCTAATCTCCCTGCCTCTTTCCTCTTCTGCATGCCCTACCCATGTCTGCCACCACCACAAGCAGCCCAACTCTTTTAGTTGCCTCCATCTGGGCAGAACAGTAACTGACACCTATGTTGACAGATAGTTGCAAAGGGCGGTGTGAGGAAGAGCATTATTCTAGTGTGTGCAATGTTAGTGCAAATCAAACTGGAATTTGGTTATTGGGAAAGGGAGACTTGAGATCAGTTAGGAATGGGCAATCTTGGCTGTATTAGCATGACATGGTTATCCAGATGAGGCATTATAAACCCACATTTGGGAAGCCACAGCAGGACTGCATGAGCAAATGACATTGGAACTCATACAATTGATCCTGATTTAGAAGCACATGCATATGTTGGTCTTCCCCGCAAGACTCTGAGGTCTCAGGTAGTCTGCCCTCCGCATGATCTATAACTCTTCAAAGGGCAGTATTCTGTGTAGCAGACTGTTGAGACATTTTTGGTGGGCTGAGATGAAAGTAATAGTTTTTTTTAAAAATTGGATGACAGGAAATTGTGTCATCATTGTGAACATTTTCACTGTCTTGGAACTTTGGGAAAACTTGCCTCGAGATTTTATCTCAATGGCAGCCTACACAAATACCTCTTTGAGGCATCTGTCACCTTGTAACCTTTAAAATTCTTCTTGCTAATGGCTGATTCACTTTTTACTCATCTCACCGAGTAGGACTTTGTGTCTATTCCTGTTCTAACCTCTACTCCAGGAATCTCAACACAGTCTAGAATTTAAAATCAAGCTGGCTTCCAATCATGGATCACAGCTAGATCACAGGTATTACCTAGGTAAGGAACAATGACTCAGGGAGGCAGAGACCATGATTTGCCACCCTTTCTTTTCAATTCTAAAATCAGGTGACTCTAAAACCAACATTTAGACATAGGTCATTGCAATGGCTGATTCTCAGATGAATCATGTTAACCATGTCCGGATTTGTGGGGTTAAGTAAAGTTGCACATGTGTATGACTGCTTGAGCGAACCTAAAACCGGAGACAAATCCCAACAACCAGGGGAAGTTTTCTGACCATACCTCCTCTTGTTTCATCCTCTTTGTCTGAGCAGCTTTGAGATTACTGTTTTACTCAGAAATGAAAGCCAAGCCTCCACACTTATTTACCTTCCTGTTGGGTTTCATGGTAAATTGCCGAGAAACGGCTCTCGACGTACGTATTAATCATGCCAAGGCTGGCGGGAACTTCCTTGGCTTCGACACATAAACATTGAGTCTGAATATTGCTGGGACTTGATCCAGGGTGAACCTAGATTCTCTCTCACTCCCCGGAAGTATCTCTTCCTGTCTTCCAGCCTGGAGATGAAGAGGCAAGCAGACTATCAGTCACTTCACCTCAGTGTTTCTGAGTTGTCAACTGAGTGAGGACGAGAGAAAACAGGCTTCAATTCTGCCTGGCGTGGTCCTGAGAGCAGATTTCCGAGGAGTCCTCCAGTGTGTTTTCAAGTGCTTCACAATGAATGAGGATCTTAGGACAGTTCTTTATCTTTTCAGAAGAAGAGATAACTGTCTCTGTCGTGTTTCTGGGCTCCACATGTGATGATTTGTGAGGAAGAGACAAAGTCAGGAGGTCAATCTCACCATTTAGGACAATGGAAGCACCAAACAGGGCACACTGATAAACCATGAAGTGAGGCTGCCTGAAGCTACTAAGAGTGGTGTTCCTTTCTATCAACAGCACTGAAACTCAGGAAGGAGAAAGAAGCAGGAGATGCTCATTTCTTGATATAGATTTCCAGAAATTATCAGTATTGAATGTAAAATACAATAAACTCATGGATGGAGGTGTGTTAGCCCTGTGAGACATAGAAACTGGCATCTAAGACTCACATTATCATAGAACTGAAAAGACCCCAGGTATTGAATCCAGCTACCTTGTTGCAAATGCTGAGATTAAGATAAAGCTGGAGGGGGGAGGGCTGGGGGGATTAGAGGTTTCAAACCAACCCTAGACACATTACAACACATTTGTAATATATTCAAAAGCAGAGATGTTGGCTAGAGACCTGACACCAACTTCAGTATTTCTGTAAAACTGGAAGTTTATTTTCAGGGTTGGCAGAGACAAAGCTATATGCTACCTCAGACAAAAGTTTGTTTTCTTAATGGGATGACGTCAGTACAGCATGGCCCACTAGCTTCCTGTGATAATAAGCAGTCAGTCAAAATAGAGAAGTGATTTAGTAAAAAGAATGAGTTTCAATAAACTCTGTGGGCCCCAACTTTACCATAAACAAAATAGAAAACGGAAGACAGGGAGCAGGATTGCTTAGCAGGTAAATGTACCTGTTGTCAAGCTCAGTTACTTTATTTCAATCTTTAGGACATGTGGTAGAGGAAAAATTAAACTACCTATGGCTGTCCTCTGATTTACATTTTTATACTATATCACACACACACACACACACAATGAACAAATTATATTAAAAATATTTTTAAGAATCTTGCAATTGATAAAAAATTCAAGATGCTGAGAAACAACTTGCTGTTTGACTCTACTATGTTCAGTAATAGTAGTTATTACCAATGCTCTCAGTGCATATTATTAGCAAGACAAATTGGTGACTTTAAATTGAGAGTGAAACTCATTTCTGCAAGGACCACAGGCTCCTAGTAATGTCTCTTTTCTATTTTTAAATTAATTATCATTTTTCCAAACTATGCATTCACATACGCATCTCCGTTTAGCTTTTGACTCCTGTAAGGAAGTGTTTTCCCAAGCATTCTTGTCCTGAGTCACATGCTGTTCTTAGATATCCTTGCATCCTGTATACATTTGTTATGTGCTGAGTGTTTCTAGGTTGCCATGGTTTCTAATACTTTTAATCTGTAGAAGACAGCTTGAACTGAGTGGTTACCAGTTACAGGGAGGGAGGAGACATAGTCATTCCAGACTTGATCTACTGTTACCACAAACAAACAATCAAATTCATATTTCCCCTTCTCATAAAATAGGAGCATTGTAGGTACCTGGCTAGTTTGCTGTGAGAATTCCACGGGCCCATACCTGATAAGGAACAGGTAGTTCACAATGCATCAGGTGTTTTAATACTTATAATTTTCCTGTTGTTTTTCTTCCTCTAGCATACCACTTTAAATAACACAATCCCTCCAGTCTAGTCAGCTCTCTCCTTTATCTCTTCTGCTCTTTCTAGGCAACTCTCCTTTTTTAAAAAATATTTATTTATTATGGAAACAATATTCTGTTTGCATATATGCCTGCTAGAAGAGGGCACCAGACATCATTACAGATGGTTGTGAGCCACCATGTGGTTGCTGGGAATCGAACTCGGGTCCTTTGGAAGAGCACTGCTTTTAACAGCTGAGCCATCTCTCTAGGCAACTCTCCCTTTCTCCTTAAATTGCGAAATTGCGTCAAACAGTAAGAGGCTTTGTATAACATTGCCTTCCTTACCAGCTCTAGTACTTTCCCTGTTTCCCAACATAAACCGCTGAAATCTTCTGATCAGCAAGATTTTCCAAAGAGGATGGTCTGAGTCACTCTTGCTCATAATTGTAACCAGAGTGCTGAGCAGACTATAATCGATATGTATCAGGATTGAAGCATATGGCTTTTGAATTTCGACTCTCCCAGCTTTGGACTTAGGTTACTTAACCTTTTAAAGCTCTGCTTTCTTATCTTGAAAAATGAAACTGAATCCTCGATTCGTGTGTAACGTTGTTAAAATGAACTTTATGGCTGGTCATTATTATCAGTGGAACTTTTACACTGGCCTCCAACAGAATGGAGTAAAACAAAATGGAGTCTTTGGTGCCAAGTTTGCGTCTCACTAAGTGGAAGCCATGTTGGTAATCTGGCTTGAGTAATGAGGAGACAGATGCTGCTGAATTCCCAAAACAATACTATTGCCAGAGTGGACAGGGAAGCCCCCATCTCTACAACACAGGGAAGGAAGGCTGAAGTAGACTGGTGGTACTTGCTCTTCTCTCGATATTGAGCAATTTCCTTGCTTCTGTTCTTCTCCGCTAGAAGTGCAGACTGCTCTGTCATGCCCATCGGAGCACCTCATCTAACTCCTATTGTGAAACTCTGTCCAACTCCTGAGTAATAACAGCAAAAAGAGCGATTAAGTGTGGAAATTACATTTGCTTGAAATTTTGCTTTGTAGAATAAAATTCAATGCTTAGCCTATAACAAAGGGTTGGTGATTTTTCATGTTTATTGACAATTGGAACCAAAAAGTGTCAAATGCAGGAGGAATGATAGGCAGAACGAAGAGACACTGGAGATTAGATATGCTTTATCCTGTAGGAGAAGAGTTACGTGAACAGCTAACTCCTCACTCAGAGTGTTCCAACCTAACCTCACTGTGAGTCTCTCAAACATGGCATGTCCTTTCTGTGCATACATGTCTCTGCAACCTTTAGAAATCCATCCTTCTGTCAGATACAACGTGAGCACAGCGCACATTGCTGTCTACCTGCGTGCTCCAGCCATGTGACCCCAGCGATGCTCTTGCCCTGTTCAGAGCACAAGAGGTCAAGGGTCTCCTCTTCTTTCACTGCTCCACAGGGACCTATTCACACCTCCCTGACAACACACATAGTTGCTCCATTGGCTTCCATGGCTTATCTCTGCTAGATTAGGAACATCCTGTCTCGCAGCCACTTCCTTCTTTATCTGCTGTGTAGGGAACCCTGCAGGAGTCTGGCCCATTCTTTGGATCTCATTGTGTATATTAGCTCATTTGTCTTTGATCGCCCTTTCTTGAGCCTTGCTGATTCGGCTCTTTACTCTTCTTACCTCTTGTTGGAATTGTGCTTTTAGTTTTATTTCTTGAAATACACAATACAAAAGCCAACAGGCTCTAGAGGGGTGAGGTTGCCTTCTATGTGATTACAGGGAGTTTTGCAAAGCAGCGTTAGGGACACATGTAAATCAGTAGCCTGGTCCTCAACACTCGAGTCTTAAGAGTTGTGACACATTTTTATTCTTTCTTTCTCTTTCTCCCTTCCTCCCTTCCTCCCTTCCTCCCTTCCTTCCTTCCTTTCTTTCTTAAGAACCATCCTGAAGTAGGGGTGCCTCTCTGTAGACCAGTCTGACCTTGAACTTAAGACACTCCTACCTCAAGCTTCCAGGTGCTAGCATTGTAGGTGTTTCCAGACTGAAATCACTTTCCCCCACTTTCTCCTTTTCTTTCTCTCTCTGTTTGTGTCTCCCTTTCTCTGCTTCTATCTCTTTTCTTTTAGTGGTGAGAAAGGTCTCACTGCTTAGCACAGCTTGGTCTCAAACTAAGGATCCTCACTCCTCAGCCTTCCAAGCATTTCAATTACAGGCCTCTGCCTCCACGTATTGGACTCAAATATTTATTTCTAATGTTAAAATGGGGGGAGTGGGACACACACATATGCAAGCATGTGAGTGCATGATTGCATGTATAGATGTTTCTCCTTTGTTGTTCTATTTTAATTTATAAAATACACATACGTGTGTAATATATTCTGACTTACTTTAGAAGAAATGAAGGAAGCTGAAAGAGTTCAATGTATATTTTAAGTATTGACATGATATTGTTCACCCAAATCTTCCGACACTACAGCTAAAGCCTACCCTAATTTTAGCAGCTGAACGTCAGGCATCCTAACCTCTTGAAGCAATGTATAGCCTTTCACTAATCCCAGGAAAGTCCAGAGTGGATTTTAAGTGTCTGCAGTCTGTCACTGAGCCATATGTCTGAGTCTGTTGCCCTGAATCAGTGTTTAAAGACATGGTTGTCACTGACTCTCTGACGCTGTGCCTGAAAAGCAATTCCATTTATCCTTTAGGAGACAGTTCAAATGACCTGCTATGTATTTTTTCTTTTCTGTCTGGCCCATGTATTCTGAGGAGCTACCCTCACAATTTCCACTGTGGTCTGTTCTACCGTTTTCTTCTATCACCTACTTCCATTCACTCTAATTTCACCACAGCAGCACCTACCTACCTACCCTTGGAGTCTTGTGCTTCAAACTACCAAATCCTTACAGAGCAATGAATGTTTTACTTATCTAGATATGAGACTTGGGCTCCACATTAGATGATATTTTTGATATTTAAACAAGATTTTTGAGTAGCCAGCACTCTAGAGGGTATGTCTTTTACTGTTTGTGTGGTACTAATTCAGTTGTTTATGGCATAGATCTCTCTCTGTGTGTGTGTGTGTGTGTGTGTGTGTGTTTCATGAACCTTCTACCTTATTTTTTGAGACAGAATCTCTCACTGAACCTGGAACTCACAAATTATTTAGCTATTGAGCCCCCAGAAAGTCTCCTGTCCTTCCTTCCCCACCATTGGAACTATAGCCACACACTGTCATGCCTCACCTTTTATATTCATGGCTTTTCATGTCTCTGGTTTTTTATTATATGTCGTGATAGGAATCTGAAATCATATCTTCATGCTAGCTTGGTACACATCTTATCAAGTGAGCCAATTCTCTAATGCTTACCTGTACTTCACATGACTTCAATGCAGCCTTGGTTCTGAACACATGAGAAAACTGTGACATACATTCTGTTACCCTATGTACTGTAACATAGAATAACAGAATGCTGTTAAACCATTCTAATTTATATTCTATGCTTCTATGGGCTAGTTATTGCTGTGTTTTTACTATATATACCAAGTTCTCTGGTCTCATAAATATAATGGTCTTCTTATGGAAAACAAAGCATTAATAGTTTCCTGCCATTACCCCTCATTCTGTGTCTGAGTTTCATTTCTGGAGCTCTGATTAAGAAACAAAAACAGAATAACAAAACAAAACAAAAACTGAAAAAAGTAACTTTAAGGGAGAAAAAAAGAATATAATTGGCCACAATTCCAAGATTTAGTCCCTCATTATGGGGACGTCTATAGGAGCTTGAAGAGGCTACTTTAACATCTACGTAAAGAGAGGAGAAAGAATGGATATGTCATGTTTACATAAAGCTCTCTGGCTTCTGTTGGGTACACAGTCCTTCCTGGGACCAACTTAAAAGTGGTGCAATCCATTTTTAGGCTGTCTTATTTTCCAACATCAGTTAAGATAATCAAGATAATCTCTCAGAGACATGCCCTCAGGCCTAACACATCTAGATGGCCCCTCATGTTTCAGAAGATTCCAGATTGTGCTAAATTGATAGTTAAGACTAACTATCACAATACACTGCAAGCAAATTTATGTGCCTTGTATTACGTTTGTTTTTAAGCTTTCTTATTTGAGTTTCTGATTTGAAAAATTTCAAAATTTAAATTAATTTAGGTTTGGGATAAGGAGGTAATTTCTATCACTTTCTAAGATGGTCTTGAATATCCTTGGTCCGTTTGTACAACACATTTATGTGAAGCAGCATTCCCAGTTCATCAACTCTGAAAAATGATTCCTAATGACATCCTGCTATACTCATAGACCAGAGTCTAGCATAATTGTCATCAGCGAATTCATCTAGAAACTGATGAGAGCAGATGCAGAGATCACAGCCAAACATTAGGCAGAGCTTGCTCAGTCCTGCTGAGAAGGGAGCAGAAGTCAGAGAGATCAAAGTCACCAGGAGAACAGGGTCCACAGAATCAAGTAAGCAGGGCTCATAGGGGCTCCCCTAGACTGAGATGGCAATTTCAGAGCTTTGCAGGGTCTGTGCTAGGTCCTCTGCATATGTGCTATAGTTGGTTAGTGTGGGTTTTTTTGTGGAACTCCTTTCTGTGAGAGGTAGGACGTATGTGCATCTTACTCTTTTGCATGCTTTTGGGACTCTTTTCCTTTTACTGGGTTGCCTTGTTCAGCCTTGATATGAGGGTATGTACCTGGTCTTATTTGTTGTGCTTTTATGTCTGCTCTTTTCTCAAGGGAAACTAAAGGAAAAGGGAGAAGAAGTGGATCTGGGAAAGAAGGGAGATGGAGAGAAGGGAGTGTGGAGGGAGGAGAAACTGTGGTCAGATGTAATATATAAGAGAAGAATAAATAATTTTTTTCTTTTTTTTTCTTTTTTGTTTATTTTTTTAATTGAGAAAAGGAGAAAAAACACAAGTTTCCACCTCCTCCCAGCCTCCCATTTCCCTCCCCCTCCTCCCACCCTTCTCCCCCTCCTCCCACCCTTCTCCCCCTCCTCCCACCCTTCTCCCCCTCCTCCCACCCTTCTCCCCCTCCCCCCACTCCTTTCCCCCTCCCTCTCCAGTCCAAAGAGCAGTCAGGGTTTTCTGCCCTGTGGTAAGTCCTAGGTCCTCCCCCCTCCGTCCATATCTAGGAAGGTGAACATCCAAACTGGCTAGGCTCCCACCAAGCCAGCACATTAAGCAGGATCAAAATCCCGTGCCATTGTCCTTTGCGTCTCATCAGCCCTCATTGTTCGCCATGTTCAGAGAGTCCAGTTTTATCCCATGCTTTTTCAGTCACAGTCCAGCTGGCCTTGGTGAGCTCCCAATAGATCAGCTCCACTGTCTCAGTGGGTGGGTGCACCCCTCTAAATAAATTTTTAAAAAGAAAAAAGTATTGATTATTTCCATGTAATGTTATATCGAATATTCAGCCAAGATTTAATCAATTAGGTAAAACGTGCAACTATCTCATTATTATATATATTTATTTTAGCTTTTAATAAATGACAGTATATGTATAACAAAGAATTGGTTTAAATGAGTTTCTTTATGGCTTATTATCAGAAAATGTTTGATTTATATACCTAGGGTTGACAAGATTTCTGTAAGAGAAAAAAAAAAACCCTGAGTGGTAAAAGTTTTAAAAGTCTCAATCTATACAGTGGAAGCCATAATTCCCATTTGTCTCATATGTTTGATACAAACATTAAACTGATGAACATGAGAAATTATGCTAGAAGCAATACTTGATACTCAGGCATAATAACTCTAAGCTACTTTCCACAACAATATTTCATGATGGATAACAGCCAGGGCTTCTGGAACGAACTCTCTTTACTACATAGAGAGAACTTTATAAATTCCACCTCAATCACTAACATCCAGCACCCTACATACTCACAGACAGACTAGGCTTTGTGTACCTGTACTCTGCTAAGAACCTTATTCTTGAACTCTCCTGAGGATCCTACAAAGTGACCATTTCAGGTCAGCACTTTCTTCAGTTTTAAAACTGAATCTTGAAAGGATTTATTCAGTGATGTAAGATGTTTTAGAAGTGAAATTTGGTTTGATTTTAAGTAGTCTATTTAATTTATAAACTTTATCTATTTAAAGGTGAAAATTTATTTGAACCACTATGGACATATTAATAGGTTTCATATAAAAATATTGTCGCACATCCTCTAAAATATTCATTTATTTTCTTTAGATTATCAAGTAACATGCAGTGTTGGTACTGCATGGCTTTCTGAACATTTGGAACTCCTGAATCCTTTTTCAGAGTGATAGAAATGATTTACACATCTATGAACAATGACAAAATGTTTTAGTAAATTAGACCCCGAGCCTAGTTGAATGCTGTGTTCTGAAGCTTGTAACTTAGCAAAGTTATTTTCATAGTACTTACAAATATAGGCACAGCTATTAGGACCATGAAGTATAAACTACATTTGCAGCCTTTGAGTTTAACGCCACCAATTGCTCTTTTGTTTGTTTATTATTCTGAATCTGGCTTGTGTGATATTTGAAGATCATCCACATGGGTTTGAATCTGTGATGATATGCAGGTGACATGGTCAAATATTTCGCTAAAGAAAGAGGAAATGACAATAGATACCAAGAAGAAGCAAAATTAATAATGAAAATCTGTGGGAAATATTAGCATAGAAGAACACGTCTATATTATTTCTTTTATAAGGTGTTCCCAATTAATCCACTCTAGCACGTAAATTTTTGCTGCTGAATGTCTGCAGAATTTTATAACTCTACAATTCAACTTAACTCACACAGTAGTCACGTGTATTATCACACAGGTGTATGGTTCCTGATAACAAGAACAGTTGGTTTCCATTTTTGTACTGTTCAGGGTACAAGAAAAGTGCCAAAGTACTTTAATACATATCTAAATTACATTAAATAACTTCCTCAATAAAAGTTTGCGCGTAAAAATGCTTCATTCTTCTATATTACAAAATGAAAATGCTCTCCAAAGATTTGATTAGAGATCATCAGGTAGCAGAAACCCAGACCAAAGGTTGAAGAGCCACTTCAAAATGAAACAGCTAACAATGGAGAGGGCATTCCAGTCTGTGTTTGGCAGACTTAGAACCCAAGGATTTCTCAGCTGCTCAAAAATACATAGCATGTAGATACAGTATTAGCAAGTAAGTTATTTTCTAACATAGTTGTAAACATTATCTTTCTTTTTGTGTTAAAATGTTAAAATCTGATGTTTTCTGTCCAGAAATTCTCTGAAATAATTGGAATACTAAAAACTATTGGGACCTTATCTCTTTGTTTGATTGTTCTCTTTCTATTATATAATTTTAACCTAATTCAATCACCAATTAAATTTAGATTTGCTTTGTTTTGCTGTTTTTTTATTTTATTTATTTATTTATTTATTTGTTTATTTTTTTTTTTTTTTGATGCAGGGTTTCTCTGTAGTTTTGGAGCCTGTCCTGGAAGTAGCTTTTTTTTTTTTTTTTTTTTTTTTTTTTTTTTTTTATTTTAATTTATTTATTTATTAAGAATTTCTGCCTCGTCCCCACAACCGCTTCCCATTTCCCTCCCCCTCCCCCGATCAAGTCCCCCCCCCCTCATCTGCTCGAAGAGCAATCAGGGTTCCCTGACCTGTGGGAAGCCCAAGGACTGCCCACCTCTATCCAGGTCTCCTAAGGTGAGCATTCAAACTGCCTAGGCTCCCACAAAGCCAGTACGTGCAGTAGGATCAAAAACCCACCGCAATTGTTCTTGAGTTCTCAGTATTCCTCATTGTCCGCTATGTTCAGCTAGTCTGGATTTATCCCATGCTTTTTCAGACCTAGGCCAGCTGGCCTTGGTGAGATCCCAATAGAACATCCCCATTGTCTTAGTGTGTGGGTGCACCCCTCGTGGTCCTGAGTTCCTTGCTCGTGCTCCGTCTCCTTCTGCTCCTGATTTGGACCTTGAGATTTCTGTCCGGTGCTCCCGTGTGGGTCTCTGTCTCTGTCTCCTTTCATCGCCTGATGAAGGTTAATATTCCTGAGGATGCCTATGTGTTTGTCTTTGGATTCACCTTATTTAGCTTCTCTAGGAACATGAATTATAGGCTCAATGTCCTTTATTTATGGCTAGAAACCAAATATGAGTGAGTACATCCCATGTTCCTCTTTTTGGGTCTGGCTTACCTCACTCAGGATAGTGTTTTCTATTTCCATCCATTTGTATGCAAAATTCAAGAAGTCCTTGTTTTTTACTGCTGAGTAATACTCTAATATGTATATATTCCATACTTTCTTCATCCATTCTTCCGTTGAAGGGCATCTAGGTTGTTTCCAGGTTCTGGCTATTACAAACAATGCTGCCATGAACATAGTTGAGCATATACTTTTGTTGTATGACAAATGTAAGACAAGCTTGAGAGATTGAGAAAAGAAGACTGACTAGCTAGGGATCCTGGGTTCTAAGAAATAACACAGGAGTGACTTTCTGTGAGTTTTATACACACACACACACACACACACACACACTCACTCACATGTATATGATACCATATCTGTATGCATGCATGTGTATGATATCACACACACATATATATGCACATACATACCTGATATCACCCACATATATTATATTACACATATGCATATGTATATTATATCATATGCACATGAATATATGCACACATGTATATGATGTTATACACATATGTATGCAATATCATACACATACACACATACTTTCTAAATCACATTGTAAAAAAGAGTTTGCCCCTTAGAAAGATCATTTTGTTTAGACAAGAACAACAAAACCCTACCAAAGCCTCCTCCCTTTAGCCAGAATATCAAAAAAAGAGCAGCTAGCAAGACAGAAAGTATTCAGCAGAACTTGCAGACACACAGGAATTGCTGTGAGATCCCTCCATTTGTGCCAAATTCCAAAGGGGAGCTAGGCTTACCCCTTCATCAGGCTAGTCTGAAAGATGCCGCAACTCCAACATCCTCTGCCAGCTTGCTACCAAAGACTTAGCAGGGTACCAGTAGTACCTGCCTTGTGGTGATGAGCCCTCATTGTCTGAGCTACCCCTGGAGGTGGATTAGAGTCCCAGGAGCCTCACCTGGCAGTAAAAATGCCCTACCCCAGCTCTGTGTTGGAACAGTATCTGTGAGGACTACTGTAGCACAGGACTTTACCATAGTCTCAGTGAGTCAGAGGCTATGCTCCTGTCCTGTCCACTGTGTCAGTGAGGACACACGAAGAGTCATAGCACACTACCCTTCCCAGAAAGGAACACACGACTGGAGGCCTACCCCAAATCCCAGCTGTATCAAGTAATAATAATGAGAGCCTTCCTAAGTTGTCAAGGGGAAAATTCGAACTCTTACCCTCATCTGCCTGAGATGGCCTGATAAACTTTTGTTCCCCACAGTGATGTCAGAAGATGACTGTAACAGGATTTAAATGAAATTCATAATCTCTTGACATAATACCTCAAGTATCTGAGTTTCTATTTAGAATAACTCATTAGACCACAAGCTAAGAAGATCTCAAACTAAATGAAAATAAAAACATGACTATTGACACCAAGAGAACAATCAGGAATAAGTAGCCAGAGAAAGACTGGAAGCACCTCTGGATCAGGGTCAGAGAGAAAAAGGTAAAATTAGCTATTGCAATAAATAGAATGGACAGAAAACCCTGGATTCCCTAAAAGAACAGAAATTAACTCAGTGAAGTTAAAAAGACATGAAACCAGCAAACCTCAGAAGTATATCTATAGACAAGCAGAGTCTGAAAGAAACTGAGGGAAAGAACTGTGTTTGAAATAGCCCCAAAAAGAATAAGTTATCTAGCAATAAACTTAAAGAGGGGAAAGACCGAAAAAAGCGAAACACTAAAAAAAGCTATAAAATGTGACAACTATCGCGTGTAACCTTGTTCTTGAACTGAAAAGTTACTACATGAAGGACGTCCATACTACGTCAAGTGATGGATAGATTGAATGTTTTCTCTCCCACACACATTTATTTATTTATTTGTGCCTCAGATTGAATGCAGAGCTTCAGGCATGCTATGAATGTACTCTGCCACTATGTTGCTCTCCTACCCACTCATTTTCATCCTTTCCTTTCCAGGAATGTTAAGACTCACATGGACTGCCAACAGCAAGTCAGTCTGGAATGAAAAGACAAAGCTGGAAGCATTGATATCTGATTTCCAAATGTATTATGAAGTGGCACTGGTCCTGCCATTAAGTCAGTCGTATGGATCGATGGACTAGGAATATAAAGCCCAGAAACAATTGGCCATGTGTAGGCTTGACTGACTTTGACAAAGCTACCATGAAATCACGAGAAGACAGTATTTCCAACAAACATCCTTGGGGAAACTTGATATTCACACGCAAAGAATGAAATTGGTCTTACATTATACATAAAAATCAAGCAAAAAAAATGAATAAGGATTTAAATAAAAGACATGCCACAGTACAATTAAAAGACAATATGATAGAAATCTTTACAATGATTTTTTTAACATTGATTTCATGGACTCTGCTGTAGATGAAGGCAATAACAACCTGAAATAAACATAAGAGATTATCTCCAATTACAAAGCTTCTGCACAGACAATGAAACACTTCACATATGGAAACTGCATTTGTAGAGTGAGAAGAAAGTTTGCAAACTATATACATAAGGGATGAATCATCATATATATCATATATATAAACAACCACAACTCATTAACTAAAAATGATATCTTCCTTTTCAAAATTAGTCAAAGATTTGAATAGAGGTTTCTCCAATGAAAACACTCATTGTGTCAGCAATATATGAAATATGCTTTTATCACCAATCATCACATAAATATAAATCAACACAATAAAATATTGAATATTATACATATATAAATGCATACAGATGTTCCTGAAACTGAATAAAAACAAAAACACAGGATCTAAAATGTGTGGATCATTTCTGCAACAGTACTGTAGGGAGTTCACAGTGCTATATGCTCTTTTATTAGAATTGAGGAAACATCCCAAAAAACCCACAATTTTAGATGCCTACATATTTTTATATATTTATCTCTCATATATTACATCCTGACCACAGTCTCCCCTTCTTTCACTCCTCCCACTCTCTCCCTTACCCCTCCCCTCTCTCCCAGATCCATTGTTTCTCCGTTTCCATTCAGAAAAGAGCAGGCCTCCCAGGGATATCAATCAAAAACAGTGTAACAATTAGACTAGACACATACCCTCTTATCAAAGCTGGACAAAGCTACTCAATAGAAGGAAAAGGGTCCCAAAAGATAAATTTAGATTTACTAAAATATTCTTACTACCCTATTGCAATTTAAGGGACTCTGCACAAAGCCGCTCAGTTGAGTCTACAGCTATCTCCTTTGCCGTCTTAAACTCTGGGTCAAATATCTGCTTAACTACACATATCGTATTCATTTAAGAACTGTCTGTCTGAAATCTGATAAACGTGGCTTGGTTTGCCTGAAACTTTGTGTTGTCTCATTCCCCAGGCTGAAGACAAGAGTGATGTGTTCTTTTTCTTTTCAAGTTTTCTGAAACAGCACATCTTGGAGGCATATGAATCTGTGATGAGAACTCAGGGTGTCCTCGCCCCAGCAGGAATCATTACAACTTGACAAGTCCCTACAAAGCAGTAGTGATCTTGTGATGAGTAGCAAATTGCTCCCTCAAGCAATAGAACTTTCTCTGGAGTAAGCTAGTCCTCCTACAGACTGATCTGAGATAACAATAGGAAGCTCCATCAAGGCTGTTGGAGGAGGCAGCTATGAAAATCCCTTGCCTTCATCCTTAATTCTTCCATACTTATTCCTAAAGGTCACCTTGTTGTTTAAAGGACAGGGCATAGGATGTTGTCCCTTGTTTCTTCCCTGATGGTCAAATTGAATAATAATTCCTTCCTTCAGGAAATGGAGGAGCAGTGGATCTGGGGGAGAGGGCATATGAGGAGCTGGGAAAAGGGGAGAGAGGGAAGTCTATGGTCTGTATGTATTGTGTTGGAGGAGAATAAAGAAAAATCCTTCCTTGCTTCATGAGCGTTCCATGTTTCTAATTGGCAGAGTGATCTGCTAATATCCCCACAATAAAAGGTCATATCCCTGCATTGAGACTCTGGTAACACTATTAATTGCTAACAATTTGCATCAAAACTTAATGGGGTCAGCCACTGTGGGATGTTGAAATCTGTAAATTCATCTATGAAAATGAGCTAATGGCACTGACTATTGAAGAATGTTTTGTAGTATACTATTAAGATATCTGTGAGTCCTATCTATTTCTCTATCTCTCATCTATCTGTCTGTCTATCTATCTATCTATCTATCTATCTATCTATCTATCTATCTATCTAACATCTATCTATCTATCTATCTATCTATCTATCATCTATCTACCTATTTAGCTATTCTCTCTCTCTCTCTCTCTCTCTCTCTCTCTCTCTCTCTCTCTCTCTGTTCTATCCATCTACCTATCTGTATTTGGTTCTTTTCTGTTGTTGCAATATATAGAATACCTGAACAAAAACCAAAGCTTGGTGGAGGAGTGACTTTTTTTTTTGCCTCCCATTTCCAGATGCTTTCTGTTTGCACACAGCTCAAGAATAGAGTCTTGTGGAGATAATTCTGAATATTCTTGAGAAAACTTCAAGAAACCAAGACAAGAGCCTTTGACCTCAGTTTCTTCAAAAACATGAATGGTTCTTGGATTATTCTTTTGTGCGCCATCTCAGGCATATATAAGAAGAATGAGTTTACTTCGGATTATTCATTACAACTGGCTAATGGTATTTGTTCATGCTCCTCTATGAAAAAAACGTGTTTTCACCCCATGCAGCTTGCCAGCCAAAAGTGGCTTGCTATTATGGTTGGATACTCATGCGACTCCACTTAACCCCTGACAAATAAATTATCTGGTGCTCTGAATAAAGTTGGCTATTGCATGAGACTTTAGGCTGCTTCATCAATCAACTTCATTTTCTTAGGTTCCGCAACCTCTAGAACAGTAAACAGGCTCCCATGGCAGGAGCCAGCGTCATGAGACTGGTCTGATGGTCAGGGAGCATAGAAAGTAAACAGAAAATGGGGCAAAGCTATAAAACCTCAAGGCCTATCTCCAAGTGATGTACTTCCTCCAGCAAATCCTGACTCCTAAAGGTTCGGTAACCTTTCCAAACAATGCTTTAACTCAGAAGCAAGTGTTTAAATATATGAACCTACGGAGGATGCTGTCTATTCAAAACACAATATTTTCTGTTTTGTTCTATTTTATGTACAAGACAGCATGTTTTATGTTAAAGATGAATCAAATACTATTGCCACTAGTAAACTATGTGAATTTAGTAGATAGGACATTTATTCCTTCCTGAAATAAGTTTTCTAACACTTTTTAAAAACCTCAACTGTGATTAAATAGTGTAAAAAGCAAAACCAGTCTTAAGCATCACTCAACAAATGTTTTAGAGGTCAGTAAAAAAATAGCAGGTTATGTGGGAGCATCTGCTAACAATCCCAACAGCTATGATGCACCAGTGGGGGATTGTAGATTTCAAGTCAGACTGGGCTACAGAATGGGACCCTGAATGAAAAACACAAGGGATGGAGAAATTTCTCAGTCATAGTGCACTTATCTAGCATAAAGCATGGTCACAATTTAAGACCAAGCACTACAAATAAAAAGGAAATCATGGAGTATTTATTCTCCAAATAGTATGCTTCTGCTGTTAAAATAGGGGCCTCCTACTTCCATAGCTACTCTTAAAAGCCCTTTTTTAAAACAGTAGAATTCTTTTAAATTTTTACAGTTATTTATTTATTTATTCTCTCTCTCTCTCTCTCTCTCTCTCTCTCTCTCTCTCTCTCTCTCTCTCTCTGTGTGTGTGTATACAGCAACTTTGTGAAAATCAGAACAACTTGCTGAATGGAGTTGGTTCCCTCCTACCATGTGGGTTTTGTGGGTTGAACTTGTCAGCAACTACCCCTACAAACTGAATCATCTCCCTGGCCTCTTGCAGAGGGATTATATATGGTAAGGTAGTGGTAGGAAAAACGCGGTTTAGGTAAAAGGTTTCCTATACCTTAGATAGACTTGGCACGTTTTGATACAGCAAATCACTTCCGCTCCACATAGTTGTTGCTGGTAAGGGTTGTTCTCTCAAAGGCACTTTTGTGTCTTTCAACAAAATAAATTCTTAACACGAGGATTTCTTTAACACCAAGGAAAATTATGCTCTCAGCATTTGTATCTTTTAGGATACCTGAGTCAAAGCCTTAAAAGTATTATGTATTGAACAAATATTGACCAGAGAAGCTAATGAATGAACTAGTGATCACTTAATATGTTGTTATATAACTAAGCTAGAGCCATACCCATGCTTGGACATTCCAGGAGGCACAGTGCAACAATTGCAATCAGTTAAATTTTGAAGGAGGAAATAATAAGCATTGAAATAGTAGAGGAAACGCCATTTGCTGCAAACAATGTGTGTGTTGCTTTGATCCTCCTAACCGTGCTATGATAAGATAACGCTGACATCGCCGACTCCATCTTGTCTCTGAATACTCCAGCACTCAAGGAGAAAATTACTCTGGAGTCTAGGAACTTTCTTAATTCCTCCATTTGTCCAGGTTAATGGTTCCTTGTTCTGTTATCTCCTGGTGGAAGAACAAGCAAGCACCCACGGAGAGACAACCCAGACTATGTCTCGGAAACTCCCTTGATCACTACCCTCTGGTGCAACAAGGGTACTGACCCTGCCCCCAAAGCAGAACCTCCTGACTGGATCACGTCCTAAGAAGCCACCTCTCCAACACATCTCAATGCTGGCTAATTTTCTCATGTGTTTCAGAGGAGATTTTGAAGCCACGAGTTCTCTCAAATGAGTATTTTAAACTTTAAACAAGGAGATAGCTATGCTTTCAGTGAGACTTGGAGATTGTTGATCTGGCCAGCTCCTTAGGCACGTCACACTGTTAATGCTTAGTAGGTACTTCATACTCACTGCTGATGCTTAGTAGGTGCTTTCCGAGGAACTCTCTCTGTAGGCACTGAAAGCCAGATCCACAACTTTTAAGTCTTCAGGAAGAATTGACCAACTTTTTTATTTTTTTTAAAAGAAAACAATCTTTTTTTTTTCGTTTTACATACCAATCCCAGTTCCCACTCCCTCCCCTCCTTCCATTCCCTCCACTCTCCTCCTCACTCCCCCCCCCTGCATCCACTCCTCAGAGAGAGTAAGGCACATTGCTTTGGGGAAGGTCCAGAGCACTCCCTACTATATTTAGGCTGAACAAGATATCCATCCAAAGAGAATGGGTTCCCCAAAAAGCCAGTACAAGCAGTAGGGATAAATCCCAGGGCCACTGCCAGTGCCCACAGTTGACCTCAGTCACGCAACTGTCACTCACATTCAGAGGGTCCAGCTTGGTCCTATGCTGTTCCTTCCCTGTCCGGCTGGAGTTGGTGAGCTCCCATTAGCTCAGGTAGACTGTGGGTGTCCCCATCATGGTCTTGACCTCTTTGCTCATATTCTCACTCCTCCCACTTTTCACCTGGACTTGGTAGCTCAACTCAGCACTCCACTGCGGGTTTCTGCTTCTGTTTCCATCAGCTGCTGGATGAGGGTTCTATGGTGACATTTAAGATATTCATCAATCTGACTACAGGGTAAGGCCAGTTTGGGCACCCTCTCCACTATTGCTATGCTAAACACTCTCATTGTAAGGAAAAGAACAAATTCTTAGGGACACTGTCATTTTTAAACTTCTGGTGTTTTCGACAGCACGAGTAATTATGGTTGACACTTATTTCAGACCTATCAGAACATGAAAAGAATATCATTGCTTATATCCCACAATGTAATTTGAAGGTAAACTTTCACTTCCATATCCAATTTACATAGAAGAAATTAAGGCTTAGGCAAATTAAGCAATTCTCTCAGACCATGTAGAAAGCAAGTATAGAGATCTCAAAAGCAACAGTTGAGTTTAGCGCCCTCACTTTTTCCTGGCTACCAGCGTTCCTGAGTGATCTCAGTGGATTAAAGTACTATCTGGTAACCTACTGGTTACAGGGACTTCATGGTGTCAAAGACAGCATGAAGCCATCAACAGGAAATGTTTCCAAACTGGCAGTAGCATCTTGCAAAAGAGGCAGTGTAAATCTTTCAATGGCTAAATAGTGTTAAGGACAAAAGCTGTAACTCCAAGCAGCCATGAGGAAAGGGCACAGGGTTCTCCTCCAACCTTATTAAAATCTAAGCTCCCAGGCTTCTGGAGTGCATAATAACTACTAGGAGGCTTTCCAAATTTTCCAAACACGTTTCCTGGAGCCACTAAAGGTTCTGACGAACTAGGCGGGCCTGACGATTTGAGATAATCGACATTTTTTAAAGCTGCCTAGAAAATGTACTGAAGACTGCCCCTGACCTCTTGGAAAAATAAGGATTTCTAAGCCGGGCGGTGGTGGCGCACGCCTTTAATCCCAGCACTCGGGAGGCAGAGGCAGGCGGATCTCTGTGAGTTTGAGGCCAGCCTGGTCTACAAGAGCTAGTTCCAGGACAGGCTCCAAAACCACAGAGAAACCCTGTCTCGAAAAACCAAAAAAAAAAAAAAAAAAAAAAAAAAAAAAAAATAAAAAAAAAAATAAGGATTTCTATTTCTTTTCACCTTTGACTCCCAACGCTACTTGTCTTTACCCTTAAAACCGTTCCCCATACGTAAACTGCTTAATTAAAAGTCTGGCCATTTTTATATGAACAAACAACAGGTATGATTTTTGAGAGACACGACAAGAGTAAAACCAGCACCCAGGTGTATATTCATGCTCAGATCTCATACCCACGATGACCTCATGGGTAGGAAATGTTGAAGTGCTATGAAGAAGATTCTACAGAAGAGCCATTTCTAGAACTCAGGAAAATATAACTTCTTTGAAAAGCACCACCATTTCTTGCTTTCATTATGAAGTCACCCTGATGGTTAGGAAGTGACTAAAGCTTGGAGTGGCACTCCTTGAAGGGAGTTGGGTTGGCAGCGGTAATGCTTGCCCTTAGGTATAGTTGGAACAATGATTCCCATAACTGGGTGTGCACCTGGCACCTTTCTTCCTTAAAGGGCGGAGACTTCACTTGACACTGCTAGTCCAGAGGCATCATGAATTTGTTTTCTCTCTCTTTCTCGCTCTCTCTCTGTCTTTTTTTTTTTTTTTTTTTTTTTTGCTTGTTTGCTTTTTGAGACAGGATTTCTCCGTGTAGCCTGGCTGTCTTGGAACTCATTTTGTAGATCAGGTTGACCTCAAACTCAGAGATCTGCCTGCCTCTGCTTGCCCCTCTGCCTCCTGAGCGCTGGCTTAGAGTTTTCTTAGTCTGAAAACTTCTGCATTGTTCTAAAACTGTGAAATCAGGTTCCAATACATGAGTAAAGAGAATGTAATGAATTCTTGGAGAATCTGACACCCCCAGAATTCTCCAGAGAACCAAGTGTTCCCTAAAATTTCTTTCTAATAATTAAATATTTAATTCCATATTGTGTCTGAACAGTAAAAGAAACTGATGGTGCATCATTAGAGAAAATAACAGCCTGTTAGTGTTTTTCTTTTTATGAAAAAAATTAAGCACATATCATAGTATCTAAATAATTAGAAGAGTTGAGATTTCATGGTCTTTTCAAAGATGCTACACTGTTTCTCTTGGAATATGACTTTTAGATTTGTGTAAACAAGTTTGGAAGGCAGTAGGGGGCTTCTGAAATCATATGCTAGTGTATGAATGTGTGAATTGTTTTGGGGACACGGGCCCTTTTTAAAACCAAATAATAAGGAAGGTTCTTTTACTCAAGAAAGTTTAGTAGCTATAATCTCAACTAAGAGATAAATTACTATCTAACAAGTTATTCATTCAAAACATGAAGTTTCTAAGATTTTCATGAGTTAATGACACAACACAGAATTCTAAGGGTTGTTACTGATTTCTTTTTACGTATTGTTCTGATTATATATTGTCATGGCTGTAAATGTCTGTATCATAGGATTTCTCATTATAACATTTTAATGCAAGGTACACAAGCCAAATCAAGCCCACAAACCCACCCATGCCTTACACATTTGGCATCTGCACTGACAAAGTCTGAAATCTACCCTCCCTGTGACATGTACTTTATTCAACTACTACGGTACTAAAGACTATATCTATGATGTACATTTAACATTTCCACAGCATATCCATTTCAAAATCTGTCCCTCTGTATTTACACCTATATTGCAGAGGACCCCTTACTAACACTCTCTGATTTTGTTTACTTATTTAAGTACATAGCTTTCTTGATTAACATGATAACTCTCAAGTGTGCTCTTTTGCTTTTCTATAGCCAGCATCTGAAATGTCCAAGTGAAAAAGATGTCATTTGTGTCACATAAGGGTACTTCTAACCAGAAACTTAATGAGCAGGGAGTTGATTCTGGAAAATTAAATAGGAATTTAAAAGCTATAATACATATCATGTAAATTCCCATATAATCTCTATGTAATTAAAGTAGCATGTCAAGACCCTATGCCATGACAGAGGGATTCTTTCTACATTTAAAATAAAAGACTCAAGGCTGGAGTTATTGCTTAATGCTTAAGAGCACTTGCTGTGCTTGTAGAGATCACAGGTTCCATTCCCAACATCCAAATGCCAGCTTGCAACTGTCAATGACTCCAGTGAAGGGTGATCCCATGTGCACCAGGCTCACATACGGACATGCAGGCAAACACTAATCTGCATAAAATCATTGCAAACTTAACACCAGTATAAGCCTAGGTTGGTCTTGAACTCATGTTCTCCCCAGTGTCAGTTGCCCAGCTTCTCAGAGTGTGAGTGTGGGTCACCAAGACTGATTTGAATTGTTTACATTTTTGGGTTTAACATGAGTCATATAATGGCTTGGAACTGGTTTCTTCTTCCTTTATGGAGAGGGCGCTGATAGATGTCTAGAAAGGGCGTGTGTAGTGGTTTTTGAATTTCCTTCTCTTTCCTTCTCCATTTTTAAGATCTTAGAAAAATAACTCAAAGAATCTTCAGAGCCTAATTTGAAAGGCTCTGAGACTGGCAAAATTTGTAACTCTGTTATGATGACCTCTTCAAAAACTATGTTGAGGAGAAAGGAAATCCTCCTCTACCTGTCTCAATAGAGCAGCAAGCATGTTGATCTCTTCTGATATGTTCAGTCTGCTTTCTTGGGCGTGATAGGTGCTTAGATCTCCCACAATCCCACTGCCAAGTTCAGTGGACACCATAAACATAGAAATAACCTCTACAGTTGTTTATTTCTGAATTAATTATAGGACTGTTAAGAGGAACAGTTTGGTAGCTTTCTATGTGATTTTGGAAGCCCCTGGTATCAACCAAATTGGAAACTAAAATAATAATGATAATAATTAATAATAGTAGTGATATTAAATTATTTCTAAATAAATTATTTCTCATCATTACTGAGCTTACAGTAATGTGACCTGAAAAGCATCCTGTTTTAATTCTTACTGAACATTGTTAAAGACTTTGGCTTAGATCAGGGTTCAGAGAGGATGGCTTCCCCAGAAGCACTCCAGTCCATTGGTCCCTAAGCAGGACATTATGGCGCAAATCAAGAGAATTATTAAGCATAGATTTGCTTCTGGTGGAGGAAGCTAGCTGGTGCAGAGTGAGAAGGTAGCAGCTCAATGGGGCTGCACAAGAATCAGGCTTTTTATGACATACAGCTCCAGATGTAGGGCTCATTTGCAGAGGACAGGTTTTCATGTCTGTTCTATCTCTTCCATTAATCCGACATGCAACTCCTCGGGTCCTTTGTCTTATTAGCATCTTAAGTGTCCACTCTGGGCTGCATTGACATCTCAGCCAGAGGTACAGGCTGGTTTTACAGTGCCTGGCACGGGAGGGAGGTAGTGAGGAGTGGAGGAGAGTGAAGGGGATGGAGTAAGGAGATGCCGGTGGGCTGGGCAGACTCCAGATTTCTGTTCTGTCAGCCTGTTTTCACATATACTAATTTTTTAAAGACCGTGCAAAGCCTTCTGGGTCACACTTTTAACTGTATCCTTTGCCTGATTATTGTCGTGGAAAGCATATTGATTCTAATGTAGAAAGCCAAAAGTTACCAAATGTGTGTCATATTCTCTGGGTCTTTTTGTTTTTTTGCCATAAAAAGCATTAAATATTTCCTACAGCCATGCTTCATATAACATGCTGACATCTGTGTTCATGGTTAGAGATCTCATTTCTATCAGCAACAGTATAAAATCTTAAAATTAACAAGGAAAGCACAAAGTCACACACCACTGCATTTATTATATATAAAATAAAATAGTATTTTTTCAGTCCTTGCAGGAACCCAAGATTCTTCAAGACTAGTTACAACAGTACTTATGCATTTTTTTTTATCTTCCCCCTTTGCTTCCTTGATGCAAGAAGCAGTGACTAACCTGCTCAGGGGAGCAAGTCAAAGTCCTGAAGTGACCCCCAGACACACTCATGAGCAAAGAACAGTGTCTTTTGAGAAGCCCTAAGTGAAGTAGTGCAGATTCCTGACCGAACATCAACCCTTGACTTTATGAGTTCTTATGACTATGTGAAAATGTGGGAAACACATGCAATAGCCATCTTCCCTGTGCTTAGTGACCACAGTTGTTGGTCCACTGTATTGGACACTTAGATCCCGAAACAGCATTTTTACTTGAATGAATAGACAGACTACTATTATGTCATTGTTTTTTATTCATTTCTTTAAGTATTAAGCTGGGTATCATTCTGTAGGTCAGGTTGGCCTTGAACTCAAATCCCCCTGCCTCATCCTCCCAAGTGCTGGGATTATGGCTGTGTACTAATAATGTTCAGCTTTAAGGATTTATTCTAATTCGATAAAGCACACCTACCACCATAGTGTCAAAGACTGAAAGTGTCTGCTGCTGATGGAAATGCTGTGGATCCAGGTGAAAATGTCTTTGTGGGAAATTCGCACATACAATTGATGCGAAACCCTCTAATATTTGAAGATGTAGTAGATGATCTTGAAGGTGATGCTAATGACTGAATATTTTTTAATAGTGGAAAATTAATAATTTGAACATTTGAATAACCCAGTAAACCAATAGGTTTCAGTATCTACATGTGATACTGCCGAGTCTAGCTTGAATTCATGATCTTTCTGCTTCAGACTCTTAGTGTCTAGAACAATAATCACAACACACAGCACCAATCACGAGACATATTTTAGATAACAAGTATTTAAGGGGTGGAGTACCCAAAGTTCACTTCTGTTTCTGTAGATTCGGCAGTGAAACCTCCCATGCTTTCATAGGAAGACTGTTAAAAGCATTCATGAATTTCAAATGGCGTAGATGTGGAAAGACCAACTTTGTTTTCATGTAGCTCTATCAAAGCAACAGCTAAATCCCAAGCAAATAGAAGAGTACATCTTTCTTCTGTAAGACCAAAGAGTAAATGCGCACACACACACACCCCAAACAACAAAGACAGAGGCAGAGAGAGAGACACATAAATGCACCTTTTTCATGATTTTTTTTCTCCACTTGCAACTACGGAATTAAAGACCCAGAAGAGTGAAGCACTTCTATGATCCCGCAGACATCAAATATCAAAGGTGTAATTTGAGCAAAAGGACTCTTATTGTGAATCCCTTATCTTCTAGCTTTAAAATGTGCTAGCAGTTTCTCTCTTGCCTTGGTGGGGGAGGGGATGGCAGAAGTTCACAGATGCAGAATCCGAGTTTATTTCAGCCCACAGCTGGAGGACACGCAGCATTGCTTTATGGGTTATGAACTACAAGGTAGAAACAACACATGTGTTTTTATTTAATAAAGAAGCTCAGTTTTACAGGTGTTCTGTTGTGTGATTTGTTAGCATAGGGTTGGTTTAGCATTACTGAAAAACAGGTAAGGCGCCCTCGTTTGCAGACACTTAGGCGGTTAGAGATTTAGAGATGGGAGCTATGAGGCTCTTTGGGGGTGTTATAGGCAGAGACTCGACACCCTACAATTTCTACCCTACTCCTAACTCGGTTTAATTTACATATAAGTCTTCATGTAGAGGTTGGGTAATGCTTTAAAATAATAATTTACCATTCCCCAAACCCTGAAAAATCAGGAAGCTCAAGTCTGATTAAGTAAGATGAAATTCGGGCCTGAAATTTAAGCCAGTGTTTGCAACAGTTGAATCACCTCAATCAGAGGCTGAAGTCAAGAGGGTTGTTGGGGAAATGAGGAAGTGGCCTGAAGTCACCCACCAAAGCCATGCTTCCCAGAGGTGAAATGACTGCGTGTTTGGGGGGTGGGGGTTAGGGTGGGGGACTGGCTTTGCTGGCCCAAGTCTAGGGGATGGGTCAGCTGACTGTCTGACACGGTAGCCGAACTCTGTAACACTACTCACAGCGCCCTAACCCCACACCTGTCCGATGTGCTAAAAGGGCCACTCTCAGTTCATTCTGCCTTTCAGTTTCTGTCTGAACCTTGACTATGGGCCAAATTCATATTCGGATCTTATCATGAACCAATAACACAGTCACCAAGATGCAGTAGACTTAGAAAGAAGTCCACACCAATGGCGCGTAGAAGGGAAAGAAAAGGAAAGGAAGGAATAAAAGAAAAGGAAGGAATAGACAAATAAGGCTTTACCAAATTACTTTAGCTTACTTCCCAAAGACCAAGTTACTGAGCAAATTCACTCTCATTTTTTCCCAAACAGCGCCACCTACTGTCCATTTTAACTCATTGACCTTGTTCTTTTTCCTTTTTACCTTTTACTTTGGGTGGGGGCGGGGGCTGGGACCGTAAGGATCAAGGAAAAAGAATGAAGGGGCTTGGACGCCTGCAGGTTTAACCGGGAAAACGAACTGTGCAGTCTTGGCGGCATTGAAACTTTTTTCCAAGTATTTTGAAATCATTAAATTAAAGGCTCTCAAGAAGCTAAAGTCACTTCAGCGGTCTTTGGAGATGGCTGCTTCCCTTCCTTAGACGTTCTCACGTTTATTGTCATCATCATTATACGTTTCTTTCGCACGTGTGTCTTTTGCATGTTTTCATATCTGGAAATCACAATAAAAAGAAATTTTAAAATGTTTTCTCTTTTCATTCTCAGCCCACCCACAGCGAAAACTTCAGCAGCACAGACGCTTCCACGCTTGCCTTCAGCCTAGTAAGTCTGGGGTTGGCAGAAAGAAAGGGTTAACAAATGACAGACTGGTCGCCCTCTTTTTAGCTTCCTAGGCAGTTTGGGGAGGTTCCAGGTAGCGCGGGAGCACGGGAGCGCGCGCGTATATGTGTACACACACACACACACACACACACACACACACACACACACACACACACACCTCGCTATCCTGTCCAGGGCAAGTGATTTAGCGGAAGAGACACATTTGGACTAAAATAAATCTCTTATATGCGAGAGGGAGTTTATCCAACCGAGGGAATCCTTTTAACGGAGACAGACTTCAGCAGTATTTGCAAAGCAGGGCTCCGCTCTGCCTCTGCCACGGAGGAAGGGAGGTGGGCAGCATCTGTACGCTGCATTTCGCTGCACACGTTAACAATCAAGTTAATTGAATTCATTGGAATTTAGAAGCGGCCTCTAGCTCTAAGAGGGCTTGAATGGCTAATTTCTTTCTCGTCCTCCCCCCCCCCCCCCCCACACTCCACCCCGCCTCCCATCCCGCCCAGTCCCCTCCCCTCTTGAGTTCCCCACCTCCCTCCTCCACTCTCCTCTCCCCCACTCTCTCCGTCCTATTAAAACACCCACCGGCTCACTTGTTAGGACCCCCTTTAGTTGGAGGAGGCAGAAAGGCAACAACAGCGAGGAAGCAGAAGTCAAGGCGTCTGGAAAGAATTACCCAGTCCTGGCTTCGAGCAGCCCATTGAAAGGGGGACTTGAACCAGCCAAAGACTGGCTCTCTCCATGCTAAGCTTCCTAGGTTCCGCTGAGTCTTCACTGGGCTTTTAGGTTGATGGGAAAAAGAGACTTTGCCTTATTGGAGGGAGGGGGATTGGAGCAAGTAGCAAAACAGGGGGAAAAGTTAATTTATTTTTGAAAGCACGTTTAACAAAACGAGTTAGAAGATTTCAGGACAACGGAAATAATAAGAGAGAATATTAGTTCAATTTCTTCTCAAAGAGGGGAGAACCAAACATTTAAGGCTCCCCCATTTTTTTTAAATGATGTTTTTAAATTTCTTATTTTTTTTGGCCGGTCGTCTCAAATTCATCTGATTTCGTATTACCTCAATTTTGGAAACTGCCTTCTACGACCCTCCGGGACCACACAGACGGGCTGAGGACGAGTTTATGAGCAGGAGCCGGACAAGGTACGTTACACAGGCGCGTTTGAGTGAACTGTGAATGCCCTAGATAGATCCGGGGCAGGGCAGAAATAATCCACAGAGCCTGAAAAAAAAAATTACCTCGTTTCTATAGAAACATGTGAGGCCTGAAGTTTTCTTTATTTCCAACCGACTGCATATTGCCAATCACTGTCTGGTCCCTCATCGTACCCTGGCTTTTATCATTTCTGCGCTTTAGCCAGAAATCTGCTGCCTCTCAGGGCGCGCAGGTAACTGTGTAGCGGAGCAAAGCTGATTGTCCTGAGATGTACTTTTCCACTGGGCATCTTCCGGAGCGTCAAAGGGGCTCCGCAGCTAGAAAACAAGGGTTTCTACTGTTTAAGGAAAATGCATTCCGTAAATGTCCTTACCTTCTCACCTTCCCTTTTTCCTACCCACCCACCCACCCCTGCTACTATGTGAGCAGGAACACCCTAACACAGTTCTGTGTGTTTTAAGGAAAAGAGCTCAATTTTGGCTTGCACTGAAAGGGTTAAACGATCCGGGCTTTTAGCCCTGTTGGGCAGAGACCCTAAGGAAGAAAAGTCCTGCGCCACCTCCTCGCTACCATCCTGGTTCAGCCACTCCCCCCTTTTCCAGGGCCTCCACTCTTTCAGTTTCCAAACTCCATTAAAGTGTCAGGCGGGGTGATCCGGACTCAGTAACGCTGCGGAAGTCTTTCTGAGGCGAAGGGGTCCTAAGGCAGGCGGTGGCATTCGCCATTGGGGGCGAGAGGAGGGCGCGCGCATCCCTCCTTGCGCCCAGCGGTCTGCCCGAAGCCCAGAGGCAGGGCGTGCGCAGGGACAGCCTTGCTCTCAGGCAGCTGCACCCTTTCCCGAGCCAAATACGACGTGGCACGGGGCACGCTGGCGCTTCTTTCCTCTGCTGCAGCTGGAGACACCGCTGTGTGGGGGACTTGGGGGCTCTGTTCCTAGACCCTTGCCCAGGGTGGGGTTGAGGACCCCGGGAGCAGGAGTGGAGATGGGAGAGGAGCCAGAGGCTGGGTTGAGACGGATAATCAACACCTTGGGCGGAATTCGTCACGGTGGTTCCCCCCCCCCCCTCCAGAGTGAGCCAGGGCTTAGAAATTGGCCCCAGTGAACCCGAGGGCGGATCTGAAAGGAGGGTCTGTGCAAGGGTGAGAACTTCGCGGCGACAGAGGAGGTTTCCTCCGACCTAAGAAAGACAGCCCAGGGATAACAGCTCTGAAAGACTATTAAGGCTGGGAAGAAGGGCTGGGAGCGGAGGTGGTGTCTGAGGATCAGGGCTTTGAAGACCCAGGTCATATTACACAGTCCTAGGTGCCAGTTTCCATCAGCTTTGCTCTGGACATCCCCCAAACGCCAGGGCACACTATCCTGACTCAGGTACCCCTAGCCACCAGGGAAACCAGCTGCAGCAACCGCGTCCAGGCTTGGAACACGTAGAAGCCCAGCCTGCCCCTCCCCGCCCAGCTCTCTTCATTACCTCCTGGGACCCTTTGCTGCCAAATGAGTCTCTGAGGCAGCTGCACAGAAACGCTACACTCCTTCAACCCACATGGCTGGGCTGGGATTGCATTTGATGTCACACCCTGGGAGGGGTGTATGTGATGCAATAGATTTGGAGGCTCTGATTGGCCAGGAAGGATTCCCCCACCCCACCTCAACCCTGCTCTGGAGGCCAGAGTGTATATATAGAGACACTCAAGGTCTGCTTAGTGTAAAGCGAAGGAAGCCATTAGATTAGCTTCCTTGAAATGGTGTGGTACACACTTGGGAGGCCCATTGTAGATTTCAAGGCTTAACCTGGGATTTCCTATTAAAGAGAGGCATATGGCAGAGTGCCTTTGGAGGTGTTAAATCCGGTTGTGATTCGTTTTTAACAAGTTATTTTAAAAAATAAATATTTGAATAGTGGATACATATTTGATCTTAGAATATGAGGTTTTTAAATTGAAAGCTGCATGTCTGTGGAACGAGCTAAAGCAAGTATCCATGCAAAGCAACCTATTTACGGATAACATTTACGTTTTGACAAAACAATTAGGTTGAAGACAACTCAAGTTTTTAAATTGTTGTCTTTGCCTTCCAACCTACGCAAATGACTCATTCATAAATTTAATGTTTACATTTGTCTAGATAAGATTAGCTATTCAAATAAGATCATGTTTCTTAATACAAGTTATCTTCTTCCAAGAGTTTTCCTAGTAGAGTAGTGGTTCTTTTACATTTTCAGTGAAAATTTAGAGACATAATGCCCAGCTGAAGCATATACGCACACACACACACACACACACACACACACACACACACACTCACACACACACACACATATTATTCCGAACAAACCCAACTCCTATGTGGGGGTTCTGGATTCAAGCCTTGTCCCTATTCTTGCTCCCTTATCCTTTACTAGAGTTAGATGACTTGACACCTGTATTGTAAATGTATTGATTAGATGCAGTTTAACGAGGTTGTTTCTATTATATCTAAAACCAAATCCAAACTTTACTGAATAAACTCATCAGTGTATACAACTCTAAATATATAAAACATTGGTGATCAGCATCAAATGTGAATATCACTCTCTAGGAATTAAATACTGTATACAGTCAGCTGTTGTCCAGGGAAACGGGACTTGTGCAATGAATGACTAAGAGATAGTTACTAGAAAGTAAGGTAGCTTGGGGTACCCCTTTCTGTTGGCTCTGTAGAGTGTAACTTCACAGCCATTATCTTTACCAGCTAAGATTTTTTGATGTCCTGATTACTTTCTCTCCCTCAGTTTCTCCCTCCCTCTCTCTTTCCCTCCTTTCCTTCCCCCCTCCTTCCTTCTCTCTGTGGTTTCTTCCCTCCCTTCCTTTTTTTCCTTTGATGCGATCTCACTAGGGAACCCAGACTTATCTCAGTCTCCCAAGTCCTGAGCACCACCACACCTTGCTGCAAGATTTTATAAAGCATTCACTCCTTTGAATTTTTACAAAAGCACGTATCTTTCTCTAAATATTTCCTAACTTGGGCACCATGGGGAAAGCCTTTGTTTGGGATCTAAGTGGAGATCCCCTTTCAGGAAGTTGTTATTACACAATATCATTTTAAATCTGAGAACGGGTAACAGGGAGTTAAGTGTTATTAATTACCTGCATCCCGCACGATGTGCAGTTCAGAGATTAATGTAGTGGGGGACTAACCCATAGGCTCCATGTCTTTCTGAGTTATTTTCATTGTTGCATACCCAGGCTGTGTTCTTCTAGAAGCTTCAAGGATAGAGATTGCACTCTTGGAAGTGGTTGTGTTAGCTGAATAGAATATGTTCCCTCCAAAGAAGATCCATTGCCAATAGTTGCCACAGCTCGACTTTCTTCATTTTCCCTGTTATAGAAAGTTCTAGAATGAGTATCGACTTGCTCCATATGGCTTTGCACTATTTCACAGAGACTGATATTTGTGCTGCACTTTATCACATAATATTTTGATGACCTAAAGAGTAAGTTTCTAAGCCCAAGTATTGGTAGTCAGGAAGATTGCATGTCAACTCCTTGGGATTTCCCCCTCCATTGCAAATGCAGTGCAAGATGGCGCTATTCAGGAGCCACTTGTAGTTTGAGAAGAATGGCGTCCTTCTAGTACATGATTAAAATCGATGGTGCAATGGAGAGAAAGCTGAAGCCTGAAGTCCTATTAGAGTGAGGAGACAATTAAATGGCTTTGAATTCTGATCCTACCTAGTGGGCTCCACAGTCTTTGGTAGGAAAACGAAGGTGAGACTGGACACAGAAAGGCAACTTCAAAGAGAATGCAGGTCAGAGGGGTAAGAGAAAGGCATTGATGTGCTCCACTATGAAGAGTTTGGAGGGCTTCAAGTGGGTATTTCTAGCTCAGATTTCTAGTGCCAACAGGTAAGAGAAGGAAATCACATAATGGACATCAAGGTGAAGGAGGACTTGAACTCTGTCACTCTGTGACTGCTAGCCCAGACTTCATTGTATGTTAGAAGCTTTTGATACTCTAGTTGCAAATTATATCAATAAACTCTGAATATTGTCGCAGCAATACAACAGTTGACTTTATATATCTTTAGGTCAATCAGAAATACTTTAACATTTGGGAACCAATAAATTTTAACCTTTCATTCACTATCCATTTTTTTTTGTCCATGGCTAGCTGCCAGAAAGCTATCATGCAGATATCTTTTATTATGAAGAAGCAAGTTTCTGGAAGGAGTAAGTCACAAACAATCCCACACCAGTTTGGAATTATGATTAATAGAATGGTAATTTATTTAAAGCAAAAAAACTTACAGATCATTGTCCCAGACAACAGTCCTCTGCGTGATCAGGAAAGGAGTCTAGTAACCAGAAGCAGCTCTGGAAGCAAGAGAGCAAGCACATGGCTATTGCTGCTTTTTAAAGCCCCAGTGGGCTGGTATCTTAAAGGCTATTGGCTGAAGGAGCAGAAGGAGCTCCCATAGCACCTCCCCCTTTTGTTTAAGTAAGACAGTTCTAAACCCAATACAAAACAATATACATTAGGAACAGATATTAAGTATAAGATTAGAATTACAATCATCATAAACAATATTAAGCAAGGAACATGTGCTAAATGTTTTAATAAACATTCTATCCTATGGAATCTAAGTCTTGTATCGGAAATGGCTTGGCTGGATTGTAAGAGGACGGTAACTATGACTATCTAATCTTCAACCTTATCAAAAACCTGAGAAGGGAGATACTATTACTAGCTGACGTTACTTGTCAGCACCAATACTCCCAGTTCTTTAAAACTGCACTTAGCATATAAGTCCTATAGGAAAAATGAAGCACGTATAAAAAATTTAAATGAATTTATGGTAAGGAGAGCTTATGTTGCTGTACAGGTTCTATATATTGGTAGAGTCTGGAGCAATATTTTCAGTAGAGAAATATTCTTTAAATATCTCCCGTCATCTCTGTGTCATAATATGATGGTATATTGGTCACAAGTTAGAGTCTTTAATGGATTTAAAAACATAATGAGGAGGAGAGGAAGAAATGGACTTTATAATTATTATTCTTTATTTGCATTAAAACTGACTTGTACAACAATAGTGACTAAAATAACCATTTTTTTAAAAATATGCACTGTATTACAAGCAAAGCATTTTATATGTGCTCCATCCCTCAAAATGGTGTTATTCACAAGTCTTTCATAGACCAGGAATGAAGTTCAAGGAGTGGATACCAATAAGAATTTTCTGCTTATTTTCATGGAGTGAATATGGTAAAGACCATGGAAATGGAGGATTTGGTGTAATCCATGTTTATCTATAATACTGATGGCAGCAATGCTAAAATGAATGAGTCTTAATGCTATTTCTCAAAATTTGAAGTTCCATTAGATAAATTGAGTGATCATGTAGCGTCTTCACAGAGCTTTCAAAAGTTTGTTGTAAAGACAGACAGTTGCTATAAAACCAAGCTTGCATTGAATCAACTTGTTCTAACCCCTAATTCTTCTGTTCTGTTTATCATGCCACATTTTATTAATTGTTAACTATCAAGTAGCAGTGGATTACAAGGAAGACAAATGAAGATAATTAGGTCATTACTGGTAAGAAAATAGCACTATAAAGATTTAATTGAAGGCTATTTCTTTTTAAAAATTTCAATGAGCTTCTCTGTCAATCTCATTATCTCCTTTGCACTCCATATGATAAGTCCACTGCATAGCTTAAGAAATTGAAGTCAGCTTATTTTATGTACCTTATTCAAGGTTACTAAACGATTAAATGGAGGAGCTGTGATTATATCTCAACTCAATCTGTTGCTTTTGGCCAAATTCTATGGGTGAATGACAAAGCTGGGATTTGAACATAAGTATACCTGATTTAAAACTTTTGCTAATCTAGCCAATGCTTCATAATCTCTTCAGATGAAGAAACAATACATATGCATACACTCACTCACTCACACACACAATCACAACCACAATTACAAGTCATTAGAGCCAAAATATAAGCTGTGTGAGGACTAATGAGCACAATAGGACTACAGGGGATAGCCTTTTGGTGCATAAAAGATAATCCTCCCATCCCTCACAGCCCTGTACTTATAAAGTTGTTCAGATTGTGAGTCATAATTGCTCTGGATGCTCTTGGAGACCACGCCTATCTCTGTCTCTATTATCTTTATTGCCCCCAAATCTTCTAGAGCAGGTCTGGACTCCTCGCAGCCATTAAACTGTACACACTGGGAGGTACCATCTGACCTACTGTCTGCTGCTTTTTCCCAGATGCTCCCCAGAGCAAATGTGGAAGGGCGCTGTGTGAAGTCTATGGGAACTCGGTTCTCAACATGGTACTAAGACAAGGAGAACAGCTGATGTCCTCTCTTCGCCTGATCTTTATAACATTAAAGGTCAAGGGTGAGGATAGGCTCTGATGCTTTCTGACCCAGGGTTCCATGTGGGGGAGATGGACAACAAGTAAAGCCTTCTGTCTCTGCCACAGGTGACAGCATTGGAAATAGTGGCCTCTTTCTCATGGCGAGACAGGATTTCTGCTGCTGGCATTAAAATTGCACTTGCTTAGATGGGCCAGTATCTTATTTAGAAGCAATACTGTTTTTTATCCCTTTAGGATGAATGCATATGGAAAAGTATACAAGCCCAGCAGTTTTTGAATATTGCCTGGCTATATATCTGAACCCATATGATTGTTCATTCTCTACACACCACAATGACGGAGACACATCTTAAAGTTCTCCTCTAATCTTCCCTTATGCCATACAGATTTATTTTTTTTTTAGCTAGAAACAAAAGTCTTCTCATAAGGATTCAAATTTTTCTCACCAAATGCTTTCTGCATTTAAGGCACTGTGTGGGTACCATGCCTGGTTTGTAACTTTGGGCAGGTAATTTCAATACCAATGTCTTGGTTTCTTTGTCATATACATGCATTCTTGTGTGTGATTAATAATATGTTTGCCACCTCAAGACATTAAGATGAAATAAGATCATGCCTTAAAGTAAAACAAAAGCTTTTCTTTTCTACTTAAAGCCCAATAAATGACAAATAACTATTAGCTGCCAATACATAGAGGGTAATGAAAATGACAATTTTGATTACTCATAGAGTGAATATTATCTGTAAATTGGGCAGGGTTTTATGTCATTACGTACATTATTGAAACAGCAGATAGATAAATGTCTGGATGGGCAGATGTTAGATAGATAGATAGATAGATAGATAGATAGATAGATAGATGCATGATGCATGGATGGATAGAGATGTGAGTCTATACTGCATTAGAATAATCCATTCTCTTACAGTTTGTTCTGACCTACATTTCTAGGGAGAATAAACACTATTAAATAGTTGCTATCAAGTCCAAGTACAGCAGCAAGCCAAAAGCCAATGGGCTAAAATCTGATCCTACCACTCTCCAAATTCAAGTTTTATATTTTACATATTCACAGAATGCAAATTTCTAAATTATCTCTCTTAGGATCTAGGCCTGAAATAACCCAGCTACTCTAATTCAAGAGAAAAGGCACATAGACATGTTCTTTTTTTAGTTGGAAAGTTGGTTTGTGTAACAGAGTGTTTGAATTAATGATTGTCTTAGAAACTTTATACATATGGTGCCCACATCTATGAAGTTGCTCAGAGCAATTGAAAAACCGCACACACACACACACACACACACACACACACACACACACCCTGTGTGTCTCTCTGATTCAGTGCATCCACGTGGTAAAACAGGCTTTACAATGTGCCTTTTGCCCTCTGGCCCACTCGGAGATGCTCTGTGTGTCTCTCCCGACAGAACTGAGTACAGGATTATAAAGGTTCAATTCTAACCGCATTATTGCAGTGTGTTAGCAACTTTCCCAGGCTTCAAAAGGACATTCTGTAGACGCCTATGATGTAAGAGGGTGTTCCCTCCTCAGCTGTGGCCAGCAGATGCTCTGTGACCACTCTCTACATCCATGTGTGCTGATAAAAAGCAAGGAAAATGTGAATAATGGGAGAAAGGCAGACTGTTCTTTCACTGGGGATGGGGATTTTAAATGCAAGCTGAGCATACACTTAAGCTTCTTCCTGGCAAATGCTTGGGTCCCTTTGAAAATGTTTCACTCTTGTGAGAATGACCCATGTCTTGGAAATGACAAGCTCCAAGTCTGCTGCTTGCAGCACCTTTAGGCATCAGTTAGTGTGGCCTCCGGGAGCATTCAGCATCCTATTAACTGTGTTCATGAACAAGGGATGAGGTCCCTGCTCACCAGTCACTGAAAACTCTGAGGCTCACTCTCTTCCAGTGGACTCAGCTTCCCATTTACTTTAAGGCTGCTGCTATCTGATCCCCATATCAAGCATCGCGGTGTCTTGTATGGCTGCTGGAAGTGGAACTCACATCTTTATTTTGCTCTGAATGTTTTTCAGCTTCCTAGCCAACAGGCCCTTCGAAGGAGGCTGTGGTTCTGGAGTATAGAAAGGCTTGCCACTCTGTGTCACTTTGTCCCTCAGCACAGTGTTTCAAAGAGTCTAATGAGCGTGATCATTTCCGTTTAACAGAAGGACATGGTGTCTACAAGGTAGAGGATAGGCAGCACCTTGGTCTCTGGCCTCTGTCACGTGACCTTGGTTATAATAATTAGGGTTAATGAGATCCAAAAATGTATAACAGTCAATTTAAAATAAATAAAACAAAACCCTGTGAGTTAGTTATTGCTGACGTTGGTCCATGCATCGACCTTGATAGTTGAAAGACTGCATTTAATGCAATGACCAACCTCTCCTTTTATCTTGGGGTGATACACCCTAGAACCTTGCTGATACATATTAAAACCATAGGAAATAAAGAAAGATTGGAGGGAGACTATCTTCTTTTTAAAAAAATCTTTCTCCCTTCTACTAGAAGAGGCATACCTTAAACTTCCACAGGTCACAGTGTTGTCGATTTACCACCTTGTCTGTGGACAAGGAAAAGAAACAACTTTGGTGGATAGACCCATCAAAACTTCTGAGAAGTCTAGTACACACCCAGGCAAGAATTATTAAATGCAAAAGAATGTGAAGATAGCTGCACAGTTGCTAAAACCAAGATGATACTGCTTCCTAGGGGATACTCATCTTTACGGTTTGGTAAGGATTAGGAGACTATAAATAACATCTGAGAGAAAAAGCTTTACAGAGATAATGGATTTACCAAATTTTCCATTTAAAATAAATTCATCCAGTTTCTAAAGTTAGCTAGACTATAAAATTATCATGTATTAATGATATACAAATGTGACCCATTCTCAAAGTGGGTGTGAAAACCAACAAAAGAACACTGCATTTATAACAATTATGCATCTTACGGTGGTTCATACCTAGAAGGGAATAATGCTGTAAAGTAAGATGTATGAAGGCTTATGTACCAAAATTTCAATGATTAGTATCAGAAATTGTTTAGGAAACACAGGGGAAAAATGGCTCTCCAGTACTAAATTGTTTAAACCTTATTTAGGCAGAGGTGCGCAGGCTCTGGACATTCACTGTCCAGGTGGCTTGGCAAATTTCAGGCTGGTGATAGACCTCGTCTCAGAAAGAAAAAAGCGGGATGGAAGGTGAACAGCACTCGAGGCATGACCAACCCTGGTTTCTGGTTGTCATCTGGTTTCTATATACATGCACACACAGGTGCATATGTGCTTGCACACACAAAATCACACAGAGCCCCCACTCAACAACCTTATTTAGGACACATGCAGAAATTAGGGGTGAAATGAGAACTGAAGCAAATTTAAGGTCTGACCTCCGAGATTGTTTGATAGGATGGATTTTCAGCTCTTTGAATCCAGCAGAATGTAGCCAGTAATACTATGGATTTTGTTCTATGATGCTGCTGTTGCTTGTCTGACCTTCAGGACTGTCAGGACCCCCTGATAATGGTGGGAGGAAGGAGCAGACAGACATATGAGTACAGTATTTTGGAAAGATCTTTACACAGGACATCTAGGGGTAATGGATTTTAATGTCAAAGGGGGATTTGTAAAATGTGAGCATTGTCATCAAACAGATCTTAAATAGCAAACATATGCACAAACAAAAGCACTGGGATCCAGGAAAAGAAGACAATGCTTGCTAGGTCACAGCACTAATGGATGAACTAGTCCTAGTACACAGTCTTCCTAATCTCTAACCTCATCCAGCTTGGTGGAGATGTGAGCCTAGGGATGCACATGATAGATGAAATGAAGTCACACTTGGGAAGGTCAGCAGAATTTTCTTTGGATTTCCCATTCATCAGTAATTAGGAGCCAAAGAAAGTATTGGACAGGCAAGAAGATTGCTTTAGGAAATTTTAGTTTGATGTCTAGTTGTTGCTCTATACAAAGGGAGGTAGCTGCCTTAGCCAGAGGAGGACCTAAGACACCTAGAGCAATGCATCCAGGTAAGAGTTTAATGCATTGTGGCATTTATGGCCCTACCCACTCATTTGATTCTTGAAACAGTCTTGTGCTATCTGGGCATCTTGACTTGAAGATAAGACCTTGTGGCAACATAGCAAGTTAAGTGAGAAACTCAATGTTATAATTCCTGACTGTTGTGTGGGGGAGGGGCACGCCGAATCCCTTTCCTAGTTGAGGAGCCATTGGCAGTTGATGGCTACTGGAAAAATACTCAGTTTTCATCAGGAATGCAGACCCTGATAAGTTGTCATGCTCCAGTGGATGGCGCTATATCTATGTACACATTGGAAGTACTGAGCGGACTAAGCAGGTTAAAAAATGTTTTAAAGTTCATGAAGTTGGGAGGGGAACATGGTGGTGGCAGGAAGAGTTGGAAAGAAGGAAATACGTAGCAATATTTATCAAGTCCATTGAATACAAGTATGAAATTATCAAACAATAATCTAAAATGAATAAAAATAAAGGTGGGGGGAATCCCTAAAAGCTTCTTGTACAGTGCTCCCTACCACCCATAATACTTGTATGTGATAAGCATGAGGCAAGAATGGTTAACCACAAACAAGTGTCTTTGATTACATTCCAGATGCATTGTGAGAGGTTTCTATGTGTCCTGAGAATAATTGGAACTACACTTTTTGGAGTCTCTCTCCTCCTCGGAATCACAGCTGCTTATATTGTTGGCTACCAGTTTATCCAAACGGATAATTACTACTTCTCCTTTGGACTCTATGGTGCCTTTTTAGCATCACACCTCATCATCCAAAGCCTCTTTGCCTTCCTGGAACACCGGAAAATGAAAAAGTCCCTTGAGACCCCCATTAAATTGAACAAAACCGTCGCTCTTTGCATCGCGGCATATCAAGAAGACCCTGACTACTTACGGAAATGCTTGCAATCTGTGAAAAGGCTGACCTACCCTGGAATTAAGGTTGTGATGGTCATCGATGGGAACTCGGATGATGATCTTTACATGATGGACATCTTCAGTGAAATCATGGGCAGGGACAAATCAGCCACTTATATCTGGAAGAACAACTACCACGAAAAGGGACCTGGGGAGACAGAAGAGTCCCATAAAGAAAGCTCACAGCATGTAACCCAATTGGTCTTGTCTAACAAGAGCATTTGCATCATGCAAAAATGGGGCGGAAAGAGAGAAGTCATGTACACAGCCTTCAGAGCCCTGGGACGAAGTGTGGATTATGTACAGGTAGGTCTGAGAATGCCTGCCAGGGCAAACATACGTCGAAATAAAGCAGCTGTTGTGTCTCCCCAGTCGTATGCTATAGCCCATCCTTGTCCCTTCTGAACACAGTGCTCCTTTCAGTCCTTTGGAAAACAGCATGACTGTTGAAAGTGCATTTTGAACGACAGAAAAAAAAAAACCTTGTAAAACTGTTAAGAGCATCTATGAAAGTGCTTCCTTGTCCATGCAATTGGTTAGAAATTGGGATTACTTGGACAGGAGAGCCCTCCTTTCGTGCTCTTCCTTTTCCTTATTTCTTCTCTGTCCCTCTGGATTCTGCCAAATAAAACCTAGTCCATGCTGTTTAAACACACACACACACACACACACACACACACACACACACACACCAGCAGCTTCTCTATAAGAAAATTGCCTGTGCCGGAGTGGAAAGGTCTTGAGAAAAGCTGCAGGCAAGAAAATGATTGGTGTGTAGACGCAATAAAAGGGGAGTGGTAAAAATGGCTTTGATTTTAAAAAGAGCAAGAACTGTAAAATTGAGAGGGAGAAAGGAAAAGGAGGGGCAAACCAAACCGTCGTAGAGGGAGCAAAACCAATGTAATGTTTATTTCACTCCCAAACAGCATTACCTCACTGCAACTTGACCTTTGAAAGAGTTTGGGATGATGTGTGCTTGCTGGAAAATTAGGCAGGCTGTGTCTCTCCTTAATTCCCTTCTAGCTCCGTGGAAGGTTTCTCCTCCCTTGGTTCATATTGAGGATGTGGCAAGTTTCTCATTTTAATTTGCTTTCATCTTCTTTAGTTAGATTTTGACCATGATGAAACCAAGCATTGAGGAGTATGTCTGGTGTAGGGAAGCCACTGGAACCCTTCATCCTCATAGAAGTGAAACCCTTTTGTCCTGTTTTTAGCAGTGGGATCCTATTGTTCAGGGATCTTTCTTGACACATATCATGTTTCCAGGTCTAATAATGAGATGGGATTAAGGAATGATTTTAGGGTCATTGCCTGGGGATCTATCCACAGGGATTGTTAGCTGTTGACTGCAAAATCCCATCTCCTTGAGCCTCAGTTTACCAGATAGAATAAGCCGATATTAAAAGTATTTTAAAATAATTAGATCAAACAATACATCCCTAGGGCTTAGCAAAAGTTACAAGGTAATAACCAACATAACTAAAGATTTTATTATAAATGTGTTGTTTATTATACTACCCTCCAATTTATACTAAAATATATGGTATGCACCATCCGTTGTCATGGGTTAATTTTAGATAGTGTGGGAAGAGTAGGAGGTATTTCACTGGTTCCCATTTGCATATTCATATAATATTTTGTGGAGTCAGCACTGGTTTCCTCTCATTTCTCTCTTAATTTCTCAATGGTAGAACTTTTGCTATTAAGGGAATTTCAGTTATTTCTGGACATATGATGCTTACATGCTATAGCTTTTGGTCTAGATAGGAAGATGATAAGATATTTCCCAAGAAAGGTATGACAGATAGCTTAGAGCACAAAGAATAAAGCTTTGTGCCTTACATGAGCAAACATCTGCTTTGATATTTTGCTTTTAATTCTAGTTAGATTCGTCAGTTCCAAGGAAGACATCATTGTGCGCGTTGATTCTTACTTTTTCTTAACCTGCTCCTCCCAAACCCCCTTCTCCCATCATTCTTGTTTTGATCTTTGTTTGTTTCCTTGACAACTTTGTGCTGTGCTTGTCCAGGAAAAAGTCATAAAGAGTAGGAAAGGATGGAACAGCCTTTCTGCTGGAGTCTTTCTCCAGACTAAACTTTCTAAAAGACTGACCCCAGAAGCTGCTGGTATCTAAGCTCCGAGGCCTCCTGAGACTCTTCATGCAGTTGCAAGCACACAAACAAGAGAAAACAATCATTTAGTATCCCAAATCTGAGCATTCCTCCCTATGCCATCCCCCAAGGAGCCTCCTGAAAGATAACCTTGCTTGACTACAAAATGGCAGCTACTTAAGGTTCAAACTCAATACTGAATGATCTAATTTTCTCTTATGACTGAGCCCAAGTTTGGAAACTGTAAAGCAGAGGCCACATTAAGGCAGGAAGGAGAGAGGTGCGGAGACGGTCGTGACAGGTATGGCTGGAGATTAAACTTAGTGGGCAAGTGCCTTAAGGAGAGTAGGACGCAATGGCCCATGGGTAAGATGCAGGGACTGGAGGTCTAAGGAAGAAGCTGTGACCATCTGTGTGCTTGCTAGACAATACTGACTCACCATGGAGAGGTGTGGCCAAGACATGTGGTTTCTAGTGACAGCCAGTCTTTAATGTTCCTCAGTACTCTGTGAACTTGATTTGGAGTTTCTGGCTTATTGTTCTCATGACCTATTATTTCATATCTTCACCATGCTCCCAGTTCACCATCCAAACTCCTCCCTGTGTAACTACTAACAGATGATCTCACCTCCCACGAAGGAGAAACCCAATAATACTGAATGTTCTTAAAGCCTTCTTTACCCTCTTTTGTGTTTCCTGTTTCAGTAACATCCAATCTAACTTGACTTTCTGTATCAGTGCTACCCTTTATAGTTAATCTCCAGGAACCCTAGAGTTCTTCTGGTCTGCAGGAATAAGACCTCAGAAATTGTGCGCGCTCCCCCACTTTTTTTTTTCTTGACTGACTACTATTCTCAACTTGTAGCCTTTCAAACATCTACCTCTGTGTCAGAAGACTGATGAAATCCTGGTCCAGGGAAAGGTAGTGTAGTAGCAGTTTACCTGTGATGGTGCTGGTTGCTCTCAGAGATAGAACAGGTATAAAAACAGAACAAGAGCATAAAGCGAGAATACACAATGAAAGGAAAATAAACTTTATGTGTGGGGGAGGGAGAGTAAAGAAGTGACATGCCCTCATGGATTCTATAGTCTACATTTTCAATTTTTTCTGCTCTTTAAAATTTATCTCTTTTCTTTTTTGTTTTAATAATTGTCTTTATATCCATTTTGTGCCATGATATCTACATTTTTGTTCTTTTTGTTGATAATTTAGTTTTTAAATTGACCCCAAGTATAGATATTTTGTGTAATTTAAAATATAAGAAATCTATTATATGCCTCATGGAGATGAGTTTTCTCCAGGCCATGAATTCAGTGTTAATACTCAATAATACTCCTTAGATTAAGAGACATTTATAAAAAAAAAAGTACAAGCACACACAAGGTCATGTATTTATAAGTTATATACCTATATAAAGTTCTCAAACAACTACTAAGTAAAAATGTTAAAAAAAAAGAGTTGAAAATATGATCAGAGACACTTAACCCTGGATTTCTGCTAGAAATAGTTTAACAACTGTTAATCCTGTCTTTATGAAAAAATTATAGAACACAGATATCATAAGTAATGATAACTGCTGTGTGACATTTACCTATTTTCAATTCTGTGTAGAAAGTCCAAGAAACTGAAATATTCCCATGACAGCATTGAGAACAATGTATGTGGAGAGAGAAGGTTGAGCGAATGTTGAAATAGGAACAGGGGATCCAGGTCTGTTGTTAGTTTGCTGTGAACTTGGCCCCAGATGAATCCGTTTTAGCTGGTAGAACTCATGATTGAGAAGTCCTTTTCAGATCAAGGCTGAAGTTAGTACCACTTTCACTCCTCCCACTATCTTGGTTCTCAATTTCATTTTGTTTCTTGAGACAAAAGGTATGATAAATTAGGTTTAAGCATTATAATATACATACCTCTTAAAGCATTACAGAATATCCCCCATAAGATGTACAACTTTTGTTTTTCAGAATTTCGTTTAATTTATTCTTTGTTCCCCATCCCCCACTACCTCTCACCTCCTATCAAGTAAAAAGCCTGCACACAGCGATGCCTGTAGCTTCAGGTGGGGCAGAGATGAACAAATCCCTGAAGTTCATTGGATAGACAGTCAATCTAGCCTAATTCATGAGCTTTAGGGTTGATGAGAAACCCTGTCTCCAAAAATAAATGTGGAGATCTATTAAGAAAGATACTCAGAGCCCTCAGGCCTTCACATCCAAGCACACACATGTTCACAGGCACCTCCACTCACTTGTACACCCCTGCACTAAGAAGTACATACACACACAACATATCAACAAAACTCAAAACCATAAAGAAGGGAACAAGAGCTGGGCCTGGTGTCATACATCTATAATCTAAGCAGAGGAAAGGTTGAAGGAGGATCATGTATATGATGCCTGCCTGGGCTGTATGGTGAGCTCTTCTCTTGAAACAAACAAAAACACATGAAGGGAATGAGGAAATCTCAGGGTGGGGCCCTTAAAACAGGGCTATATTCAAGGATTCAACTTTGGAGAACAAAGCCAATTGAAAAGTTAAAGGGATTGATATGTATCACAACCAAGTCATGTATTAATTATGGTTGAATACAAACCACTCTTTACATTTTGCACTTCTTTCCACCAAACTATAACTCAATCAAAGACTTTTTTCCCCTGTTGGCTTTAGATCACTGTGTCATCTAAATTTTTCAGATGTTTGTGAAGCTCTGGGTTCCCTTTGCTTCAGGGGTAGGGGGTCATAATTTAGCTAAACTAACTTTAACAAGAGTTCTTTCTTGGAACTAGAGACATGAATTTATATATCTGCATTTTGTTTGTTATACTTCTTCATGTATATCTTTTCATTACTTACTGTGAATACCCATTACTAAATTATATATATAATTATATATATATGTATATATATATGTATATATATATATATATTTATAAAATCTTATCAAGAAGCCATTCTGACAAGGGATGATAAGGATAATAGCAATCTATATGTTTGTCTTGAGGGATAGAAATGCAGAAAATTCAGCTGAGGGGTTCAAGTTAAGAACCTGGACCAAGTTTATGTAACTGGCAGATTGTAGATTGGGAATGGTTCTACTTTCATTTTAAAATCTTGTGTTGTGCTTTTGTTTGACCCCCTATTCCTTCTCTGTCTATCTCATTTTTCTTCCTTTATTTTCCTTTGGTTTTGGAGACTAAACCCAGGGCCTTTGCTTTCTAGGTGAGTGTTCTACCACTACATTGAATATCAACCTGTTCTTTGCTTTCTCTTGTATATTTCCTGTGGCAAATCATTAGAGGAGCTCAGGGAGAGTGGTACCATCTTCTGTCTCCTCATTTTTAACCATCTGTGAGGGGTTTTTGCTGTTATCTTTTTCTATTTTTTCCTTTTTTTTCCCTCACCCTTGGCCTCTTTCATCTACAGATATTGGTTGGGATAGAGAAGCAAAATTTCCATTTGCTTTGTAATTACTTTGTAACAGGAAACAAAACCCAATTCCGCACACTCTAGAAATAATTGAATTGTCTCAAGGTTTAAATGAAAAGTCAAGGTTAAGATGAAGAGTCAAGATGAAAATGGAGGTTCAGGGTTAAGATGAAGGGTCAAGATCAAGAGAGAGTTGAACTGGAAAAGCAAGCACCAGAAGAGGTCTTGATTTCTTTTCAACTTTCATTCCTCACGAAAGTTAACTACAGCAATTTCAGATTTCCGCTTGATATGCTGGGTTTTCACCACTCTTTGAGATGGAATATGAGCTACAGAGGTGATCCATTAGTAAAACTGAAAGGAAAGACCTTTGTAAAAGTCCAAGTGAAACATAGAGACTTTGCCTTTCGACTTGGGTCTTAGAATATGAAAGGCATTTGGTGGGCAAGCATTCTTGTGAGGGGCTCCGATTAGATTGTCGCGAGGTTCCCAGCTGTTGTAGATGGTTCCACATAAACTACAGTCTGTTTACATAAGAGATCTTCTACATGAAATCAAGTCTTGGGTCTCTTTCTGTGCTTCTCTGTATTGAACACTCTCCATAGCACAAAGATATTTTAGGTTTGGGTTCCCTTAAGGAGTAAATCTTTTAAGGATTACTTACTACATTAGAATAATGGCATACAGTGCTTTATAGAACACGCAGTGTTTGTGTATTCATGGTCTTACTAATAATATACTGTGATTGTGATAAGGTCAAAGCCATGCACTAGGAAGATACAAGGCTCAAGAATTTAGGTTTCTTGGTTCTGCAAACATTTGTTCTTAAAGTAGACAGTCATGACTATAGAAAGTCTCTACAGTAGTTGACATTCTCTGCTCTATGAGTCACCACTCTCTGCAGCATATGGAGAAGAACATAACCTATGAAAAGCCTGCATAAGTAAAAGTGGGATTTAAAACATCTCATCTCAGTGTTGCTGTTACTTTTGGGAAAGCAGAGCCTTTTCGTGCAACCACTTACTTTAAACCCAAGGTTGGCTAGCGTTGCTTGTAAAACACTGAAGAGCAAATATTATGTTTTGCAACTGTTTGACCTCATTGCAGTGTCAACACAGCGGAAGATAACAGGCACACGAACAAGCGTGGTCGGATGTCAATTTCATCTAATTTACGTACATGACAAAATATCCTTCTTTTGTTTCTTTTCTAATTCAAATGCATAAAATCATCTTAATCCTTTGGCAATATACAAACAGGTGGCAGGTTGGTCTTTACCTAAAGCCCCTGATTTACCAATCCCTTAATATTAAGGAGAGATATAGGAGGCATTGTTAACTCTTGGCTGGGCGTGAGAAACAGAAAGGAGAGGATTGGTCTTTTGGGGGTTCAACTGAAGTGGTTGATTCTTCCCAATAGTGGGTTGCACACTGGAACGTTAATTCCCCTTATTTTATTCAGAAGTTGTTATTCCTCTTCATTGCTGTTATCTGCTGCTGAGAAATCTTGTAACTAACAATTATGTGCTTCAGCTGTTCACAGTCATACCCTAGCATGGACAAAGACTTTTGAGCTGTGCCCTGGCTCCTGGGTGCAGATCACATCCTGCAGCTTTTCTGGATGCAAGTTTCAGCGACTCATAGACTTCTGCTGTATGTCTGTCCTAGGTTCTAATCTTGAGCTAGGCAGCCAAAATATGTTTCGTACATGTTCTTAACTGGTGAGGAGAAAACTAGGAATAATGTCTTGTTAGATGAAGGTTAAGGACTAAAGCTGTATTTGTCACATCTTATTAAGTAAATCTTCTTGTGCCCCTGAGCACACAAGCTTTTTCCAACTGGCAAAGGCAAGGTTTCTGGTTGGCATTGAGTCACTACACAGAATCCAGACACTGAAATTCTTTAAAGCTCTTAAATCCTACGATAACAAACCCCTTCCCGGGAGATTTCTGAGAACTTTTCCGCCAGATATAGCTAAGCTCACCATACTAACAGCCTCTCTCAGAGACTGTCTGGAGTTCTGTTTGCAAAATGGGAGGGGCCTACTTAAATATGATGAACTTCAGAGATTCAGTTCAAGTTCAATCATTTCAAAGTGGAGGTTCCTCTTGCTTGCTCATGCTCAGAAGCAGGCGGGGTTACTTTAGTATTACTTTTGGATTTCTCCCTTCCTGTTGTTTTAAGCTTATTTTAGCCTTTGGTTTACCATTCCTGACTTAAGTCAATAGAGTTTTTAACTTTGGAGGCTGGAGTCTAAAGGTGGGCTGGACTTGTGCCTTTACCTCTGTCCCCTTGGCCCAACCTCCAGCCCAGCCTGTAGCCTTAGGAAAACTTGTAATAAACAAGCCATGAGAGAGACAAACTTACTTTTTGGTTGACTTTATGTAGCTTCCTGAGGCTTGGAACACGTGGGCTTAAAACTGTTAGTGAAGTTTTGTGTTCTAGAAGGAAAAGCTGAGACATCCCTCTGCCTATTTTGTCCTCCTCAACATAAATGACTATATTGATCCTAAATGTAATTTTCAAAAATCAACACAACAGCATAAATAACCACAACAAGAATAATGGACAGACTTTTAATTTGTAAAGAAGTGCTTCCACTTAGTAAAATAATAACAACAAAACATTTAAATCTATAAATTAAGTCCAAATTCATTGTAATTACTTAAATCTGAAATGATACATTTGCCTACATTATTTAAATCCATAAATTCCAATACTGCATTCAAAATAACTGTTTCCAGCAATCTTCATTAGCAAGGAATCTTTTCAGAAAAATAGCCATTAATAAAGCTGAAAGAAATAAGATTTTAAAATGTTGGGATTCCTTAGAAATAAGATGAATGGTTCATACTACATATAATAAATGTCTTTAGCTCCTAAGATTCCATGCTTCCATAACTTATTAATTTTCTTCGATTATTTTCAAGGAAATTTGGAGACTTTGAAAAATTGCCCATTTTGATTATAAATGTGGTTATATTTTTTTTGATAATGGTAATAAACTCTGAAAATGGATTTTAGGTGACTTTAGTACCTGGGCAAACATTGTAGAGTATACTCACATAAACTAAAATGGCTACAAAGCCACTAGATAATATAATCTGATGAGCCCACCTGCCAACACCTCACCCATCTTTGATCAAAAGATCACTGCACTGCAGTGGCTGTAAATAGGATAAATCTGCTGCTTAGTCATGCTCAATGACCGTTTGAGCTAGCCTGCCTCACACTGCACTGATATCGATAAAGACCTGTCTACATGGGGCGCGATAAGCAGAATCCTCTGCCACACTTGTCACCCTTCATGACAGCAGGTTTGTGACAACAAGGCTAAGAGTACAGTACAGAAGCTCCTCCGTGACTGAGGGCCAGTCAATCATATTCCTCTTTACATAATTTCTGGCTTTCTGCTTTGCAGGTGTGTGATTCAGACACCATGCTTGATCCTGCCTCATCTGTGGAGATGGTGAAAGTTCTAGAAGAAGACCCTATGGTTGGAGGTGTTGGGGGAGATGTCCAGGTACATGTGGCTTTATTGTTTTTGTATACGACAGCTTTAATAGCACTCACATATTGATTCATTCAATGTTTATTGGCTCAATGTTCCATGGTCTTGGTGCTGGACACATGTAAGTTTTTCTTATCTGACTTGAAATAATTAGGGATATCTATGCTCAGTCTTAGGTATATCGCATGTGTTCTTGGTGACTGATAAGTTACATATAACATAAATGCACAGATGAATAAGGAAGAGCAGGTAACCTCAAGCCACAAGTTAATATTCAATACCATACTAACATATGATAAGGCAGTTATTTAGCCACAGAAGTAATGAAATGGAAGTATATTCAGGAACAGATGATATATTGTACAGCTCTACATTTAGACATCTGGCCACTCTGTGGTAAGTTAAAATTACAAAATGAAAGGTCTGAAGAGATGATTGAATTGGTAAGAGCGTTCGTTGCTTTTCCAGAGAATCTGACTACAGTATCCAGCACTTACAAGATGACTCACATCCATCATAACTCAAATTCCAAGAACTCTGTTGTCATTTTCTGATTCTTTTAGGCACTGCATACACATAATAGACATCTACACAGATAGAAAAGCACTCATGCATATAGAAATTGTAAAAAAATATAAACTGAAAAACAAAGATTAAAAAGAGAAATAGTAATTCAAATTTGCACTAGTAAGAATAAACAGAGACAAAATTAACGCGTCCTGTCATTTACTAGTAATGGAGAAACAATTATTAATGACACATTACTGAAGTTTCTTGAATAGAAATGCAAGCATGTGAAAATATGTAAAGGTAAAATCAGATTTCCTTGTAAGTATAGTATTCAATCTTAACACCAGATGAGAAGTACAAGGAAAACAAACCTCAAAATGGAGATTTGTACTGTGACCCATGTATGCATGCTTGTTAGTAAAGTGTATAATGGAACATCATATTAAGGTAAACAAAGAAATAGCCTCGTGATTAAAAAAAGAAGAGAGGCATACAAAATTTAGATAGAATTAATTATTTTGGGGATTTTTTTTATCTCTTGGAATTAGTAAATGGAAAAGGAAAGTGAACACATACGGATTGAAAACTGGGACATTGACCAGGTCAGAAGAATCTTAGCATGACCCTGTTTCCTCCAGGAACTCACATGAACTGAACCCCCAGCACAACACACCTAGGATCTTAACTCCTCCAATCTTAGATGGTAATTTACAAAAACACATCTGGGAACATTTAAGGATTGATTATTGATGCTTAAAATTATAACTAAATCCATTAATATACATACACATACACCCAACTAATGCTTATTTCATTACACAAAACCCAAGAATATAAGATAAAAGAATATCAGAAAGAGGAAGGAAGCCAAAATAGAGTCACAGAGGAACAGATTTAATGCCAAACAGTGATCTCAGTATACTTTGGGGTTTCTTGGTATTATGAAGCTAAAGCTAACTTTTATTTATATTTTTTAACTTGCAGATTTTAAACAAGTATGATTCCTGGATCTCCTTCCTCAGCAGTGTGAGATACTGGATGGCTTTTAATATAGAAAGGGCCTGCCAGTCTTATTTTGGGTGTGTCCAGTGCATAAGCGGTCCTCTGGGAATGTACAGAAACTCCCTACTGCATGAGTTTGTAGAAGACTGGTACAATCAGGAATTCATGGGCAACCAATGCAGTTTTGGTGATGATAGGCATCTTACCAACCGGGTGCTGAGTCTGGGCTATGCAACAAAATACACAGCTCGGTCCAAGTGCCTTACTGAAACACCTATCGAGTATCTCAGATGGCTGAACCAGCAGACCCGTTGGAGCAAGTCCTACTTCCGAGAGTGGCTGTACAATGCCATGTGGTTTCACAAACATCACTTGTGGATGACCTACGAAGCTGTTATCACTGGATTCTTCCCTTTCTTTCTCATTGCCACAGTCATCCAGCTCTTCTACAGGGGTAAAATCTGGAACATCCTCCTCTTCCTGTTAACTGTCCAGCTAGTGGGTCTTATAAAGTCATCTTTTGCCAGCTGCCTTAGAGGAAACATTGTCATGGTCTTCATGTCTCTCTATTCAGTGTTATACATGTCAAGTCTACTTCCTGCCAAGATGTTCGCAATTGCAACCATAAACAAAGCTGGGTGGGGCACATCTGGAAGGAAAACCATTGTTGTCAATTTTATAGGACTTATTCCAGTGTCCGTGTGGTTTACAATTCTTCTCGGTGGTGTGATTTTCACCATTTACAAGGAATCGAAAAAGCCATTTTCTGAATCCAAACAGACTGTTCTCATTGTGGGAACCTTGATCTATGCATGCTACTGGGTCATGCTTTTGACTCTGTATGTGGTTCTCATCAACAAGTGTGGCAGGAGGAAGAAGGGACAACAGTATGACATGGTGCTTGACGTATGATCTCGTGATGATACTTGCAGTCGCACATGGGGACACACACACACACCTTAGCTCCTCAAGGGGTCATACAGTATTGTGGCATCTCATAGGAGACATATCACTGCTGCTGGGACTTGAACAAGGACATCTGATGGCTTGACTTTTGATTCTGCCAAAGTAAATTGATACATCAGTAAGAACAAACTCAGATTTAACCCGAAACTCCTAGGAACATGGGATGACTTCTTTGTTTATGCACTTTTCCCTTACTGTGCATCCACCCGACAGTGTTTATTCTATATACCTCACTAGCCATGCTTTATGTGGGTGATCATGGAAGAAAAGGATTCTGAAAACTCAAGGGAACATTTTTTTTCAACCTATACAACCTAACTTATGGACTGTTTTGATAGATGATTTTCTTTCTTTTTATTTTCTTTTTTTAAGAAAAAAAATGTTTGTCTTTAACTCTGCCAAATGAAATGCCAAAGGAAAGTTTAAAGGCCACTGGCTATGCTGTATTTTGATATAATTGTACTGTGTTTTTACGTTTTGTATGCCAATTTTTAAAACAAATTTCACATCATAGTCTATATTTTACTTCTCTGCCAAAATACACTTTTCTTTTCTTTTTTATAATAAAATAGGTTCTAAAAAAAAACCATACTATAAAAATTAACTTGCCCAAAATGTGAAACTTGGCTGACCGATGTTCATGAAAGAATAAAATGATTCTCTCTTTCTCTACCTTTTACAATTGAATAGTTTATTTCTGTGAAAACATGTAAACTTTCAATATTCTAACTTTTTATTTCTTCTAGAAAGGGCCAAGATACATGTCAGCTTTTAGGTAATAATACATTACTCACACATGTACAAGAGCAAATCACTAAAGTTGAGGCCAAAAGGGTGGAAAAGTGCAATTTTTGATTATGATTCATTTTCAAAAGGGAATGCTAGTCTTTGAAAGCAAACACTGGGCACCTTGTACTGGATAAACATGAACATCAAAAACGCATCATCTGTAGAGATGAGGACAGCATTTGTGTAGGCCTAGGAAAATAGAAAGCTGGTAAAAATTTATCTCTGTGATTGGGACAAAGACAATGCAATTCATCAGAAGTTTTATTCTGTGGCCTGTATGTGACAGACCTTAACATAGACACATTAGATGCGTTTCCCCTGTTAGTGTCTGAGTTTGCCGATTCACGCTGCATGGTGATGATGTTTACTTGAGTGAATTTAAACTAATATAAAACACAATTCAGAACTGGCACATTTATGTTCCAAGTGTCCTCTTTACTTCTCAGGAAGGGTATTTTTCTGAATTGTACAGGTAGTCTTCTCATCTCTTCCGTACTTGGCCTTCCTAAAATTATCCACATGTAGAAATGACACTAAGAGTTAATTAGCATTATTAAGAATGGGTCCATACAGAAAACGACGACCCAGTTCCTCCACACTTGACTAACTGAGTTATTACGGGGCCTCCATTATTCAATTTGACTTTTCACATGATCTATCTTGCCTTGTGGCTGGTGCTGTGTATGCCTGTATCAAGCACACACTCAGAACACAAGAGTAGCTGGGTGAAAGCATTGCGGTGAGGCAGAGACAGAGGTGATGATCTGCTTCCTGAGTATGCAGACTTCTGTGTTACATCTCAACTGCAAAGACGCTGCATATCCTACCTTCTCAGTACAAAGAGGTTTGTTCAAGTTCTGAAAAACTCAGACTCTCACTGCACGGACAGCTAGTGGAAAGCAAACACACCACAACAATAAATGAGACTAAAACTTGAGTTTGCCTTTTTAACTATTTATGTTCTAAGTTAAGCTTTGATAACGTTCAAATGTCAAATTTTCTCATTCTTATAAAAAATTGAATTAATTGCCTTGTATTTATTTTAGCAATTATTCAATGTATTTCCATTATAGGATGTATAGTATAATTGATTTTTTTGTAAATAAAATATTTTTGATAAGATTACTGTCTCTTTTTTTCTAAGGGAAGGGGGCTTGCTTTCCTGACTATAAAGGTATATAAATCTAAAACTGGGTGTATAGAAAAATATCGTAGCTGGTTAAAGATAATATGTCATCTAATGATTTATATACTGGGTGGAACTTTTTAAAATTGGTATGGTTTGAAAATTTGAAAATCCCCAAAGAGACAGAGAGATCATATTGACTAACGCAGCCTTTGTCTCTGAATTCTTCTTCTATATTTCCTCCCTAGTTGCCCAAATTATAGAAAAATTTTATCATATTAATTTGTCATAACTGAAAAATAATCAGAGAAGTGAAACAAAGCAATCAGCAAGTTTGCTAATCATTGTATTACTTATACTAAATAACACAACTGCAAAGTAATTCAAATCGAATCACATGGGCAACACTGCCAGCCACTAAACATGCTCTCAGAGATTATATGAGAATATTGGAGAACATCTCAGTTGAGGTATTCATGACCATTTTGTACAGTAGCATCCCAAGTTTGTAACGAGCAGTGTTTCAATGTGGTTATATCTAATTATGGCAGTATGTCTAATTTATGTTCTGTCTACACTTTTGTATCCTTCTAGTACTGTAAACATGTATTGTCTTTACACAAGGCAAAAAAGATAATAAATGTCATTTTTTAAGAAGTAGGTTGAGGCCGGGCGGTGGTGGCGCACGCCTTTAATCCCAGCACTCGGGAGGCAGAGGCAGGCGGATCTCTGTGAGTTCGAGACCAGCCTGGTCTACAAGAGCTAGTTCCAGGACAGGCTCCAAAACCACAGAGAAACCCTGTCTCGAAAAACCAAAAAAAAAAAAAAAAAAAAAAAAAAAAAAAAAAAAAAGAAATGCTTGGTTTCTTAAGCATAGGGTTTGCAAAAAAAAAATTGTAATAAAATTAATTTAAAAAAAAAAAAAAAAAAAAAAAAAAAAAAAAAAAAAAAAGAAGTAGGTTGAGGCATCAAATAGCATTTCCTGGCTTGAAAAATTTTGATGGTTAATTGTTCCATTTTCCCAGTTATCATTGAGATTCATCTATTTTTCAAAATTATTTTATTTTATTTCTTGGCTTCCAAGAATCCTTCATTCTTTTGGTAATGCCACCATGTAGCTAGATTCACCAGATAGTATGGCCTCAGTAGAGACCAGAAATATTATTGATTCTAGTCCCAGGAGTTCACTGCTAAAGTCTCTTGGTGCTATAGTAAGGGTTGGCAATCTTGTGATGTAGAAAGACAGTCTATATTTCTGATGTTGATGGCCTAAAGGTATGTCATGAAAATTCTCGCCTCTGCCATCTTAGCACAAGGAGTCATGAACAGGTGATAGGTTAAATGACCTCATGAGTCTGTGGTCCAGAGTACTTTGCTCATGAACATTGAAATTTGGAGTTTTGGGATAATGTTCATATTACAGATTCTCTTTGTGATATTTTTCAAACCAACGCTGCAAACACTAAGAAATGAAAGACTGTTCTTAGTTCATTGGCATTACCAAAGCAGTTACTGAGATAAATGATCCTTGCAGTGCACAGATCAGAACAGAGGTCACTGGCCATTGTTTCTGCTTTCTCTCCTGTGAGATAAGAATAAGAGAAGTTTCCTCTGCCAATTACCCATTACTTTTCAGTTCAGCTTCAATCCAGTTGATGGTACCTGAGCAGAATGAGTCCATATTCTTTGCCAGAATATAACATTGACTGACTGCGGCTTCTGGTGTTGCTACAATCCCAGCAGGTGGCCACTTTCCAAACGGTCCAAAATTACTTCTGGGCATATAGAGATGATATCTCACTGTGTGGACAGAAGCCCAGATCGCATGAGGTTTGTTTGAGAAAGTGTCTCCATGGGAATGACATTATCTGGCAAGGGGTGAATCCAGTGATGCTGTAGGTATTTCCCATTATTTTCCCTCCTCATGCTTGAGTCATTTCCTTCATAGACAAGATAAGGAGGAGCCCGCAGAATTACAACGGGGTTAGACTTCATCTATAAAGGCTGAATTATTTCTCTAGAGTTGATGTAACCCAGCTGAGTTTCCAGTCAGATAAATATGGGTTTTTCCCCGCCATAGCCTTCCTCTTTCTTTCCTTCTACCACTGAGAATGGGAACAGGTAATAGACCTTCTTTTCCACTCTAAACCCCCTGATAAAGCAAACCAGTTTATATTTTGCTACTTAGAATAAGCTGGTAGAAGGAAGGGAGACTAAACTTTAGAGGGCAGACTTTTAGGAGATGCTCACGGCAGCTCAGCCACTTTCCATTCATGATACTTTGGTTAGGTAACATTATAAGGCTTCAAACACCTTATCTGATGACTGCATCTATGAGCTTTAGTGACTTCAGACCTCTTCAAACACTTGCAGGTTAATTAGTACTACAACCACTTGCTTTGCCAAGAAAACAGTTATCCAGAGGGGTTCACGACTGCTCACTTGACTAATGGAAGCCTCTTCTAGAAATCTCACCAAGGTGTGAAAATAGCCCCTAATGAATAGGAATGATGAGGCTGGAAAACTTGTTCCCACATTGAGTTGGTCTGTATTGAAGCGGTTATGTTTTATTAGCCATTTACCATGCTTTTGAAATGTGATTACTTTCTGAAATATTATGGTTTACTGTATCAGATGTCTTGTTATGATTCTGATCTGTAGTGAACTAGCCAATTTTGCCTCTCTTGAATTTCTGACACAGTGCTGTGGTAGTCCTTAGATGTTACATTCCTTCTACTTCTAGAATTTGATAAATTATTGAAGTTCATCAGGGTTCATGCTAGAGGAAACAAAGAAGAATTAACTTACATGAAGATAGTAACTCTTCTACACATTGAAGAAGAAAGTTTGATTATCCTACCTATGCTTAATGCCCTTTATTAAAAACAAACAAACAAACCAAAAAAAAGTAGCTGTAAAGTAGCTCCTGCATAGTGTCCATGAAGCCCAGGATGTGGAAGATAAGAGGAGAGGGACAGAGGGTCAGTCACACGCACTAATCAAATACAAGTCAAAAGAGAAAAACCTGATGAAGTAATGCAATGGTGGCTACCGAAACCAACTGCATCTTCCACGAACTACTTAACAGTGCTCCACATTCCGGAAGTATCTGCCTCAACGCCTTCTTGCAAGGGGTTGTTATTCCTTTTGAGCAGCATGACCTTGGCTTAACTTTATTTGTAGGCATAGGGGTCACACTTAGAATATCTGTCTTTCCATGGCACACCCCTGGAGGACCTTTATCTTGATGCCACGTTCTGATTTTGCTTAGGCTGTCTGCTTTTTATTATTTTTTTTTTGAGCTGTTTCTCCATTGTCACATCTACAGATTTGAGTTCTCTGCCTATGATGTCTATAAAGTCCTTTCACTTGGGCTTCATTGCACCTTCTGTAAAACACCAATAAAGCAAGTGAGGACTCTGTAGGCTGATACCACACAGGTGAGGACTAATGATTCTATCATAGTTGATTCTTCTCTAACCCCAGAAACAAACCTCGAAAGTCAATCATAAATATTTACATATATTTCACATTTGTTCCCAAGAAACATTCCTTGAGATAGAATTCACCTCTGTTTTTACAGATGGTTTAAAGTTAAGTGCATCCAGAAAACAACAACAACAACAAAAAACCCACTTGTAATTTAGTGAAGGGGCACTGATGGTGGAAGATGCTTTAGGAATGGTGGCCTCAGTCTATTACCCAGGGTTTCTGGAGAAGAAAAAGGCCTTCAGATTAGCCTTAGTTACTACTTGACTGTGTCTCTGTAATCCCGCAGGGTGTACCAGTAATTATGCAAAATTTATTTTAGGGCTATTATAAGTGCACAGGGAGCGACTCAGCATAGGTATTTCCCTGGGAAATTCCTGGGGAGCAACTCAGCTGTCATTAAACACTTGGCAGCAGGAGGGATGAGTAATTGTAGCCTATGGCAGAGAAGCAGGTATGGCATCTCCTGCGCTGTGCTCATTTCACTCTCCAAGCTGGGAACTTTAGTCCTAAGACCTCGCTCAGGACTCCAGACCCACTGTGTGTCCTGGTTTGTATCTTCTCTGCAGCCTGGCAACTATTTTGGTGAGGACTGTTATAGCACTGGATCCAGGGCCTCAGGGGAAAGGCTCCTGTTCCTCCTCACATTCCTCTTCCCAGTTCCATGCAACATTTGTCCCTTTCATTAGAAAATTGTCCCTTAACAAGATTTCCCATGCTGTCCCTGGCAAGAGTGAACTTTCCCAAACACTGGAAAATTCATGACTACAAAGCCTATTTCATTGCTTCCTGAATTGCTTCCCAGCCATTATTTGCTCTTCTTTTCTCAAAAGATTATATTATGATACCAAGTTTTAGTGCCTCCCAAGCTGACATGCCTGGTATTCCCTAACTGTCCACAGTATCTGATATCTGATATCCTAGCCTCTGATATACTCAAGGTCCTCAGAGAGTGCTTCACTGAAATGCTTTGCTATACTTTCAGGGGACATACGGGGCAGTGGGTGTCTCCAACAATGCATGGTACAAATTTGCATGCTGCTTCCCTTTCTCTTCAGAAGCAGTCATTGTGTCCTCTAGACAAAACATTTGTGTTGTGAACGAACTCCAGAATCAGTAGTTTAGATGACAGAGGGGCCGGAGATACTGCCTGCTATGGCCTCTCTTTGTCCCTACATTCTCTTCAATTCCAGGAGACTGTACTGAGGATCATTAAAGCTCTACATTTTAACAACTGTTTTAAATCATGATGCCAGTGACCTAAGGCAGTGGTGGGCAGGAGACAGACAGACACACCATGAAGAGAGTGCTTCAGTATAGAGTTTATTTAGTGGGTTTGGGGAATGGTATAAGCGTAAGTGGTCATGGGAAGGAAGAAAGGGGAGAGAGGCAGAAGCTGCCTCTTCAGAAGAGGAATGGACACACACACACACAGAGACAGAGAGAGAGAGAGACAGAGAGAGAGAGAAAGACAGACAGACAGAGACAGACAGACAGACAGACAGACAGACAGAGACCTGGAGTGGAAGCTCCAGAATGGGGAGATTCGGAGTAGCCAGGGCTTGAATCTTAAAGGAACAGAGGGACAGGTACCCAGGTAACAGAATAGGCCCACCTTTTACTTATAATTAAAAGGTGGGGAGTTAGGTACAGCAGGTTGATGGGATGGGGCATCAGGTTCTCAAGACTTCGTCTTGGTTGTTTGTGGATGTAGGAGTCTTGGGTTACCTGAGAAATCTGGGATGCTGGTCACAAAATAGCTGGTTGCTTCACTCCTGTCCAGGATTTGTGATGTGGAGCTGTCTGGTGTATCTTGGACCTGGCAAGGTGCTGGCATAGCAGAAGACAAGGTTAAGCTTAGGAAGAAAACAATTTCAGTACCATGGAACTAAGAGGGGTGTATTTGATCTGTTTAAGATGAATCCTTCAATTTGGCCCCTTGGAACTCACAAGAATTCTTTGAGTTTGTGAAAACATAACTTTTAAAAACATGTATTGTACAAACAGCAGCATATTTATGTCAGGATGACTATGACAGATATTTTGTACAATGAAAAGTCTCTTTAGAAAATGACCAAAGAGAATTTCAAATCTTAATCAGGTAGCAGTGGTAGCATTAGTACTCTGCCAGGGTTAGATTAATAACTTATTAGCATTTCATTGATAATGTTAAGACTATAAAAGTCAGCATGACAGTGAGATTTGATAACTTGCATTTGTCCTCAGACCTTTATTACTTGCAGGTACACACCTTATTAACTTGCATTTGGTATCTAAAAACATTCTTTAATTAGAACATGGTGAGAAGTTAAATTTAAATTTGTTTGGCAAGGTTGTCCTTTTTAAATCGACAAAACCTCTCAATTGTCAAACTGCATCAGAGATCCTTAAGAAGGATAAAATTTTACTTGAGATATTGATTAGAAAAATCACAGAGAATTTAAGCAATTGGCTACCTAGAGCCAATGCTCAGACCTGCCCTGACTGTGGTCATCAAGGACAGAGCATCAGGACTGTGTTTGTCTTCAGGTGATTAGTGCAGGGCCTTTCAGGTTTTAGAAGATACTGTGGGTCAGTAAATCTGTAGGAAGATAAACCCACCTTGCCTTGCGCAGCTAGGCTTCCATTGATTCCTCTTCTCCTTCGTCCACTGTCTGGAGATCTTCAGTTTAGATGAGTGTCAGTTTAACCCAGTGGTTGATGCTTTCACTTGAAGCAAATTGAGAATGGGTGTTGTTTTGTGGCCATTTTGTGCCCATTTGTCTTCTGTCTTCTTTGGGGAAAATGGGATGTTGCTACTAGGGACCAATCTGTTTCTCTGTTATAAAAAGTCTTTTAATAATTAAACATCTTCTTTCTAAAATTCTTTGTCAAATAAGGTCAGCCAATCAGTTACTATTCTACTATTCTCTCTCTCTCTCTCTCTCTCTCTCTCTCTCTCTCTCTCAGAACATAAAAGATTCTTTTCTCCAAGCAAGATAAGTCATTCTACTGAAGACAAGTTAAATTAATGGCAGTATGATTACAATAACCCCATCTGCTACCCACAAAGTGGAACTGAAAATTTTTACATTCAACTTTTTATGTAAGACAATTGCTGATTTGCATAGCGGAGTAATAATTCATACAGATCCCATTTCTTTTTCCTCTTTACCGCCATTCTCTTACTAGTTACATTTTCTAAATCTGTCTTAGTCAACATGCGGCCGTAAACAGCTAAGTGAGTTTGGTATAGTCCTTCAACCTGTAATAGGTATCTTTTATTATACTTGGAGAGAGAGAGATGGGGAGAGAGCGAGAGAGAGAGAGAGAGAGAGAGAGAGAGGAGGGAGAGAGAGAGAGAGAGAGAGAGAGAGAGAATTTACTTTTTTTTAATTCCATGTGTGATCTGTTTGCCAGCTCAGCCATTTTGTAATTCCATTATGTGAATCCTTTATGCTGTTGGTTTATAACCACATATTTACCTCCCACTGCCATCCTTCCAGCAACACTTGCAACAGTTCTGGCCACCACATAGAGAGAAGCTTGCAGAAGAGCATGCAGAGAAGCAGGGGGACAAATGAAGAGGCTGTTGCATCAATCTAGCTTGCAAGGGGTCATGACCAAATGGATCATTTGTGTCCCAGCTACAAAGGCAGAATAGACAGCATGCTGTGGGATATTGGAAAAAGCTGTTAGGAGAAAGAGGTTGAAATTGTTGAAGGCTTGGTGCTTAGACCCTGGTACTGATGGAAAGAGGTGGAACCTTAGGGATTGTGCAAAGTATAGGAATTGGGGTCATCGAGGGTGTGCTCTTGAAGGAGATATTACATCTCTGGCCTCTTTTCTCTCTTACTATTTGTTTTGCTTCCCTATCTCCATAAGGTGGGCAACTTACTTTATTACATAACTATAGTAATTATGTGTTGTCATGGTACAGATCTTCAAACTAAAGGCCAAGCAGCAACAGACTGAAGGCCTAGAAATTGTAAACTAAACTTTATTACCCTGTGTATTTTGACAGAGCAATAGAAGCCTGACAAAAACAATCACCAAGCTAAATCATACCAGAAACATCCCCTCTGTCCAAAGTGCTCGCTCCCAGAAACACTGATAGGCAAGCATTCTCCCAAAGGTGCACTTACCTATGCAGCCATCTGAAGGGTGTTGCAGGGAAAGCAGCTCAATTCCATGATGAGTGTTGCTGGAGGCCATGCACTTTTCAGGTTGGGTACGGTAGAAAACTATGGAGTCCAGGATGCTGGAACCTGGTCCAGGAGAACTACATGATTCTCAGCATAATAATGTTGGGAAATCACCCATGTTAATAGGTTCGGGCACTGCATAAATGCTCACCAAAGATATCTAGCTTTGGAAAATTAGATGTAGGATTCTCGCTGGATAAAACAGCTCAGAGAGGAAGCAAATCCCCTTCTTGAACCCTCTATCCGAAAACCCTACTCATCTAGAAAGCAAAGTGAAATTGCTTACGGGGAGGGGTGGAGTTGATAGACAATAATTTTGTAGCTGGTCCTGAATCATGCTCAGGCAGAGTTATGTATATAAGTCACAGGTGTTATGGGGTATTTAGAATTGACATGGCAGAGCAGGGGAGACAGGAAGGGAAGTGGGGAAAAAGGAAAGTGAGGTGACAAAATAGAGAGGGAGTTAAGGACAAGAGTGAAAGAGTGCGACCTTCTAAGTAATTGTACAGATAATTCAGAAGTAAAAAATCCCCAAGAAATTGATCACGATTTGGTAATCAGGGGGAATACAAGAGCCCCTAAGCTTTCTTCTTACAATACTTCTTTATACTTCAGCATAGTTTTCTATGAGGTTTAGGGAGCTCCCTTGTGGGACAACAGCACCAAAATATTAATCGTAAAATCACAACACAAAACGTTTAAACCCGAAACCTCGAGCTCAGACAATCTAAAGCACTTGCAAGGAATGATTTGCAAACTGCAGGATATAGTTCACCGAATGTTTTGAAATCGCTTTCCAGTTACACGGGGAGTTGGAGACAATAACAGGTCAAACGAATGAGGAAATCCCTAAAATCCTTTGCTCCTACTTGAGTGTGCTCAAAACAAACTCTCATGGGTTCAGGGCTGTTTTGTAGGCCCAAGGCACTGTGTTTCGCAGACCTGAGCTGGATTTTGGGGCAATAATTCCAGAAACTGTAAAAATAAATTTGTCAGCCATAAGAATCCCAATGGAATGGCTTGAGCGGAGGAGATATAAAGAGGGAGACAGTGATAGCGAAGGACATGTGACAGAGGGGAGAATGAACACTGCTTTTGGTAAGGGGCTTTCCGAAAGACACCTATCAGATTTCACATTCGGAATAAAAATAAGTTAGAGCATCAAATCAAGGAGTCGGTTGCCTTATACACGGAAAACAATGACCTGAAATGCCTAATTAAGGACCCTGAACTTCTTCTAATAAAGAGGAGGGTCATTGGCAATCAGTCTCCATTGCAAAGCTTCTTCTCAAATTTAGCAACCCCACTGGTTTTGCCATGCTGGTTTTTATTTAATCCTGGCTAGCCCCCGCCTCCCAAGTTGCTTCTGAATCAATTCTGCCATGCAATATTCACGGTGCCAGTTTTAAGAAGGGTGGGGAAAAAATAGCAAAACAAGAAACTCCTGGAGCCTAGCAAAGCTTGGCTCAGGTCTATGCACATAATAAAAAATAACAAGGAAGGGGGGAAAATGTATGTGTTCTTATAAAACACAGAGTCACAGCTTTTATTTGTCACCAAAACTCCATTGTCAAAAGTCAGGCACAGCTGTGATCAAATGGATCCATGAGATAAGCATGAGGTGAGCACCAGGGGTGTGTGATGGGGCTCCTGCCTGCCTTAGCTTTTCTTTTCAACACCCAGGCTAAATACCCCAGCAGGGCAGCCTCACTCGGTCTCAGGACATAGAGACTGCGTTCTACCACCCTGGGTGTCCAGCTTCTTTTCCAAACCCATTGTCAGAACAGCCTGTCCTCCAGGCAAATCTACTAAATAAGAAGAAAAGAGAAGGCAAAAATGCAATTACTTTTTTTTTCCTTTTAAAACTCTGGTTAGCTCAGGCTTCAAAAGGCAAACGAGAGATTCCCAGATCCCAACTCTTGACCTTTGCTGCAGTTCAGGCTCCAGGACTGGGAGGGTTTTAAATCAGAGTGCCTCCACCCGGTTTGGAGAGTGTCTCAGAAATCACCCAACAGAATCGTATTTCACATTCACACCAGCCCATTGGGATGTCCTATGAGGCCCTGTCATCTCTGTCTGTCCCTGGCCTGTGGATTTAGATGGCATGATGCCAGCTCCTCAATGGCTTGTGGGTTTCACGATTAAGCCCTATTTAGAAGCTCCGCGTGGAGGTTTGGAATAAAAGCTGTACGAATCAAATTGCCTGTGGTTAAATTTCAGCTGGTCTATTTAAAAATTGTGCAACCTCAGTGTAGTCATTTAACTCCGCAGGATCTGTCTCCTCATCTAATCAGTGGAGATAAAAGAACAAATACTTGTTGAATGTATGTTCTCTGAAATGTACCCAGAGCCCTGCATGCTTTCAAACCTAATCTTTCCAATATTCCTACGAGACGGGTAATCTTATCATAATCATCACTCCTTGGTTAATTATAACAATAGAACACAGGGCTATCAGATGGCGTGCCCTGGATGGAATGAGGCGTATGTTGAGCAGGGATTTCAATTCAGAATGCTCAGCTCTATGGCTAAGCTCTGAGTTTCACCGTCATGCTGCATTGGTCTTCCTATTTACTGCGTCTTTCATTGGGTGGAAAAGAATATTTCCTGGCCCCTCAGAGGGTGATGGCAATGCCTATGTGAGGACCAAATAAAACACAATAGAGCACTGACCAGACCACAGCACTTGACAGACTCTTGCCTGGGATTGTGACTGGGAGCGGCAACCATATGATGGATATGAGAATTTGATGATCTGAACAAAGGCACCTGAGAAAATGCTGTTCATTCTTCTCAACTCCATGTCATCATCTTGAGGGAAGAATCTCTAAGCATTTTGTCCCCCTGGACAGAAATCCTCAACTGGAGACAGCTCAGGGTGATGAGCCACTGAAAGAGTGGAGCTGTGCCAAGGAGAGGATGCACGGCAAAGATCAAGGGAGGAAAAGGGAGAAAAGATATTGTTATATTATCATTTCAAAGAAGCCGACGTATGGGTGTACATATGTGTGCATATATAATAAGGCACTGTTTGGAATTTCTGGAGATATTTTGAGAATAGGGAGAGGCAAGAACAATGATAGTAAAGGCTGGAGATACAGAGCTCAGTGTTGGTAGGATGCTGGCCTAACGTGCAAACAGGCCTTGCTCTCCATCCGCAGTACCCCATAATCGAGCTGGGTGGCACATGCCTTCCTTTACTCCCAGCTTTTGGAAGGTGGGAACAAAGGGTTCAAGGTTATCCTCAGTATACAGTGAAATCGTGGCCAACCTGCTTTGAGAGATCTATCAAAAATAATTTGACCTAAACTTCAAAGACAGCTACCAGGTGATTCACAAGCTGTTTTGTCTTTGTCTTTGTCTTTTTTTTTTTTTTGTCTTTTGAGTTTTATCAGCTAATAGCTAAGGAACCACAAATGAAGATTTTCTGAGCTAAGGTGAATCTTTGACACACATAGCTGAGCTATGGCAGTGGTATACAGGGACTGTTTATTAAAAAAAAATTGAAATAAATTGCAGAGTCCCTAAAGTAGGAATCACACTTGCTTCCCCGCAGCATTCCGTCATCTAACAAACCTTTATTGACAATATCATAGATGCTAGGCATGGCCTCCTGGCATCCTCCACTACACACACACACACACACACACACACACACACACACACACCAAGGCAATGCAGAGACGGCATTCAGAGAGACCGTGTGTGTGCTGGCTGAGGCACTCGAGATCTGCCTTAGTGGGGGAGGCAGCTGTCCAGGAAGCCATTAAACAAGGACACAGACTCATAATTCCAAACAGTGGGGACTCTGTCCTTTTAAATACCCCTCAGCTCCTCTTTTCCTCTCTAGGTAAAAATAGCTCAGTTGCCAAGAAACCTCTAAGTGGTGAAGCATGCCCTCCTTAACCAGACATATAAATTTGTTGTTAAATCCAACGTAGATGCTGGTATTTCAAAACTTCAACTTACATCGCAGAATATATGATGGCTACACCATAATATCATTAAATGTGCCATTACTTTTCAATAATAAAAGGAAAGAGCACATAAAACTTCTAGGATCATAGGTTGTTCTTATCAAATCTCATGTCAGAGTCCTGGCATACCCTATCTCTCTGGGGACTGTATAGTTCAGTCTAGGTTCAGAGCACTGTTCTGCCGGAAACTCTGTCAGTGTTTTTAAGGAAGTTGTACCCAAGGTATTCATAAGTACAGTTCCTTCAATTATAAGTTGAGTCGTGTTACCCTGAAGCATGGATGCAAGTGTTGAAGTCCTAATCCTATACTTCCTAGAGTTTACCTTCACTGGAAATGGGGAAAAGGTGAATTTGAGCATACATCATTCTACAGTAGATGGGACCTTGATCTGACTCAGCTGGTGTCCTTGTGCAAGCAAAGCAAGGGATATGAAAAGAAGAAGGTTTCATGATGACGTGGGCTGAAGTTGGAATCCACAAATCAAGGACTTCCAAGTCTTACCATCAGCCAGGAGGTTCTGGAGAGAGACAAGACCATACCCTCCACAAATCTACCAGGAAGTACATGGGTCTATCAATACCTTGACTTTACACTTTCAGCTTCTATAACTAAAAGGGGAAAAAAGCATTTAAGTTGTTTTAATTCATCTAGAATTGTACTATTTGTCACATCTTCGCCTGACATCAATGCGATAACAAATGACTCAATTATGGGAGAAAACAAGTTTCACCTGTAGTGTAGAAGTTGTATACTACTCTATTTATCTGGTTAATTTTACTTCTCTAGTATCCACGGGACTCAAAATTAATTCAATGAATAAATGAATTAGCGAATGAACATACTAACCTAAGGTGGTATCTTCACCTGGGTGCGCCCATAACTATTTACTATCATCTAAACCAAACTGGGTTTCAATCCTTGCTTCTTTTCGCCAGGAGACCTCTTGGGAACTTTCTGCTCAGATTTTGTAACTTTTTCAGCCATTAATTTGTTTCCTTGAGACGAGGCAGGGCTTCCCAATGTCTAGCCCCTCAAGGTGTGGTTTGTATGAGACACATAGTGAGTAGCTAAGAAATGGCTTCATTAGATTGAATAAACCTGCATAATGTTTATTTCCACCGTGCTATTTTTTCTTTCTCACTCAGCTGGGCCCCATAAGTGATAGCTCATAACTTTCCTGATGACCGTGAAAGTCAAGATGTTCAGGACAACTACTGACCTCTCTCCAATACATCATCATATTATGAGAAGTAAAAGAGAGAGTATGGGGCTGGGGTCTATTTAAAAGACCTTTGAAGACCAATGAGTGAGCCCTGACTGGATTTAGTTTGAGGCATGTAGACAAGCTAAATAGCAACTAGGAAAGAATCAGAACATCTAGATGGAATTTGGTTCATTAATTTATTGGGTGTGTTAATAGTCTTCTCATTTAAGGATAAGTTGTATTTAGAGATATATAGTACAATGACTTTTTTATTAGTAAGAGAATAAAAATGATAAAATTTAAACTACCTATTGTTAAATTCAGATGTGTTGAAAGAAACATAGATATTCTTCTTTTCTCAACATATAGTCACAAGCAAAGAAAACAAATCATATAAAATATAATCTGGCAAGTAATTGGAGTGATGACTCAGCATTAGGAGTGCTCTCTGTGTAGAAGATCCATGCTGAATTTCCAGTACAAATTTTAGGAGGCTTACAACTACCTGTAACTCCAGCTACCTGGACCTCCAACACCTTCTTTTGGCCTCTCAAGGTACACATCCACATATTCAAATATACATACAAAAACATATACACATGAGTAAAAAAAATGAGGTAATAAATATAATTTAAAAATCTAGGAAAATGGATCATATATCTAAATATAAAAATAAAAATACAAACAGTTTAGACTAGAAGAAATTCCTCTATAAGCAGGGATGGGTGAGTAGTTCTTTGATATGATACCCCCCCCCAAAAGGACAAACTGAACCTAATGAGAACTTCTGATGTGAGAAAGTCACCCTATGGCAGAAACGACAAAGCAAACTGCAAAATGGGAAAAGAGATTTGTAAAACAGGTCTGAAAAGGGTTTATATCTAGAACACTCAGTACCTAACAGTAAAAAAAAAAAAAAGAACATTGCCCATTAAAGTAAAGGCAAAAGACATGAAAGTGGAGGACCAGCGTCCCTGGAAAAAGCTTAGATACTGAATAAGCTTTGAACATTGTTCAATGCTGCTGTCACCAAGGAAATAAAAATTAAGAGCATATCGCAAGGTCACTAAAGATCTACATGTAGAACTGGAGCGAAACAATGACAACATCCATAAAATACTGATGAGAACACAGAACCTGCGGCTCCCACACTAACCCTGTTGGAATCTCAAGCGCCACAGCCACTTTGTGAAACCACACTGAAAGCAAAACAACTACAACAAACACTAAAACATCCTCATCCTCTGTGTTTCCAAGAAAGGAAATATGGTCTCGTGCAAACTTGTACACAATGGTAGCAGCTATATGCCTAGTAATTGCCCTCTGAACACAAGTCAAATTGACTTTCAAGGACCATGTGATGAAGCAGGATGGTATATCTATGTAGTAGAATATTACTAGCAATAAAAATAAATAGCTTTTGTTATACACAACTTGGATGAGTATCAAGAAAATTATAGTGAGCAGAAAACTACAGTCTCCAAAGGTCATGTGCCAGATGTTGGCATTTCTATAGCGTTGGACACATAACCAAACTACAAAGAGAACAACAGAACAGCGGTTTTTAGGTGATTTTCTTTGGAATTTTCACGTGTACACCTTTTCAGAAGTGCAGGTGATGTAGAGACTCTGTTTCCATTTAACACACGGATGCTAGAAGGCAGGTCTGTATTCTCTAGGATTATTTTTCAAAGGTAGACTTAAAGAGGGAACCATGGCATAGAAAAAAAAATGAACTGAGGGTTTAGGACATAGGGGTAGCCAAGGGTATTCCACAGTCAGAGTCAGATCTCCCGGCTCTCAGGACAAGTCCCCTTTCAAATTCCACACAATGGATTCTGCAGGTGACATAAGTGCCTGACTGCTTTATATTATTATTTATAGCCCTAGCAAAGTTGAAGCTTATACTACTACTGTCATGGAACCTGAGTTTGGACTTACACATGGATTCAGTTGTACCATGAAGTATGACCCAAAACCTACATGGGAGATGTGAATCTGGGGGAAAGTTTCAAAGTCTGTTACTGGATACAAACATGACTTTAAGACAGCAGATGCTTTTTAAGAAACAGTTCCCTGGACAGAAACCATCACGTGGACCATAAGTCGGAAGGTTTTCTAGGGCTGGCTGTGGGTTGAAAGGCTCTGATGCTGGGCAAAGCATCTTCTCTCTGGGGCTCAGTTTTCACATCCGTTAGAAAATGGCACAGCTGACCAGCTGGGTTCTAATAGCTGGACAGAGTTTAAGTTTCTCAGTCTGGTTTTATTTCAAATGTTCTTATAAGGTTAATTTTGTAGGTCGCTAAATAGCAACAACAAGGCAAGGCTGGGGCAAGTAAGCAATAATGAGTTCAGATTCTGACTCAGGTTTAAATTGGCTCTGCCAATTACTGACAATGTAAATTTGTTCATCTCACAGACTTTTGGAAAAGTTTTGCTTCTCCTGCATCGTTGCTTTGTTACTGCTACATGTCATAGTCTGATGAAAATGCTGGTAAATGTTATCACAGAAGTTCTAGTCTTTCTGTATCCTCTCTGTATTTACCCTTTCCTTTCCATCTTTATATGCCTATTCATTGTAAAATTCTCTTTGGTATGCATGACTTGGACATATATTTTCTTGGTAGTAAGGGAGTAGGACATAATTTATTCACTTTGCAAATATATAGTAATTAGCATATAGCTGGTAAAGACTTTTAACCACAGGAAAATAGTCTTGCAAGAATAACTTCATATTTGCCCTAGTCTAAGCCCTTCATTAAAATTTATTCTGAGTTTTTATGCATTTTTCATTCCTCATCTCTGCACAGTTATAGGAGTGCAGCTTCCCAGCATCTGAGGAGCTAAGTCAATTATGAGAATGACTACAAATCATTTGAGTTTTCAAAGCATTTTCATACGTATCTCATGTCTTCTCTCTCCAAAATATCTTATGAGCCTGAAAATTTAAATAAAGAGATATTTAAACACTCAAAAAAAAAAAGGCTAATGAAACTATTCTACAACTAGCAAGAGTGAAGTACAAAGACACTTGGTCTCTATACCTTAAGTTTCATGGAAGCTTTTATTTATTAATTTATTTAGTCAAATTGGCTCATTTCTGTTGCACTGATTGATTAGCTAGTCACCAGACCAATGCTCCTTCTTCCTTCTTGTTTTCACAGATACTTCTCACCTCACTGTGTCCAAGAATTTGAGTTCTAATCAACCACAGACTTGAATAGAACTATTGGATGGCATTTGCACTCTTTGGTTAAATTGAAGGAATGTTTTCACAGATCTGATTCCTGGTACGGTCATTTATGTATTATAAATTTGTAGCAGCCTACACTATGCTATTCTTAACAATAATTTCCCATGACTCATTTATCCCTGGTTCCCTCTCTTTCCAGAATAATCTGCACCTTTTTGCTCTTGTGATGTCATGAAACCCAATGACTTTCAAGAATCCATACTTCAAGGATCACATCATGTGAACATTCTGTGCTCCGTAATTCTTTCTAAAGAATTCCTAGAATATACCATTACTAAATTCACAGAGCTAGCAATCAGCATTGCATATTGTACTCTTTGGTTAAATTGAAGGAATGTTTTCACGAACATTGGGTTCTATCCAAATCACGTTACCATAACATAAAAACATAATATGAAGTTGAGACTGAAATGGATGAGAACCCATGGGATTTCGACCATCCGCCTCTTGCCAAATAACTTCCATGGTCCCAGACATACCTACACAGGTTGCTAGGGCAAAAAAGATAACAACAGTCTGAATCAACTGTGAAGCCTATGAACTGTAATACCTACCTACCAGGCAAGATGTGCTCACCTGTGTGATAATTGAATGATGATTATAAGGGTAATCAATCACTCATTTTCTGACTGATTTGGCCCCATTGGAGGGAATTCATGCCTAGCACTGTAAATCTAGAAACAAACAAACAAACAAACAAACAAAAGGGAACTTACTACTCTTACAACTAAATAGACATAGCAACACATAATCTTCTAAATAGTTATGCTTGTGTTCACACACAAAAATTTCTTTTAGCCTTTTTTTATTTTGATTTTAATAATTTTCACTATATTATCATATAATTTTTTATTGAGAAAAAGAGAAAAAAAAACAAGTTTCCACCTCCTCCCAGCCTCCCATTTCCCTCCCCCTCCTCCCACCCTTCTCCCCCTCCTCCCACCCTTCTCCCCCTCCCCCCACTCCTTTCCCCCTCCCTCTCCAGTCCAAAGAGCAGTCCGGGTTCCCTGCCCTGTGGTAAGTCCTAGGTCCTCCCCCCTCCGTCCATATCTAGGAAGGTGAATATCCAAACTGGCTAGGCTCCCGCAAAGCCAGCACATTACGTAGGATCAAAACCCCTTGCCCTTGTCCTTGGCATCTCATCAGCTCTCATTGTTCGCCATGTTCAGAGAGTCCAGTTTTATCCCATGCTTTTTCAGTCACAGTCCAGCTGGCCTTGGTGAGCTCCCAATAGATCAGCTCCACTGTCTCAGTGGGTGGGTGCACCCCTCGTGGTCCCGACTTCTTTGCTCATGTTCTCCCTCCCTCTGCTCCTCATTAGGACCTTTGCTGGAGAGGCTGTGGAGGAACGGGTACCCTCATCCATTGCTGGTGGGAATGCAATCTTGTGCAACCACTTTGGAAATCAGTGTTTCGGTTTCTCAGGAAATTCGGGATCAACCTACCCCTGGACCCAGCAATACCACTCCTGGGAATATACCCAAGAGATGCCCTATTATATGACAAGAGCATTTGTTCAACTATGTTCATAGCAGCATTATTTGTAATAGCCAGAACCTGGAAACAACCTAGATGCCCTTCAATGGAAGAATGGATGAAGAAAGTGTGGAATATATACACGCTAGAGTACTACGCTGCGGTAAAAAACGACTTCTCGAATTTTGCATGCAAATGGATGGAAATAGAAAACACTATCCTGAGTGAGAACCTTCATCTGGTGATGGATGGAGATAGAGACAGAGATCCACACTGGAGCACTGGACTGAGTTCTTTTAGCCTTAATCAGAGAAGTCTCTGTAGTGAAGTGGTGGACACAGACTCATAAATACCAATGATGCTAAGAATAAGTGACGATTAAGGACTCAGCCCTACACAAGATTTTTATACCTCCCTTTCTAAGGCTCAGAAACATCGTGGAAGATGTTGAAAGAATGTAAGGGTGTTAAGGACAGTGAGAAGGGCAATGAATATCCATCTTTGAAATAATTTGCTATTATGAGCTCACAGTAGTGCAGTTATTGGTATCAGCCTGTGTAAGACTCTCACTGCCAGCACTCAGTGGAGCATCAGCTAACAGATTCCAGGAGAATCACTCTCTATTTTTATGTTTCCTTCCTTGAGCCCATCAGACTCCAATGGGTAGTTCCAAACCCACCATCAGACAAATGGCTTGATTAAGCTCACTGAGTCACAAAACAAATGGTCATAAATATGAAAGAAATTTTGAGCCATATTTTCTGACAATGATGGGAAAAATATACGCATATGAAATTGTCAAAGAGTCTGTAGTTTTCCAGTGTCCTGCCCTTGAATTTTTCAGTTTCTCTACAAGGCTTCTGTAGGGAGAATATGGATATGAACTATGTGGGTGGTCTCCTATTTCATCAGGAAGACAGAAGAATACTGTTGATTCTAGACATGATGGGTTGAGGAAATGGACATTATGTCTAACTCCTTGCTAATTTATACAGACTTGCAGCATTACAGGACAGATTAATAGCAGTTTAGGATGGCTTCAGCTCTATGCTATGGTCGTTATGCTGTGTGTTGAATCTCCCTGCTGGTTGGTGAAACAAATTTTGGGCTCTGTAACCTCATTTCAGACTCTAAGCAGCACTGCACCTAGCCAGAATGGGGGAGATGCAGCTAAACAGCTGCTCATGTGAGCAGGATTACCAAGAGAAGTTGACAGCCAGCCCAGCATGACTCACCAGTGTGAGGCTGCCAAGAGGATAATTTGATCTGGGGCTGAATGAACAGGACTGCAGTGTCTGTCCAGACCAAAGGGAGGGATACTCCCTTGTCTGCATGTGAATCAGACCACACCTACTCTTGTGTCGGTTTTGCTTACCCCCACCCCTATATCTCATTATGGCAGTGTGCACACACTGAAGTAGAGCCAGCTATGAGAATCATCGTATAATATTTACATTAGAAACTGCACTCTTTACCTTAGTTCTAGCGTAGAATTTATAACTTAAGTTGCTGAAGGCAGGGGTATTGACATCTGTTGTAGGAGCTGCAGGACTCTTCCCACAGCCCGGCTCCTGTCTGCCTGCTAGCTTTACCCGAAATAACAACACACAAACTGTATTCTTTTAAATACTGCTTGGCCCATTAGCTCTAGCCCTTACTGGCTAATTCTGATATCCCCATCAACCCATCTCTAATAAACTGCGTAGCACCGGTTTTACCGGGAAAGATTCAGCATGTCTGACCTGGCGGCTTGCTTCATCGTGTCTGCCTCTGAAAGGAGCTGCACAGTTTCTGAGCTCACTTCCTCTTTCTCCCAGCATTCTGTTCTGTTTACTCCTCTTACCTATGTTTAAACCTATGAGGCCAAGCAGTTTCTTTATTACTTAACCAATGACCTTCCTCCATCAGACATCTTTGAGAAGAACAAACAGATCTTCTTTTGTCTGTGTGGTGGTATAAACAAAGTCAATACTTTCTAGTTCTACATTGTCAAGACAATAGATCAAAATCTAAAGTCTAATCTAATGTCTCTTTCTAAATTGTGGAAATCTCACTCTCCAGACCTAAATTCCAATCATGTTTAAATTCTTGTGAACAGGAAAAATAACACTACTGTTACTCAATGTCCAGTTCTATATTTGGGGGCCAGAGTGTTCTCTTCTTGTCTCCATCTAACTTCAACCTACCAGATAAAACTCACAGATGTATAGATGTAGAACATACTCCTCTCACTATCTCTTAACAGTACCTAGAGTTATGGTTTCAGACATCAGACTATGTAGAGAACAGAATAATGCATGGATGAGAAGAATCCTGACATTGCTAGGAGAAAACACAGTAATCAGGGGTCAGCAGAATGAAGGCACACGGATACATGCTTGGATATGGAGGTGGCTATAAAACATAACAAATTGCCATCCCATTTCCCCTTCCAGCCCCAGCTACTAATCTGAACAAAGGACTGAAATAGCAGCAACTGCAACTCAAACTAGCAGTGAGAGAAGCCAGGGCCAATTTTCACAGATATGTCTGCAAACAGCATTTTTGACCAGATCTCACTTTCTCTCAAAAATAGTGAAAACAAAGCAACATAGAACGGTTGTCCAAACATCAGAAACCATGGGTTCCACAAATAGGCAGAAAGGGGAAAGATTATGAAGGCTTACAGGTAGAACCTACTTTTAAAAAGTAGGTTTATATCTATTTATGCTTTCATTCAATCTCTCTCTCTCTCTCTCTCTCTCTCTCTCTCTCTCTCTCTCTGAGTGTGTGTGTGTGTTTGTGGGGGGGGGGGGGGGTAACGGTACATTTGTGGAAGCCAGAGGACAACTTGATGGAAGTGATTCTCTTCTTCCACCCTCTATGTACCAGGGTTAAAACTCGGGTATTTATGATTTGAGGTTGAAGTCCTTATTCTCTGAACAAACACACTTGTTTCAGAATCTACTTTTAAAATGTATTTCATGTAGTCAGCACAGGAAAATTATAATTTTTATTTAGTTGTGCATACTAATTATACAAAATGATCACTTTCTTATGACATTTTCTTACATGCATATAATATTTTTGATTACATGTATCCCATTCCTCTCTTGTGTTCTTCTTTCCCACTGCTTGTCCTCTTTCTAAATATACTCTGAACAATATTTTATGCTTCAAGGGTGAACAACATTGTACTAGAAAAATATTGCAGAGCTCCACCACTTCAGAATGGCTATTCTAACTCTAGAAGGTCATTGAGATGTAGACTTCGTGTCTGGTTAATTTTACTACATGGTGTTTCTTTATTTGCAAGTTTCTAAAATAAAGTTAATTTTAAGATGATATCCAAATATAGAACACTAGGCTAAAGGAAAATGTCTCAGAAAATAAATGACTGTTACAGTATAAAGATGCTGTAGAGACGCTGACATCTCTGGGTGTGAGCAGTGCTTGGTTTTTCAGGACCATTTTTTTTTTCAAAAAGAATGATTGTTTCAAGAATTAATATACATACTGTCTTTGCATATTTTTTATAGTTTTATTGAGCTATACATTTTTCTCCACTCCCTCCCTTTCTTCCCGTGTCTCCTCTACCCTCCACTTGATCTTCATGCTCCCAGTTTACTCAGGAGATCTTGTCTTTTTCTCCTTCCTATGTAGATGTATGTATCTCTCTCTTAGGTTCCTCTTTGTTGTCTAGGTTCTCTGGGGTTGTGGACTGTAGGCTGTTTTTTTATGTTTAAAAGCCACTTATGACTGAATACATTTTATATTTGTATTTCTGGGTCTGGGTTACCTCATTCAATAGGTTTTTTTTTTTTTAGATCCATCCATTTGCCTGCAAATTTCAAGAAGCAGTGTTGTTTTTCTGCTGTGTAGTAATCCGTTGTATAAATATACCACATTTTCCTTATCCATTCTTCAGTCAAGGGACATTTAGGCTGTTTCCAGGTTCTGGCTATGACAAACAATGCTGCTATGAACATAGTTGAGTATATTCTCTTGTGGTATGAGTAAGCATCCTTTGGGTATATAACCCAAAGTTGTATTGCTAGGTCTTGAGGTAGATTGTTTTCTAATTGTGTGAGAAATCACCAGAAATAATTTTATACCCTATGCTTTAAATACAGCTTTGTCAGAATTCTGGACTCATGTTTCTGCATTGCATACCTGCACTGGAACTAAAGTGAGCAAAAACTGCTTGTGGGGAAGGCTTACTTCTAATGTGATGATGAGAGATTGCTTATCTGTGCAGTTGAGTTACTAAAGCAAACACTAATTAGAAGTCACACCAAAATACCAAATACTTCATGCCCTGTTCATTGATGATTCATATACAAGATGCTAACAAAAAGCAAAATGTTTACAAAGTCTACACAAATAAGGAAATTCGATGTCAGGGTGAATTTTTGAGGGAAGAAAGAGAATCTGAAATTCTTACTGTGAAGAATTAAAGAAGGCTTGGCAGAAGATATATATAGTCCACAAGAACTGTCATAAGAATTCTTATTAGTGAAATCTAAAATGGGTTCCATATTACTACATGTCTGTATAAAATATTTTCATATATTTCTTTTTAAATCTTCCTATAGCTATGTGTATCTGTCCCACTCTCTAGACTAAGAATCTCATACAATGTTTACCAGACAGGCATAGAACAGTAAATTCATGGTTGATTGAGCAAACACAATTGCCAAACAGTTTGAAAGCTAAGAGCACACCTCACATTCAAATGTTCAAAATGTTTGAATTCCTTTCTTGATTATGGTGGAATTACTGGCTCCCTACTCCAAGCAGGTAGAAAACTGAGAGAACAAAATGGCCCAAATTATTATCTATAGGCTTTGGACAATGGGTCGCTTAGTGTTGTGATATTTGACAGATGAGACAATTCATCTGTCTCTCTTTCCTGTAGCTATGCTTATGTTTAAATTGAGCACAAAGATGAAAATTTTTCCATCAAGAAAATCCGGACCTAGCTATCATGCTGGGTGAGTTAAATCGGTCCTCTTACTACAGCTGAAAATCTGAATGCCTTCTTCCAAAGGCCCACATACTAAAACAGTCGTCACCAGACTGTGAAACTATTGGAAGATGGTGGAGCCTATAAGAGGCAGAGTCAACAAGAGAAAGTTAGGTCATTGGAAGAGCTTTCTAGAAAGAGATAGTGGGATCCTGATAATCTCTCTGTCTCTCTCTATATATCTCCTTTGTATCTGACTGTCTCTTTTTCTCTTTCTCCCTTCCCCAGTCTTCTCTCTCCACTCTGCCTCTTCTTTCCTCCTTTTCTTTTTCCTAGCTTCCGTGTTGAACAACCCCAAGCCCCTGCAGTTCTGTCACAAAGCTCTGTCTCTTTGCAGTTCCCCCCCAAAACAGGACATGGTTTGAAACCTTTGGAGTCATTAGCTAAAATAATCTTTTCTTCTTTATAAATTTGCTTTTCAAGTGTTTTGCCGCAGGATGCTGACACAACTTTAAGGGAGAAATAACACTTACCCTCAAATTTCTTTCATTTTCTTTTTGATAAGGTTTATTTTCTAAACAGCACTTCAGGCCAATATAACCTTTTAATGATAAATAATTTTAGTTTCATCCGCATATAATTACGTCATTTTCCTCCTTCCTTTCCTCCCTCCAACTACTCCCATGTCTCATCCCTCCAAGCTCTCCCATGTCTTCCTACTCATTTCCTCTCACATTCATGGCCTCTTTTTCTTCAGTTACTGTTGTTACACACACACACACACACACACATACATAAAATGCACATTTTCACATGTCTTGCCATGTGTATCATTTCTACATTGTCTCAGAGATATTATGTGGAGATTAAAAAATATTGAGACTGAGGCCCCTATGTCTGAGACAGACACATTTAGAACACAGGGCTGATTATTTAAGCTGAATCTAAGCTGATAACTGCTTGCTATGGTCTAGATTCCACACTACCAGGAATTACTACAGAAGCTGCCAAAAGAGGAAAGCAGTTACTAGTCCTATCCTAGCATGTTACCTATGAACCATAGCAATGACCAGTCTGGCAAGGTACCCATAAAAGTGCAATTGTAACATGCACAGATTGGTGGCAAACAATAGCTATCTAATTGTACTTAAGGCCCACTCAACAGGAAAGAAATCATGCCTGATACTAGAAAACTAGCAATCACACAGGGCGAATGAGGTAATTGACCTTAGGAGAGAATCTATGACTGTCACTTTGCTAGGGCAGCATAATTGCTTAACTACATAATAAACTGTTTTATATCCACAGATAAGTGTAGCTTCTGCCCCTTGTCAGAGAAGCTCCTCTTGACAGCAAATAGAGGCCATTAAAAAGACTATACCTGGACACAATGCAAAGGTCAATGGACCGTGGGAGGCCCAGTCCAGCAGTTACAGCTGCACTCTAGCTCCTGCCTCCGTGGCTCGGGCATTGTGGAAGATGGAGCAGAAAGAGTATAAGAGCCAGAGGACCAGAAAATGTTCTGCGAGACTGCTTGTCTTAGAAATGGTTTCACAGCAAGACCTGAAAAATGACAGTATCATTAGACACCCTAATGTGGAAGAAAGAAAGTCTCACAGGGTCCCATCCCTAGACTACAGGCAGCCAACAACTGCTGAAAGAGAATTAGTCTCACCCAATGACGAATCCTCCAATTGATTGTCCACTACTGAAAGACCCTACAGGCCCCCTCCTCAAAACCCGTAGCTAGCATGCTCCCGGGGGAACGTCCTGTTTGCTTTTAAAAAATTCTCCGGATCAGCAACCAGCCTGCTTCCGTAAGAACATCCCATGTGCTTGAGAGAGCAGGATATCTATGAGATAGAGATAGGAAGACTGCAAGGCAAGATGTCAATAAGATAGGACATCAACAAAGCAGGTTAGCTATAAGATAGGAACAGGATGACTGTTGCCAGGCATCCATACTGAGAGAGGAAACCATTCATGCCCCTGCCTCATTCCGATAACCATGCTTTTGCTTCTGTAAACTTGCTTTTTGCTGACACCCATGCTGAGAGAGGAAACCATTCATGCCCCCGCCTCATTCCGATCGACCGATAACCACGCTTTTGCTTCTGTAAGCTTGCTTTTGCTCTCCCCTATAAGAAGCCTGCCCTCCAGTTGGCAGGTGCGCAAGTCTTCCGAGAGATCTTGCCGCCCGCAGGTACCTGTGTCTACTCAATAAACCTCTTGCGATTTGCATCCGTGCGGTCTCGGCCTGTTGCTTGGCACTGGGGAGGTCTCTTCCCGAAAAAGGTCCTCGTCAAGGGTCTTTCACTACAAAGTGGTCGTCCCTGAAACCATATACACACAACAACAAACATGGACTCAGCAGATTCTATTTATTTTCTATCTTATCTATTTAGTTCCTATTTTATTTGTGTGTGTGTGTGTGTGTGTGCGCGTACGCGCGCACAGCAATAATAACACAAGAAAAAGAGGTTATTGATTTGGCAGTGGAGGAGTACATGTGAGAAATTCGAGGAAGGGGATATAGTTGAGGCTAGAAATAGGAAGGGATAGAAAGAAAAAGTCGAAGTGGTGTAATTATGTGTTCATTAATTTTAAAAACAGACAGAACAGCCAGGAATCCCAACAGATTGATAGTCCTCACAGATGGATATAAAGAACCGTATACTATGCTCCCATCCTTAGTTCTAACATACAGATTCCATGTATATAGAATTCTAGAAGAGATGATTGTGATACACAGTGAAACAAAACAAAAGCCATAGCTCCTGGGGGCTGGAAGGAGGAAAAACTGACAGGACAGCGGTGCTAAAAGCTTTTGTGGGGACCGGATTGTGGTTCCGTGAGTTCAGGCTGTCATCAAACTCAAGAGTTAGTACACTTACAGAAGAAATTCATCATACCTGCCACATGCTTCCTATTTTCTGCACATCTCAAATAGAATTAAAGACAACAATCACGTTGAGAGAATATGTGCTCAAAATAATGTGGCAACAAGCAAGTAGCTCTGTGTTGTTAAAATTATTTTCATTATCATAAAAATGAGTAAAATTTGGCATAAATATTCTACAGAGAAAATATGCACAGTCATACTTTTGAAAGTACTCACTACCTCAGTGCTTAAGCAATTAAAGTAGCAATAGTAATAATCCCATTTTCAATTGTGGATTTTTGAAGAGGATTTTAAAAACATACTATCTAAAAGTGTGTGACCTGTGACCCACGGTCTTCTATAAATGCAATCTGAATAAGGGGCACTGACTGAGAATTTTGCGTAAATCCTCATAACCTGAGCTCAGGGAGCTTACCATTGGAATCTGTGTTGAGGAAATGTTAAGAACGTTCAGAAACATGCTTGTGGAAAAACCTCATTTTTTCACAGGATTCTTTCCAGTTGGAAAGACAGAAATAAGCTAAATATTTGAAGACAGAGACATGGGAGAGTAATGATAGTTGATATGAATGCCATGCATGTCACTAACCTAAGCACGACATGTAGGAATACCTAAGCCTATGAGAGTATATCTGGTTATAACACCTATGATAAGCACCAGAGATATCAATATTGCAATTCGTATTTAAAGCAGAATAAAAACAAATATGGTAGAACGCTACTTTCTTTCTTATGTAACCTTTTTTTTCTCAAAATAGTTTCAAGGAACTACACTATTAGGAAGAATATATACTATGAAGGCTATTTCAAGGAAGAGGCTGATCTTCAGAGCAAAACATGAACTTAGTGAGCTTTAAAGCTGAGAGAGCTCAGCAGTTGTTTTGAATGTAGATTTATCACAGCAGCACACTGAGACATACATTGATGGTTGCTTCACTTTACAGCTTAGATCATTTAAGTTATTTATGTTTTATGTATTTGGTTTCATTTTTATATTTGCTATATGTTTTCACTTTTTTCATTAAATCCCCAACTTCCCTTGCATATGTATATTCATATATTATTAATTTTGGCACTAAAAAAACTATACAAAGAAATTGTGTGCCTAAATCAGTACTTCATTGTTAGGTGATTTGTAAGAACTGGGCATTATCATCAGATCTATTACAGGACTGGGGAAAAGAGAAAAACACAACTGCATAAAAGGAAGAAAATAACAATAAAAAACAGCATGCAGAAATCAGTGATGTGGCCAGAGACAGCTTGGAGGGATTAGGGAAGGGCTGAAGTTAAGAGTTTGGGATTTGAATAATGTTTGCTTCCCTGGAAAGGGGATGTCTCCAAGGAGGTTCCGGAGGTGGGCTTGTGTGTTGGGGTGTGGCTGTAGGATTCTCCTGGATCTCTAGGAATGAAGAGATAAGGTGAGCAAGATAAAGTGGCTCCTGGGACAAGGCAGGGTTTTTCCTTCTGATTCTGAAGGAGTCTGGAGATAATATTAAGACCCCAAGTAGGCAGTGAACTCACAAAGAGATAGCTAATCACCATCTCAGTTTACACTAACTGCACAGTAGCAAGAAAACAGCTTGAAGAAAGAAGGTCAGGGTAATCCCCAGGCTGCTAATGGTATTTTAGGCTAAACAGCATTCAGAAAGCCCCTGCAAGTACTGATTCAGGCAGTCTTTGTGCAGTTTTATAGGCAGAACGTTACCATTCCTGCACTTGGATGGAGAAAGTTAAAATATGGAATTTTCCCAAATTTTACAGATTTTAAATATGAAGGCTTTGATTGTCTGGGGGTGAGAGATTGGCACAGATAAGTGGGGGCACCACTAAAACCTCAAATCAAATTAAAGCTAGTCTGTAAAGGGGAAGCTATGTTCTGCTGGAGCTGAAATTGCTCTGGTAAAAAATAGCCAAGATAGGAGGATATCTCATTTAGGGTTGGGAAAACAGAGAGAAAATTCACCTGAATAGGGGATTGAGGATAAGCCCTTCCCAGGGATCTTCACCTAAGTCAGTCTAGACAGCTTAGATCAATGGTCCTCAACTTTCCTGATGTTGTGACCCTCATGTTGTGTGACCCCCAACCATAAAATAAATTTCATTGCTACTTCATAACTGTACTTTTGCTACTGTCGTGAACCGTAATTTAAATGTTTCTGGAGACAGAGTTCTGCCTAAGGGGTCGTGAACAACAGGCTGAGAACTTGTGGCCAGATCCATGGAAAAATTGGAAATAGGTTTTCAATTTTAATTTTTATTTAATTAAATCTGATTTGCATGATTTACTTGTAATATCTCTATTTGGTTTTCCCATAGCCAACACACACAGAACCTTTAGACTTACCTAAGCATGTCATTTTGACCTCAATCACCCTCTGAAATGTAATCACCTGCTTTCCTTGCTCACTACAAAACTTGCCTCTTTAAGCTATTGGGAAAAGCTGATGGAATTAGCGTTGCCCACAGTCATTTCTAATCATCTTTAATGATTAACTTTAGCCTTCGGTTGAAAGCTGTTGTATGGAGCCTCCTTCTAACCACTTTCCTGTAATCTCCTCTCCGAGTCTTTTATTCAGAAATCTAATATGTTTTTATTAGGGTAGAAAGCAAAAGAGATGCATTGTACAGTGACTCTAACGTCAGAAATACCATGAGCAAAATATGATCTTAAGGACAGTCACAGCTGGGTGGTGGCGCAAGCCTTTAATCCCAGCACTCGGGAAGCAGAGGCAGGTGGATCTCTGTGAGTTCGAGGTCAGCCTGGTCTATAAGAGCTAGTTCCAGGACAGGCTCCAAAACCACAGAGAAACCCTGTCTCGAAAAACCAAAAAAAAAAAAAAAAAAAAAAAAAAGACAGTCACAGTGGAAGCAATACAAAACCATCTGATGCCAGAGTATATGGTTTTCAGAACTCATAAATGTGTGATATCCCATTAAGATCTTATCAAATTGTCATCCCAACTTACCCATCATTCTAGTACTTCTGTGGTCATTTCCTTAATTTTTCTTTGCTTTACAGTTGATGTCAGTTGCTCCATCCATGCCGTTACTGTCTGATCCCCTAATTATGCTGTTTGGTTTGGCACAGTTTAACCTCACTGAGAAGCATGGTGAGTTTTCATGGTAATACATATTGCATTATTGCCTCTTTTTCTCTAGGAATATTAGATCTTCTGGATAAAAGGCCTAGCTGGGTTTAGTGAAAAATATCTACTGGGAGCTTTGAATATACATCCTCATAGGAGCTCATGGGAATCAGGGCCAGCCTTCTTACATTCTCTTCATGGTGGGAAAATGAAAGTTTGTTAGGAGAAGCCTCCATAAAACAGTGCTAGAGGCCGTTGTGTGGGAGTCCAAGATTTACCAGCTTTTTAGAATCACGTTAAGATGCAAATATTTAGTGAATGATAAGATCATATAATCTCAGAGGAAGAGGAAAGTCTTATCTGAAGTTTCTAGATGAGTTGTGAATGATTCTCTCTCTTCCTCTCTCTGGTCGTGTGTGTGTGTGTGTGTGTGTGTGTGTGTGTGTGTGTGTGTGTAACCAGCATCAGGGTAAAACAAGGGCGAGGCGTTTGAATTAGGAGGATTCTGAGTATGAGGCCATCCTGTGCTACACCAGGAGACAACCACCCTTCAACCCTTACTCTCTAACCTAACCCTCCACTCCATGAAATTCAGACTATTTAGTAGATTTTGTCACGTTATAATTAAGCCGAAAGAAACAGATAGCACAAACTGAAAATGAAACCTAACCCCCCACTTCGCGAAATCCAGACTATCTAGTAGGTTTCGTCACATTCTAATTAAGCCGAAAGAAACAGATAGCACAAACTGAAAATGAAGCAAGCAGAATAGGATGGATCCTGATAACCATTGCCATAAAGATAACTCTGAGGGACCAGAGAGAAACAGGAAACAACAACAAACACCAGACCCTCCTTAGCACTCATTATCTATTTCTCCTCGGTAGCCACACCAAAGCCCTTCCCTCTCTCCAGTAAGAAAAGTGAGAATCAATACTGGAATGAAGTTCATGAGAGCCAGAGGGGAGCGAATGATTAATTACACACTTACCACGTGACAGGCAACTCGCTAATTGCTAAAGAACCTTAAAGAAGGGATGCCAATGTTGGAGGACTACCAAACATTCTCTGGGTTCTAACATGTTGTGGTAGAACTTGCTTGAGAACGACACTTCTGAACTGACTTTTCTAAAGTGTTAAGTGCAATATAAATATGTCACTCCCTAAGACCCTGCTCCGTAAACTCTGTGTTGGGTTATTTTTCTGGTGGAGGGAGACTGGACAGTTGTCTTTGGAAGATGTGTTGGAAGTATTAGTAATGGAAAAATAAATTCATTCAAGAATTCAGTCCTTGGGAGGCTTTTGTGAGTTGCTTAGCACCACCTTATGGAAAGTCTCAGGGGTGCTCCATGGTTCTGTGTCCCACACAGAAACACATAGTGCTCTATTACTGACAGAAGAAGGTTTCTTCATCATAATAAGAAAATATGGCATACTTTGTTTTCTTTTTCGTTACTCTTTTTTTTTTTTTTTTTTTGGTTTTTCGAGACAGGGTTTCTCTGTGGTTTTGGAGTCTGTCCTGGAACTAGCTCTTGTATACCAGGCTGGTCTCGAACTCACAGAGATCCGCCTGCCTCTGCCTCCCAAGTGCTGGGATTAAAGGCGTGCGCCACCACCGCCCGGCTTTCGTTACTCTTTTTAGAACTGAAGTTCTAACTTGTCATAGATCTTCTCTCCTATCTTACTACACAGACAGGTGCTATAGTTCACACATTAAATGTTCCAGAAAAGGTCAACAATCCAAAGCCTCACCAACGAAGTCCAGCTAAAATTCTTTTATATATGTGCACGGATTGATTTAAGAAAAAAGCTTGAGATGGAGACCCTGAAGGTTCTATAAACGATCCGTGGCTGTAATCTGCCTTGGGTTTAAAATACTTCCCTATGACAGGCTGTATCTTGTTGCCTCCCAACACAAATAGCCCCGACCAGCTGTTTCTTTCCACTTTCTTCGCCCCTAAATGAGTAAATACGAGACAAATGGCTGTTTAGTCATCTCGTTGGCATCTAAATTCTACACTGGTCTCCCTCAGTTGGAAAAATATTTGGTGTATCCCAGTTCAACCTACTGTGCTCGTATTTACAGTCAGAAAACACAGTCCTCTTTCTTAAAAATATCTCCCCGTGAGTTACGCGCCAGGTCCAGGAATACTGTGGGCAAGGGGTTAAGCCAAACTCCAGTTCTTATCGACTGTTCATTCAGGTTTTCTCTTTAGCATTGCTTGACCCTCTTAAAAAGCAATGGACCTTCCTAGCAGCACCTGCCTTGCCAGTAAAATTGCAACCTACGAGTGGGTGTTTCATTTCATCGACACCGAGAAACTTCAGCTTACCTTGGTCAGGTTTGACATCTAATGGTGGAGAGAAGGTTCCAGGCCCTTCACAGACCTCTCTTTGAAGCTGACAGCCTGTCTAGAATAAAGTATTTGGCATTTACAGTCTCTCCCTGACGGTTGCAGTCACAGATAAAATAAATAAACTTATGCGCACACTCTTTCTTCCTTATCTTCTGCCAGCAGCAGTTTTCAGTGTGACTGGCTTCGAGTCTGTTAGAGGCCATGGAAAACCCCCTAGTCTAGCCAGAAGAGGGGATGGTTGTTTACATTGTGATGGAAGACAGGATAGGGTCCTTAAAATAAACTCTGGTTTCCTTCCTTTCTTTATCTGGGGAGAGACTAAAGCCAGTTTGCACAAAGGGCTCTTCAAGCCGGCTGCTCTGTTCTGTGGAGGGTCTGCCATTTGAATTGATTCTTTCCTCTGAAACAGATAATTAGAGCACAGTCAGCTCTGTCTTTCTTTTTTGACCTTTCTTCATAGTCTGTTCCGGATGGTATAAGCACAGGGACATGGCCCTTTGTTACTAAGGCTGTAGTTATTATGGTGGGATTTACAACTATTTGGGAGGAGACTTTTGTTTCCTTTGAAGTGTGACTCTCAGAAATATATAAACTCTGATGATACATTAAATCTCATAAATTCCAATCATGGAAAATGATTGGAAGCTGTGACGCACACAGTTTTATTTAAAGATATTATACAGATTTGTTTTTATCATTTTTATATATGTGTACCTATATGTGTGTGTCAATGTGAGTGAATGCCCCGACTATGTGGAAGTCTGCAGAACTCAAAACACAGTGTCAGATGTCTTGGGGCTGGAGGTACAGGTAGTTGTATACAACATATATGAGTACTGGAACCCAACTTGGGTTCTTTTTTTTTTTTTTTCAAGAATAGCAAGTGATCTCAATATCAAGCCATTTCTTTGGCGCTGAAATAATATTTTCAGGTCAAGAAATAAAAGTGATATCTAGTTTCCTCTAATCTCTGACCTATGAATTATAGAAAGGCTACTAGATGATACAGGTTATGTGTGTAGACCACCATATATAAACATGCATGAACATATGCTTATATGCTTATGCATAGTTATATAAGCATATACATACTTGAGTGTGTGTGCATGCACGTGTGTGTGTGTGTGTGTGTGTGAGAGAGAGAGAGAGAGAGAAAGAGAGAGAGAGAGAGAGAGAGAGAGAGAGAGAGATCAGCGATAGTTTGGGGGAAAGTGTGACATCTCTGAAGAACAGATAATTCTTCCAGATTCTTAGGACAGAATTTTAAGGAACCTATTGACATGTCATAGCTCTGTCCTCACTGAGACATGCTATGACATGTGACGAAATGCTTTATATCATCTTATTGTTCAGAATAAGAACATTCTCTGTTATATATGAGAGTTATTTTATTTTGCTTGTCTGTTTGTTTGTTTCAAGACCAGCTGTCACATAACCCAGACTGACCTTGAACTCACCGGGTAGCCAGAGGATAGGCAGGCACTCACTGCTCTGGGTGGGTCGCCTTAGTGTAGGAACAGAAAACTGTTCCTGAGTAAAGGACCTAGCAGAAAACGCAGGCTTGTGTGTCGACTGCTTCCTTCTTTAGCAGTAAGCTGGCCTGCACCCAAATCTGATAACTGCCCTTCTTTTCCTGTCCCTTACTTTGCCTTTACTCTCAGTGTCTGTGGTTCTTAAGAAATTAATTTCATCTTCAGTCTGGGTGGCCATATGACTCAGGCCTGGCCAATCAGAACATCACAGTACCTTGGACACAGTGTAGTGGATTTTGTGCATTGTGGTAAATTTGGATCTCTTTGCATTTGTTTAACTGTCTACATCTTTTTAGAACAACACCATTTGCTGAAGGTGCTTTCTTTTTTTCCATTTTCCATTATGTATTTCTGTCTTCTTTATTAAAAACCAGGTGTCCATAGGTGTGTGGATTTATGTCTGGGTCTTCAATTGCATTAAATGCTTCAACCTGCCTGCTTTGCCAACACCTGATCTTTCTTGTTGCTATTTCTTTATAGTAGAGCTTGTATCAGAGTGTGATGCCTCTGGCAGTTCTTTTCTTGCACAGGATTGTTTTTATCTACACTGGGTTTTTGTTTCTCCATATGAAGTTGAGTATTGTTCTTATGAGGTTTGGGAAGAATTGTGTTGGAATTTTGATGGGGATTGTGTTGGATCTGCATATTGCTTTTGGTCAAATAGCTACTTTTACCAGGCTAATACTAGTCTTTCATGAGCATAGATGATCTTTCAGTCTTCTCATACTTTCTTTAATTTCTTTCCTCAAAGAAATTTTTAACACACAAGTCTTTCACTCTCTTGATTAGAGTTACCCAAAATTATGTAATATTATTTGAGTTCTTGTGAAGGGTGATGTTTCCTCGATTCCTTCCTCAGTTCTTCTGTCATTTGTGTATAGGAGGGATACTGAGTTTTTTTGAGTTAATCTTGTGTCCAGCCACTTTATTGAAAGTGTTTACCAACCTTAGGAGTTCTCTAGTTGAATATTGAGGGTCACTTATGTACACTATCATATCATCTGCAAACAAAGATACTTTTGACTTTTTCCCGTTTTGTATCTCCTTCAGTTGTCCTCTCGCTTTAGCTAAAAGTTCAAATCCTATATTGAACAGAGAGGGAGAGAGTGAACAACTTTGTCTTGTTCCCCACTTTAGTGGAATCACTTTGGTTTTCTCTCCATTTAATTTGATGTTGGCTATAGGCTTTCTGTAAATTGTCTTTGTTATGATTAGGTGTGTCCATGGTTTCCCTAATCTCTCCAGGACTTTATCAAGAAGGGTTGTTGGATTTTGTCAAAAGCTTTTTCAGCAACTAATGAGATGATCATGTGGGTTTTTTTCTTCCAGTTTATTTGTATGGTGGACAATATTTACTGATTTTTGTGTGTTGATCCATCCCTCAGTTTGTGGATGAAACTTGCTTGATTGTGGTGGATGATCTTTTTATATGTTCTTGAATTCAGCCTTCATTTTCGTTCAATTCAAGGAAGTCTTTAATTTCTTTCTTTATTCGTTCCTTAATGAAGGGGTGGTTCAGTAGTTTCCTGTTCAATTTCCATGAGTTTGTAGGCTTTCTGAGAGTCGTATTGTTCTTAAAGTATAACTTTAATCTATGGTGATCCAATAAGACACAGGGGGTTGCTCTGATTTATTTTTGTATCTGTGGAGGTTTGTTTTGTTACCTAGTATGTGATCACTTTTAGAGAAGTTTCCATGAGGTGCTGAGATGGTATATTCTTTTGTGTTTGGGTGGAAAGTTCTATAGATATCTGTTAATTCCATTTGATTTATGACATCTGTTAGTTCTCTTATTTCTCTGTTAAGTTTCTGTCTATTTGACATGTCCATTGGTGAGAGTGGAGTGTTGAAGTCGCCTACTGTTAGTGTGTGGGGTTTGATGTGCAATTTAAGTTTTAATAATATTTCTTTTACATATGTAGGTGCTCTTGTATTGGGACATCAATGTTCAGGATTGAGACTACATCTTGATAAATTATTCCTGTCATGAGTATAAAGTGTCCTTCTCCATCTCTTCTGGATGATTTTAGTTTAAAATCTATTTTGTTAGATATTAGGATAGCTACACCCACTTTTTTTTTTAGATCCATTTGATCAGAAAACTTTTCCCAATTCTTTACTCGATGTAATATCTGTCTTTGAGGTTGAAGTGTGTTTCTTGTATCCAGCAGAAGGTTGGATCCTATTTTTGTACCCATTCTTTTAGCCTGTGTTTTTTTATAGGTGAATTGAGTCCATTAATATTAAGCAATATTAATGACCACTGGTTGTTAATTCTGGTTATTTTTCTTGTAGTAGTGTTTGTTCTTGTTTCTCTGCCTCTACTTTCAGCCTGGTTGGCCTGCCTATATATTCTGCCTGGCTACTGACCAATCAGAATTTTATTAAAATATACAAGTAACAGGGTACAAGACCATTCTCTTACAGCAGATTTTGAGGAGCATTGTATTGAAATTGTAGATTGCTTTTGGTAAGATTACCATTTTTACTATGTTAATTTTACCCATCCAAGAGCATGAGAGAGCTTTCAAATTTTTTGGTGTCTTCTTCAATTTCTTTCCTCAAAGATTTAAAGTTCTTGTCATTCAGGTCTTCCACTCATTTGTTTGGAGTTACTCCAAGGTATTTTATGATTTTGTTGCTGTTGTGAAGGTTATTGTTTCTTAGATTTCTTTCTTAGCCTATTTATCTTTTGCTTAAAGAAGGGCTACTGACTTTTTTGAGTTTCTCTTGTATCCTGCTACATTACTGAAGGTGTTTATGAATTGTAGAAGTTCCTTGGTAGAATTTTTGGGGTCGCTTATATAAACTATCATATCATCAACAAATGGTGAGATTCTGACTTCTTTTTCAATTTGTATCCCCTTGATCTCCTTTTGCTGTCTATTGTTTTAGCTAGAACCTCAAGTACTATATTGAATAGATATGGAGAGAGTGAGAAACCTTGTCTTGTTTTTGATTTCAGTGGAATTGCTTTGAGTTTCTCTCCATTTAGTTTATGTTGACTGTTGGCTTTCTGTATATTGCTTTAATTATGTTTAGGCATGCTCCTTGTATTTCTGTTTTCTCCAGGATCTTTATCATGAGGGGATGTTGCACTTTGTAGAAGGCTTTTTCAAAATCTAATGAGATGATCTTTTTTTTTTCAGCTTGTTTATATGGTGAATTACATTGTAAATTGTGATAGTTAAGAAAGGATGAGGTGTCTAATGAGATGGTCATATGTTTTTTTTTTCAGTTTGTTTATATGGTGAATTACATTGTGATAGTTAAGAAAGGATGAGGTGTCAGCAAAGACTTGGCAATTGAGAAGATCCCTGAGGTATTTGCAGGGTTTTCTCTGTTTTCCCAACTTCTAAAACTTCTTGAACCTCTCAGATATCCAGATTAACAAAATGTTAGAACCATCACCAAGCTGTTGAACCTGGTGTGATGTGCTCTCCATATCAAATGGAAAGTCTTGAAAATTTTTCCCAGAGTAGAATAAATCTATGCAAAACTAAATGATCTCCCTATGTTGGGGATAAAGCCTATTGAATATCATGGAGCAGAGCTGTCACATAGCAAAACGATAGTGCCATTACTCACGTCTTTGTAAATAGAGCTACCTGGAAGGGGGCCATGTTTGACTTCCATGACCACATGTAAAGATTGCCCATCAGGAGGTCCTGGTATTCCAGGTTTCTGACAAGGAAGTTTACCCATGGATCAGACAACTCAAGATTTTCCTGAAAAATTAACAAAAACCAAATTGACTCACATGGGCTGATTGGTTTAGCCTCAGTTGTCCTTATGTAGTTATCTTCATCTTATAGTTTCTTCCCCTTTGCACATGCTGGCTACAATCTCACCAACAGCCATGTAAAATGCTCCCCATCTGAAAAGTTTTCATCATGTCTCCAGCTCTGTCTTCATGTTAAGTAGTCTGCCTTTGTAAGACTCTTAACCACCCAGAAACACCTACTGTGTTCTGTACTGTAACTTTAACAGATTTAACACCTTGAGCAGAGTGCTAAAGAGTACAGTAACAGTAATAGGACATTTACTTAAGGAATGAGGGAAGGATGTGTGTCAGTTATGTTTCTTGTTGCTGTGGCAAAATATTTGACAAAAGCTACTTGAGGGAGTAAGGAATTGTTTTAGCTTACAGTGCAGGAGAAACCATTCCTTATGGAATCGAGGAAGACAGAACAGTAGGACCAGCTACTGTCTGTGTGATTGGGGAGCTGCTTGCTTATATCTCGTACCTCAGTGTATTGGGATGTAGACAGTAAAGAATGCCAGCATGCATGTGCTTTTCTCAATTTGTCCTTCCCCCTTTTTGATTTAATCAGGAACCCTGCCTCTGGCACTGTACAGCTAATGTCTAGGGTAGATCTTGGGTCATGGGTTCAATCTTTCTGGAAATGTCCTCAAAGACTTAAGCAATAGTCTGTCTCCTTGATGATTCCAAATCCAGTCAAGTAAGTATTACAGATTAACCTACATGGATGTTAGATGTCCTTTTCTCTAACTTCTTTCTAGAGATGGGTATGTTTACCGATAGGCTGGGTCTGTGCTCATGAATAGTACACTGAAATGTCTTTTGATCTTCAGTTTTACAAAATGTCAACCCTAGCTTCTATTACTTGATTTACTTTTTATTTACATGTATATGTTTATGTGGAGCATGTATGTGTTTATACACAACTTGGTGCATGTGCAGTACATGTGAGGGAGTGTGTGTGTGTGTGTACAGAACATAGGTTGACATTCCCTGTATTTCTTGATCAATTTCTGTACTTTATTTCCTGATGCAGGATTTCTCATTGAAGAGCCAGTGCTTTTATTCAGGTAGATTAGATGGTTAGCTTGGTCTGTCCAATTTAATGAAAAAGTTTAGGAGTTAAAAGTGGGCTTTTATGTTCACCAGGCTTCCACCTGGGTTCTAGATATCAAAAAAAAAAAAAAAGGACAGAAAGTTGGTTAATTAGGTGGGAAAGTAGATCTGGAAGGACTTGAAGGAGAAGGTAAATATGATAAAGACACATACACAATTCTCAAAGAACCAAACAAAATCAACAAAATTAACTTATAAGTTAATGTAGCACATGTTCTCATAATGTTAGTTTTGAAATAGTCTTTGCAATAAAATATTGCCAAATGGACTTTGCAGTTTGGTGGCAGCCACTGAAGCACAATGATAAACTTTCCAAAAGGAAAGCTCTGCCTGGCTCAAGATTGGCTTCAGGTCTTGCGATGAACTTATTCTTTTGTCCCCTAGCAAATGTTTAGTCTTAACAAGCTAACATTTACAACAAATTAACAAGAGTTTAAAGATTCCTTGTCAATTGACCTTGTTGGGAGGGTCTGTTAATCATCAAAACAATTTCAATAAGAACCAAAGAAGCAGAAAGTACTTTATTTTTCAATAATTGTATAATTTCGATGTTTCCATGAATATTCATCCTTTATGCAAATTTATATATATATATATATATGGAGAGACAGAGAGAGAGAGAGAGAGAGAGAGAGAGAGAGAATGGACATGTAGAGAAAATGAAAACTTCCCTTTGGAAAACAGAACATTCCATATCTGTAATGATTTTTTCCAGTGTTTGTTGTAAAGCAATGACATAATTTTTTTTTCTCAGTCTGTGTTGAGACCACTGGCTCTTTGTACTTCTCTCCATAGGCTCATTCCTGGAATAACTCATGAAGAATATTCTTGTTGCTCAAAATAGAAAGGAAAAAATAGACACACTAAGCTTGCCAGCCCTCTGAACGCTCAGAGACGGTTGCTGAAGATGGTGTGGAAAGACGGTAAGGGCCTGAGATGATGAATGGAAATAAAATGACAGCGTCCTCCAGATTTAACACGGAAGCTGCACATCTAAAGCTGTAGGATTTGTTGCAGTTCTGCAAGCTACGTGCATCCTCAAACCAGACCTGACCCAGCAAGGAAAAGGGAGAGGACTCTAAGCTTCCAGGGCTAGCCTGGGAGCTGTTGGCGACCAGTAGCTGCCAAGAGAGTTAACATTGCCATGCTTCAGTGGTTATCCACACACCCACAAACACATAGGCATCACTAATTCGCTTTAGAGCTTGGGGCAAAAAGAGTTGGTGGGTGAGAAAGAAGGGCTGCAGGGAGCTAGGGGCAGGGAATACAGTGTGTGTTGAGGCATACTCCTGCATGCCATAGCGTCCACGTGGAGGCCAGAGGACACCTTTCAGGAGTTGGCTCACTTCTTCAGACTTTAGGGGGAATCGGGGATCAAGCTGTTTTGTGTTTTGAGATCTCTACTGAGATCTCTCACAAACCCCTTTAATTATATTCTTTCAAAAAAATTGTTTTCTTGTTTGAGAATTTCCTAAATGTATACAATGTGTTTTAATGAAGTCAGCCCTCAGTCTCCCTCTTCCAATATTGCTCCTCTCTCCACCACCATTTTCTCCCTGTCTGTTTCTCTGTCTCTCAACCTACTGAATATACTTGGTACTGCCAGTCTGTGCCTGGATTTAAGGCCATCCTTGGGGTACGAATCAATGTCATTATCCTTTAAAAAATGATTCTCCCAGACCCGGTAGTCATTAATTTCCAGTGCCTTAGTTAAGGTTGGGACGACATGAGATCTTTCCCCTCCACGCTAGAATTGCTGTCTACCTTGCTCTTGTACGCAGTGTCGCAATAGTTGTGAGTTCATATGTGCCGCTGCCCTGTTTCCTCTGGGAAAACTGTTTTGTTGCAGTCATTCACTGACCCTGATTCTTCTAATCTTTTTTTCTGATCTTCCATGGTGATTCCAGAGCCATGGGGAAAGGGTGCAATGCAGATGCTCAAGTTAATGCTGAGCATTGTATATGATCTTATCTTGGTAACCAACCAGTTGTGGGTTCAGTGTTAATCACCATAAAAGACTCGTGTGTGTGTGTGTGTGTGTGTGTGTGTGTGTGTGCATACCATAGTGTACATAAAAAGGTAAGAAGAAATATTTGGAAGTCAAATAGCTCCCTTTACAATAGGTTCTGAGAATGGAGCTCAAATTAGGCTCATGTTTGACACTAAGCCATCTCACACACCCTCTATTTGGCCTTTTAAGTTACTGTGCACAGAACTATTTTGCCCTTATTTGCCCTATAAGATATCCTTCCACCGTTTACTTTTATCATCTATAAAATGTGGCAAATTGGGGGCATTTCTATCATATTTTGCCTTTAGGACAAGACAAAATAATCCCTGTGACGTTCTTGGGGCAATGCCAGGCACATCAATGTCGCAGTATTTTATGCCACTCACTACTGTCGGTTTCTACACCGTCTTTGTCATCTGCACTGATGATTAAACATTCAGCAGAGGGAATGCAGGCTTTAAACAAAATGAGCAGCTCATGCCAAGGCAAAAAGACAGGAAAGAGCAACTATGTTTTAAAAAAAAATTAGTGGGGAGTTTCTTCCTGGTCTTGTGGATGTTTGATCAGGGTAAGAGACAGAAATGTTTGGCTAGCAACAAACACAATTGTTTTCTCTTAGACAGAGGGTTATTAAGTGCCCATTTCACTGAGAAGACTATGCATCCCAAATGAGAATCCAATAGGGAGTTTCAGTATGCGTCATGGATGTCTCTCCCATGAGAATGAAGACGGAACAGTGCCCGCACTGTGCAGAAGACAGACCTGCTTTCTGTTAGACCAGCAAGGCTTTCTCCCCTACTTTCCTTTTCAGATAAATGCATATTCTTGGGAATCCATGGAAAGTCCCTTTCTTTGAAGGTTAGACTATTCCATGTCCTTTTTGCTTACAGGGTCTCCCAGGCCACTTGCTGGAATGCCGAATCATAGTCTCGCCTTGAGGGGTCTCACCCCTAACTGGTATAACCCGTCACAAGCAGGGACTTCCCAGAGTACAAAAGACGGCTTGGTCCAACTGTCTTGAGCCATTTCCTAGTTTACCGCAAAGTTTCTGTATTTCAGGGCAGGGTTCCCAAATTGAGGCTGGATGAGTTTTGCTTTTAGACATTGTCTTGTTTGTTTTGTGCTTTGGCACGGTGCTTCTGAAAGTAACGGATTCTCACACTGAGTTTCTTTGCCTCCCTTTTAGGGATGGAATTTGCAGCCACATTTTTTTTTTTTGAGTGCTACGATTGGAGGTAGCTCTGACTGGCCTGCTTTCACATGGGAAGTCTGGGGGCTGATGTTGCAGGGCAGCATCCAAACAGGTCTATTCTTATATTCAGGATGTTGTGACCAATCCCCTGGCCCTGTATCAACTGCCTGGCTTATTTCTGAATGTCGTGAGATCTGGTTATTCTTAATCATTTCCTTTGGAGTTAGAAAGAAATTACTACCCTCGGATGAAGAAGAAAGTGATGGTGCATCTGGGGAAGTGGATTCATTTTGTTGTCCAGCTTAGACTTGGAGACGTTGAGAGACGTGTCTTGGGACAGTCCAGAACGCTCTCCAGCCGTCACTTTCCTGCCAGTCTGATTCCTGGCCCTGGACAGTCCACATGCCCATTCTCAGTTACTTTCTTCATCTGCAGCATTAGTAATATTGGAATAAGCTGCGGGCTTTAATCAGTAAGAGTGCATCAGCATTGGTTCACTCTTTCTACCACACACACCCGGTATATTATGTAAGCCTGATTTGAGATGTTAGAATAAAGAACATATTAGCATACAGAGGATTCTCTTTGTGTGGACACAGTTTCCCTCTAAGTCTAATATTTTTTCAAAACTGCAAATTAAATTTTAAAAAATGGGAAAAATCCACAGACAATCAGCAAACAATTGAACCAGAAATCAAATCACTCAAAGAAAAGTGCTGTATAGCAACTGTCCTTTGCGAGTTTGACCAAACAATGAGCAGAACCAGCACCTTTCTTCTTTGTATTGCCCTCACACACAAAGCTTGTGTCTCATAAGAAACCCACAGCCTGGAGACCCATGGATATAGACGCATAAACACTCACTGCTTTTTTGCTTTTATGTTTTTTGTTTGTTTGCTATCTCAAAGAACTTATGGAGGTAGACCCCCAAGATTTGCCTTAGGTCCTCAAGATCAGGATTGAACTGGTTCTACTCTTTTAAAGATTAATTTTAATCTTATTTTTTGCACATTATATGTATATGTGTCTATGTGACTGTAGGCCATGTGTGTGGCTTGCTGGACATTGGAGTCCCTAGAGTTGGAGTTGGGCAGTGATCTGTGAACCGCTGTACTTGAGTGTGGGGAACTGAATCAGGGTCTGTAGAAGAGCAGCAGGAGCTGTAACTGCTGAGTTATCTCAACAGCCCTGGGTTCAATATTTGAGAAAGTTGGCTTTTGTGAGTTTTGCTGTCCTTTCCATGAATCATTGAGTGACATCATGTTGCTAATAAGATACTCTTTATATTCCATACCAGAGTTCAATAGAGACACAAGCATCTGCCTCTTCCAATACAAGGCAGTGAGTCAATTTTGTGATGTCGTAAGGGAGCAACACAAACTTAGAAGTTTATAGTAATGAATGTTTGTGTGCTGCTCTGATATCACAACTCTAAAATCAAGGTGTGGGCAGGCATTCTTCCTGCCCAATATGAAATCCAATTGCTTGCCGTTTCTACCATCTAGAGCAGTGCTTCTCAACCTGTGTGTCACAGCCCCTTTTGGGATCAAAGGACCCATTCACAGGGGTCACACATCAGATACTTACATTATGATAAAATGACAGTAACACAATTGCAGTTATGAAGTAGCAAGGAAATGAATATATGGCCGGGGCCAGTACATCATGAGGAACTGTATTAAAGAATTACAGCATTAGGAAGGTAGAGAAGCACGGCTCTAGAGATTGCCTATAGTCCTTGGTTTGTTTCCTCTTCCTCACTATCCTCCAACCTGTTGATCTGGTTTTCACATCTTTTACTCCTGTCATGCTCTAATGTTCCTCTTGTAATGATTCTGTTGACAACATCGGGTCCATGGAGCTGGTTCAGATTAACGTTCTGCTCTCAAAATGATTTGTATGTCTAAATGCATATGTCTGGCTGCAATATCAGCTAGTACATTTTCAGGATCAACAAAGTGGATTGGGAACATTTTGGGAGGGCATGACAGAGTGTTACAGCCGGTCCGTCCATGCTACCTCTCATCCCCAAACTGTTCTCTCCTCACTATAGTGTGGCAGCATGGAAAATGACAGGAAGTTTACTCGGAATCATCTATGCTGTAAGCTGTTTGTCGTCCATAGTTTCAGAATCTCTGGGGAAAAACAAAATAAAACAATAGATCATATCAAATAATGTGAGTGTTCAAGTGAAATCAATAAAGACATTTATGCACAAGTGCAGATGATTACAGATCAAGAACCACTTTGTGGCACCAAGTTCTCCTTCAGAGTAACTTTTTTTTTTAAACATGGATTTAACTTTATTTCACTTAAGCCTTAGTTAAGCTGAGTTAGATTCTCCAAGAAATGCTGAAAATCACACCTGATGTCATCAGAATGTCTGTCATCCGGCCTTACTTGTCATATTTTAAGATGAGAGTTCAGGTTCGTAGAACTTGGTTTGCATAAAGTGACTTCATTTGGAAGTCCTTTCACTCCATTATGAATGAACACACACAAACGTTACTTTGAATTTTCTGTTACTGCTGCTGTCACTTTGCCCGAAGTCACAGTTTTTCATACATTTGCCTTGTCTTTTTCTACTAAGTGTTAGGACTGTTGGAGACAGCTTCTACTTAACATTTGTATTTCTTTTGGGGGTAGTGTAGAAATTGGGGGTTTATGGGGATGATAGAACAAATGGGTAAGATGCTGTTTGTAATGGTTCTCCCATTCTCACTCTCCATTAACATCTCATTGACATCTACTGAACAACGAACATTGTTTGCCTGGTTCTTTGCTGGTTTCAGTGCCAAGAATCTTAGGGAAGACGCCCCACTTTCCCCTAATCCTGGAAAACCTCAGACAATTGGTCAGTTTTGTTCTTGAATATTCCAGCAGTTACAAACTGACAAACTCAATACAATCAGGGACTGTCATCTACCAAACTCCAGAGGCAGCATGGCTTAAGGCAAGCTGGAAATCAGCCAAAAAGCTTTCAAGTGGGAGCAAAGTGTCTTCGATGTGGGGAAATTGCTAGAAGGTCAGCATAGCTGTCTGAAAGACAAGATGGCCTGGCAATGATGAATTGAAAAATGGGCAGAGATGGTTCTGCTTTATATTAATCCCTGATTTTGTTTACAAAACCAAAATGAAGGCCTTAAAAACCAAGTCTTTATGAAGACTGCCAAGGCATTCCCATGAGATGGCTGTTGCTCAATAGCTTTGAATCTTTATTCACATAGAAACAAAACTAAAATTTCAGAAGGATCTCCTGAACACACAGAAATGCTTCGGACAAATTTGATAGGGATGAAGCAAGGACATGCATGAGTATTTATCCTACCTGCAATGCTAGAAACTGAACATAGATTGTTGAGCGCTCTGGAAGAAGGATCTCTTCTACATCCCCAGCTCCACCTGTCCTCCATTCATTTGCTTCTGTGCTTTTGTTTCTTGATAAAGACCAATGTGGTTCAGACTTGCTGTGTAGCTGAGCCTGACTTTGAATTTCTGGTCCTTTGCGTTTCTGCTCCCCTACAGGATTTTAAAGCCAGGGTGTGTGTCTCAGTGGCTCAGGCTACATTGAATCTGCTAGGAGCTCAGAGAGGTTGGGAATTCATAATCCTACTGCCTACAACCTCTCAAGGGTTGGCATGGGGGCATGCACCACTACGCAATTATTTTTATATTTAAAAATATATATACCCGGTAAATGACATTGAATTAGAAATCAGAACTTTGTTTTTTTCTTTTAGTTATGTAAGCCTGAAGAATTTATTTAATATCGTTTTTGTCTCAGATTTCTCATCAATAGCTTAAGCAGACTTGACAGCTAATTACTGGGCAGCATTATATGACTAGGATTTGATTACCTGCAGAGTGCTTTATGGAAGGTGAAATTGGTTTAAGGATTAAAAGCTCATGTTGAGTGATCACTGAGACATAGGTTCAGATCCTGGCTCTGTCATTTAAGGATGTTATGGCCTTGGGCCAGTTATTAACCTCTTCATGCTCAGATTTCTTTACAGATTTTTGTAAGTAAAAAATAAATCAGAGGTTTTAGTTGTGACTATTTCTTGTGACTGTTCACATCAAGTCCAGCAAATAGCATATTCTATGACCAGAGATTATTTCAGAGAGGCCAAGAAATGGCAATTATTACTATTACAACAGCCCTGATTACTTTTAAAATACTCACAAATGAGAACAAAAGTGTAGTGTGTAGTGGTACATGCCCCCACTGCCAACGCTTGAGAGGTTGTAGGCAGTAGGATTATGAATTCACAACCTCTCTGAGCTCCTAGCAGATTCAATCTAGCCTTAGCCACTGAGACACATACCCTGTCTTTAAAAATTTCATTTACAGTTATGAAAGTTGAAGGCATCTAGATTTTTGGATTTTACTGTTTTCCCAAATTTCCTAAAACAAAGATTAACGTGGCTAATTGATGTATTCAGTCTTTGTAGACTGCTTCCAGACTCCTTGCTCCCGGGATGGTGATTTCCTGGGTCATCTTCACTCTAAAAAGCCAGTACGTCTCTCTTAAGGAAGTTTATCTTCTGGAATCTTACCTCTTCATCTTTCTGTTGCCTTTAACTGAACGGAGAAGGAGGAATGCCTTCTTGTGGCTCTCCTCTACCAGACCATTGACCAGGCTCCCTTCTCTCTTTCCCTGGAAGCCGGAGCACACTAACTAAGTTTGGGAACAAATCTGAGCTTCCACATTAATCTTTAAGTGCTGCCACATTTTTAGGCAATGGCCATCTAATTACACATTGAGCAGCTTCTAACTTAAAATCCCTTCTTCTCCTTTCCCAGAACAAATGTTTGATAGAACATTAAAGGTGAATTTAACTTGGCATTTAAGACGACATAAAGGGGGTTTTGTATGCATGAGCACATGCATGCAAGCATTTTTAGTAAGTGGGCGTCAGTTTGTAGTAGGAGGGCCGCTTGTTTGTTTCCTGGCCCCATGGCAGCTCAGCCCTGAAATAACCACACTGAAACTATATTAATTAAATCACTGCTTGGCCAATTAGCTCTAGCTTCTTATTGGCTAACGCATGCTTATTAATTTGACCAATCTCTATTCATCTGCGTATTGCCACGAGGCTGTGGCTTACAGGGAAAAGTTCCGGTGTCTACTCTGGCAGAGCAACATGGCTTCTCCTCACTCTGAGGCCTTCTTCCTTCCAGCATTTAGTTTAGTTTTCCCTGCCTACCTCTGTTCTGCCCAGCTCTGCTATAGGCTCAAAGCAGTTTCTTCATTCACCAGTGGTATTCCCAGCATGCAGAGGGGAATCCCACATCAAACATTGACTCTGACAAGACAGATCTTCTCAATTTTATGTGACCTTCAAATCAAGTTTGTTAATGGATGAAACTTGTCTTTATTCTCTAGGGGGAGCAGCTGCATACACTTGATATGGAAGACAAACAGCACCAATCAAAACCATTTTCACTAAGTAAGCTGTGCGTGAAAACAGAGGTAAACATGCTGAGCAACTCTTCTAATATCCAGTGGCTGCCGATAATGTTTGCACTGAAGTTTTCCAGTATGGAATAAAGACAGTTGGAAGACTACATGCAGACCTTTGGTAGTCGGGATTGCCAAGCTGAAACTAATTCTCTCTGAGCAAGTGAGATCATAACTGCCCTGCAAGTGTTATTTTAGGGAAAAGGAATTCATAAGGACATTTCTCTGAAGCAATAATTGATACTTTATTTTTATTTATTTTGCCAAATTTTAAGTTTTTATCCTTAAAAAAACCTTGAAAGCATAAAAGATATCCAGTTTTGTAGGTGTGTAGGTACACATTTAAGTATAAAAACAATAAATTTTAAATAAACAGTAAAGATCAAAAATAATTTAATGAATTTATTAAATAAAATAATTTAAATAAACACTAAAGATCAAAAATATTTTTCTCATATGTCTTATCGTTCAGATCCTAGGCTGGGAGAACTCTGAAGGAAAAGGTCACGGAAAGAGCTAAGGAGTTAAACATTTGTGGAGAACACAGAACAGAACAGTCATTTAGGATGGGGATTTTTTGCATTGCTCATACTTAAATTTTGCTTCATTCTCCACACTAAATAATCACTAGACTTCACTTTTAGAAACGGTTGTTTTTCTTAAAATGGAAACAGTATAATTATGGAATCATCATGATGAATCATTAGTCGAACAAGGGCTGTATTTTACTCAGGTTCAAGTCATGCTACTTGCTAGCTTATGATGGGTTGCTTCACATCGCTGGTCCTCCGTTTTATCTTCTGAAAAATGGGGATAATGATGATGCTGACCTCAGGGGGCTGCTGTAAGAGAAACTGAGAAAAAGTTCACCAAGTAAGGCAGTAGGAGACTTAGGGTCACCCGGAATCACAGCCTGGGAAAGCAGCTGTGGCAGAGAAAGGCTCTGAAGGTCAGTTGTACTACAATCAGAGCAGTGATTGGAACATAGACTTCAAAAAACCTTAGTTGATGTTAAGACAATTCTTAAGCTTAACTTTGGAATCCGGCCAAAACGCATTTCACTTGGAGATGTTGGGACTAAAGTTTCAGGAAGTGATCATCTAGGCTGGAAAGTTAGACATTAAAAGCAGATCAGTTTACATCTTGCATCAGTGGGTAGATGACAGAAGTGTGGGTAAGGTGGGCAAATAGGAAAACGGGCCAATAGATATCAAGAAACCAAACAGAGACTGAAGTCTGAAAGACTAGGAATTTTATTGGAAAAAGGTATCCTATATCTCATTTTAGGCAGGGACAGTCTGCTGGAGATTGAAACTAGGGCTTCAGGAAAGTTAGGCAAGTAGTCTACCTTGGGATACATCATCAGCCCCGTCATAAATTTGAGATGCGTGCACAGTGTGGTCCCCTGGAAGAAAAGTCCCTTTAGAAGAGGAACCTGGAAAATTGGACTGGGTGGGGGAAAGCCTCCAAGTGTGTTTCTGTTTGACTGTCCTCATTCCTATAAATGCAAACATTTTTGAATAAAAGACTGCCAGGAAGAAAAAATTGCAAAACACTATTCTACAGATGGCCTCAAAATCCACTGGCTCTCGTTTTGGGGACCATGTCAAAGAGAAATCAGTCCCTGAAACCAATCAGACATCTGTACTCTGAGGACCTCAGGAGAATACACAAGCCCTTGGTACCTGTACTTAGAGACAAAGTAAACAAATCCATTTAAGAGACATCAGGGAAAAAAATCACCCTATTAATACTGTATTTAACACAATGTCCTATTGGATTCGTTCTTCAGCATTCTTGCCACGGGAATTCAAAAACAGCTATGTCTACGTGTTGCTGGTGGTTGATGAGTCTTGGAAGAGACACTCGAGGATGGAGGGTGCTCGGGATCTTTTATGCTAATGAGATGCAGGTGCACTAATATGTAAGAAATGCCAAGCATGCCGCATCAAAGGAACAAATAGGCTTGGGCTGAAAGGGCACAGTGCAACAACACTTGGTCCTCTGGATTTCCAGAAGAAGTGCACGTTTGCATGTAAGCCTTGTGATTAAGTTGCTCTTTCCAGGTACTTAAAGCACCAAATCCTCTTTAATGATCCCTAATCCTCCAGGCCCTCAGAATGTGGTGAGATTAAGTTCTACATTCTTATGTTCTGGGGATAGGCAGCAGGATCAGTGGTGCTGCTTTTATCTCTCAGTGCTCTGGGGTGGTTTTCCTCCTGTTCCCCATCCTAGATCTTATAGGGAAGATGAAGATGAGGTTCTGGACACCATACAAGAGACTAAAAACATCAGCATTTTCTTTCATGTCAAATGATGATAACTGGAGAATAAATTAGTTCTCATCGCTCACAGCTACAGTTTGGATTCCCTCCACAGCCCTGTGTGTTAAAGGCCTGGTTCTTAGTATATCATTGAGAGACCCTGTGAACCTTTAGGAATCAGGACCATGTGAGAAGTTTTCAAGTCATTTAGGACATGCTAGTGAAGGAGTTTGTAGTACTCTTGGCCCCTTAGAGTGACAAGAAACTGAGTAGCAAGTCACATTAGGGACAACTGGTAACGTCACAGCTAAAGCAGCAGTTCATTGTCGTGAGATGAAGTTGTTTCTCCTCTAGAACTATTGAAAATAATGAAAACATGGGCCAATCACACAAACGCCTTCCCAGCAGCCCTTTCATCATTTGCACACTCTACTTCGTGGGGGGTTACTACGTTCCCAGTGGACTTCCTTACCTCATGTGCCATTTGCAAGGAGACTAAGAGCGAGGATTCTTTGGTTTTGGCTCTGAAGAGTTGTCTATCCATATTTAAGGACACAGCCTGCCCTTCCAAAGGTCCTGAGTTCAATTCCAAGCAACTACTTGGTGACTCACAACCATCTGTGATGAGAGCTAGTGCCCTCTTGAAGAAGAGTCCTAATGAGTCGTCCTCATCAACTTACAACATAAAAACCACTGGGCAAGTTTAACAAAACCTTCATATATGGGCTGCCCAAGCATGCTTTGGCATTGCCAGGGCATAAATTTCATTCATTCATTTCAATTTTATTTATCAATGAACTCTTTTTATTGAATAATTTTAATGAATTTAATGTGTGCGCTGTATTTATAGCTTGTCCACACTCCCCTTCTCTGCTCCAATTCCTACTGTGCCTCCTTCTCCTTCTCACAATCATGACTTTTTCTTGATTATTGCTGTCCTAACACACACTGCTGAGTCCATTTGGGGTTGCTTCTACACATTTGTGTTTAAGACTGACCCCTTGGCATGGGGCAACCTACCAGGGCAACTCTACCTTGGGAAAACTGATTGTTCTGCTCTCAGCAACAATTGGTTTCCCGTATTCCCTCATCTAGTGGTAGAACCTTGTAAAACTTCTAGACACATAGTCGTGTCAACTGATGCTGTCCTTATGCAGGTCTTGTTTAAGTCATGATATTGTTGATATTCATGCATAAGTACAGCTTCCCTGTATTGTTCATAAGACATTATCGAGACGCAGATATCCTGCTGGCTTTCTGGTTCTTACAATCTTTCCACACCTTCTTCTGTGAGTCCTAGGTGGAGGGGTTAAATTACTGGTAAATAAGTTGAGATTGAACATTCCCTAGTCACTTATTTTTTGTATTTTGAGCAATTGTGGATTTCTGCAATAGTTTCCATCTGTTGCAAAATGAAGCTCTTTTGATGAGGGGTGAGAACTTCACTTTTCTGTAGGTATAAGGATAAACATTTAGAATACAGTTATGTTATATTAGTTTAGGAAGATTGCAGTAGAGGGCCAGATCTATGGCCTCTCAGATCTATGTCTATTTCATTCATGGGCAGATATCTAGGTTTATAGTATCAAGCATGGATTTCCTCCTTTTTTTTTTGTATTTTTTTTATTGAGAAAAGGAAAAAAAAGTATCCACCTCCTCCCAGCCTCCCATTTCCCTCCCCCTCCTCCCACCCTTCTCCCCCTTCCCCAAACTCCTCTCCCCCGCCCTCTCCAGTCCAAAGAGCAGTCAGGGTTCCCTGCCCTGTGGTAAGTCCAAGGTCCGCCCCCCTCCGTCCATGTCTAGGAAGGTGAACATCCAAACTGGCTAGGCTCCCACAAAGCCAGAACATGAAGTAGGGTCAAAACCCTGTGCCATTGTCCTTGGCTTCTCATCGGTCCTCATTGTTCGCCATGTTCAGAGAGTCCGGTTTTATCCCATGCTTTTTCAGTCACAGTCCAGCTGGCCTTGGTGAGCTCCCAATAGATCAGCCCCATTGTCTCAGTGGGTGGGTGCACCCCTCGTGTTCCTGACTTCCTTGCTCATGTTCTCCCTCCTTCTGCTCCTCATTGGGACCTTGGGAGCTCAGTCCAGTGCTCCAGTGTGGGTCTCTGTCTCTATCTTCATCCATCACCAGATGAAGGTTCTATGGTGATATGCAAGACATTCGTCAGTATTGCTATAGGATAGGGTCATTTCAGGTTCCCTATCCTCAGCTGCCCAAGGGACTAACTGGGGACATCACCATGGGCTCCTGAGAGCCACTCTAGGGTCAAGTCTCTTGCCAACCCTAAGGTGGATCCCTTAACTAAGAATTGTGCTTCCGTGCTCCCCTGTCCAACCTTCCTTTATCCCAATCCTCCTGTTTCCCCAAGTTCCCCCCCTCCTTCCCTTCTCACTTTTCTCTCCCCGTCTCCCCTTACCCCCATCCCACCCCACCCCCAAGATCCCAATTTTCTCCCCGGCAATTTTGTCTACTTCCCATAGCTAAGAGGATAACTATATATTTTTCCTTGGGTTCACCTTCTTATTTAGTTTCTTTAGGTTCACCAATTGTAGTCTCCATGACCCTTATTTATGGCTAGAAACCAATTATGAGTGAGTACATCCCATGTTCCTCTTTTTGGGTCTGGCTTACCTCACTCAGGATAGTGTTTTCTATTTCCATCCATTTGCATGCAAAATTCGAGAAGTCATTCTTTTTTACTGCAGCATTGTACTCTAATGTGTATATATTCCATACTTTCTTCATCCATTCTTCCATTGAAGGGCACCTAGGTTGTTTCCAGGTTCTGGCTATCGTGGCGGACTTCTCGACCAGTGAGAAAGAATGACCACCACACGAGGATTCTTCTCAGATCACGCTTTATTGGAGTGCCCTTGGTTGAGAGAGCATGAAGCAAAGGGGGCCCGAGAGCACTAAGGCAACTGCTTATATATGGAAATGGCAAACGAGTCGCCCTGTGATTGGCTGCCACCAACAGCTGACACCAGACTGCATCGGGATAGGCCCAGGGACCCTTCACCACCATGCATGCGGGAAGCGGGGGACACGCAGCTCTCAAAGGCTTAGCCAAATATGAAGTTGTTTATTTCCAACAAGACAGAATGTCGGCGCCATCTTGTAATGGCGATCCTGTCCGGCTCACTACAGGCTATTACAAATAATACTGCTATGAACATAGTTGAACAAATGCTTTTGTCATATGATAGGGCATCTCTTGGGTATATTACCAAGAGTGGTATTGCTGGGTCCAGGGGTAGGTTGATTCAGAATTTCCTGAGAACCCGAAACACTGATTTCCACAGTGGTTGCACAAGATTGCATTCCCACCAGCAATGGATGAGGGTTCCCCTTCCTCCACAGCCTCTCCAGCAAAGGCTATCCTTGGTGTTTTTCACTTTAGCCATTCTGACAGGTGTAAGATGATATCTCAAAGTTGTATTGATTTGCATTTCCCTGTTTGCTAAGGAGGTTGAGCATGAACTTAAGTGTCTTTTGGCCATATGAAATTCTTCTGTTGAGAATTCTCTGTTCAGTTCAGTGCCCCATTTTTTAATTGGGTTAATTAGCATTTTAAAGTCTAGTTTCTTGAGTTCTCTATATATTTTGGAGATCAGACCTTTGTCTGTTGCGGGGATGGTGAAGATCTTCTCTCAATCAGTAGGTTGCCTTTTTGTCTTGGTGACAGTGTCCTTCTCTTTTCAGAAGCTTCTCAGTTTCAGGAGGTCCCATTTATTCAATGAGGCCCTTAATGTCTGTGCTGCTGGGGATATACCTAGGAAGCGATCTCCTGTGCCCATCTGTTGTAGGGTACTTCCCACTTTCTCTTCTATCAGGTTCAGTGTGTTCGGGCTGATATTGAGGTCTTTAATGCATTTGGACTTGAGTTTTGTGCATGGTGATAGATAGGGGTCTATTTTCATTCTTCTACAGGTTGACATCCAGTTGTGCCAGCACCATTTGTTGAAGATGCTTTCTTTCTTCCATTGTATACTTTTAGCTCCTTTATCGAGAATGAGGTGATCATAGGTTTGTGGGTTAAAATCTGGGACTTCTATACGATTCCTTTGGTCGACTTCTCTGTTTTTATGCCAGTACCACACTGTTTTCATCACTGTAGCTCTGTAATAGAGTTTGAAATCAGGGATGGTAATGCCTCCAGAAGATCCTTTATTGTATAGGATTGTTTTGGCTATCCTGGGTTTTTTGTTTTTCCATATAAAGTTGATTATTGTCCTCTCCAGACCTGTGAAGAATTTTGATGGGATCTTGATGGGAATTGCATTGAATCTATAAATTGCCTTTGGTAGAATTGCCATTTTTACTATGTTGATCCTCCCAATCCAAGAGCAAGGGAGGTCCTTCCATTTTCTGGTATCCTCTTCAATTTCTTTCTTCAATGCCTTATAGTTCTTGTCAAATAGATCTTTCACTTCCTTGGTTAGATTTACCCCAAGATATTTTATGCTGTTTGTGGCTATTGTGAAAGGTGAAGCTTCTCTGATTTCCCTCTCTGCTTCCATATCCTTTGTGTATAAGAGGGCGACTGATTTTTTGGAGTTGATCTTGTATCCTGCCACATTACTAAAGGTGTTTATCAGCTGTAAAAGTTCTTTGGTGGAGTTTTGGGGGTCACTTATGTACACTATCATATCATCTGCAAATAATGAAAGTTTAACTTCTTCCTTCCCAATTTGAATCCCCTTGATCCCATTATGTTGTCTTATTGCTATTGCTAGAACTTCAAGCACTATATTGAAGAGGTATGGCGAGAGTGGACAGCCTTGTCGTGTTACTGAGTTTAGTGGGATGGCTTTGAGTTTCTCTTCATTTAATTTGATGTTAGCTGTCGGTTTGCTGTATATAGCTTTTATTATATTTAGGTATGACCCTTGTATCCCTAATCTCTCAAATAGTTTTATCATAAAGGGATGTTGAATTTTGTCAAATGCTTTTTCAGCATCTAATGAAATGATCATATGTTTTTTTTCTTTCAGTTTATTTATATGCTGGATTACATTGATAGATTTTCGTATGTTGAACCAGCCCTGCATCCCTGGGATGAAGCCTACTTGATCATAATGGATGATTTTTCTAATGTGTTCTTGGATTCGGTTTGCCAACATTTTGTTGAGGATTTTTGCATCGATGTTCATGAGTGAGATTGGTCTATAATTCTCTTTCTTGGTTGAGTTTTTGTGCGGTTTTGGTATCAGAGTAACTGTAGCTTCATAAAAGGAATTTGGCAATGCCTCTTCTGTTTCTATATTGTGAAATACATTAAGGAGTATAGATATTAGGTCTTCTTGGAAGTTCTGGTAGAATTCCGCATTGAAACCATCTGGTCCTGGGCTTTTTTTGGTAGGGAGGTTTTTGATAATCTCTTCTAATTCTTCGCGACTAACAGGTCTATTTAGATTGTTCACCTAGTCCTGGTTTAACTTTGGTATATGGTATTTATCTAAAAAAGTGTCCATTTCTTTTACATTTTCCAGTTTTGTGGTATACAGGCTTTTGTAGTAAGATCTAATGATTCTCTGAATTTCCTCTGTGTCTGTGGTTATGTCCCCCTTTTCATTTCTGATCTTACTAATTTGGGTATTCTCTCTCTGCCGTTTGATTAGTTTGGATAGGGGTTTATCAATCTTGTTGATTTTCTCCAGGAACCAGCTTTTTGTTTCATTGATTCTTTGGATTGTTTTCTGTGTTTCTATTTTGTTGATTTCAGCCCTCAGTTTGATTATTTCCAATCTTCTACTCCTCCTAGGCGAGTCTGCTTCTTTTTTTTCAAGAGCTTTCAGGTGGGCTGGTAAGTCTCTAATATGTGCTTTCTCTGTTTTCTTTAAGTGGGCACTTCGTGCTATGAACTTTCCTCTTAGGACTGCTTTCATAGTGTCCCATAAGTTCGAGTATGTTGTTTCTTTATTTTCATTGAATTTGAGGAAGACTTTAATTTCTTTTCTTTTTTTAAGTTTATTTATTTATTTATTTATTTATTAAGGATTTCTGCCTCCTCCCCGCAACCGCTTCCCATTCCCCCCTCCCCCGATCAAGTCCCCCTCCCTCATCTGCAGGGGGCACTTAGTGCGATGAACTTTCCTCTTAGCACTGCTTTCATAGTGTCCCATAAGTTCGAGTATGTTGTTTCTTTATTTTCATTGAATTCAAGGAAGACTTTAATTTCTTTCTTTATTTCTTCCTTAATCCAGGTATGGTTCAGTAGTTGACTATACAGTTTCCATGAGTTTGTAGGCTTTCTGGGGGTAGCATTGTTGTTAAATTCTAACTTTAATCCATGGTGATCTCATAAGACACAGTTGGTTACTAATATTTTTTTGTAACTGTGTAAGTTAGCTTTGTTACCGAGTATGTGGTCAATTTTCAAGAAGGTTCCATGAGCTGCAGAGAAGAAGATATATTCTTTCCTCTTTGGGTGGAATAATCTATAGATGTCTGTTAAGTCCATTTGCTTCATTACCTCCATTAATTCTCTAATTTCACTGTTAGGTTTCTGTTTGATTGACCTGCCCATTGGTGAGAGAGGAGTGTTGAAGTCTCCTACTATTAGTGTGTGAGGTTTGATGGCAGCCTTGAGTTTTAGTAATGTTTCTTTTATGTACATGGGTGCTTTTATATCAGGGGCATAGATATTCAGGATTGAGACTTCATCCTGATGAATTGTTCCTGTTATGTGTATAAAATGTCCCTCTCCATCTCTTCTGATTGATTTAAGTTTGAAGTCAACTTTGTTAGAAATTAGTATGGCCACACCTGCTTGTTTCTTAGGTCCATTTGCTTGATAAGCCTTTCCCCAGCCCTTTACTCTGAGTAGGTACCTGTCTTTGTGGTTGAGGTGTGTTTCTTGTAAACAGCAGAATGTTGGATCCTGTTTTCGTATCCAATCTCTTAGCCTGTGCCTTTTAATAGGTGAGTTGAGCCCATTGACATTAAGTGATATTAATGACCAGTGGTTGTTAACTCATGTCACTTTTTTAGTAGTAGGGTTTGTGTGTTTCCCTTCTTTGAGTTGCGCTGGTGAAGGGTCTCTAGATGTCTGAGTTATTGTGGTCATTGTTTGACTCCTGGTTAGTGATTTTCCTTCTATTACTTTCTGTAAGGCTGGATTTGTGGTTATGTATTGTTTAAATTTGTTTTTATCCTGGAAAATTTTGTTTTCTCCATTTATAGTGAACGAAAGCTTGGCTGGGTATAGTAGTCTGGGCTTGAATCCATGGTCTCTTAGTTTCTGCAGTACATCTATCCAGGACCTTCTGGCTTTCATGGTTTCCAAAGAGAAGTCAGGTGTAAGTCTGATAGGTTTACCTTTATAAGTAACTTGGCCTTTTTCCTTTGCTGCTCTTAATATTCTTTCTTTATTCTGTATGCTTTTTGTTTTGATTATTATATGGCGAGGGCATGTTTTTCTTTGATCTAGTCTATTTGGTGTTCTGTATGCTTCTTGAACCTTCATAGGTACATCTGTCTTCAGGTTGGGAAAGTTTTCTTCTATAATTTTATTAAGTATATTTTCTGGACCGTTGAGCTGCACTTCTTCTCCTTCTTCTACTCCAATTATTCTTAGGTTTGGTCTTTTTATTGTGTCCCCTATTTCCTGAATGTTTTGTGATGAGAGTTTGTTGGACTTGCTGTTTTCTTTGATCAGTGCGTTTATTTTCTCTATGTTATCTTCAGAATCTGAGATTCTTTCTTCTATCTCTTGTATTCTGCTGGTTATGCTTGTTTCTGTAGTCTCTATTCGTTTACCTAGATTTTCCATGTCCAGCCGGCCCTCTGTTTGTGTTTTCTTCTTTGCCTCCATTTCAGTTTTCAAGTCTTGAACTGTTTCCATTATCTGCTTGATTGTTTTTCCTTGGTTTCCTAGGGTATCATTCACTGATTTACTCAATTTCTCAAACTTTCTGTTATACTTCTTATCCATTTCTATAAGGGCGTTTTTTATATACTGTTTTAGGGCCTCTATCACTTTCATAAAGTCAGTTTTTCTACTTCTTCTTGATTAAGGTGTTCATGTCCTCCTGTTGTGAGGTTGCTGGGTTCTGGTTGTTTCATGTTGTTTTTCAGATTGTTGGGTGAATTCTTGCATTGGCGCCTGCCCATCTCTTCCTCCGAATACTCCCCTATGGATCTTCTCTTACTGGATCAGGTCTTCTTGCCCACTGATGTACCTTCCCAGTGATGTCACTCCCCAGTGATGGTTCTCCTGGTGTCCAGATCAGATCTCCGTCCTGCTTGGGTAGCTCGCAAACAAAGGGCCCACCCTGCTTTCTGCAGGCAGGCTATGGAGACAAAGGAACTACTGCCCTCCCTTTTGCCCTCCCGATTTGGGTTCGGTCCCAGCCCCCGAGCAGGCTGAGCTGGGAGGTGCTATGCTGCCAAAGAGGGGAGGTAGGGAGGGAGACAGGGGGTAGGGGCTTCTGGATGTAAGCTGGGTGGGATAGGAAGAGAGAGGAGGTATCGGGCAGTATAGCCCCTGCAGTGGATTTCCTCCTTTTGACCATACTTTATGTTCAATTACATAACTGTTGGTACTCCCAAGATAAAAGCGGCATTATTGTACCATTGTGGATATTTTTCTGGGCCAGTCATTGCTGTGATTCATAGAGTTTATAACTGGGGAGGACCCATAATTCCCTTTGCCTGCTGGCAGCTTGCATAATGATGGGGAATTTCAGCCAATCACATCTGACTAGGGTGTGGCCACCTGGAGCTAGGTAGATAAACCTGAAGATCCAGGTGCCTCCCTCTCTGCCCATGGTGTTCGCCTGACCCGTTTGGACATTGGAACTTTTACTCTGGTTGCTTAGGTTTCCTCGTTTTCAATTATTAAATTATATCTGTTGTTTTGAGCTGGTTTGGTTATTTTAGCGTACCTATCGAATATGCCTTCAGCATAACATTTTCTGACCCTCAGGAAGGAGGCATCCAAGTCAGTTCTATCATGATTCCTCGCAATCCTGTGTCTGAAGTGTCTGGGGTCTTCTGCAAAAGGACCTTACCTTTTAAGTCACGGGAGGTAAGAAAGGACCATGACCATTGCCTATATATTGTCTTATTTGGCAGATGAGGGAACTGAAGTCAAGAAAGGTTTGCTAGGTCACTGATTTATTGATCAAAAAATATTTTATATTCTTTGAAAATACAGCTGAGCTTTATATATGCATATATGTTATTTTTAAAATAATCTTATTTTGCATATTAATCTCAGTTCCCTCTCCCTCCCACCTTAATATTTCCCTGCCTTCTCTCCACCCCACCCCCATCCACTCCTTGGAGAGAGTGAAACCTTCCAAGGGGAGTCAGTAAAATCTGTCACATCACTTGAGGCAGGACCAAGACCCTCCCCTTATACCTAGGCTGAGCAAGGTCTCCTTCCATAGGGAATGGGTCCCAGAGAGCCAGTTCATGAACTAGGGATAAATACTGGCTCTACTGTTAGTGGCCCCACAAACTGCCCATGCTACACAACTGTCACCCACATTCAGAGTGCCTAGATCAGTCTTACACTATTTCCACAGCTGTCAGTCCAGGGTCAGTGAGCTTCCACTAGCTCAAATCAACAGCTGAGCTTTTAAGCTGACAAAATTTGGAAGTAACTTTTTCAAATATATCCCTAAGTCACAGAGCTAGGACTTCGAACTGCAAACTCTGGGTTCTTTCCACTATCGGAAAGACATCGAATTTAAAGGGGACTTTAACTATCGTGACCATATTTTATTTCTTTGTCTTGTTCCCAGAACATTTGTTTAGTGTTATTGAGGGTGTTTTCCAGATGATTTCCATCCCATCCTCCGGGCAAGTTGTTGTCATGAGTCATAAGTACGACTCTGATGTGTAACTGCCAATGGCTGAGGGTTCCACCCTAGTTCCTCTCCGACTGACAGATTCTCCCTAATCTCTGTAGAGCAGAGAAGTGGGAAAATGTCTTGGATAAAACACCCTAAGCAGTTGGAAAACTTTAGCTTTGTTAAGAGTCTGGTAAATCTCAGAAGTTGGTTGGAAATTTGCATCACCTTTCTGCTGTGGTTGGCCCATGACTGCTGAAAGGAGAGAAGAAGGTGAGGCCGTACAGGCAGCTGATATGCTTGCAGACTCACAAGTTTTCATCCTCCACAAACAGCATCTGAAGCACTCATGTATGTTTCTTTCATGTTGAACCATGTGTAAGATTTTTGCAAAGAACCACCAAGTAAGCAAATCAAAACTTGCCATAAGCATTTTAGAAAACTCTGAGATGCAGCCTAGAAATAGTTTGGAGTTCTTTTTTTTTAAGAACATGAGTACTATAAAAAGCAGGAGAATGTCTCCAAAAGAAGTCTCCTCACTCTAAGACCAATTGTCCTTTTTCTGGTGTGGTGATTCTCAGTGTGACCCCTGAAACATCTGTTTCAGCATTACTTGGTAACGTGTTAGGATAAAAGTTTAAAGGTTTGTTACAAAATTATGTACTCCAGGACTGATGGAATGAATCATATAATCTGAGAGTGTTCTCCAGGCTTCATTTCTCTTGTTAAGCTCATCACTGAAATCTGAGTGCTACTGTGATTTTTTAACTCTTTCTTTTCCGACAGGCTTGAGATTTCCTCAACACAAGTTATTGATTTTGAGGGCCTGAAATCCATGCTGGCTGTTGATTGTGCTTAGTTTTCTTCTTAGGAATGTCACAACAAAGCAATTATTATTATGTGGGTTCTTTTTGCGTGCCTGTGATAAAATAAGTTAAAGGGTGCAAAGCTCATTTTGTTCACAGTTTCCAAGGTTTCACATGGGGGTCATCACATAACAAGAATGAAGGTAGGGCTGATTCAGGATAAGAAATACATTTCAAAGACACATCTCTAATGATCTATGTGTTCCGTGTTCCCACCATCCACAGTATCCACTACCCAATATTATTTTTAGCTTTTGCAAACATCCATGATTTAAACCCTTGGTTAGGTTTAATTCCCTAAGAAAAAAAAGCACTCATAGACTCACTCAGAGGAATGTTCTATAAATATTCTCTCTGGCTCTTAATCCAATAAATTGAAATATCAATATTAATTATGACAGTCACATAAAACATATAGTATGAATGGTCAATGCCTGAAGGATTCAGGTCAACTGAGAGAGTTTTGTAATAATGGCATAGCCCATAGATTCCTGCACCAGGATTGATGTATGAAGTTTAATTTGTAACCATCTGTTATTCTGGAAATAAATTCTGGGGTCATTCTGAGATCTGTGACTAATTAGAAAAATCTGCATAATCAAATGTTTTGAGAGTGAGGTGTGTTTGTCAAATTTCGTCAAGGGCAGAGAAGGTATGCTGTGATACTTTGATGCCTACTGAACATTTACCTTTCTAAATGATTGTAGTCTAATAAATGATATGATACAAACCAGTAATAGCGGGAGTGGGGGCACGTGCCTTTAATCTCAGCATTAAGAGGCAGAAGCTGGTAGATCTCTGTGAGCTCATGACAAGCTTAGTCTGAATGAGTTCCAGGCCAGCCAGGATTACTTAATGAGACCCTGTCTTTAAAAACAAACAGCAAAGATTCTCGGACTGGAAAGAGAGCTCAATGACTAAGAGCATCAGATTTTCTTCCAGAGTACCAGAGTTCAATTCCCAGCTCCCACAAGGTAGCTGACAATATCTGTAATTCCAGTCCCAGAGAATTTGCTGCTCTCTCCTGGCCTCCATGGGAACTTCATACAAAACACTTCTATTCATAAAATGATGTGCAAACAAAACACTTCTATTCATAAAATGATGTACATAAAACAAAATGAAAAATATTTTTGCACACTGGTACCACTTTGCAGTATTATTTGACTTTTCTGAATTGATCCAGCTATGAAGCTTATGAAAGAAGAACTAGTATTATAGTTCTCACCTGATAAATGAGAGGAACAGAGGAAAATACAACATACCGAACATCTGCTGATAAGTTCTTATGTGAAGATTTCAATCCTGGTTTGTCTTTCAGTCCTTTCCATTAGACTTTATGCTGCCTTTGGGGTATTTGTAGTTTAATGTATTAACAACACTCAGGAGGAATATTCTGATAGCCTTGAGCTAACTTCAGACACAGTTCAGATCATATTTTATGCATGGCCAAACTGAGATCACACACAATGGAAGATTCAAGTCCCGTGACATCTTACACAAATATCGTTCTCATTCAGAGCCACCATTGGTAGGTCGTTTGATGACAGGTCACAAGCAAGATGATGGAACCATTACATTTTTCTTGCTTACTTCCACAGATTAAAAAAAGAAACTTGCCTGCAAATGTACAAATGTGGTCCATACCACTTTCCCTGCCAACTTCCTGATGCCTGTAAGTCAGAACTTCCAAAAACCCAACCCATTCAGCACAAACTTTCTCTCCCCACCCAAATCCAGGTTGATGGAGAGAGAAACAACAGGTAGATGTAACTGGATTCTGACAGCTGGGCCTGTCTAGCTTCTGGTGCTGACAAGTCAGTGGTCCTCAAGCACTAGACAACCCAATCCAAACTTCTACTTTCTGCCCAGCTCCTACATCCACAGATAAGATGTCCTCAGGCACTGATTACTACCTCACCTCCCCACTTTCCCTAGTTCCCAGGCTGATAGGTATGCAGTCCCTAGACCAGCATCCCAAAGCCAACACCACTATCCAACCTACTGACTCCAGATGTGCAAGTCCCAGTACCCGGAGCAGCCCTAAAATCCAAGACAATATGTCTCCTCTTAAATTTACAAATCCTATAATGGAAGACCCCAATGCAAATAAACTCAAAAATCTTCCAGACCAAGGAAGGATTCAAAGGAATGTTGATAAGTATGTTTGAACATCTCAAAGAAGTGTACTCCAAAAGAACAAATAGAGATGAGTAGTATAAACCAATATAAGAGATGAAAGTGAAAATTCAATGAAGAAATAGGATTGCTGAAGACAAGCCAAAATGAAATGATATTGTAAATGAAACATGTAATAAGCCAAACAAAAGTATCAACAGAAAGCTACAGTAATAGAACAGATTGTGTGGATAGTAGAGCATCATAAATGGAAGACAAGATAGAGGAATAGGATCAGCAGAATAGGAATAGCAGAGATCAATGATGAATTAATAAAAAGTCCATGGAGCAAACATGATCCTTATCACAGCAATAGGATCCAAATAAGGACAATAAGAGAAGGCACAGGGTTAAATATTAAGAAGGAATAGAGACAGAGGAATGTAGGAAACGAAGGCCTAGTGAGTGGGTTAACCAGAGTTAAAGTTTCTTAAGTCTTATGGAGACTCAACAGCTAGTAAGTCAGTTTCAAAATACAGCTTTAAAAATGAGCTCAACTGGAATTACCCTGTGTGGGTGCACAATACTGCTCTATGAAGATATGGATCAGGAAATCTACTGTGAGGTTGTGTTTCTCAGAACTGATAAAGATGCTGTCCCCTTCATACCTCAGCCATACGGTTATTTAAAGCAGACATGGCCGAAGACAACATCAGGGGATATGCTACCATGAAAGAAGAAATCTCACAGGTCCCCACCACTAAGCAAAGAACTACAGTTTAAAAAGGAATGCTGATAGTGGAAGAAACAGCCTTTCCCAAAGATAAAGACCATTGATCTCTTCTTTAATACCAACTGGTCATACCTGAAATCATATACACACACAAATACCATATGGTGTGTGTATGTGTGTGTATATATATATATATATATATATATATATATATATATATATATGGTATATGTATATGTATAAAAACTGGGTGTGTTTTCTATATATCGCATATATGTATGTATCTACCATTTACCTATCTATCAGCCTGTCTGTCTATCTAAAATAAAAAAGAGTTCATGAATGAGAGAGTAAGGGGTAACATATAAACAGTTGTAGGAGGAAAGGAAAGGGGAAAATATTGCAATTATATTTAAATTCTAAAAAATGGGGGGTAAAGTGAAACTGTGAAGGTCTTTGTTGACTGTCTGGACAGGGAACACTGACTTTTAGATAAACTTCAGGACTAAACAGGAAATCTAGGCACTATGGAATCTCAAATACTATTATAGACTATATAACAAATATATTATAAACTGATTATCTAAAAATTATTAGAAGAGTTTTGTTAAGCTTTGTGTAAATATACACATTTCAACATGTGTGTGTGTGCACACTCACATATACACACATAAAATCCCTTGAGGTGGCTTTAGTGAGCTATGTCATAGCTCAGGAAACTATGGCGTGAATGGACTTAGTCATTTCCTTGTCAAAAGATAGATTTATGCTCTTTGGTTCTTTCTCCGGTTTTGATGTTAATGTCTGATTTTTTTTTTAATTTTACATGTGGGAAATTTCAGTCAGGGCTGGAAGAGAATGCATTTAATTTGCTTTTAAAGAGGAAAAATTTATCTCCTTTGCCATCTTTACAAAATTCTTTCATGTTTTGCTCAGATCGTTTCCTGTAACTTCAGGCAGTGATCACACTGCCAAATTCCACTGACAGGGTTCCGAGGACTAGCACCATCGCTGAGCTGCCTGAACATCTGTCTAATTGTATAAAACATGCTTACACTTAACCATGAGGCCAAAGCAGAAAGCCCTCAGATGAAGAAAAAAATCCATCTCACACATGACACTTACTTTCCAGGAAGACGATGGCTCAGATTCAAGTTAGGTAATGGAAACACCCTGGGTTACCGCATCTTCCAAGGAAAAGAACAACCCCTCACTCAGGCTGCTCTCTACTGAACCTTGTCAAGAAAGACAGTGAATTTTTATTAGCGTATACTAAACATACCAAGTAAAGGTGTTCATTATGACATTTCTGTGCATGCAAGTTGTGTACCTTGGCCATGTTCATCCTCTCTTCTGTTCTCTTCATCCCTCCCCCACTCTGCTTCTACATCTCTCATAGTCACTCTTGTTCTTTGATATCCTCTTGTAACCCACCAACATCAGACTTTTGAGAGAAATCGTCCAACACTTACTTCCCTTGGTTAGTCCAGTTTATCCCACTTAACAGACTGATCTTCAGTTCCATCATTTTCTGGTCAATGAGCATATTTTTATGACTGATCAATGCTCTATCATGGACATATATCACAATTGCTTTATCCAGTAATCCATTCATGGTTATCTTGGTGGATTCCATAGCTTGCCTATTTTTATGATAGACATGACTTTGCAGGTATCTGTAAAGAAAACGTCTGGGTTATTTTGGGTGTGTATCCAGAAGTGGCGCACTTGGATTTATTGAAGCATTATTATTTTTAAATTTTTGAAGAATCTAATACTGATTTTATAGTTACTATATTAATTTAATGAGGGACAGACTCATACCATTTGATATTAGAGGAAATATTTTAGATTTTCTAAGTAAGTCTAATGTTAGCTGTTGGGTTTTTTGTATATAGACTTTATTTGACTAAGGTATGAATCTTCTGCTCTTGGTTTCTTCAGGGCTTTTATTACCCTTCATATTTATAGTGGGTTCAAAGTCCAGACACAGTAATAAGTTTCAGATCTCAGTACCCTATTCTCATTAACAAAAAGATAATTTAGATAAATGTTTAATAATGAATTTTCATAGATAAACTGCCCCCCCCCCACAGATCTGGACTGTACAGAAATCTACAGCTGAAAGATACATGTTCTTTTCAGAAGCCCATTGAACCATCACCAAAGCTGATCACATTTTAGGCCATAAACCAGATCTTAATAAATGCAAAAAAGATAAATTATGTCTGTGTCTTGTCAGATCATACTGGAATAAAATGAGACATAACATCTAAAGAAACTACATAAAATGAACAATAAGCTTTTGAGTAGTAAGTAGGCCATTTAAAAAATGGCAAGGAAAGTTTAAAATTAAAAAAACAATAAAGCACTGCTTACCAGGATATTTGAGAATCCAGAAAGAATTTCTAGTTTCTTCAGTTTTACATGAGAAGTAGAGTGGGCTGAACTTGGGGTTTCGTGCTCAAATTAAATCTCTAATCCTTTAAGAAATTTTATTTTTATTTATGTGTATGTGTCTGTGTGAGTATATGCCATCTGTGTTCAGGTATCCAATGAAATCAGAGAAGGATGTTGGCTGCCCTAGAAATGAAGTTCCAGGCAGTTGTGAGCTGTTTGACTTGGGTGTTGGGAACCAACTTTGGGTTCTTCGGAAAGGCAGCAAGTGTTGTTAATCACTGAGCCACCTTCCAAGCTCCAGGAGAATTTTGAAAGTGGAAATTGTAGCTGTGAGTGACTATACAAATATATATATATATATATATATATATATATATATATATATATATCAACTATCAGTTCAGTCTCTGTGAGGCTTTGTGAGCCCATGTTAGTCAATTCTGTGAGCTTTCTATACACCAGTCCAGTCACAGGAGATGGCCAGTTCAGGCTACATATCCCTTATTACTAGGAGTCTTAGCTGGGGTCATCCTTGTAGATTCCTGGGAAATCCCTTGTGACAGGTGATTACCTGACTCTGAAATGCCACCCCCTTTCCAGTAGTCTCTTCCCATACTCTCTCCCATACCCCTGCTCCCAAACTGGTTTTTCATGCTCCCGTCTAGGTCTGCCCTCAGTTCACTCACAAAATCTCTTCTCTTGCCCCTTCTCCAGGAGATCTGAGTGTCCCTCCAAGAACCCTTCTTGTTACAGAGTCTCTCTGGGTCTGTGGACTGTCACAAGTTATCCTTCACTTTATAGCTAATATCCACTCATGAGTGAATCCATACCATGTTTGTCTTTCTCAGTCTGTGTAACCTCATTCAGGATATTTTTTTTCTAGTTCCATCCATTTGTCTTCATATTTCCAGGTGTCCTTGGTTTAACATCTGAGTAATATTCCCTTGTGCAAATTTGCCACATTTTCTTTATTCATTCCTCAGTTGAGGGACATCTAGGCTGTCTCTAGATTCTGGTTATTACTAACAAAGCTGCTATGAACATAGTTGAGCAAGTGTCCTGGTAGTAGGATTGAGCCCCTTTGGATTTATGTCCAAGAATGGTGTAGCTGGGTCTTGTGGTAGATTGACTCCCACTTTTCTGAGAAATAGCCACACTGATTTCCAAAGTGCACTTCCACTAGCAATGAAGGAGTGTTCCCCTTGTTCCACATCCTCTTCTGCATGAACTGTCACTTGTGTTTTTTTTTTTATCTTAGCCATTCTGACAGATGTAAGATGGAATCTCAGAGTCATTTTGATTTGCATTTCCCTGATAGTTAAGGATGCTGAATATCTCCTTAAGTGTTTCTTGGCCATTTGAGAGTCTTCTATTGAAAATTCTCTGTTAACATCTGTACCCCATTTTAAAATTGGGTTATTTGGTTTGTTGCATGAAATTGACCTGGGCTCTCTGCATAAATGGTGCAGTTGTATAACTTGATCCTCTTGTGGGACTCCTAACAGCAGGAACAGGGGCCATCTGCCACTTTTTACAGTCTTTGGGAACTCTATGTCTCATGCTGGGTTGCCTTGACTAGTCTTAATACATTGGAAGGTACTTACTCTTACTGCAACTTGATATGCCATGTTTTGTTGATACTCATGGGATGCCTACCTTTTCCTAAACAGAAACAGAGGAAGAATGGATTGGTTGGGGAGTAGGGAACAGAGGAGGTATGGGGAGAGGAACTGGAAGAAGATGGGAAAGGGGAACTGTGGCCCAGTTGTAAAATAAATAAATAAATAAATATATTTTAAAAATAGATTATCTCAGATAAAAATTAATGGTGTATCTCAAATCTTAGAAAAACAATAACAAGCCAATCCCAAAATAATAAAGGAAATTGATGGAAATCAGAAATGAAAGTAATAAAATGGAAGCCAATCCTATTACCAGGACACTTGCTCATCTATGTTCATGGCAGCTTTGTTAGTAATAATCAGAATCTGGAGACAGCCTAGATGTCCCTCAACCGAGGAATGAATAAAGAAAATGTGGCAAAGGTCATTTGTCTATCTGTTGATTTCATTGGTTAATAAAACCAATGAAATCAACAGATAGACACTTGCTCAACTATGTTCATAGCAGCTTTGTTAGTAATAATCAGAATCTGGAGACAGCCTAGATGTCCCTCAACCGAGGAATGAATAAAGAAAATGTGGCAAAGGTCATTTGTCTATCTGTTGATTTCATTGGCCATTTTAATAGGCCAGCCCTTAGGTGGGTGGATAGACAGAACAGAATGCTGGGAAGAAGGGAAGTTAGGCAGATGCCATGCCATTCCTCTCTGGTTCAGATGTGAAGAAGCTCCGGCCCAAGATGGACGCAGATCAGACATGCTGAATCTTTCCAGTAAGCCAGCACTTTGTGGTGCTACACAGATTATTAGAAATGTGTTAAGCAAGAAGTGAGAATTAACCAAGAAGATGCTAGATATAATGGGCCAGGCAGTGTTTAAATGAATACAGTTTGTGTGTTGTTATTTCGGGACTAAAGCTAACCATACAGGAGCTGGGTGGGACGAAAGCAGGCCTGCCTGCAGCTCCTTCTACAGGGGAGAGAGTTCTGGATGAAAGAAATGTGGTCTTTGAAAGAAGGCCTTCCTGGCTGCTCTAAACTATAAGGAAGCCAGTAAAGGTGGAACAGAGCAAGCACCAAAGAGTTATGATAGGTAAATTGGAAAAAATATTAGGGACTGGGTCACAGAGGGCTGCCTGAGATGATGTGAGGGTTTGGGCTTTCACTTTCAGTAAGATGAGTTCTTAAAGAGTTTTGAGCATTTGAGTGGTAATGAAGGGTACTGACATATATTATCCAAGCTTTGATATTTCTGTTGACTCATTTCTTCTCCTATATGAGCATGGATCATGAGATATCATTTGCAAGTAAGTATATAGGTAGGTAATTTGGTTGATAGTCCTTCCTACTCATAGTTCCATTACTTACAGCTTCCGTTGTTCTCCCTTTGAAACTATAGCATCAATGCTTCCAAGGCTGCACTGATTTCAAGGAAATTGTATATAAGGCTTGTGAGATATAGAGCTGATGGGAAAAAAAGGCACAGACTGATTTCCCCTTTTGGGATTTCCTACACAGGTGGAAAGATTCTCCTCAGAGGCAGAGAGCAGGCTGGGGACTGGAGGTTGGGAAGAGAGGTCATGTAAATTCCTTCTCTAGGAGACAATCTGCATATAGAAAATACTAGTGCTTAGTAGAGTATACTCAAGAATCTTTTCCCTTCCCTCTGGCATGAGACAAGCCAAAAAGAGCTACTAGAAAACACAAAAGAAAAGTTAAGGCTCTCATCCTCTCCCCTAAATTCCCTCTGTATTCTCCTTTTGCAACTGGCCAAACACACTTGATGCCAAGAAGGAACAATAGATGCATAATGTTTTTCTATGCTAATACTATTCACTTCATACTATGAATAACCAGGAGAAAATATTTTAGATATTAATTATAGCCCACAAGAGAACAGAATCCCTTGGAATCTCTTGTCTAAGGGAGACATTGTAAGCATTCTGCAAGAGCCTAGAAATTTGTTACTGAAATTCCACCCTTGCAACATCACTACATTATTGCATTTGCTGCATTAGCCATCCTTGAGAAGGTCATCTCCACATAAAGAAGGCTTGTTCTAACCTCTCTTGAAAACCTACTCAGACCGCTATTTCTTGGCTACTTTATCTTCCCAAATGTAGCTTAGCTCAGACGGGAAATGCATGAAATACTGAAGCAGTTTACCATACCTAAGGACAGCTTTGGTAGCTGAAGCTCTCCCTCATATTTGGCCAAAATAAACTTTTGAGGGTACTCACGGATCTTCATTCTTTGGGAAATCTCTCTCCCAGAACTTGAAAACCCATGTGTTTAGAGATGCGGATCAGAAAGCAACCACTTTGTTTGTTGTACATGTTCATTGTCCCCTCACAGACATTAATTAATGCCATGCGATGTTTGTAAGAGACTTAAAATTCTTGTTTTCTAGAGGAACAGTGAATTTTGAACATTTAATCAGTGGATTCTAATTAAATTTCCAAAAACAATAGATCCACTATGCATCATCTGCTCTTCTCCCTTATAACCCATCCCAATATTGATGTAGTATCTTTTTCAGAAATAAATCTTTCTCAGCATATTTTTATTTCATGCTTCAGTTAATTTTATGTTGGGGAAATTTCTCTGTCTTTGTTTAATGGTTGCTATTTGAATATTTACAAGGAACAAATATCCCATGTACTGTTATGGCTTAAATCTGGACTTTTCTACAAAGGTTTCTTCATGAAAAGTTTGGTACACAGGGTGATGAAGATATCAGGGGCTGGTGGATCCTTACAGGAGATGTAATCTCATAGGAGGAGATTAGTGAACCAAAGGCATGACCTTTCAAATAATATTGAGGCTATTTCTTCTTTTTCTTTCTGCTTAACTGTCCTGATGTAACAAGCCCTGAGCTACTCACACCCCTAACACTTGCTTTGCCATATGATCAGAGAAAGGAACCCAGCAGTCAAGTTAAATTATCAATACCATAGCATCCTTTATTTTAAACTTTTTATCTCATGTATTTTGTCATAGTGTTGGCAAACTAATCTGTATGGGGAAAAAATGGGAAATATTGAAGCAGTGAATAGCTCAGCAGATAAAAACACTTGAGCACCAAGCCCAAACACCTGAGTTAAATCCCTGGGACCCACATGGTGGAAGGAGAGAACCAGCCCTTGCAAGATCCTCTATGACCTCCACATGTGCCAAAGTGTTCATGTACACACACACACACACACACACTCCCAGTAAGTGAATAAGTAAAATATAAGTTAAAAACATCCAAAACACGAGAAGTGTTGGGGGATAAAAAAGGATTGGCCCGCAAAACTGAGGATTTATATGGGGAAGCAGTGGCTGTTGGGGCTTGGAACTGTAGCCTAGCTGTGGACATTGCCACTCCCTGCCTCCCCAAAGAAGCAGAAAACTGCTAGATTTCTGAGTAATCAATGCGGGGTAAGTAGAAGGAATAAACCATTGGGCTGACTGACTCAGAGTGATGTCCATCTACATGTCTGTTGAACTGGACTAATTTTGCAGGGATCAGAATGTGAAAACAAAAGAAAATAAAGAATATGCTGATATGTAAGACACCTAAGGAGTAATGGGCCACATTTTTAATTACTTCTCAGTTTTTCTTCGTAACTTTCCCCTTTTCATGGAAGACAAACCTTATCAGCTACAAAGTTAACCAGGGAGAGCCTATTGGTATGATTCACTTGAGTGGCAAGAAAGAGTTGGTCTAAGTGTTTTGACCAATGATGTCATATTTTCAGCAAAAAATGGACTTTTTAAAATTGGGTGTTTTCTTTGGTTCTTGAAAATAAAGGAAAAATATATGGTATTTGAAGGAGTAAACTGTAAGGAATTCACCTGGATATGCTGCTAAAAATGATCCTCATACTAGATAGGTAGGTTAATATTTTTCTTTGATTCTAAAGACCTGTTTACTCACTGTTGCCTTCTTTTGTTTCATATAAGTTATTTAATGTTTGTAGCAAGAGGTTTGTGTTTATGTGGTTTACACTTAATCTCAGATTTTAGATGCAGAGGGGACCTCACAAAACACTGAGGTTTAAAATCCTGGACTCAGCCTTCGAGGAAAGGAGTCTGGAAGAGCTGTCAAGCTGGGAAAGTCTTAAGAAAAATCTCTGTATAATGGCATATAGCATCATCTCTCCCCAAGGATATGAGAGATGGAAAATATATTAGTTTTTTTTCCGAGTAACTCTTGGCAATGTACCATGAATGCACTTCATTAAGAAAAATAAAATAAAACAACTCAGTACCTCAACTCCACAGGTTGGAATATGTAATACATATGTTGAGGGCTAAGTGGGGGGACTTGTGTAGGAGTGACCCCTGGGAAACCCTATTAGAAAGACATTTGTAGAAACAGACTTTCCTGATTTCTTTCTTGCATGGACCTTCAAAATTGAGTCACTCAATTTCCAGGATTATGTCTTACCTTCTTCCTCTATCCCAATTCTTCTCCCACCTCAAGTGATAGGAAATATTCTTGACCTGACCTTGGAAATACACAGTCTGAAGATGGCTTAATTTCTATGCCCCAGCACAGTATTTGAGACTGAGATTAGAACTGTGGATCTGGGTCACAGTTAGAGGGTATAGCCTAGAGAGAGCAGAGCCAGAGAGAGAATGTTACTGGGTAGGTTTTACATCCAAAACTAGGAACTAAATGCTTTCAAACAACCAATCCAGGAAAAGAGTGTGACAGAGCATGTCTATACTGGTAGGTAGAAGAACTGGGACTCAAAACAAGTACATTGTCTTTCCCTTGGAGCAGAAGCTGTCAGTACTTATTCCATTTCCCTTCTCTGATAAACTCACGTCCTGTCGTAGACTTGCAGGGACAGTACCAACTTAGGTTGGGACTCCTGGAGAATACTTTTTATATAAGAATATAGGTCAGCTTGCTGTATATCCATTGCTGGTGGGAATGCAATCTCGTGCAAACACTATGGAAGTCAGTGTTTCGGTTTCTCAGGAAATTCGGGATCAACCTACCCCTGGACCCAGCAATACCACTCTTGGGAATATACCCAAGAGATGCCCTATCTTATGACAAAAGCATTTGTTCAACTATGTTCATAGCAGTATTATTTGTAATAGCCAGAACCTGGAAACAACCTAGATGCCCTTCAATGGAAGAATGGATGAAGAAAGTATGGAATATCTACACATTAGAGTACTACTCAGCGGTAAAAAACAATGACTTCTCGAATTTTGCATGCAAATGGATGGAAATAGAAAACACTATCCTGAGTGAGGTATCCCAGACCCAAAAAGATGAACATGGGATGTACTCACTCATAATTGGTTTCTAGCCATAAATAAGGGTCACGGAGTCTACAATAGGTGAATCTAAAGAAGCTAAGTAAGAAGGGGAACCCAAGGAAAAACATATAGCTATCCTCTTGGCTAAGGGAAGTAGACAAAATTGCCGGGGAGAAAATTGGTATCTTGGGGTGGGGAGGGTTGGGAGTAAGGGGAGATGGGGAGAGAAAAGTTAGAAGGGAAGGAGGTCGGGCCTTGGGAAAGCAGGAGGATTGGGATAAAGGAAGGTTGGACAGGGGAGCACGGAACCACAATTCTTAGTTAAGGGAACCACTTTAGGGTTGGCAAGAGACCTGACCCTAGAGGGGTTCCCAGGTGCCCAAGCTGAGGTCCCCAGTTAGTTCCTTGGGCAGTTGAGAATAGGGAACCTGAAATGACCCTATCCTTGAGCAATACTGACGAATATCTTGCATATCATCATAGAACCTTCATCTGGTGATGGATGGAGATAGAGACAGAGACCCACACTGGAGCACTGGACTGAGCTCCCAAAGTCCCAATGAGGAGCAGAAGGAGGGAGAACATGAGCAAAGAAGTCGGAACCACGAGGGATGCACCCACCCACTGAGACAGTGGAGCTGATCTATTGAGAGCTCACCAAGACCAGCTGGACTGTGACTGAAAAAGCATGGGATAAAACTGGACTCTCTGAACATGGCGAACAATGAGGGCTGATGAGAAGCAAAGGACAATGGCACGGGGGTTTGATTCCTACGTAATGTGCTGGCTTTGTGGGAGCCCAGCCAGTTTGGATGTTCACCTTCCTAGATATGGACGGAAGTGGGAGGTCCTAGGTCTTACCACAGGGCAGAAAACCCTGACTGCTCTTTGGACTGGAGAGGGAGGGGGAAAGGAGTGGGGGGAGGGGGAGAAGGGTGGGAGGAGGGGGCGTAGGGTGGGAGGAGGGGGAGGGAAATGGGAGGCTGGGAGGAGGTGGAAACTTGTTTTTTTTATTTTCTCCTTTTCTAGAAAATAAAAAGCAATAAAAAAAAAAGAATATAGGTCATGATGTATGATGGGAGTTGGAGTATTGGTATTCTGAATTTGCCTTCTGCTCTAGAGAACTCAAAGGATCACATCAGATTTCCTCCACGGGATTAAACCTAAATTACTGACCACAGTGGTATTGTCTCTCACCCCATTATTTATCTCAAAATCAAGATTTATGCAAACAAACTCACTGCATTCTTCCAGAGAAGCTCAAACAAGGAAGTACTGTGGAGCCATACTCTTCAAAGGCATCATGAAGGATAACCGGTCTCACGTGCTGATGTGCAACATCCTTACTTCATCTGTGTTCTTTCTGCCGAAACCTTCTGATTTTGCGGTTCACATAGCCATGGTTTTCTGCGTCTAGCTGTTCCCCCGTTCTCATTTTTTTTTTCTCCTGCAGTAACATGATATTGATTTTGCTTTCACTGAGGTGTTAAAAAGATGCGGATGAAATTAAAACGAACTAATCTCAGACAAGAATGACTGAAAGCTGTGCACTGTCAAATAAATTTGCATTTCAAAAATGACTTGTCTTTTATCTGTGAGAATCTCATCATTTTCGGTTTATACAACTTCTGAACTAGAGTGTTCTGGATTTGTGACAGTTAAAGGAACAGAGGAAAGAGAAGGTAACCCCATGGAAAAGCTAATGTCACAAGTTTTCCGAAGAAATAAATTGTTTTTCTTTTTCAGATTTAGTCCAAGATGCTCCCTTAGGCTCCTTTAGGCTATCTTTATAATAATTATCCCAACTTTCAGCAAATGATTGAAATAGAAAGTTAATATTGAAAGTCACATGTAAGAACTATCAAAATGCTTGTGACTAAGTTCTGGATCATGGGTCATTCCATCATGCCACATTTGACTGACTCTTACTCTCTTTTACGCTCTTCCCATGGACACTCTCGCCTCGTGTTTTATTTTATGCTCTCCTTGCCTTTGGAGGACTTCTTCCAAAGATGCCAAACGGTGGAAGAGATGTCTCTGCATTGTCACATCTGTGATCTGACATAAACATGGTCTTGCCCATGTCTAAACAGATTGAACTAGAAGACACACTCAGGGAAGGATGGCCGGCCCTCGGGGACCTGTGCTTTCCACTGCAGAGAAAGACCACCTTCTCTCAGGCAAATGGAGGCTCCAGGCCAGAAACATTTCAGTCAGGAAGAGATTTCTCTCACCACTGCTCACATATCTCCTTTTCCCCCCACGCCTTGTGCTTTTTATTAATTTTGGCTTGCTTTCCTCCTCAAGGTGGATGGAAGGCAAGGAATTGCTGCTCCCCACCTGCAGGACTAGACCATAACCATGTCCTAAGGGAGAGTGGCACGCTTCCAACAGGACAATCAGCAGCCAAAGCATTATAATCCACACGACTTTGGGCAGGGAAGAAATAAATCATGCTTCACACCTGGGCCTGTCTGTTTATTAGGAGTTATTTGCAAAGCACACAGCATGCACTCCAGCTTTTTTTGTAGTTAATAGCACTTTCCTTCCTGGAACAAATTTTCCCTAAAACTGAGACTATAGAGCTTCACAATGTGCTCTCTTTATGATTACAGCTCAGAGACAAGGGTGGGGGGGGGGGGGGAGAACTCATGATGAAAAGGCCATCGGCACTATGCTAAATGAGTTTAGAAACTGCCACATCCACTCCCTCCCAAAGAGCACTTGTCAGGAGCTGCAAGGGGTCTGCAAAGGAAGAAAACAAACACTATCTCAGCATGAGGCCTACATGACATCACTCTCTGTGCCTGGGGCTACTTCTTCCCATTTTCCATTCAGGGTTCTCCAGCCTGTGATAGACCTGTTACCAGATGTGATTATAACAACTGGAAAGGGTTTGTCTCAAAACCGATTGAAAATGTCTGGTAGCCATGAAGTCCCACCTCAATCTGAGGAGCTATTGGTAACTGATGTATACAGTGGGAGGAAGAGTCAGTTTTCTCCGGGAATATAGGACCTGAGAGACAGTTCATACTCCAGATGGTCCTGTACTATAGCACCCATTACCCTGCACATACAGACAACAATGGAATCAATGGGTAGTGTGTGTGTGTGTGTGTGTGTGTGTGTGTGTGTGTGAGAGAGAGAGAGAGAGAGAGAGAGAGAGAGATCACATGTGAAGTTGAGAGGGAAAAGGGGAAAAGTCAAGGTAGTAGGGATTGAAGGAGAGGAATTGAGGGATGGTTTTGATCCAAACACATTCTAAGCATGTATGAGTATTAAATATTAAAAACTAAATTTCTCGGGGGGGATATGTATGTGCACTAGACTCTGGTGATAGGAATATGCCCTCTGTTCATAATTAGTCACTGGAATGAATTTGTTAGAAATGTTTTATTGAACAAAGTGAACAAGTTGGTCCTAAGTGGGCACTACTTATACGGAGGCAATGATTAGCCAGGATCACAGTGAGAATTAGAATAAGGTCTCTCATTTGCATAATCAAATGCTCTCTTCTAGTAACTGTGGCACTAGAGTATTCTAGACCTCAAGCCTACTTCAAATTTCGTTCAGGGAGATCTGAAACTGAAAGTAATAGAAAATTATGGAAAAGAACAGGCCCCAAAACAATGAATATACCTATCTTGCCCAATTAAAACATGCACTAGAGTCCTTATGGAACAGAAAGGCAAATGTTTCCTAGGTTGCAGTAATATTTAATATAGCCAGGTCTTGTGACTCAGGGCACTACTGTCCTATAAAAGTGCTCTATCTCTAGTTGCTACTTGCCTGTTATTTCCAACAGACTCCATGGGGAAAATAATAATGTCTGCTTGAATCACCTGCCATAATATACACCACACCATGGGACTACATGCAAATGTCTTGTTTAAATTGTTAGCTAGTGTCTCACTCCTTCAGTACATATTAAATAGCATGTGTTTGTGGACAAAACTCCCTTTTGTTCTTTGTTGTATATTTAACTCGGAGCAACATATCTGATTCACTGCACGTGATATAATTTGGGAAGTGAATATGGAATAGGGTAGTAAGAAATATCATATTTAAAAAAAAGAAATATCATATTTAAAAACAGAAATTCCATTCCACCCTTAATAACACTTGAGTAAATCAGTTAATGTCTGTGCATTCGTTTGTCTCATCTGTCAGAACACGATTGCAATAACTAACCAACGGGTTCTTTCCAGCACTGCTCCTCCATCAGGGTGCTGTGCTGTAAGTAAGGGCACTGCTTCATTCCAAAAAGAACCTGCTCTCATCTCAGGAAATTTAAACTCCCTAATTATTTTGCATTGAAGTGCAGAGATCAAATCAAGCTGGCTATTCATTCACTTTGACTGAGCTCCTACTATATGCTAAGTGCTGTTCACCAGTGACATAATAAGGAACACAATCAAGCTCATCTTCACAAGGCTTGCATTTTAATAGGAAAGGTAGATGGATAGGTAGGTAGGTAGATGATCAATAAACTTGAAATGCATTAGTCTATAAAATACAGTAACAATTAATTAAAGTCTTTCTTTTCAAGAGGTAAAATCCTCTTCTCATCCTTTGTGATTCTATATTAATAGGATATAATAGGAGAGGTCTTTGAGATGTGGAAGTATTCACCTAATGTAGGAGAGGAACACTTTATCTCACTCCCTTAGAGAATGGCCCTGAGTAAATCTCAGTGGCAGCCCTTCCAACAACTGGAGAATGAGAAGCCGTGTGAGGGAGGACTAGTTTGCTCCAACAGACAGGGAAACAGAAGGGAGACCATCTTTGTTGCAGTTCACTTTTTAAGGTTGTATCTTCTTTAATGAATTTAGACAAATCAACAAAGCAATCAGGCTCTGGACCCAATGGAATTAAACAACAACAGTTGTTATTTGAGTCACTGAATTTTTTTGCAACATTTTAGACTTAACTATGAAGTAGGGACTCAAATAATCTGAAGGAAGAATAGCACAGGGTAATGAGTCCAAGGAGTCTGAGGGAGTGGTGGAAAAAAATGGATGAAGAATTCTCACAGAGAAGATATATGTATATATTTAAAAGTAGCTTATAAGAAGCCAGAAATATACACTGGATTAAAAAAGGGCATCTTCAACAAATGGTTCTGGTCAAACTGGATGTTTCTTTGTATATGAATGCAAATAGATCTATGCTTATCACCCTACACAAAAAACTCAACTCCAAAATGGATCAAAGACATCAACATAAAACTAGATACATTAAACCTGATAGAAGATAATGTTTGGGATAGCCTTGAACTCAGTGGCACAGAAGACTTTCCCAACGAAACACCACAAGCACTGAGATGAACAATTAGAAAATGGGCCCTCAACAAACTTACAAAGAAGGTAAAAGATATCATCATTCATACAAATCACCAGGCTACATATCCAATAGAAGGCTAATATCCAAAATATATAAGAACTCCAAAAACAAGATATCAAATAATCCAATTAAAACCTGAAATGCAGATATAAACAGAGAATTCTAAATAGAAAAAAAATCAAATGACTGAGACATGCTTCAAGAAATATTCAACACCTTTAGTCATTAGGGAAGTAAAATGAAAAGTACTCTTAGATTCCATCTTAGACCTGTCAGAATGGCTTGTATCAGTAACTCAAGGAACAGCTCCTGCTGGTGAGGGTGTGGAAAAAGGGGAACACCCATTTACTGTTGGTTGAATAGTAAACTTGTATAGTCACATGAAAATCAATATGGTGGTTCCTCAGAAAGATGGGAGTCAATCAAACTAAAGACCTAGCTATTCCACTCTCGGTCATCTAACCAAAGAATGTTTCATCCTTCCACAATGATGCTGGCTCAACCATGTTCGTTCCTATTCTATCACAATAGCCAGAAAATTAAGAAACCTAGATGTCCCTCAACAGATTGGATAATGATGGGAGTGGAAGTGGGGAGGAACTAGAGGGAGCAGAGGAAGGAGTAAATGTAATTGGGGTATATTGTATGAGAAAAAAAATCTCCTCTTAAGAAAAGGAGAATACAGAGAATCAATGAAACAAAGAGTTGGTTCTTTGAGAAACATCAACAAGATTGGCAAGCCTTTATCTAAACTAACCAAAAGACTGAGAAAGAATATCAAAATTAACAAGATCAGAAATAAAAAAATGGGGCATAACAGCAGACACTGAGGAAATCCAGAGAATCATCAGTTCATACTTGAAAACCTACACCACACAAAAATGGAAAATCTAAAAAAAATATTGAACAATTTTCTCAAGACCAGATAAACCATTTAAATAGACCTATTACACCTAAGGAAATAGAAGTAGTCATTAAAATCTCCCAACGGAAAAAAAAAAAACAAAAACAAAAAAAAACAAGGACCAGGTGGTTTCAGGACAGAGTTCTACTAGAATTTCAAAAAAGAGCTGATACCAATACTTTTCAAATTGTTCCACACAATAGAAACAGAAGAAACAATATCAAACTTTTTATGATTCTTGGATTCAGCTAAAGGATGGATCCTATTTTATAATCAGTTCTGTTAATCTGTGTCTTTATATTGGGGTTTGAGAACATTGATGTTGAGAAATATTACTGAACAGTGTTTGCTTATACCTGTTATTTTGTTGTTGTTGTTGTGTTAGTGGTGGTGAAGGTGGTGGTGGTGGTGGTGATGTGGTGTGTGTATGTGTGTGTGTTACTCCTTTGCTTTTCTAGTCTGGGATTATTTACTCATTGTCTTTTCTTGACTGAGGTCATCCATCCTCTTTTTGACTTTTCCTTCCAGCACCTTCAATAGGGCAGGAATTATAGATAGATGCTGCATAAATTTGGTTTTATCATTGAATGTCTTATTTTCCTCATCTATTGTTATTAAATCTTTTGCTTGATATAGTGGTGTTGGCTGGCATCTTTGGTCTCTCAGAGTTTCTGGAACATCTGTCCTGGTCCATCTGGCTTTTATAGTCTCCATTGTGAAATCAGGGGTTATTGTAATAGGTTTCCCTTTATATGCTACTTAGTCTTATCCCTTGTCACTTTCAATATTCTTTCCTTATTCTGTACATTTAGTGTTTTATTTGTATTGCTCAGGGGACTTTTTGTTCTGGGCCTGTCTATTTGATGTTCCATAAGCATTTTTTTTTTTGCCTTGGTAGACATTGCCTATTTAGATTATGGAGATTTTCTCTAAGTTTTGGCTGAAAATTTTTTCTGGGCCTTTAATCTGTATTTCTCCTCCTTCCTCTATTCCTGTTATTCTTAGATTTTTGTCTTTTCATGGTGTACCAGATATCCCAGATGTTTTTCCAGAATTTTTTAATTTAACATTTTTGACTGTTATATTCACTTCTTTATTATATCTTCAAAGCCTGAGATTCTCTCTTTCATCTCTTGTATTCTATTGATGAGGCTTGTCTCTGAGGTTCCTGTTCCTAAATTTTTCATTTCCAGATTTCCCTAATTTTCTGGTTTTCTTTATTGATTCTATTTCCATTTTCAGTTCTTTAACTTTTTATTTACTTCCTTGTTTGCTTATGTTTTATTAGATTTTTTTGTTGGTTTGTTGGTTTTTTTTTTTTTGTTTTGTTTTGTTTTTTCAAGAGAGGGTTTCTCTGTAGCTTTGGAGCCTGTCCTGGAACTAGCTCTTATAGACCAGGCTGGTCTCGAACTCAGTTTTATTAGATTTCTGAAGAATTTATTCATTTCCTTTTAAAGGACATCTGTCATAACCATAATGACTATTTTGCTATATTGTAATTCTCAAGGCCTTCTTTGTCAGCATTGCTGTGTTCTAGTGGAGACATATTGTCTCTCTTCATATCTGGTCTTGGTTTGTTGTGTGGGTGGTTTGTTCCTTGGTTTCTGCTGTTTTCTTTGGCTCTTAGGAGAGTGTGGTTGCTGTGTGTTGCCTGGTAGGAAATTTTTTTGAGATCTTGACAAGTTGTGACCAACCAGGGTTCTAGATAAAATATTTTCCTAGATATGGGGAGTTGACATAGGAATTGGTTAAGAGAAAAGGATTGAAGGAGTTTATTGGATGGGGAAACAGGTGTGTAAGACCCAGTGGACTCGTGTTTCTCAACCTTCCTAATGCTGGTACCCTTTAATACATATCCTTACATTGTGGTGAGCCTCAACCATAACATTATTTTATTTACTACTTTATAACTAATTGTGCAACTGTTATGAATTGTAATATAAATATATTTTTTTAGATAGAGGTTTGCCAAAAGGGTTGTGTCCCAAGGGTTGAGAACTTCTGCTGTAGAGAACTGTAAGGAAGCTGGTTTCTATTTTCCTCAAATGAAATAGGAAGCCATTTGAGTTTTTCTCAAGTACCTACTTCAGCATTTAGCAAGAATTTCATGGTAAAATGTTACTGTCACATAATATCTCTTAGTATCTTGGGGTTTATTTCTTTAGCTATTTCTCTAGTTCATTCATTTTGTTACAGATGATAGGATTTATTTCTATTTTAAGGCTCAGTAGTATTCCCCATTTGGTACATAAGCCACACAGTATTTGTCTATGAATCCATCAATGTATACTTATTTTGACTTCATATTTGATTCTCATGAATAAAACTGTGTAGTATTTGAACAAATGCAGTCTTCTCTTTACATATTAAGCTTCATTTCTGTTGGGCATATACATAATAACGGGATTCATAGATCATATGGCAATTCTAATTTTAAATTTTTGAAGAAATTTCATACTGTTTACCACAATGGCACAATTAACTTAAATTTACCTCCAAAAGTATGCAAGGGGGTCCTTTTTCCACATATTTACTAATATCTATTGCATACTGTTTTTTAATATCTTGCAAGCATTAACATTGGGAAAAAATCATGTGAAGTTTAGATTTCCAGGTCATCAGATGCATCATTATGGAGCCAGCATTAACATAAGGAGTCTTCCTAATCACCCAATAACTCTGTCAAGTTCAGCTTGAAGTAACAGAAGCAGACTCTGAGGATGCTAACCAATACTTGCGGGATGTATAGAGACTTTGGAAAAAACTTTCACTTTAAGAGTAGAAACTTTGATTAGACCTGTACCACATCTTTAAATTGGATTATTTGATAGTCTTTGTCTACTTTCTTGAGTTCTTTACATATTTTGGAGACCGGCACTCTGTCAGATGTGGGGTTGGTGAAGATATTTTCCCATTTGATCGGTTACTATTTTGTCTTATTGACTGTGTCCTTTGTATGACAAAAACTTCTCAGTTTCAGGGGGTCCCATTTATTAATTGTTGCTCACAGTGTCTGTGCTACAGGTGTTATATTTAGGAAGAGGTCTTCTGTACCCATGTGTTCTACGTTATTGCCCACTTCCTCTTCTATGAGGTTCAGTGTGGCTTGCTTTATGTTGAGGTCTTTGATCCATTTGGACTTGACTTTTGTGCATGGGGATAGATATGGATCATTTGCATTCTTCTACATAATGATATCTAGTTATGCCAGCACCATTTGTTGATGGCCAAAAAACACTTGAAATTTGCAGACAAATGGATGGTACTAGAAAGAACTATCCTGAGTGAGGTAACCCAGACCAAGAAAGACAAACGTAGTATGTACTCACTCATAGGTGGATATTAGACATAAATCAAGGGATAGCTGGTCTATAGTCCACGGCCACAGGGAATCTAGGTAACAAGAAGAACCCTAAGGGTGAAATACATGGATCACCCTGGGAAGGGGAAATAGACAAGTTCTCCTGAGAAAATTGGGATTGCGGGGGAGGATGGAAGGGGAGCCGGATAGGAGAAAGGAAGCAAGGAGGAAAAAAATGAGGGAACAGGATGGTTGCGTGAGTAAAAGGACCAAGAGGGAGAGCAAAGAAAGTGATATCTTGATTGAAGGAGTCATCATGGGGCTAGTGAGAAACCTAGCACAAGGGAAATTCCCAGGAATCCACAAGAATGACCCCAGGTAAGAACCTAAGCAATAGTAGAGTGGGTGCCTGAACTGGCCTTCCATTGTAATCAGATAGATGACTACCTTAATTGTCATCATAGAACCTTCATCCAGCAACTGATAAAAACAGATACAGAGATCCACAGTTAAGCACTGGACGAAGCTACCAGAGTCCAGTTGAAGAGTAGAAAAAGTGATAATATGAGCAAATGGGTCAAGACCATGATGGGGATACCCACAGAAACATTTGACCTTAGCTAGTGAGAGCTCACTGACTCTGGACTGACAGTGGGGGAACCTACAATAGACCAAACTAGACCCTACAAATGTAGATGACATTTGTTTGGCTTAGGTAGCATTTGGGACTGCTGGGACCAGGATTTATCTCTAGTATATGAACCGGCTTTTTGGAGCCTATTCTCTATTGAGGGATACTTTGCTAAGTTTAGAAATGGGGGGAGGGCCTTAGTCCTGTGTAAAAATGGTGTGTCAGAGTTGTTGACTCTTCATGAGAAGCCTTACCTCTCTGAGGAGTGGAAGGGAGGTGGAATGGAGGGGTAGTGGGAAGAATGAGAGGAGGGAAGGGAGTGGGAAGTTGGATTGATATGTAAAATAAGAAAATATTGATTTTATAAAATAAATGAATAAATAAAATACCCAAAAATAAGAGTAGAAACTCTGGGGAATGAAAGTGTTTTAAGACTTGTAGGCTGTGGCATTTGGGATTAAAGAAGGGAGCATTTGGATTAAAGAAGTTCCTCATTATTGATTTTCTTTTCAATTGATGTTTTAAATGAAATAATCAGGGGTGCTTGAAAGAACACACATTCCTTCAAGAAATAGTTGAGTCTCATAAGAACCAAAGAATAGGACTGGAAAGTGAGTGTTCTAGTTTCTTTGCTGCTACTATGAAAAAAAAATAATGACTAAACGCAACTTGAAAAAGGAAACAGTTTATTTCACTTTATACTTCTAGCTAACAAACAATCCATTAGTGAGGAAAACCGGAGTGGGAACTCTAGTTCAGAACCTGGAGGTACAGAGACCACAACAATAATAGTTACTCTCCTGTACTCCATGATTTGTTCAACCTGCTTTCTTATACAACCCTGGACCACCTATGTAAAAGTAGCAGTAGGCTGGGTTCTCCTACATCAAATATTAATATCTGTATTCCCCACATTCTCACAACCCAATCCAACAGAGTTAATTCCTTTTTTGAGCTAATTCAAGTTTGTGTTAAGAGTGGCTAACCACCATAATTAGGGTCAGCAGCTGGTCCTTGGAAAGCTTTGGGTAGAGGATTTGATTAGCAACATGTTTTCTCTGTAAACCCTGTTATCAATCCCCAGTAGCCTGCCATCAAAAACTTGACTCAGTATTCTGGGGCTATAACCCCAAGAACATTGAATATTATGTCTTGTTTAGAGACTTGCCAAAAGTCCAGTCAGCTGGAAGCCTCAAGCTGTAAGGGTGGATCCTTAGGGCCTATTTTTTTAAGGCTAAGCAAGAAAAGAGATAGGTACAGGAAAGAGATAACTGAGATTCTTTGCACTACACGTCAATTTTAATATGTATAAAAAAGAATGCACATGATGTGATGTTCGGAGTTTGATTTAATTCAAATTAGGAAGTAGCCCACAGTGTTCTTCTTCAGTCATTGTGGTCTCTGGGATTTTTGGAGGCTGGTAAAATGCGGTTGGAACGTTTGAGAATTCAGGACATATTTTCCTCTCTAATTCCATGGATGAATTTTACCATCTGTGTACAGAGTGGAGAGGGGAGAGGAGCACAGTTGAGGAGGCAGGACTTTGCTTTTGTCTGGATAGCATCACTAGGTCTTATCTGGATACTGAGAACAATGTCAGTTGTGGGGCATTTTTGCCTGTGTGTGATAGTCTTCTGGGAATACAGTCTTTTGTTCATGGGATTCTGACTTTTATATGACTTTTTGTGTATCTCAGTCTCAGATCTTTAGCAAACCCCATGACATAAGAAAGAACCAGGGCCAGCTCTACTGCACACGTTCCCTTTCTTCTCTGTAGCAGAGTAATGGGAAGAGGGGCTATCAGCTTCTCTGGTTACTAAACATTTTCATTTAAACTAGATGAACAGTAAATTTTGCTCACTATTTTGACAGCAAACAAATATATAAAGAAAGTCATGTAATTGAGAAAATCTGGCTCATATTCTCAGCCTATTTATATTGAGATAAAGTGAGGCTTCCTCATATCATCTATAGTCAAGATGATTATATGTTTTTTTATCACTGGCAAATAGGAGGTAGCATCTTTTATTTGAAAAAAAATTACTCATAAGGTCACTTTGTACATGTTTGTGATTTTTAAGTGGTCTCTGCACTTGGCAAGAAATAGCTACAAATGTCAATGTAAAATTTAACACGCTATAAAAATTTGTGATACACCCATCAGGAAACCCAATAGTATAATTCCATGCCTGGAAGTCTCAAGCAGACAAGGACAGTCATATAAACATCCTAGGAATGAGTAAGGGAGACATCATGTGCAGGCACGGTGACAATGCCAAATTTAACCCACACTGTTTCAAAATGCTCTAGAAAAGCTATGATCCAACAGCCCAGAGCCCTTTTCATATTCACTTAGCATTTTCCTCCTCTAGTTATCATTATTTTATGAGTGTGTTTTTTAAACCATATTTTTACTTATATTTGAATCTAAGTCATACACGAAGGAAGAATTTAACTCACAATATGTGCTTCTTAATAGCAGTTAAGCACTCCAGTTTCTGATCTTAGCTTAGAAGGATGGATGACCACCATTTAATAAGACGTGAAACAATTGCAGAGGTGAAATGAGGTTGTTCATCCTAACGACAGTGAATCATAAGTCTCCAGTGGAGACACCACTATAGTATGGGAAAGCCCACTGAAACAGTGCCCCTGCTTGCTGAAAGTTCTTCCTACTCATGAAGCTCAAAGACTAACTTGGGGCCCAACAAAAATATGTCTTTTTAAAATTGATAAATTCCTTTTACAGAGATAAATAAATCAGTAAAACTTAGATAGCTTCAACTAAATTCTGGTTGACTCTCAACATTTCTGAAGCTTTTCTGAATTTATCATCTTTAGTAAATTAAAGGTGAATTAATGAGCTTCGGAAAGGCTAAAAAAGTAAAATTGACTTCTTTTGCCATTCTTTACCATGTCATTGGGGAAATCTGCCAATATTTACCATTTCACTGGGGGAATTCTGATAATCTTTACCATTTCATCAGGATGTGCTATGAGGTTACAAGTTTCCCCAAAGCCTACAAGCTCTTTGCCCTAAATATTCGTATTACTAGACATAGTGACACAGAAACTGATGTCTAAAGGAAGTTTAATGGGAAATTTTTAACTTACCAAAAGAATATCCAGTTGAAGCCTTGAATTTTTATTATTTACATACATTGCCCAAAGTGGTCTCAGTTGATATGTCAATGGCATGTGTATTGATAAACATGAACTTGAGTCTTTAGAAGCTTGTATCTTATACTATGCAGCCCTGGATGGCCTGAAACTCATTATGAAGACCAGGATGCTCTCAGTTCTCATATAAATCAGCCTCTCTAAGATCTAGGGTGAAATTTTATGAAAACATATTTAATGTGTTCTACATAAAAGCACTAGCAGCTTTGCAATGGTGATGAATCTACACTAGATAGCATAAACCTGGGCCCATTGTCTTGACTGTCCTCCAGGAACTATTTGCTCTTGAGAAATATTATTCAACTTACAAACATCTTGATATGATGTGGATTGATAAGAAGATACAATCCAGTACCTTTCATATCTCCATTCTAGTCTCTTCTTCACCATGAATGTAATTTGTGCACTGATCACCACGCAACAGAAAAAGAAGAGTTCTATAAAGTTTCTATGCCTCTGCTGGCTCCCCACCTTACAATTAACTCCCTGAGTCTCCTTCCTGAAATACATTGCTACTCTTGATCTCTACTGCTTGTTTAAATAGCGTTTTTGCTTCTAGACATTGAGCTCGGACAGAGGATTAAACTATGCTTGGCTACTTCTTAAAGGCATACCCATAAAGCATGGGTTTGTGTGGGTGAGGATGTGGGCAAGGATCTGGTAGGAGGTGTGGAAGGGGAATATTTTGTATGAAAAAATTTCAATAAGAAATATAAAAATAAGAAGCAGACAGTTTTTGTAATCTTGTTCTGTAATGTGTACTAAAAACATTTATGTCATTTTAAGAATGCAACTATTGAAATCTCAGATGCATCCTAGCACTAGGTTGGTTGCCAGGCCAATGAAAAGGGTATGAATAACAGAAGCTCTGTAAATGGAATTGCTTTGATATATTTACTGTGATCCATATGCACATCTACCTATTCTGTTGTGGGCCAGTGGCCCTCATTCCTCTCTGATGCATGCTAAATAGCATATTGAGCCTGGTGCAAGAGTGAAAACCAAGGAGGGAAACAAAGAAACAACTAATTATTTTTGCAAAGCTCTATTTGCTTAATTGTGCTAAGTAAAAATGAGCCTGGGGATGCTAAGTCATTTAAATAGTGTTAAATAACAATGATATTCATGAACTGAATATAGATTGTGTCTTCAGTTCTATTTGCTAAATTATACTACGTGCTACAGGACATTGTTAAAAAGATAAATATACTGACAGGAGGTGTCATGTATTTTTTGTGGTCCCCACTGGGTAGTCATATTGTTTGTGAATATATCCTGGCAAATATAATTCAATACATTTCTAAAGGTTTTTGTTTTCCTTTTTATGCCGTCTTAAGAGTACAACTATTGAAATCTAAACCAAAAGAAGGTTATGTATATTATTGTAGATTCTTTCTGAATTTCTGCTAGTGTTGATCAATTTGTATTTCCCAAGTTTAATTCATGTACTCTTTGGAGTTACCAAAACAAAACAAAACAAAAAGCACTTAACTTCCCATGTTAAATTTTCACATCTAACAATTCATGTTACAGATAACCCTGTTAGATCCTGAGGGGCTCACTGGTGATTATGCTGAACTAAAAGTGCAGACAGTACGAAGTCCTAAGGGTGAGGAGAACTGAAGTTTGGGTTGGAAAGATCTCTAGAAGCTGAAGACTGTGGCCACAGGAATCCCTCAGTTATAAACAGACAACAGTTGTCATTTTATTACAGCTAAATTGCTTTGCAAAAGGGTCTCGGCAGATTCAAAGTATAAACATATCCTAATAGTTAAAAGAAAAACATCTCTCCAGAGCTTCATCCAAGGGCTGGTTTCCCAGCCTGCCCTCTCTCCACACCCATAATGAAAAAAACAAAATCAAGATTTGATGACTATGACACTCGTGTCATTTAATCCCAGATTATAAAGACATTCATCTAAGTTTCAGTTATGAGCTGATTTTCAATGATTTAACTGCTTCTTTCATGAGGTGATATTTCAGTTTGAAATTGACATAGGTGTCTATTTGCAGTCAGACAAGCTCACCCTTGCATTACTTACAGGAGCTCACCAAAGTCTGTCCATTCACAAGAAAGACTATGTTGTAACATGTAAACCATTTTCCATAGCCCCTTAGCAAGTGATGACCATATTTTCATACTTCTAGCAGAATGAGGTACAGGTGAAGGAAAAGTAACAACACTAAATAAAAGTGATGTGTTTATCTGTGTTTGAAGTTTGGCATCTGTATCTTTACTATTTGCCTTCATACAGAGCATTGGTGGGAAAGTTAGAGTTTCTCATGTTTTGGGAAGGGAATTTATAACTGATGAATCATCCTGTTACCAAGGTTTCATAGAAGATTTTGGATGGAATTAAGGGAAATTCTGATAGGATATGGTTTTCTAACTTACCAGTCGTGTTACTTTACTTTTCTGGCAAACCTAACATGATTTGTACAGAGTCCTGCCAAATGCTACTATTTTACGGGACTTGAGACAGTTACATCAATGCTTCAATGACTCCAACACCCTTGCACCTGTTTCAATGCATGCTTTATTTCCTACAGTTTTGTTCAAACAACTAGCACAGACTGCTTGCTTCTTTAGTATTGTTTGGCAGAGAGCTAAAAACACCATTTTTCCCCCCAGTATCTTCACTATGTTTTCTTTCAAGAATGGGAGAAGAGTTTAACTGGGAAGTTATACATTTCCTTTATGATTGCTAACACCTCAGGTTCACGTGTTTCTCATACCTGACTTGTGCTGACTTACTTACTCGTGAAAGTATTTTGCTGAGTTAAGAGCATGCTAAGCGAAATATGGACCGATCAGATATCCCATCAGTGAAAAAATGGTAACAGATGTTTCTCATCCCAAGATAGCCTTGGGGAAGCTAAATGGAGTTTTTTCCATGATTCCCAGATGCTGTGTGCTCTGCCTGGGTTCCCAGGATTCACATAAATGAAGACACACTAGGGTCAGCAAATAAGAACTCCCTAGATGAAATACTTAGAGTAGGAATAGGCCTAATCACGAAAGGCAATACACATCTGGAATTCAAAGGCATCCAGAGGAACTCTGTATTTGAATGTGGGTCACTTTTCCAAAACTTTCTTGTGTTCAATAAAAAAAGGAAAAAGCTCTATTAATCAGCTACTATTAAGTTTCTTCTTTTCTTTAAAGTTTTCTTTAATATTTCGAAAATAATACCACAGAGGGAGATAATGGCTGTAAGGACAAGGAATGAGTTCTAAAGTTAAGGGGATGAATTATTCAAGATTCCTTGGGCTTTCACAATGATGCTACAAACTCCCCCCATGTTTAATAACTGTCATATCTTCAAACATACAGATTAGAAGCATAAATACTTCTCTCATTGGTTGATCTTTACAAGTACATAGCCCCATTTGTATGATGAGACAATGCACAGAAATATAATACATGGACCACTTGTTTTAGGAGCATTTTATGAGTAAAATATTGAAAGTTCACAAAAGTTCTACAAGAAGGACATTACTGTTGTTTTCCGACACAAAGGAAGAAACTGGATAATGGAGATTAAGTGGAACTTTTCTATTTACATGGCTAAGAAGTGCAGCAGTATTTAGTATTGATACCAAATATTCTGGCTTCAGAAACCGAGCTTGGAAATTGTATGGCTCACTGACAGTTTCTGGATTAAAAATTCATCTCCAGAGCTGATTGTGTTTCCAGTGCAATAGGACCCAAATAAGAACATATTGCTATTGCTTGCAAGTTCAATAATGGCTTTGTGAGACCTGCAATCGCCTCTTCACTCCACCACATGTGGGGTTAGTCATCTTAGCAAAGTGACAATGCTTTGCTGAGTATTTGGGTCTGTAGCTTCAAAACTGGGGCATGGTGTGTAGACCTTAGAAAAATCTAGATGTCTTCTCCTCTCTCTTGAAACCCAGGATTCTTGAGTTGTGTATCGTTTACCACATACATATCTGTAGGTTGGTGATTTTTTAAAAACACCTTCTAATTACATCAAGAAGAACACAGCTGGAACATGACAATGAAGCAGGAGACTAGCATGTGTGCGACTCTGTTTTGTTTTTTTTTTGTTTTTGGTTCAGTATTTACATCATAATTTTCACACACAAGAACTCCAAATAAAAAGAAAGAAAATTAGCATGAAAAGCTATTATGTCAACTGTCAAGTAAATTAGAGCCACTGCTGTAGTGTTTTTTTTTTTTAAGGCTAAGCATAGGTTGTCATGGAGATGGCATCAACCAAACAATCCCTTCTTAGCTACTGTTGACGGAGGCTGTATGTCTGGTTTTATCACATTTGAGGGTCTTGGCTGAAATCCAAAGAACTGCTGAGAAAGATTATTGTGTGATGGAACAATTAGGATTGACTTCCTCAAGAAGTTTAGAGTAAAATATGTAAAATCTTACTCCTATATTAGATATTGCACATTTGATGTATTTTAATGCCTCCCAGGAGCAAGGCAAAATGAAGTTATAGATAGCTAATGCTGTTCTGTGATTAAAATAAGTCACCAAAAATCTATGTGTGGAAGAGAACTTAGCTTTAGATTGTCAATTCTTTCTTAACAGAATAAGTACTTTTTAATATATATATATATATATAATTCTTTGAGACATTCATATATACATACAATGAACTTTTTCATGTTAGGAACAAACACTCCCATACAAGTCCTCCTGAATTCCAGCTCCAGTTCACCTCCAAACTTCATGTCCTTCCTTATCCTACTAAGTACTGATAGTGCTGCCTGGACATTCATGAATGTGTGGTCATTTACCAGGCATGGTCAACCTTCCACAGAGCATACCCCAAAGGAAAACTGACTTTCCCTTTCGTGGTACCCATCGTCAGTCACTACTCTGCTGGGATTGGAGGCTAGTTGGTACAACCCTCCTTCATTTTTCTTCACAAGATTACTGTATTGAGCTCGTGTGCGTCATATGCAGTCAACCACAGTGGTGTGAATTAATTTGTGCAAATAATGTTCTGCCATGCCTAGCAGACACTGTTTCAGCCAAGTTTTTTTTTCCCATATATCTTGCTCTTAATTCTTTCTGGTCCCTCTTGTTTATAGTTTCCTAACTGTCTTTGGTAGGAGAGATGCAATATAGATGTATTGTTTATAGCAGAGCACTCCAAGGATACGTGTTCTTTGGAGTTTGACCAGCTTTAAATCTGCATTAATTATTGTCCAATGTACAAAGATGCTTCTCCAATAAAGACCAAGGGATACACTAATCTACCGTATAGAGATAAGTGTTTAAATAAAAATTTGGATGGAGGTGGGTGGTCCTTGGACTTCCCACAGGTCAGGGAACCCTGATTGCTCTTCGAGCTGATGAGGGAGGGGGGACTTGCTCGGGGGAGGGGGAGGGAAATGGGAGGCAGTGGCAAGGAGGAGGCAGAAATCTTTAAATAAATAAATAAATAAATTTAAAATAAATAAATAAATAAAAATTTGGTAGCAGTAGACTCACTCACACGGCCTATGAGCTTCCCAGCCTCCAGTTTTTGAACAGTTGCAGTAGCAGATAGAAGTTTTCTCCTTTGGAGCAGGTCTTAAACCCCATCAGAAAATAGTCACCAGCACAGTATTCATGCCACTCTTGCAACTGTGCACACATCTTCTCAGGCTGGTCCTTGTCTCTCACACAGTTCATCCCTGACTGAGGTTTTTGAGGATCTTTCTCTTCTAGCAGCCCACGTGGCACCATGAAGTACCCTGAAAGCTAACCAACAGGAAAGAAGCTTCTAGATCTGTAAGAATTTGATTTCCCAGGGTCTTGTGACCAAAATTTATGGTGTTTTCATCAATAAGGCTTTATCATTCATCTTTGGTTCTTTTTCAAGTGGAATAGCAATAGCCCGATCTTGTTTTGGAGGTCTCTAATCAACAATATTAAGAGATATATTCTACAGCTGGTACTGGGATTTTTATATGATAAGGTATGGAATCTTAGAGGAACATAATTCCCATATAGAGTAACTGCATTAAAACTCATATATAGTATGTTTCCATTGGGGATTTAAAAAATATTATTAAAGTTAGATATTTCTATCCTGACATGAAGGATGATTTTCGTCATTTTTTTTCAAGTTCAGTCCTGTGCCTTTGTGTGTATTTAAATTCTGGACTTGTTTCTAGGTTCCAGTTTTGTTTTGTTTAGACTTTGTTTGGTTTCTATCTGTTGCCAGTCATAAATCCTCAAGAATTTCCCATGGCCATGTGAGAGGAGTGGCAGGTAGCAATTGAAGTTTGAAGTTTAAGCCCTACAGGAGAAAAATCCCTCATGGGTGAATCTCAGGCCCTGAAACCACAGACTTTGGGGATTTCCATTTGAGTCCTGTGTTGCTGGAGGCTGGACCCCTGGACAGTAGAAAAGTGTGGTATGGTGAGAATAAAATTTCTCATGTGAGCAGAGGGCAATTGATTCATTCCTCTGATAGAACTTCCCCCTTATTGGCTTCATGCTATGTAGGGTGATGGGTAGGTCCTTTCCCTGCTGTACTGAGAAAGTACTTCAGTCTCAACACACCTCTCTCAGTCTGCTGGATCCTCTTCAGACTTTCAGGTGGAAACCAGCCAATAATACCCTGAATCTATGCTTCAGTAGACTTCATCTCTTCTGATCACGTGCTATCCTGGGCTTATGAACAAAACACTTGTTTATCAATTATTGCGAGTCTTTTCTTATTAGCTCTCGATGCCTTGAAAACTGGGTGCATCCCAGTATCACTGTCTACCTTCTCTCCTCTGCTCTTGACAATGCCCAGAATCTGAAAGGCCTTTTATCTTGAACTTTCTCACAATACAGCAACTGTGGAGAAAATCTTTAGCCTTCCCTACTCTACAGACACTCCCTCTATCAAGAGACTACCACCTGCTTCTCCCTCTTGATAGTCTCATCTTCCCAAAACCCTCCCTCCTTTTGCAAAGAAAATTCCTTCATCCAACTCAACTCAGAGCAGCAGACTCTTGATCTAGGAACACAGCGTGCTAGGAAAGTTTGGAAAATCAGGGAGAAAATAAAATGTTGTGTAGCTTTATCTGATTGTCATATTCTCTACTATTTCCCAGCAATCCATCAAATGTAGGATATTTGGGGAACCAGTATTCATTCCTCTATTTGATATTTGCTGTTGTCAGCAGCCAAAATTCAGTATGAATGACTCTTCCACATCCATTACTTTTCCTTCTGGTGGTGGAAGCCTTCTGATGTGATACCCCTCACCTCCTGTACCTTGCTGTCTGCTGTTCCAAAGGGGAGGAGGAGAGGCTTCCTTTTGATTGTTTATTTTTTTCATTGATTGCTTATTTGTTAAAAGGCTCAACCTTTCAAATTAAGCCCCTTCTTTATCACTGACAGAAATCCATTATTTTTAGTGTTTACTTTTTTAAACAATCTTTTTATTTTATATATGAATTTATTGGTTCCTTGAGAATTTCATATAATGCATTTTTATCATATTTATATTCTTCTCTTCCTCCAGCCCTTTCCAGATCACCCCCATTCCCTACACACCCAATTTCATATTCTCTTTATATTTTTTCAGGCATCAAGTCCAACTAGTGAAATCCATATATGCTTTAATATGTAGCTTTCCATTGGAGTGGTTGACTTACCAGGGGCAATACTTAAAGAAAACTGACCTGCCTCTCCCTCTTCCTGCAGTTATCAGTTAATAATAGCTCATCAGCTAGGTGTGAGACTTAATGTCTAGCTTTCTTCTCTGTTTTGGGATATGGGATGTCATTGCATCTTTCAGTCCTCATTAGAAAAGTTTTCACCTGCAGTACAATATGAGTAACACAGAGGTGCATAACTGGTCAAGGTGTAGAGAATAAGATACTGTGGAATGCTCAGACCTATATAGGATATGTATACATATGTCATATATATATATATATATATATGATATATATATATATATATATATCACATCCCTTCTTCCCAAAGCTCAGGCATCTTTGAGAAAGAAACGATGGAATAAACATACAAGCCAGAGGTGATAGATGACTACAAGGTACATTTGTAATACAGGAGATCCTGTGTACATATGAACTCCTACCAGTTGTGATAGCTTACACAAGACATATGTAGGCTCAAGGCAGAACAAATCCCAGTGAGGAAAGACTTTCTCATATGTAATTTAGAAAGGGTAAGATAGCCCTAGACAATACGCCCAAATGATCCCTTCCAACACTGAGAAGCAGCCTTCTGCAGAAAACGTGGGCTTGCATTTGTTCCCCCCCCTACTCACAGAGAAGCTGTGAATTTTCAGAATGGCCTGTACTTGATTAAAATAATGTCTTTTATCCTTTCTTCCTTCCTTCCTTCCTTCCTTCCTTCCTTCCTTCTTTCTTTCTATATTTATTCTTCTCTCATATATTACATGTTGACTACAGTTTCCCCTCCCTCCTATCCTCCCAGTCCTCCCCACCCCCATACTTATGTCTATCCTAGATCTCTTCTGTTTCCTTTCAGTAAAGGGCAGGTATCCCAGGCACAGTGACCAAACATAACATATCAAGTTACAGCCAGACTAGGCACATACCCTCAAATTTAGGCTGGATGAGGCAACCCAGTATGATGCTTGGCTTTTTTTTTTTTTTTGGATGCAGTATTTGTTTAAAATGCTTTGCCAATCAAAGACATTAGCCATTTCCTTCTTTTAACTTTGTCAATGTTAAAAGCACTGCTTTCATTTACCTCCTCTTTGACTTCTCCTGTACTTCCTTTCTTTGCTTTTCTTTTCTACTCCCTCACATTCCTCCACCTTCATTTCTTTTTTTCTTACTCAATATTTTTGAAACAGGATTATGCTATCTAGTGTGGCTTAGTGTTGGAACTAATTGAGTCCTGGCCTTCAGTTGCTCTTCCCTGCTAAAGCCTTCTAATTGAAGTTACTAAAAGCTGTACTTTGTGATCAGAGGATGAGATTTTCACCTGTTGGCCATTAACTGCAGGGTGTTTAAGCCTCCATGGTGCTATTAAAGAAGGGCTTTTGTACCAGCGATTGGAAGTCCCTGTGTTGGTTTGTCTCTGCGTGTGTTTCCTCAATCTCCAGCCCCTTGCCCGAAGCTCACGAACTGGATTCTAGCGCATAGAGCACAGACAGGGGGCAGGGTGCCTGGCAGCTTAGAACTTGCTATGAAGCTCAGGATAGCTTTGTGAACTTACAATCACCATGAATGAGTTTCTCAGAGGCTGGGATTACCACTGTGTACAAACGTGGCTGATATCATCTGCCTTATTTTTATTTATTAATTTGTTTAGAACTTGGCCAGGGCAAGTGAATTATTACGGGCTCTAATTTTAACGAAGTTAATTATACATACACACATACACCACACACACCTCATCCTCTCAATATTAACACTCTGTGTCCAGTTCCCATGTCCAGGTCCTCTCTACTGTTCAATGGAGTGTGCGAAGACAGAGGTAAAACTGTGCCATATTCAAATACTGAAGCCCCAAGCTCTGTACTTAGTCTCTGGTTCTTAATTCCATCATGCATAACTCAATGGTGTTAAGAATTAATGCCTGCTTTCCAGAGTGGTTGCACAAGTTTGCATTCCCACCAGCAATGGGTGAGTGTACCCCTTTCTCCACAACCTCTCCAGCAAAGGCTATCTTTGGTGTTTTTTATTTTAGCCATTCTGACAGGTGTAAGATGGTATCTTAAATTTGTCTTGATTTGCATTTCCCTGATCGCTAAGGAAGTTGAGCATGACCTTAAGTGTCTTTTGGCCATTTGAAGTTCTTCTGTTGAGAATTCTCTGTTCAGATCAGTGCCCCATTTTATAATTGGGTTGATTAGCCTTTTACGGTCTAGTTTCTTGAGTTCTTTATATATTTTGGAGATCAAACCTTTGTCAGTTGCAGGGTTGGTGAAGATCTTCTCCCAGTCAGTGGGTTGTCTTTTTGTCTTAGTGACAGTGTCCTTTGCTTTACAGAAGCTTCTCAGCCTCAGGAAGTCCCATTTATTCAATGATGCCCTTAGTGTCTGTGCTGCTGGGGTTATACATAGGAAGTGGTCTCCTGTGCCCATGTGCTGTAGAGTACTTCCCACTTTCTCTTCTATCAGGTTCAGTGTGTTCGGACTGATATTGAGGTCTTTAATCCATTTGGATTTGAGTTTTGTGTTTCGGTTTCTCAGGAAATTCGGGATCAACCTACCCCTGGATCCAGCAATACCACTCTTGGGAATATACCCAAGAGAGGCCCTATCATACAACAAAAGTATATGTTCAACTATGTTCATGGCAGCATTGTTTGTAATAGCCAGAACCTGGAAACAACCTAGATGCCCTTCAATGGAAGAATGGATGAAGAAAGTATGGAATATATACATATTAGAGTATTACTCAGCAGTAAAAAACAAGGACTTCTTGAATTTTGCATACAAATGGATGGAAATAGAAAACACTATCCTGAGTGAGGTAAGCCAGACCCAAAAAGAGGAACATGGGATGTACTCACTCATATTTGGTTTCTAGCCATAAATAAAGGACATTGAGCTTATAATTCACGTTCCTAGAGAAGCTAAATAAGAAGGTGAATCCAAAGACAAACACATAGGCATCCTCATGAATATTAACCTTCATCAGGCGATGAAAGGAGACAGAGACAGAGACCCACATGGGAGCACCGGACAGAAATCTCAAGGTCCAAATCAGGAGCAGAAGGAGACGGAGCACGAGCAAGGAACTCAGGACCACGAGGGGTGCACAATGGGGATGTTCTATTGGGATCTCACCAAGGCCAGCTGGCCTAGGTCTGAAAAAGCATGGGATAAATCCGGACTAGCTGAACATAGCGGACAATGAGGAATACTGAGAATTCAAGAACAATTGCAGTGGGTTTTTGATCCTACTGCACGTACTGGCTTTGTGGGAGCCTAGGCAGTTTGGATGCTCACCTTACGAGACCTGGATAGAGGTGGGCAGTCCTTGGGCTTCCCACAGGTCAGGGAACCCTGATTGCTCTTCGAGCAGATGAGGGAGGGGGACTTGATCGGGGGAGGGGGAGGGAAATGGGAAGCGGTTGTGGGGACGAGGCAGAAATCCTTAATAAATAAATAAATTTAAAAAAATAAAAAAAAAAGAATTAATGCCTGACATTATTGGAGAGAGTCACTGGGACTGAGTATATAAATGAGTCTCCTTCGTTGCTTCTGGCACATCAGTTTCTGGCTGCGTGAAGTCAGAGAACTCATGTGTCTAAGTATTTCATCACTAATTTTCCCAAATGATTATTTCAGTAAAGTGAAGACCACATATCTATCTACACATTCTTTTAGCCACCAAATTGCCTCTTGTAATGGCTATTTATAACTTGGATTTCTTACTCCATCCAGTTCAGGAGCCTCTATTTCTTTATGGAGTTATTTCCTCATTTTTCAAAACACTGTTATGTGGATTTATAATGTTCCAATATCATATGTCTCAGTCAAAAACCAGAAAGGAAAAACATATGAATAAGCTGTCTGGCTCTCCAAATTCTAGCTGGATTTTGGAAATCTGAATATCTACCCTTCTTGGTTGGAGGCAGTGGTGGTAAAGATGGAAAAGGTTTTGTAATAAAAATACAGCTGAAGGATTTGGATCCCTGTGAATTAAATTGTGTATATGGGTGGAGCAATACTCTATCCTAAGTTATACTGAGGGGTCCATGTCTATTTCTGAATAGATAAGCACAAATTAGTCACAATGGGGGTTATTACATGTGATTGCATATTGTCACAATGAAGAGCACCTTAGAGAAACTTTTAAATGGAGGACAGGTTTATTTTGACTCCCAGGTTCAAGGTGTGAGATCATGGTCTCCTGGCTCTGTTGTATCTGGATCATAGTGAGAAAGAATAATTATGATGGGAAAGTCATGTAGCATAAGAAAAGAGGCTTGCCTCATCACAGTCATGAAACAGGCAGAGAGAACTAAATGGGAACCCAAGACAGGGCATCGAACACAAAGACATGCTCCCAAAGACTTCTGCTTCAGTTGGATTTGCCTTCCATGTTTCTGTCACTTCCCCCATTTTTTCATTGACAATTCATCAATGCTTTAACACTGATAAGGTCAGAGCCCTCAAGATCCATTCACTTCCCCAAATTCTACTTGTGAAGCATATGGTATTGTCCAAAACTTCAATAAAAGTACATTGCATAGCTATATTATAGCAACCGACTTAAGATAATAAGGGAAGATACAACAAACTGGATTTCCTTTCTTTCTTTTTAAAAATTTATTAGATTTTTTAAAAAAAATACCAATCCAAGTTTTCACTCCCTCCCTTCCTCCCATTCCCTCCACACACTCTTCCACCCGTCCCTGTTATAAACCTCAGAGAGGGTAAGGCACATTGCTTTGAGGAAGATCCAAAGCCCTCCCCACTATATCTAGGCTGATCAAGGTATACATCCAATCTCCATGCTCCCAATTTTGTCAGGTGATCTTGTCTGTTTCCTATTTCCAGGTGGATATATATATATATATATATATATATATATATATATATATATGATTTTCTTTAGGTTCATCTTATTTCTTAGCTTCTCTAGGATCATGAACTATAGGCTCAATGTCATATATATATATATATTATACATAATATATATAATGCTTAGAGCTAGTATCCACTTATGAGCGAGTACGTACCATATTTATCTTTTTGGCTCTGGGTTACCTCACTCAGGATAGTCAAACTGGATTCCTGAGTTATTCTCTTTAAGAATAAGTTTGGAAAGACCTCTGATCCTCTGTAATCTGCCTAAGTTGCTTACAGTTAATTATGGAAATAGCTCAAGTCCCTCAGCAGCAATGGGCAATGAATGATACCTGGGCAGTGGTTCAGATTGCTTCATTTGTGTGTATGTTCATTCAAATCCACATTAAATTTAGATGAAGACATAAACTCATAGATACCAGAGTGGACAAAAAAATAAAAACATTGGATCTGCTTTTTCATTTATTGTTTTATATACAATTTCAACTAAGTTGCAACATTATATTAATAATTTCCTTATTTCCTTTCCTGAATACCATAACGTGTATGGCCCATATCCAGCATATGAGCAGGTAGGCTGTACTTTTAATTGGAGTTAGAAAATCAAGTGGAGATGTTTCTTACAGATATTTGGATATTTTTCCAATTCATTATTAGAGATACTTAATTGAAGAAAAATTATGGATGAGAAGAATGCTTAATTGTATAGTTTCTTACACCTTTGCCAAATCCCCCTCAAGAGACATTGAGCTAATGGCACTCTAAGAGCAGAATTTGAGAGCATTCAGTTGTTTCAATTCTTTGCAAAAAAAAAAATGGATTTTCTCAATCTGTTTAATGCTATATAGTCTGTTTTCCTTCCTTCCTTTTTTCCTTCCTTTCTTCCTTCCTTTCTCTCTCTCTCTCTCTTTTTTTCTGTTTGTTTATTTGAGACAGGGTTTCTCTTTGTAGCTTTGGTACCTGTCCTGGAACTACCTCTGTAGACCCGGCTAGCCTTGAACACACAGAGATCTGCCTGCCTGCCTCCTCTGCCTCCTGAATAATGCTGGAATGAAACACAAGTGTCACCACAACAACCTAAACTATTTGGTTTACAAGATCCTAGCAAAAGCTTCAGGAAGGATGGTTTTCAGACACATGCACACCTACACACCTACACACCTACACACACACACACACACACACACACACACGCTTATGCAAATACCACATACACACAAACACACACATACCTATGTGAATGTATGTATGTATATGTATGCATATTTGTTTACAAATATCCTGTCTTAATTACCTCTCTCTTTTTTATTTTAAAACAATCTTTTCTAATTTTACATACCAAATGAAACTCCCTCCCCTCCTTCTTGTCTCCTCATCTTGTCCTTCTTGTCCCTTCACCTTCCCCCTACCTCAACCTCCATCTAGTAAGGCTCTCATGGGGAGTAAACAAAGTCCGACACATCACTTTGAGGCAGGAAAAAAAGCAACCTCCCATATATAGGCTGAACAAGGTATTCGTCCAAAGAGAATGGACTTCAAGAAACCAGTTCAAGCACTAGGGATAAGACTGGGTCCCACTGCCAGTAACCCCCCAGACTGCCACGGCCATATAAATGTAACTCACATTCAGAGGGCCTAGTTTGGGCCTATGCAGGATTCCCAGCTGTCAATCCAGAGTCAGTGAGTTCCCACTAGCTCAGCTCAACTGTTTTTGTGGGTATCCCCATCATGGTCTTGACCCATTTGCTCTTCTCTCTCTTGGACTAGACTCTGAAAGCTCATCCCAGGGCTAGCTGTACATATCTGCATCTGCTTCCATCAGTTACTGGATATAGCTTCTATGATGACAATAAAGGTAGTCATCAATTCTGATAATAAGGGAAGGGCAGTTTGGGTAGCCCCTCCACTATTGCTTAAGGTCTTAGCTGGAGTCATCCTTGTAGATTCGTGGGGATTTCCTTGGGTTTCTTGCTAGTTCCATAATGGCTCCCTCAATCAAGATACCTCTTTCCTTCATCTCCCTCTCTGTCCTCCCCCCCCGTCTTGGCCATCCCTTTCCCTCATGTTCTCCTTCCCCCTCCCCTTCTCTCCTCTCCCTCCTCTTCTGCCCTCCTTTTTTTACCCTCCAAATTTTCTCAGGTGCCTCACACAGCACCCCTGTCTGTGCTCTGTGTGCTACAACCCAGTTAGTGAGCTTCGGGCAAGGGGCTGGAGGTTGAGGAAACACACGCAGAGACAGACTGACACACAGACCTTCAATCGCTGGTACCAATAGCCCTTCTTTAATAGCACCATGGAGGTTTAAATACCCCACAGTCAATGGCCAACAGGTGAAAATCCCATCCTCTGATCCTCTAAGCTAGGCACAGCTTCTAGTAACTTCAATTAGAAGGCTCTAGACAGGGAAGAGCAACTGAAGGCCAGGACTTAATTGGTCCCAACACTCAGGGGATCTTGTCTATTTCTCATTCGCATGGGGATCCTGTATGTTTCTCTTAGGGTTCTCCTTGTTACCAAGCTTCACTGCTTTTATGGACTAAAGATTGGTTATCCTTTGCTTTATTTCTAATATCCACTTATCAGTGAGTACATGCTGTGTTCATCTTTCTGGGTCTGGGCTACCTCACTCAGGATTTTTTTCTAGTTCCATCCATATGCCTGCAAATTTCCAGATGTCATTGTTTTTACCTCTGAGTAGTACTCCATTGTATAAATGTACCACAGTTTCTTTATTCATTCTTCTGATGAGGGGCATCAAGGTTGTTTCTAGGTTCTGGTTATTATGAATAATGCTGCTATGAACATAGTTGAGCAAATGTCCTTTTGGTATGAATGTGCATCCTTTAGGTATATGCCCTAGAGTGATATTGCTGGGTCTTGAGATAGATTGATTTCCAATTTTCTAAGAAACTACCCTATTAATTTCCAAAGTGATTGAGCAATTTTGCACTCCCAACAGCAATGGAGGAGTGTTCCTCTTACTACATATCATCTCCAGCCTAAGCTGGAGTTTTTTGATGTTGTAATAGGAGCAGCGGTGCTGCTTTCCCAGCACCCGGCTGCTCGCATGGCTAGCTTTACCCAAAATAATTACATGGAAACTGTATTCTTTTAAACACTGCCTGGCCTATTAGTTCCAGCCTCTTATTGGCTAGCTCTTACATATTAATCTAACCCATTTCTAATAATCTGTGTAGCCCACGAGGTGGCTTACCAGGGAAGATTTTAACCTGCGTCTGTCTGGAGTGGGAGAATCATGGCAACTGCCTGACTCAGCTTCTTTCTCCCAGCATTCTGTTCTGTTTTCTCCGCCTACCTAAGGGTTGGCCTATCAAATGGGCCTAGGCAGTTTCTTTATTAATAAGAAATCACTCCCACATCATTTCCTCTTTTTCTGTTTAAACAAAAAAGAAAGGCTTTAACTTTAACATAGTAAAATTACATATAACAAAACAGTTATCAAGCAAGAATTACAGTTACAATATTTATATCTATTTTATCTTTTACCATAACAAAGGAAAACTATAACTATCTATCCATTCTTCAACTCCATCAAAGATTCCAGAAGGATATAATATTACCTAAGCAAACAAGAAATCCAAAACTCTAGAAATGACAGAGACATCTCACTGCCTGGAAAGTCACCCAAAGTTCCTCTGTACCATTGGGGCATCCATTTCGGCCTTCAGGCCCATAGTATCCAGCAGACATTTCCATGAAGCAGGACATTCCAAAGACAGTTCAGTCACTATCTGCTGTGTCCTGTAGAATGTCTCGAAGACTCCTTCATGAATCAGGAACCCCAAAAGACCATCTCACCTTTAGGCAAGTTCAGCAGTCCTCTCTCTGCAGGTTCTCTGTGTCCAGTTCATGCAATAGTCCAGGCAAGAGCAGTTTTTTGCCCAAATGGCTATCAAGCTCCATAAGGATCCTGAAGTAATAAGAGCGGCGGGGCTGCATCCCCAGCACCCCGGCCGCCTGGCTAGCTTATGCCCCGAAATAATTACACAGACACTGTATTCTTTTAAGCACTGCTTGGCCCATTAGCTCTAGCCCTAACTGGCTAATTCTGATATCCCGATCAACCCATTTCTAATAAACTGTAGCACCGGTCTTACTGGGAAGATTCTAGCCTACGTCCATCCTGGGTTGGAGCTTCATTGCGTGTCCCTGCCCGGGAGCGGGGCATGGCGTCTCTGCTCCAGAGAGCAGAGCTGTCAGTCTGAGCTCACTTCCTCTTCCTCCCAGCATTCTGTTCTGTTTACTCCTCCCACCTATGTTTTAACCTATGAGGGCCAGCCAAGCAGTTTCTTTATTGCTTAACCAATGAAACCAACAGATTGATATATGACACTCCCACATCAGGATCCTCTTCGATGCCCATCTTCCTCTTTAAGTAGATTGGCACTGTCAGGAGCAGACATGTCTCATTGTCATGAAAAACCCTAAGTTATTAAAATATTTTAAATGCCCTATTCTGCAGTCTTTGAAAGATATGAAGAATGCCTATCTGAAATATATCTCTATATATCTAGAAAATCTAAGTAACATGACTACAAGCTTTACTATTATCGATGATTATCCATTAACAACCTATATTTTTAATTATACAGTACATTTTAAATGAACTACACAATCACAATACCTTAATCAAGATCAAGAAATACATATACATATAACAAAATTGACCTTAAATCTCTATCAATAAAGCAAAATCTATACTAATGCAAATTATTCATATCTATATCATATCCCCCTTTAAATGTAAAAGAACATTTATAAACCATATTTGGGAACATGGGCACAGTTTTTTCTCTCCAAACTGCTTCCTGCTGAATGGGGCACTGTTAATTAGATTATTTAGGGTGTAACCTATGTGCAAGGTTTATCTCAGTTGACAGTCGAGTGAAGTAATTTTTTGAGGGTGTTCACAACAACTTTTTGGGAGGTCATAGTCTATCATACCATATCGGAATAGAAGAAATCCATAGGGTCTGGTCCTCTGTGAAAACAAAAGAAGACCCTTTCCAAAGCATCATATCCTTAGACCCAAATTCTGAAGTCATACCCTCATGATATCCATTTTGGTTCCATTTGGCAGCCCATATAATGAAATGTCTCTCTCTACTTAGCTCCTTCACAGTCAAAAATTTTAAAGAAAACGTAATGTACATAATCCAGACTCTCTGTGAATTTTCCAGTTTTACATGGCTTATTTTTCTTTTTTTAATCTCTTAACTATCTGTACTCTGTCTCTTTAAAGACTTTATTTTTTTTAAGTGCTAATATTAGACCTGTTTTTTGGTACCATCTGCATGAGGCAATTTCGAATGATGCACATTTTTGACAACACTCTGGCAGGACCTTCTCAAAACGCTCAGAGACTAATAATAATTTTCTTAGGTCAAAGGTTAATTTGGGAATTTTACCATCATTTGCTTTCACAGGGGCCCCTAAGAAGAACGTCTCCCCCATGTCAGCTACAAGCAATCTAAGAGGACAATGTCCCCTCTCACAACAGAGTTTGCCCACAGGGTTAGAGACATCTTTTAGTGGTTGGTTTAGGGTTGAGGGGATGGGGAGATATTGTATGGAATTAGGGGTATATTAAAAAAAGGGATTAACTGGTTTGATGGGATGATTGGTATTTGTGACTTACTGTTTTTAGAAAATTATATTGGTACTGTTTCTTGTATATTGATTTATTGAATATTGAATGTAAGTGTTCCTACTTCTATTTTTGTATAAGAGTATGCTTATATTGTATTGATACATCTACCATATTACAATGTACATTTCTACATCTGATACTATTTATGTAATAACATTGTTTACATTTGATATGTAATGACATTGTTTACAGGTGAAGATCATTGTCTTCATATATTGCACAATTGTTTATCCTCTTAGTTTTCAAATTAGATAGGTATTGAGAATTATATGTTTGTCATATTTATTTTTAGGTTAATCAGGTCTTTTAGATACATAGAGATTATATTTAGTATAGATAATATAATCTTCAGCCTCTTCGAAGAGCTGTAGAAAATGGCCTTTAATCTAACCTAAAATTCTTTGCCAACGAGACACAATTACTCCTGGCAACGCCACTCTACTTCCGGGAGAACGTTGAGCACCAAAGATACTCCACTGGGAGCTTGTCTTCTTGGCAGAACTGGCCTGTGGGTTAAGAAAAGCCCATACCTCAACTACTGACTAAGATATGAAACAGGATTGTCTTATCTTGCCAAGACAGGGTAGGATAATTCTACGAAAGTTCCTTGCATTTGATAATGGTATGTCAGTTATGTTAGGCCTTAGCCAAAGTTGGTTGACTCAACATTGCAAACGAGACTTTGGGTGATTGCCCAGGTAGTCAGTTGTCTCTGTCATTTGTTGCACATTTTGGATATCTCTCATTTGTTAAGTAATATTTATTCCCTTCTCAGATCTTTGACGGAGTTGAAGATTATTTAATTGTAGTTACTCTCTATATTATTTAGACTCCTTGAGATAGAATGTCTAGCAAAACTTTTGTTCTCAATATTGTTTGTTATATTTATCATTTGTTATTATTGTTTATAGTTGTATTTGATTTAGTTCTGTCTTATTTAGACAAAAGGGGGAGATGTAGGGTTAAGCCAGCCCCTTAGGGGGAGGGTTTGCCTCAGGCAAATGTTGACTGATAAATCGGGTGCACGGAGCCTGCGCGGCCCTTTTTTCCTGCCTCCTGTGCTACGCTGGAACCTCGGTTCTGTAAGTTTATTTAATCATTAAAGCTGTATATATTTTTTAATATCTGCCTGCATTTATTTACACCGCTACATTTTGATATTAGCCATTCCAACTAGTGTAAGATAGTACCTCAGAGTTGTTTTGGTTTGCATTTCCTTAATGGCTAAGGATGTTGATCATTTTCTTAAATGTCTTTTTGCTATTTGAGATTCTACTGTTGAGAATTCTCTGCTTAGATCTGTAGCCCATTTTTAATTGGACTATTTGTTTCATGAGTTACTTACATATTTTGGAGGTCAGCTATCTGTCAAATGTGGGGTTAATGAGGAAGTTTTCCTATTCTGTATGCTGCCATTTTGTCTTATTTACTGTGTCCTTTGCCTTACAGAAACTTCTCAGATTCAGGAGGTCCCATTTATTTATTGGGACCTTTCAGTGTCTGTCTACCTCTCAGGAGTACAGTGTCTGTTCTACTGGTGTGGTTTCCTGTGCCCATGCTTTCAAGGGTACTTCCTATTTTCTCTTCCCTGAGGTACAGTGTAGTTAGTTTTATGTTGAGGTCTTTGATCCATTGGGATTTGAGTTTTGTGCATAGGGATAAATATGGATCTATTTGCATTGTCTTACGCGGTGACTTCCAGTTATGCCAGCACTATTTGTTGAAAATGCTTTCTTTTTCCCATTGTATAATTTTAGCTTCTTTGTCAAAACTCAAATGTTTATAGGTGTGTGAATTAGTACCAGGATCTTTGATTTGAGTCCCTTGGTCCAACTGTCTGTTTCTATGCCAATATCAAGCTGTTTTCATTACACTAACTCTATAATAGACCTTGAAGTCAGGGATGGTGATGCCTCTGGAAGTTCCTTATTGTATAGGAATGTTTTGGCTATCCTGTTTTTTTCTTTTTTTTTTTTGGCTTGTTTGTTTTTCCATATGAAGCTGAATTTTGTTCTTTTATGGTGTGTGAAGAATTGTGTTGAGATTTTCATGGGGATTGCATTGAATTTTAGATTGCTTTTTGTAAGATTGCCATTTTCATTATTATTACCTATCTAGGAGCAAGGGAGATTTTTGTATTTTCTGATATCTTCTTCACTTTCTTTCTTCAAAGATTTAAAGGTCTTTTCATACATGTCTTTCACTTCTTTGGTTAGTGTTATCACAAGATATTTTATGTTGTTTGTAGTCATTGTAAAAAGTGATATTTCTCTGATTTCTTTCTCAGCCCTTTTGTCATTTGTATACAGGAGGTCTACTGATTTTTTTTTTTTGAGTTGATCTTGTCACCTGTCACATTACTGAAGGTGTTTATTAGCTAGCTGTAGGAGTACCATGATAGAATTTTGGGGCAACTTACATATACTGTCATAACATCTGCAAGTAGCAGAAGTTTGACTTCTTCCTTTCCCCTATGCATCCCCTTGATCTCCTTTTGTTGTTTTTTTGTCTTTGCTAGAACTTCGAGTATTATATTGAATAGATATGGAAAGAGCAGAAAGCCTTGTCTTGTTTCTAAATTTAGTGGGATTGCTTTGAGTTTCTATTAATTTGATGTTAGCTGTTGGCTTGCTGTACATTGCTTTTTATTATATTTAGATACATTCTTTTAACCATGACCTCTCCAAGACCTTGATCATAAAGGGGTGTTGGATTTTGTTTAAGGCTTTTTCAGCATCTCATGAGACAGGCATATAATTTTTTTCTTTCAGATTCTTCATACGGTGGATTACATTGACAGTCTTTCATATGTTGAACCATTTCTGCACCTCTGGGATGAAACCAACTTAATCATGGTGGATGATTTTTAAATGTGTTCTTGAATTTGGTTTGCCAGTATTTTATATTAAATATTTTTGCATCAATGACCATGATGGGGATTAGTCTGTAATTCTCTTTCTTGATCGATTCTTTGTGTAGTTTGGGTATCAGGATAACTGTAGCCTCGTGAAAAGAGTTTGGCAATGTTCCATCTGTTTCTTTTTTGTGGAACAATTTGAGGAGTATAGGTATTAGTTATTCTTTGAAGTTCTGGTAAAATTCTGCATTGAGACCATCTGGTCCTGGAATTTTGTTGGTTGGGAGACTATTGATGACTGCTTCTATTTCCTTAGGTATAATAGGTCTATTTAAGTTGTTCATCTGGTATTGATTTAATTTTGGAATGTAGTAAATATCCAGAAAATTATTCATTTTTTTTGATTTTCCAATTTTGTAGAGCACAGGTTTCTGAAGTATGATCTAAAGATTCTCTGTATTTCTCAGCGTCTGTGGTTATTTCCTTTTCTTCATTTCTTATTTTGTTAATTTGGATTTATCTCTCTGTCTTTTTTTTATTAGTGTTAATATGGGTTTGTCTATCTTGTTGTTGATTTTCTTGAAGAACCAGTTCTTTGATTCATTGATTCTTTATATTGTCTTTTTTTGTTTCTCTTTTATTGATTTCAGCCTTCAATTCATTATTTCCTGTCATATACTCCTCCTGAATGAGCCTGCTTCTTTTTGTTCTAGAGCTTTCAGGTGTGTTGTTAAGTTGCTAGTGAGAGGCTTCTCCACTTTCTGAGTTAGGCACTTAATAGTATGAAACTTCCCTGATAGCACTGCTTTCGTAGGTTCCGTAGGGTTGGCTATGTTATTCCTTCATTTTCATTGAATTCTAGGAAGTCTTTACTTTCTTATTTGATCCAGAGGTGATTCGGTTAAGGATTATTCAATTTCAAGGAATTGTAGGCTTTCTGCAATTAGTGTTGTTGTTGTTAAATTCTAACTGAAAGTTGTGGTAATCCAATAAGGCACAGGAAATTATTTCAGTTTTTTTTTTATCCATTGAAGTTTGCTTTGTAACCAAGTATGTGGTCAGTTTCAGAAAAGGTTACATTAGGTGTTGAAAAGAAGGTACATTCTTTTGTGTTTTGGTGCAATGTTCTATAGATGTCTATTAAGTCCATTTGAGTCATGGTATCTGTTAGTTCTCTTATTTCTCTGTTAAGTTTCTGTCTGGCAGACCTGTCTATTGGTTAAAGTGGGGTGTTATTTCTCCTAATATTAGTGTGTGGGATTAGATGTGTGACTTTCAGTAAAGTCTTTTGCATAGGTAGGTGCTCTTGTCTTGAGATGTCATCTTGATAGATTTTTCCTGTGATGAGTATGAAGTGTTCTTCTCCATTCCTTTTGATTGCTTTTAGTTTGAAGTCTATTTTGTTGGATACTAGGATAGCTAGAGCTGCTTATTTCTGGGTCCATTTGATTGGAAAATCTTTTCACATCCCTTTACACTGAGGTAATATCTGTCTTTGATGTTGAAATGTATTTGTTTTATGCAGCAGAAGGATGGATTTTGTTTTCATATTCATTCTGTTAGCCTGTGTCTTTTTATTGGTGATTTGAGTTCATTGATATTAAGAGATATCAATGACCAGTGATTGTTAATTCCTGCTGCTTTTTTCAGGGGTAATATTTGTGTGTTTTCCTTTGGAATTTGCTGGTGTGACATTAGCTATTGCCTTGTTTTCATGAGTGCAGTAACTTCTTTTGGTTGGAATTTTCCTTCTATACAGTCTGTTGGGCTGGATTTGTGGAAGGTACTCTTTAAATCTGAATTTGTCATGGACTACCTTGTTTTCTCCGACTGTGATGATTGAAAACTTTGCTGAGTATAGTAGTCTGTGCTTGCATCTGTGGTCTCTTATTGTCTGTAGCACATCTCTCCAGGAAATGCTTGCTTTCAGAGTTTCCACTGAGAAGTCGGGTGTAATTCTGATAGGTCTGCATTTGTATATTACTTGGTCTTTTTCTTTTGTAGCTCTTAATATTCTTTCTTTATTCTGTATATTTAGTGTTTTGTTTATTATATGGCCCAGGGACTTTTTTTGGTTTGGTCTATTTGGTGTTCTGTAAACTTCCTTTACCTTCATAGACTATCTTTCTTCAGGCTGGGAAAATTTTCATCAATGATTTTGTTGAATATATTTTTCTGTGTCTTTGAGCTGAAGTTTTTCTTCTATTCCTATTAGTCTTAGGTTTGGTCTTTTCATGGTGTCCCAAATTCTCTGGATGTTTTGTGTTAAGAATTTGCTGGATTCAACATTTTCTTTGACTGATGAATCTATTTCCTCTATCGTATCTTCAATTTCTGAGATTCTCTCTTCCATCTCTTGTATTCTTTTATGTTTGCATCTGTAGTTCCTGTTCATTTACTCTTATTTTTCCACTTCCAGATTTCCCTCAGTTTGTGTTTTCTTTATTTCTTCTATTTCATTTTTCTGAAGTCTTGTTCTGTTTGCTTCCTCTGTTTGATTTTTTTCTTAGCTTTCTTTAAGAGATTTATTGATTTCTTCCAAGTTTTTGTTTGTCTTTTTCTCCATTTCTTTAAGGAAAAATTTCATTTCCTCTTTAATTTTTCATTTCCTTTACCATCTTCATAAAGTTATATTTAAGGTTATTTTCTTCTGCTTCATCTGGGTCAGGATGTTCAGGTCTTTCTGTTGTAGAATCCCTAGATTCTAGTGTTGCCATATTGCTCTTCATGTTTTTGTATGTATTCTTGTACTGGCGCCTACTCATCTCTTCCTCCAATTGGTGCAAGCAGCACCTTTTCCTCTTGGTACAATCCTTGCAATTGGTATCTGTGTCTCAATGATTATCCTATCATTGCAGTTTCTGTCTGTCTCAGGTAGCTGCTGAGGTATCTGGTGATGGGTGAGTTTGGGAGCGGAGTTGTACTGTAGATTACAGGATCTGATGGAGAGCTCACATATCAGATATCCTATATGTCAAATATTTACATTGTAGTTCATAACAGTAGCAAAATTCCAGTTATGAAGTAACAACATAAATAATTTTCTGGTTGAGAGTCACCCCAACATGAGGAGCTGTGTTTAGGGGTCTCAGCACTAGGAAGGTTGAGAGCCACTGGTTTCAGATAATCTATCAGGAGCCTCATTCTTGGTGAAGACTCATTCTCTTCTCTCAATAAGCCATTAATTGCCTGTAGCTCTTCACCTCCATGTAGGACTTTTTGGGATTTCTCCCATCCACTGTATGCTAATTGATGGTGCCATTGGGTAAGTCTTGTGTGGCTGAACATACGGTTAAGATTTAACTGGTGCAGCTCCTTCTCATGTACAGAAGACATCGCCTCACAGCCGAGGTTCTAGTCCTCAGCCCCTTACAACTGTTCCTCACCCTCTTTGAGGATGTTAGAGCCTAAGAAGTCAGTTGCTCTCTGAGCCAATCCTCTGACATTCTTGTGCCCTGTACACATTGTAACTGATTCACAAACTACTTTGTTGCTGTTTTAGTGATTTTGCCTTCACATTCCCGCAACCTCTAATAAGAGTCTTACGGAAGCAGACAGAATAAATTGTCCCTTTCATATTTATGATAACAAAAATAACCCAAATCACCACAGCAGCAATACCCAAGGAAGAGAATAGAGGCAGGCACAGGCTGTGCTGGGGAAACCTGCTGAGTCCCTCACACAGACAGCATAGGATTTGGAGAGAAGTCTCCAGTCCCTGTTTGCAAGTGCCCATGCAAGAGCATAAACCATGCCTTTCCATTTTCAAAGAGCCCAGGGAACCGCCTTTCTGGCTTCATCAAGTGAACCCTGGCACACAATGGTGAGGTGGTAACCTGCCAACTGAAGCACATTTCTTCGTCTGTCAAATCATTAGTCACAGCTAATGAAAGACCTTGGATCCTTCAGCCACTTATGTCATTGCTTTTCCTTCCCTGATTCCCCTGACTCAGAGTCATAGCCTGTTTCTTCTTGGTCATGGCCCTGATCCCTGAATGTCTCACCTGAGGTTTTCCGATGATGGCCACATCTCTTTGCCTAAATGATCCTTGCTCATTTTATTTTTGATAACTCTGCCAAATGAAAAGGTTAGAGAAAAAAAAATTCTCATGTTTGTAAACATGAGTTTATGGAAAATTATATATTTACAGTATGGAAAAGTATAATATTCTCTATTTTCTATTATATATTCTCATACAGAGCTAATTAGAGGAAGAAAAACCCAAGTCATTCTTGGCTGCTTCATTTCCTCCCTTTCTTTGCAGAGGACTGATTGCTAAAACAGTCTAAATTGCATTTGCCTGTATCCATATCCTTAATAACTGTTGGGGAGTCACCGTTAGTTTGTTCCCGACTACTGGGCCCCGAAATAATTACACAGGAATCATATTATTTGCAATACTGTTTGTCTAATAACTTAAGCATATTTTTAGCTTGCTCTTATATCCTAAACTAACCCATCTCCATTAATCTGTGCATCACCACAAGGTAGTCACCTATCAACAAGATTTCAGCATGTTTCAGTGGAGGTGTCTGTTTCTAACAGTAGTTATATGTTTTCTCTCTGACTCTGCCTACTCTCTCTTTTTATATGTCTTTCAGCCTGGCTTTACTCTGTAAATAAAGCAGCTTCTTTATTTACCAATATTAATAAAACATACTCACAGCACACATCACCTCCCACACCACCTTCCCTTTTCTATTTAAATAAAAAGGAAGGTTTTAACTTTAACATAGTAAAATTAGATATAACAAAACAGGTATCAAGCAATTATTACAGTTACAATATTTATATCTACTTTATCTTTTTTCATAACTAAGGAAAGCTGTAATTATAACTGTCTATTCTTCAACTCTATCAAAGACTCCAGAAAGATATAAAATTAACCAAAGTTAGCACAAAGTGCAATGTAAGGAACTTCCAAAACTCTAGAATTGACAGAAATCTCACTGCCTGGATGGTCACCCAAAATTCTTCTGTATTATTGGAGCATCTATCTTCAGCCTACAGGCCCACAGTATCTGTCAGACTTTTTCATGAAGCAGGAAATTTCAAAGACACTTCCCCATATATTGGCAATTTGTCACTTTCTTCTGTGTCCTGCAGGGGTCTAGCAGACACTTTTATGAAGCAGGAGCCCCAAGGGACTGTCTCCTGTTTAGACCCGTTCAAACTGGTCTCCACCAGCTCAGACTGTTCACACAGGTTTAGAACAGATCAAACTGGTATCGACCGGTTCAGACCAGTTCAAACCGAGCCAACCCGCTAACAACACGCATGCCAGAAATGACATGCATGATGGAAAGCAGCACGAATCCGCTAACGACACATGCGCCCAAAATGACACACATGTCAATAACACGTGTGGCGGAAATAGCACCCGTGTTGGGAACAACACACACAAACACACATGGAGAGAACACGTGTGAACACGCATGCCAAGAACACACGTGAACATGCATGCAGAGAACACACATGATGAGAACGTGTGCTAAGAACACGCGTGAACACGCGTGCCGTGAACACAGCGCTGTGAACATGCGTGTCACGAACATGCATATTGATTAAATGCGTGCCGCGAACACGCGTGCCGATTACACACGTGTCAGAAGTAACACATGTCAGAAATAACATGCATGCCAGAAATAGCATGAGTGCCAGGGAGGTGATGGTGCGTCGGCAGATCGCGTGTCAAAGAGCGGCACGCATGTCGAAAACGGCACGTGTATTGAGAAGCGGCACGCATGTCGGAAATGGCCATTTCTGGCATGCATGCCTGGTCCAGTTTGAGCCGGAACTGGTTCAGAACAGTTCAAGCTGTTCTCGACTGGTTCAGGCTGGTGCAAACCAGTTCAGACTCCATGACCATCTTCCTGAGCCTCCAGTTGTACAATCAAGGAAACTGAGGCTCATAGAAGCTGAAAGATTTTCCCGAGATCATGCCAGTCGAGTGTTCATTTGGATCTATGTTTTAGCCTCTTCTCACTTTCCTTCCCTCGGCTCCTGCTGACACCTGGCTGAGACCCTTTCTAAATTCTCCTAAGGTCCTTTGGGTGCACCAACCCTGAAGCCTCAGCTACCCTGGATTCTCCTCACGTGAGTTGATGAGTCTTTGAGTTGTGGTTTTAATTTGGATCCCAAGCATCCTGATAAATACAAGGTCGCAATCACTTACGGAACTGATGTGGGCTGTGAGAGGTCATCAATGATGCAGACACAAAGCCAGGAAGCAACAGAAACACCATGTGAATCCCACACTCATCTGGTTATCACTCCCTGGCCACTTCTCATGTCCCAGCTCAGAAGCCATGATTCACTTTTCCCACCTAGCCTCAACCTCTCATGCTAAGGATCTGATCCCAACAGCAAAACAAAGTTTACTTCCTCCTGGGCCACCAATGGGCTCATCAAGCTCACTTACAAAGCACAGGTGGACAAGGGTTTGCAAGTAGGAACGTGGCTGACCCCAAAGAATCTACACTAAAAGGCTGGCACATGGCATGGGGAAGGCTTCCCTTAACTACATAGATGGAGCCCCTTTTCCATAGTCTTCCAATACGACCATATACACCGCCCCTTCCTGAGACTCAAGCAGCTAGGGCAGAATTCATACAACTGACTGGGAGCAATGGCTGGATACTCAGGGAAGGATCCAGTGACCCTCCCTGCCCCTCCTTGTAGGTGGGGATGCCAACAGTCAACAGCCCTATGTGATGCTCTTTGGCAAGCAGCCCCAGTTGCTCTTGTGATGACCATGGATGCTGTGTAGTAATAAGGGGCGGCGGGGCTGCATTCCCAGCACCCTGGCAGCCTGGCTAGCTTATGCTCTGAAATAACAACACACAAACTGTATTCATTTAAACACTGCTTGGCCCTTTAAGCTCTAGCCCTTACTGGCTAATTCTGACATCCCAATCAACCCATCTCTAATAATCTGTGAGAACCGGTCTTACTGGGAAGATTCTAGCCTAGTCCATCCTGGGTCGGAGCTTCATGGCGTGTGTCTGCCCGGGAGCGGGGCATGGCGTCTCTCTCAGGCGTCTACTCCCGAGAGGAGAGCTGTGGAGTCTGAGCTCACTTCCTCTTCCTCCCAGCATTCTGTTCTGTTTACTCTTCCCACCTATCTTCTAACCAATAAAATGGGCCAAGGCAGTTCCTTTATTAGCCAATGACCTTCCTCCATCAATGCTGTGCTCGGAGGATAGTGCTAAACCTCGCTATCCCACGTCCTGTGACCCATGAGTCTCCAGAGCAAGTGAGGTGAAGGACAAAAAATTGTGAGGTCACAGATGGGGATAACGGCTGAGCTTTGCTGTGGTCCACATCTCAAGAGTCCAGGGCAAATGAGTGGGAACTTCATCTCTCTTACTGCACGGCATTCTCCCGTCTTATCACCAAGTTTCATTGCTTTTTTTTTCTTTCCTCTTTTTTTTTTTGTTTCTCTCCCAGACCAAACAATTGAAAGGTGGTTTCTCTCACTGGGAGCTGACCCACCATTGCCCAGAAACATACACCAGTCAAACTGGCCTTTGATCTATTGTGTAGTTACCCCTCATTTATCTACAGGATGATAGGTCAACCATTACACAGTTACATTTGCCAATGTATACATTTACCTTAAATGCTCAAAGAAGAAGGAAACCCCATACGTCTGAAACACAAAGACAGATACAATTGCAGAGGAGGCTATTTTTCAAGTCGTGTCTTAGTTCAGCCAATACACATACAACGGCTCACATGTGAGTGTTGAGTTATCTACAAATAGGCTTATCAATCCTGTGCAAATGGGAGTAGACGTTTAGAGCTGTTCAAAGCTAAGAGACGTATTGGCTCTGACTTTAGATACATAGGATAAACAAATCCTGCTCAAACCAGTTCCAACTCATTTCCAGACACAAGATTAAAGCCTAAACTACTCAGATTTCCCTCCAAAAGAATCACTAACCAGTTCTGTCAAAGCATAGACATTTTTAAGTTGCTGGGTGGGGACAGAGACGCAGTAAGTAAAGTACTTCACTTTCAAAGCATACTGCACTTAAGGCTACTTTATATGATTCTAACTCACCTAGTATGGTTTGATCTCATGCACACTGTTTATTTTTGTCATTAAACATGCTGGTTTCTATATATATGCATTTAAAAAAATTGTCCAAAGTATTAAAATATTGGCACAATTCTTCATTTATACTTTACTCATGTAGTCTATATAAATTTAACTCCATTTTGTAAAACAAAGCAATATAGCTACTCATAGACATTCATTTTATTTTTAGAAGTTGAAAACTTTAACTTCCGTGTAACTATTTTTTAATAATTTTGAACTTTAAAATCAAAGTGAAGCTGAGAAAATAGCCATGTTTTGTATTCATTTTGTTTGTTTTCAAATTTCTCTCATGCTGTTTTCAGAAATACTCACCACTCATAAAGATGGATGGATTGTGTTATATCTATTTTATGTTTCATTTGGCTTCTCCCTAAAGGGCTTCTGCTAATTATTGAAAAAAAGGGGCAATGTTTCCCACAGTGTCTTCTAAGGTCTCTAGTTTGTAATAACAGATAAATAACTAGCAATTTAAACATTCAGCCCAGCGTTCCTTTTCTTTTCCTTTTATTGAAAATGGAGCTTGTTCTTACATAATTATGCTTCCCCTCCCTCTGTTTCCCCTAGCTCCTCTTCACCTCTACGCCTGTCTGGATTCACACCAATTTTGTCCCTCATTAGAAAACAAACAGTTTTCTAAGAGATTAAAACATAATAAAATGTACTTCACAGAATACAATTAATATAATATTGCTAATACTATAATAGATAAAACAAAAACTAAGACATCAGAATAAAACAAAAGAAATACAAAGAAAGGAACCAAGAAATAACCGTGAGTTTTCTGTTGGCTATCTACTGCTGGGCATGCATCTTACCCTTGAGAGTATTTTATTTTCCCAGTGAAATTCCCTTGGAAGAAATTAATATTTCATTTTCAAGTGGTTGTCAATTGGATACAGCTTCTGGGTTAGGGATAGGGGCATATGTCTACTTATCCTTTTAGCTCAAGGAACCCATCAGGTACAGAACCATGTCCTGTGTATGCTACCCCAGTCACTATGAGTTTTTATATGCATCGATACTATTGATTTAAAGGTCTTGTTTTCTTGGTCCTCCATCACCTCTGGTCCTTACACTCTTTCTGGAAGGGATTTGATAGAGACATCCTGTTTAGGGCTGAGTGTTTCACGCTCTCTCGTTCTCTGCATAATACTGGCTGTGGGTGGCTCTATTTGTTCCCATTTTCTGTAGGAGGAATCTTCTATGATGATGGCTGAGCAAGGCACTGATCTATGAGAGTAGCAGAATACCTGCTGAACTCATTCTTTATTTATTATTTAATTATTTATCTATCTATTTATTTGTCTGTTTATTTATTTATTTTATAACATAAGTATTTGATTTCATCCTAGGTTCCTGAACTACCTAGATTCTCGTTCTTCATCATCCACACAGAGTCAGGTGTGGGTTTCGTCTCCTGGAGTGGCCCTTAAGTTAAAACAGATGTGGTTGGCTTACTACCACAAGCTTTGGGTCACCATTGCACTAACATATCTTGCATGCAGGATAGCATTATAGATCAAAGCGTTTGTAGCTGGCTGGTGTTTACATTTCTTCTTTCGTAGCATACAGATTGTCTTCCTGAACTAAAGACACCGCTAGCACACAGAGTCGAAGGCTTTTATAAGCACAACCTTTGCTTCTCCATGTTCAATGTCTTGTCTAGGTATAGTTTTCCAGAATAGGGCCCTGTCATTACTTTGTGGAGAGCTACCTACAGACTTGGTAACAGCATGGGTTGTTTAAGGATTTCCATGGGACCACATTGGTCAGCAGTTCAATTAAATATAAGCCAATCCTGGTACAGAAACTGCATTTGGTGACAAGAAATGTTCAGTTCTAAAGCTCTGCTTTCCCCAAGTATCTTGGTATTTCATTTAAATTTCTTTAATGATACATTTATTTCCCAAAGCTTCTTTATATTGGGTTTTCATATTACCCCTCAAAGGCTCTAATTTTAGAAGTCTCTTTCTGCATTCCTTCCTTCCCTCTCCACACTTGATACTTCTAATCAAGTTCTCCTGACCAATCCATAATGACCTATTTTACTTACCTTTCCTGGAGAAATGGGTGTGTTCCCGCCCAGAGTCTCTCTTTCTCTACCTATCCTCTAAGGTTTGAGAGATTGTAGCTTAGTTCTGATTGACTTGACAACTCACATCCACATATAAGTGAAGACATACCATACGTGTCTTTCCGGATCAGGATTTCCTCACTGAGGATGATTTGTTTATCCTAGTTCCAACCATTTACCTGCAAGTTTCATTATTTCATTTTTAACTTCTGAATAATATTATGAGGTGCAAATGTACCCCATTTTATTTATTCATTTGTTTCTGTTGAGAAATATCTAGGTTGTTTCCGGTGTATAGATAGTGTGGACATGACTGAGAAAGTGTCTCTGTGGTAGGATGACACATTCTTTGAATATGTGCTCAACAGTGGTATAGATGAATCTGGAGGCATATTGACTCCCATCTTTCCAAGGCCCTGCCACACTGATTTGCACAGTGACAGTGCAAGATTTGAGAGTGGACCACCTTGTCTTCGTCCTGATTTTAGTGGAACTGCTTTGAGTTTCCTTCCACTTAGGTTGATATTGGCTATAGATTTTATGTATGCTGCCTTTAATGTGTTGAGCAACGTTTTCTTGTATTCATAATCTCTTCAGAACTTTTTTTATCATGAAGGAGTGTTGGATGTTGTCAAAGGTCTTTTTAATCATCTTATGAAGATGATCAAGTAGTTTTTGTTCTTCAGCTTACTTAAATGGTGGATTACTTCTGATCAATTTATGTATGTTGAACTCTCCCTGCATCTCTTAGATGAAGCCTACTTTATCACAGTGGATGATATTTTTGATGTGTTCTTGGATTCAATTTGTAAGTATTTTATTGAGAATTTTTACATTCATGTTTATGAGAGAAAATAGTTTCTTTTTTTTCTTTCTTTTTTTATTGAGAAAAGGAGAAAAAAAAACAAGTTTCCACCTCCTCCCAACCTCCCATTTCCCTCCCCCTCCTCCCACCCTACGCCCCCTCCTCCTACCCTTCTCCCCCTCCCCCCACTCCTTTCCCCCTCCCTCTCCAGTCCAAAGAGCAGTCAGGGTTTTCTGCCCTGTGGTAAGACCTAGGACCTCCCACCTCCGTCCATATCTAGGAAGGTGAACATCCAAACTGGCTAGGCTCCCACAAAGCCATCACATTACGTAGGATCAAACCCCCGTGCCATTGTCCTTTGCGTCTCATCAGCCCTCATTGTTCGCCATGTTCTGAGAGTCCAGTTTTATCCCATGCTTTTTCAGTCACAGTCCAGCTGGTCTTGGTGAGCTCTCAATAGATCAGCTCCACTGTCTCAGTGGGTGGATAAAGGAAGGTTGGACAGGGGAGCACGGAACCACAATTATTAGTTAAGGGAACCACTTTAGGGTTGGCAAGAGACCTGACCCTAGAGGGGCTCCCAGGTGCCCAAGCTGAGGTCCCCAGTTAGTTCCTTGGGCAGTTGAGGATAGGGAACCTGAAATGACCCTATCCTAGAGCAATACTGACGAATATCTTGCATATCATCATAGAACCTTCATCTGGTGATGGATGGAGATAGAGACAGAGACCCACACTGGAGCACTGGACTGAGCTCCCAAGGTCCCAATGAGGAGCAGAAGGAGGGAGAACATGAGCAAAGAAGTCGGGACCACGAGAAAATAGTTTCTAAACTCGTTTTTTGCTCATTTTTTATGTCCTCAGAGTATCAGAGTAACTGTAGCTTTATAAATTGATTTTGGAAATGTTCCTTCTGTTTCTGTTTTTGGTATTTTTTTGTGGAATAATTTGAGGAATGATGGCATTAATGTTCTTAGAAATTCTGGCAGAGCTCACTGCTGGGACAATTTGGCCTGGGGATTTTTTATTTATTTATTTATTGTTTGGGAGAATTTTAATTACTGTTTCTATTTTACTAGGGGCTATATGTCAGTTAAAATTGCTTATCTGAATTTGATTTAATTTGGGAAGAAGTATTTAAGGAGAAAATTATCCATTTCTTTTAGATTTTCCAATTTACTGAAGTATAGATTTTTAGAATGTGTTCATGTGATTTTCTGGATTTCCTCGGTGTTTTTGTTAGATCTGCATTTTTATTTCTAATTTTGTTAGTTTGGAAAGTCTCTCTGCCTTTTAGTTAATTTGGATAAGGGGTTGCCAATTTTATTCATTTTGTCAAAGAACCAACTCTTTGATTCAGTGAAATTCCCCTCCCCACACCCCTATTTTGTTAGTTTCAGCTCTAAGCTCACAGGATCTCATACACACTGGACTAACAGTCAGGGAGCTTGCATGGAACCAACCTAAACCCTCGGCATGTGTGTGACAGTCATGTAGCTTGAACTCTTAGTTTGATTATTTCTTGCCTTTTACTCCTTTTGGGTGATTTCTCTTGCCCTTTTTTAGAGCTTTTAGGTGTAGTCAGGTGTACAGACTTCTCCATTTTGTTTTATACATATAGACACTTAGTGCTATGAACTTGCCTCTGAGAACCACATTCATCGTGTTCCATAAACTTGGGCATGATGTTTATTCCTTTTCATTCAATTTTAGAAAGTTTTTAATTTCTTTGTCAATTTCTGTCTTGACATATTTTTCAGTCTGGAGGGAGTGGTTCAATTTCCATGAGTTTGCAAATTTCCTCTTGTTTCTGTTGCTGTTGATATCCAGGATAAATAGTCGGTGGCCCAGTAGGATGCAGGGTTTTATTTAAATTTTCTTATATTTACTGAGATTTGCCTTCTCTCCAATTATGTGGGCAATTTTGAAGAAAGCTCCATAAGGTGCTGAAAAAAAAAAGGTATATTCTTTTCTATTTGGATGAAATAGTCTGTAAATATCTGTTAGGTCCATTTGGTTTATATTGTCAATTAGCTTCAGCCTTTCTTTGTTTTTGCCTGGGATATTGAAGTCTTCCACTGTCCATGTACTAGGGTCAATATGGGATTTAAGCTGTAGTAGTTTTCTTTTATGAACTGGGGTACCCTTGTATTTGGTGCATAGATTTTTTTCCCCTTTTTTTGGTGCATAGATTTTAATTAAGCATTTTGGCCATGTACTCTAAGCAGATTGGTGACTTCCCTAGTTGCCATCAGAGATACTCTGAATATTGAGTAACTGATGGAAGCAGAGGCCAAGATCCACAGACAAGCACTGCACTGAGTTTCAAGAGTCTTGTAGAAGAAAGGGAGGAAGGCTTGGACCAGCTGGCATGGGTGTGGGTCATGATGGGGAACCCACAGGCATAGCTGATCTGAGCTCACAGGATTTTATGGGTACTGGATCATCTGTCAGGGAGCCTGCATAGGGCCGACTTAGGCCCTCTGCATGTGTGTGGCAGTCCTGTAGCTTGGTCTTTTAGTAAGGCTTCTAACAGTGAGAGCAAGACCTCTCCCTGGTGCTTAGCTGGCTTTTGGTAACTTGTTCCCTGTGGTGGATTACCTGACCCTACCTAGATGTAAGGAATGTAAAGGGAGAAATTTGGTCCTGCCTCAATCTTATGTATCATGCTTTGTGCAAGCCCATTGGAGACCTCTCCCTTTCTGAATGTAGATGGAAGAGGCAGGTGGATGAGGAGGGAGGTAAAGGGGAATGGGGAGGGAACAGGATGGGAGGAGAAAGGGAAAACTGGTTGGTATGTAAAATAAATGAAAAATGTTATTTAATTAAATAAAAAATGTGTTTCAGAGAGAGAGAAGAAAGAAACACACACACACACACACACACACACACACACACACACACACAGTAGCTGCAACACCTGCCGAAATGAGAATAAAGAACTAATCCATCAAATTTCATCATCCTGATAAAAACCTTATATGTACGAACCTTTTGCTTTCGTAGTCCCAATCCTGGATAACTCTTCTTTCTGATGGAAGTTTTTCAATCCAAGGTGTGGCTTTTCTGCTTAAAAGCCCACCCGCAGAAGGCACAAGACTGTACTCGGGTCCCAAACATCTCGTTGGGTTGCTGGCTGGCTCATAAAAATTTTCTATTGGCTGGAACTTGTTTCTGAGTACTCCTTTCTGGTGGATAGTGCACAATGCAGAGCCTTGAAAACATGAAGGTAAGAGGAAGCCTAGGGACTCAGTGAAAGTAAGTCATTCTTTGTTTCTTCTATAGCAATGATTCTACAATGAACTTGAGAGGGCTTAAGCTTTATGAGAGAGATGTAATTTCACTCTGCATCTTAACGGCTCTACCTCTGTATGGATGAGTGAATATGTCATAGTGTATAAATTGCTACATCTCACACACAGTTAAACAAGGAAATTGGCTCCTGGATTGAAAAGCAAATGAATGTTATTCAAAGCTTTCTCGGCTAGCTGTCTGCACCCTATTTATCCTGTGTAAGGATGCATATGTAGTCCTATATAGCAGAACATTGTCTTTAAATATAAAGATGAACACTTGGCAAAACTAACTTTATTCTAATGTTAAAATTTTTATTACCAAATAATGGTTATGTATGTGTAGGTAATGAGTGTGGTGCTTTAATATGTGTAGACAACGTGAATGGTCAAATTGTGCTAATTAACATTATCTTATTCCTAGCAGTAACACATTTGAAATCACTTCTCTTAAAAATGTGAAATATATATTATTATTATTATTGAAAATTTGTGCCCTTTGGCCTCAGAGCTGGTATGAAGCAGAAATTCAGTCAGTGTGTTGTTAGGAGGGGGGCCCGCTTGTTGGTTCCCAGCTGCTCAGCCCCGAAATAATCACACAGAAACTATATTATTTAAATCACTGCTTGGCACATTCTCTCTAGCTTCTTATTTGTTAACTCTTACATCTTAATTTAACCCATCTCCATTAATCTGTGTATTGCCCCGTGGCAGTGGCTTACTGGCAAAGTTTTGGCATGTCTGTCTCTGGTAGTGGCTCCATGGCTTCTCCTTGACTCTGCCTCCTTACATCCAGCATTCAGTTTAGTTCTCCCCACCTAGATAAGTTCTACCTTGCTATAGGTCCAAACCAATTTCTTTATTCATTAATGGTAATCAACAGCATTCAGAGGGGAAATCCCACATGGTACATGGACTTTATTTTTACCTACTTCATATTTTACCTACAATTTTCCAGTTATAACTGTCTGACAATGGTAATATTTTTAATTTAATAATTTTATTTGCTCTCTCTCCATTTATACTATTTAGCTTTTTAATACTTCATACATCAGTACAACATTGACACTATTTACATCCTACTTTCTCCTGTGTTCAACTCTTCCTATGCCCCCCCCCCAATGTCTCCCAAACTCATGACCTCTTCTTTGACTATTGTTAGGCATACTCCCACACACGTGTATGTAATTTTAGCATGCTGAGTCCATTTAACATTGCTCCTATGTGTATGTGTGGAGAGGAGACTGCTGGTGACTGGGCAGTTTGCCGAAGCCCTTGTCCCTCAAGAAGAATTACTCTGCCAGTCTAAGTAGCCATTAATTGCTTGTGGCTTTCTATCTATGGGTGAGATCTTTTCCCATTTCCATTTCCATGTTGGTAGGTCAGTTGGAGTACTTATTTTTCAGACATTGTTTATTTAATAATTTTGTTGATATTTCATGTGAGCAGCACTCCTGTTATATATAGAAGATGCTCTTTAAAAGTAGATGCCCTAGTCCTTTGGCTTGTATAATATTTCCTTAATCTCCCTCTGTGATGTTTCCTGAAATTAGTATACTTAAGGTTGTGTATAGATGCATTCATTTGGACTGGGCACCACACAGTCAATCGCCCTCTAGTTAAGTGTTAATCACTGTTAACACCTTTTGTTAAGTATGATTTTGATTGATCTCTTCCTGCTGTAAAGATAAATTGCTTAGATGAAGGTAAAGGGCTAGGTATTCAGAATGAAATCAATTGTTGACTTCAGGTAATTTTTCAAAAATAATTCAAACGTGACTACAGTTAACTGCCTGTTGTTTTCATACTTATTTTTGGTTCCTCATTGTAAGCTCCAGATATAAGTTTAGATAAATAGGCTGATTTTGTTCCTCTCATAATAATCCTTGAAATAAGTAGCTTGTCTAATTTTACAGAGGACAAACACTCTAGTCAGTACTGGCCAAAATAATATAGCTACTGACTGAGTTGTCATTTCAATGTGAATATTCTGGTACTGGAGTGTGTGTGCCTAACTGCTGTGCTTACTGCCTTTGAATCCATAGATTATATTGCTTAAGACATTCTTTAACAACTAGACAGACTGTGACTCCAGGTTTGAGTTCTTGGACAACATTGTAGAAACAATCTGCCACAGATTTGTGGAACTGAAAAATAGTGGCTGGCTTTAGATTAATAATGTTTTGTTTCCAGCAGCAAGGAGTCACTTCTGGAAGGGCTGATTCCTTAGCTTTGTGGTGTCTATTACATTGCACAAGCAAAGTGGGTGGAATTCATCCTATAGCTTCTTTCTATGCTTCTTTCTATTCGGAATTTATGTCTAATGCCAATTGCTGCACCCAATTAACAAAAAGAGTTTAATCACATCTGGAACCCAGCTGTGTAGTTTCCGAGTCCAGGAGACACACCCAAGTGAAGATGGAAAAGATGACGAGCAACAGAACATGAAATATCCTGCAGTCACTTTGATGGAAGGCAGTGTTCTCAGCTAGCATTCTCTCACTGTTCCTAGGAAGAATTCTTTGAGTAGAGTAGTCAAGCTGCTTGGGAAATGAAAATTAGAAAAAGTCACAGCTGAGCGAAGCATGATGTATTATTTCCTGTGGCCATCCTTTCAGTGTTGTGAGAGAGGCTTTTCAGTCTTACAGGAAAGGAGCGACAGAGTTGTGACACTCAGACTAACAGGCGAGACATTCTCAGAGCTGAACTGATAGGTTGGTGAATTATGTGTATAGTAGGCTTACACGGAACGATCATCAAAGAGGAAGATGGGAAGTTTTGAGAGAGCATATTGTTAAAATTATTTAGCTGTATACTTGCCACGGGCAAAACAAATGATTGCTCCTCTGAACAAGCAATTCTCCCACTATAACATACAGGTTTCTCAGCTCACTATAGATTTAGCAAAGTGGGGGTTTCAAGATAAGAATTTCCATCATTAAAACACCTCACATCTTCTCTAGGACACTGCCTTTTCCTGGCCACCGTTTTAAACCCCTCTTCTACTAGAAGTAGTGGTATACATTTACATAGAAGGAAATGACTGCCACTGGTAATTGGGAGGCATATCCTGCAAATACAATCAAAGGAGGAGCGTGAAAATAAACACGAATGAAAACAAAATGAGAGCAGATTAGAAGTAAGCTTATCTAGTGATTGTTCTGATACTTTAATATGAAACACAGCTGTAAATGACCATTTTCAACATTTCTTTCCCTCATGACAGTGTGCCATTTCCTATACACGGAAGGAAGAGCAAAAGACCTTCTCCACAGTCTCGCTTCCATTAAGAACATTTTCTACATGCCATTTACTTGGCTAAGATCTCACTGCATTAGAGGGATGTTTGTTTCTGAGTTGTGTATACCGTAAACACCCTTGTTCAAACAGTTACATCCACCCAATGCATACTGTGTCATTACAGACCTCCCCTCCTGGATGCTCCAGAGACTTATAATCTCTTCAGAGGTACTAACTCTACAATGACTGTCCTCTATAATCAACTACCTGTGTTTCCTGGTCAATTGGAGAGAAGAAGGGTGTCCGGGTGATGCCTTCAGGGCCTGCTCAGATCCAACCACATGGATACAACTTACATTTGAAAATAGGTTGCTGCTGTGAAGGTTCTACTTCATGACTTGGCAAGTCAGATCACACTCAGCTCATGACAGGCAAATCAGGTCACATGGGAACTTGGTGACCCATTTTCAAATGTTCAGTTTCCATTAGGGCCAAATATCAGGCCAGGAGCTGTCATTCAATGGGGGATGTTTGCAGATGATGGCAGACCCTTGTTCCAATATCCCAAAGGTCTCTTCTGTAATTCACCTATAGGGGCACACCAATGTTTCCAAAGAGTATCCCTGCCTGCCACTCACACATCAAGTGTCATTGAGTCTTTTGGATCATGTCTTAAATGTATAATTAGGATAGATACAGACAAGTTGGCAGAATTTTCACATTGGTTCACAGACTTGTGGAATGAGGAATGTTATGGTTAGAAAGACTAAATGGAAGTCTTTACAGTTGCCTCTGCAAAGAAAAATAGTAAACCAAAAACAGTATGGAGAAATTGCAGAAATTAGTTCCACTATCAAGGACCTAAACGATGCATGTGTTTGGGGACCCCCTGGACCTAGTGTGCATCAGATTTCAGCCAAAACACCGTTAATTACCCGACCTCTGTAAACCCCTGCTTTAACTGGAGGGCCACAGTGTTTCTTGGGATCTCCCAGAATCAGAGTCAATTCAGAATCAACATTCAATAGACTCAGGGAACTTTGATTGATTGCTTTTCCCCAGTGTACAGTTACCCTTGTAAAAACCATAGGTCCTTCTGGGGAAGGACTAGAGAAAGGCTAGCAGTAAAACTTTTAGGGATTTTATCGGGGCCCCTCCTCAGGGGAACTTGGCCATCCCTTAGGGGTTCTGGGTCTGCAAACGGGCTCTTCTGAAAATTCATTCATGCGCTGAGATTCCCTGTTGCTATGATCCAGGCTATTCTTCCTTTCATTTGTTTTGAGAATTTTTCTGCTTAAAATTTTAGTAGCCTTTTTATCTATTTCATTCCTGGAAACACCATGATTGATTAGAGAGAACCAAAGGTCCATATGAGTCCTGACACTATAAAGTTCACTTTGCTCATGTTGATCATTATGGCCGGTACGAGCTTGTTTTGTCTATGCTGCCCAAAAGGATAACTATGGTTATCTTCCCTTTAACAATTCAGTGTTGCCACCTGGCCCCTGTTACCTAAGGCCCCAATTAAACCTGTTGCATTTAGCTCACCCAACTGAGCAGAATGGTCTCCAGCTCTACGCTCTGGTACAAGAAACAGGCTGACAACAAAGCTTTTCAAATGTGCTTGTGTCCCTCTCACCATTTTGCATCCTATAGGATTAGTGAAGGGTGTGTCTGTCTCTGGGCCTCCCCATTGTGGAGGATTAGGTCACACACAGCATATGCACTGTACTCACTATTGCAGTTTCCCTGAGCCCTTAAAGTCTCTTCATCATCCCTAAGCCAAGGGATATCATGCATCTCCAACTCCTTTTCACGAGGTCATCTTCTGACAAATGCTTCAGGCAACCATTCAAAGAATATTTAAACACTTTTAAAAACCATGTTTGCTTGCTTCTACATTAAACTTGGAATCTTTGCTCAGAAAATCCTCTATCAATATACTTAGCCTGATCCAGTTTCATGTTCTTTCCACTGTTTTACACTCTTAATAGCCATCCCCACAATTTTCCTCTGCTTGAATGAATTACCAAACTCATTAGGCCCTTTAGTAATATAGTGTACCTCATGGACTTTACTTTTTAACCTCCCCTCTAGGAGCCTGCTTTGCCTTGAGTCTGGTTATAGGTCTAGAGGCAATTATTGGTGAACTCTGAGTAACATCAGTATCGTTTCTCCTGGCATCTCCTTCAGAGAAAGTCACTGTGGATTTAGCAGACAATAAAGGATTAATTTCCTCAGTCAAAGGTGAAAAGGGCAACATTTCAGGGGATGGGGGTGGGAGTATATCTTCTGCTAAGGGTGGAGAGATATTTCAGGTGGCCTAAACCCTGGAGAATCTGAGGGTTCAAAATTCTCAGCTTCAATAGCATCCTCCTACCCATCCCCTTCTCAAGTTACAGGATTCCAGTCCTTTCCAGTTAACACCTTTACTTTGACCATTAGGATAATCAAACGCCTTTATCTCCTTAAGTTTGTAAAATAGTTCACATCATGGGCTTTTGATACTGTCTCAATAGGAGAGGCTTCTGTAACTGAAGGTGTTGGCAAATTGGAAAGGTATTCCAGATACTTAAAGATTCATCGTCTTGCTTCTCTTGCTCTAGAACCACATCAGATGCCCAAATGTGTGTTAGCCAGGGTTCTTTTGAGTGCCAGAGCTTATGAAATAAATCTCTCTCTCTCTCTCTCTCCACCCACCCACCCAACCACACACACACACACACACACACACACACACACGCATGCATGATTAGTTTTTAGACTAAATTACAGGCTACCTATGGTACAATTAGTTCAACATTGACTGTCTATGAATGGAAGGTCCAAGAATCTAGTAGTTGTTCAGTTGATGAGTCTGGATGTCTCAGCTGATCTTCAGTATATATCAGAACCCAGAAGAAATATGATCTAACTCCAGTGAAGGAATGGACTTGCTAGTGAGGTAAGAGTAAGTAGGCAAAGAGCAAAAGCTTCCTTCTTTCATGTCCAAATATAGGCTTCCAGCCGAAGACATGGCCTAGATTTGAGGTGGGTTTTCCCAGCTCAGAAGACCAGGATTAAAGCAGTGTTTTCCTGCCTCCAAGATCTGGATTAGAAGCAGATCTTCCCACTTCAAAATAAGCACAAATTCTTCACAGGTGTGCCCATCCATTCTCGACTTCTGATCAATTCCAGATGTAACCATGTTGACAACTAAGAATAGTCATCACAGGGCCTTATCACCACTTTAGGAAAAGTAACCAATAACCTTGGAGACAGCCTAGGCTGCTCTGAGGTTCACATAAACCCCAGTCACTCTGAGTTTTGAATACTTGCAAAACCCACAATTTACTGGTAACATGGAATCAATTAGTAGCAGCGGCCTCCCGTGATTGCATGGGTGAACCTGGGGAAGTATTTGTCAATAGCTCTGCTCTGCTGGCACTGTAGTCAAGGTTTTTACATGGGTTTTCATCTACATATCTTAAAGCTTTTCATGTGTGCATTGTTGTTCTCTTTTCTACTGTAGATTTTCTACAGTAGACATCTTTTCTACTGGCCTATGAAAAATACCTTGATTCTCTTTAAAATTACTAATTTCTTTGATTTTGTTGTAAATTGTCAACATAGCCTTGACAAAAAGCCTCCAGTGGGTGCATCTGGGAGGAAATAGAAGGAGAAATTCAGGTGAATATGCCCAAGATATATTGTGTGCATATATGAAATTCTCAAAAATTAATAAAAATAGCACACAATAAAAATTTAACTATTGAAAACTCAGTTAGGCATCATACTACATCTGAGAGGCTATTATGCCTTGAAATTTATTATGGAAAAACAACTCTACTCCTGGTATCAGAATTTGTGCTATTTTTCCAGAGTAGTTCTTCTTAACCTTCACTGCTGTTACCCTATAATATAAAGTTCCTCATGTGGTGACCCACAACCATGAAATTACTTGGTTTCTACTTCGTAGCTGTAATTTTGCTACTGGTATAAATCATAGGTAAATATCTGACATTTGAGCCCTAAAGGGGTCATAGGGGTCATGACTCATAGGTCAAGAACTGGTGTTCTAGAGGAACAAAACCAACCCCTAATAAAAAGGAAGTTTGTCAGGTTTCCTTACATACTAGGAGCTTCCTAGTATAACAATTCCCATTCTCACACGTGTAACAACTTGGTTCAAAGGAGTCGTGAGCCTCAGTGGTTCTAGTCTGACCGCCTAAGGCTTAGAGACTCACTGTTGTTGAGATCAAATTCAAAGTCTGAAGATACTGCAAGTCTGAAGTCTGGATGACGGGAGCATTGAAACGGCATTTCTTTGGGCAGAGTTTGTGTATCTGCACTGGTGATCTCTCCTGCCAATTCTCCTTCATCTAAGCCCCACCTAATTCTAATTAAGTGGTGCCACTCACATTGAAGGCAGGATTTTCTTATCATTTAGTTCCCAACATGTCAATCATCTCATACCCGGACCTACGCAGCATTGTGCCTCACCATATCGTAAATGCATTCAATCTGACAAGACTAATTGTTACAGTTAGCAAAACATTTGAAATCAGCCCCAAAATTTAAAATAAATTTCTCCCTCTTCTATTTCCATTGTTTCTTGGGTGGTGAAAATTTGTCACTTGAGACTTAGTTACACAATAACTTTTAGGTACATGATTTCTTTCTCACATGGATGTTCTCCAAAAAAATAACTTATTATGTCAACTACTTAGTAAAGGAAATGAAAATATGGAAATATTAAAGGATGTATTCCAACTTACAGATTAAGTGGAATAGTCAGGTTTTGAACACAAATATTCTAAAGTTCACTCCCTTGTTTCCTATGGAACCACCACATTTTATAAGATTCCCCATAGCAAAGACACGTGATACTGACTTTATCTAAAAAAGTGTCCATTTCTTTTACATTTTCCAGTTTTGTGGCATACAGGCTTTTGTAGTAAGATCTAATGATTCTCTGTGTGTTGTGACATGTGTAGCGGTGATAAGCTCTTGGGCTTATCATGATGCTCATGCCATCATTCATCAAAAGTGAACTTCAGATATGCCCACCGTCATGTTTGGCACATCTACCACCAGAAAACAGTTAAAGCAAATATTTTTATTTGCTAACTATTATAACTATTTAAATGCATGCTTTTAATGTAATTCATGGTCATACACAGATTGTGCTTATCTGTTATATGAGATGATCACTTTTTGCTGATTCCTCCCCTCTAATTACTTAAGCAGAATCTTCTCTGAAGCAAGGATTTTACGCTGAGGAACACTAGGTTCTCATGCAATGCTGTTAGGAGGGAGTTAGGCTACACAATCACTGAATTTGACTTGACACCCTGCTGAAATCTGTCGGCCAGTTCCAAAGTAAGGCATTTTCTTTAACCAGATACATAAGCCTAGAAGGCATGTCATGACACAGCTCACAATTTGTTAGCAGAAGAGGAAGCTAACAGTTTAAAACATGCCTGTGCACTCTGGGCCAGTAGTAGTCATCCTAAGAATACCTCCATAGACTCACACATGTCCTCAGATTAAAGATACAATCAATCGTCATAAAAAATGTTTTTAAACAATCTTGTGGATTAGCAGAAAGAATATTCAACATGGTGTCAAAACATCAATACATGGTAGATAGGGTAAAATTACATTTGAAAAATCTGAATATTTGATCAAGAAAAAATACATATAAGATTTTTCTAAAACTAACATGCATTTCTATATAAAACATAATTAATATCTCAGTGAGACATGACATTAGCATATTTATAGCACTTGTCACTGTATATTGATGATACTTGACATGTAATAGTATAATTAGAAGTATTATTTATACTGTTAACGTGAGTTATTTTAAATATTAGTTATTAATATTAACCCCTAAATAGAAGCTATAGTAATACAGTAGCTACCAATCCATTGTTGCTACTACATACATGGCAGTGTTACTTTGTTTGATAAATAGGAAAATATAGGCTTAAATGATTTCATAAATTTATAGCAAGTAAGTGAAAAGTTTATGAGATAAACAAAAAATCTGAATCTACTATTTCAGAGTGTCCTTCCATCTGAATTAGGTAATCAGGTCTGAACTTCTTGACTGGAATATGTTGGCTGTAAAGTCAATATTAACAATAATAAGAACTCCCCTAAAGCTAAGTAGTACATTTTGACATTATCAGAAGAAATATGTATTTTTGCATAACTCATGGCAAGTAGCTGTTGAATCAGGTCTTAGTGCTTCAATATTCACTTCACAGCCAGTGCGTATTGTAGCCATGCTAATTGCTCAAGGAGGTCCCTCAGAAATGGGCTCCTGTGGATTTCCTTATCATGTATGTTCTAAGACTGCCTAATGCATGTTCTGCATGTGGCAGGTCTAGGAGAGAAGAAAGAGAGTATGTAGGAATGGCATGGACTTTTATTAGCCTGGTCTACATTTTATGTTTAAGATGTATTTTGATCATATCAACCCACTACTCACATAGTTAACTTCCCCCAGCACCTCCACCCCAACACATGTCCCTCCCAATTTCATGTCCTCTTTTAAAAATTAGTTCATGTTAATTTTTAGCCCACTAAATCAAATTAGTGTTGTCCAAATGTGCAGCGATATAGGGTTATCTGGTGGGCCGTGAATTACTTACCAGCAATCACCTATTCTAATGAATGTGACTTGAGCTGGGTGATGGTGGCGCATGCCTTTAATCCCTGTACTCAGAAGGCAGAGGCAGGTGGATGTCTGTGAGTTTGAGTCAGCCTGGTCTACAGGAGGTGGTCCCAGGACAGACACCAAAGCTACAGAGAAATCCTGTCTTGAAAAACCAAAACCAAAACAAAGAAAGAAAGAAAGAAAGAAAGAAAGAAAGAAAAAAGAAAGAGGCTCACCCTCAGCAGCAGCCATCAGATGTTAAGATCTCTTCATTTAGAGGTGGGGCTTTACTAACCTTTCACAAATCCATTCTGAATTATTTTTTACAGTCTTGGAACTGTGTGGGTCTTGTGCAATAACCACAGCTTCTATATGTTAATGCACGTTAACAGTCAAGGCATGTCCAGAAGGCAGTATTTCACGGTTCTCTTCCCAACCTGCCAGCTCTTACACTTCTTTCTGGCCCCTCTTCTGTGACTTTCCCTGAGCTTCAGATGGTGGAAGGTTACTAGTGATGATCCATCCACAGCTGGGCACACTCTGCCATTTATACTTGGCACTCTGATCAGCAATGAATCTCTGTATTACCTACTACATATTGCAAAAAGGAGAAGGCCCTCTTATCAAAGTTGAGAACAGCATGAATCTAAACGTACAGACAAATGTTTAGAATACACTTTGGTAGTATTGTTCTGGTTTAAACAGAAGACAAGGAAACATAGAGATTAATCAAATACTTCTAAGTAGTGCTTCTTGCTAAATCACAGGGTCTGGGAAAGGAAGAGACAGAGATACACTTTAGGTGGTATGGTAATTTGAAAAATATCAGAACAAGGGACATTTAAGCAGAGTCTAGAAGAATGGAAACAGATAAAATATAAAAATCATGCCAAGGCTATCCAGAAGAAAGATGTGTATATTCAGTGTGTGATTCCCTGGCCATGTTTATAGGTCTGCTGGTGGGCCGGTTTGCTGAGAAATTGCTGAGCAGGGTGAGATTGACAACAGATGTTTCTAGAGAGCTAATGAAGAGCAAATCTTGCGAGACTATGGAACACAGCCTAGCCTCTGGGTTTTAAACCTCATGTGATGGGTAATTGTCTGCAGGCTCTTCGTTAGGAAACACCCTGATGAGCCCTATGTTTAGAAAATTCTTACCCTTTGGTTAGTCAGACTCTTCTTTCTTACACTAATTTTTTAAAAATTTCTCTAAGAACTTTGGGACCCAACCACCCTCTCAAATATCTTCCTTCTTAGCTGTCTCAATTAAAAAAAAAATGTTCAGAAGCGCGATTTGCACGAATCAGTTCTGAGATTCGGGCATGTCTCTACAGGGAGTCAGACTCCTCCAGGGATCCACAGGTTGATTGCTAGGGGGTGGTGGGGGGAGCAAAAAATGTCTGCGGTTCAAGAATTTGGAGTAGACTGTTTTTAGGTACATATTGGGTCCGGGAAAAGTCCAAATTATTCACGCTTTCTTAGTGAAATTGGAACCTGTGTAGGCAAGAGTTTCCATGTGATACAGGCGGAAGGAGACACTGGTCTACGATCCAGAAAATTTATAATGACCTGTAACTTCATCACAAGAAGCCCAAATTATGAACATGTGATTAGAAAATGAGTCTGCCTTGCCTTTCAGCTCTAGAACCCCATCTAGTGCAGACCTGCACAGGCCTTATATGTGCTGTTGCTGTCTCTATGAGTTCTTATGTGTGTCCATTCTGCTGATTTTGAGAGCCTTCTTTCCCTGGTATGTTCTGTCTCTTCTGGCTCTTGTATTCCTCCTCCTCCACCTCTTTCGCAGCATTCCATGATCCCTGATGGGAGGGATTTGATGGAGACATGGAGCTATCCTATTATAGACTTAGGGGTCTAAGGTGTACCACTCTTTGCTAATTGTCAAGCTATGGGTCTCTGTATTTGTTCCCATCTGATGCAGGAAAAAGCATCTTGATGAAGGTTGAGCAAGATATTGATCTGTGAGTCCTGCAGAATGTCATTAGGAGTCATTTGATTGATACAATAGTTTAGTAGAACAGGAGTATTTGGTTTTACCCTAGGTCCATGAGCTATTAAATTGCAGGTTCTTGGTCACTCAAGTAGTGGAAGGTATGGGTTTCATCTCATAGAGTGGGTCTCAAATCAAATCAAGTATTGCTTGGTTACTCCAACAAGTGTTGAGCCGCCATTTTACTAACATACCTTGCAGGCAGGGCAGCATTAGAGATCAAAGGGTTTGTGGCTGGGTTTGTGTTTGCATTTCTGCTTTGGTACTGTGCAGAGCATCTCCTGTACCAAAGATGCCAGCCCACAGTGTGAAGGCCTTGTGGTTAGCTATGGGTTGTTTGAAACTTCCTGGTGGATCTCTTTGGCCAGCAACTCAATTAGATACAACCCTTTGCTGGTACTGGAGGCTTTACTTGGTGACAAGGAATGTTTGGTTTGGGCCCTGTCTCCCCCATTATATGTTGATTTCATTTAGACTGCCATCATATCTATATAATATATGGAGGGAAGTTTCTACTATATTAGGCTTCTGCATTGCTCCGCAAATAGCCCTTAATGTTAGTGTTTCTCCCTGACTTTCTTCTCTCCTCCTCCTTTTCCTTGCTGCTCCCCACTTAATCTTCCCATTCCAGTTCCTACCCATTATCCAGAGCTATCAGTTCTATTATACTGCCCTTTCATAGGGTTAGGGTTAGAGGGTTATGGTTAGGGTTAAAAAAGGGAAACAGACCGACAGATACACAACACACACACACACGCACACACACACACACACAAAATCTACCCTAGTCCCTTACTTTGTACCTAACTTCTGTAGTTTACTGATTGTACCTTGGGTATTATTGACTTAATAGCTAATATCCACATAGACAAAAAGAATACATATCATATTTATCTTTCTGGGTGTGGATTATCTTACTCTGGAAGATTTGTTTTTGCTAGTTCCATCCATATACCTGAGAATTTTATGATTCATTTTTAATGTCTAAGCATAATTCCATGGTATAAATGTACCACACTTCCTTTATCCTTTTATCTATTGAGAGACATCTATGTTGTTTCCAATTTCTTAACCATCCCTTACTCAGAAGCTACCTCAATTGATAACCGGTTGCAAATGGACAATGGAGGGACTCTCTCTCCAAGGGAGTCTCACTGGGGAAACAAACTAACCTTAAGGGCAGACTGCATTCCCAGCAGTAAGTGGTCTCAGAAAAACGAACACAGCAGCACCTTTTAGCATTCCTTGTTTCGTAATGTCATGCCAGAGCTTTTGTTTCATTTTTTTAAATTATTTTTTATTTTAGTTTACTTTAATTTTTAAAATTCTTTTCCCTCTCTTTTATTTTTATGTTTTTAACATACTGGGCATTTTTGTGTTTATTATGGGTTCCAGGTTAGTGTTTTTATGGAATTTGTGAATGTGCTAATGAGTGAGTTTCTGTGTCTACACATTTTTTGGCCTCTTTACAATCTTCTTATGTCTTATCCCAATGTGTTAGTTTTGCTTTATTTTATTCTATTACTTTTCCTTAGAAGCCTGTGTGTTTTTTATTGCTTGTTTGTTTTTAATCTTGTATTAATATATTCACATATAGGAATATGTATTCATATATATATGAATATATGTTTATGTGTGTGAGAGAGAAAGAGAGGGAGGGAGAACGATGGAGAGGTTATACAAGATGGTGAAAGCAGGTGCAACTGATTGTTGTTTAACTAAACACATTTAATCATACACTGTTAGTAAGATATAGACTATATAAATACATTATTAAGGTCCTGGTAGTGTTTGAGAATACATCTGCTTGTGTGATGTTGGTGGATAAGACAGGCCTCATATAGACAACTGTCTTTTCCAACTTCTCATTATCCAGTGTTAGATGTGTCTCTTTCCTGGCTTTTGGGAACTGATTCCCCATACTGGGTTACCTTGCTCAGCCTTAGAGCAAAGGGAGGAGCTTAGTCCTACCTCAATTTGACATGCCATGCTTTGTTGATACCCATGTTGATACCCCTTTCTGAACAGAAACAGAAAAGTGGATGGAAAAGCACAGGAGAGGTTGGGGTAGGGGACAAGAAGAGAGAAGGGGAAAATGGCAGTTGGGATGCAAAATAAATAAAAAAAATAATTAAAAATATTTAAGTGGCTCTTTTTTACCTTCTATTGATAAGAATGTAGCTTATGGTATGCCTTAAAATTACCCTTCAAGATTTGTGTTCTCTCAAACAAATTGCATTGTTTCATAATCATTTGTCAATCCTCTGCTCCAACACTAGCCTTTCAGCCATGGTCAAATATCGTTGTCTTTAGTGATTTGTCATTGTAACTGGGGACAGAAATATTAATTTATAGAATAAAATGACAATGCAAAGACAAACACAGTGGGCTTCCGCGTTTTGTCTCTTTATATGAGCATCAAGTATTACCTTCCCTTCTCTGTCGGGCTTAATTAAGCTTTACAGCCTCACAGAACAATTTCATCTACGCTTGATTAGTAGCTATATGATATTAATAGCATTTTTAAGACAGTCTTGCTGAAAGTCCTTTACGATACACATTTGAAAGAATAAGGGATCATTGCAGAGAAGGGTTGTAAAGAGTTGGCTGATGAGGAGGAGAGTCGTTGTAGCACACAAAAACTCATAGCATGTGCGATTACCTGCACAAGGTCTGCGGGGGATCAAAACAGTTAAACGTTCCAGCATGGGTTGGATGGGGGAGGTTCTACTATCATCCCATCCCTAACTGAATTGAGGACACTACTGGTAGCTTATGACTGCTGGAGGAAACAGAGTCATGTTTCTTTTCTCTCTCTGTTTCTATCTCTGTCTCTCTCTCTTCCCACTTTTGTGTGTGTGTGTGTGTGTGTGTGTGTGTGTGTGTGTGGCAGTGGTGGCACCCATAGGTTGCCTATGCCCTAGTGTATGACATCATACCCATGAGTATACGGGAAGCACTAATTGGACAAAGTGGTTTAAAAATGAATAAATATGTAAAATTAAATGAAATGAGTTGCAGTGACCATGAATCTGTTGTCTTCAAGGATTTGTACATTTCATGGTCTCTGGTTATAAATTCAGATAATTTATTAACATTCAAAGTTAGCATTGTTTGTGCTTAACTGGTCAATGCCAGAAAAATTTTTTAAAGAAATCTTAGCTTCAAAAACAGCTTAAAATAAACATTTTTTTCTGCCTCATTTTGAGCCATCAGCTGCGTGCTGCAATCTTCACTCCCTTTTGTGAGGGAGAAAGTAGAAAAGACATATCCAATAATAACAGTTCTAAATATATATGGTTTGGACCCACCATTTATTTCTTGGATAAACTAAATACTTTAAAAATATTTACATCTCAAAAATGATAAAAGAACAAAACACATGTATAAAGAAGTGATTGATATACACAAAGGTTAAGTAGCATGTGCAAAGAAATTGGAAAGAGGTTCAGAACATGACATCATGCCTGCCTGACCTAAACATTCCTTCTCTGAACTACACATGAAACAACCTTATGTATATTGAGATGAGAACCTAGCATGTTTGCTGTTGATGCCACTTTGTACTTCCTTTCCTTAATTACCTTTAAAAACTGTCTAGTGTGGCATAATAGGTATGCTCTCTGGAGCCCAAACACCCAACTTTATGTTAGCTGCACTGTGTCATGAAAGCTGAAAAGTCAACTTAATTGCTTCTCTCAGTGTGCTCATCTGAAAAAATGTATATAGTACTTCTCCCCTTGCCATCTGTGCATAGGAAACATACAGCCCAGAGGACATGTTCCGTCAGTGGGCTTATATAGGAAATGCACGATATGTGGGAAAGATTATGGTAGGGCTGCAGAGAACATGTGGCAATTCCTATGGTCTGACTTCTGTGCATCTCCCTGCTCTTGGCGTTCTCTACTTCATCCATTGCCTGTGAGACTTCTCGATTTAGGTGTAATCTCAGAGCATTTTCACTGCTTGTTACATGTATTTCTCACTTTGTGAGTTCTCCCATGCTATTAGTGACTCACTTATAAGCACCTATAGGAAACATATCTGGGCTGTGATTCAGACTTCTGGGATTTCATACAAGGATAAATGTTCTCTCGTGCCTGCCTCAGGAAAGGTCTTAGACTCTTCATGCGAGTGTGGTTTTCTCTTCTTTTTGTGTGACATCTGAAGCTGTGTAAAGCAGAGAAATAAAATTCATTGTAACGCACAGGAAGTGCTAAATAATCCCCAGATGTATGAATTGCCTGCACAACAATGTGTGCCTGTAACTACTGGGACCATTGGTGCTTCTTCCAGGATTTCTCCCTGGCTCTTAAGCAACAGTCAAGGAAACATCCTTCAGATAATGGTGAAGTCATTACACCACTTATCATGGGATTGTCAATGGAATCCTTCTGTGTGTGGGCTTCTCTGATTACTTTCTTTGGAAAGAGGCACCAAGTTTTAATATCTCTTCTGTTCTTGCAGAGGATAGACGGAAGAAAATTAAGATGGATTAGCACACAAATAAGCAGACAGGAGAAATCTGGAGGAGAAAGAACAGGCAGGTAGCTTGGGATTTATTATCTTGGGGTTAAGCTAAGAAAGAGTAGTGGGAGACAGACACTTCGGATAGAGCATAGAGGATACACACACATAGAAGGAGACTACAAAGAAGAGGTATAATTGTAATGTCACTGTTGTTGAAATAGGAGCGGCGGGCTGCGTCCCTGGCACCCAGCCGCCCCCACGGCTTGCTTTACCCGAAATAATTACACGGAAACTGTATTCTTTTAAACACCACTTGGCCCATTTCTATCTAGCCTCTTCTAGGCTAGCTCTTGCACCTGGACTAGCCCATTTCTAATAATCTGCTATAGCCCACGAGCTGGCTTACCAGGAATGATCTTAACCTGCATCTGTCTGGAATGGGAGAGTCATGGCGACTCTCTCACTCAGCTTCTTTCTCCCAGCCTTCCGTTCTGTTTACTCCACCTACCTAAGGGTGGGCCTATCAAATGGGCCTAGCAGTTTCTTTATTGCTTAACCAATGAAATCAACAGATTGATATATGACACTCCCACATCACACTGTGGATAAACCAAGAAAGCCAGATAAACATAGGATCTTGCAAGTTAGGAGAAAGAGACACCCACCCTCATAGTCTCTCCCTAACGATGCATTTACTGCTCTTTAGAAAAATGTATACTTTGCATGGATACTTATGGTACCACCTCAAGTTGCTACCCAGATTGTTTAGATCTATATTGTCATACTGACTATCTCAGAGAACCAGAGGCAAGTGAGGCTCAGAAAACATAATGAGTATGCCGGGCGGTGGTGGTGCATGCCTTTAATCCCAGCACTCGGGAGGCAGAGGCAGGCGGATCTCTGTGAGTTCGAGGCCAGCCTGGTCTACAAGAGCTAGTTCCAGGACAGGAACCAAAGGCTCCGGAGAAACCCTGTCTCGAAAATCAAACAAACAAACAAACAAAAAAAAAAAAAGAAAAAGAAAACATAATGAGTATGGAATTTCTAATTCTTCTGGAGTAAATAACTTAGCCTAAACATGTTTTAACTGTCTTTGCACAGTGGAAATATCACCATGTTCCTCACTGGGTTGTTGTAGGCAATGACCAATAAAGTCTTACAATAAAGCCCTCAGTAAATATGAAGTGCTATTAAGATGGAGAGTAATACACTGGACATCTTTGTTTTCCATCAAACACATCCCATGAGACAGTTTCTTCCTCCCAGAACATGTACACTCCACAAAGAGTCCATCTGGCAACCCTGCCTCTGCCAAGAGTTTAAAAGCACATTGTTCTAAGGTGAACTGCTAAGAGCTAGCATGCAAAGGTGGTCCAAGGCCTGTATCTGTGCCTGGATGGATGTTAAAAGATGCACCAGAATGTGCAATGAATGCGGTGTTTTCCAGGGCAAAAGAAATGAAGGAAAATGTCTGGCTACCTGAGCCCCCCCTTTGCCTTTCCTCCACAAACATCACACTTGACTAACAGAGCTGTGACTTTGTTTTGATTTCCTGAGTGGTCTTGAATTACCTAATATCTGGCTTGCTTCCCTAGATGGTTTTTTTTTTTTCTTAGTCTGCCCAGTAAAGTCATGCTTAAGCCATTTTCATTAGGAACCGGGCACTACATGTTCAGAAAGTGCCTGGTGGGACGCCATGATTAGGAAAAATCAAAGGTTCAGCTTCACTCCTGTTGCCTGCGTCTCCTCTCTGCTTTGTCTTGGCCATCCGCTGTCTGAACCAGACTAAGCCCAGCTCTCCAGGGTTTGCACAGTCTGGAAAAGATAACTTCTCCAAAGCAATCTGGTTTCTCTTGAAAGCACATGGCTTGCAGGTTTTCCGTGGCCCAGGTCAAAGTCCCTAGGCCAAGTGTTCTGCCCGCTCCCTAGAGGGAACCTGTCCTGCTCGCTGCAGCTGCTGCTGCAATTGGCCTCGAGGACTGAACAGGAGTTGGATTAGCACTGTGGCTAAAGGCAGCTTGCCTCTGAGCCAGCCTTTCCTCAGCACACTGAGTCATTTCAGACTCACGCCTGGCCAAATCCCTTAGCAAAACTGTGCGCCATAATGTGTTGGTAAGGATGTTTGTCATTAGGGCCGACCTCAGTTTAAAGTCTGGCTCTTTATCTCTCAGAACCCCACATGTCTCCCTGTAAATTCGGGATATTGGTGCCCACCTCTAAGAAAGGGTATTAAGACTCAATGAAACAATGTTTACAAAAACCCACAGAAGAGTACCTGGCCACAAAGCTCCCGGTAAACGATGACTCGGTCTGCTGGCCCTTTCAGTGATTCTTACTGTTCGAGAGGTCTATGCAAAAACTGTGACACACTAACTCTTCTGGAAAGTGTTTCCAACTGCTCAGCCACAGCCGCCTCCAACTTTCCTTTGGATTCAAAGCCCAGTGAGGAATGGAGGATGTTTCCTTGCATTAGCAGTTTGGAGCCAGGCAAACCTCAGTCTTTCCCACAAACACAGAGAAGGGGATGTCTGCACCCAGGCTAAATAGCAAGAGACAGAGTGGAAAGCCGAGCTTTCTGCACCGTGGATGGAGTGAGACAGTAGAGACATGTCAAGATTTTCCTTTTTAAAAACTTTTATTCTTAAACTATTCTCTCTCTCTCTCTCTCTCTCTCTGTGTGTGTGTGTGTGTGTGTGAGAGAGAGAGAGAGAGAGAGAGAGAGAGAGAGAGAGAGAGAGAGAGACTGTTGGAGTGAATGCCACCTGTATTTTGAAAAACCAGAATTGTCAGATACCTTGGAACTGGAGTTACAAGTGGTTGTGATCCACTATCAAGGGTGCTGGGTCTCAAACTAGAGTCTTTTAGAAGAGTAGTAAACGCATTTAGTCCCTAAACTAATCCTCCAGCCCCTCTATTTCTTTTTATTTTCATAGAGCAATATTATGCATATGTTGTGTAAATATCATGTTTCAAAATTGAAGCATATATATATGTATATACATATGTGTGTGCATGTACATATATGTGTTTATATATGTTATATATTATATTACATTATATCAAAGACAGACCTACACATCTAATTTCAACCCTCAAGCAGAGTTCTAGTATTTTCAAAATTAAAATGGGAGAGTGTTTTTAGAACTCTGGTGGTAATCTCATTTTACATCGCCAGTTTGCATCTTCTATCTTTGTGGTCTCCATACACTTTCTATATTAGGGCAATCATAAAATATAATTGAAGCAGACACTCTTTCCGAATTGCAGTCAGTTGTCATTGTCAGTTTGCCAGGCTCTCCAGCTGTTCGCTCTTATCCAGACACTATGTAGAGGAAGATGCAGATTCGCACTTAGAGTAATATAAGGAAGGACAGCTCCTTCTTCGGGGTTAGTTGCTCCTCAGGCATCGCAGAGACAATATATGCCTTATCTGTAAGAACTGCATGTGTTTATCATACTTTGTAGACAAGTTAATCATCCCAAGGAAAGTAAAATTTATCCACAAGGTATCAGAGATGTTAATAGCAAAACAGCTTCAAAATGTATCTATTTGGAGCCAGACTTCAGGTTCTTCATGAGTTAACTCTGTGACTTTCCCACCTATTTTATTTTATTATTTATTCATTTACCTGTCTCTCTATCATCTATCTGTCTGTCTGTCTGCCTGCCTGCCTGTCTATGTATGTATCATCTATCATGTATTTATTTGTCTATACTATCTTTATTTCCTTCACACCCTGAAGGATACTGAAATGGGTCACCAGGGACATAAATAATTTGTCTGACATCTTACTTCAGCTTATGTCCTCCATAGGAGACACTATTGCTTCTACTCCACTTTCCCTCTGCACCAAAGTTACTTGGGAAGAAACTTAAAAACAAAATCTGGAACTTATGCTTCCAATAACCTTTTCTGCAAAAGTAACTGAAGCCATGTGCAGTGGGTTATGAGAGATTCACGCAGAAGGATACAAAGCTCATAGATTTTCATGAAATCTGTCATCTCTGTACTTTAATATATTTATAAATACAACTTGATCTTGATACATATTTATAAAATATGAGACTTCTGTATTTAAAGCATATATGAGTCAATAAGTGGCAACTATTAAGGATCAGGGGCTGCCAAAGACCATCTTATACTATGGATCTATTTATATTAAAGATAATAGTATTTAATTTATCCTTGTCTTCAGAAGACAGAGTTTTCTATGTTCTGAATATAGCATCGTGTTTAGCACATAAAAATGTGAAATATATTTTGTCTCACTGAGCGGAAACAGATATAGATTAATATCATCACTGTATAACTCAGGAATCCAAAGGAATATAGTAGTATGGAGTTTTGATGGGCCACTCGGAGCCAGGTATCTGTTTAAATATTATTTCTGGACATATCTACGAGGGTGTTTCTTCTTTAATAAGTGCATGAGCAACCTGAGTAAGTCATACTTCTTCCTGCAGTGTGGGCTGGCTCCATATATTTTGATGAAGGCCTAAAGAGAATAAAAGGATACAGGAGGAAGTACTTTCTGGAATGTAGCATTCAGGCCTAATGAATGATGTGACTTCAACCTTCTGAACCTACATAGTAGAAGAAACCAACTTCACAAGCAGTCCGGTGATCTCCATGGGTGTGCCATGGCACATATATTCAAAAGCATGGATAGATGGTAGGCGGGTAGACAGACAGACAGACAGGCATACAGACAGATAGATAGATATAAAAGAAAGGAAGGAAGAAAAAGAGACAAAGGAAGGAAGGAAGAAAAGAAGGAAGAAAAGACAAAAAAAGAATTTAATTTTTGTCTGCTTTATATACAAGCTGGGAATCAGTCTTTTTCTGTCTTTCACTCGAAGTTGGGCTAAATCAGAACATGGAACTCTGATTCTCCTGGCCTTTGGGCCATAAGGTTTGGACTAAATTACTGCCTCCGGGTCTTCTGGACTAGATTTCAGATCTGTTGACTTTATTGTATCTGTGTTTTCTTGCTTCAGCCTTTGTGTTTATTGTGCTTCCTTTTTCAAGTTTCCTGTGACGGGAACTTAGACTTTTAATGTGATAGTTCTCTTCATCTGTAGTGTAAGATTTTAGTACTCTGAACTCTCCCATTGATGCATATTCAACATGCTCCTTCAGTCTATATACCAATTACGTCTTAGATCTTTTCTTTCTTAGTTGTTAAGAAAGTAGTACTCGACTTACAAATATATAGAAATCTCCTGTGGTCTTTTCTTACTGAAATAAAGCATAATTATATTAAAAATAGTGAATATTGTAAGTTTTTCAGTTTCTTTAACTATATTGAGTTTTTTTAATATACCTTAATATATTGTCAAAACTGGTGAATGCCTCATAAGAGCTCAAAGCAAGTATATGTGATGTTTTTACTGGGAGGAGTGTTCTACAGTGTAACATAAATAATAAAAAGCCAGAGACAAATACAGGGGTTAAAGCTGAAGATCAGAGAAGCAGAGCAGTAAGCCACTGAAGAGATCCTTTACCGCTACCAATGTTCAGACCGAAAAGGGCTGTCCTCAGACTGCCTGGACTGTACTGGGTCCCCACCAAACAACAAACTCCACACTCCAGTGAGTTCCTGTCTCTTCCCATTTTCATTTCTCTCTCTGCCCAGCCCTATCACTCCTGTCTCCACCTCCCAAATTCTGGGATTAAAGTTGTATGATTCCCAAAGACTGGAATTAAAGGTATGAGTCACCACCACCTGGATCTGGACTGATCTTGTGAAACCCATGGTAACCGTGAACTCACAGAAATCTGTCTGCTTCTGTCTCCTGAGTCCTGAGATAAAAGGTGTGCTCCACCACTCCCTGGCCTCTAGTGGCTTAGCTTTGCACTCTGGTCTTCTAGCAAGCTTTAGTTATTAAAATACAAATAAAGTATCACTAGCCTACAGATGTCATTCAGGTGCTGCTGATTGATAGTCATGGCAAGATAATGTGTTTTCCTGCTGACCTGACTAATAAAACTGCAATATGTGTAAAGTGGTATTGATATCTGCCTCTATTGCCTTTGAGCTCCAGCAATTATGATATGTCTAGATTACAAACATAGGATTACAAACTTCAATTTTGCAGTGGTCGGTACAAAAATGAACACACATCCAGTAGAAACTACACTTCAAATATTGACCCTTGGCATTTCCCTGAAGGTAGCACTACGTGGAAAGACTGTCTTTCTCAGAAAGCAGCAATCACAAAAGCTAGATGTGGGGCTAAGCTGTGGGACTCATTACCCCAACTTCAGTAAATATTGTAGTGCTTACAACTTTCAGTGGCTTCATGAGGACACGATTCTTTCTGGAATTCTAGGGACACGTGTTGTTTTGTGGACTTGAAGCTCTATTACTCTGACTCGCTTGTGTTGAAAGCCATCTTCCCAGGTGGATAACTGCTATTATTGTTGCAAGTCTTCCTTTTGGTCTGCACCAATTCTTTTGCTCTGAAGCCTATTTAATTCGATGCCACCAGAACTCCTTCATTTCTGGATAGTACTTGCAATGCCTGTCTTTATCATTTATTTCTTTACCTTCAACTTATCTATGTCACTAAATTTGACCTGTTAACTCTGTTAAGCTATCGAGTTGGATTAAGTGAGTCTCCACTCCTCCTTTCGCACTTTCCTCTGTTATATTAATGGCATATTTAAACCATTTACATTCCTATTGATTTGCTAGTATTTTTGATTGCTACATATTTTTGTTCTCTTTTTCTTACTAATTTTATTTTTGATTTTGAGTGTGATATATAAACTTTTTGATGCATCTTTCTGTATCTGTTATGCTGTTTTTTAGTATATTGCCAAATGGTCTTTACTTATTGCATGCTTTACATATTACAATATGCCCAAATGACTTACCACCATTTTTTTCTGACCTGAAAATTTATTATTTCCAGCTAAGTATGAAAACTTTTCTTTATTTATTTGCCTTTGCCCGCGTTACACACAAAATGCTATAAAGTGGGCCTGGTGACACCACATAAATTACCCTAGTTATCACTTATGACTTGGTATAGTCATAAGGAAAAGGCTACCATGCCATACAAACTTGGATTTCTGATATGGCTGTCCCTCTTTCTCCATTCCAGATTTTTAATACTCATGTTATCATTTCCCATTTGAAAATATTCTTTAACATTTATAGGAAGATTCATTAGCAACAATTCTTTCAGATATCCAGTGCTGAAAAAAAAGTCTTTATTTATCTTTCATTTCTGAAGGATGCACTTGCTTAGATATACAGTTCATAGTTTATAGAATATGTTTTTTTTATTGAAAAAAAAATTCTGCCTCCTCCCAGCCTCCCGTTTTCCCTCCCCTCCCCCCAGAATATGTTTTTATTCACATGGCACGATATTATGCCCTCTGCCTTCTAGCTCCATAGCTTCAGAATAGAAACGTCTGGTTAGTCTGCCCCTAAGGACAATCTGGCTGTTCTTTCTGTTTGCTTTCAATGTTTTTCCATTTCTTTTCATTTGCAGAAGTTTAATTGTGATAGATTTTGATGTTTCTTTGGGATTTATCCTATTGTGAGCAGTTTTGAGTTACTTAATTTTCACTTGGCACTTCTTATAATCCCTTTCTTTGTGGAGATTTCACTTTTTTATTTTTTCAAGATGATTAGAAAATGCTTGTTGAAACATTTCTTGATTGTTGCTTTGAAATTCATGTGAGAAAATTTCAACATGGACCTTTTTGTGTTGATTTTATTTGATTATGTTTTTTATTCAATACTAGACTTTCCTGGATCAGGGTATAATGAGCGATTTCCTGAATATTTATCTTATTGTGTTAACAGACTGTGGGTTCTATTTAAAATACTTTTTTTAAAGCATTCACTCATTCTGTTTCAGTGTGCCAGTTAGGTCCTAAACTACACCTTCCACCATTACTGGAGACTGAATCTTTGGGTGTTGTTTTAGTATGTTTCTTTGACTTGGTATCATCGAATCTTCCTATAGCACCACAACAGAAGTAGAAAAATATTGAATCTGCACATTCCTCCTGAACACTCGAGGAAGGATTTCCCATGATGTGGATATTTGCTAGCTCATAATTCTCAATGCTGAAGCGTCTTCCTATATATTTTGTCTGTTGATGCATCTGGTCACATGGTTTGCAGGCAATGCACCTGGCCAGGCAGTTTCTCTGAGTATACCTTGCAGAGGAAGTCTCAAATCCAAAGGAGTATACTTCTCTTTGTTTGTATACTATCAACTGGGTTGTTTTTTAAAGAATCTGATCCCCTTTTGTAGTTATGCAAATTTTGAAAAGTGTTGTTTGCAGAAGTCAGATCTAGTAGAAGAAGAAATAAGCCCAGATATTTCTGGGGCTAATTTGAAGGCTGAAATGCAGGGTCTGCAGGATTCCCTGATTCCCGAAGGGAGAGATTTGATGGAGACATCTCTATGTCGTTTAGAGCTGAGTGTTCCAAGGTCTCTCACTCTCTGCATAATGTCTGATTGTGGGTCTCTGCATTTGTTCTCATGTGCTGTGCAGGGGGCTGGAGGAGCTTCTCTAAAATTGGCTGAGAAGGCATTGATCTATGAGTATAGATGGTCATTTGGAGCCATTTTTTACTTTTTTTTTTTTGGTAACAGTTTTATTTGATTTTACCCTATGGGCCTGGGCTATTAAGACTCAGGTTGTTAGTCTCCCAAGGTGAAGTTTAAGTCCAGTCACATATTCATTGATTTCACCCACAAGCTCTGTGCCACTCTTTCACTGGTCTATCTTAAGGCAGGATAGCAATGCAGAGCAAGGGTTTGTGGTTTGGGTGGTGCTTATGTGTCTCCTTTGTTAGTCTGCAGAGTAACTTCCTGTACCAAGATTTGAGGGGGTAACAGTGAAGGATCTACATAGGCACTAGCCTGACTTCTTCATGTTCAGTGGCTTGTATCGGGTGTTGTCTTCAGCAATGTGACCTTGCTGTCAGTTTGTGGAAAGCCACCTACAGTCTTGGCAACTTCCTGGGTGGTTTGCTAGTTCCCAGAAGACCCCGTTTGCCCACAATTTAATTAAATATTTTCCATTGCCTGTATTGGAAACTTCATTTGATGACAAGAGATGTCCAGTTTGGGCTCTTTCTCTCCTATAATTTGACAATTTCATTTAGATCACCTTCATATATGTATTACTTTAGGAAGTTTGTAATGTAATAGTCTTCCATACTACCTTTCCAATTGTCCTTAATCTTTGCCATCTTTCCCCATTTTCATTGCCTCACACCCTCTTCCCTCTCACTCCCATTTTTGTCCTTTCATTCCAGTCTTCTCTTCACGCATAAGTAACTATTTAATTTATTTCACTATACCAGGGACATATACTGACAACCCTGCCCCTAACTAGTCATATCTAAACTCTGCAGCTCTAAAGATAGTAACTTTGTTATCATTGACTTAACACTAGTATCCACATATAAGCAAATGCACACAATGTTTGTCTTTCTGTATCCAGGCTACTTTACTTAGGATTTTTTTTTTTTTATTGAGAAAAGGAAAAAAAAAGTATCCGCCTCCTCTTAGCCTCCCATTTCCCTCCCCGTCCTCCCCCCCTTATCCCCCTCCCCCCACCCCTCTCCCCCTCCCTCTCCAGTCCAAAGAGCAGTCAGGGTTCCCTGCCCTGTGGTAAGTCCAAGGTCCGCCCCCCTCCGTCCATTTCTAGGAAGGTGAACATCCAAACTGGCTAGGCTCCCACAAAGCCAGAATATGAAGTAGAATCAAAACCCCGTGCCATTGTCCTTGGCTTCTCATCAGCCCTCATTGTTCGCCATGTTCAGAGTCCGGTTTTATCCCATGCTTTTTCAGTCACAGTCCAGCTGGCCTTGGTGAGCTCCCAATAGATCAACCCCATTGTCTCAGTGGGTGGGTGCACCCCTCGTGGTCCTGACTTCCTTGCTCATCTTCTCCCTCCTTCCACTCCTCATTGGGATCTTGGGAGCTCAGTCCAGTGCTCCAGTGTGGGTCTCTGTCTCTATCTCCATCCATCACCAGATGGAGGTTCTATGGTGATATGCAAGATATTCATCAGTATTGATATAGAATAGGGTCATTTCAAGTTCCCTATCCTCAGTTGCCCAAGGGACTAACTGGGGACATCACCATGGGCTCCTGGGAGCCACTCTAGGGTCAAGTCTCTTGCCAACCCTAAGGTGGCTCCCTTAACTAAGAATTGTGCTTCCGTGCTCCCCTATCCAACCTTTCTTTATCCCAATCCTCCTGTTTCCCCAACTTAGGATTTTTTTTATCTCCATCCATTTATTTGAAATTTTATGCTTTTATTTGAACAGATGATTATTATTCAATTGTGTAAATGGATCTGATTTTATCCATTTTTCTGTTGAGGGGCATCTAGGTAGTTTTCAATTCCAGGATACCATAAATAGAGAAACAAAGAACACAAGTGAGGCAGTGTCTCTGTGGGAAGATAAATCTTCCTTTGGGTTTGAGCCAAAGACTGGTATGGATAGATCTTGAGGTAGCTTCCTTCCCTTCTTCCTGAGGAAGCTCCACACTGATTCCCACAGTGGCTGCACAAGTTTTCACTCTCACCAGCAATGGGTAAGTGTTTGGCTTCCTCTACATCCTTGCAATCATGAGTTGTCATTTATTTTATCCATATGAGCAATTCTGGTGGGTATAAGATAAAATCTCAAAGTAGTTTGATTTGCAATTCTATGATCGCTGAAGATATTGAACATTTCTGTTGGTGTTGCTAAGCCCTGTGTGCTTCTTCTTTTGAGAATTCTCTGTTTATATATGTATTTTAACTAAGTTGTTTATTTTCTTGACATCTAGTGTTTTGAGTTCTTTATGTGTATTGGATATTAGGCTCCTATCAGATGTGGCATTGGTGAAAGGCTTAATTCTTTTTAAATTTGTGTGTTGATCAGTTTTTTTTTTCATTTACTAGTCAGTCATTCAGTATCCATGAGTTTGAAAGCTTTTTGTTGTTTCTGTTGTAGGGATTCAGCTTTATTCCATGGCGGTCAGATAGCATGCAAGGTGTTATTTCAATTTTCTTGCATCCTTTGAGACTTGCTTTGTGACTGAGTATGCGGTCAGTTTTGGAAAAATGTTTCATAATATTCTGAGAGGTAGATACATTCTTTTTTGTTTTGGTCAAATGTTCTGTATATGTCTGTTAAATCCATTTGGTTTATAACTTCAATTAGCTCCAGCGTTTCTGTTTAGTTCTATCTAGATGTCCTGTCTATTAGCAAGAGTCTGTCAGTGAAGTCTTCCACTAACATTGTGTGAGGGTCAGTATATGATTTAAGCTGTAGAAGTGTTTTTTTTTTCAAACTTAAAGTACACTTTGTTGGGGTATCAGTGTAAAAGATTGCAGTTTTCTTTTGGTGGACTTTTTTTTCTTTGATGAGCATGTAGATTTTTTTCCTATATCCTTTGACTAGTTTCATTTGGAGTCTTTTTTCCCAGAAATTAAAATGGGTACAACTTACTTTTTATGTCCATTGGCTTGGAATATTGTTTTCCATTATTTTATATTGAGGTGAAGTCTGTCCTTGATGTTAAGATGTGTTTCTTGAAGGCAGAAAAAAGATGAGTCTTGATTTCTCATCTATTCTGTTTTTAAATGTCTTTTTATTTAAATTATTTTCCAATTGATGTTGGAAGGTATTATGAGCATTGTTTGTAGATATCTGTTATTCTGTTGTGGTGAGTGTGTGTGTGTGTGTGTGTGTGTGTTATCATTTTACTGCTGGTCTGGTGGTATTTTTTTGAGTGTGCTGAACTTTTAAGTTGGAGTGTTTATTCTAGATCCTTCTTCAAGGTTGTATTTATAGATATATTTTGCTCAAATTTAATTTTATCATAGAATGTCTCATTTTCTTCATCTATTTTGATTGAACTTGTTGCTGTGTATAGTAGTCTTGACTTGCAGCTGTGATCTCATAGATTCTATAGACTATCTGTCCATGCATTTTTGGGTGTTAGAGTCACTGTTGAGAAGTCAGGTTGTATTCTAAAAGGTCTGCCTTTGTATATTACTTGTACTTTTCCTTTGAAGCTTTTCATATTCTTTCTTTGTTCTGCATGTTTAGTGTTTGGGTGATTGTGTGATGTGGAGACTTTCTTTCCTGGCCCAGTCTACATGGTGCTGTGTATGCATTTTATGTGTTGATATACATCTCCTTCTTTAGGTTAGAGAGATTTTCTTTCATTGTTTTGTTAAAATACTTTCTGTGCTTTGACCTATATTTCTTCTCCTTCCTTTATACTTAAAAGTCAAAACATTTTCTCAATGTTCTCTGCTAAGATTTCTTTTCTTTATTAGATTTAATGTTTTCCTTGACTGAGGTATCCATTTCTTTTATCATACCTTCAGTGCCTGAGATTTTCTCTTCTGTTTCTTTTATTTTGTTGGTAAAACTTCCCTATGAGGTTCATGTTCAAGTTCCTAGATTTTTCATTTCTAGATTTCCCATGGTTTGGGTTTTCTTTGCTGATTCTATTTCCATGTTCAGGTCTTGGGTTGTTTTTTTCATTTTATACCACTCTTTGAATTTTCGAGGTTTCTTTCAGGGTTTTCCATATTTCTTCTTTTGGAACTTCGGTCTTACCCATAAATGCTATTCAGATATTTGCCTTTGTGCTCCAGCAATGCTGTGATTCTCAGAGCTTGTTGTAGCATTGATGGGCACTAGTGGAGTCATATTCTCCTTGCAGTAATTGATTAGTTTGTATGATGCCCTCTAGGCATCTGGATTTGGGAGGATTGTAGTTTTTGATACTGCTGTCTGGTTTTGTCTTTGGTGTGTGTTTGTGTTCCCTTTCATTTCCAATGCCCTCTCTGGATCTTAGGAGTGTATAGTAGCTGTGTATTGTCTGGCAGAAATTTTTCTAGGTTCCTACTTGGTGTGGCCACTGCGTGTTCTGGAAAGAAATGTGGTTCTGGGTACTAGGAGCCGTCAATTAAGAATGAGGATGATCTAGAATGAGGTCTGACTACAATAGAAAGAAAGAAATTGAAGTGTTCCACAAGGATCTGCTTAGTCCCAGGGTAACAGAGGTAAAGAGTAAGGAAAGGACCCTTCAAGTCCTCTGCTGCAGAGCTAAGAATGGACTGGGGATTGGCTTTGGAGGAAAGGAAGGAGAGTGAAGATCTGCAAGTCTCTTACCAGCTTTGGAGGTCTACTTGCTTCTCTGGCAAACTTGGCTGCCCAGTTCCTAGGGACTTCCTGCTGGATTTAGAGGTTGGAATAACAAGGTGAGTGGGGAGGAAAGTTGGAGATGATCTGTGTGTTGCGCTGGAGATTGGGACGGAGTTGGGGAGGAGGGGGAACAAGTGGTCTGCTACAGAGTTGAAGGTGAGACTAGGGGATTGGATTTGGAGAAGAGGGAGAGTGGAGATCCAGAGGCTTCCTGCTTTCATGGATGGAGTGATCTGTGGGTTCCCAAGGAATGTGGCTTGGAGTTGGAGACTAGTATTAAGGCATGAGTTAGGGAAGAAAATTTGGAGAGGAAGATCTATGAGATCCACTGGAGGTGGGAGCAGAGAGGAAGGGGAGGCCACACAGCTGTAATGCTTTGGAGCGGGGGATGCGATTATTGAACTTGGAAGACAGGTGGGAGAGATGAATATCTGACCTGCTCCCTTGGCCAGAGTAGCCTGTGACCTTCCAGAAATTCTTTGTGTAACCAATTTCAATCCATGTAAGTCAGCTGGACTTTAGTATAGTTTTCTTTACATTTCTTATGAAGGGAGCTTACTGATTTTTACTGCTAATGGATGTAACTAAACACATTACACAATTCCTCAGTGTTTCAATTTTCTTACTTGTACATATTTCTTCCACAGAGGATGGCTTGAAACACAAAAATTCACTAGATAGATTTTAGTACTTCGAACATTTCTGGCGTATTAGAAAATTACTAAGTGCAGGGGAAAACTTAAGCTTAAAACAGTCAAGCTACACACCCTAGCTGATTTTTGTTAAAGCAAAGGATTGGAGATTTTCACACAATTCTGTCTTCAAAGCCTGAGTTAATTTCCTTAGCTTCAATGTTTTTGCAAACCTGAGTAATAGATATGCCTCTTTTATAAGAGACAAATGTTGTGTTTAATACCAATTTTTTAACTGAATTTCATTAGACTATTACTCAAATATGTAGAATTCTAAATCTACTTAGAAGTTCTTATGCATGCAAATTATTTCAGTGATGAAATGCAAACATACTTACTAATTAAATGCAGGCAAAACTGAAACTGAGGAAAATCCAATTTAGTAACATTTATTTAATACGATGGATGTTGTTCTTCTCTTAAAAGGAAAAACCACTCACAAATGAACGTGGCAGTCACTTTTAAGGCTCAAGCTCTTTTGCGGTCATCATGCCCAGGCATCTGTGTGCCACGGGATCACTCAGTTTTTCCACCATTCTTCACTGTTACAACTCGAGCCAAACCATAACATGATGTCATCTGGCTCCACTTCTCAGAAATTCACCATTCACTTGGTGAGCCTGCCTCCATTTTCCCTCTCGCTTTAACCTACGGCTAGTAGATCTTCTTTGGGATGACAAACTCAAAGCATAAATGCCACTGGTATCTACAAACATTGGGCTATTCATAGTTGTGAGCTTGTCATTAGGTGCTGACTACACTTCTATAGTTCACTTTAGATTGTCTTTGATCTATAATCACCAGTGTGACAATTCTCATGGGCCCAGGGTAGAACACACACTGACCCCCAGAGAACCTGGGACCTTAGGAAGGTCTCAGCTGCCCTTTCCCTAAGTTCATCAAGTTGTTGTCTCTTCTTCCTTGGAAGGAACAGTAGTTTATGCCAAAAATGACTTAAAATGATGCTTGAGTAATGTTAAAGTAGAAATTGCTGGAAGGAGATAAGAAGCTAAATTGATTTGCCTTATCTGGATGCTTGTGCAATAAAAAGTGACAAAGTATCTTAAGCTTTCTCTTGCTGTGACAAAACACCATGACCAGAAAATAATTTGGGGAGGAAAGGGTTTATTTGGCTTGTACTTCAGTATTCTTGCTCATCACTGAAGGAAGTCAGGACAGGATCTCAAGACGGCAAGATTCCTGAGGCAGGAGCTGATGCAGAGGATGTGGAGGAGAGCTTCTTACTTACTCGCCCCTCCCCACTCCGTGGCTTGTTCAGCCTGATTTCTTCTAGAACCCAGTAAAAACTGCCCCAGGGATAGCACCACCCTCCATAGGCTGGGCCTCCCCCACTAATCACTAAATGAGAAAATGCCTTGTAAGCTAGATCTCAAGGAGATATTTGCTTAGCTGAGGCTCTGTCCTCTGATGACTCTAGTTTGTGGCAAGCTGACGCACAAAACCATTCACTGCACAGAGGTATTGTTCTTTTGATCATGTAATGTTTATGATGTTGGCAAAGGATAATTTTTATACGTAACTTAGTTTTGTGATTAAGACAAAGGGTCATGATTATGGACTGGACCATTCATTTACGTGTTTCAAGGAGAAGTCCAATAATTTGTGATTACCCAGCCTCTTCAGAGTTTAGGACTGTAATACATTAACTAAGGACTTTGCTATTTGTTCTAGATTTTTACTTCTCTACATTCCATGGCATCAAGAATCTCCCAAGGATAGTGGTACATCAGCTCCCTCATTGACACCACATGAGAAGTGCACCATATACTCCATACTGTTCCCAAGTTTCTTCCTTAACATATAAACATTTCTCTTCAAATGCAAGGAAAGCCGAGTTTGCACAAAGCTAGTAGCGAGATTTTAAAACATGGGACTTCATGTATGTAGTTCCTCTTCATTCCTTCCTTGCACTATGCCTGAAGAAGTTTGTAAACTCTCCACGCTATAGTGCCCTCATCTGCAAAATATTAGGGATAGTGTCTATCATTTGGTATCACTTCAAAGATTAACTAAAAGTGATGGGAGTGCATGTTGTCCGGATAGTATGGACTCAGCATGCAGTCAAGTCCTGTGTATTCCATGACAAGGCTTTATGAAATGAGCTTGAGGAGAAAGATGACCATATTTTCTTTGCATTTCACTACAGCTACATCATTTGTTAAGGTCTGGGTCATCTTTTAAAAAACATTGTATATGAAGTCAGTTCATCCTTTGTGAGTAATACTTTTATTCCCAGTTGACCATTGGGGAACCTAAGAACAGTAAGTTAGTCATCTGTGCAAACATAATAGATAGGTAATGGTAGAAATGTATTTTTCTGTGAGACTGAGATTCTGTGTTCCAGAGCCGTCTTCTTTTCAGGATTTTTACTGTTTTCAATGGGTGTGGCTGTTATTGCTGTCTATGACCATTTCCTTTGCATTTAACTGTCCTGTCTTACTATTCCGTCTCTGTTTCTATGGCTACTTTTTCACACCTACCTTGGCATTTTCCTTAAAATCACAGCATCAATAACCCTTCATTCCAAGTTCTTTATAACCAGCATGGCATTTTAAACTCTCATTCTCTCTTTTTTCCACATCACAATCTTTCTATGCTTTACTAATTGTCTCAAAGCAATACCATGAGGATTTGTTTCAAGTATTTTCTAAACTTACTCCTTGCACTTCATTTCTGTGATCCCAGAGTATTTTAGTTACCTGAGGGTAAAATGCACTGTACATACTCAGAATCCTTCCTCTCCTCTTGAGCTCATTGTACTTATATGCATTGATAAATCATCTATATCCCTAAAATCTCAACTTAAGCTTTTCCCCAGGTCTTTTTTTATCTTTAGTCCCCTTTCCTCAATTCTATAGGCCATTATATTTATAATTACTATAAATCATAGTAAGAATCATAGAGAGTATCCTGTGAAAAAATGAGAGGCACAAATATGAGAAGCATTATTTACCACATGGAATTGTGATATGCTGTGATGGTACTCAGGTTGTTTTGGGAAAACATGGAAGAGCAATTAATCCAACTGCTATCTCCTGATTCTCCGCTGGATTAATGAAAATGTCGAGAGAATCCAGTACTAGTTGCATTCATGTATCAAAAAACATCTCCCCCCCCCCAAAGAAATCAGAGTAGCTATTTGTGAGCAGCCGAGTTCACAGCTTCTTCCCTCAGACCTCCGTCTCTCTCTTCTCCCAACGTTCATCCATTTTTATTCAGCTCATGCTTGTCATGAAAAAATTGGCCTTAATATACTTGATTCATTTACACATGACTCATCAAAATGTTTTGTAAGAGAGATTTACTGGCCAAGCAGCCTCCTGAGGCTATTTTGCAAAACTTTAAGGCTTTCTTTCCCTGAGAGTTAAGGGGAATTTTTAGGCAACTCCAAATTAGAAAGAAAAAAGAAAAGAAAGGAAAAGACTCCAAATAACGTGGGACAACTGAGGTGAAAATAAAAATATGAACAATGAAAATATGTTTACCTTTCCTTCAGTTATATATCCATGTCAGAGTCTGATTTTCAACTTCTCCCTGAACAGAAAATCTAGGAGGTAGCTGTTCCATAGCCTGACCTTGAAAATCCTTATTAACATTTTACAGAGCTGCCTGGGCACCACTGGGATTCAGTTTTCCCCTTGGTGTCTCAACCATTTTCAAGTCGGAAAGTACCACATCCCACAGAACAGCTAAGCTGCTTTGGGAATTTTGGTCAGGGTGACACTTGGGTCACTGCCAGGTAAGGCCAATAAGTGCCTCTCTTGTCAAACCACCTGGTCTCCTGTTTCCAGTTGTACCAGGTGGACAGGCCCAGCCTGTGCATGGGCAAGTGAGCCTTAAGCTGCGATAATGCAATCCATGTGCCCCAGCATAAATATCTTTGCTTTTGCTGTATAGCCCTGAGTCATTTTTCAAAGGTTGCAAATTATATTTTAGAAGCTCAACAAATAGTTCATTGTACAACTGACTTGGGCACTTAATTAGAAACTGCAGTACTTTGCTCATTGTATGTAATATTATAATGGCCCTTTTCTTCCATTATCCAAATATTGTAGCTAATTTGTTTTGTAAGATGTCCTGTGCACTGTACTATGGAAGAACTGTGGCTATTTACAAGTTAGACAATTAGGCCTCCTTTGAGACAAAATGTTTCAGAGAACACTTCCTTGATATATCTTCCTGACCACTTTCTCTAATCCATACCAAACCACAGGATGTCCTAACTTTACAGCACCCACAATAGCAACAAAGCCCCCATCTAGTTGCAAAACACTCTTGGAGGCTTCCCTTTAAGAAGCTCAGTTTTCCTTCTGTGCTGCTACAAGTCACCAGGGGGAAATTGTCTTACTGTGTCAGAGCCAGTGAACAAAAACTGAATCCTATCACCTCCGTGGATGTGCTGACACCCGGACTTGCTGATTTATCATTTTGAAGTCCTATTACTCACATGTACTCGTCAGTGACTCTCAGAGAAAGGAAAGTAGAGTAACTTATTCCCTGCCTGCAACTATTCTGAAAAGAACTAGAAACATAGCTGTATAATGCCAAACATCTGGATGCATGAATACATCCTCATGTTTCCCTTCTTGATTCCACTTTCAGACAGATGCCTGACATACAAAACACCTAATGTTTCTAAAAAAAAGTCTCAAAAATACTGTGATTCTTCAGACTGGGAACATGGGAGGACAAAGACCTAGAAAGATGTCATTAAATGTGTGTCATATGAAGTTAGGAGAGAACGCAGTGAGTTGAAGTCACAAAAATCTCAGAATATAAGGAATGACCTTTGAAACTTGAGACTGTAAGCCAAAAACAGAATGACAAGTCAGTTGAGACTAAACATATGGCCCACATTATGCCAGATGTCCAGGAGGAGGATGCGTATACTAATTCAAAAGTATTTATATACTTTTGCAGATGACTGACGGAGTTAGTAAAGAAAACAAAAATATTTTGGAGATATTGCTAACTTTTTGACTGCGGAGTCATAAAAGACAGTTCTGACTTTGAGCACGCATGCTATATCTACATTGAGTACATAAGCTGAGCTGTTCGTAACCAGTCTGGCAATTGTTGCAACAGTAGCTGATTACAACTATTTGTTGAATGAATAGATACTTACGGTACTTTAAAGTGTACAGTCTCACATGTGTGTCCATTATTATTATTAATGTTATTATTGTTATTGTTATTATTATTATTGTCTTTACATGGAGAAAGAAGATTACCAAGAGAACTGAGATGAAGGTATGGAGAAGGAATGTCTTTTTTTTCTTACAAAGTGACTTATTTTTATTGTTTCTCCTTTGGAAAATCTCACACGTTACCAGCCCTCCGATTATCAACTGTCCCATTCCAATCAGCCTGCCATCCTAACTACTAATCCATTAAGTATTTTAGTTTTGTCTTGTGATTCATTTTGATTAATCAGGTCCTTCTGTGTAAGCACTGGATTAGAACTATCTACTGGAGCCTGGTGGGGTCACATCTCTGGGCACACAACTGAAGGCAGCAAGACATCAACTGGGCAAATAATTACGAGTCCAGGCTCTAGATTCAGACTTGCCTTGAATCCTAACTCAATAAACCACAAGGCTTAGCACTTTGGATCAGTTAGTGGAACTCACCAAAACCTATTTTACTGGTATGCAAAATGGGAATAGTGGAAGGGTTTACTTTGCTGAGTATCTGTGAGAAATAATGAGAGAGTCCAAGTCATGAATGCTGACTGATGCCTAACAAATGATAGCCAGTAAACAGGCAATAACTTCTTGATGGAGATAAGAAAAGTTATTTGTATATATTTTAAATATCTAATTATCACACAAAATATGGCTGTTTATTTTTAATACAGAAAAATCAAGAAGAATACTTCTAACTCCAAAGCTGTGCTCTTTACATGTGCTTAACATATGCTCTTTGGCCAGAGACAAAAGAATATGGTGGCTTGCCTGAAAGAGTTCTTCAATACAATGACAAATATGAGGTCTATAACTCATTAAGCGTTGTATATTTTAAATAGACTTCTGTTTGCTTTATGATAAAAAGATCTAATTTATTTTTGATTGATGATAGTAAGCCATATGTTTAAATATGTGAGCTCACCACATACTTCTTGGAGATGTTTGCCCTGCAGCCAATAGATTGTATCTATAGTTATAAGTAGCAACAAATATTTGCATTTAGATGAGCTGTCTTATGAGTAGAAGGGGATTAGAACAAACGAAGTGCAGAAGTACTCCTTAAGATCCATGATTTCAATGAAGCAAACATTGCCAAACATATTTAGCGTCAGAAGCAATCACTGTTATTTCAAGATGTTTTATAAAACAAACTTGGGAGTGTGTTTGGATGAGAGAGGAAAATGACCTCTATTAGATCTTTTTGTTTCAGTAAAACACAAACATTGGAAAATATTTCATCCTGATCATTTGAAATTAAGGTGAGAATGTGTGTAGCCGTAATGCATTTGATATTTACCTACCTCTAAATACAAGTTAAATTTTTGCTACCTAGAACTACGTACATAGATTCAAACTGCTTGTCTTAAATTCTTCTATTATCATTTTTTTCTTTACTGCAGTCATGACATAGAACAAGTAACTATTTCAAACAATATAAGTAGGCCACAAATTAGAATTGTACCCATTAATTAATGCTGTACACCAATTACCACAAAATGGGCATGCAGTAAAATATATTCTCCATGAAAATTCTGTGAGGTGACAGGTCAGCTCTAGTTTGGTTCTATTCATCAGCTCAGTTGCGCCTCTAGTCAGAATAACCATTCTTGGGTCTGGTGTGTGATTCAATACCTATATATGACATTTTTTTTCACAGCTCTCCCATTTTTTTTTCACAGCTCTACTAAGATTTACTCACATGGTGATGACTGCAGTGTGCCCAAGAACAAGATGAAGGTAAGTCCCACTAGAAAATGCTTTTAAAGCCTTCACTTATGATCTTGTTTATATCTAATTGGTCAAATTATATTTTAAGAGCAAGGCTAAACTAGAGAGGTAGTTAAATAGACCCCACCTTACAGTGAGGTTTGAGGGTCATGGAAAAAGTGTGGTGCACTGTGAGGGCTGGAGAGATGATCTGATTGTTTCCCCCTTTCAAGGAATCTGTAACATCATTACAGAATTCTCTGTTGGAGTGTGCAGTTCTTTACCTTAGAAATTTCATGAATGTTCTTTGTTTTGACTTTTCAGATATTATGTAATGAAAGTTAGCAATGAAAATGTCTATGTAAAGGCTGGAAAGATGACTAAGTAAATAAGGGCACTTGGCTGTCGGCAGAGATTTCTGTCCCACCTGGTCCTACAGTTGTTCAGTCCCAAAGAAACACACAGAAGTCTACATTAATTACAAACTGATTGGCCTATTAGCTCAGGCTTCTTATTATCTCTTATAACTTATAACTTATTATCTCTTTTAACAAGTGTTTGGTGGTGGGGCCTTTGAAAAGAGCTGCAAGGTTTTTGCTTCTAAAGCTGAGTCAGAAAGCTTCTATTAAATGAGGTGTACTTGCCTCTAGCAAACAGAGCCTACCTGAGAAAGTCCTGCTATCAATGAGCCATGTTTAAGTCTCCTCTTTTATGTATAAAAATCCTATTCAAGTTCTCTCAGGTTTTTTGTAGATGCAGTTGTCCACACATTGGGCACCATTTGCTGACCGAAAAGGCTATTGCCTGAAGGAGTGGAAGGAGCCTGCCTCCACAATTCCTCATAATGAGACTGAGCTGAGACTTGTATCTTCTTGTCTTTATTCCTCTCTAGTGTTGGGATTAAAGTCATGCACCGCTGCTGCCCGGTAGCCATGGCTAACTAGTGTGGCTAGTGGGATTAAAGGTGCATGCCACCCTGGAAACACAAAGATCAATAGGTAAAATCTCTGAACTCTATTAAACTATAGAATTTATTAAAATAATAGAACAAAATGGTTCATTAATTCTATAAAATCTGATTGTGGATATTAATTAAGGTTGGAAAAAACTTGAAATTAATTTCATGAAAGTTATTTTAGCTCTTTTCTCATTTATTTCATAATCTAATTTTTAAAAAAAATTAGTGGAACAATAGAGAAATCCAAACATGCTTCTAAATATACTAATAAATACTTATCAAAATCTGTGATATGCAACTAAGACAGTGCTTCACAGGAAATTTATAGACTAATATGCTTGTAATAAATAGAAAATAAACCAATGAGTGTTATATTCTTAAAGTAAAGAAAAAGAACAGAGTAACTCCATAAGAAGTATCAAAAAAAAACTTTTATTGAAAACAGCAGCAATCTTACAAAGGAAAATTAAAAGCAGGAGAACTTAAGTCTATAGAGTTTCTGCACCTTGTTAGTGGCATACAAAATCCTTCAATGCCTTTCAGAAAGGATGTGTCTGCTTGTAGTCTTATGTACCTTTTTCAGAACTATAGAAGTTCTACATATTTACCCTACATATATTCCTTTTTATAGAAGGACATTAACAAGGATATTTAAAGCAACCTTATACAGCCCCCCCCCAAAAAATACAGTTTAAGTACCAACCAGTATGTCAAGGTTGCAATGGAGTCTCCCTCAACAATAAAAAAGGGAAAGGACTCTTCTTCCATGTAATAACTACTTCCTGGATTATCTCTTTCAAGCCCCTAAACAACTCTGTGGCATGTTATTTACAGGTTCCCTTATTTGAAATGTGAGGAATTGGTGTTGGTGATGTGCAATACCCTTCTGTATGCTGTGAATGTTTTACTACCATTGGTTAATAAAGAAGTTGATTTGGCCAATGGCCAAGCAGAATAGAGTCATGCAGGAAATCTAAGCAAAGATAATGGGAAAAAGAAGACAGAGTCTGGGAAACAAAAGTAGCCACCAAAGCAAGATATGAGGTAAAAAGCCACAAGCATAGTGGCAAATATAGAAATGGGTTAATTTAAGTTGTAAGACCTAGTTAATAATAAGCCTGAGCTAATGGGTCAGACAAGTTGTAATTAATACTAAGCCTAAGAGTGGTTATTTGGGAACTGACTGGTGGGAAAGAAACCTCCAGTTACACCTGATAATTCAGAAAAGGAGAACATTTTATTACCAAGAAATTAAATTTATTATTCTCCATGTTTGAAGGTATCTTCAAAAACCAGTATTTTCTCCAAGAAACATAATGACCAAATTTTACTAGGGAAAAAACAAATTCTAAATAAATATATGTTAATATATAAATATATGGAAGATTATATATATGCATATATTCTTACTTATTAAGATATATGCAGTCATATATGCATACACTTGTATAAGCATGTGTGCCTGCTTAACATATTTATATGCATAGATTATATATTAACTTTATAACTAAATAACAAAATTATTATTGTACTGAAGTCTTTTTGTCTACTTAAGCTGAAAATAATAAGTGAAATTTACATAAACTTTAGCTGCAAGGGAAAAATAATCTTAAGTCTCATTTTCTTGAGTTAAATGAAGATCATATGCTTGTTAAACATTTTGATAGAAATGGTTTTGTCTTTTCAAAGCCCAAAGACATTTCCTTTCCAGCTCTTAGCAACTAAATGCTTTTACATAATTAGCTTGTAAGCACAAAGAGAATGTCTAGCCAAGATGTATTAAGTTTGAGAAGTTGGTAACTTGTAAAAGTGTCAGATTATGAAAGTCTCCAGAGAAGAGGCCTTTGAAACATTTAAACTGTTGACAGCTCTAAGTTCCACTAGGCTTCATGATCATGGCATCTCCTGTGTGTATTTTTGAACAACCCATAGAAACTCTCATCCTGTGATCAACTAATACTTTGCCATTTCATTTAATTTGTAAGAGTCTCAAATGTTCTTTAGAAAGCCAAGGCCAACATTTCAACATTACTAAAGCTTGGTGGTGGAAGCAGTAGTTCCCTCCCACTTCGAAGAAAATACCTACTAAAGTCATGATTCTGTCTCTGTTTCTGAAAAATGATTTATGGACTCTTTGTGCTCTCTCAAGTATGTATGTGAGAGTGTTATGAAATTTTAAGAATGATATGTTTTGTGGATCATTTGGTCATGAACAAGGTCATGAATTTAGATGAATATTTTCTATAAGAGGAGACTTGAGAAAGATGTTTTCTCTGCCATGAGAGAATGTGGCCATCTACAAACCAGTAGGAAAGTCTAATTCATCTAAAATGATCAGAATCCTGTTCAGAAGTACTCCTAGCTTGAAGAACTTTGAGTAATTTATGTTGTTAATTCCAGCAAATCCATATCACAGTTGAAAATGACTAAGATGAATGGCAATTTAATAGCTAAGCATCCTACATACAGTTAGATACTTGGATATAAATGTTATATTCCAAACACATTTGTTACATAGCACAGTGTTATAAAATCAATTTTCAGTGATCTTTATTACTTCTTGTAATTGATATGGTCTGTATTAATACTTATGGCTGATTAGTTTAGTAATCTCTCCTTTATCTCTTAGTAAAGCCACCTCTTGATTGAACAGAGACTTTTGCAGTGAGCTCATGGGACATGAGAGAAAGTAGAAATCTCTGTGTTACATAATTCAGCTCAGCAAGTAAGGGACAGGTATTTTCTTGAGATAAAATGGCCATGCATTTTCATTGATAATTGGTAAGAAGATCTTCATAGAAGAGTACCTAGATAGTTTTCTTACCATGGATTATTATGGAAGATATATGCTTTCTCAGAAGCAAGTGGCAAGATGAGCTTACATTTTTTATTGTTTTTATAAAATTATTTATTAATAAATTTATCAATTTATTTTGAATGTAGGCTACAGTTTCTCCTCCTTCCTCTCCTCCCAGTCCCCCCCCACTCTGTTCCCATGCACCAATCCACTCCTCCTTCATTTGTGTTTATGAAAGGGTAGATCTCCCATGAGTATCAGCAAAACATGGCGTATCAAGTTGCAGTAAAACTAAGAACCTCCTCATGTATTAAGACTGGGCAAGATGACTCAGTATGAGTTGTAGGATCCCAAAAGTGAGTAAAAGAGTCAGAGACAGCCCTTGTTCCCACTGTTTGAAGTGGTGTTCTATACAATACAACTTTAGTATCCAACACATGTTCACTTCATTTTATCCTTGTTCTTGGGTTCAGAAACTCCAAAGAAAAGAGTCCCTCCCTGCCCCTTAAGATTTTTAGGCCAGAAACAGGAATTTAAGAAGGATATTGGCACCTAAGGAAGCACAATTTTGAAGCATAAAAATGTGTTACTATGGACTAATATGCTATATTGTATGTAAAAATTAAGACCAATCCATCAGTCTTCTTACAAGGACCTCACAGTCCCATCAGATTAGAAACCTGCCACGTGAATTAACTTAATCTTTTCACCTTATTGTCCTGTGCCATATACTGTCACTTTGGACACTGAGGCCTCAACAAATGATATGGGGGTTAATTTCATCGACCTGACAACAGGGGAGACTTCTCAAAACCATGAAACCAAATAGTTAAAAAGGCATAATGACAAATGAAGACAGACACAAAATCCTTGCAAATAACTGAACCTTAGAAAGTCCTGAGTAATTGCATTCTTTTAACATAATTCTGAACCTGCTTCTGAGACAAGTATCTGAAAAACTCAACCAGTGATAAAAACCTACAGTATCAAGAAAGTCTTTATTCTTCTACAGAGGAAAGAAAGACTTTCTTAGAGCAAATCTGAAAAGGCCTTTTCCCCATCATCATTACTAAGAATGAAAGTCAGTATAATAGCTTTGCACCTAATCAATACCCCTGACAGGAAGGTGAGAGAAGAAATGCAAGTCAAACATTTCATAAAAGGGTTTCTAGAGAAGTCCTGCATAATCTGTGCCAAATATACAATTGGTAGCATTAAAATGCCACCAGCTAAATGTCAATCAGTTCAGTTCAACAATTTTTGTCCACATATTCAAAATAGTAGTGAGCTATTAGGAAGTTTGGTAGGGAAAGATACATGCTGCAAAGCCTGAAAAATTAAGTTTTATCTGCAGGATGCATATGGTGGAAACAAGGAGTTAAGGCCAGCAAGTGGTCCCCTCATGTCAATTTATACATAGTGGTACATGTTGTATACACACATAAACAAACAAATAAATACAAATAAAAAGGCCAATAATCTAACCTGTTGTTAGTGATTGATGTTTGACTAACACCCAAATCACTTGTTGAAGTATTAATGTTCCAAATAACAATAGATGGTATAGGACCTTTCAGAAGAAAATTAAGATTGAGAAGAACTCCTCCCTAATATGCAAGACCATGGCTTTGATCTGTTATCCCATTTGTTCTTCAATCAATCACTCATTCAATCAATCATCAATCAATCAATCAATGAAACGATGAGTATGGTAAACTAATGATTATTTTCTGATCTTTTAAAAACAATATCACACTATTGTGCATAAACACTTTTTAAAATTTATTTTCTGTATGCTTTGCGTGAGAATATGTATGTGCATACAAGAGCCTGCAGAGATCAGTAGAGGGCATTGGAGACCCTGGAACTGCAGTTACAAGCAGTTGTGAGCAGCCATGTCAGTACTGGGAACTGAACCTAGGTCTTTTGCGAAATCCGTTCTAAGTCACCTCTCTAATCGTCACTGCACATTTTTAACCAAGAGAGAAAAAAAACTCCACATTTTCAAGTAAGTCAAATATAATATTTTTCTTTCAGTTTGTTCACCCTCTAAACGTTTATCTTTTGTTTTTATACTGAACATTTAAGAAAGAGGACTTCCAAGCAATTTGTGACTTGAACAGTCTGAAATTAATGGGGTTGTGCAAGAGACTGAATAAATAAATAGATACGAAGTAATTTATCACAGAAGTACTTCAGTGGGGGAGAGGGTGAATAGATGATCCAGTAGCCCTGTTTATAAATTAGAAGTTCTTGAACTCAACTATTGATGGGAAGTGGTTATCTCCATTAATTTAATAAGCCCCCAAATAAAATGATATGAAGTTTGTAATGTGCATTACAAGACTCAATAGAAACTGTTTTAAAAGAGGTAGGCATGCAGTAAGTGTGCATGTACCCCATGATCCCATACAACTGTACTTCCAAGGGCTCGTTCTCTCTTTCTATGAATATGTTTTGTGATAATCATTTGCTCTCAGAGCCTTTTAAATGGGTACTCCATTTGGTCAGCAACCTTAAAATACAGAGAAAACTCTGACCACATGACAGGTCATGGAAAACAGGCCTATCTTCTGCATCTTCTGAAACAGCAAAAGTATCTTACTAAATCATCCAAACCTGAGAAACAACCCAAGGTTTATCCATTCCAGTACCAACCCTTCTTCATACTCTTCTTGATTGAAATGTCAGTGAAGAATTAATCTATTTGAATTTTCACCTCCCTAGCACACATGAAATAATTTTCATAGTTAGAATTTTCAGTGAAAATCTCATGTTCGGGTACTTCTACTTCCTAAGGCCATTGATAATATTTGATAATGTGTTAGTACCTAATCATTATGTATCTACATTTTGTCTCCTGAATCTAGAGAAAGAACATTCCAGAGAACACACTTTGCTGTTGGGTAGAACTAATTCTCTGTTTGCTATACCCACAATGATTCTTGACCATTGTGTAAACTGTCCCAGCTCTAACTACTGTTCCAAAGCCTCACTGGCTAGTAGCAAGCCATAGTTTCATGAGCAGCCCTAGTCCACTTACATAGGTTGGAGCTCTCAGTGCTCTGAGCCTTGTGTGCAGAGGCATTCTTCAGAGGAATCTAGCTTTCAATAGGTTTAAAGAAGACATGGAGTGTGATGAAGGGAAGGTAACCTTTAAGTAGAATGCAAATCCCAAAGCTCAGTTAGGTTTCCCTAGCTTTTCCTGACATTGCATAGACTTATGTTCTTGGGCAAAGACAACTATTTTTCCTGGCTCGTCCCCTCAAATATGCAGACAAATCCTCAATGGCAGTAACAGCTAAAGAAGAGCTTATAGCCAACTTTAAAGGGAAGTCAGTAATAAGAGTCCTGTATCCTGCTGCCAAATTGCACAATCCAGTTTTAGAAAAACTTAAACACGCAAGGGTTGTTATTGATCACCACGAGTCTTTTTGAATTGATGGTTTTTGTAGCAATATTCTGTAAAGGATTTTCCTAGAGTAATTTAAAAAAAATCATGAAGTCGACTTTTGTTGGTGGTGATGACCCTTTGTTAGTGACTTCTTTTAGAAAGGACTCAGGGACTATTACAATGGCAAAGTGCTTGATGAGCAAGCAGAAAAAGGTAACTTTGGATCCCCAGAATCTGTCTAAAAGTCACGTGTGGTAAAACACATCTGCAGAACACACTGAAAGTGTATTGACAGACTTGACAGACGGGTCATGGGTTCTCACAAGGAAGCCAATAGACTTGCAATAGTGAGAATAACAATAGGGAGGCTCAGATTCAGGGAGAGACCCTGGTTCAAAAAACTAAAGGTGAAGAGTAATAATGGAGACACCCAACATTAACCTCTGGCCTTCACACATCTGTGAGTGTGCCCCTCATGCATATGTGCATAAACAGGCATCAACACACACACACATACAACACACACACACAGACTCAATTAATAAAAACATATAAATAAAAAGAACTATTTATTTAGATCTTACATTACAGCTACCAATACACTAAGAAAAATTATATTAGGAATGTTGAAAGAGCTAACTCAAAAATGCAGAAGAAAAGTTATATTTGTACTTGAGCTGGAATGTTATGATGGATAGTCACTCTGAAGTGCAAAAAGCTTACATAAATTTTTGTCTTTTTAGTGCTTTTGAAAACAAGTATTTATCTATTATTGGGGGTGGTTTTACATGCTACTGCTCGCATGGGGAGTTAACTCCTTTTGTCACGTGGGTTCTGTGGATCCAGCCCAGGTTTGTGTCCTTGGGGACCAGTCTCCCTTCCAAAAATAGTTTTGAAAATTCTCCAGTTTCTCACCATTGTTTTAGCTGTTCATACCCATTTTAACTCTAGGATTTTGCAATTATAAGTTAAATATTTTATGGTAGCTTTAAATTGGGCTTGTTTCTATCTGTAACTATGATGACGCCATAGCAAAAGTTCTGTGTAATCTGAGAACTATAATTTCCATTGCACAAAGAAAATAATGATTTTTCAAGCTGACTTAATGAGCTAAGTAATCAAAATGAGTAGCAAAGAGTGTGCATCTGTCTGTGGGATAGATAGGTTTGGAACATACAGAACTTGTGTGCATCTAACAAGTATAACTCAGTGGATTACTAATGGATGACCTATGTCTTGACATGTTCTGTCTCTGCACTTGTGATCAGAGCATGTTTCCAGTCATCATTTATTCCACTCTCTCTGTCCACAGCATGGGTGTTGTTTCCCTAGGAAGTTCAGAACCTTCAGGAGCTGCAGGGTAATATATTCCTTTTTTTTTTAAGCTGATTTTAAGCTTTCTGACTGACTTGAAGATTGTGAAATATACCTAGCTCCGGGGACTGCTGTGAAAAAATGTGGTGTATACTCCTTGTCAAAAAACTAGCATTGCTTTCGGGAGAAAAGTAAAATTTCTAGACAAAAATAACTGGTAAAAAAATTATTTGGAACTTTTAGATATGCTACCTAATGCGCTGACTACCAGTATAAAGTAATATCAGTATAAATTGCTGTTATTGGGCACATGATAATTCAGTTCAAATTTGGGATTTTTAGGGAAGCAGAATCTCCATTCTTTGGGGAAATTGATTGTAAAGATCTACTCTTGCACAAAAGGAGCCTATGCTTCAGCCCAGCTTTCAGTACGGCAGAGGACATTAAGATCTCCCCTGGAATCACGGGGGCAGTAGGGCTCTGACACCAGCAGGGTCAGCTGAGATGGGGGTGTCCCAGAAGGGGTCTTGCAGGAGTTTGGTGGTGGGTGCTGGATGGAGCTCCCTACTGAGTATCCTCCATCTTTCCTCTCCTGTGTCCTTTCGCAGCAACTTGCTTCTGAGAGCATGTGTATGGCTTCAAACTTCTCAGGTTATTTTTTTATCTGTCAAGTGTGGGAAACTCAGTCTTCAGTACTTATCACCTCTCAGGCTTTGCTAGATGGCCCTGTCAGCAGCCATACTTTTCAGCATGATTTATAGCTTCTCTCACCTTTGTGACTAGCTGGTATATCTGGTTTGTGTCTGCTCATATATTGTAATGAATCTACAATGGACAGAAGCACCTCCAGCAAGGTATAACTGGGTACTTCTCTGAAAAGTCCAAGTTCTAAATTGTGATAATTTCCAAAGTCCTCCTTTAATTTTGTTGACTCTTAGAAATGCTCAAATGTTTTATGAGTATTTCCTTTTGAATGTTGAGTGACTATATGGTATAGACTTATTCCATCAGTTTTGTTTTTCTAAAGAACTCTTACTAACATGCCATCTAACTTACAGCCACCTATAAACCAGATTTTCTTTAATTTATAATAAAAATGACACAGAGATCAACCTTAGTACCTTACTGACAAGGTTGAATCAGGCTGAGGAGCACTATGAGGAGAAAATTTAAAAATTTCACTTAATGTTGGCATATTGTTTGGAAAAGAGCAAAACAATTTCATCCTCCTCAGCAAATATGTAATTTTATTTCTGACTAATATTATATTCCAAGTCCCTTTCCTTAAGAAGAGAGTTTGGCAATTTTGCAACTATTGTAACAATTTTTCCAATTTAAAAAGCCCAAATAGCGATCTGTGTTGACATCCTTGTCCTGTGTTTCAACCAAAGACCACACAGATGCCCAGAGTCTATCAGTCACATGACACCATGTTGGTGTCCGAGGGCCATGCTGCCACCAGAGCCATACTGACCATGGTCTACTGCCACCAGTGCCATGGCAACATCTGGACCCCAGTTGATGTTGAGAGTCTTGTTAGAATTCCTGGCCCTGCTGCAGCTAAAATTTCTGTTGATCTCCATGGTCTATGTCACCACAAGGGGCCGTGGGAAACATATGTGTTGAAGTCTGGCTGCTGTGTTGAGCATGCACAGCCCTTCACTGGCCCTGGGAAAGCTGGCTCTGCCCCTCTATGGTCACTACAGCAGAAGAGCTAGTCCCACTCCTCACCACAGGTATGGGAGATCTGGCTCCTATGTCAGATTACATGGCAGAGTGGGGCTGGCTCCATACCTTGCCTGATGGGGGTGGTCCCAGCATCCCAGTCTGACCAAATCATCTACCACCAAGACCCACATTCAGGGTTTTAAGTTGGCCCACCCGAATATCTACCCCATCTTTGACTTGCTAGAGTGCTTGAAGGGACTGGTCCGGCTGAGCCATAACTCAGGTTCTCCATTACTCAGAGCAACAGCTGGATATTTGAGAGGAGTTTCAGTGAGATTCTAGTTTTGATGATGTACCAGAAGCCAGACACCTTGAAGCAGACCAAAAACTTATTGCAATGAACATTTGCAAGTAAAACTGAGAGGAAAAGGGGTTTACTGTGTGCATACCACAGCTCCCAATGTCATTAAGATAAATGAAGAGGTGTGAGAGAGGCAGGAAAGACAGAGGAAGGAAGTTTTTTGTGTTGTGTTTCTTCTTTTGTCAATTTGTTTTGCTTTTAATAAATATTTATTAATTTTCTTTGGGGGGATGCTGTGGGAGTGAGGGGACTATGTGGAGGGACTAGGAGATGGGTTAGATTGGGGTACATGATGTGCAGTTCCCAAGGAATCAATTTTTAAAACCATCAAAAATAGTTAAGTAATATAAAATTTATATTTAAAAAAAAGCTCAGAAAAAAAGGAAAATTGAGAGAAGGGGTTTGATGGAAGGCAGAGGGATGGAACAAATATAAGCTGGGTTAATAAAAGCAGTTAAGAGGCATTGCATGGTGAATGATTCTGGAAATGCCTTATGAGGACAGCTGAGCATCAGAGAGATGGGGGAGCCAGCCCCTCGCTGTCACAAAGAGAACAAAACAAGACCCAGGATTCCTGGGGGTTAATTGAGCTATTTCCACAGCAGACCACACTGCCTCCTTGGAACTATATAACACTTTCACCCTAAGCATGGGCACGTTTCTGTTGTGCTACAGCTCCCTAGGTTCAGTGGGTGGTCAGTACTCTTGCAAAAAGAGAAACAGAAGCTCAAAACGGTTAAGTGACTTGCAAAATGTCAAACATAACTTCAAAGGGCTGATCACAAAGCTCGGTGCTTATCACATTCCTCAGAACTCCTTCAAGAAGATTGATTTGTATTTATATTCAAGAAAAACATTTAATTCCACGCTGAATAGATATGAAAGAATGATGTTCCGCATTCACAGGGAATTATAAAACAAAACAATGAAGGCTTTCCAAGTAATTTCTCCAACTTAAGTGTGTGATGTTTTAACCTATTTCAAAGCCCCTGTTGGCATTTCTGCTCAAGGTTTTAAAAATTCTTGAGACAGCATACACTTACATGGACAAATTTACCTACACTTCAACGATAGCTCTAACCCACGGAGTGCAGTGTTAAAGGGACTACACACTACTTATGCTACAAGAAAACCTGAAGAATAATAATGATGAGCTCTAAGAGGACTGGGCGGTTAAAATTGAAGGCAGACCCCTACTTTTTGCCTGTTCCACCAAAGTTTTACATGGTAGACACTAAATTTGTGATTCTGAGTTTAATTGCACAAAACAGAGGGCTGAGGGAATCACTTCCTCAGATACATCTCTTCATGGTGTAGAACGTTGAAGCGTGACTTCTTCTTTTGCTCAACACAAAAATATGGAACCAACAATTCTAACTTGAGAACTCCACAGGAACTTATCGATTTATTGTTGTAAAACATTAGAATATACATATTACTAAATAAATAATAATTAAGTACTTTTTAGAATCTGAATTAAAATTTGTAACTGATTCTATTCTTAATGGGAGTGTGGAACAAAAGATGCAAATGGCCCATGGTCAAAGAGTTGGTTAATTAAATTTCAACCAAATATTTACAACCTATCTTTCACTTAAAATTTCTCTCACTTGTTAATGCTATCATTTATACATAATCATTCCTAGATAATGTTTCTAGTCATTACATAGTCAGTAAGTACAAATAAAATGTATTTATAAAGTATGGAGAGTCTTGTCTAGAATGTAAAAATTATAGTATAATTATTTCATACTATATTACATGTTTAAGACCCCAAACTAATTATTTTCTCACTTGTAGCCATGCCTGCTGAATATGAATAGTTCTTTTTCCTAATCTTTAAATGCTTGGATGGTATTACAAATGTAATGGATATTCCCAAGCCAGCGAAGGTGAGATGCCTGATATGGTTGAATAAAGAACTCAACATGTGCCTGATTGTTAGAATATTAATTTAGTTCAGTAGAATGTAGCTGTAGCTGTTCTCTTGGTGCAAGATGTGGATGGAACATCGGATAGGGACTTTTGACATAGGGACAACGGCAGAACATGCTAAGCCTCACAGCTCATTTCTGCAAAGGCTGGTTGTAGCATGTCTTCTCTGCACTGCCACCAGTGCTGCTGTTCGGTAATGAAGCAGATGAGCACTTGATAAGTGAGGGAGACTCATGTGCCGTTTGCTTTGTTTCTATCTTCAATTTTGTCTTTTCATGGCCTCCAATAGAAGGTGACTACCAACGGTTAGCAGCAGCCAAGTCGATAAAACGCGTATTCAAATGAGGACGAAAACAGAAAAGGAAGCATGCTGTGACAGAAGACATTAGAGATTACAGAGTTTAAGTTACTGCACTGTAAACCATACAGTCAACGAACATGAGCAGAACTCAAGAGCAATCCGAGTCCTAAAATTAACCCCGTGGAGGGCTTTTAAGAAAGGCGATTAAGTCGCCAAACTGGTGTTTAGATGGATCAGCCTGTGTTGTGGTGAACAGACCAGAATGAAATGTCCTAGGGAATAATACTAGAGAAACTCACTATGAAAGTTTGTGTGCCACTTGCCTTCACAATGCCTGTCAGGCCCCTCCCATTTCACTACATGCTCAATGCTGTCCTTCCTGTGAAACAGTCACCACGGAATGTGACCTGCTATAATACACAGACATCTGAAACTCAGCAAATTCTAATGACCGATTAAGTTATGTATTGGCCTAGGATTGAATGACATGGATAAAAGCCACAGGAATAAGTTCAGAGCAAAGAATAAACATTTAGAATAGTCAAGAAACAAGAGCTCCAGTAAAACATGCCAAGAAACTACAGATGGCATTTGGGTGCCCATAGTGATTAAACAGCGACGCTCCAGGACTACACCTACATGCCAAGCATGATGAATGTCAGTCCTGGGTACTCTGAATGGAAGGCACAGCACCCCAACTGCTAGTCACAGCCGCTGCACAAGAAACTTAATCTATCTTCAGACCCACTCTGCTTCACTTTACTCAGGTGTAAACTTTGGAACTGATGTTGTACCTGTACATTACATGATCTGGAAGGACCAAGAGCTATTGCATGGGAAACAGACTAAATGAAGCCTGTCAGACAGCATATGCTCAACGATGAACTCCGATTCAGTTCTCACTAAGTCATTTGTCACTTCTAACTTTTTCATTGCAAGGAGGTGACTGCTTTTGAATCCCAGCAATGCCTGTTCTTTATTCTGCACTCCTTGAAATGCTTTGTTGTCTTTATTTAACAGACGGCAAGTCAGAAGTCTCAAATTAGTGTCATGCTAAAACTCATAGAAAATAAAAAGTTGAGTAGCGCTTCCTAGAAAATCTTTCCCTGAGGACTGTGTGGTTGTAGCAATCTTAAAACATAACATTTAACAGCATTTATTAAAACATGTGGTTCTCAGGCTGTGCCAATACAGATAAGCTTAGTTATATGTAACACTGATACTCAAAGCTTTAGAAAACATCCTCAGAATTGTGAATTTTGTTACAGTCCATTCTGCCTTCTAAGACTGAGACAAATTATTTTCATATATAAAATTAATCTACAACTATCTGTAGTTAGCTCCAGATCAAGAATATTTTCATAGCTTTGAATCTGCCTCAACTCTGAACTTCCTTGCCTCTTTTCTTATTAAATGTAAACAGAAATAGAGATAAAATACTGGAGAAACAAAACAATGAGGAAAATAATTGAGGATTCAAATAACTTTGGGAAAAATAAAGGAAGTCAAACAAAAGTTATCCTGTGATCAGACATTTTGAGGATCAGGAAAAGCTTACCAGTAGTACTGGGTTTGGGGAACACGCATACGGCAGAGACAATCAAGTCATCAGGCATCAGCCTTTGGATCACTGCTTGGCAGCAAAAAGTCCAGAGTGGAAATCCAGATTTGTAACTCCAGTTGATAGTAATAAATCCGTCTCATCAACAGCTTTTCCTTCACAATTTCTTTGGATTTTTAGGATCAATAAATAAAAAAAACTTAAATAGGATCCCCCAAAAAGAATCAAATGTTTATGAAAAGCCAGAAAGCAAATAACAACACAGACATGTTTTCCACTCCTAGAAAAAAATTGTGTGTGGGGAGAGTGATTCTCTATGTGGAGGCCTATAGACCAGGACAGATCTCTTGAAACTTATTAGTCATCTGTTTGAGAAAAATAAGCATTTATGAACAAGATTAGAAAAACTTAGAGAAGAAATTTTAAACTTTGTTCCCCATGATTGTTAAAATTATGGCCTATTTGTATGGTTTTCTTTTTCTTTGTTGTTTTTGTTTTGGTCTTTGCTATGCTTTCAAAAACCTTTAATGATTCTAATAACTGACAATATTATTTTGTCAAGATGGATTAATCTTTTCCATAAAGAGTTTTAGAAACATTGTCTCAGGACTGAGTGGCAATCTTATTAAAATTAGTTAATTTCTAATTGTTTCATTAAAATTATGGGCAAAGAATACAGGAAATTTCTTACAAAGGCTAGATAGTGAAAGTAAATTGTATATTGTTCACTATTTCTGTTTTAAGATATGCAACATATGACTATCTTTGTATGATTATGTTCAATTCACATTTTTAATTTCTGTCACATGTATTTGAGTATGTTTGTGTTTGCTTAGACATATGCACGCCACATGAGCCTGGGGAGTCAGAGGACACTTTTAAGGAGTTCAGTATTTACAATACTGGAATCACCTAGGGACAGGAAATGCTTTAGTATTCTGTGGAGGAATATTGCTTACTCCCTTGTTCCCCATGGATTACTCATTGTGATGGTTTGAATAGGAATTGCCACTATAGACTCATGTGTTTGAATGCTTGGCACATAAAGAGTGGCACTATTGGAGGTGTGGCCTTGTAGGAGGAAGTATGTCAGTGTGGGGAAGGGCTTTGAGGTCTCATGTGCTCAAGCTATGTTCTGTATGGCAAACAATCTCTCCCTGATGCCTGTGGATGCCTCTTATGTTTCTTCTCTAGTACCATGTCTGCCTGCATGCTGCCATGTTTACCACTATGATGATAAATGGATTAAAACTTTTAGCTATAAGCCAGCCCCAATTCAATGTTGTTGTTGTTTTTTTTAAAAAAAATAAGAGTTGCCTTGGTCATGGTGTCTCTTCCCAGCAATAGAAACCCTGACAAAGACACTCAACTTGCTTTCTTACACAGCCCAGGACTACCAGCCCAGGGAAATCACCAAATGCAGTGGGCTGGGTTTCCCCACGTTAATCCTTAATCAAGAAAATTCCCATCAAAGACATATCCACAGGCCAATCTGATGAAGGTACTTCTTCCACTGAAAGTTCTTCTTCCCAGACAAGCCTTTCTTGTACCAAGTTAACAGAAACAAATGAACAGACAAACAAAACAAACAAACAAAAAAAAAACAAAAAACACAAAGGGAAAATACATTATAGAGTAGATACGGACAGTTTTTGATATGTTTAAGAAAACAAAAAGTATATACAAATAGATGTATAGATATACATATGATTCTGTGTGTCTCTCCTGTCTACCCAGAACATGTTTAGGTAGCTAGAGCAAGGGAATTAACAATGGCACCTTTAACCAAATGGAGGGGAAGCAGGTTGTTCACTACCCTTTTGCCACCTTCTAAATTTTTACTATGGGAACTCACTTCTTTTTAACAAATGGTGTTTTAAAGTCTCAGAATATGTTAGAAAGGAGGTGCTGAAACTGAACCGAGCATGGTGAAACTCCAACTGCATCAGGTGGGATGATGGCAGAAAATCACAGGCTGCTTCAGGGTAAGAAGCCTGGGAATCCAGCCAGCTGGTTCAGGGGACAGTTGACAAGCATAATTCCAGGGACATAGTGATAGATGAATAGTTTAATGAGATAACTTCTATTACAAGTTGTGCACATCTGAAGACATGCTAGATTCCATTAAAATTACCCAAGATTCAGGAAGAAGGAATGAGAAAGTTTGGCATGTCCCAAGACTGCTGACATTGCAATCTGCCCATGCTAGGAGCCTGGAGAGTAAGAACTGGACATATGTTGTGGAAGTAGTGTCTGAGGTCAACTAGGTGAGATGCTGGAAGGGTACAGTCTTCATGATAAGATTCTGAGAGTCCTGCTCTTGGCAATGTCTCAAGGTAGGCCCTGTGAAAAGTCAGCACTGGAAGTCAGGTGGAGGGAATAAGGGCTTGTAGGCAGAGCCCAAGTTAGGAATAGAGGGTGAAAAGGAGACTTGTAGCCGGACTGGGGGCTATGAGAGTTTAGAGGGGGAAGTAACAGGCCCCACACTGGCACAGAGAAGAACCTGCATTATAAGTTGTCCTTCAATGCCTGCATTTGCCCACAGAAACCTGTAGCTTCTGCCTCATGAAATGCAAAGTTGTGTTACTTTCCCTGGGTTGACATTTAAGGTCTTCCCAGAAAGCTGAACAGTATTGGGATACCACCTAATAGAGGATTAAGGAAACCTCCAAAAGCGGGACCTTACTACAGAACAAAGAATATACTCTGAAGTCAGATTTAACTGGTTCAATCTTTTTTTTCTCTTCTCTTCCTTAATTTTAAGGCCTTGGATAGCTATAGACGTCATGTAACCTCAATCTGTATCTGTACAATGGGATGACAATCGTGTTACCTACATTAAAAGAGCTGTACTGAACATTGAAGAAATGCCCAACAATTGTGAGGGCAGGTAGAAAAAAAAAACACATGAGGAAATAGGATGAACAAAAGGGAAGAAGAAAGAGAAAGAGGAGAAAGGAACAGACATAGCATTGCACAAACAGTGTACGTGATATCATTTATTTGACATGAGCAACAAAATGAAATCTCATTCTCGGTGATCTGGCCAGAGTTCAGAATGCTGGACGTGTGGGTGAGTGCTAAGAAGAGAGAGTCAGCTGGGGTTTTGTAATCAGGCCATCTAGATGGTGGAAAATGAACCATGCAATTGTTATTCTTAGCTCCTCTCATTTATCCCAGCCTTCTTCAGTGTCCCGGTATCCCCAGACAGGGAAATACCTGTCACACAACTCTCATGAATGTGAAGATTTTTCTGTATACATGTTTCATGTCATTATCACCCACAGCTATGCAGAACAGGCAGAAAGCTCAATGTGAGTTTTTATTCTGATGAATTTTACAATTTGGTTTTCTAAATCCTCCCCCTCCTGTTTCCCATTCCTTAAGACCTGACAGTGGAATTTGATCCCAGAGAACTGCAACTGTACTCCCAGACCACCATGCTCAGTTACAGAGTGAACTGCATAGTATTGTGGGAACTGTGCTAGCATTGTGATTTTGATCAACTCCTTTCCTTGCCTTTGCTTTTTCCTGGAGATGAGTACAGTTCTCAGACTCCCTGGTGTTCCGTGAGTGCTCCTTTGTTGCTTGCTGTGGAGGGAAGACACCTGGAGTGAGTTTTGTTTTATTTTGTTTTCAAGACACATATAAGTCAAGACAGGGTTTTTAAATTTCTATTTCTACTGTTTATTAGTTGACTGTTACTGCTTTTGTGAATTATCATACAGTTGAATGTGTAAATCAATGCAAAAATGTTTTAGGGTTTCTGAGTCAAAAGTCGGATTCAGCAAGGGTGACTTTGTCTTTGCTTGGGACCACAGTGCTGCCACCAAGACATCAGCGGGTTCCTGTTACCTTGAGGTGGCTCTATAGACACTTACAAGCTCATCAGTCTGCTACCCTCCATATCTTCCAAGAATGGAGAAATTTCATACAGTGTTAAAGGGGGGTAAACAAGAAAGAAAAGAGGAAGGGCTTTAATTAAGGGATGTAGAGAGGGATAACTAGCACTAAAGACCTTTTGAAAAGCCATTTGTAAGCTACTATTGTAAAAACTCACTAAAGTATATACATAAATGAAAGGAATTTAAATGGAGATACCATACAGTGGGAAAGACTAATCCCCAACTAGACATCATATGCTACCAAGTGAAAACTCTAGTACCAAGATTGGGTTCAATCTTCTTTGGTTATTGACCAGAGGGATCCCATAAAATCCCCAAACATTGCAGGTCATTGCCACTGCTATTATTTTTCCTCCACACCCTACACACCCTACTGCTCTTGCCATCAGTTTGATGAAGACCTTGCATACTTATGTTTTTAAGCCTGGGGCAGAACTTAGCTGACACTCAACTAAACGCTTCACCGCTATTGACTAGAATTAATAGTGTATGGAAAGTAATATTCACATGGTAGAGGAGAAAAGTAGTTACAAATCTCACCCAGTTATGAAAACTGTGAACTGCAACAGTGACCCGTCTACAGGATAAACCTACAGGATATCCAATAGTGACACAGATGGTGTAGTAGTGACCAACCATCATTTGCTTGGATTTGAGATCTGTTCCTTGAGAAAGAACCCATAAATGGCATTGTTAATGTGACCAAGAACTAGAGACTTAATTCTGTTCAATGAGCAGCAATAAAATAACTTCAAATATTGTGATAGTCACAGATCAGTGCATCACTGAAACCTCATTAAAGAAGGTTCTTCTTGTAGTAGATAGTAAGTAACACCGAGACCCACAATTGGACAACATACAGAGGGTGAGAGACTTTGCAACACTCAGCTATAAAGTAAGGGTCTGTATCACATCTGTCCTTTCAAGGCTCAAGGGTCTTTGAGGATGAGGGGGCCACAAATACTTTAAAAGCCAGAGTTGGGGGAATGAATATGAGGCAAAAGTGACTCCCAGGCACAGCAGGGCTGATGCACATGTAGACCCACAGAGATAGTGACAGTATACACGGGACTTGTCCAAGTTCAACAAAGACAAAACCCCAGCACAGACAAGAAGTAGGCACAAAGTCCCACACCAATGAAGAAACTATTTGCAATTTATATCTAACAAGAGAGGTTAATCTGTTTTTTTTTTTTAATGGAAGGACACCAGCTATATCAAGCACACCCCAGGGAAGGTCCGTGTTTATGAAGAGTTGTTGCGCTTGGATTCTCTAGAGGGACAGAACTGATAGAATGAATATATACAACAAGAGGATATTTTTTTTAGAGTGGCTTCCAGGCTGTGTTCCAGCTAGTCCAACAATGCCTGTCTGCTACTCGAGAGTGAAAGAATCTAATAGTTGTTTAGTCCATGAGGCTGGATGTCTTCATTATACCTTGGCACTAAGTGTACTCTTACCTAAAATGTCACCTTTGCAGGAAAACATGAGGCAAACAATAATTAATATGTGTTAGTTAAAATTAGGTCAGACACTAGTACCTTTTTACAAGTCATGAAATTTAAATTTTCTAGTTAAACTATTAAGGTGGGAATTACTGTACACAGTTTAAACTAAAGAAATATTTCAAAGTGGTTAACTCAGTTCTGAAAGAGCAAAGGCAATTTGCAAACCTCTACTTGTTCAAACACAAATCCTTTGGCTTTAGGAGTATCGCGATGCTAAAACACTCTGTGCCAGGAACATCTTTAGCAAAATTTCAGTCTTTTTCATCTAATTCATCTCAAAGTCATTTTCCACTCAAACCTATCTGGATTTTTCCCAGCCATGCTCTGTCTACATTTGAGACTTCTCTCCTTGTTTTCCCCATCCTGAAACTAATGCCATCTCTTTTCTTTCTTTACTTTTTTATGATTCTTCAAGACAGGGTTTCTCTGTAGCTTTGAAACCTGTCCTAGAACCAACTCTTGTAGACCCTGCTGGTCTTGAACTAAAAGAGATCCACCTGCCTCTGCTTTCTGAGTGCTGGGATTAAAGGCATGTGCTACCACCACCTGCCTGCCATCTCTTTTCATATGACCTTCTTCCAACATTCATATTCCTCTATGGGCTGTTTGTGACCACCTTATTGATCTGGTCTTATTTAAATGACACTATAGGGTGTACATAAGTGATCAATTGACTTCTAAATTGATCAGTACTTCACTGAGGGATATTTCAAAGAGCTCGGTATGAGAATGAGATTGCTTACATTAGAGAGGTGTGGGTAAAGATCACAAGCCATGCTTCAGTTACCTTTAATTCCCATAATTGAGGCTTTAGCTTTAACGGTAAATTCCAAAATGATTAAAAGCACATCATGGAGTTGACACACCACTCTGTTGTACGTCAGTGCTCACCCACTGGGAGTATCAACCTTCTGGAGTTTAAAGCTAATGGTCAAGGGAGGAGGACCAGCAGTTCGTGTTGCCAGAGGAGTCAGGCCTTGGGGATCTGCAGGAAACCACCCATCCCTTTCTTCACACAGTGATGTGACCGCTGGCTAATCAGTCAGCAACTGCCCTGAATGACAGAATTTCTTTTCTGTATTTATACACCCTATAAAGTAGGCTTTCTTTTACTATGCAGCATTTATTTTAATGTAATTGTTTAGCTTTGGAGACAAGGAATCATCACCACTGGGAAGAAGAGACATGGGATTTTTGCTGCATTTTTTTTTAATTATTTGAGACAAGATTGAGTAAGTAGTATTTCCATGTTTTTTTTTTTTCAAAAGCCTTGTGACTCTAGTCATCGGCACTTAATGACTTGTGTCACAATTATTTTATAGATGCATTGTAAATTATGAGATGAACACAGCTAAAAGACTCAAACACTGCCCTCTTGTCACAGCCTGGGCAGTATAGAAAGGGAAGGATTCATAGCATCAGGGCCCCAGATCCTTAACAGCTGTTTGCTCTGCCTTTTTTTTTTTTTTTGGCAGGTTGGTGTGTAACTTGCTCATTCACAGTCATAAAGGGAATTCTGTAGCTTCTAATTTCATGTCATGATATGGACATGTCAGGAAGGATGAAGGGAGGAAACAGTTACAGCAGTGGATGTTTAAAGACTATAGTATTTCTCAAAAACAAACAAACAACAACAAAACACTCTGAAACTTATCCGAAGTCTGCCATCACGAGTTAATTAATTAATTAAAAATAGAAAATGGAGTGCCTAAATACACAGGATTTTTAGAAATACACCAAATAAAATCCAAAAATCTTCTGCAAACTTCACCCATAGCAGCAAAAGCCAAGTGGGATATCTAGGCTTCTGCCCTGGCTAAGCAGCAACAAGGTGCCTTGCTCTTCCTCTGGTTTGGTATCAAAGAAGCTGAGCTGGCTGGCTGTACTGTGGGGACTCCTAGGGAGGAGCACTCACTCCTTCCTTGCATCCTTCGGAAGGAGCCTCTGCTTTTTCTGATGGAGGGACACATAAAAAAAAAAAAACAGATCTGTGTAAATATAATAGACCTTGCTTCTAGTGACTTAAAAATTATGATTTCTAAATTATTGCCAGATGAAGCAAACAGCCTACCTTCACCTGCTATGCTTCCAAGTGCACAGAGGGGAGCTGTTGAGGTCTTTTATTTTGTTAATGAAGAACACTAAAGGGGAAGGAAATAGAAGCTACTCTTCACAGTAATTGGTACAATGATCAGTTAAGTAGGCAATGATTGCATATGTGTCTCTGTGCATGTGTGTATGTACTCATATGTGTATTCATGTATGCATACACACATATGTATATATGTATATATGTGGGTGTGTGATGCCAAGATCATAAACTTAGAAATTATACTACTTTACACTTATTGAAAAATACACTCAAAAATCACTCTAACTTAATGCAAATGAAACTTCACAAAATGTTTAAATAATTAAAGTAAAACAAATTTTAACAAGTAAATAAAAACAATATAGAATTGCATAGTGAGAAAATGTTTCTCTTTTTAGTTCCCTAAAAACTTCTAGTTCAACCACACAAGAGTCTCAGGCTGCTGACATCAGCAAAACCAGGATGAGGGGTGACAGCTTCAAGTCAGGGCTTCTCAATCTACTTCCACTATACCACTTTTGGCTACAGAGAAGGAGGTAACACATAGACATTTCTTTTAAATGATAGAAGAAATGCTATGGATTGAAAAATATGACCCCTTAGAGCAAAACTATTCCAACGTCAGGATTACATGAAGTAGTTCAGATAATGTGTCAGTCACATCTGGTGGTGTCAACTTTAATAAGTCATATATGGTGTTCGGTAGCTACTGTTTGTGCATGTTCTCCTCTGAATACGATGTGAGCTTCCACACTGAGAAAACTTCTCAGGTTCATTTCGTTGGCACTTGCTATTTCGCTATGCAAGGTTCTCGTTAAAAGTTTGATGAATGTCTGAACGGCTCTACAGGAAATTACAGAAAACCGAGAGCAAGCTGTCCCGTTAGGTTTCTCACAGGCTGAAAGAAGAAAAATCTGCCAGTTATATACTTGAATTTATTTGTGCCTAAAAGTAGCAGATATAAACCTAAAAGACGTGAAGATGGGCAGTATGTTATCATTTCTTCAACATAAAATAAAACATTACAGCTCCTCAGACTTCATATGAGTGTGTGTGTGTGTGTGTGTGTGTGTGTGTGCCTACTTGTATCACACAGTTGATAAATTACAGTCCTTGGAGTTTTAATATTTTGTTTATATATTGTTTATATATATAGTCCTAGTTTTCAGGAATAGACTTAAAATTAATAACTTTTATGAAGATTATTATCAGTTATTCTATTTTTTTTTGTTTGTTTTTTGAGACAGGGTTTCTCTGTGGCTTTGGACCCTGTCCTGGATCTAGCTCTTGTAGACCAGGCTGGCCTCGAACTCACAGAGATCCGCCTGTCTCTGCCTCCCAAGCGCTGGGATTAAAGGTGTGTGCCACCACCACCTGGCATGGAGAGGACATTCTGTTTGTTTGTCTTTTTTGTGTCTAGTTTTGAAATATTAAAACTGTTTTTGATTTTTTGTCTTTTTACCTGACTTAGTTAATTCAAGAAGTTGAGCTACAATTCTTGAAGGGGGAGCCCTACTGCTCTGAAAATCACAAGTTTTATTTTTTAGTGTGTGTGTGGTGTGTGTGAGTTTGTTTGTCTGTTTGTACGTGTCTTTGTGTTTTTGTGTCTCTTTATGTCTTTTTATGTGTGGGAATGTTTGAGGATATAGACAGTATCACACACAAACACACACACACAAACACACACATAACTATGTCTTGCATATTTGTGTGTATAGCAAAGATTTATTTATGATTCAGATTGTATGTGACCTTCTTACCTAATCAAGGTAAGAAGAGTAATAATAATTACTCTTAGATAAAACCAGTCAGAGTGAGTAATCAACTGTGTTAGATTAGCCTCGGTCTAATATGTATTAGAAATATGGAAGAAGCATGAAAACTGCCTATTATCTCGCTGTTCCAATCACTCTGGGATATGAAGTCACTAGGTTTTCATTTCTCCCTCTTTAAAAATATCTTGATCAAAACTACTTATGACCATGTTACAGTTTTCATATCATCCTTTACTACAGATGCATTTGAAGGTAACTATTTACCTGTTCTTTTCAAACCACTATTGGAATCCAAGGTGACACTCCAAATTATTAAATTGTTTTAAATTTTTGATGCTTTGGAAACATAAATCAGTATTTTCACTTTTGAATATTTTTGAATAATAAGGCAAGAAATTAGTGTCTCTAAAGTTGTACTCATTTGAATTTATACAAAATCTTTCAATTCTTTTATAAGGACTGCTTTGCAATGAAATATACTATGATAAAAAAAATTTCCTATTGACTTCTGTCACACATCTTGTAATGCTGATACCCTTACTTCTAGGAACAATCGTCTGTCTCACATTCCATTCTAACACCCATTTCAGAATGAAAGGCCATAGTCGTGGGAAATGACATTTCAAAACTGGGGAGAAGAAAGGGAAGCACATATTCACGAGAAAGGAATGATTCATGTTGGCAACACAGCCTGTCTTAGACACCATAAATCAGTTAAATGAGGTCCAGTTCTTCAATCAATATTTATTGAGCTCTTACCACATGGTAAGCTGTGCTTTAGCATCTAAGTTTCTCTGCTGAACAGCACAGAACACATCCTTTGTCTCGTAGGAGGGCGTCATTTTATTGAAAAGAGTCAGATTGTAGGCATGAGGACTCTAAGGCAAATTTGTACAATTAGAAATATATACAGAATATAAAAGTTTAACAATACAAATTTTATATGCTTCCAAGGGAGAAAAGCAGCCATCCATCCCACCCAGGTGCAAACCTCAAAAGCCACAATGAGCAGCAGGGCAAGACAACCCCAGCAGTGCAATAGAGGCACTTATGTCTTGGGAGTAACCAACGACCATTTAATTGGACACAAGCTCCACTCCACATGAGGAAATTCACACCCAGTGCAAACATAGCCAACCACTCATAGCTGATACTAATAAGCAGACAACGTGCCATATTAAAAAAAAAAGAAATGAATCGCCACACCCAGCCACTCCTTCTATTTTTAAAATAGTTATTAGGTTTTTCAAAAAAATTATCTTTAATTGGTTTTGTCCTTTTAACTTCTATTTAACCAACAATTTAGATACAATTTAAAAATATTATTTTTTGGTTTTCGAGACAAGATTTCTCTGTAGCTTTGCAGCCTGCCCTGGAACTACCTCTTGTAGCCCAGGCTGGCCTCAAACTCACAGAGATCCACCTGCCTCTGCCTCCTGAATTCTGGGATTAAAGGCATACGCCACCACCTCTTGGCTTTATTTTTAAAGTACTTTTTGCCTTTTAATTGTTTGTAGACTTTCTGTTAATGTGTCTGGTATAGCCAATGTTCTTTGTGTTGATCAATTTGCTGAAATTTTGTTTCAGTGATCATTATATTTGCCATTCTATGTTTTAATTTGAGGGGTGGACTTAGACTGAAGATCTGCATTTCTCCTGCATTTTCCACTACTGGATAGTGGAAAGAAAAAAAATATCACATGATTTGTGCTTGAGAAATAATGGGCACTTAATTTTTTTCTTGAACCAGAGGTGGAGGTTCTGGCTGCACTCACCGATCCGTATTAAGTGTGGAACAAACCGTGGCTTTTTCCAAGTCTTCTATATTATGCACTGTTCATGAAAGATGTGAAGCGAATGACATTTTCTCATACCCATCAGCATTAAAAATGGAATATGTGCAACATAAAACAAAGATGAGAAGCGCAATAAATTAATACAATCAACTAATACAACACAAAATAACAAAATAAAAAGCCCTCGCAGTATTAAACATGTCCACAGGCAGCGGTTTTTACACACATCTGCTTCCAATATGAGAGGAGGCTTAAGAAATCACTCACATTAGCACCGAGTTCCTTTTTACTTTTGTGAACATTTTACAAAATAATGAAGGATGACCTAATGGTGCAACATAAAGGGCAAACCAACCTGGCATCAGAGTGAAGACTAAGTATCCACCAAGTAGATGGTTGCAGCCAATACAAACTACCAATTCGTAAAGTCGGTGCAATGTCTCAGGCTGTGCTTGGTGGATCTCACACTTGACTCCAGAAAAGAGACATCTTTATAGTTTATGAAGCAGATTCCTGGCCCCACCACCACTGCTGAGTTGATTTAGCAGTTTTACAGGGAAGTCCAGTAGTATTCGTTTTGAATTAGTTCTTTGGATTATTGTGAATCAGAACACACGTCTTCAAATAATTGAACCAGAGACAATCAGTACCAGGTTTCATCAAAAAGTTACAACAATCTCATGAGACCATCTATCGACACAGTGTTGAATTTAAAATAAAACAAATTGATGATAAGGTCATTTTTAAAAAGTGGAAGAATAATGAGAATTCAAGGTTTTTTTGTGGCCCCTTATGCATGATTTCTTATTAAACTACATGGTTTCCTGCGAAGCTATATGAACACAGTAGCTCACTTGTCTTAATTGACCTGGAAGACTTAAATTTGTCTAATTTAGACCTCTTATGTTTGCATTTCTCCAAGATAGATTTGTTATGGAATATTAATTTAACTAGGCAAAGATGTGTTACATTTGTTCATAATATAGAATATTAGTTTAACTGTGAAATGGTGTGTTATTTTTGTTTATGCTGAATCTGTTTAATTGTGTTTAAAGATGGGTTGCAGTTTCACCTTGTCTGCATAAGGCACCTGATTGGTCTAAGAAAGAGTTGAAATGCCAATATCTGGGCAGAAAGAAGGATAAGTGGGGCTGTCAGGCAGACAAAATAAATAGGAGAAATCTGGGCTCAAGAAGAAAAAGAAAAGGAGAAAGAGGAGAGAACAGATTGCTGAGAAAGTGAGTCAGTTGCCAACCTGCAAAAATGAGAAGCAGTGAAAGTAAGATAGAAAGAAAGAAGAGAGGGAGAGAGGGAGGGAAGGAGGAAGGAAGGAAAGAAGGCCTGAGGCAAAAGTAAATAAAGAAAAACAGCTTAATTTAAATTAAAAGAACTATCCAGAAATGAACTAAGGAAGGCAGAGCATAAAAAAATAATAACAAATCTCCATGTCATTATTTGGGAGCTGGTTGGTACCTAAAAGCCAAAGCCTATTATGTAGAATACTGAAGAATCAATCAGCCTTAAGTTTTAACAAAACAAATCTTTTTATCAAATCTTTATATCAGTTTCTCTCATCAGGTAGAGGCTTTAACTTTATGTCACAAGGGTATCTTGAGTTTCTCCTTTTTTCTCTTTGACACATGCATCTTTTTGCAAATTAGCATCCATTTTTTTTTTTCAATGCTCCACTGACGTCCCCCGTGTGCTTTCTGGTTTGCTGTCCCCTTCTAGCTGTAGGAACCTTTTCAACATGAAAATGTCATGGTATGTAAAATAACTTAGTTTCCATCACTTGGGGGATGAAGAGTCCAAATCTTACTAAAGTCAACGCAGCCTCATAATTCTCTCTGTTCTTGTCTCCTCATTCAATATTGAAAAACAGAAAGATTTTTTCAGTTGATTTTAGCCCCAGCCTCTGAGTCACTGTTAAGTCGTTTTTCCTCTGTGCTCTAGAACTTTAGAGCTCTCATGACGCTGACTTTCTAGCCTTTGTTTTAATATGCGGATTATATCACAGTGTCTGATCTCCACCTCTTCATCATCTACTGTTATTTTCACTTTGAAAGTTTGAACTCAGTCTTACCTGTTTTACAAAATTCTGTATGTCTACTTTGATTGGGAAATTTAATTTTTCCCAATTTGTTTCCAACATCTACTTATGCTTAAAACATTCTAGACTCTTTGAATTATTACCTACATAAATTAGCGTAACAATAAATATATTGGTGATGATAACGCTTTAAAAAGTTTCTGTTTCAGAAAGAAAAATTTAAATTTTCTAGAAACAACTTCATATAGCACCTTAGCAAAATTTGATGAGATGCTTTTCATGAGGCACTATATCCAAATCACAGAAAAAGAATTGGAAATCATAAAAAATTTAGTTACAACACAAAAGTTAAAATAACTTTTGGAAACTTTTTAAGGGGCTAATGCTTATTCAGAAAGTAGAATACTTGCTGTTTCCTAGAAAATATGGTGACTCAGGAGGCTTAGGCAAAAACAAAACAAAAATGTCTTTCTGTGATTTGGTATTGGATGGGTTGCTGGGATCTGTGATTAAAATACATCTCTGAAGAGAATACAAGCTTAGCCATATTACCTTCCTTGAGCCAGCAAAACATTACCTATAAATCACCCAGCAATGGCATTAATGGCATGTGTATTTTCATAATGAGTTTTCTAAGTTAGCTCTTAAAATAGCCGCAAAGAGATTCTATTTTTCTATTTAAAATGAGGTAACCAGTAATTTTAAAGTAGACACACAAACCAAGTAAAGGATGATACTCCCTGAGTATCATCTTTTGCAGAACTTCAGTAGCAGGTGGTCTTAGCTGCTTTCCCGGAGCGATGAAATAAATGCCCTGGCAGAGCAACTTAAAGGAGATGAGAATTTGTAGTGCTTTTTGGCTCTCGGTTCTAGTTTTTCATCACAGGGAAATTTCAGCAGCAGGAGCAGGAAGCAGCCAATTCTCATGTGTTCATAGTCATACAAAAGGCAACAAAAAATGATAACCATTGCTAAGCTTGCTTGTCCATTTCATACAGTCCAGGCTCCTCTGCCCAGGGTACAGCCCCACCTACAATTAATACGATGCTTCCCATATCAATCAACAGTTCCTGACAGGTATGCCCAGAATCCTGTCTGCCGGGTCATTTTAGAGTTTGTCAGTACTACAGTTAACACCATCACACAGGTGAACTGTTAGCTAATATTTACAAATATATTTGGCATTTGATAGCTGCTGGGAAAGAGTCAGTTTTCTTTATTTGACGTCAAACCAACTTTGACGTTCGGCACTAACACCTGATAGGAGGGCTATGATCAAAAGGATAAGAGACAGCTAATTTTTATACAGATTGGAAGAAGAGGGAATACTTTTACAGGTTTTGTGCAAATACAAATTATTATGACCAGTATGAAGGGTTTTTAAACTTTTTAAAATATAGTTACTTCATAATCCAATGTTTCTAGTACATGACAAATATAACCAGTATGGAGAATCTTAAAGCTAAGCAAAATTTAATTACCACCTAATTCAGCAATTCTAGCACTGGGCAAATATACAAAAGAAATTCAATCTACATATACAAGCAAAAAATCCATTTTCCAATACATTGCAGCATTATCCAGACTATCCAAGATTAAAATTAATTGAAGTGTCCATCGGCGAATGTCTGGGTAAGGAAAATGTGAGATTTATCTATCAATTTATTATCAACCACTTATCTATCTACCTATCTATCCATCCATCTATCTATTGTATGCCTGTCTATCTATCTGTTTATCTATTGTCTACAGAATCATACTACTTGATCACAAAAAGGGAAAAGATCTTATTAGTAGTGACAATTCAAAGGACTTCGTGTCCAGTCAAATAAAAGAGGTATGCAAAAAGAAAGTATCTCACCGAGATGTGGAATGTGAAAGTATCTGACTCACAGAAACGGGGCAGAATGGTGATTTGCAAGAACTGGAGGTAAAACTAGCTGGAAGGATGTGAACATTATTGCTAAAGTATATACAGTTTTAAATAGACAAGAAGAATTGATTTGGTCATTCAAATATAAAACACTATTAAGGATAAAAGTAATAAGTACTGTATTTTATACTACAGAATGAAGGATTTTAAATATTCTCACTGTACATCTCAAAACAATAGCTGGGAAACATACTGAGATTAATTATCTTATAAACCACTATGAATATACACAATTCAGACATTTTTAAACTCAGCTAAGAATTAGTGAATCTGATAAGTTTCGTTTCTACATAGCAACAGTTAGCTCAAAGGGAATACACGTACTGTAAGATGACAAATTTTGTTTTATTAGAAAAGCTTAAAGTAACTAGGCTATGAGCAAACAATTATATGCATAAATTCATTATTTAAAGGCATGAATTACATCTAGAAGAAATTTGAAATGCTTGAAAATTATGTCATCAGTCATGTGTAAGTGGTTGAAGCCACTTGATGAAGTCAGTTCTGAAAACCATCTCTTGACTGGCAAGACCCACATGAACACTCAGCATGGATAGACTGACCTCTGCCTTGTGCCCAAAGAACTTACAAATAAATAAATCCAGAAAGAACACAGATCTACGTGGGAAAGATAGAAAATGGGAACAGGATAAAACCTCTAACTGTGTGAATTTTTAAACAAGATCTTAAAATTTCTAAACATAAAGGTGAAAATTTCACATCCTTAAACATGCAATCGATAAAAGAAAAGGCCATGAATTTGAAGCAGAGCAGAGATGGGTATATGGGAGGATTTGCTGGGGTGGAAGGAAAGGGAGAAATGTTTAATTCTAATGCAACCTCGGAAACAAACAAACAAAATCCCCAGAAAAAAAAATGATACAGTGACAAGTTGAGAAGTTGGCTCCAGACTGCGATTCCATAGCAGCTGCTATCTGTGTATTTATGAATACATAAACGAGGTAGGAAAGGACAGAATGAGAGGAAGTAGGAAGGAACAGAGTGTAGTAGGTGGCTGAATGAAATTCTGCACAAAAGAATATAAACAGCTTGCTTGGTAGTGGCAAGGCACGTGTGAGCAATGGGGAAGCAGAGGATAACGGTTTTAAAAAGCATCTCTAAATGAAAACATACAAGCCACCCCCACAGAAAACACACGAACACCAAAACCAAGAAATGGAAGCAGTGAGATTGTCCCAGGCATGGCCCAGCATTGCTGGCTTCTCCTAGCACTGCCCCGAGAAAATGTGTGCTTTGAGTTTGCTTTCCTAGTCCTTTATGGAGCTTTTAACTCCGGCCAATGCTGACCATTGGCCTTCTCCACCTCCACATCCCAATTCCTCTTTGTGCAAACTACTTATTCTTTTCTTCCCTAAGAGGGTTTTGGTGTTTACAAACGTTGTCCCCACTTTCCTCCCCACCCCCTATTTTCAATTTTTGTCTTCAGGCTATGCTGGTCATCAGGGAGTGGATGTGGGCAGGTCAGACTGAACAATTAGGGCAGAGGTTTCTAAGCTCAGAGACTACCAGGCTGGGAGAAGGAAGAGGTACCAAGTTAATCCATCTACTTGAAGCAGACCATCTATTCATGTTCCACTCTGCACGTAAAGAGGGAGGACATAAAGGTGGTGAAAAAAAAAAAAAACAGCTTGCCAGGCTATCTTCAAGTGGGTAATTGGAAGACTGGTAGGAATTTTCAAACATAATATAACAAAATTTAGAAACAAAAAAGTTCCTTTTCATTTACACAGAGGCTCTGTTGAAGCTGAAATACTTGTGGGATATTAGGAATGAAAAATGTCAGCATACAACTGCCCAGGCTTGTCTGGTTTATGGCTCCCACCTCGTGGCTGTCATTACTGCCCAGTAAAAGAGCCCCTTTGTCCCTGGAGAATTACTTTTCAAAGACAAGAAAAGTCCACGAGCATCCACTTTCCTTGACGTATAGGTCACAGCATTCAGAGAATAATGTCGGAATCTCTGAGTGCCATTGCCGTGAATCACTGTTGGAAGCTGGGAAGTATGGGTTCCGATAAGCATTCTTGCTCCTAAAAATGTCTGAACTGTAAAGAAAGTGACTTCAGGGATTTGAAATACAAATCCTTTAAAATGGAAATACATGTCTAAAAGTGCAAGTCTTGAAGATACAGAAATTGAAGAGAGACATATTTTTTTTAAAAAAATACTTAATCTAAAGCCTACACTAGTGATGTGTAGGTGTGCCCTTGTGCGTGCCTATGCGTGTGTGGTGGGGGGGAGTGCATATGCACATTTGCAACATTGCTTCTTTGTGTTGTCTTGATGGAAATACTCTCTAACTTCCTTGCCAAACTCTGAAGAAGACTGGGGGTCGGTACTATTTCAGAATCTTGCGTACTTCTCCAGCTGGTATAAGGCTCTTAGAGGGAATGAAGAGTTTGGGGCACAGCATGGCATGCCGTGGTCTAGTTCTTTGAGGTTATGATCCTGTAGCCACGATTCTTCTGGGAAATCATACTTGAATTCCAGTTCTGTTATTTAGGTTTGTTAATACCATCGTATCCACGGAGTACAGCCAGGCATACCTTTTCCTCAATGTCGTACTGTGGAAGACAGCCAAGTCATCATGTAGAAGTCTGATCTACACATGCTCCCTGTATACATTTGCCAAAAGCTCACTGGAAATAAGAAAATTGGATTGTTCTGTGTGGGATGAAGTCATCATGTCTGCCCCTGAGGTGGCATATTCATTATTCATGTGACATATGGTGGGGGATATGGTCATTATAAAACTGAGCGTGTCAAGATAAACTTGAAAAGCCAGTGAAAATGAAGTGGCTCTTCAATTTCACTGTGGAGCAGAAGCGTTCCTCATTCCTAACTGAGCATCATCCTTCCATAGATCTTTGGTCTCTCTGTCACTGAACACATCCTCCTTACCCCCTCCCAAACATCTTCTTTTCTAATAAGAACACAGAGGCAGGGTTTACATGATGTTGTCCTTCATGATGCCTATCCCATTACACACAGACAGATTCCACAACTCCTATGTCTTCGCTATTTACATATTTTTTATTAGATTCATTTTCTCCTTTTTACTGGCATAGAAAAACGGAGCTAAGTACAATACAAACTACAAAATAAAGCAGAAGAGAAATGCAACTAAAAGACACACAGTCAGCAAGGTCCTGTGACTGTTGTCCTTCATCCCTGCCATTAGTGCTGACAGTCACTCACACTGAGCATTCTGTCTGGGGAACTTCTATTGTCTTATGCCATTCTCCATTCCTGCGGCTGACTTAAACATCAAGTTTAATTATTCTGTTTTGCAGAAGAGGAAACAGAGGAACAAAGACCCCTTGCAGCCTGGTTCTTCTCTTTGTATAGTAAGCAGTGGGCTAGAGGTTTAAATACTACAGCATTCTGTGGGTTCAAATATTCTATGGAGGAGCTGGCATGCAATAGTGTGGAGTGCTAGGGGCCTGCCCTCAAGGAGAATAGAGTATTGTGTACTAACCAACTAACTAATGTAAACAATCTGCTCTACAGTCAAATTACACATTGCAAGCTTTAGAAATATATAAGAGACTAAATTTCCTGACTCGATATAAAATCTGTTGGGGAATAGTCACAGACACAGACATTTGGATTTGGTAGTAATAAATGATTTGTTATTCCCTCTGATAGGGCATGAAAGAATCTGCTCCTTTTGGATAGTAAGCATTATTGAGAGTCTACTGTGTTTTGATGCCTAGAAAACAGAACTCATTGAGTGTTTTCTGTGTTTCGATGGTGTAGTTAACAACTGTTTCCATTTTCATTGAATAATCTCAAAGAAGAGGAGGATGCTGGGTGAATAGGGAAGTGGGGTGGGTCTGGAACGTGGGGAGAGGGGTGAATATGATCAAAATATGTTGCATGCAATTGTCTAATAATTAATAAAATGTTGAAAATATTCAAAATTGAATGCATGAGTATCTGTGGTAATTCTTTTTAAAATTATTAATATTTAAAAACATATCATATATATGGCAATATCATTTACATATTAAATACTGCAATAATACAATGATTTGGTATAGTTTTAAACAGAAGGGAAAAATCATACATTTGCTCTTAGAGCAAACTTTTAAAATTACATTTTCTAAGTGGGTCAATGTGGCGATCTTATTCATGCTTGGTCATGTCTACTTCCTAGTGCACAATGGAATTAAAAAGGACATTCAGCTTTCACAGTGACTGACTCAAAGAAGCCCCATGCTACATTCCTTCAGGATGCTAAAACGACTAATGCTACATGATACACACAAATATGGATCCATATAACCTTTCTGAAAGGCAAAAACTATGGAAGTGTTGAAAAGTAAAAAAAAATAGCTTTAAATCATTTTTCATGACACATGTATCCTTTTGTCAATCTGCCATACTTTCTCATTACTTAATATCACCCTCTCTCGGTATCCTTTTTATTACTTGAGACTCAACCCTCACTTAGACCTGTTTATCTGTGTGTATTAAAATATTATACTTGCTGGGCATTATTGGTGTATGCCTTTCATCTGCTACTAGGGAGAAAGAGGTAGGCGGATCTGGATTCAAAGCCTTCAGAGTGAGTTCCAGGACAGTCTCAGATCCACATGTTAGGGAGAATATGGTTTTGTGGTGTTGTTTTTCTGAGTTTAGATCATCTTGCTTAATATTATGCTTTCCAGACCCATCCATTTTCCTGCAAATTTCACAGTTCAATTCTATGCAGTTGAATAATACCCCACTGTGTATGTATACTACAATTCATTATCCATTCATATGTTGGTGGATATTCATAGGGCCTTGTAGAGAAGTGATGAAAACTTCTGGAGACAGAGCCTACTTGGTAGCAGAAACAGGTTTCTCTGCTCCCTCTCTCTTTGTCTCTCTGAACAACACTGCTCCCCTACACCCTTCAGCCCCAGACCTGAAGCCAGTGCATTCAATTGACTATGCATTGTTACGTCTCATATTGAGAGACACAGTAGATTCTCCTGTTTCTCTTCAGTATTGTCAGAATGATTAAAACTCTAAAGCTTGGAAATGTGACAGCGCACTGAATTTATCGCTGATGATAATTCATTTTTGTGTGTGTGTGTGTGTCGCCTGGAGATCTGAACCTGGCATTTGTACCTTTCGCCAAAATGCTATGTATCCTTGAAAGGATGCTGATTGTTCCTATGACCTTGTCTCCCTCCGTCTAGACCAGATTTTAACTACCAAGTTCTAGTTTCAGACACCTCGACAAGTTGAAGCTTATTGCACAGACCTAAGAAGGCCCTCTCTTGCATACCGCATTTGTTCTTGGTAAGTTTGCTAGGCTTCTTGGCTCCCAGCCACTCTGTAACTAAAGGTATTAAAGTGGATTCAAGAATGGGTCTCTCCCTCAATATCAGCCCGAACACACTGAACCTGATAGAAGAGAAAGTGGCAAATACCCTACAACAGATGGGCACAGGAGATCGCTTCCTATGTATAACCCCAGAAGCACAGACATTAAGGGCAACATTGAATAAATGGGACCTACTTAAACTGAGAAGCTTCTGTAAAGCAAAGGACATTGTCACTAAGACACAAAGGCAACCTACTGACTGGGAGAAGATCTTCACCAACCCCACAACAGACAAAGGTATGATCTCCAAAATATATAGAGAACTCAAGAAACTAGACTTTAAAATGCTAATTAACCCAATTAAAAAATGGGGCACTGATCTGAACAGAGAATTCTCAACAGAAGAAGTTCAAATGGCCAAAAGACACTTAAGGTCGTGCTCAACTTCCTTAGCAATCAGGGAAATGCAAATCAAAACAACTTTGAGATATCATCTTACACCTGTCAGAATGGCTAAAGTCAAAAACACCAAGGATAACCTTTGCTGGAGAGGCTGTGGAGGAAGGGGTACCCTCATCCACTGCTGGTGGGAATGCAATCTTGTGCAACCACTGTGGAAGTCTGTGTTTCGGTTTCTCAGGAAATTCGGGATCAACTTACCCTTGGACCCAGCAATACCACTCCTGGGAATATACCCAAGAGATGCTCTATCATATGACAAAAGCATTTGTTCAACTATGTTCATAGCAGTATTATTTGTAATAGCCAGAACCTGGAAACAACCTAGATGCCCTTCAATGGAAGAATGGATGAAGAAAGTATGGAATATATACACGCTAGAGTACTACGCTGCGGTAAAAAACAATGACTTCTCGAATTTTGCATGCAAATGGATGGAAATAGAAAACACTATCCTGAGTGAGGTGTCCCAGACCCAAAAAGATGAACATGGGATGTACTCGCTCATTATTGGTTTCTAGCCATAAATAAGGGCCACGGAGTCTACAATAGGTGAACCTAAAGAAGCTAAGTAAGAAGGTGAACCCAAGGAAAAACATATAGTTATCCTCTTGGCTAAGGGAAGTAGACCAAATTGCCGGGGAGAAAATTGGGATCTTGGGGGTGGGGTGGGATGGGGGTAAGGGGAGAAGGGAAGAGAAAAGGTAGAAGGGAAGGAGGGGGGACTTGGGGAAACAGGAGAATTGGGATAAAGGAAAGGTGGATAGGAGAGCACGGAACCACAATTCTTAGGTAAGGGAGCCACTTTAGGGTGGGCAAGAGACTTGACCCTAGAGGGGCTCCCAAGTGTCCAAGATGAGGTTCCCAGTTAGTTCCTTGGGCAGCTGAGGATTGGGAACCTGAAATGACCCTATCCTAGAGCAATACTGACGAATATCTTGCATATCATCATAGAACCTTCATCTGGTGATGGATAGAGATAGAGACAGAGACCCACACAGGAGCACTGGACTGAACTCCCAAGGTCCCAATGAGGAGCAGAAGGAGGGAGAACATGAGCAAAGAAGTCGGGACCACGAGGCGTGCACCCACCCACTGAGACAGTGGAGCTGATCTACTGGGAGCTCACCAAGGCCAGCTGGACTGTGACCGAAAAAGCATGGGATAAAACTGGACTCTCTGAACATGACGAACAATGAGGGCTGATGAGATGCCAAGGACAATGGCACGGGGTTTTGATCCTACTTAATGTGCTGGCTTTGTGGGAGCCTAGCCAGTTTGGATGTTCACCTTCCTAGATATGGACGGAGGGGGGAGGACCTAGGACTTACCACAGGGCAGGGAACCCGGACTGCTCTGTGGACTGGAGAGGGAGGGGCAGAGGAGTGGGGGGAGGGGGAGAAGGGTGGGAGGAGGGGGAGAAGGGTGGGAGGAGGGGGAGGGAAATGGGAGGCTGGGAGGAGGTGGAAACTTGATTTTTGTTTATGTTTTTTTTTCTTCTTTTCTCAATAAAAAAAAAAAATGGGTCTCTCCCACTCTTCACCGCTGAGTGAAGGCAGGAGCAGAGCCATCTTGTGACTGAGAGCTAACAAAATTCTTAGCTTCGAAGGCACAAGAAAGGCTTCATTTAGATACCAGGGAGAGATCAAAGCCAAGAAATACAAACAAGTCTGTTGTCTGAGGCAGGCGGAGAATCATCACAAGGGAGCCCCACATCTCTGACAGCACAGCAGATGCAGTACATCTGAGAGGTTACCACAAAACAAATAAATACTCCACGGCCCCTTCCCTTGATGTCTCAAGGAAACAAACGTACAAGGCTTTCACCTGTAACACCCAGCAGCGTGCTTTCTGCAGCTGGCACACGGTCTTCCACCCCCTTCTACTTCTGTAGTCCTCCATGAAAATTGGGTATTTGTTCATTGAAATCACCCACAAGGTACAACTTTACATGTGCATATGAAAGAGTAATGATAAAAATGGTTTGATTTGAAACTTTCTCTGGGGAAGTGACATAGTGACTCCTTGGCAAATCAGAAGGGTCTCAAGCTGGTGGTGGCAATTAACAGAAGCACTTTGCTCTGCTAAGCAAAGCTCTGAAACTCTAACCCATAAATGAAGAAAGGGAAGGGTGTGGATTTCGCTCTGGTGGGGAAAGTTCTTGGTTGAAGAGGGAGATGGACATGTGTTGCCAGGAGATGGACATGTGTTGCCATCTAATCCATGGGAATACAAACTTCAGTGGTTCATACTCATGTCTGTTTCTGGTCCTTATCATAATCCTGTGACTTTGAAACTATCATGTTTTTAGATAGAGAGCATTTGAATGTTTTCCTCAATGTCTTGTGGCAAGCAATAGAATTAAGGTATGTACCTGTTTTATTTAAAAATATTTACAAATTAATTTTAATGACTTCAACCAGTTAGAAAATTGAATCTTTAGTTAGATGATTATATAAAAATATATGGAGGTTACAAAACATAACATTAATTACAGGGGTTAATATTTCACTTACTAAATTTGAAGGAAACATAAAATAGGTACTAGCTCATAGCAATTAAGGATTGCTAACCCAAGCAGTCAACTAGAGAAGATGCTTTTCTCTTTTAGCTTTAAAAACACAGTCTAAATATAAACTAGAGTCAGTGACCACACAGTGTGCCCAGGAAGTCCCCCATTCAGTTCCTCTGCTTTGTGCTGGACATTCATGGTAAGCAGCAGGGGTCTAATTGCCAGTACATTGGAAGAAGCAGGAGAAAGTTAATGGATAGCAGGGGTGGTTAGTACAAAGAAGGTTATCTGAGCACATTAAGAGAGACGTGAATTTTACTGGGAATTTGGGAACAGGTTTCTGTGGAAGTGACACATGAGAGGAAATGCAAGGGGTCACTCCATACTAGCCAAGATACAAAGCATTCTGGTGTGGGGAAACGTGAAGCAGGAAATGAAAGAGGTACAGGCAAAGAAAAAATGGCAGAAAGGAAGGGACTTTTGCAGCAACAAGCCACAGGGAAAGAGCCCAGAGTGGAGCAAAGTGCATCTGACCTAGGTAGCTTTAGGTTCAGGTTAGAGAGAAGGCTAGTAGGCTAGAGTAGGCAGACAGACAATTCAAAGCCTTGGAGTCTGAAGACTTCTAAAGGTTAGGGGAGGGTCAGGAGTTGGAGGAGGTGTAGTGGGTATATTCACACAGCTGGTGCACAAGCTTACCCGTCTAAGGACAGAATGGACAGCAAGGAACACTTCAGGTATCTGGCTTGGAAATACTTCCAGTTTACTTAAACCTATACCTGTTTGGGAACCAGCAGAGTGTTCAATTGACTGGGTAATATTTCTTAAATATATTTATATATGATGTTATGGGCAAAAGAGAAAAAATATGGGGCCAGAAACCAATGAAGCTGAAAGATTAAAAAAAAAAAAAACATTAGTCATAGAAGAGCACTATTTCAGATTTTCATATTTTGGCTTTTCAATAATGTCCACATAGTGTGTGTGTGTGTGTGTGTGTGTGTGTGTGTGTGTGTGTATGTGTGCGTATGTGTGTGTGCGTGTGTGTGTGTGCGTGCGTGTGTGTATGTGTGTGTATGTGTGTGTGTGTGCATGTGCGTGTGTATGTGTGTGTGAGTTTGTGTGCATGTGCGTGTGTGTGTGCATGTGCGTGTGTGTGCGTGTGCACATGTGTGCACGTGAACTTGCACCTGTGGAGCTTTGAAGTTGATGTCAGGGATATTCTTCTGATTTCCAATTTATTTTAAGGCTTTTTAACTGTTTATTTTGTGTCTGAGGCTGGTTTGCCTTTAGGCTTGTGTATGCATGTGCACCACGCGTGTCTGTTGCCTGTAGAGGTCAGAAAAATGGCACTGGATTCCCTTTAATTGGAGTTATTGGTCACTGCAAGCCACCATGTGGGTGCTGTGAACTAAACTTGTGTCCTCTTCAAGAGCTCTCAAGCACTGAGCCATGACTCCAGCCCTTTCTACATGAGTTTGAAGAAAGGGCATCTCACGTGAACTGTTAGCTCACCAGTTTGGTTCTCTTGGGTGGTTAGCTAGCTCCAGGGATCTGACTGTCTTTATACCCCAAGTGCTGAAGATACACATCTGGCTTTTGTATTAGTTGGTATTGGGATTTGAACTCAGGCCCTCGTGCTTATTTATCAAGCTCTTCACCTACTGAGTCTTCTTCCCAGACTCCAGATTCACTCTTGCATTCAGTCTATGCGAGGAAGGAACCTCTGTATCTTCTAATAGAACAGGGGATGTGAACGGCAAAATTAGAACTGAGTAGAACACAGATGATGTGGTATTACGGTAAAGCATGATGTGTGATATAAGGCACGTCACATGGGATATATTGCCAAAATACATTCACTTATTTCTTCACTTTGAATGTGCCCTGCGACAGAAATGTCACTTGGTCCTTCTAACATGGGATGGAAATGGCTCACGAACATGCTGAAGTTAATCTGTTCAGTGACTGGCAGATTGTGGGCTATGATCAACTTCTACAGAATGCATTTCGATGATGCAGCTACAGCCCTCACATATGAAATTCACAAAAAGTAATACTAATTGCCTTTAAAGTGCTGCCTCTCCAGGGCTTTTTCCATGACCCCAGATGCCTGACATAATCGGCTGGTTTCTCCTTGTAAGCTTTTATCCAGCTCCCAGTTGGTACTTCAACCTACAGCAATCTTCAGGATATTTTTTGGCTGAAAAATGACTCAGCCAACAATATTCAGAAGGAATTATGAAACCACTGGCATTGCTCAAGTGTCGGAATCTGAGCCGGGACGTTGGAAGTCCAATAAGTGTTATTGTGGCACCTCCTTGGTGAGGAGAGGGCTGCCAGGGCGGAACTGAATCATGTGCAGGTGCGTTCTGTCACTCTTTCCCTCCCAAGAAAGGATGCATACAGCCCAGGACTGTCTTTATGGATGAGAAGCGAGGCAGTGAGGGCCCCAGTCTGACAGGCAGGCAGAGCACACTCTCTCCCGGATGCAAAGGTCATTAAGACTTAATGACCTCCCCTGAGGCCACCCACCCAGAAGAACAAAGAGTCCTGGTTTTCAGAAAGATGAGAGCAGAGGAATGGTGTGTGCCGGGTTTCTGTGGGGAGACGTGGTGACCTCATGCTCTGACTTCACACATTGAGCACAGGCAGACCCCGGGTAGTTAAGAAGTGGGTAAAACACGCAGTAATTTCACTGGCATTTTGGGAAAGAAAAACTGTTGAGCCAGGTCCTTTTCATTCTCATATATTACTGAGTCCTGAAAAGACATAAGACAACATAAAGGATTAAATAAACAGCGAAAGAACTGTCCACAGACATACACATACATACCACACCATACACATACATATCAATAAACATACCACACATATAAAATATACTGCACATACAAATACATAGAAACCTACCACATACACACTCACACACACAACACTGCCATTACCGCTACTACAGACACCACAAACATACTTAAACGGATAGCACACACATACATCAACACAGATCACAAACACAAATATACCACAAGCACGTATATAAATACATAAAACACATACAACATAGTGCCCCCACACATACATATACCCACAGCCCTTATCACACACACGTACATGAACACATAACACACACATTCATGTACCCAACCAATGTGCCATGCATACGTACATAATCATGCACCATACAGACACACCACACTATATATCCCATATGCCACCCACAAATACAAAAAGCAAACCACATACATACACTATACCATAGCACATGACATACACACACATATATAAACACAGCAAACACACACAATACATACAAATTCATATCATATATACCATACATTACATCACATATATCACAGACATCACACCCACACATATAACCACATAGCACACTTATATAAACACATAAAACACACACACGTGCATACACCTCATTCAAACACCACACATACATAGATAATCATACACCATATACAGACAAACCATATCACATAATGCATACATTACTGTAGTTCTGTAACAGAGTATGAAGTCAGGGATGGCAATGCCTCTGGAAGTACTTTTATTGTATAGGATTGTTTTGGCTATCCTGGATTTTTTGTTTTTCCATATAAAGTTGATTATTGTTCTCTCAAAGTTTGTGAAGAATTTTTTTGGGATTTTGATGGGGATTGCATTGAATCTATAGATTGCTTTTGGTAGAATTGCCATTTTTTACTATGTTGATCCTACCAATCCAAGAGCATGGGAGATCCTTCCATTTTCTGGTATCCTTTTCAATTTCATTCTTCAAAGACTTAATGTTCTTGTCAAATGGATCTTTCACGTCCTTGGTTAGAGTTACCCCAAGATACTTTATGCTATTTGTGGCTATCATGAAAGATGAAGATTCTCTAATTTCCCTCTCTCCTCATACACCACTTACAGATACATAAATACATATCACACACATACACGATGCAAGAACATTTTTATTTTGACTTTTCCCCTTTCATCTTGATATCTAAGCACTTGGACTGACTCTCTTTGGATTAGATAGAACTTTGATGGCAAAGAGTGATGACCAATTTCTTAGGACGTAATTGAGGGTGAAATAAAAGTTTCCAGGAAAAAAGGAGAAATTGCACTTAGCCATGACCATCTCCTTTAGCTGTGCCTGATTCTTTTCTATGCTTTGCTTAAATAATTCTTAAGGTGGAATCCCGAGACCTGCCACATTAACACCTCCTTAGGACTAATCTATATTAAGCTATAATCTTGAGCTTCATCCCAGACTTCCTGAACCAGAAACCTGGATGTCGACCCAGCAACACATGTTTAATAAGACCTCCAGCAGACTCAAATACTCACACATTCAAACAACTAGAGCGTTCAGTTGCCTGGAATTTCTCATAAGCATATTTCAATATTATAACTGAAGGCAGAGATTAATACAAACCCAAATGGGCAAAATATTGTGCAAGTCATGGAAGACACTTACTTTGATCTCCCTTCAAGAAGGAGCTCTTCATTCCATTGCAAGCAGAGCAGTTAGCTGCCAAGCCTGCAGTGCCTTTGCATGCACTTTGACTGGTCATCATCTACAGCAAGTCAATGTGGAAAGCTTTCTAGGACCTGGTCATTTCAGCCCAGGTGACAGCCCTCCAACGGCCACTCCTCGAGAGCTTGTTCTCCAATCAAATCAGGAACACCTCTGTCAGACCAGAACTGAAGTTTTGCTGTGGGTCTTCCTTTCTTCCATCTTGTCATTTGAAAGTGTCACATTGGAAATCTGAAAGTTTCCCCTGCCCTAGTCTCTTCCTTTTATTTTCCCATTAACTTCCCTCGCGACGATACCCTGAACACCTCCATTTTCTTTCTGCATCAGTTTCCAAAGGTTGCTACTAGAGTAATTGTGCTTGTTGATAAAGTGAAACTGCTTCAGTCTCTCTCCTCTTTGCCATCAGAGCAAAGGAACAATAGTAGATTCAGGAAAATCTCCAGCCCTTGCATGCAGGAGCGTGAGGGAGGGCATCACACAGCGTCTGCAGTTAGGAAACGGAGAGAGATGGTGGCTAACTCTTAGATGACTTGTTTTGAAATTCACTTCAGGCCCTAATTCCATCAGGTGGTGCCCCCCCCCCACTCATGATTAAGTCTTCTGACATAGACATGTCTGGAAGCATCCTAAATTATATGCCCAGATGTATATTTTCTAGGTGGTTCCAAATCCATTCAAAGAGACCATGAACACTAATCGTCACATCATCTGAATTTTCCTCTTCCCCCAATAAGAAGACTTCTTGAAGACAAAATTCTGACATATTTAGTATGATCTAAGCAGCTTCATTAGATTACCAGCTTATTTTTACGACCAGACTAGGACTAGCCAGCTGGACTAAATGCTAAATGTACTTGCAGTAAATTATTCACCCCAAACCATTGACTCACCAGATGGGAACTCCTGAAGAAGAGAGCCCAGTTAAAAAGAAATTCAGAATCCCTATCTTCATGTGGTGTTTGGCTGTAGTACTGGAGAGGTTACACTTGTGCCCCATCTACTTACGCTGAGTCCTACAAGATTAATGAGATAATAAAAGAGTAATTGGAGAGAGATGGAAGGAGATGGATTACTGGGAGGAGATGACAGGCAAGCTTCACATACACAAGGGACACCTGTTGTCTTTTGGGGGAGGAACCTCCACAGTGCCACACTTAATTGCTCATTAACTTCAACGCTGATTGCCTGTCTTAGGAAAACACTTGCCAGGTTAATTGGAAAATCATACCCCGTACATTGATATGGGACAGCGATCAAGTGTTATTTCTTCATGGGTATCAAAAACAGAGAGAAACTGAACTTGCCAGCTCCTTTGTCATGATCCAGCTTTCCCCTGTCCTAAATCTCACTGATGCATAGTGTCTTATAGCTAAGGCTTTAGTGGGGCCTGGTTGCTATACTTTCCAAAAGTATTCTTATGTCTCACCAAAAAGAGGGATTTCTTAGAGACAGAAATATCCAAAAGTCTAGAGACTTAACACTTTGGTCTATACCTCAGGCATAACTAAGCTCATCTTCTCTTTGTTCTTGAAGGCTGGGTGGAGTGACTTCCTACATATACTGTGCCCTGTGCACAAGACAACTGCATGAATGACTTGCTTCAATAATTATGTCTTTGTGTATATTATAAACATCAGGCTTGTAATTTTCATTCATTTTATTAATTATTTACTAATTTGTTTTACTAATTATTTTATTTTCTCACTGATTTTTTAATTCATTATATATATATCTGAATAAGAATTTCACCAATTTTAGATAGATAGATAGATAGATAGATAAATAATGGTGAGAGTCGTATATATGTATATACATATATGAAGTTATGTTTTTCTAGGGAAATGGTGTTTATTAATGTCTGAAAAGGAGCTACCAATTACTTTGAGAAGTATCAAAATATTTATTGCAAAAATAAAACATTGTTAAAATACATACATGATTAAAATATGATGAAGGTTAATATTGTGTGGTATATGTACAGTGTATTCTCTATGCTCTTATTTTTTTTAATTAAATAAACAGTTGGGGACATGGGAATGGACTTTACTTATGAGCTATTCTTTGACTTCTAATAGTTAGCAAAAATGACTTCAAGTTGGGTGTAAAACAAGTAAGCAACCTGCTCAGAATCTGGGTCAGCCATAATAAAACCAGGCTGCAGTATAAATTTTGTCCTACATACAAGCAATACCCAAACAGCAGGAACACAAACTATTCTACAAATTGTTCTGTGGGCATAATTTTCAGCTCATTGTCCTTTCGATACTGTTAGTACAACTTCAAGAGAAGTTCAGTTAAGGCAGATAGCCTTATTCTAAACTTTTAAAGCAAGAAGACGTGACATTGCAGACACGAAATTCTATCTCTAGCACAGCTGAGTCAGAATACTCTAAATGCTCACAAAGGACATGAACAACTTAGAGGAGGAGGTTTAGATTTAGGTATCTGTTGAAGATTATAAACCCAAGCACTGCTTACACTTTTACTGTTCATGCTAACACACACACAAAAAAAACCTTTCATTTTCAGCAGTAAGTGTCCTACTTTTGATCCCCCAGAGAATCAATTAGCTATCAACTACCAATCAAAAACAAGTTACAGATTATTTACCATAGTGACTTGGGAGTCTTCTGTTCCTTGCATTTCTGACTAGCATATATACTGAAGGATATGGATTGTGCAAACCTTGTTAAACAGCATAAATGTCTAGATTATTCCATTAACTAAATGTTGTGCATGTTTTCAGTATATAAACTTTATCTTAAAAGAATTTATAAACTTTGTCACTAAACTTTAGAGAGCATTTCTTCCAGAATTTTCCCTTTCTTTATCAGTTCCTGAAGCTTTCTTTCAGCTTCTCAGTCTCAGCTATGGAGAAGATGTTGAATCATTAAAACGAAGATATTTTTCCTTCTTTTTGGTGTTTTGAGGCAGGGAGAGTTTCTCTGTGTAGCCCTGGCTGTCCTGGAACTCTCTCTATAGACTAGGATGGTCTTGAACTCAGAGATATTCCTGCCTCTGTCTCCTGAGCACTGGGATTAAAGGTGTGTGCCACCACACTCAGTTCAAAACAAAACTACTTTATAGATTTTTATTTAACTCTTCATTGATTGTGCATCTAAATTTTCATTGAAAAGACAGAGTTAGTGAATAAAGTTGAATGAACTGATTATTCTATTTCTGTACTGACATTCTTTCAGTGTGAAACTGCCTCTAGAAGAAATAGAGGATAAAATTTGAGGTCAACCATAAACTGGCAGAACAGGCACCAAAAACCACTTAAAATTGAAAATAAATGATGGACAAAGATATTGTAACAGAATGAAGATATTCATGTGAAAAACTAGTAAAGAAAAGGATGGACAGTTCAGAGTCTGGTAATAAAGTGAGGTCAGGTTGGATGGTACTACCTGATAATATAATAATATTATATTATATTATATTATATTATATTATATTATATATAATATAATGGTATTCAGTACTCTCTTTATCCTTGGTGTTTTTAGAAGACTGTCTTCTGAGAAGCAAACCTAAGGCTAGCAGTTAGTGTTAGTTTTGAGGGCCAGAGCTATGACTTCGTGTAGTATGTTCAATAAAGCTAAAAACACTAAATATCTTGAATAATTGTAATTATATATTTCATAGGATACTTTGTGATTTTTTATTCAGTATAATCTACAGAAAGATTCAGTTATATACTTAATAACACAGAAGCTCCTCACGCTTTGATTTGGTGACCATTTATAGAAGAAAGACTTCTAATAACCGTCTCTCTCTCTCTCTCTCTCTCTCTCTCTCTCTCTCTCTTTCTCTTTTTTCTGTATTAAGGTGTTCCCTATATTTTGAAACATGGAAAAGCTGCAGACACAAACACTGGCACATGCATTCAATGTGTGTAACTGACTTTTGCTGCCTTTCCATCAATATTTTTCAATCAGTGTGTGCGTTTGTCAGACATATTCTATATTATTCATGAGAAGAGGAGGAAAGGGAATCATAATACAATGGTATGTATATTATATGTTAATGACTGACAAAATCCTGAGCTATTTCTCCAGAGCATGTCTTGCAAATTTCTAATTTTACAAAATATTCAGGGTGATTACGATCTAAGCAAAGTTCAACATTAAGTATTCCTTTCTTGTAGGTAGTCCCATTTTATAAAGAAAATGAATTGAGTTTATATGGCCATCAAGAATTCAGAGGATGTGCTAAATTCACTACCTTTGAAAACAATAAAAACTAGTATTTGTTAAAAAAAATAAAGAAGAAGTGATGGATAAAAGCACTGAAACACCTTAGGATATTTTTCTTCTTCTTTTAGAAAGGAAAGCAGAACAGAGAAGGGAAAAACGCTGCAAAGGCTAAAGAAACGCCCCACTTAGTGTTATTTTCTGGAATTGTCCCCAAAGGATACCTTTTTTTGAATAAGGCTGCTTTGAAAATATGAAATGCAGAAAGAGCAGAGCTATTTGAATTACCCCAGTGACATATTTGTTCCTAGATTTCATTTCCAGTTATTACAGCTTTCCACAGTTTGGGAAGACATGATTTTAAGAACAACTCATTGTAATTGATCATGGCACAGGTTATAGAATTTTGCAAGTATTGTGTGCAATTTGGGTAAAGAACCTTAACATCAGCAAATCTTCATGTTGAAAATTTAGATTTTAAAATAACTTAGTAGAGGTTTCCGTGAGGCCATTATTATGTCATTGACTGTACTGTCATTGTCTAACATTCCCACTTCTGTGATGACTTGGTTGCACATGGGATGAGGTGATCATGGGAAAGGTCACAGAACATAGTTGAGTCCATTTCATGACCAAATTATATCCGTGTCTTCAAAGGCCCACTTTTAACACAGATTGGGTTTCCTCTGATTTACAGAGAACAAAGGATTTCTCAAGGAGAAGAAAATAATTCACAGGCAGTACACATGTAATTGTAGTGCAATGGAACAAGCTAATTGACTCAAAAACACATTTTAGTACCTAAAAAGAAACCCAAAATCTCAAACCTGGGAACCTCCCAAACTTTTCTCCAAGGAAAATGTTCTATTCCAGCTTTGATTGCACAAACACACCCTGTGATTACCACCAACCAGAAACGATGGAAGAGGCTCAATGCCAAGGTATGAGAAGGCATTTTAGCATCATAAGCGATTCCTCTCTTTCAAGCTATTTCACAAGCTATAAGAGGCCCGTCCATAAGCTGTGCTTCATGTGCTTTTTCTCCTGACCATCAATTCCTCTTACCGCAGTGAGGAAATGAGCGTTCGCTGCTTACCTGTAGGACAGGTGTCCTCTCTGCTCCTCAGAGCCATCATAAGTCGTTTACCAAACCAGTCAGCATTCACACCAGGCATGATCTGGGTGGTCATGCCAACTTGAAAAACAGTTTAAGTCATGCACCGTCAACACTTGACCCCCCCCCCCCCAAAAAAAGTAATTCAATCTAAGGTCTTGGCCACTAAACTTGCCTTAGCTAATGCTCTGTTTCAACAGACAACATTGCTCAGGCCACAAGGCTTGGGTTTGATAAACTGCACCCTATTATAATGGCTAGTATCCTTTGCAAGGCCAAATAAAGGTTCTAGCTTTCAATTGCTATATTTAAATATATGGGCCATGAATTCATTAATAGGATGAGAATAATGTAATCTATAAATAAAAGGCATTATGTTTTGCTGAACTCTCCTAATAATTAAGCTCAGATATTATTTACACTATTAAAGTTAAGTAAACTGTGTGGTTCTAGACTTTATTTGGTCATAAAAATGAAAAAGAAGTTGTTTTGGTGACATAAAATTCTGACTTGTTAAATAAATCTTGTAATTTAATTTGGAATGTTTTATGTTGTTATGATTTGTGGATTTTTTCTTTTCTGGTAAGATACACAATTTCAGAACATGAGAATTACCATATTTTTTTATAATACTTTTCTTTAAATTATAATATAATCGCGTCATTTTCATTTTTCACTTTCCTCCTGTTCACTTCTCTTATGCATCCTCATTTTTCTCTGTCAAATTCACTGGATTTCTTTCTCTATTGTTTTATATCTATACAAAATAACAATAAAATGACTGCAAATGATATTCTACTATACTTATAGACCCATAACTGATTCAGCCATGATGAGAAAGACTTCCTCCTTCAGCAGATGGGAACAAATACAGAGGTCCACATCCAAACACTGAGAGAAAGACCTTTGAACACACATCTCTAAATAGAATGTTTCCATCAGATCCTTCCTTTCAGAACTCAGGGAATCCGGCAGAGGAGGAGAAAGAGTGTTGAGCCAGAGGGAATGGAGCACACCAGGAAAACAAGGCCCTCTCAGTTAACTGAGACAAGCCCATGTGAACTGACATAGACTTACTAAAGCAGAAAGCACAGGGCCCACACTTTTAATTCTCTTCCAATCTTTCTGACTGGATTCAATAATTAAGAAAATAGCTTGTACCCACTTATGACTGAGTACATACCATATTCATCTGTTTGGGTCTGGGCTACCTCATTTAGGATGATGTTTTCTAGTTCTATCCCTTTGTATGCAAATTGCAAGATGTCATTTTTTTTTTTTTACCACTGAGTAGTAATCTATTGTGTAAATGTGCCACATTTTCTTTATCCATTCTTTGGATGAGGGGCATCTAGGTTGTTTCCAGGTTCTGGCTATTACAAATAATGCTGGTGTGAACATAGGTGAACAAATGTCTTTGCAGTATGATTGAGCATCTTCTGGGTATATTCTAAAGAGTGGTATTGCTGGATCCTGTGGCAGGTTGATTCCCAGTTAAGAATATGAGCCTATAGTTCATGATTCCCAGAGAAGCTAAGTCACAAGGTGAACTCTAAGAAAAGCACATATAGATTCACCTGGAAATTGGAAATAGATAAGATTGCCTGACAAAATTGGGAAAATTGGGGTGGGGGAAAAGGACAGGAAAAGGGAGTGGGGGGAGAAGTTGAGGGAATATTCAATATGGAAGAAGGACAGAGATGGGAGCAAAGAAAGAGATAGCTTGATTGAGTATAGGGCTAGCAAGAAACCTGGCTCTAGAGAAATTCCCAGGAATCCACAAGGATGACCCCAGCTAAGACCCTAAGCAATAAAGGAGAGCGTGCCCAAACTGGCCTTGCTATGTAGGCAGACTGATGAATATCTTAAATATCAACTTAGAACCTTCATCCAGCAACTGATGGCAACAGAGACCAGCATCTGAGCACTATACTGAGCTCCCAAAGTACAATTAAAGAGAAGGAGGAAAGAGAATATGAGCAAAGAGGTCAAGACCATGATGGGTTCACCCACTGAAACAGTCTACCTGAGCTTATGGGAACTTACCAACTCCAGCCAGACAGGGAAGGAAACAGCATAGATTCAAACTAGTCCCTATGAAAGTGGTTGAAAATTGCATGGCTGGGGCAGCCTGAGGGGCTACTGGCAGTGGCACCAGGATTTATCCCTACTGCTTGTACTAGCTATTTTGGAACCAATTCTCTTTGTATGGTCAGCCTTGCTCAGCCTAGATAGAGTAGGGAGTGTTAAGTCCCAGTCTCAGGCCTCCATCTTTGAGCAAGGCAACCTACCAAACTTTGACACCTCCCTCCCCCTCTCCCCCCTCCCCCCCCATGAGTGGGGTGGGAGCAAGGTAGCCTGCCAAAATCTTGACCACTCCCCCAGTCTATTTAAACTCCCTTCTCCATGAGCCCATGTTTGCAGCTTAGCTTCCCGGGACGGCCCCAAGAGAGCAGAAATCCCATTAAACCTGGACATCCTTTAATTGGGTTCATTGTCATTTGGCAAGATTGGAATTTTCATCAGCAGAGAGCTCGCCTTAGGAAAATTCCTAACAGGGAGGGCCTTGGACCTTCTGCAAAACAAAGGGCATTTCCCTCTCTGTGGAGTGGATGGGGTTGGGGTGGGGGAGTAATTGGAGAGAATGGAAGGAGGGGAGGGAGTGGAAACTTGGATTGGTCTGTATAATAAAAAAGAGATAGATTGTTTTCTTTTTAAAAAATAAAAATAAAATAAATAATTAATAGGAACAATATATCAACTAGTGATTAATCTAGGAATAATACTCACCCAAGTTAGAAGGCATTCAGTTCAAAAGCCACCTATTATGAAGTAAAGTTTATGTTAAACATTTATTTTCTTTAACGAAATTGGTATATAGCAAAATTGTTGGGAACCAGTTAGTTTCTTCAGTTATTCAGCAAACTAAAATTGTAATTCACAAAAGAACTGAAGCTACAAACAAAGACCTGTCATGTTTTGTAACCTGCAAGGCAATGTACCTGCCTGCCCTAGGGAGAGGACTTATATTAACTTCTCTCTTCTGCATTCAGCATCTCAGGCAACTTTTACCCCACTAAGGAAATTTAAGTCCAGAAGGCACATTGCAAAGGATTATGGGAATTGTAGTTACTGGGCTGTCAGCCAATGGGACACATAGGGTAGAATAGGATGGAGTCTGCATAAGGTATCTATCAAGGGGAAGGAAAAAGAGAGAAGAAGCAAGATTTTTTATTCTTTATGCAGTGTTGTGCTAAACTCTTCATGTTCATTGATTCCCCACAAATGTGTGTATTGGCTGTATAACATCTCCTCCATTTCATCAAGAAGGCAATCAGAATTTAGATGGATTAATTAATTTGTCCAAAGTCATACACTTAATGACAGAGCTATGCTTTATTCCAAGACTCTGCTTTTATTTATCTAGGTTCATTATCCATCAAGAGAAGGAAGAGTATGACTAATTATACAATAATGTAAGACAAATTATGATTTTTATCCACACTCTTTGTTCAAGGGGAGCTAGGGAAGGAAGTGGGAAGGAATGGTGCTAGTTTCAGGAAAGGCAAAGCCAACTGAACCTCTCTAAGGAAAAGAACAAAGAGACATGTGAAATTAGTGTGCCATGCCATTTTCACAAATCTTTTGAAACATTCTTATTTTTAGTCATGGTCCCTGGTGGAGATTTAGGTTCACAGAGCCAGAGAATCTCAGATCTCGAAGGAATATGAAAATTCAGTTCACCTTGAGTGGGGCAAGGAAACCACTAAGATTCCAGTATAAATAAGTCTGTTCCAATGCCCACCCAGACAGACTTTGGTCAATAACTTTTTTTTCCTAAATGACATTCTAGTCTGTTGTTCTAATTACTTAATATTGATGAATATGCGTCTGTGTGTCTGGATATTAAAACACAGATGTAGAAATCCTGTTTGCTATTCTTGGCTCATCCTCAAACCTATTGGCAGCCTTGTCAGGTTTTATTCAGTCTATCCAAAGTTTCCAGAAACATCATTTCTTTGCATTAAGTCCCCTTCAGAAACATAAAGGTACTGAATGAAAATCTCATGCTTGCAAAGCACTTTGAGATTCTGGAATAGATCCATTATTTAAGCAAAACAAAAGCTCTGTCCTTGTTACTTTGGCTCAAGCAGTATTTTTATGAATAGAAGGAGGCACGTTTACTTAAAAGAGGCAAGTAATCTCCCTTTGAACTCATACAATTGTAGAATGATTTCAATATCCATGATGTTTCAAGAGTGGCCATAACATGAGCTTGCTTCCAAAAATCCTCGCAAGCAGAAGCAGTGTTTTTCGATGGCTGGGATATTTCTATCCCGAGGAATAGCTGGCAATTCTCTACAAATAACCAGGCATTCCCACACCATCTTTGGAAGACTAACGACTGGGGTTTGCTTCAACAGTATTGTGTGAGTATATATTATCCAAGTTAAAAAAAAAAAACATGTAATCATTAAATAGCCTTCCTTCTTTGAGAATCTCTGTGTTTATTAAGGTTTTGGAGGAGGAATCTACCTACATATTTTGTTTTGTTTGCCAATCTGTGTCCACCCCCAGAATTGAGCATATTTATTCGGTTAGAGTAGATTTTTCATTGACTGTTGAACTTCAGAATGAAATGTTTGATTTTAGGTAAATCAATTTACTATCTCAATCCCCAAGGAAAAAATATTTAATATCATTTCTCATTAAAATAACCCAGAGGTCAGAGAAGTCAGAACCAAATGATTTCTATATAACATTGAATTCAACAATGCATTTATTGAAGCACAGTGAAGTTCTCTCAATTTTAAATGCTTTAATGTCTATTTGTATTAATTCTTTGAGAATTAATGCAATGTTTTCTGGTCATATTCATTCCTCAGTCCTCCTCTACCCCTTCCAGATTCTTAACTTACTAATATATTTCCTTTATTCAAGGAACTAAAATAATAATTTCTTGAAGAAAACTTTTCTTGCCAGGGGACGCTTTCTAGTTTCAATTCTACCCTTAGCAGAGCATTTTCCTGTAAACAATCTCAGCAATGTTTTTTCCTAGTCTTTTCTTTTTTTTTTATTTATTATTTTTTTTTAAATTTATTTATTTGTTAAGGATTTCTGCCTCGTCCCCACAACCGCTTCCCATTTCCCTCCCCCTCCCCCGATAAAGTCCCCCTCCCTCATCTGCTCGAAGAGCAATCAGGGTTCCCTGACCTGTGGGAAGCCCAAGGACTGCCCACCTCTATCCAGGTCTCGTAAGGTGAGCATTCAAACTGCCTAGGCTCCCACAAAGCCAGTATGTGCAGTAGGATCAAAAACCCACTGCAATTGTTCTTGAATTCTCAGTATTCCTCATTGTCCGCTATGTTCAGCTAGTCCGGATTTATCCCATGCTTTTTCAGACCTAGGCCAGCTGGCCTTGGTGAGATCCCAATAGAACATCCCCATTGTCTTAGTGTGTGGGTGCACCCCTTGTGGTCCTGAGTTCCTTGCTCGTGCTCCGTCTCCTTCTGCTCCTGATTTGGACCTTGAGATTTCTGTCCGGTACTCCCGTGTGGGTCTCTGTCTCTGTCTCCTTTCATCGTCTGATGAAGGTTAATATTCCTGAGGATGCCTATGTGTTTGTCTTTGGATTCACCTTATTTAGCTTCTCTAGGAACATGAATTATAAGCTCAATGTCCTTTATTTATGGCTAGAAACCAAATATGAGTGAGTACATCCCATGTTCCTCTTTTTGGGTCTGGCTTACCTCACTCAGGATAGTGTTTTCTATTTCCATCCATTTGTATGCAAAATTCAAGAAGTCCTTGTTTTTTACTGCTGAGTAATACTCTAATATGTATTACTCCTAGTCTTTTCTTAAAACCTCAAAAATCTTTATTATTATGATTATCATTATTACCATTGTTGTTGTTACTTTACATCTTGGCCGCAGTTTCCCCTTCCCCAGAGCCCCCTCTGTTCCTGCCCTCCAATCCATTTTTCCTCTCTTTCTGTTTAGAAAAGTGCAGATCTTCCATGGATATCAACAAAGCATGGCATATCAAGTTGCAATAAGAATAAGCACCTCCCCATGGGTTAAGGTTGGACAAGGTAACCCAGTATGAGAAGTAGGATCCCAAAATTCTGTAAAAGAGTCAAAGACAGCACCTGTTCCCACTGTTAGGAGTCCACAAGTGGACCAAGCTGCACAACTGTAACATACATTTCAAGTCAGTCCCATGCAGGCTCCCTGGATGTCTGTTTAGTCTCTGTGAGCAACTCTAAGTCCACGTTAGTTTATTCTGTGGGTTTTTGTGTTGTGTTCTTGACCCCTCTGTCTCCTGCAACCCTTTTTGCAGGCTTCCCCCAAGCTCCACCTGATGTTTGACTATGGGTCTCTTCATCTGTTTCCATCAGTTGCTGGATGAAGCTTCTCTGGTGCCAGTAGGACTAAGCACCAATTTAAGAGTATAGCAGAATATGGTTAGGAATCATTACAATGACAAAAAGAAAAAGAAAACAACACCTCAAAAATTGACTGATGGATTAGCATCTGAACATTTGTTAGAATGTTCAATTCCTGATTATGTTCTGCTAGGAATCACTTTTCAGATTTACCACCAGACATATTTTCTTTTCTGATTAATGACATTTCAGAAAATGTCATGACATTCTGGTTTTGCACTGTTCCATACATTTCAATGAAAAGAGTTTCATTTTGATTTTAAACTGAATGTGTTTCATCCTCTGTAAAATTTTCACTAAGTAAATTAGAATAGTCTAATAAAATTAAAGAAATAAAATTAGATTTTTGAAAATCTATAAACTGAACTTGAAAAGGAGTTTAATTTTGTTCCGAAATCTGAAATATGCAATTAAACCTCAGATTTTTTTTATATTTCCTAAGTTTAAAATGAAATATTTTTTTCTCTGCTTACACCAATCAAATATTGCATCACTCTGTACTTTCCTGGCCAGCCAAGAATTACCTTGTGGGTTACATCTCAACTTTGTACAGTGAACTTACAAACTTGTAATTTCCTTTCCACATTTTCTTAGGGTAAGCTCTTCATTCTCAGCATCCTGCTTCTTACTCCTGCTGTAAAAGTAAAACCTACTTTGATAAAGTCAGATATAGCCTATAGATATATCATAGATATATAAGTCAGATATATCTATAGATAGAAAAGTAATGACTATCTTCTTGGAATGAATTCTTCCATTGGTGTTTCTCAGGGTTGTCTAGATGTTCTTGGTACATTCTCTCTAGATGATTTCATATCACTATTTTGACTTCGATGTTGTTTATGTTTCTCAATATTTGTTTTTAGTTCAGATTTCTCTCTTTGGTGTCAGATCTTCGCATCTCACTGCACATCAAATATCTCCAGTTAGACAACAGATAAAAGTTCTTGCACACTTTATATTCACAACCAAGATGACATTCTTATTTCCCCAAACTCTATGAAGTCCAGTGGCTGCCCAGTTACATAAACCATAAGCCTCACAGTGTCCACGATTTTGTTCTGCGTCTATCTTAGTGCTTAGACTCAATACAAGGTACAGGTGATGCACTTTTTAACATCCAGAATTGCCACATCAGTCGCATGATTTCTACTGTTTAGAACACGATGATCTCTTACGTGGACTATTAGAAAGGAACTCGAACTGAGTACCATTCAACCTCATCTTTCTCCAATTCATTGTTGACATTAACTAAACACGATCATATCATTTTCTTGATTAATTCTCTATCTATATACGTCATTGGGGCATCCAAATTCTTTAAAATGGCCTGCAGCGTGTGGAAGATATGCACAAACTGAATTTTTTTTGAGTTACTGAATATATATTCTCTTGCTCCCCTTTCTCTTCACCAAACTATAGGAGGATCCCTGAATTCCTTTTTTTTTTCTTCAATGCAAGTCCTATTGACTCAGAGCATAAGAGATCATATATATGATCACTTTTCACTGCTCCAACTCTGAGGCAAGCACCTTATTTTGAAGAATATCCAGAGCACAGGGAACAGAGGTACATCCTGTATCCACGTGCTCACTTGTCTCTGGTATCTGAACTAGGAGGACAGGCTTGTGGTTCAAGCACTTTTATCCACAAAGCCATTTCCACAGCCATAGCCTAAATACTGTTGACACAAAACTGCTGTTCTGAGCTCTTCCTTCATGAAAGGTAACAGGTAGAAGCTGCTGCACTTTTTTAACAGCTAGAAAAGTGCCCAAATCTAGATTTAGCACTCAGACGTCACTCAAGACAACCTCCAGGGAAAGGCAGAAAATGGGCTAGTAGTCTAGAAAGTAGAGAGGGTGCTTCAGCATAGCATGTAAGGCTCTCTGAACTGGAAATACCGAGGAATGGCACGAAACACTGCAAGACTCGGTTTATGTGAATGGAGAAGGTACATATATTTTCAACAACACAATAAACAATAAACAATTTAAGAGTTGGTTATAAAGCAATGCCAATTTCCTCATGTCTTCTTTTTTATTGTAGTTCTTTCATACAGTAAAAGAGCCAGATGGAAATTTATTCACAAGCAATGGGAAGAAACAACCTCCATGTCTCAAAATAATACTACACTCATTTCAAGGACACATTTTGATCATTTAGTCATTGACTCATTTACCTCAGTGTCTCATTTAAGGTCATTCCAATCCCAATTAAGACTACACTTCTTTTTTTTTTTTTTTTTTTTTTTTTTTAGTTTTTCGAGACAGGGTTTCTCTGTAGCTTTAAAGCCTGTCCTGAAGACTACACTTCTTAAAACAATATGTTTGCTTCTTATTTTTCTAAAAATTACATACACTTGTTTTAGAGTCTCTTAAACTCAATAAACTTCTAAATGAAACTGAAAATGAAAAACTAATTTTGGAACCAACTCTGAAAAAGTCAAGAGAGCATACACAGATATGTATATTTCCTCATATAAAATAGTCTTTTATAAGTCCTTCCTATATATTTTAAGTTTCTTTTTTCACTAGAATATTTCATTTTAGTTGTGGATTGCTGACTCTTCATGGAAGAGATTTTTTTAAAAAATTGTTCAAAAGAAAAATAATTCTTAACCTTACTACCAGTAACATTTATTCTAGCATATTTTATTAACACATTTTAACATAATTTTGATAATAAAATCTCTGTTGTTTTTACTCATTATTTTACATTAAAATGTGTATGACATAAAATGCATGCAAAATATTGCTTTTATAATAGCTAAATCACGTTAGAATTTCAGATTCTTTTTAGTTTCTTTTAGCATTATAGTCATGAATTTGTTTACCTCTCTTAAACATGCTCACAGATGAAAAATTATTTCATCAGAATGAATCAATAGATTCATCAAGGCATTTGATTCCTTTTTTAATTCATCTTTGAAAGGTAAGAAACTAATTACTTTCATACATATTCGATTTAGGAAAAAGAAACTTTATATATTTTTGTTTTGTTTTGTTTGTTTGTTTTTTGAGACAGGATTTCTCTGTAGCTTTGGTGCACACCTTTAATCCAAGCATTCAGGAGGCAGAGGCAGGCAAATCTCTGTGAGTTCGAAACTTTATATTTTTAAAAGCATGAAGCATCTATATCACCATTCAAATTTAAGTATTATAGAGAACATAACTTTTATTAACATTATTGGAAAAAGTCTATTTGTACATTAAAAACAAGGGCTCACATTATCATCCTCAGCGTCTGCCAGTTTGCATGAACACATGGCATGTTTCTTTTGTACAGTTTTATTCTTCTTTCAAGGTTGACCCATATGGCTTAGACTTCTATGAGTGTGCCCACAACGACTCTTTCATTGAGAATCTCTATCCTGTATTTGACCTCATGCTCAGATATTTCTGACAATTTTTTGCTCAAGAATGTCATAATCTAACTGTGTCTACCTAGGCTTCTCTGTTTTCAGGTATGCAAAGAAACAATTCCGAAGGTGTTGGAAATACCTAAGCAATGTTTTATGTAACAATTTAAAAAGGAAAGCCTTTCTTAATTCATTAGTTCCCCAAGGATAAAATGATGTCATTCTCATTTCCTATTGATCCATTGAATGGGTGTACTCTGTTTCTTGTAAGGCAATAAACTAAAGAACCTGGGAAAAAGCATCCTGGGAAAATCAGAGAAAGACAAGCAAACCTAAACCAACAGGTATACGAGAAAACAAATTTCATATTTATACTCTCTTGGTAGCTCATAGCATGGCTCATGCATGGAGATCAAAGAGGAGACCCCAGTCAGGCTCCATCGTGAGATACAAGGATATTACTTGTGGGTAACCACTTCAGGCTAGCTCACCTTGACAGTACCCAAAAGCTGCTGCCAGTGGGAGGTGATCATAGTACCTGCGTGGTGAGCAGATGGCTTGGCTCAGTCCTCTGACTTCTTGGGTTCTTGTTCAGAGCTGTCCGTTATCATTATCACCTTTGCTGAGAATTTCTGAAGAACGGCCAAGAACATGGTAAGTCCAGAGATTAAAAATCATGTCTTGCATCTCTGGTTCCACTAAGACAGTGCTTGGAAGGTGGGGAACCAGGTTCTGTCATTTGATCCTACAGAGGAAGTTTAATTTCCAGTATTCCATTTCTTTCTCATGAAACTCGGAGTCAGAAGTTCAAAGGCGCACTAGAGGCGAGTGCACAATATTTGCAAATGCTCTTTTCTAGATCTGTCACTTCCCTTTCGATTCCAGGAAGGAAAATGCCGCGTTTTTTTTTTTTTTAGGTCAGTATTAAATCAACCTCTTTGAAGGATGTTTTCATGAGGGGAACTCTTGAACAGCTGAATTCTGTTTGGATCTGTAGGACTTATTATGAAATAATTAAGTTGGGAGATAATAAATTATAGTGGATCATTTTTAGAAGACCTCCCAATTGTAGGGAAGTGGAGATCAACAGCTGAGCTCTCCAAGCAACTTTAAATATTTAGATTGCTGCCATAAAAAATCAGGTGAGACTCATAGAGTAATAAACTGGGAAAGACAAGAAGTGAAATTAAAGACCCAAGAGTTTTGAAATTTCAACCCAAGTCTATCAAGTGCAAATGAGACTGAGAGTCAGAAAAACACATCATTCTCTCTGCCTGACCCTGTGTCTCTCTATCTCTCTGTCTCTGTGTCTTTGTCTGTCTTTGCCTTTCTCCCTATCTCTGTCTTTCTGTCTTCCAGTCTCTCTGTCTCTCTCTCTGTCTCTCTCCATTTCTCTCTCACTTTATTTCTCTCTCTCTCTCTCTCTCTCTCTCTCTCTCTCTCTCTCTCTCTCTCTCTTCATACATGTGCTTCTTTGTGTCCCTCCATCATTCCTCTTGAGAATTGCTCCTTTTGGGAATGACCCGCTTACAAGATCTCTGCTCTTGTTAATGGAATTAATGTTCATATAAAAAGACTTAAGAGAATCTGGTCAAACCTTTTCACAACTCTTCTTCTAACGTGTGAATAGATACAGTATTGGTGGAACAGGACCTTATAAAATATCGAGGCACCTAGTTACGGGATGTTACACTGCACCAGATGCCAGAAATGTGCAAAACGTTCACTTTGTTTTTGTTAGCTGATGTGAGGTCTATCTGTTACAGCGGAAGAAACAGACTGAAATAGCATGATTTTTTTGTTTCTATGCACATTACTAAATATCAGCTGCACATCATCCCAAGTTTGGCTCTTCAGACATTTCACACAAATATTTATCAGGTTCCTGTCACTGTGTCAAGCTCTTTACAGTAATTATACTGTTTAACTCACTAACTTTGTAGTTTGATGCCTTGAGAAAATTCTTGCACATGTTCAAGAAGAAAAATCATGGGTAACATGCCAAATTATGTGAGTTGATTATGTATTTATTAGTCTTTTAAGCTCTTAAGCCTTTTCTAACGACTGAATCAATGAATAAATGACCAAATGAACTGTTGGTATCATTCAACATGGTGATTCCAAGCATCTGACTCAACAGGAGATGAGGATTCTTTTGCCACTAAGGTAAACCAACACCTTCTCAACATGCAAACAGAGATTGGGAAACACAGCTGAAGAATTTCCCTCTACCAAGAAACAGCCATAGTTAATCATTCCAGGAAAGAATCTGTTATATTCCTAGCTATAGCCTGGGTGTGAACACTGAGTTACAGCCACACACCAGGTACTCACTCTTTATACCCAGTCTCTGTGGGTAAACTACAACATTTACAGAATTTTAAAATTCTTGACAAATCAATCATCAAAATAACATGGAATAACCATTCATACAGACACACAGCTCAATAGAAACAGAATGATAGTCTTGAAACAAATGCAACTATTTATAAACAATTGATCTTGGCAAAAATCCTATTCATTTACTAAATGGTGTTAGACAACTGGATATCCTCACACAAAAGTATGGAACTGATTCTCACCTCCTACCATAGAAAAGAAACAAGTTGAAAATATTAAAGTCTTATATGTAAGATCTAAAGCCAACAATACTAAAAGAAAATACAGTAAAAATCTCCATGACATTGCTGTGGGTTTCTAAAAATATGACCCTGAAACACAGACAAGAACAAAAATAGAAATGAAGAATAACATCAACTCAGAAGCTTCTTCACAGAAAAGACTCAACCAACTTAGTGAGGAACAGCTTATGAAGTCAGAAGACATATCTACAATCCATACTTATAAGGATATAAGGACAAAAATGTAAGAGAACTCAAATCAATAATAAGCAAACAACCTAGATTTAAAATTGAGTAGAAAAGTTGAACAGACATTTCTCCAAAGAAGGCATAAAAACAACCAAAAGGAATACGAAAAGAAGTTCAATAATCCAATTCATGGGGGACATGTCCATAAAAACCATGAAGATCTGTGACTTTAGAAAATGTGAAAATGGCTCTTAAGAAAAATATTAGCAAAGAAAGAATCAATCTCTGTTGATGGGGATTCAAATTAGTCCAATGATCAGGGAAAAGGATAAACGTTCCTTTAAAATGCAAATTGCAATAGGGTTGGAGGAAGGAGTTTAGAGCAACTCTTGTCTTCAGACACAAAATTTCCAAGTTTTTTCCAGAAAACATTCAGAAGTTATAGTCAATAATAATGTGTTGAACACTTGCAAGTTGCTAAAGAGCAAACTTTAAGTAGTTTTGAAATACAAATTATTTAACATAGCACATATAATAAACATCTGGATTCAATTTGTAATGAGTGAATGTATCCAAACAACATGCTGTGTGCCAAAATATATACAATTATGCTTATCAATTAAAATTTTTTGTTTCCTTTAAGCTGGAAAATTTCAGGATCAGGCTAACTGAAAATGTTCCTACAATTGTGAGAAAATAAGTCTCTTATACCATGCTAAAACATTCCTGTAAAATGCTAAAAATTTGTGGAAGTAAATTCTGGCTGTGTTTAGCAGAGCACAAATGTGTATGGCATGTGGAGTAGGAAAATTAGTTTTCTAAAAAGAAACACACATGTATAGTGACATTCTTTTTGCATGAATTTGGTCTCTCATGTCTTGAAAACAAAAATAAATATCTAGAAAACTGTAGGTCTCTGTTGCAGTTTGCTGTCTGTGGCGGTGATAAATACTGTGACAGAAAGTAACTTGGGACTAAATGAGTTTATCTGGCTTAGCCCAATAAGAGTCTGCCGTTAAGACAAACTGCAGCAGGAGATGCAGGCAAGAGTTGAAAACAGAGATCATGGAGGAACACATCTTACTGGTTTACCCACCATGGCTAGTTTAGCTTGCTTTCTTATTTAACCTAGGACTGTCTGTCAAGCAGTGGCACTGTCCACAGGGGGGTTTAAGCTCCACCCCATCAATCATTAATCAAGAGAATGTCTCACATATTTGCTTAGAGGCCAATCTGATGGAAGTATCTTAAAAACTGAGATTCCCTCTTCCTAGGAAAGAGTGACTTGTGGTTCTAGTTTGGGTCAAGTTGACAAACAACTAACCAGCACAGTCACTTTGGGAAAATTCAGATTTCCACAGAGGCATGATTTTCACCTGATGCTTCTTCAATGCAGTATAAAGAAACTACAGGGAAATATAACATTGACAGCAAACAAGCTATCAAGCTATCTCTGCTTTCTTTATGTAGTGGAAGGACTAGCAAACAAGCTATGAGAATCTCTGCTTTCTTTATGTAGTGGAAGGACTAGCAAACAAGCTATGAGAATCTCTGCTTTCTTTATGTAGTGGAAGGACTAGCGAGACTAAGGATAGGGATGAAAAACGGTGCTGGGGATTCATGAATACTGTAAGATCTTGGTCTTAAATGGGGGTCACTGATGAGGCAAAAATACAAAAGGGGGGAATAAATGCGTATTAAATCCTGTCCTGTGCCATTTTGAAACTTTGTAGATATAAGAGATTGTATGGGAAAGCACATGATAAACATTATGGTGATTTAGTGGAGAAGCAGTCACAGTTCAAATACAAGCAAGTCTCACGATCAAAACATGAGCAGTTAAATTTCCCAGAATTTTTTTTGAGACATACAACAAAAGTTAATCCATATATTAAAACTAGGAGCCAAATACTAGTTAAGCACGCAGTGATTTAGATTCTGCAATCTGATTCATTCCAGAACTGAGCTAAGGAGGTAAAGAAAAACATGAAAATACTTCAAGAAATGAAAGCACACATTAAATGTACTGTTAGTATGAATAAAGTTGAGCGTTCTTACTGAAGAACCGGTTTTTGAGTTTTATTAGAAGGATGAAGAAAGAGATGAGATTCTCTACCATGAGAATAGCAGACATTTCAGCATGAGATAGTTATTATCAGAACAGATACATGTGTCTATAACTATTAACATCTTACAAAAGAGTACATGCAAATCTCAGACTAAAAAGTGATGGTGATAAATACAAAAATAAAATTTGTCCCCTTGTAACTTGACACTTTATTCCACATTTCTTAAAATGCAAGATGATGTTTTCTTTGACAATAGCTTTCCACATCCTTTCACATGTATTTTAGTTCACAATTAGTGGTACACAAACAGCACCTCCTTATGGAGTGCTTCCTGAACATCAGTAACAGCTTTGCAAGTGTTTCACGAAAGTTATCATCTTGTGATTCCATATCAAGCAGATGAGGTAAATATGTTTCTGTATTTTATAGAGTGGGGGAATTAGACACTCAGACTTACTAAGGCTTGAGAAAGACGTTGCTCCTCTCAGAAGGTAGGGCTGCTTCTCAGACCCCTGTGTGGTGAACTAAGAAGCACATTATTTGTGAATCTAAAGAAAAAACATTTGGGAATGCAAATGCTCATGAATTTTGTTAGAAAATCCCTGTTCTTATTAGTTTTCGTTTCTAACTTGATACAGCCTAGGACCACATGAAAGGGGAGTCCCCCCCCCTTTTTTTTCAAAATAGGGCTTATCTGCAGCCCTGGCTGTCTGAGAACTCTCTCTATAAGACCAGGCTGGCGCTAATAGAGATCAGCTTGCCTCTGCCTTCTGAGTGCTGGGATTAAAGCTACCAGTTCCCAGCTGACAAGGGAGTCTTGATTGAAGGATTTCCCAGAGCAGACTGGTCTAGTGAGCATGACCATGGGGGATTTTCCTAATTGCGAATCTACATAGGAGTGTTTAGCTCATTGTGGACGATACCATTTCCTAGACAGATTATCCTGATGTGTATAGGAAAGCTAGTTAAGAATAAGCCATGAGTAAGTCAGAAAGCAGGCATGGTTTCTGGTTCAAGTTTGTACTCGAATCTCTACAATAATTTCCCTCAATGGTGTACTCTAATTTATAAACTGAAATAATCACTTTCTTCCTCTGACATGCTGTATTCCTGAGTGCTTTCCCACAGCAGCAAAATGAAAATGGAACAATTCCCTTCTCCACTCCATGTAGATAATTTAACTCAAGTTTCTACAACCAAATACTTGCTATAACTGTGGTTTTAGAAGATTGAGCATTTTTTAAATATTTATTTATTTATCTATTTATCTATCTATCTATTTATTTATTTATTTTTATTTGGTTTTCGACACAGGGTTTCTCTGTAGCTTTGGAACCTGTCCTGGAACTAGCTCTTGTAGACCAGGTTGGCCTCGAACTCATAGAGATCTGCCTTCTTCTGCTTCCTAAGTGCTGGGATTAAAGGAGTGCGCCAACACTGCCAGGCGATCTAGCATTTTAGAGCACAATTCTAGGTGCAGCTGTGTGAAATATAAATGAACCTTTGCAGAATGGGATAAATTATATCCCAGCCACTGAATACAATATGTCTGGACATTCTGTTTCTGCAGAAGGATGAAACACACAATGGCAGATTGCTCTTAACATCTACGATCGCTCCCAAGACCGTCGAATGATCTCTGATGTTTCAGAGTAGCAATCATATCCCTGGCACTTGGAAATATCCAAAACTGATTAGATAAGAAAGCCTTAATTGATCAGCATGGTACAGTCCAGACTTCAATGCGTCTCTGGCTTGCATGTCATTTTTCACAGTAAACCCAAGGGCAACATTAGGATCCAATACTGTGGTCTTTCTCTGGTTTTAATTGGTTTTAAGACCATAGTATTGTAGGGCTCCTTCTTATCACAGCTTTTTAAATACGCAGTTATTGTTTCTTTTTGTCTCTTCTGTATCGTAAATGAAGTTTCTCTAACTATACATCATAGTACAACCATTTTTATGTAAAGCTCTGTTTAACTAACTTTTTAAAAGGAAAAGATTAATTGATCTCTTCTACTAATCCCCAGACTCCATCTACATTCTTCCGAACACTCCATTTCTCTTCCATCCACTTCATTTCTCTTCAGTGAACTGAAATTAGGGGGTAAAATGTTCATGAACGAGAGGAAATGTTGGGAAAACAAGCAGAGCTCTCCACATAGCTCTGATTATTTTGACAGACTCCTCAACGCTTCTTTTTAAAGACCCTTGCATTTCCTAAAAGCCCCAGAGTGCCTGCTTATTATGCTGCTAAATTATCTCTAACCACAAGAAGCTCTCTGCTCAGTTTCTGAGTATGAATGTAAATGTTAATCAAATACCTCAGTCTTCTTCTTCCTCATTTATTCCCTCATACCCTCAGCAACTGACAACTTACATTTTAAATTACTATGGTCCTTTCAGATGCCAAAGGTAAGACACTGCCTCGCAAGGGTTTCTCTTTTGTAGATACTCAATTTACATATACCTACATATATGAATATAGTTTTTAAACTTACAGTTTATAATCCAGTTCTTCTATATAATATTTTAGTTTGTTCTCAGTATATTATAATCTCAATCTACATAGCACTCTCAATCACAGTCTCCCAGATGCTATGTTTGTTAAGTTTTGAAATCTGATATTATTCTACTCTAACTTCTAACCTACCTGCTCTTTTAGATGGTCATTTACATCTTCATTTATATTTAACTGGTAGATACTACACAAACTCACATGCGTTAAACACAAAGACACACACACAATTTTTCTTTAAAGATTTTAAACTGAGAAAAATACTATAATCACATCATTCCTTTCATTGTATGGCAGTGCATTTTTATCATTTCATTGGACAGCCCATCAACACTAACATTTCTACAATTAATTAAATTTACCCATTAGGTTTTCTAGTGGAGTGGCAGAGAGAAAAGAGACGTTCTAAACCTTTCTCCTTGTTAAATGTCTCATTCTTTAGAGAAAAAAAAATACCAGAAAATTTTGAGCCAGAGTGAGAGCATTTTCAGAGCAAAGAGTTAGCTTCAAAATGTAAAATAGAAACCTGGTATTCACTATGGTTTCATCCTGAAAACTGGAGCTCTAATGTGACTTCTCGACCTGATGCTTGCTATGGATTCATCATTAAGACTGTAGTGACTACATCCCACACGGGAGCACCGGACAGAAATCTCAAGGTCCAAATCAGGAGCAGAAGGAGACGGAGCACGAGCAAGGAACTCAGGACCACGAGGGGTGCACCCACACACTAAGACAATGGGGATGTTCTATTGGGAACTCACCAAGGCCAGCTGGCCTAGGTCTGAAAAAGCATGGGATAAATCCGGACTAGCTGAACATAGCGGACAATGAGGAATACTGAGAATTCAAGAACAATTGCAGTGGGTTTTTGATCCTACTGCACGTACTGGCTTTGTGGGAGCCTGGGCAGTTTGGATGCTCACCTTAGGAGACCTGGATAGAGGTGGGCAGTCCTTGGGCTTCCCACAGGTCAGGGAACCCTGATTGCTCTTCGAGCAGATGAGGGAGGGGGACTTGATCGGGGGAGGGGGAGGGAAATGGGAAGCGGTTGTGGGGACGAGGCAGAAATCCTTAATAAATAAATAAATTAAAAAAAAAAAGACTGTAGTGACATTTGGACCTTGTCCAGAAGACAAATGACAGAATTAACTTGAAACAAATAGAACCTAACTTGTTAATGTGGTCCTGATAGACAACTCTGCAGGAATGAGCACAGTAAGAAATTTCAGTGTCTTCCTGAAATCACTAGCTGATACAGATTAACCCCCCATCCTCCCATGTACATGTGCACACACACACACACACACACACACACACACACCCCTGGAGATCTCTGTTTTCCTACTGCCTAGCTAGTTAAAGTAAGATTCTTGTGTTTCCAGACCTAGTAGAGGCAAGACTCATGAGAATAACCAAGGAAGCCAAAGACAAAGAAACCTCAGGTTTGTAGATTTAGGTTAAATGAAAAGGGAGTTCATGAATGGGAAGTTAATTTCATGAACAAAGCTTATTGGTTTAAGAAAACATTGACACACTATCTAATTGGCATATCTCTTTGTAGTCAAGCTTCCTATTTATGACAGAGAAGGGGCATGATATTTGCCTTTTAATTGGTGGCTTCTTGAGTTTTCATCTTAACATTTGCTGTTCAGTAGAATCCATATCTCAATCGTACTTTCAATCAAGAGTTGCAAATTGAAATTTGGGCTGGGAGTTATCCTCCCAGCAACTTTGGGATGGGGGGGGGTTAAGAATTATTTGTTCATCATAAGGAAAAATTAGTATGATGACTGTACTGTATGTCTCACACTTGCTTTAAAATACAAAAACAAAATCTTGACAACGGATCACAGAGAAAGAAAAAATAATCAGTACAGGGACATGGCAGAGGGGGGATACTTTACTAAGCAAAGCGGTGACACTGTGTTCAGGGCTTTTTATTCCTGAGAATTACTAAGTGGAACATTGGTTTGAGAATAGAAGCTATAACTATAGCTTGACTATTTCTGTCACTTTGTTGGAGGGCCTTGGCAAAGAGCAGTGGCCAAGCCACTTAGATTTTGTGTACTAACTTGAGGATGACAGATTGTAAGTAGGAAGTAGAGTAATTTCTCCTGCACTCTTGTTTTATAAGGTGTTCTGAAGATACTATTAGCCTTGTAGGCTCATAAAACAGCACTGCCCAAATCCTCTCACTCAAGTTCCCTAACACTCTCCTGATTGGGGGCAGAGGGTAAATTGAACTTCAAAGAGTTGCCAAAGGCTTTTCTGCTGTGGAAAGTGGGGGGCCTGATGGTTCTTTGATCTCTGTGATCTCTGCCTGCACCCATCCCATCCCCTTTTCTGCCTCCACAAATACCACACAGCCAGCCTCTCCCATGAGACCCCACCCTGCAACTGTGATCTTCTAAGCTTCTCTCCGAAGACCCCCAACATTGTGGTCCACATTAAGAAACAAAACTAAACAAGAGTGTGAATGGCCAGTCTTCTAATATTGACAGGCTGCTCTTACAGCCTGTTGCTCCCTCAATCAAAAGAATCCTGGCTGGGATCTTTTAAAGCCCATTGAATGTAAGATAATTTTTTTATCTTCTCTGTTGCATACAGGACCCAGATTCTAATGGTAGTAATAACTCTAGATTGCCTCCTTCAAAAATGAGGGAAATGTCAAAAGAACTTTCTCTGAAGCTTAAAACCTTTATGATATACATAATTCTCAAGAGTCAAATTTCAAATGTTAAAATGTCATTTGGCTACAAGTGCATCTATCGTGATGCAACAATTTATTGCATTTAGTGTAAAAGCAAATGGATGGTTTCTTTTCTCAAAAAAATCCACAAAACTGAATTAACTAAAATATGATTGAATGTTGTCCTTGTTTGTACAATAATATGCATGCAGAAAAACAGGAAATGAACGCAATTTCATCAAGAGAGATTTAGTTCCATATAAATGGTAGTCTTGCACACATGTGATATTTGGGATACTAATTTAATAAAAGAGAATGATCACTGGCTTTGATGTCTCAGATTTTGAGTGCCTGGAGAAATGAAGCTGAACCCAGTGACCTTCTGGGGACTCTTCCCTGTGTGGGAAGGTCAGCCAGGTCCTGAAAGAGCAGATGGCAACCCCACTACAGTGAGATCTGAAGAAAGTGAATATATTGCGCATCTACATCTGCAGAGATCCATCATCATCATATCTTTCCAGATAGCAGATAACTCTATCATCATATCCTGACACTTTCTATGAGGCAAGTGCTAGGGGCAGTATGCTGGCAGATGTAAAGAAGAATGAAGAATAAAAGACTGATCTCAAAATTATCTTTACAGTTGGGGTTTGGTCTGCTGGCTTTCCCATGGCACATGGCAATCAAAAAGTTCATAGAAGGGCATGCTTGGCAAATAGTTCTTCCTGCCCCGTTTAGGGTGGAGCTGGAAAAAGATGAATGGAGCGCTCATAACTTGGCATGGTTGATAGCCAAATAGACGTCTTAAGTGTAATAGAGGTTGTTATGAATATAAAGCTTTTTCTCTTCCCTCTCTCAACTTCCTTTCATCCACTAAATGTAAACTTTTCCATTGTTGTGTCTCTGGGGAAATGTTATTTTCTTATTCATCCACAGTGCCCTCACTTTTACCTTGAAGCAAGAAACTTCTATTGCTCTCTCCCAATACTCACATACAACTGTCTTATGGCTTAGCACTTATGGAGAACAAAAGTAACATCCCAACATTCTAAACAACACACTGATGCTTTTTTCTCGATTGAATGGGGTGGCTGCTAAGATGGTGTCCACTTGTCCTGTGAGTGTCAGAAGAAGGCCAAACAGGACAAGGGAGAAAGAAACTTGTGTTTTCAATTTTAAAAGGTTGGCTCGTTAAGAATGCAGGGATGAATTTGATTTGTTGGAAATTGGGGAGGGCGTAGCTAAATCTGTGTTTCTTCATCACAGAAAGATCACGAAATGCTTTCAGGGTGTGGAAAGCTGGAGAAAAATAATTCAGATATCTCACATAGGCACCCTGTGACTCTCAACTCTAGACAACATGGCCCAACAGGAGTTACCCCAAGGTAGACACAGGACTAGGTATATCCCTGATTGCCAATTGCAGAAGTGTCTTCACTTGAGACATGTTCAATGTTATTGTACCTATTTCATGCCGCTTCATCAGCTACAAACTGTCAGTGTCCCATGAAGAGATTGATAACTTATTAACTCTACTGTAACTTTCAGCCAAACCATGTCTAAGCTCCCGGCAGCTGCATTGAATTGGGTGGGAGAAGGAGCCGTTAAGGAAAGATAAGATGGCAGAAGATGAACTGCTGGCTGGCTGTTTCATGTCAGTGCCATTTCTTTTGAAAAAGATAAGACGTTTAAAGTGTGGCTCCTGGAAAACGCTAAGCATATGGGAAGAGGTGCCTATGAATTCTCTCTAACTGACAACTACTTACAAATATGTGAACTTGTTTGGGTGTTTGTTTTTCAAGTCTTAACTTTGCACACTGTTGGTTAAAATGTGAAGCCTTGGGTAATCAGTAAATAACCCAATCAGATCACATGCAGTGAAGGAAAAGTTGCAGCCTTTAGTTCCCGTATCTTTTCTTTTCTGAGAAAATGGAGGCCCCACTTTTGCATAGTTGAACTAATGCAGATGGGTAATGTTCTTATTCTCCTGATTCCTATTTCAGTGCACAGCATGATGACCACTAAAGGGCAGGAGATGAGGTTGGTGAGCAGTATGGCATGGTACCCAGATACATCTCAAACAACCACAGGCAGAGGTTACCAGAGAACTCAACAGATGTGCTCTTCTTTTGTTAATCCTCCCCCTGAAGGACACCAGGGTAAAGCTGTGAGTCTAAGACTCAGAATATCTCCCCTCACTCTCAAACCATCCCTGTTCTTTGTAGCACTCAACATAGGAATGGAGAATCAATTTACAGGAGTTGAATCTTAGACACCGGTAATGCTACACAGAACTATAAATGAAATTTTCCCTGAAATGTCGTGACACAGACTTTTTTTGAATCTAGTTTCACACATGGAAATCCCCACATACCATTTTTTTCCCTATCAAATGTGTTTAGCAATCTTTATAAAGTACGTAGGTGAAAACTAAGATTAAAAATTTACTTACTAGAGTCTTTGGTTATTTATATAGTTTGGAAAAAAAGCATGGACACAATCTCAATGATAATCTCTTCAGCATTGTGGTCAACTCACTTTAAAATACCTACCTTTTATGTTCACTGAGCTTTGGGGCAACTTCCTTTAACCTAACTGTGCTTAAATATGCCAATCAAGAAATGGATAAAAATATTATCCAAATCATAGCAATGATGTTGTTAAAGTAATATATACACTACAGATATATTTCATACATATATGCTTGTTGTGTATACAAAAATCTGTATAAAACTTGAACAACAACGTGTATCAAACATAAGCACCATAGAAACACCTGGCCTGTTCACTCTGCATTTTGCTCATATTTAAGCAGTGGGATACCAAACATTTGAGATCAGTGTGCCTTGTTTAAACATAAATTTATTTAATATTGTTTCCCTGTTTATACTTCAGTTTTCTGTTTTACAAATTAGGGATATTTGTAGTCGTTATTTTTTAGAATTTAGATAAGATTGAATGACTCAATTATTATAAGATTTTAAATTAATCCTTGATGTATACCTGACAAGTATGTGCGTAGATGGTGTAATAATTCTATTTCAACATGGGATGATTCATGGTGATTTTCAATGTGACAGGATCTGAAGCATCTATGAAAGAAGCCTGTAGGCATGTCTATGAAGGACTATTTTGAGAAAGTCAGCCTCTGGGCAAGCTAGAGAGGATTGGCGTAACTGAGGTGAGAAGACACACTCCAAAGGTGGCTGGCATTATTTCCTCGGCCTTGGGTCTGTACTGTATAAAAAGGCGGAATATAGCTAAACAGGAGCATTCCTTACTCAGATCTTCCAGACTGGAAGTGTAACATGATCAGTTCTTTCAAGCCCCTGCTGTCAGGATTTCCCTTCAATGGTGGACTGCACTCAGGAAGTATAAGTAAAAGTGAACCCTTCCCATCTTATGTCCCTTGTCAGGATATTTCTCACAGGAAGAAGAGAAGTATCTAAGACACCATAACTGTATCATTTAACTCAATTAACTGTTTATACTTATGATGCCCAGACTGTGTGTGTGTGTGTGTGTGTGTGTGTGTGTGTGTGTGTGTGTAAAACTGGAGATAATATGTGTTTTCCATTTCCCCACTGGCAAAGAATGTGGCACATAATAGGAAATTTTAGAATGCTTCTTTAATTGACACATGAAAAAAATAGTGAAAGCTAGGTAGTAAGGGAGAGTAAGAATGATGAAGGAAAGAATAATTTTCATAGTGTATGTGACTTTTATTTTCTTGGAATGGAGGAGAATTCGATGATATAAAAATTAATCTGACAACCTGTTCCAACCAGTACCCAGCAGTCAAAATCTGGCTGGAGCTTCTTAGAGCCAACTACTGATGAGGGTTAGCTATGAAGTCCATCATTTATGGTACAAGTGATCCTTTCAGCTGCAAAGTGCCATTATAACACAATGATGTCTATTTTAGGATTGTGCACAGCCTACAAACAGAGCGATCTGGCTGAGACCTCTCACAACATCTCCACTGTGTGGCTCAAATGGCCAGGCTGGATGCTCAGAGGAACCGATTATACTGAAGATACTAGTCTTCCATAGAGCAGAGAACCCCTGCCCCAGCTCTGGCTGAGTAAAAAAAAAAATGGTTATATTCACGAGGACCACATAATATTACTTGTTTGAGAGACTGAACCCTCATTCCACACCTGGATGCTTGATTATTCTATGTATAACCTCTTAGATGCTGTATATTAGAAACTCCTCGACCATCCAGACAGGCAGTTAATGGGCCAGTTTTCTATAGCATTTAGATAATGAGAATTATTTGAATCTGGTAGATTACAGGGAGCCATCTGACCTCCTGATATTATTTGAAATGATTTAGAAAACCCTTGAGTCAGATGAGGAGTTATAATTTTATTAAGGGATGTAGGTAAGTCCACATAAGACCTTTTAGTTCAATTACAAAAACTAAGCGTTAACACTGCCGACTCTACCAAAAGTGCCATTTGATTTACACAAAGGTGATTGTCTTTGCACAAATCAGAAATGATGCTTAGATCACTAAAGGGGCAGCTGAGACTGTTTTGGTCTCTGCAGTCATTTTTCACAGTTCATTCTTCTGAACTCCTTCATCCTCCTCATGCCAGCCCTGTTGTAGGAGGTGGCTTGTTTGTCCCCATTGCTCAGTCCCAAAATAACCACACAAAAACTGTATTAATTAAATCACTGCTTGGCCTGTTAGTTCTAGCTTCTTATCGGCTAACTCTTACATCTTAATTTAACCCATTTCTATTAATCTGTGTATTGCAATGTGGCTGTGGCTTACTGGCAAGATTCTGGCTCATCTTTTCCTTGCAGCTGCTACATGGTATCTCCTGACCCCGACTTCTCTCTCCCAGCATTCAGTTTAATTTTCTCCATCAATTTCTGTTCTGCTAAGCCATTGGCCGAAAGCAGCCAATTTATTCATTAACCAATATAAGCAACACATATATAGGACTTCCCACAGCACAGCCCTCTTTTGCTAACTCCAACCTCAGACCTCAGGAGATAGTTGGTTTTCTGTTCCGATCCCCCTCTATAAGTTCAAGAACTTCTTTTTATCCTTGCTCATTCATTCTGTTCTGTCCTTATTTTCACTTAAAAATTGAATCAAATTTGCAATTTGAATATTTTAGAAAAGCATCTGAAATACATTAAGTGCTATTAAAGATGGATCTATCCTAGACTTTTAGAATCATAATACTGTGAGTTTGGCTTCAGGTATATTCTGTTAAAATTTAATTTAAGGGTGCATTGAAACTTTAACTAGCAGACAACACACCTAGGCACAGCTAGGACCACTGATCATCCTTGTCCATAAGTTCAGAGAAATTTTCAGTTCTTAAGTATAATTAAAAATGATAAGTAGATTATATTTTTGTTCTATGTGTTTTAATTATAATATGAATACATCATCCCCCCCGTTTCCCTTCCTCCCTCCAAACCTTCTTATCTTAGTCCCATCTCTCCCACTCATATTGATAGTCTTTTTTACTTATTATGGTTACAAACACAGAGGGAGAAACAAATATACATATTAGCACAACTGCAATTGGTTCAGTCCACTTTGTGTTGTTTGTATGTGTATGATTTCAGGATTGATCCCTTGGTTACATCATCATCTCTGAGGACTAATTTACACCACTCTCAGCAGGCAGCCATTCCTGATAAGTTCTTCCCCTACTGTTGGAGCCCTGTGAGAGTACCCCCTTCCAGTTAGTTGTGTGTTGGCATTGTCTTAATCAACTATAACTAGTAATTATTTTAGAAGAACTTGATGTGCAAAAGATCTAATTTGGAAGCTGAGACTGATTCAACCACAGAGAGTATTTTGCATGAGCTGAAGACCTTTAGCTAATTTGGGATGCTATAATCTTAAACAGCAGATTCCATTCAGAGAGAATGGGGAAAGGAGAGGAGGAAAAGTCAATGGGCAACTTCAGGACTATAGGACACTGCAATCATATTTACATTTTAATGTTGCCACAACACAAATACTCTCCAGAGCCCTGGAAAAGGAATAGAGAAGAAAAGAACTTCTCCTCCATTAGTTTGTGCAAGGGGGAATATGTTCTAATTGTGCTGTAGTTTTAACGAGGGGTGGAGCAACAGGGATGGAACGTGAAAGCCCAAGAAGGCTCTGGAAGCTCCTTTATCCCAGCTGTGTTAACTTCTGTGTAACAGATGAGAAACTTGCTAAAACAGTCAGAACTGCAAATATCCTTAATCAATTGACACTATGAAATTCATAATAAAGTTAACCCCCCAGTATCTGCTCCAGGAACATCTGGACTTTGTTATTTTCTCTTGAACTTGCCCTTCAACTGCTGACAAGAAATTATTCAAAGCCCTTGTCCTGTCCCTTTTCTGCAAGGGATTTTAACTTACATTTTCTTTTTTGCAGGTACCAGTAACAACAATTATAGAATTGATTATTTGTAAGTATTTTTCATTTTAAATGATTTCACATATTAATAAATTGGGAAATGAATATACATACTTACATTTACCCTCTCTAAAACTTACATATTTTTGTTGTTTTGCTTTTCAATAACCCATGAAGCCCAATTAGTGTTGCCTATAAATATAAGGGTGTAAAGCCATCCACTGGAGCATGGGAATTCTATCAGTTGCCTCAACCTCATAGAAAAAAGAATGGTTCTCCCTCCATCAGCAGATAATCATAGCCAATAGCTCCTCCATATGGGGTTGTGCCTGGAGATCATATAACCCATCTACTCTAATATTTAGGTTAACTTGGTCGTGTGCAGGTGTAGTGCATACAACCACTCATGTGAGTTCATGAGTGTGAGAGCCATGCCATGGTCATAGGCAGCAGCCTACATCACTGGTACCCACTATTTTGAGTGCATTCTTCTTTCCTTTCCTGTGGGGCTTCTCTAAGGCTTCATGATGGAGAGGCTAAGATAGCTGTCCCATTTAGGGATGAATATGAGTCTCTGATTTTCAGAATTTTGAACAGTTATTCAGCTTTCAGTTAACTACCATCTGTTCTAGCCAAGGGTGAGAGCATCCCAGGCCTATGGGCATAGCACACACACACACACACACACACACACACACACACAGGAAATTGACAACATGATCATTTAGAAAATAATAATGCAAAGTTCTAGAAAATAATAATGCAAGGTTCTCTGTTAGAGCCTATGACCTTCCCAGCCAGGGGCTTTAGACCATGATTACAGGGCCAGGCATGAAATTCCTTCTGGTGGAGCAGGGTCCAAATCCAATCAGAAGGTGGCTAAGCATCTACCTCCTAGTCCTTCCTCTGTATAAAAAAAAAATGGAAAGTATAAATAAAAGAGTGCTCATGGACTCCATTCCAAACCTTCAGACTTACTGTGTTTAGAATGACGGTCCTGTCATTTATTATTCTTAAACATAATTCTGAGCACAGATGTGTGCTTCATGAAATGTAATTTCTTATTTAGGTAAGAATCTTGAGGTCTCTGTGATGCTTAACTTAACTAGTCATGTTTTTGATCTGAGACTTTGGGTCCAGCTGGTCAGATGGTAACAAGGACTGGTAGCTCTGCTAACTCCAATTACTATTACCTCCCTTCCCCGTCCTAATCATAAAATTCTATGGGTGCTGTGTTATACTCAGATGAAGTGAGCTCTCTTTGCTGTAGGACTCCCTAGTTTCCCCCTTCTTAGGAAAAAAAAGTAGATTGTTTTCAGTAAATGGGCAAGCAGTGGGTGGGGAGAATGTGCGGGAGATAGCAATTCTGTGTCCTTGCTCAGCTGTAAGAGTTGGAACTCAACCAACAAGGAAACTTACTGGCATTCCAGATAGAACTCAGAGGTCTTTTGTGGGCAGCAAGGGATGCCCCCATTTACGTGCTAAGATACTCCTTGTATGCACAATACTCAAAATCTCAGTAGGGAAACACAGGGCAGTTGGGGACTGAAATTAACAACAAGAGAATTACCTTGATTTTGAGTAAAAGCAGAAATTCAGCAAAGTTGTCATTGTGGTTAAGCTGTGGCTAGAGAAATATCTTTTGAGGCTTTGTAGCTACTCAGCGTTAAATATATCAAAGTGGTCCACAAATCACCAGTTCTCAGGCAGCAGCCTGATAAGGGATTGGAATCATGAGGAAATAATGCCAGTAACACCTACTTCTACTTTGATCTGCACATTTTTAGGTGCAGCTTATCAGTGCTTCTGGTCACTACAAAGTGAATATGTTATCAACATTGTGGAATTCTGAAGCTGAGAGAGTTTGAAGCACTTAGAGATAGCACAACAGAAAGAAGTCAGACATAGTGTTAAAGCATAGGTGTGTGTGTCATTTTAATTTTTCATCTTTACTTTCCCAAATAATATCATCAACTGTTCTTAAATACCATATAATTTGATAATTGTTGAACCATTTTATTAAGTATGTATATCATATTCAAACCATACACCTGTTCAGAGAGCTAATTTTTCATAAAGAACCTACTATTTTGGTTTCCTACTGAATTATCACAAAGATCCACCATTGATCATTCTAATCTTCAGGGACAATACTAAATTTACAGCCTTCTAAATTACTAAATTGCTACTTACTTAGCTATTATTCATCTTCTAAGTGGGTTTTAACAGTAAGCAATTGTCTTCCTAGCACTTTTGTCACCAAGTAAGTCTTTCAGTTCTGCTTTTTATGTCTGTAGATGACTTGATTTGTTTTGGGTCTGTAATAAACAGAATCACTACTATTGGGATATGTCTCTAATGAATTCCAAGCAATATGCTTTTCTTCATCTCAATTCTTCTCCAACAGCTCAGCAAAATGGTGCATTTAAGAGTTCCACCAATGTGTGTAATGGTAAACAAATGACTAATAAATGTCTAGATATTCAATGAAAACATTCAAGTGAACATTTCTCAGGAATAAATAAATAGCAATTAAGAGCTTAATAGTCACTGTCGTCCATGTTAACCCATAGATGGGATAATATAGTGGTTTGGAAGAATGTACAAATGGACGAGTTATTAATGGCTTTGCTTTTAAAAGGGGATGTTTACTCTGCTACATAAATAGGAAGCGAGTCCAAAGAGGAAGTCCCTGAGCTTCTGGCAATAAGTTATAATAACCTTAAAATAATCAAATGATGAAATCAAAAAGCTCTAATTAATGTCAACACGCTGCCAATTCTGTTCCTTTGATTTCTCTGGGTTCTAGAGTCTTTAAACATTTTCTGTATCTTTTGTGGAGGTGACTTAATACCCTGCGCTGATAACTTCCACTGTCCTGGAATTCCAATGAACACATTGCATACAGAACATCGCTCTCACCTGTCATCCAATCAGTGCCACAGAATTTTCATTCTGAAATTGCTCTGCTGCCAACGTCCTTGGCTAGTGACTCATGTCTACTTTCTGGTTTCTGCTAGTACCCACTTGACAAACTGTCCTCTCATAGTTTCTTCTTCATTGGCTCATGCCCTTGTTGGATTCCTATGAACTCTTTAATTCCTTAAATTTTAATTTGCTCATTAATTTGCTTCCTGGCTCAGAAATCTTCAGTAACTGAAAATACTAAATTCTTCATCTGACATCATCAGACATCAGTCTTCAACTCTCAAATTAGCTTTATGTGGCAATCCTAAGTGTGCCCATGGACCTAACCAAGGAAGGAGCATGGACAGAAGAGAGAGAGAGAGATACAGAGAGAGACAGAGAGACAAAGAGTCAGAGACAGAGAGAGAGAGACACACACAAAGAGAATTAACTGCCTTTCCTGAAGTGATGTCACATTTTCTCCCATTGCTGTCTTTGGAAGGTGTAGTTTTGTTTTGTTTTTTAAATAAGAATGGCTCATAGATTTGAATGCTTGGTCACCAGGGACTGGCACTTGTCAGAGGTGTGCTTGTAGCCATGATGGAAGCACAGAGTTTGATTCCCAGGTCACACATGATGGAAGGAAAGAACAGATCCTCAGAAGTTTGCCTCTTTTGTAACCTACATATCATTCCCACACTAAATACATAAGTATATGTACAAAACCGACAGTTATAATGCTACCATGTGACTGGCTTTGAGGTGAATCTGCCAGACAAAGGTCAAGATGCCCAGTAAAACTTAAATTACAGATAAACATCAAATGACTTCTTAATATCCCAATACTACATGGGATATACTTACATTAAAATAATTTTCAGCCGGTCACTGGTGACACAAGCCTTTAATCCCAGCACTGGGGAGGTAGAGGCAGGTAGATCTCTGTGAATTTGAGGCCAGCCTGGTCTACAAGAGCTAGTTCCAAGACAGGATCCAAAGCTACAAGAAACCCTGTCTCAAGAAACAAACAAACAAAAAAGAAACTCAAAAATAATTTTTTTTATTTTTTGTAAATTCAAACATAGGTATTATAAAGTTTCTTTATGACAAAGTACATTGGAAAAAATGGTTCTAGAGAGGACTGGTCTTAACCTGTTTAGGTGATAACTGCCTGATGGGTTATTTGGTTTGTGAACAGTTTCTCTCCATCTGCTACTTCCAATTGCTTTGCTAAAAGAAAACTCAGGAAGGCACACTATTTCCAATATGCTTTCTCATGAAACAGTTTCTTTTTTTCTGAAATACTTAAAAACAAACCCTAAAAATATTATTCCACTTTTCAAATATACCTCCTAACATTGTCTTAACCAGTATCACTTTGATTTTTTTGATGCTGAGGTAGATTTTGCTACATTGCAAATATTCCTATATTACTTAATTAGGAATATACAAATGAATGCCATCCACATGATATCATTAATGGACATGGTTATTAGTATCATATTAGTTTTATGACTTTCATTTTAAAATTGCAAAACACTATGCTTTGAGGCAGTCCACTGCAGGCATGTGCACTGTAATGTTGGGATAACTGTCACACAAAATGATTGTTATGCTTTTTTGGAAGTCCGCTCATCATCAACATTATAAATAGACCTTGAGTCAACTTCTAAACCACTAAAAATAGCTTTGGAAAAGTGGTCTGCACTGACTTTGGATAGCATGTATTTTCAATGGTGGGAAAAAGAAAGCTCTGGTAAATGTAAACGTTTATTCTGGAAAAATCAGAGAATATTAAAGTGAAACACATACAAGTTGGAGTCAGGAGTATTTATTAACTAGGTCTGTGCCTTTAAGGCCAATGGAATAGGCCTTTAACACACTCGCTTTGTTAAGTGTTGACATTTGTGTATAATGCATGTTTGTATGTATTTTATAGCAGTTGGCAAATTATCTTTCTAGGTTTTTTTAGTTTACTTTTTATTTTAAGGACTATTTGTTATCTACTTGATAGGGACTTCCAATTACAGAAAACATGAAAATATGAGTTACCTAGAATAAGACCTCTTACTTCCTCTTAGTAAATGAAATACTCCTTAAAAACTTAATATCGCAAACCTTGAAGTCTCCAAACTTTTCCAAAAATGGCAATAAAAGCATGAAACAACCACAAGACAGTGAGTGCTTTGCTGTATTGTAAGAAGAAAGTTTGTAAAAATACCTGGATTCTCTGAGATCAAGTTTAAATTTCCTCTCTTCTGTACCAATGCATTCAAGATTACTTCTCATTTTTTCTTCTATCAAGTTCAGTGTAACTAGATTTATGTTGATGACTTTGATCTACTTGGACTTGAGTTATGTGCAGAGCAATAAATAGGGATCTATTTGCATTCTTCTGCATGTCAATATCCAGTTATGCCAGCACCTTTTGTTAAAGATGCCTTCTTGTTTTCATTGCATAATTTTGGATGCTTTGTCAAAAGTACGGTGTTCATTTGTGCAGGCTTATGTCAGGGTCTCCAATTTGATTCCATTGGTCCACGTGTTTGATTTTATGCCAATACCAAACTACTTTTATTACTATAGCTCTATTATAGACCTTGAAGCCAAGGATAGTGATGCTTCTAGAATTTCCTGTATTGTACAAGCTTGTTTTAACTATTCTGGGGTTTTTGTGTTTCCATATGAAGTTGAGTGTTATTCTTTTGGGGTCTGAGAATTAATTGTGTTGAAATTTTGATGGGGATGCATTGAATCTGTAAATTGATTTTGGTAAAATTGTCATTGTTTCTATGTTAATCCTACCTATTCATGACCATGGGAAATCTTTCCATTTTCTGATATTTTTCTCAATTTCTTTCTTTAAAGGTTTAAAGATCTTGTCATATAAGTTTTTCAATTGTTTGGTTAGAGTTTCCTCAAGGTATTTTATATTATTTATGGCTATTGTAAAAGGTGTTTTTTTCTCTGATATTTTTCTTGGTCTGTTTATCAGTTGTATATAGGAGAACTAGTGGTTTTAAATTAACATTACATCCCACCACATTACTGAAGGTGTTTATCAGTTTTAGGAGTTCCTGGATAGAATTTTTATGGTCACTTATGTATACTATCATATCATCTACAAATAGCAAAAGTTTGACATTTTTTCCCAATTTGTATCCCCTTAATCTGGTCTAGTTAAAACTTCCAATACTGAATTGAATATATATGAAGATGTGGACAACCTTGTCTTGCTCCTGATTTTAGTGAAATCATCAACAGTAGCACAGATGCTAAAAACAACAATTAATACATGGGATTTCCTGAAACTGAAACACTTCTGCAAGGCAAAGGATACTGTCAATAAGACAAAAACAGCAGCCTACAGAGTGGGAAAAGATCCTTACCAATCCCACATTTGACCAACAACTGATCTCCAAAATATTTAAAGAACCCAAGAAGTTAAAAATCATATTGCCAAATAACCCAATTAAGTAATGGGATACAGATCTAAACAGAGAGTTCCCAACAGACAAATCTCAAATGACCAAAAGATAATTAAAAAATTGCTCAACATTCTTAACCATCAAGAAAATACAAATCAAAATTATCCTGAGATACCATCTTACGCCTGTAAGAATGGCTAAAATCAAAAACACTGACGATGATGTTGGAGAGGATGTGGAGAAAATGAAACACTCCTCCACTGCTGATGGGTGTACAAACTTGTACAGCCACTTTGGAAATCAGTATGGAGGTTTCTCAGAGAATTGAGAATCAATGTGCCTCAAGACCCAGCTCTACCAATTTTAGGCATATACCCAAAGGATATTCAATCATACCACAAAAATACTTACTCAGCTATGTTAATAGCAGCATTATTCATATTAGCTAGAACCTGGAAACAACCTAGATGCCCATCAACCAAAGAATGGATAAGGAAAATGTAGTAATTTATACAATGGAGTACTACTCATGTGTGAAAAAAAAATACAATGACGTCATGAAATTTGCAGGCAAATGGATGGAAATAGAAAAACACATTCTGAGTGAAGTAATCCAGACCCAGAAAGACAAACATGGTATATACTCACTCATGGGTGGTTATTAGGAGAAAAGCACAGGAGAACCATCCTACAATTCACAGCCCCAGAGAGGCTAGATAATAAGGAGGGCCCAAAGAGGAATGTATGAGAAGGGAAAATAGAAAAGATCTCCTGGTTAAACTTGGCAGCAGGGACGGACACTGGGGAGATGGAGGGATGGGAACTGAGGGAACCAGTTGAACAGGCTAAGTGCAGAAGGCCAGTTAGAGGCAAGATGGAGGGGGGGGATAACAAAAGAGATGGCTTAATGGGGTGGCATTTCAGGGTTAGGGAGAAACCTGGTGCCAGGGAAACCCCAGGAACCCATAAGGATGGCCCCAACTAAGACTCCGAGCAATGGTGGAGCGATCTAAGCAGATTGGTGACTACCCTAATTGTCATCAGAGATAGTCTATCCAGCAACTGATGGAAGCTGAAGCAGAGATGAAGGGAGTGGATAGGAGGAGAGAAGGGAGGAAAACTGATTGGAATGAAAAATAAATGAAAAAATGGTTATTTAAATTAAAAAATCCCCTCTTCTATATACAGCAATGGGATCAGGCTTATTCCACTTAGCTTTCTACTGTATAAAGTAAAAATGTGAATGACAATTGGAAACAATCAAAACAGAATTGAATAAGTTGCACAAACTCTCCAACTTTTGAGCTTTTCTAACCTTATTGTCACTTTATAAAACCTGCATTCACAAAGCAAGTAGGGGAATTCAAAATCCATGTGAAAATAGTTGTTTCTTAACTGTTTATTTTTAAACTATTTACCGTCAGGATGGAGAGATGGCCCTGAAGTTAGAAGTACCTGATATTTATCTAGAGGATATAAATTCTGTTCCTAGCATCCATGTCAGGCAGTTCATAGTCATCCGGAATCTGACACCTGATGTGGGAGTCTCCTCTGTGTGCTGTGATTACCATTAATGAATAAAGAAGCTGCTTTGGACCTATAGCAAGGCAGGACTTAGGTAGGCAGGGAAAGCTGGGCTAAATGCTGGGAGAAAGAAGACCAGAGTCAGAGAGATGCCATGGAGCCATTGGAGACAGATGCCAGTTGGAACTTTAGCCAGTAAGCCACAAGCTACATGGTGCTATACCGATTAATAGAGATGGGCTAAAATAAGATGTAAGCCAATAAGAAGCTAGAGCTAATGGGCTAATCAGTGATTTAAATAATATAGTTTCTGTTTCTGTTTGATTATTTTGGGTCTAAGCTAGCGAGGCAGCTAGGAAACAATAAGAGCCCTCCTCCAATGAAAGTCTTCTAAATTCCCTAGGCACCTACATACACATGTGCACATACCACACATAAAATTAAAAGTATTGATCATTAGTAAGAACATGGTAGCTATTAGTTTTATATAAATTAATGCACTTTTAGCAAACCCATAGTGACTTTCAATCACAGGGATAGCAAAAATATACTCGAGCCTGGGAAAAACAAATCCTAAAATTGTTCTGTGGGTCTCAAAGGTCATATCTTTCATCTTCAAGTGAAATGTTTCAAAATACTGGATTGATTGACTCAATCAATTGACTCATTTCTCCAGAAATTTCGTTTTCATAGCAATATGCCATTTCCTTTTCCAAACGGCAAAGAATAGGAACACCTGGAAGCCTTGGTAAGTACCTACACACCACCTGCTGAGTCAAGATTTATACTGTTCTAGGAAGAAAATAATTAGCTCATTAAACAAACATTCTTATGCAACCATCCTCATGAACTCTTTGTGTTAAATATTCTTATTTCATATCTGAGCTGAGAGCTAAGAAACAGCCACTTATGAATATTAGATACAATGTTTAGACCTTCACTGGGAAAAAAAACTCTCAACAACACTGCTCTTAAGAGATTTATTCTTAACAGATGGCTGGTAAGAAGAAGGATAAATATGAAATAGTAGACATGGGATATAATTTGGAATCATGTTTGGACAATTATTATTCCAGGTTCCATAAGGAACAAAACTGATAGTTTGTGTGTGTGTGTGTGTGTGTGTGTATTTACAGACATAGGATATTCTCTCTGTGTGTATGTGTGTGAAATAGAAAACAACATATATTCTATTTTATGTTATGAAAAGTGGTATATTGAATTGGCTTACATGATAGTGGTTCTAGTTCACCAAGGTGGTTTGAACACTGGAGAGACAGAGGCCAGTGGATGAGTAGTCTGTGAATCTGGGTACCAGTACAACGCTGTTCTGATGCTGCAACTCTGTATCCTCCATAGAGGATCCATATCAGAGGACCAAGAAACTGGGACCTGACATCAGCAGAGGATGGTGTAGGCAACAGCTCAGACATTTCCATGCAGAATAACCCTAAGGCAGGCAGGCACATTGCTATCTCTCAGACCTCTGTGTCTCCAGGCTGCCATTTGGAGGTACCATTTTCTTTGACGATTCATCTTGTCCTTTTAGCTAACCATCTTTGGAAATGCTTCACAGGTATGATGGGAAGTATACTTCACCTGAGTCTACATCCTGTCAACTGGGCAATTGATTTCTAGAGCCTCAGTTTCTACCTTTTGTAAATGGGATTAATGATGTACTTCTCTGAAAAGATTCTTAGGAAGACGAAATCCATCCATCTAGTAAATATTTCCTAATCACTCTTAGAAGATGGGGCCCCAGCCGGGCGACGGTGGCACACGCCTTTAATCCCACCACTCGGGAGGCAGAGGCAGGCAGATCTCTGTGAGTTCGAGACCAGCCTGGTCTACAGAGCTAGTTCCAGGACAGACTCCACAGCTCTCCTCTCGGGAGCAGACGCCAGAGAGAAGCAGATGCACGCGATGAAGCAAGCCGCCAGGTTAGACATGCTGAACCTTTCCCGGTAAGACCGGTGCTCACAGATTATTAGAGATGGGTTGATCGGGATGTGAGAATTAGCCTGTAAGGGCTAGAGCTAAAGGGCCAAGCAGTGTTTAAATGAATACAGTTTGTGTGTTGTTATTTCGGAGCATAAGCTAGCCTGGCTGCCAGGGTGCTGGGGATGCAGCCCCGCCGCTCTTATTACTACACCAGGTAGTATCTCAGATCCTTAGAATATAGCACTATCTGAAGGTATAAAAGTGGTTCAGGTGCCCGCTCCCATTTTCCTTCATTTCAATGTGGAGAGGCTTACAATAAATGAAGTGTGTACTGCATTTTAAGTACCAGTCTGTTAGTTGTATGAAAGGAGAAGACTCAAGCAGGATAGAAGCAAGTATGTTGTGTTGACACAGGCATTAACAGGGTGCCTTTGAGAGTCAAAACACAGGAAATGAGTAAAGTATCACAACAAAGGGTCTCCCCACCCTTCCCACACTCCCCCAAAAGGTCTGTCTTCAGCTTGGTATGTGATAGTATGCCTGTCACATCAAGATGCCATTGATTGCAGGTGGGCGAGAAGGCAAACAGAAAACCACTGTGTAGGAAAAGGGCTCTGAAGGATGAAGGAGGGTGGTTCTGCCTCCTGACTAGGTTTGAATAAAAGTCCTCTGAAGAGTGATACAGGTTCACTTCACACAAAATCTCTGCCTGCGTTCCATCAGATAACACATGTTCCATCCTCAGAGCTATCTTTGGGCATTTCTAGACTGAAAGACACGGGAACATGGATGTCCACAGAGCCAAGCTCACTTCTGCGCAAGTCACCACTGGGGTTCGAGCAAGAACGTTCTGTTTGTATTTCTTAAGTATTTCCCGCTTTTAGTGAACGATTGCCAGACCACTGCTGCGTAGTTACCCTAGATTCTAGCTTGGCCAGGGTCTCCATGGAACAGCCAGCATGTGGAGAGCACCAGGTGGCTTTCTTCTCTCAAGCATGAAAAGCGAAAGACCTGAGAAGAGAAAAACCTTGAAAGTACAAACCGAGTAACTTGAGTTTGTCACTCTCAAACCTGGATGTACGCTCCAACAGTCTGAGAAACTCTAAAAACATATAGACACTTGGACACCTGAGTATCCTCCCAGGAATCTGGTTCTGACTGATCCTAGTTGTGGCCTAGAACCTGGGGGTCTCGGAGCATGTTATTTTTTCTGGCAACATGGGTCACCTAGAATAGCAATAAAATCAATGAATATCTTTGGTAGAATTCAATTTGACTTTGTTAAATGTTAATGATTTAGGTAACAAATATTCAGAGGACCCAAGAATTAGGGTTGTAGGAGCATTTCTTGCAAAATGCTGGGATAGATGCATTTGCTGCATGAACATGCAGTAGTGATACTAATTAATATAAATCATTCTGTAAATATTTTACATAGCTCCAATGATTGCCTTGCATGTGTATTATTGTCCTGATAAATTTTCATTAAAAGAGTAAAAGTTGAGTACAATATTTCTGGAGATGTGTCATCAAAAATGGTGGGCAGAATAACACCTTGTCTCTCCTCAAAATATCTGTATTATAATCAGAAGAAGCTGAGAATATGTCATACTCTATGTCATGGAGGTAATTTGGCTCCAAATGTGAAGATGTCCATTGTTAGCAATACTTGTGTTAGGCAGAGTACCATCACAATGGTCTTTGTCAGAAAAACAAGACAGAACAATGGAAGCAGAGTCAGGAGGGGAGACACAGAGAACAGAAAGAAACTAAGACACAGGGTGCTGTCAGTGCTCTGAAAACAGGACAGGAAACGGATTCTCTGCTGAAGCCCTTGTAAAGTGAGTGCTTGTGTGAGTATTAGCTCCGAAACTGGCAGGTCTCACTCAATACCCATGGCTCCTCCCAGCACTTCTCCTCCTATTCCTACCCTAAAGCTTTCCTTCCCCAGGGCTGGGCTTCTCACCCCTTCTCCCAGCCTCTGATTCCTATATATACTGAGTCATTTTGGCCATGTGGACTCTTGGTCTCTTGGCTCCTGGCCTGCTGCTCTTGCTCTCCCGCACCTCTCTCTCCTCTCATGGGCCAGTTCAGTCTGGATGATTCCAGATGACCCTGGCTATTTTTTCCTTCATATCTACAATAAACCTTCCCCTCGACTTATACCTAGGAGAGGTCATGTCCTCATTTTTGTTTTCCATTTACTTTGTAACACTGATTTTAGCCCCTTAAGACTCATTTTGGACTCGTGATCTCCAAAACCCTGATAGTAAGCATTGTCTTCTTTAAGTTACTATATCTGTGACTTTAGGCAACAGAAATTAGAAACTCATGTTCTACCATCTTACCAGGCTTCTTTACAGATCACAGGTTAACTCCTCCACAATCTCCACCCCCTCCACAAAGGCACCCGGCCAATAGATAGCCAAGAACCAAAATACAGACGTAATTCTCTGAAGGAAAGAGACAATGGTGCGTTGGTTTAGTTAAGCAATCCTGTGAAAACACTGGCACAGATCCAAACTTCCGAGTTCCCTGTAGACAGGCTCAAAGCACACATTCAATGGAGTTATTCAGGACAAAGCATACCTGGAGGCCAATTCTGAGTTGTTACTGTTAGCTCTTCAGCCAAGTCAGATGTCATGCAGGTATCCAGAGCTACAAGAGCTCAGCACCGAGGCTTTTTGAACTTGATTGTGTGTGGAATCCCTGAGGAAATTTTAAATATGTTAGTGCTTAAGCCATAACCCAAACAACTAAGTCAGAAGCCTGGGTGGAAGATGGGGAGATTTCCATTGAATGTCTTCTCACTGTTAAAGCCTATACTACCCACATCTTGTTAAAATATCCAAGGTTCTGTTCTGGGAACACACAACCAAGTGATGCCAACCATGAACCGAATGACAGAATGATAGAATGTTCTTTTCTTTTCTCAGAAACTCGCCTCAGTTAACCAGAGCTCCAACAAGTGTGCTGTCAGGAGGCTTGTGCTAAGAGAGGCATCATCCCATTGAGCAGCAACCATGAGATGCAAAAAAGTTAATAACATTGCATGCTAAAATGTGCAATCTCGTATGTTAAAGGGAATTCCATAAGATGAATCGAACAAGTTCATAGCAGCCTCCTCAAAGCACTGAAGATTATTTTATCTCCCCCAACCAGTTAGAAAATCAACCTTCAAAAAATACTATCAAAGATGTGAAGAGCCACACTAAAATGTGGTGGGTTGTTTTTTTTTTTTTTTCCGCCAAATCAATGTGTTTGCCTGATGAAACCTGTCAATTGATAAAATAAAGACCATTTGTGCTGCCGTTTTGAAAGCTTATGGTTCCATGAGGAATTCTTTGGGAAAATATTCCACTTAGTGAAGTATTCCTGCTTGTTCAAACCTCCCATTTACACAGTAAAAGCAGGTTTTAGGCTGTTGTAAGGATCTAGCCAATGACTGGATTGTAGCTGGAAAAAAATTAATGAAATCAAAATGCTATTTACTATAAAGAAAAGAAGCAAGTCCTGAGTTGTGGGGTGTGACGAGATAGTTATTCCAGAGGTGAGAGGAAAAAGGGAGGAGCCTAGTGCATGAGAAAGAGTGGCAAAGATGGGACAAGGCAAGTTAATCAGTGCCTATAATCCATTTTTTTTTGCCTAATGATTGTTAGATATAAATCACACAATTGTATTACGAAGTCTTGGTTTTCTAAAAACCTGAATATTCTGATACATCCTCAGAATCAAGGATACCAGCTTTGCGATGAACTATGTAACTGAACTCAGAAAGAGTCACTGAAGAAGAATGTTCATCATAATTTCCTGTTTCTTCATTCAAAAAATATGTTCTGATTTCCACGGTCTATAGAAAATCCGCACGTTTTGCACACTGTGTCATTTACCAGTTGTCAGTTGTTTCCCCTTGGCTATTAGGGTTATCTTCAAGGACAATCAATGCTTGTACAAATCTTCTGTAAGAACGGGAAGACTGTACTTGGTTTCCTCTCAAATGCAAAATAGTAGAGACTCAGCCCCCTATGTAAATTCTTCCTGATGTAAATCATAATTTTGCACAATCTTGAATTTTTACAGTCTGATTCCAAAGAATGGACACAGAGGATGCCGATTTGCCCTCCTCACTTACTCCTCTCAGCAACCCCCATTATCAAGCTTCCTTCATTTTCTCTCATGTTGGAGATTTTGACAACTGAATTGTTGCAAGATAAATTGATGCTCTAGATTATACAGAATCAGCACAGGTTGATTCCACAGAAAGGTCTAACTATGCAAAACTTATTTATGCAATATTTCTATTGGCATTGTATTATTAGACATTCCAGTGCCGTCTTTCTTACACTTTTGCATACTTCAAAATTACCTAGAAGTCTTGTTAAATCATAGATAGTCCTGTGATACTCTATGAATATCTAATTCAGATCAAAGCCTGATGATTTCGATTTACATGTGCATCTGAGTTTTCAAGTCGCATATACGCTTCATTCCTGGAGACCGAAATCTGACAGCTATGGCTCTGACATTAATATTGTATCTATGGCTTCAAACCTCCTCATCAAAGACAGTGTGCCCATTTCTCATTCCACAGATCATGGTCACACTGGCTACTGATCATTCACAACTATAGTCATTGGGAATTTCTCACAGCTTCCCTGAATTATTTTTGCCAAAGCTATAGGCTTTGTGAAAATATATAGGAAATAACTGAGGGCAGATGTTGGAAATCATCAGCATCATCAACAACTTCCAATCTTCTGCTAGGGGACAGTGCAAACCCCTCTTCCCTCATTGCGTCACTAAGAGAATTTCCTTTGTTCAATGGGTACTGCAAGAAGGCAGATGACAAGACCATGATGGAGTGTTGGATAATTTGGTGAGTTTTCATTTTGGCTACCCAGCATCTCTGCCTTCTCCCGCCCTGTATTTCACAGTAGCTGGCACTCCATAGGAAGGCCCCCTCAGTGCCAATGGAAACCCACACAATGATCTGCCCCATGCCAACAGTACAGTACATTTACAGGAACCAAATATTTGACTAGCTCTCTTCCAAGGAACTTATAAGACTGTCCTGCTTCTGGTACAATCGGGTCTGGGGAGGCAGCCAACATAGGACGACTCAGAACAAGTGACTGCATGATTAGCAGGATGATTTGTATGTATGAATGATTTGTATGACTGTGTGTATGACTGGCTCCCTGTAACGTGTCCTTGCCAGTCCAGGCAGTGAAGCGCTCTGACTCACTAGAAAGACTCAGAAAGTGAGAGCATCTGTATCCTCTCAATTAAAAATAAATCTGTTTAGTACAAACAAATCACGTAAAGGAAAAATCACCTTAAAACAGAAGGCAGGCTGTCATAGATGAATTCACATCCAGCTGGTATTTTCTGAAAGTTACTTGTCTGTAAAGGCATTTGAAAAAGAGAGTATTAGATTCACTGTCTAACACCGAGGAGCTTACAAGTAAGTAAAATTCAACAGCAATAGTACTGTTACATCATAAAGCACAACTGATAAGCAAAGCACAGATCATGTTAAAACAAAGGCAGCTTCCTCTTAGGAATAGTCAGTCATATATTAAGGTAACACTTAACCTGGAAACTATTATTGTTGTCATTATTATCATTAACTTATGTACTTAGTGATGCATTTATTTACTTACTTTTCTCTCACACATTGCATCCTGTCTGCAGTTTCCCCTACTTCCAAAATCCTCCCAATCTCCACCCCACCCCCTCGCCCAGATCCACTCCTCCTCAAGTTCCCTTAAGGGAAGAGCAGACCTCCCACAGATATCAACAAAACATGGCATAAAAAATTACAATAAGACTAGGCTCATAATCTCATATCAGGGCTGGACAAGGCAATCCATTAGGAAATGAAGATGGTCCTACTAGCAGGCCAAGTAGTTAGATTACCCTTACTTTCACTGTTAGGAGTCCTACAAAAATACCTAGCTATACAGCCATAACACGTATGTAGAAGACCTAGCTGAGATCCATCCATGCTCCATTTTTTTCAGGTCAGTGTCTGTGAGCCCCTAGGAGCTCTGCTTAGTTGATTCTGAGGACCATGTTCTGGTGTCCTCAACCCCTTTGACTTCTACAATCCTTCCTCCTCCTCTCTGCGGGGTTCCCTGAACTCCACCTAATGTTTGGTGGATCTCTGCCTTGGCTCACATCAGTTACTGGATGATGCACCTAGGTGCATTAATTATTTAAAAAATAATATATATTATGCTGCATCCCCTTATTTGTTGGAAAATTTATCAGATCAGTTAGCAGATAAAAGAATAAAAAACAAGTGCATCTATACAGGTGAAAACATCAGCTGAATGTCACCATGCCTTTCACATGCCTATGTCTTGGTTATTTTTACATTTAGGAAAGAAAATCTCACATAGACATCTCACGTTGCCTTCCTCATATAGATCCATCATGAGCTGATTGATCCTAGGCATGCTCCTATCATCATATCTGCAGAGATCTGTAGTGACTGGAAATATTTTATCTGCAATACTTTATAAACATAATACATTACTTATTTATACATAGCTTCACAAATCTAAGATAACTGAGCATCACTAAATAGCTGGGACTGAGACACTAAAATACAATAATGAATGACTGATGCCTAAACCTAAGCTGTCAGATTGAGATCTCACACATTCTAACAAAGCAGCTGGCCAACCAGGTTTATTTTTAAGCATCTCTAATTTGTTCAGGAAGCCCACAGAAATGATTTAGAAACTGGGACCAATAAGGAAAGAATTGAGGTGAAATAAAAAATTAAATATTGCACATCTACAAGGTACCTACTATAATGATAAAATAAATGTGTGGGGCTCACAGTAATCTCATTGCTGCCTCCTTTTCACAGGGGAAAACTGAGGCATCGAGAGAGAACAGGACAGGATACAAGGCCCAGGAATTGTACTTCTCATGCTCTTGATTAATGAGATTTTAAACTCTCCTTCAGATTATGACCAAGAAATCATAATATACATGGCGTTAAAATGAAAGTGCTGATCAGAATTCCTTGATAGATCTCTATCACAGTAAGAAAAAATAATCCCTTGTTAAAAGAAATATTACTCCCGACGGGGAGCCAAAAAAAAAAAGAAATATTGCTTGAAGCATATCCCAGGCCACTTTCCCCATATACACTTTCTCATTTCATTTTATTTAAGACTGATAATTTCCTCCAGTGTCAATGCGCAAGTGACCCTGGCTGTGCCATGAAGGTACATTTAAGATCTTTCCTTCCATGTTTCCATTGTAGCTTGTATATGCTTATCTATGCTTACATTCTCCATTACATAAATGTATTTCCATTTACATGTCTGACCTTTTGCTATATTCTATTATCCTTGGTCTTTATACCTCATATATAAGACAGCTTACAAATACTTGTAAGATATACAATTGAATGATAAATTACGTATTTTGTTACATTTGTCAGCAATAATACAACACCTAACTCAAACTCTATCAAACAGTAAAGCATAAATATGTGTGGCAAAGGAAGGGCCTTTTTTTTCCACTCAAAAATGCTTGGTAACCACTTCTTTCCAATCCATTAGCATCCTTGGACATGCCAGCTTTAACATAAGGTTAACTTCCCTAAGTTATCACTGCCCAGCAGGTTATAATTTGCAGGGCTATAAAAATCCACTTTTGTATGCAGGAGAAACATACCATCTATTTCCCAATAGAACTAACAAGCTTCCTGGCTTTATTCTTTGTGTTGCACAGATTAACCTAAACCTAGCTGAAGCGCTCATCCCTATGTATAATGCAGATTAGAGTTAACTAATGCTCCTAATTCTTACCCCTGAACTGCTGTTGTATCCATTCTACCTCAGTCATTTTGGTTAAGACCCAAAGAAGGCTTAGGGTAGATGCTGAGAGGCAAAGTCATATATAAGAAGGAATGAATGGCCAGTGCCCATGCCCAAAAGTCTGCAGATACAGTCTGGCTAGAGAGATTCACAGGCTTCATCTAACAAACAAATAAAGGTGGAGATACTAGTGGCCATGTCAGAGAAGAAACTTGTGGCAATTAAGCTTCAAGAGATCAGCCCTGAAGACTTTGTCCCCAGACTGTCTCTTGCTATTGCTGTGCCTTTACATGTCTGGTGCTGCCATTTTTCTCTGGTATCTAGCGTGGTGTGAATGGGTGTGGGGGCATCCCCACTGCCTTTAATGTGGTATAATTATCCTATTCTACTGGGCATTTTTTTTACCTGTGGATTATTATGAAGATCATTACCTCCTATGCTGTATGTAATCCTAGCCTCCAGGCTCCATCTTTGGAGACTCCTTCTCTGTTTCCCTCTAACCTTGACCCCTCACTGAAAAGAGTCAAGGTATCCCACCAAACCTTGACCCCAGCATAGGAAAAGTTAAGACCATTCGCACAGACTATATAAACTTCTCCCCCCAAAATAAACACGTGGTTTCACCTCTTCTTCTCTGGTGGTCGCATTGGCGGCTTTCCGTTTCCCCTTGGGGCCACTGGGGAGCTCAGGTGTCTAATTAAACCTGAATATCTTTTAATTTGGTCTTATTTAGTTTGATTGGGATTATTTTGTGTCAGCAGAGTAGCTTGGTTAGGAAATATTTCTAACATCTTGGAGGTGATCTTTTAAAAGATTTTTATAAGATTACTTTTTCAAATAAATAATAAAGCAATTGTTCCCTTCCTTGTAACCACAAAATGCAACTTGACAGTAAAGGAATTGCCTGAGAAAAATACCTTGCTTGCTTAGACTCTGTTAATTCATGACAAGTTTTCTGAACATGGATGTGTGTGAATTCTTGGAGACAATATGTTTTTCACCAGTAATATATAAAATGTTTAATCATGGAAGGGGCATGGAAACATTTTGTTTTTTACTTGTATTTACATGATTTACATTTAATGATGATATTTTAGTAATTCACTTAAAAATAGAATGCAGCCACATATCAATTATTATACAGGGTATAGAAACTATAATGGAAAAATTAAGAATATATGGAAAGATATATCTAGATAGAGGTAAGAAAAGAAATAAAGACATGAGAAAGAGATAGAAAGACCCCAAAGGTGTGCGTGTGTGTGTGTGTGTGTGTGTGTGTGTGTGTGTGTGCATGTGTTACTCCCCCAGATGGAAAAGTTTGAGTGACCGATTAGTCTGCTGATTCCGTGGCTTCCCCTCAATTCCTGAGCTGCCAAAAGCTGGTCCTCACAGCAGCGACTTCTCTGTGTTTGTCTCAATCTACTTGAGACGTGGGCGATTTACAGTAAACATAACTTTGTTCTTACAGATCCGGGAGCTAGTATGTCCAAGATTAAGAATGGGCATCTGACTTGGGCCTTCCTGCTTGTACTATCCCATGGCTAAACTGGAAGGGCCAAGAGTGACAAAGTCGAAGAAGGTGGAAAACATCTCTTTATTGAGAGCATTCTCCCATGTTGGTGGCAGCAAGGTGTGACTTAATAGAACTACAGTGACAGTTAAATTTTAACATAAAATTTATTCACGTAACCAAATTTTAATTCAGTTTGTTTGAAACACTCTAGCCATACCTCAGAGTAGTAGCCTGAGATTCTGCCCACATTTTAAAACCGTCTGTCACAGTGATACCTAGCAGGCAATATGGTGTTATGTCCTGTTCTTATTGTAGGTAGTTCTAGCCTTCTTCCACAGCTCAGGAAAATACAGGAATTCTCAAGAGCCTCCACTTCACTGACAAGCTCACAATACCCTTGACAACTGGCCAAGGAGTCCTATCCAAATCAGAGGATCCGGTTTTCCCAATGGGTATCTGGGACAGACAGGAAACGGTTGTTAACCAAATGACTCACAAGCTGAATCACAAAACAAGAACCATTTGGGGAAAGGTCGCCCCTCTTTCGCTGCAACCTGAAGAATGTGTTTCCAGTTAAGTAGATACCCTGAGGCCGTTGGGAGAAGAAGCCAAGCCTGACCAGCCACCCCCAGCAGCAGCAGCCAGACCTGCCTTACAATGGCTCACAACTCAAGCATCCCTCTACCATTTGGATTTTATAGCTTTGAAATTCCCAAGGAACCATCCCCTGGGAAATACCAGCCAGAAACTACCATACTTCCAGGAACCCAAATTATGATGAAGACTTCAAGGAAAGACTAGCTGTTCTCCGAAAGAGATGTCATTTCAAGCCATCTCACAGGCTCCATGGCCAGTTATTTCTTTTCTTCTTCGTAAGAATTTACATATGGATTCCTACTGCCCTGCGGTATTTATTTGCATTATGATTGAAATATTGTGATATCTAGAGCGATAAGTCAGATTGTAGAACAATGAAAGGTAAAACCTGGGAGATTAAGTTAAAGGCTGAATTTTAGTTTTTTCATCCAGATATGCTGCCCTATGGTAAAGAAAGTGTTCAGCATCTCTCATTTTGAACATATCCACTGTCCTCAGACTTTATCTGCCATGGCAATATTTTATCATCCATTCGTGTATATTCTCATGTACAGAACACATATACATTGATTATCTACTCTATGCACATACCCAAAAATATATGGTGAACTAGTGGAAACTAACGGACTCACTTTCTGACCTCACAGCCTTGTGTCTCAGGTCCTGGTTCTCCCCCGACTAGTTTTGTGAGAAAGCAATTCAGCATGAGAAGGGGGCTGGTGCAGCAGAGATCTAACTGAAGGGATCTTTGCTGTTCTTTCCACCTTCCTAGCTGCCCACTGGACTAGGACTAGCTTTCGGTGAGTCTGTGTTCCCCTGACTGTAGACTGTAGACATTCAAATACAGAGGCTAATCTGCACATGTTCCTGTAGTTAATTGTTTGTTTGCTTAAATGCTAGAAACTACTCTGCGAGTTAGGTAAATTTCCCACCACTGAGCTATTATCCACAGCCCACTGGCTGCTAAATTATATAGCAAATTACATACACAACTCTAGGGGTAAGAAGGAGATAAAGTCACTTGCTGCTAACAATAACCTTCCTATTCTCTGCTCAATTAACTCCCTGGCTAGGACTCTGGCTTAGAGTTCTGTCTCCTATACACTGAACAGTTTGGATGGATACATTCTAATTTACGCCACTGACATTGAAGTTCAATCATAGTTTTCATGTAAAGTTATACATTTTAGAAAGCCCAGTTGCTTCAGTTATATATCAGGTAACTCGCAGAGTTACCTTTGTGCCCCAAAGGGTAAATCTAATGATTCTTTCTGTCGGTGTCTATACGCTCAATTAAATTGGTAATTCTTGGCACTTAATGCATGAGTGTCTACTAGACTGATAAAGAAAGATTCATGAGGTATGCACATTTAAAGATTCAGCTGTTGTTGGACGAAGGACCAAGCTAGGGAAAGTGGGGAGGGGCAAAACAGTTTTTTTCTTTCTCTCTCCTTCTCCCTCTCCATAGAGCAGAGACCTTACAATGCACCACAGTGTGTGAACAGAGCTGTATGCTGTGATACCAGTTAGTGATAATAGATGACTTGTGTTCCCAAGACTTAACAGGCCAGTGAGCAGCAGCAAGCTACAGAGGGACTGCTCTGGGGCTGCCGTGCCCTGAAAAGGGATGAAAAATAAAATTGTCTATGGCTATTGTAGACATATTTACCCCTTGTTTAGGGATTCCCATAGCAACAACAGCACAAAAAAACCAAAACTGCTCCTGCTGGTGGAGGTGGGAAGTCCTCACTGCAAAATGGGATTATGGTCTGGGACCTGAATGTTATCTGCATGCAACCTCCCCCTCTAGTGACAGTTTAGGGAATGGCCAGGCTTTTCCTGTCCTTTGGCAACATGCTTCTCACTGCCATATGTTATGTCTCTTAACTCTAAAAGTGTAATATTGTTATATTAAATTGCCATGGCTTAGTTTTAAGAGACTTTTGTTGTGGGTCATTTGGTTCTTTCTTTCTCCTTTCTGATGTCTCTCTCTCTCTCTCTCTCTCTCTCTCTCTCTCTCTCTCTTCTGTATTTTAAAGTGAACCTAGGAAATATCCAACTTGCTGAAATGAACAAAGGCTTCTCAACTGCCTTGCCTACATGCCCCCATGTAGAGACCCAGACAATGAAAAACAACACAGAGAATTACTAGATTTGTGTGATCGCTATTAGTCCTTTTCCGGTGGGGTCCTATAATCTTAGTGATCTCTCACATGCCATTGTTTTTCTAATTTCCTCAGCTCTCTCGCCCAATGACAATATCCAAGCTTGCATGCAAAGCTCTCAGTCTTTAGGGCAGGACCTACTACCCAAAAAGTCATAGGAAGGGCTGACTACAGTTATAAAGGATGTGTATTTTCAAGCACATTTTCTCACAAACTCATAGCCTTTACAAAGGACCCTAACCTCCCAAGAAGTCACAACTCAAGTCTTGGCCACTCAACTCCTCCATCTTATGAGCTTTTAATACCTTTTCTTTATATTTCTACTCTCTTTGAGTGCCACTAAATGTTTTTTTACTCCTATTCTTTATATATGAATTTTGAACTGTTTTCAATTTTGATTTCCTTGGGAACAAAGACCTTTTGAATTCTTTATTTAGCTGTAATTGACCAGTCAATGAAATTTTATTTGATTTATATTTACAAGTACTCTATTGGAATAAGATTTCCAAAGAGAGCCAATAGTCAATGGGAAACCTGAGTTTCTTGCACTGTATAGATTCCAGGAAAAAGTTTCAGGAGATATAATGACAAGAGACACTAACAATGTACAAGAAAGGAAGGAAGGAAGGAAGGAAGAAAGGAAGGAAGGAAGGAAGAAAATTTTATCTCCATCAAAGGAGTAATATCATGGTACATTGTAACAAATTCTATAGACCATGGATTTCTACCATGCCCTTGTAATAGTAGAGATAGTCTATATTTTGCAGAAAACTGAGCCTCAAAACTAATTTAAAAAAATCCGTGTTTCAGCTTTACCCAATGTATACACATACACAGCACATTAATAATTGTAATATGATTTTTTTAGGAAGTTAAGGACTCTAAAATAAGGACATAACATGACAGGATTTGGATATGATAATCACCACAGGCCTGATTCACTTAATTTCACACATGAGGATTCAAATGGTTAGAGAACATTATTGTGTTTTAAAAAGCATAATGAAGAAAAACTGGAGCTTAAATATTAGTTGATCATGTTGACTTGCTATTTCATCTTAAACTAAAGAAGTACTTGTGTAGTAATTGATCATAAAGAGGACATTTAAAAAATTTCAGCTTTGGTAATCCCCTCAGTGTTTGGATTCAGAAAACTTTCCATAGTGCAGGGATTCTGATTTCTATATCTTTCTTCTTCCTCTTTACCACTTTCCCCAAAATTCTTGGCATAATGTCACTTATGGATATTTTTCTGATGGATTCCCCCTTTCGGTAGCAGTAGCAAACATGACAGAATACGTTTGAGATCTGAAATGACTTGACTTCTGTCTCTAATTATTATAACATGGGTATTGAGGCAGAGATTTAATCATCTGATTTTAATATTCTTAACAGCTAAGTAATCTTAGCATTCTCTAAGTACTCAGTATTTCTTAGTGATGTTTTATAGATAAACGTATTTTAAGGTATTAAACACATCTTAACATATTAACGCATATAATTTTTGAATATAGGAATTAAAGATCCAAACGTAGTGCTTGCTATGTAGGAAATGTCTAGAAAACATTCACTCTCTCCTCATTGTGAAAGTCATTTGGCATGTCAATTTGCTTTCCTATCTACTTATAATCACCCATTGATGCAAAGGAATTTAAGAATATGGACAATCTATCTGATGGTGCGGAAGACTCAGAGCAATCCCAAGGGTAGGGTAGCCCAGATGATATGTAAGTAAAAGTGAGTCAACACACAGCTACTGTCCCTGTGTCTGTGGCTTACAACCCAGATCTGATTATTAGCAGAGTGTGTTGCATGAAGTAGTTTACCCATAGTTCCACTCTCTTTTTTGACTAAAGAAAAACATAGGATGTCAACTACTCAAAGTTCATGGCTTTCCTCCCCATCCACTGTGATTAGCTAATGAATTAACAGAGGATTTTAATGGCTCTTATGGGAAATTTATGTTTACAAAAGTCAGGGAACTTTCTAGACTGTGAGTGAAAAGCATTTTTTTGGCAGAGGTATATGGTTAATTCAAAAGAATATCAATATACTTTGTATTGCCTTTTACCCTTCAAGATAATGTAACACTCTCTTTATTACAATTTGATGACTAATTTTTATCTGTTTAGAGATTGCCAGTAATTAAGGAGTCTTGATAAGTAAGCCTTTGAGACAGAAACGATTGTCATAAGCTTTAGAGTCAAACACAGCTTATCACGAATGAAATCAATTGGAAAATGTAAGAAATAGAATCCTAGAAAATACCAAATATAAATTAAAATATAATCCTGGCAATTACCTATGAGAAGAGAAACCAATTACTACACACGCATTAAACTGATTGCTATCCATCCATAAATTTTCCCCTTTAACTTCTTCAACTGATGCCCCTTGCTTCAGATCTTCTGCCCCACCACTGCTTCTTGTCATGGTTCAGAAAGCACATTTAACAAAGCCACAGAAGCAGCGATGCAGTTAACGCAAGCAAAGCCCTCCATTCTAGCATTTTAATTCTTGCTCCGACATTCAATTGTAAGGTGACCTCTGGCTTTTTTAAAAAAGAGGATTATGGTGCTGCGATAGTTTTTAAAAATCTCCTAATTGCTCTTAAAAGCACTTTGAAACTATAGGGAGGAGAGGTACTTTGGTATAACACAGTTGATCTTCGCTGTTCTTCAAGATTGTCATTTGTCAATATCCCCTATTAAATCTATAACCAGATAAATACAAAAATATTGGATCAGAGCCAGGCGATGGTGGCACACGCCTTTAATCCCAGCACTCGGGAGGCAGAGGCAGGCAGATCACTGTGAGTTCGAGACCAGCCTGGTCTACAAGAGCTAGTTCCAGGACAGGCTCCAAAGCCATAGAGAAACCCTGTCTCGAAAAACCAAAAAAAAAAAAAAAAATATTGGATCTGGTTATTGTACCTGCCGACCAATGAGTTCAATATTTGTTGACTATCTTTCAAGCACAAGCCTTGATAAATAAAAACAAAGCAAGAAACTTGTTTATACCTAAAAGGCATCTGTCTTGCAAAAAAAAAGATTTTAATTTATCATGATGGAATATCACACAAATGAAATTATCAGGATACAAACAATATACAAAAAGAATTTTAATAAAGCACACACTGATGAAACAGTTTTGGGTAGAACTGAGTAGCTTATAGTTAATAAAATTTTCCAGAAAGTGGTGTTAAAAACAAAGCAGCACAGGAAGAGAGGGGGGGGGGGCTTTTAGATCTTCCTACGTGGAGAAGAATAGATTTGAAGAAACTGTCGAGAAAGAAGGGCATGGACAAAATTATGGAAGCATTTGAATTGAAATACAGATTGGAAATGTCCAGAATAAGCAAGATGTAGATCACAAAAGGCCTTGCAAGGATGAGCCCCTTAGAAGACAATCTGTAAGTCGAGACAAGTGGAGAGAATGGAGCTGGTGGAGTGTCAAACAGTAGGAGATCCACAAACAGTCCAGTGAAGAGAGGAGCAAACGGCAGGGCACGGATTCAGAAGAGTGAAACAGACTTCGGGAACACACTGCAGCAGAAATCCTCACTGAGAACATTTCCCATGAAGAGGCCTTCTACTGAAAATGGAAGGATCCCTGGGTATTTCCCGAAAGTTATATCATTTCAATTTGTATTCTATACTGCATGGGTAAGCAGTAACTTCCCAGCCAACTGGCTTCTGGAAAAACACACTTCAACTGAAAACAATTGTTAATATTGATCTCATTCTAACTGATGTGAAATTGTTCCAATCATTTCTTTAATAAAATATAAATCAATAAATATTACCAACAACTTTTAATCCTTTCATTATCTGCCTCTTTTGTTTTAAAATGCACAGTTTAAATCTAGGACTAAAAGACATTAACTTGCTGTACCCAACAATCTAAAGTCTTTGGTGAAGAGCAACACAGACCAAAAGGGCACATACTCCTTCTGCCAGAAAGAGACAGACCTTTCTTTGCAATATTGGCTGAAGAGAAGGGAGTTCTGAAAGTCTTTTGTACTCTTTTGTTAGTGTGTTTATGGTTATGTTACGAAAATAGAACCCAAGTCCATACACAAGCTATGTGTATGCTCTCCTATTGTGCTATATTCCCAGAACCAGCCTGCCCCATTCATGAATAAAGCTCTCTCTCCCATCCTCATTGATTCAATGGTGTACTATGCTGTTATGTGGCAGAAGAGTAAGTTCACAGCCATGGGCCAAATTCTCTTGCTGTAGAAATACCCCAGATACATGTCAGATTCCTCATTCCTGTTTCCTATGTTACTAAGAGAAAAAGGCTATAATTACCAAGAAAATGTCAACATTCAAGTTTTTGTTTCAAATTTCAACTGTAAGTTATTATCCCTCCCCAAAGAAGTTTGATAATCTGACACTAGTCTAGTAAATCACAAACAGAAGAGTAGGTTATTAATGACTTTGTAGAGTAACCATGATGACTTTGCTCATGTACAGACAAGGTACTCATAGCCAAAAGACACTATGTTGTTTACCTGACATGATTCAGCTGAGGCTGTGATCAGACAGAGGTTTCAAGCTTAAGTAAATTTATCACAAGAGATGATCTCCCTTATTGGCTATCCAACACAGGGAGGGCACCCTTACAGCCATATAACACAACTATAGTGAGTCACACTTATCTAAACAGACATATATAACAATAATATTAAAGGTATCCACATCTTTCATTTTCCTCTTGTAAAATTAAGAGTACTTATTACACACTCAGGGAACACTCTCTGTCTTCAGGATAGTAAATTAAGTTCCATCTGAGTCCATACCCACTTCCTTCTTATTCACAGATTGTCTATGCTAAGGCAGTGTCTCCCACAGATTGTCTATGCTAAGGCAGTGTCTCCCACAGGTTGTCTGTGCTAAGGCAGTGCCTCCCTTGGGGCGGGGGGTTAGGATTCTGTCTGTCACACTCTCACTCCATCCATAGTCCGTAAAGTCATGCTTAGTATTCTACTTCTGAAAGCAATAATCTGGAATACTTCACTTAGTATACATTTCTTTACATACGAAAAGCGTTTTCCATTATGTTTGCTAGTACATTGTGTATGGTATCATGAAGCCCTGCACCATAAAACTTCAAACAAAATAGTATCAAGCTCCCATTCTGAGGAGGCTGTAAAATGCAGTCTTGAACTGGATACCTAGTGCCTTGCTATAATCTAGAAATATCTAGGAAGCTACACCCATGAGCCTAAACATGACCTGAATAGACATACTCTATCATGACAGGAGGAAATGCCATGGCACCTCACCCCTAGACAAAGAACTACAGGCAGCCAGCCAATGACTGCCTGTGAAAGCTTGTCTCTAGAAATGAGTCGCCTGATTTGTTATCCTATACCAAGTGGTCAGCCCTGAAATCACATGTATGCAAACAACACTATTGAGTGGATTGTGTTTATGTGTATAGTTATATTAGTATTGTGCATATATAATAACCCACTGAGTAGTGTTGTTTGTATGTATATGATTTCAGGGCTGAGCACTTGAAATAGGATGACAAAATATTATATTATATATTTAAAATATATTAGATATATAAAATATAAAGTATTGGACTATAGACATGAGTTACCATACCCAGCTTAAGTGAAAGACAGTGGCATATCCCTGGATAATTAGACCCACAGTTCACATCTCCATCTTCTTTCCCCTTGGAATAGATCCCTGGCTTCCGTTCCTTTTGTGTTTCTGTCTATCGCCAATTGCTTTCTTACCGCCCCACCCAGACACTGATGACGACTCTCGCTCTCTTGTGCCCAAGCACCGCCTGTCCTCTGCTTTCCAGGCCAACCATCTTTCCACACCCAGGGAGTGTTTGCACACAGACACGAGCCCCCCGGGAGGATCCAGGTCTGGTTATGAACCCTGTGGCAAAGCACAGCAGCGGTGGCCTCTGCCTTGGCTGGCAGCCCTTGTGGGTTCTGCAATCCAAGCCTCCTGCTTACTTCCAACCCAGGATTGGCAATTCTGTGAAGGTTGCAGCGTGGGGCATCAGAAGGATAGACCTGCTTCCTGTCCTTAGAGTGAACACAAAGTGCATGTTTAAAGAGAAAAAAAAAAAAACACAGCAACAGCAGAGCCAATCAGCCAGTCAGGGCTGAGGCTAACCATTGCTGAGAGTTTGCATTTGTCCAGCCAGCATCCCCTGCCCCGGGGAGTGTACTATTAAATAACAAATAAAAAGCCCCATGACAGGTCCCGAGTGAGAGCATGGGAGAAAGGGAGAAAGTTTCATGTTTTATTACATGGAGTGGCATTTTTCCAGCTTTTTGAGTAAGGGACCCCACATTTTCATTTTGCACCGAGGCCAGCAAATTATATGGCTAGCCCTGCCCGTAAATCACACACTAAATCATATTTTACTCATTATGCTGGCGATTGGGAAAACCAGAACAAAACTTACAGCCCACCTTGAGCAAAATATCAAAGAATCCACGGTACACAGTTTGAGTAACGAAATAACCTTACACCTGTCTTTTGAATTTATTTCTCCCGATTTCAGATCTCTTCATCATCTCTTCATGAATCTCTAGAGAGGGGAAGTCTTATTTCGCATTGATCTGTGGAAAACTTAAGTCTTTTGTAGGATCATCCACAGAATAGGTATTTATAAAATAAATAGAAAACACAACAATTCTGAACCTATGCTATTCTTAAATTTACTTTCATGAACTTTTCATGTCTTTGATCATATTCTTTTTCCTCCCCCAATTCCTCCAAGCTCCCTACCCACTCCAACTTCCCTACTCACCTATCTTCATGTTCTTTCTCCCTCTCTCTTTCTTTCTTTTAAAAAATGAGGAGAGTAACATTTTTTTCTTGGATTCGCCTAACTTTCTGGGAGGGTTGTAATCATGTGTCAGCTCACTATGCCTGCAGATGGCACTTCTTCAGTATGCCCATGGATGTGAAGCTTGACTGGAAGTCTCTAACTTCACAACCTGGCATGCTCCATAACGTCAGCACAAATGGCATCGGTCCCATTGTTCACAGCTTCTTCCCAGTATTTTGAAGACAGCGTGTAAAGGTGGTCATTGTGTGAATACAACTTCTTGGAACTGGATGGAAACATACTTTTTATAAATAAACACTAGGCTGTATTTCCTGGCCATAGCACACCATACCTTTAAAGTAAACTCTGTGAGGACATTCAGAACTTACTATAGCGAGTGGCTTCTGGACCTGTAATCCTCTGAACGGATCCTATCAACATTTCGGTTTGTTGTCTAAATAACTCATCCAAAGAAATGCTTAGAACACCTACCACATGCCAGGTTTATTCTGTGCACTAATGCTAGTGCCCAAATCTAAAGTCGTCATTCACCCACTATCCTATGATGTCTCAGTCCTCACAGGAGACAGACACATGGGTAACATCAGACTGATACACAGTAAAGGAAATAGCCAGGACTGGATATTGCAGGCAAATGTTGGGAAGAATGTGAATCTTTCTTCGGATATGGAAATCAATGGACATGACAATTCATAGACATATTACAGAAAAGCCTCTCAGAAAACTAAGTATTTAAGATTCTAAACAGAGTCAATTATCCCATATACTAAAGATAAAGAGTATATATACATGATAATACATATACTCATATATGCATGCATACATACACACATATGCACACACACACACACACACACACACACACACACACGCCCGAGAAAGGGACAAGTTTTGCATGATATCCTGGAAGAATTAGCCACATTCAGCCCAGGCCTATTTACTGCTCTCACCCTCAGTCAAGGCGCTCCCTCTGGTGGTCACCACGGACAAAGATTCTCAACAAATCACAACCTGTGGAAGAAATTTAACTCATCAAGGAAACTGCAAGTCAGGTAGGCAGGCTGAATGAAGAGTAGCCGGTAAAGGAAGTACACAGCAGCAGGGCAATGTAGATTACTATAAATACTGTGGAGAAGCAGAAAGACAGGGGTAAGACCAGTTCATGCTGATAAGAAATTCAAAGCCTGAACACTTGATCCAGCTTGCTCTCCCCAGACACACACTGCAGACAGTACTTTGCTCCCGACAAATAACAGGCTGACCACTGTCTGTGACGAAACTTGGAAATTGAAAACAGCATTTTCTCTTCTCTACACAGTCATAAATCCCTAAGAACTATGGGAACTGGACCAATGGAGTCTCCTTTGTCAAGGGAGACCCCCAAGATGTTTTCTTGTCATCTACACCCAGGCTCCTCTTTTATGAAGGCTGGTCTCTGTCTGACAGCCCTAAATAGTCGGTAAGTGATCCCATCTTCAACACTCTGAGTATGGAGCAGTTATAGATATTAACTCTATTGGTCGATAAGTGTTCTTTGGAGACTAAGGAGCAGGGAATGGGGCATGGAGATGATGGAAGTTATTTAAGTCTACTCCTCCATTCTAGCAGTGGTTTTCCAGAAAAATAAACCTGATCTTAATTGGCAGAAACACTGCGTAGGGCGCATCTTCTGCATGAAAATTTTCATTACAGGAAGGGGAGGCTTCCGTGGGTTGCAGGGGTAGTTAGCTTTGGGACTGAGCTACCATCATCACATCCTTGCCTTAATTTAACCCCATTAACTAGAGGGAAACCATGTGAGAGAGGCTTGGGCTTGGAGGTGGGGCGAGGCTTCCTGAATGCCCTTTCTAAGAACTCAAACCTTTCCAAGTTACAAGGGGCTCGAGAACTCAGCCATGGTTTGACATTAACCAAACTTTCAAATGACTTTGAGGGGAGGAAAGCAGAGAGAAGGGGGTGTATTTTGGGGTCAGATAAATCAAAGCACATTTGGCCAGACACTGCCCCCCTTCATTTCCCAGCACATGTGAATTTCCACGGAAATTGAATCCATGTGTTCCTGATTCATTTACATTTAACTCTTCACAATGCTTTGTAAGGCCTCCAAGAAGCCTTCAGTATACTGAGCAAGGGGGGCTGGGCCATGTTAGCCATGCAAGCACCTAACACATTCAATGAATGGGACCAGGTTTTAAAGACAGCAAACAAAGGTCAAGGGAAAATCTGATCCAGCGTATCCCCCTAAATTTCCGAGCTCCAGCTGCCCACCTTAAATGAGATGTGCACAGAGTAAATATTATTTTGTATGAACCCATTGTGCAGAGAGCCACTAACCTTAACACTTGCCTGTGCACAAACCCACTCCTGGACACTGGACAAGAGATTTGTGTTTCCCAACAGTCGTCTTCTTCCTCTCCTCTCCTCTTTCTTTCTTTTCTGAAGTCAAAGAGCTGCCGCCACTAACCCTCCATCTCTGATAAGAATTGACGAGACCCCAGGGAGTGTGGGAAGTCTCTGGCTTCAGTCGCTTGGCAGGAGTTCCATGGAGACTGTGATCTTCCTCCACATGCTGGAAATCCCTAGAAATCCTTTGACAGAGAGGAGGTTCAGAAGGGCAGTCTTCCTGTTCTTATGTCTATTCAAAGAAAAACAGCATAAATATAGAAGACAAAAACAAGAGTGGCCACCACATTGCATCCTTCAACAAAGAATCACCCTTCGAAAGAAGGTCCTATCCTTTGGGGGTGTAGAAGCATTTCTGTTCAGCCTCTTCCCTCAACCCACACATCTGAACATAGTCACGAAAGGATGATGGCCATCTTCAACTGACAAAAATGTTTTGGGGAAAACTTAAACATCTTTTATTATCTGATAATAGCTAAGGTACCTAACTCACAAATAAGGCAAGCCTCTGCAAGATAAATAGCCAGAATTCACATAGAAATATGGTTAGTCCTGCCTATCTTTTCTGATTTTCTGTACCTGCAGTACAGTCATTAGCAGGAACACTGTGGAGAATAGCAAACATTTCTGAGATCGTTTAACCTAATTACACTAAAGTCTTTGTTAACAGGACAAACAGTGGTATAAACTCATAGGAAAACTGTATATTAACTCGTGGAATTTTCTTTTCCCAGTAAGTCTTGAAAAATCTGTTTGAGTGTTAGCCCCATGAGGATTCTCTCTATTGTAATACTAGCACCTACCTTCATGTAGATGCTCAGAAACATAAATGTTTTAAAGACACTATACTGTATTCTGGTTATAGAGTGTTAAAAAAAAAAAAAACCTGAACCCATGGTCCCAAATTAATGGATGAGGCTCTCAGAGTCTCCACCTTGCATACGATAAAGTGTGTGTCTAGAAATAGCAAGCACCTTTAGTCTGTGAGGCTAATAATGAGAGTGAGAGCTTGAGCCTGAATCTAGGTTATCTCATTGGATTAACCTCTGTTCTCAGAAAGCTCAGAATGGGAGCTTTGCTCTCAATTAGATCACTCCAAGTTAAACCATAGAAGTGTCTAACTAATGTCTATATGCAGTCAACTCAGTGATTGCAAGTGATTCTTTTTGATCCTCTTTGTATGAAATCCTTCCTGCAGATATCCATCCACAAACATGCATTAACCATTTGGAGTGCATCCGTATTGATATATGCTTGCATTTACTGCATACCAAATCATTTGTCTAAATATAGATCCAATATTCTACTCCATAAATGACCAATGACTATAACGTCAGAGATCCTTGATAGATAGGTATGGCCTTATTGCTTGCAATTTTTAACCTGGTTTCTTCCTTACAAAATAGTTTATTGCAGAGTAACATTAGGTCCCAGTTTCTTTTTGTGTGGGCAATGAAACAAATCACAGCAAACGTGGGACTTTAGGAGAACCTAGAAGACAGTACAATCCTCAGCAAATGTGACAACTTGAAAACATCTCATTTCTAAGACACACACATACTATATATATATATATATATATATATATATATATTGCATTTATATGTGAATATGTATTTACAGTTGAAAATATAATTATTTATACTTGAATGTTCTCAGTGTGCAAGCCTTTTTAGTCTAAACTGTAAATCACAGCACAAATATTATTTGTTGAATAATATTTCAACAAATTTTGAAAAAAAGCAAAGAAATGAAGCCATTAGTGAAGCTGGTGCAGTGTCTCTCATCTCTATTTTTTTCTTGGTTTTCTGAGCTTTATAGCATGGGCCAAGATGATTCTTTTTTGTGTCTGAATTAATTTGAAGAGTAGAGACAGGACCACCAGGCAGGAAACCCATGAAGAACTATGAGGAGAACTGTCATCTTTGCAGGCATGTAAGAACTCAGCCTGTTGATCAACCTGACAAGATAATCAAGGAAGCAGAGACACAGGCTGAAAAAAAAATCTATAGAGCATTTTCTAGGTTAGATTTTTATCTCCCAGGAGATACAGTTTATAACTCAATCAGTACACAGAGATCTGGGCTGCTCTCTAGTGGATCTCCCCAAACTCTCCTATGTGCACGAGCCAACATGGGAGTTCATGAGAATGCAGATGCCTGTGGAGCCTGGGATGCTGCACTGTATCTCACTGGCTGATGACGATTCTGGACCATTATGTAATACCAACGGAAGCTTTCATTCTTAAGAGTCAGACCCCAATAAGGTCAGAGCAAACCACACACACACACACACACACACACACACACACACACACACACACTTATGCACAAAATAGACCATGGAGTCTGTTTTGTGTTGGAAGTTCTGGGGAATGGGGCCTGCTCTGGAATATGGTGCCACTCATGGAGAAAATTGGTTTATAAAGTTGTGTGGGTAGGGAGGTGAGGGAGATCTGGGAAGAGTTGAGAGAGTAGAAAAAAAATATAATTTAAATTGCATTGCATATAAAAAATTTTAAATCTCTTTTTTAAAGGACTGAGAGCCCAGATTCTATTCTGACTTTCTGCGTGTTAGTTAGAAGTGCTTCTAGGGCACTGACTGTGTGTTCTTGAGCAAAATATTCTGTTGTTAGGTAAATTTAAAATGTTTTAAAAAGTTTGAGACCTGAGAGATGGTTCAGTGGTTTAAAGCATTTGTCGTTACTGTCAAGGGTCAGGATTCATTTCCCAGCATCCGCATAGTGGCTTACAATAACCTGTACATCAAGTTTCAGGGAATCTGATGCCTGCTTTTTTTCCATGGGGTCCAAAGGTACCTCAGTATTTGATTGTGAGTGGGAAAACAGGGAGCAGAAATCAGGTATTGGCAGTTTTTCCATTTTCATTTGAGTGTGAAATTTTAATATAAGTGCAAGACATACAGCATTAATGTAAGCAAAATGTTTCAGTGAACACATTTCAACAGTTCAGTTTAGTGACAATTATAAATAAATCTGTTAATATTTTCAGCTGGGCAGTGGTGGCCACGCCTTTAATCCCTGCACTTAGGAGGCAGAGACAGGCAGACGTCTGTGAGTTCAAGGGCAGCCTGGTCTACAAGAGCTAGTTCCAGGACAGGCTCCAAAGCCACAAAGACTTTCTGGACAATGTTAACATTTGCACATTTTTTTAAAATAAGTAAATTTCTTATTGATGGCAACTAAATTATGTCTGTAGCAGGTTCATCGTACAGTAGATTCCGTTCATTCACTAAGAACAAAGACCTTGCAACTAAGATTTTCCTTTAATTTCTGTCATATCCTTTGCTAGAAAAGAGGAGAACAAAGAAGGTAACAAAGCATTGAAACATCGCCTAGAGCGGGCAGACCTCTGACGAACTCTGGCTGTTCTACTCATTCAGCTGGTCTTCCCTGACGCTCTGCTGCAAAAAAACCACCATTGTCAGCATCGTTCTAATTCCGTAGCTGCAGTTTCCTTGACATTGCCCACTGTCCTTCACTCATTTCTGTTTCTGGCCTGAGGTCTTCAGCCTCCTATTGTATGATCAGGATTTTCGCTCAATGCTCTGTCATGTTACAAGGTGAGAACAGTTTCTTGAAGCTATAGAAGTTGGTTCCTCCCCCAAACCACCTTCCTTAACCTCCCCGTGTCTTTGTTCTTACAATTGCATATTCCACTCTTTATGCAAAAATTCACTTGAAGCTGAGTATCATCTTGGAAAGCTGATAGAGAGGTTGCTGTTTTGTATAGATTTCTGTTCTTTCTAAACTTTGTACCCTTTGCACGTGATCTAATATCGCTCTTGAGTCCAGTATTACAGTCAATTCTGCACTATCACATTTGAACTTCAGCTAGGAGACTTCCACAGCTGATGGAAGTTCTTGGGCCATGCCTCACCTTTCCTAACTCACAACCTAGAGACATCATGAATAGGCAAGTACCTACTTTACACACTCTTGATTGGTACCAAATATGCAAATTTAAGTTTTTAGGAAAGTTACTTGGCACATACTAAACACACAATAAATTCTGATTGTTACTCTCATTATCTTCATCCAAGGTTCATGGATAGGTCAGTGCAGCTAATAATTCACAGCACTTCATCTGGACTAAGAAATCTGGGCTCCACATCTGTTTTCCGTATGCTCCTGCCTTACCTTCAAATGTTCCCTCTGCCCACATCTATGAGACTATTCATAACTGAGGCATATAATTATTGACATATTCATATAGATTTGCACAACTTAAATGTTGGACTCTTTTATTTTATTCATGCATTGCAACTTCAGATTTTCTTTCAAGTGACTGTGTACTGAGAATATGCCACCCCCATAAGAGGTAGATACAATATAAGATCTGGCATGAAAAAGCACACGTGTGGTGGGCCAAAGGAAACATAGCCAAGTTTGTCTTGTCCTAAAATGATACAGGCTAGACCCTTAAGGAAAGTTGAGTATACCTATGAGATAATTTTAATACCCACTGGCATGACAGCATTCATGGCATAGGTGAGCTCATAGGCTGGTTCTCTGTTTTGGTCTCTGAATATCTTTTAAAGTGAGATTATGCTGGTAGTAGAGAAAATAAGAAAAGCAAGAACGTGTGAGCATCCATCCATAAACTTGGGTGGGTTTAAAACAGAGAAATGATCATATAGTTTTTTATCTGACCATATTCCAGACATGACTAAACAAATTATTTTTACATAGGAGATGTCTGAGAGCAATTTATACAAGCCCAGAGGCATCTCATCCAGCCTCCTCCTCACTGCTGGGAGTTTAGGCTGTCCAGTCCAGACAGAGATACAGTATTGTAGGTTATCATAGTAGAAGCTGAGACTGAACGAAGGTCAGCCCATAAGTGTCAGAGACAGACTGAGTCCAGATACATCTGAAGCCAGACTTCGTGACTTTCCAGATACAACACAAGGGGGGATTGATAGAAGGCGAGTTATCTGGTATGAGAGCAGGAAGAACTGATTAAGAAAATGCACAGCAAGAGGTGAGCGCATCTAATGAGCTCATCCTCTAGGCATTTCTCAGATATTTCTAATGATTGGACTGACCAATAGTTTTTGGCAAATGGAATTCAAAAGTAGAATGTGTTTTATAAAGGATTCTCTGTATCCCATGCTGTAAGGCAGATAGGGAATATGAGTTCCCTTTGCAAGGTTGGAATGCTCAAAGGGAAACTGTATCCAAAATATACCTATCTACTTCATTTATATTTATCTGCAGTTTGCTATATAGGATTGACTGCACATGCTCTGTATATATTGTGATTTTGGGCATATCATCCTGTGCTACTCTGCATAATCCATACCAATATGAAATGTTGAAGATTATGTACTTAATACCAAAGCAGAGGGGAAAGCAGGGACCATCCATATATGTTTCTTGACTGAATTATTACAAATAAACGCCATTGGCAATGATGACTATATAATGATACCGCAGGTAGAAAAATGGGGAGGAGGAAGAAAGCGAGGATAATAAACTAGAGAAAGGTAACATTGGACATTAATATAAATAAATAAATAAAGACAGAATTATCAAATTGTCTTAACACATCTCAGAAATATAAAATCATACCTCTAGACACATATTCTGAGGATTTGTCTGACTCCAATGTGCAAGTTCTCTGGGAAGCATATTGCCTTCTACTACCATAAAGAACCTGATTGGCATGTGATAGAGAAGTTAAATGTGATTACATTGCAACCCTGGAAGGACCAATGTACATAGACTACACTGCATTCAGAGCTGTAGGTTCCTCTCATCTCCACCCTAAAACAGGTATCAAGTATTAGCGAAGTCATATGTACTCCAATTAGCATAGCAGTCTTAACATCTTTCAAAGTCTTACAGCTTCATTGCTTTATAAATATGTGTGTGTGTGATATAGATACAGACATATAAAGATCGACCGAGAGAGATAGCCCAAGACGCACTATTGAATTACATTCTGATATGTGCATTGAAAATGTTGTAAATCAGAAACATAGTTAGTGCACCTAAACTACTGACCATCAAAGTGTAGTAGAACATCATGCTACAGGCTGCCAATTCCTTGTTGTTTTCACATCTGTATATGTGTGAAGCCATTGTAAGCTAAGAACTGTTTGGGTGTGGGCTAACAATTCAATCAATGGTATAATTGAATAGTCTACACATACCATATAAGGATGATCAGATATCTCCTTCGTATATTTTCACTCCTGGCACTGAGAATCCTGTAGGACCTGCTTATATTAGTCATATCTGCAATTTTTTATTTCTCAGAAAAAATCTATCCAAAATATGAAAATATGCACAACTGAAATCTATTGAAGCTTGATCAATTTTGCTTATCCTTACAAACATATTATAGTTGTAAATTCTCAATGACATGGAATATTCATTGCAGTATTTTCTTATGACCAAAAAAAAAAAATTAAAGTAGCTGAGTGATCACTGGGAACTTAATTTAACCTTTGATAAATGTATGCTTTGTCCATATGGAAGAAGAATAAGATGCAGCTGTTAATAAGAAAGATAATTACAATTTTAATGAAGCTCAAAATAAAAAGAAATTGTGATGCACTGGATGCTTTGGTATAAATTGTATGAATGAAGACACGCATTTTATGAAACATGAATTGGTGTTCTTTACATTTTCAAAACTTTCTAGGATCTCATGGGGTGGTAAAAATGAAATTAAACTTAACAGCAATTTAAAAATATAGTTTAGACCTTACATATCATTTGTTTCTTACAGTTCCTAGAATTAGATGGTGCAAATTTAGTCATAAAATACAACACAGTCCCCTGGTGGTGGTTGCATGCCTTTAACCCCATTACCTGGGAGGCAGGGAAAGGGGGATTTCTGTGAGTTATAGTCCAGCCTGATCTACAGAGTGAGTTCCAGGACAGCCACAGCTATGCAGAGAAAGCCTATCTCAAAACACAGAAAGAAAAATAAAACCTTAATGCCTGATAGTTCTAGAGGTCTTAAGTTAAAACTGTGTCTTAGAACTCAGTGAGGCTGATTCTGAGCTATATTCCACTGAGCTTCAAGAGAGAATTCATTCTTCTGTCTTCCAGCCACTGAAGCTTCCCACATTCCTTGACTTGGCACCTGCACTGTTCTTTTCTGGCCTCAAATCATTACATCCATCTGTCTCTGAGTATCCTCCCTTCCTTCATATATATGGTCCTGTGATTCTACTGAGCTGTGTTCAGACTCAGCAAGATTAACTCCCATTTCAAGGTATTAGATTAAGAAATAAAGTCTTGCTTATAATGAATAATATTTATAAATCTGGGCACAGATACCCTTGGAAAACTGTTGTCTAGCCTATCATAAGTTGTCATGCTTTTTATAATGTCGGTTTTGTTAATCTCAGAAACCCTCATGTATTACCAACTATCGTCCTGAGATCTTCATAGAGAGAAACAAAATTTCTTTTATTAAATCACATAATGAAGACCACCTGGAAGCACCAACTGAGGGATGGAGAGAAAACCAATAAATATCGAAGAGTATTAGCTATGAGGAATTCACAGTTCCCTAAATAATGACTTCTTATGCCAATTAGAACAACCAGAGGCATTGCTCACCCCTGAAATCAAAAACAGTGAGGGAAGGCTCAGAGGGTGAGAGCATTCGATGCACAACCATGGGGATCTTAACACAAATGCCCAACACTCATGTAAAAAAAATATGACCAAAGGCCTCTTCAACCCTAGTGCTGTGAGGGACAGAAACAAGAGGATCACTCAGGCACATAAGCAGCCAGTTTAGCTCAGGGTTCAGTAACAGACCTGGTCTCAAGGAAAACAGAAATGTTAAACACACAAGATTTTCTCAACAGAAGAGATTTACACCTGTTGCCCACTAAGAGGCCTAAGTGTGGATGTTATTTAACAACCTGGTTGATATTCTGTAGGGCTAGGCTTCACCTGAATCCCCTTGTATCTTTTCTCAGTCAATAGAACCCATTCTTGTAGAAGAAATAATGGGTACTTTGCAAAGGAATTTCAACATAGTTGTGGCCTAAGCTTTCTGTTGGTAATTGTCAGGAAGAAATCGTTTTCCAAAGATGAACCCAGTTTTAAAATGCCAATGATTAAACTGCCCAGGGTCAGACTCCACAGGTTCAAACGAAACCAGCCAACTAAATCATGCTGAACTGTGTTTCCTTCTTGACCCTCATTGTTCATCTCACTGCAAGCAAATATAAGTGTGGAGAATCATTGTGCTGGCCAGTCCTTGTCAATGTGACAGAGAATCATTGTGCTGGCCAGTCCTGTGTCAGTGTGACAGAGAATCCTTGTGCTGGCCAGTCCTATGTCAGTGTGACAGAAGCTAGAGTTGTTTTGGAAGAGGGAATCTTAAATGTGATGATGTCCCCTCTATATTGACCTGTGGGCAAGAGTGGTTTTTATTTTTATTTTATTTTATCGATATTGTTATAAGAGGTTCCACTCACTGTGGGATATGCCACCCCTAGGTTTTTGGTCCTAGATAGTAAAAGATGGCAAGGTGAACAAGCCATGAAAAGCAAGCCAGTAAGCAACATCCTTCCATGGCTTCTATTTCAGCTCCTGGCCCCTGAGAGCTGCTTTAAGTCTCTGCTCTGACTTTCCTGGATGATGAACTAAAGCCATCATCAGGTGAGATAAATTTTTGGTTATTGTGTTTTATCACAGCAGTCAAAACCTTAAATAACAGTATACTAATATCATATATCCTAACAACGTTCTTAGTGTAGTGTGAGAATTGAGGGTTGATGAGGTGGCTGGGACAGATAAGTTATATTTGGGAGAATTAAGGAAACCAAAGATAAATTGGATGTAAGAAGTCACTAATAGGCTCAATGACTATAATTTCCTGACAAAAGTCATTTCAGGTTCTGGTGTGCTTATTTTATTGTCTGGTTCAGCATAGAGCCTATCACTCAGGAAGGTTGTTGAACGAACACATGAAAATGTCTAGAAAATTCATATACTGATGTGTCAAGGTTGTGTACAGTATAGAGTCCAGCTTTTATTTAGCCAATATCCAATATCTTCTTTGTCTTGGAAATGGAGTTGAACTTAGACAAACAAGAAAGAGGGAAAGAAGAAAATGTTTCAGGTAGAAAGGAAAGACTGAAAGAAAGAAAAGCTGTTATATTTGTAACCTTAACAGTCTAACTGGTTTCAACATTTAAATTCCAAGTGGCTGGGAAGAGTTTTGGTGTCTTGTGATACATTTCTACTACCCTGAATTTAGCTTCAGTGCCAGTAGGCTATTTTGTAGCAGTCCAAATTTACTGTGTGATAATGCCATTCCTCCAACATAATCCTTCCTGATCCTTGATTTCTACAGAGGTCCATCTCTGATATCCCAGTGTCCCTTTGCTTCTCTGCAAACTAAACACAAATAGAGGACAATCTAGTTAATAGTCTTAGGTCAATGTTTACATCCCCAGGGATTTGAATACTATTGGTCACCTTAAGCAGTTGACTGCTATTCTTGGTTGTCAGTCTCTAGAGAACCTTGATTATCACAAACAGTAATCTCAATAATTCTATATTTGCTTCTCCTTCTTCTGTGTTACACCCTCCTGTTCCTTCCATCCTGCAGCCTGGGGTCATTTCCCATGGAAACTGCATTTATGAAGGATTTTTTGGAATACCTTGTGGAGAAAATTGCCATGTGTCAACACCATGTCTATATTATGAAGAGTTACCCTATCCACTTTAGAGCCCTTACTTGACATTTTGGGCATCTTGAGAATTTTATCCCCAGCAACAAATAAAAGATGGGGGTTGGAGAGAGGAAGAATGGTTAAAAAGTGTTTTCTTCTCACAGCACTGCTGAGATTTCACTTAAAGTCTCAGCCACATTGCTCCCTCCTTGACGCCTTTAAAAACCTGTAGCCCCTTAGACCTAAGTTCATCATGCTCTTCTCCTTTGTAATTCTATTCTCACACTGGCAACAATTTTCTTTGAAGTAGTTCTCAGATTCGAAACATTGTATAAGGGTTGGTGAGATTAGAAACATTGCATAAGGGTTCTGGGGAGATTAGAAACATTGTATAAGGGTTCTCGGGAGATGAGAAACATTGTATAAAGGTGTCTGGAGGGATGTCTCAGTGGAGATTGAATCCCAGCATCTAAAGTGAAAGCTGTACATGGCACAGCTTGGTTGTAACCTGGCACTATGGGAACAGGGACAGGAGGCACTCTGAATCTTGCTGGATGCTAGCCTAGCAGAAAACTATGAGCTCCAGGTTATGCCAGAGACTCTGCTTCAAAAAGAATTAGGCAGAGAACACTAGAGAAAGATTCTCTTTGAGAGTGGCTCCATTCCAAAAAAAAAAAATGTAGTAACAGAGTCAGAGATGATTTAGCCTTTGGACTCCCGATGCATGCAGAGGTGCTTGTGCCAGTAGCACATGTTTACACCCTACACACATGGAAACCTCCCACATGTGATTACTCCCATACACACACACAAAGGAAAAAAACCGAGAAACACTAAGTGGATGTTTCTTCCATCAAATGAGAACCCCAAGGGCAAGGACCCCATCATGGTCATATCTGCTCATGCAGCTCCTGCAGCTGGAACACAGTTCTGAACACTGTAGGTTTTCAGTCGTTCCCTAGATTTGTACGTGCTCTGTCATAATACCAGCATACAGCTCCATCTACGAAACATTGGCCAGATGAATCCTGTTATAAACCTGGAATGGACCTCGAAACCTCCATCCTGACAGATTCATTTTTAAGATAAATGGTGTAAATTTAAGCAAGAAAGGCTCTACTTTTTTCTCAAGAGAGCATTATCTTTGTAAAGAAACATATATCTCATTTAGACCCCTAAGTGGTCAGTTCTGAACTTCTACGTTACCTGTCAGCCTGACTGGAAGAAGTGTTTTCCTGCCCTGCAGCAAGGGGAGTGACCTTGGAGAAGCTGCAGCTGAATAAGAAGAGTGTGGGAGACATTGCTGAAACACTGTGTGTGGATGGGACCTGTATACCTACGACCTTCTGGATTTTAACCAGAGTATAGCCTCACTCCAACTTACAGTGATTACGTTCCTTGTGCAAACTTGTCACTAAGGGAGTTTTTTGGTATATCAAGTCTGGAATGGAACGTATGTAGATTTCATATTTGTAGCCCCCTTTAGTTTTAGGTTTTAACATACCTATGCTCTATATACACAATCGAGCCTCGATATTCAGAGTGCGTGTCTGAAGTTTACTACCCCCTAAGAGTGGCTTGGAAGATCCAAACCCACACATACTCTGCCCCCCACTGCCATTCACAGACAGTGCAGAGCTGGAAGACAAATTTGAATTGTCTAGCAGGCTCAGCAGTCAGGCTCTCTTGATGCTGCCGGTTTGGTTTCTCACATTCTGAATGTCTGTCTGTCTGTCCTCTCTGCCATCTAGTTGCTGCCATGTTTTCACATTGTTTTCTTCTCTCTCTTGGTGAATTTCCTCTTATGAAATGGACTCAGGTCTAGCACAAGAGCGCCTTGTCTTATTTCTAGCCACAAGAAAGTTGTGAGGTGCCCTATTGAGAAAATAGAGACAAAATATGCACGCCATCAGCTTCTTTCTCTTGTGAATTACAGTAAACACTGTTGGCTATGGTTTTAAGCTGGGCTTAAATAGAAACACACACGAAGCAAGGTAATTTCGCTAGTCGGTTGCTTTGTTTCTGTAGCAGATACTTGAGATAAATCAAAATAATAAGGAAGCATTGCTTCTAACTTCAGAGATTTCAGTCTATGGTTGAGTGACTTGCACTTGGACCTCTGACCATACAATATAGTGGAAGTTTATGACAAATAGTGAGATCCTATGAATACATGTGTTTGTACATATGCCTGATTCTATGAGCACATGTATATGTACATATGCATGATCCTATGAGCACATGTTTATGTATATATGCATGATCTGATCCTATAAGCACATGTTTATGTACATGTGCCTGATCCTATGAGCACATGTTTATGGACATGTGCATGATCCTATGAGCACCTGTATATGTACATATGCCTGATCCTATGAACACAAACAAAGCTTGTTTCAAATTCTCAAACACATCTGGGTTTCAGAAAATATTAAGAAATAGGCTCTATATAATCCATAGAACCACAGAGGCTAAATATAGAGCAAGGGACTTGGGGGTAGAACAGATCTTGCCAGGAAGTGAAAATAGAATAAATAGTTATGGTTAATGGGAGGCCGGAATATGAAGATCAAGTAGGGGGGAGAGGGAAGAGAGGATTATGGAAGGGAATATATGAGAGACAGCTCAAATTAAGGCACATATGAGGATAAAATGGAAGCCTAATACAGTAGAAGCTTCCTAAAATATATACATATATAAAGATAATCTTAATAAGGTCACAAAATAATCGGGAGTTGGGGGACAGGGCCCAACTGAGCACCTCTTATTACCAAATGAAACTTCCAGACCTGGAACTGGGTTACAACCAATTGAGTTGTAGGCCAAAAGGTTTTCATGGGAATATCCAAACAACTCAGGCTGTTGCCAAGACTATAGGTTGATCCCCACAAGCTTAGGGTAAAGCACCATAGCTGAAGACACCTACACAACTCATCAAAGATGAGAATCTTCCTCTGTGGCAAATGGGAACAAATATCCAGACCACGGCCATACATCATGCAGAGCAAGACACCTTAGAACACTCAGCCTTAAACAGGCTGTCTCCAGCAAATCCTCAGGGCTCAGGGACCCTGCAGGAGAAGAGGCAGGAAGAGTGTAGGTGTCAGAGTGGATGGAGAACACTAAGGAAAGAAGACCCCCTAAATCAATACGATCAAAGAGACTGAGGCAGTACACACAGAGCCTGCCTGGGTCTGCACCGGGTTGTTTGTGTATATAGTATGGCTTCCAGTTTAATGTTTGTATAGGATTCCCGAGTATGTGAATGAGGAGGTCTCTGACTATGACTCTTGATTTTTTAATTAGCAGTTGATAATGCACAGAAATCACTACTGAAAGAACAGAGACAGTGGAGTGAACTAGACATGGAAGTTACAGAGTGCTTCTGTCCAAGGAGTGTGAGTCAATATGAATAACACACAATGTATTGCAAACTTTTCTCATAGGAAGTCATTGACTCTGTCTCTCGGGGTCTTTCCCTTCAGTTAATATTGTTCAATTCTGATGTGCTAGCTTGTTTTATCTCATTCTATTCTATATTATTATATTTTATTTTAATATTATCATTTAGGAACCTGTTTGTTTTCTAATGAGAGACAAAAAAAGAAGTAGATCCAGATTTGAGGAGAGGTGGGGAGAAACTGGGGGGAATTGATGGGAGGAAAACCATAACCAGTATAAATTACATAGGGAAAAAATTCTATTTTAATATAAGGGGGAAAAGCTAAAAGGGAGAATGGTAATGAGAAACCAAAATTATAGTATTAAAATTTATGTATAAGTTATAGTTCTTAATATGGGTAAATATAAAATTATTTTAAATTAAAAATAACAGTAAGGATGTAAGTTCTCTGGTATTGATTAAAGGAATATCAATTTGTATGTTAGCAATGCACAAATAGGAAATTAAATCATAAACTTTAACTCTGTAATCACATGGTTTTGTAGGCAAACTTTTATTTTCCCACTTTACATTTCTATCTGCTCAGTTCCAATATATCTTCACTCATCAGTTCAACATAATAAGCCCTTTAAAGGTTGTTTCCATCTGCAATAAATAAGAGTAAACTTGGTTTTGTCGTTATTTGTATACATTTCTGTACAATGATCTTTTTTCAACAATGGAATACATGAGCTTAACTTGATTACCATGATTGTTTATAAATTTAATTTTGTAAATAAAAAGGAGAACAGCACAGTGTCTTCTAAAAAATAGAATTATATATGAATATGGATAATTGTATGTGTGTGCAGTGGGGGTAATATATATGTTTATTTAGACACACATGTATGTTTTAAGCAATGGATTATTTGTTGTGTATGTGTTTATGGATATGTATGGCAACTACATGCCATGGTGTGCACGTGGGGGTCAGAGGACAACTTGTGGGTGGTCATGCTTCACCTTCCATAATGTGTATTCCAGGGGTGGAACTTCTGTCCCCATGCTTCATAGTTAACACCCATGGAGCTCTCTCGCCAGTGTCACTAAAATATAAAAATATACTTTTATGAAAATGTGGGAGAGTGTTTTCTTCTGGCTTTAGAACCCAAGGTATGAACTAAAGTCAACCTGAGTAGTATGACTTGAAAATTTAGTTTTGTAAAATAATTTCAAATAATTTCATATAGGTGTATCAATTTTAAGTTTGGACTGCATTCTCCAAAGTCATTCATTTTTAGCTTTTAATTATTTATATTATGCAACAATAATACAAAAATGACTCCTCTTAAGAATGCTGCTTTAGTTAAGTTCATAATGTTAATAACACTTGTCTATAACTTAGAAAAATATTTTTTTACTAAGAGAGAACTATCAAGAAGTCTTGGGGAATTTCAGGTTTGTAGAAAAGCCCCAGAAGTAACTGAATTAAATATAAAATTTATATTCAGATATGCATGGTTCTGGGGTGTACTGCTTAACTTCTTAAAGAGTCATGTGATCCACATTCATGGCTAAAAGATAAATTTAAAGGCTATTGGTTGTACGGGAGTTATAGAACAATGTACTAATTTGCAAAGAAAAATACGTGGGAACTTCTTAGAACCCCCATTTATCAGATATTACATATTATATATTACTTATTTTCACTAGGATAAGGGCACACATTGGTCATTTTCTTAATATTATGCTTTTCTCATGTAATCATTGAAATTTAAATATCACCAAACCTTTTATAGGTGGTACACGAACTAAACTTTTGAGAAAATGTGTGGTTTTTTTAAATTTGTAACTGATAAAAAAAATTAGTTCTTAAAAAGAACAGAGACAGTGGAATGAAGTAGACATGGGAGTTACAGAGAGCTTCTCTCCAGAGTGTGAGGCAATATGACTAACACACAACATATTGGAGACTTCTCTCATCCAGCATTGGGCAACAAGGAAGGGAGGGGCCTCATGAAAGGAGGGGCCTCCTTGAGTGGGGATCTTCTGTTTCCCTAGGAAAAACAGTTACATCTGACCACCCTGGGAGAGGCTTATAAAATCCTTCCAAGCTAGTAAAGGAAAAGATTCAGACAATTAAAACAGGAAGTGCCAGCTGGGGAAGCTCTCCAGTGGTGTTCACAAGCTCCAAGGCTGCATAATGAAGAACAGAAGATGCATGGGGGGCGGGGGTACTCTCCTAGGAGCTCTGCCTGGGAAGGGGTGAACAGGTGGCCCTCATCAGGAAGTGTTAGGGAGTTTGTGTTCTTAAAACCCACCAGACCCACTGAAATGCTTTCTTTTAAAAATAAAAGCAAAATGAAAAATACATTTTCACCAATAGACTAGTGAGCTTTACAGGAGCTTAGATATTTTTGAAGAATGGCTTCAACTTTTGGAGAGATACATGATAATGAAATTTTATACAGGAGTTTTTTTTTCTGAATGTTTTTATGGCTTTAAATACGTGTTTAAAGGAAGACTCACCCCCCCCCAAAAAAAATGTCATGTTCTTATCAGGAATAATCAGGCAACCGTTGAGGACATAAATGCAATCACCAAGGATGTATAAAGACTAAGAGGAGACATAATTCAAAGTGAGCAATCAACTTTAATAGAGATCATGGCGTCATTATTTCATGTTAGGAAATTCAGTCATCAGAAAACAAAGTGTCTAAAGTTACAATTAAGTCAATCAACTTTCAGCAGAATAATATCTGCAGTTACATACTCTGTCTTTTGTCTTTTAACATTACTAGTATATCAAGATGTCAGATTTGGACTTTCAGTTTTCTGCAGCATTTTGGAAGAGCACTTCTAGAAATCACTCTATGGTATGCAAAGTTCCCACTAGTTGGGAAAACTATGCGTGCCAACATAGAAGTCACTATATGTAATTAGAAAGGAAGGAAAACACTTCACAAGGCCCAAGTTATCATTATAACAAAAATTATAAGCAATTTTATTTAAATTCCAATAAGAGCAAGGAGTCTTTTATTTAGCTACCAACCAATTAGTAGGGCATAACTGGGAGAAAGTATAAAATGAGGTTCACTCCATGTCAGTAGTAAGCAGCCGTTTAAAATCCTGTGCTTTTCCCACATAAGAGAGGCAACCGTGGCCTTTATTTGCCTCACCAGCAAAATGAAGGCTTGGGGAAGAAAATGATGCACTACAAAATCAGGGTAATATTTGTCTTGGGTCTCCATGTAATTTCCAGTTGTTAAGAAGTAAACAGTGACGTTCAAATCTCAGAACACCAAGAATCAAGAACCAGCCCAACGCTCTGATGAGCCTGTACTTGCTACTTCGAGCAAACCATCAGATGAAGTCTAGGGACAAATGAGTAGGAAAGAAAAGTCATTAGGACTGACTGTGCAGTTCCAGGTCATCAAGGGAGCAATCGGGACCATGGCCACTGCTGGTAGAGGTTTCTTCAGAGTTGAAGAGTTCAGAGTTCTGCCTTCATGGAAGAGTGGGAAAGGCCACTGTCTTCATCTGCACAGGGTCTCCCAGGATGCTAACTGTGCTCCCTTTGTAAAGTTCAGTTTTCTTTTCACGATTATTACGGTTAGGGTCTGAAGATGAGTTCAATGAGAGAATAGTTCCCAAGCATACAGGATGCCCTGGTTTTGAGTCGCAGCAATGAAGTTAGCAGAAAACAAATGGTTGGTTGCCTAGTGGCAGTATCCCAATGAGATGCTTACTAGGTAGTAAATCATTTTTTAATATAATACTTTTGTTTTGTGTGTTCATATCTGTTTCTCCTCACCCTACCTTTCTCTTTTCATGTGTGTATGTGTGTGTTTGTGTATGTATTGCCACACATACTTTTAAGAAGGAAGATAAAAATTTGCAAGAGTCAGTTATTTCCTTCCACAATATGGGTGCAGGGAATTAAACTCAGGTCATTAAGATGGGCAGCAAGTGCATTTAACCACTAAGCCATCTTCCCAGCCTGTCTCTTCTTTTTGACTCACTCAAGTTCCATTATTGACCTGATGTTTAAACAGGGATGAGTATAAAGGGATCAAACGACATCACCGCATGCATCAGAGTGTTTTTCAAATACTATATCATCAACTACAAAGAGTGTAACTTACGAAAGTTATGTCCTGACTGCTTTGTTCCTGGCTTTTGCATGAGGTTTTGACCTCTCTCAGTGTTCATGTTCAGAAATTTACCTTTCCAAAGGGGTCTCATCGAGCAATTTGTTGGTTTAGAATTTGTTACGTATTACTTGCTGGCCACTATTTCTGATTGTAATTTATATAATTAAGGCTTTAAAAATATATTTTACAAGTACAGCAGATGGATAGCTCAGTTAGGATAAAATTTAATAATAGTATGGAGCAGGAGAGATGAATAAATGGAGAAGAACATTTGGTGCTCTCTCAGAGGACCTCAGCTTTTTTCCAGAACCATTTTGAGCAACTGACAACTTCCTGTAACCCCAGCTCCAGGGAATTCAATTTCCCATTCTGGACTGTACAGCCAGCATGCATGCACAAATTCTTAAAATTTTCTTTTAAAATCTCGGCACAAGTAGTCAGTAACTGCTAAGAGTGGGGGAATTAGTCTCTTTCTAGGGCCAAACTTCTTCATAGGCTTTTCCATTTCCAATATATGTATGTATTTACATGTAGCAATAAATAATTGAAGAAGAGTTGTGCAGTGTGGGGGTGTGAGGTGTTGGCATAGGAAGAGGCAAAGGTAGGGATATAGATACAACGCTCCTTTATGCAACATCACGGGAGTAACCAATTGCTCCCTGATTTGATTTTAGTCCTGCTCCACAAGATAAAACTCATACCTAACACTATTACCAAGACAAAAACATAAGTCCTAGGCAAGCAGCTACTGCCAATATACTGCTAATGGACAGAGAATTTAACCGATCCCTAATGAGTTATTATTAAACTTACATATCAATGCACCTCTTAAACACCCATTTGAGAAATCTCTTTTTTCACTAAGTGATTTTTAACCAACGTCCCTATCACTGGCCATGATGCAGAAAATAAGGGATTGCAGAATGCTCAATTCTAAAGGAACAATGTATACCATGGTCCCTCACAAGGCTAAGGGATCATAGATGGAGCAGGATAAAAGGCTTAGAGGTAGTAGATGATTGGAAGGAAATATCTTGCAAAGTAGAAGAAAAATGGATATTTTATGGGATGAAAGAAAATATAACCCTAATAATAAATAAACTCTTTTGAGAAAATAAGCTTACATGGAAGAGGAAATCAGAGATAAAAACATGAAAATCCAAGTTCAATTCAGAGAATATTGTTGAAAGAGTTATGAGTTTGTACCATAGCTTGGAGATTACCAAAGGTGGCCTGAAGGTGAGAACATAGGAAGACTGTGATCAGGACTTGTATTTGTTCCATTTATTACAAACATAATCTGCAAATGAGGTTATACAATGACAATAACTTAATGTTAATTTATACATTGCTCAGCATATGTTTTAATAATGTTTTTATTTATTCTTTGAGAATATAATACAGTATATTTTCATCATATATATGATTCTGCTCCACCTCCTCCCAGTTTCTCTCCTACCACCCAACTTCTTCCAACCCAAGAAACTTCGGTGTGTGTTGCCTCTCTGTTTCTGTCTGTCTCTCTCTGTGTCTCCATCACTCTCTCTCATATGAGAAAAGCCCAAAGTTAGCTTGTGTTAACTGACTACTCGTGAAAATGGAATCTGCCCAGCAATGCATGTCTTTCAAACAATCTATTTATTCTATTTGTATCTATTTAATTATTTTTGGTGTGTTTCTGTGCATTAGTATGTGAGATAAAGAGGAAGAGACAGGGTGGGGGGGCTACACATGCTCCTGTGCTTGCAAAGATCTCAATGGCTCCAAGAATCCTCTTCTGTCACTTTTCACCCCATTTACTTCAGATAGAATTGCTCACTGAACCTGATGCTAAATTGAAGGTCAACCAGTCCTAGTCTCTCCCTGCCATGCCTAGCTTTTAATGTAGGAGCTGAGCACTTGAACTCCGGTCTTGTACAGCAAGTGCTCTTAACCACTCCAGATCACATGTCATAGACCCTTATGTAAAAGTCACCTGTAGATTGAATACTCATGATACACCTCTCCAATAGGCCTTTCAGGGAGTTTTTTTCTGACTATTTTACTTTAATGATATCTCCTCTGAAGCGACATTGAGATCCTTGGTTTACATATATTCAGGCATAAAGACACTCACAACACACATGCAATAGTATGAACAGAAATAACATGGTTTATTAACCACAAGATCATTCTAAACTTTGCAGAATAAGAGGGAAAGATTATTTTAAGGAATACTATTTGGAGCTATCATGATTAATACTTGTAGGACTTGAAGGAATCCTGATGCAAGAGAGAAAGTTGTGGAAGTGTGATAAGCCTGTGATAAAGCCTCCTGCGATCTCAGGGAGATAGCTGGACCTATCAAGACTTTTAAGAGTTACCTCCTATTGAGTTGAGGAGTAATGGACTTTATCCTCTAGTTACTGTTAAGAGAGGGAGGATAATAATTGAACAAGCTCATTTTCTTTTGCTGGGTTGAACAAAGAAAATAACTTAGGATTTTTGTCTCAAACACTGACAAGACTTAAGAAAATTAGTTCTTCAGTCATGAAATGGGCCTAAGGTGACCACTATAGAATCTACTCCAGGGCAGTACACATGCCAATCAGGTCCACACACATTCAACGCCAAGGGCATTCTATGGTTCCTGGAATCTGAAAGTCTGCCAAAAGATGATGTCATTATTAAGAAAATAAATATATTAATCACGTCTACATTCATCAGCCATTCAAGATTCCCCTCAGTCTCAGCTAATATCCGTGAGCATCAATGCTATACCGGGTAGAGAATCCAGACCTTCATTTCTGAGGCGCTACTATATCTTCTCAAGATTTGTCACCTGGAATAGCTCATTTACTATCAAAATGAATAAGAATGTTTCAGGAAATGTTCCAAGAGACTTCTTGGACGGCAAGAATGTTATTTACTTCCCATGTAAGACCCATCTCTCCTTATCTTGACGAACACAGTCACTTAACCAGGTTGGCAACTCCTTGATCTGCAGGCCAGTCTCACCTAATGCTGAGTGTTTCAGTAATATGTTGCCGAAGAGTGAGTTTTAATGAGCATCTCATTATATTGCCTCCTGAAGATTTTCCACTGTGCTAGCCAAGGTTTCTGAAATCACAGAATTTGGAGTTATATCAGAATGAGAAAGACAAATTCCCTAATTTGTTCACCAAGAATGATGACCCACCAAGCCCCTTCTTTCACAGCAGAGTTCTGGGACTCTTGTATTCTATTATTTTAGGGTAGAATAACACATGTGGTTATTGATTTAAGGCACCCACAATATTCCCAAAGTACCTAACACTGCTAAAAAAGGTCTATGATGGGATAGTGAATTTTGTGAGGATAACCAGTGATCTAATGTTATACTACATAGAACCTCACATCAATAATTCAGATAGTCTCAAGCCATGGTCCTGGCCAAGCTCCACTGGCAAGAAATGCAGTATCTCAAAGTATACCTCAAAGAATTGATTTAAAGACTGAGAAACGTACACCAAATTCTTGTTGATTTTCAAAGGACTGATTCTGTATTTAATGCTCTGATTTCGCCTCTGTTGCTCAAAGCCTTAAAAGTACTAAGTGGGGGGGGGGGTAACTAGTTCAGGCTTCATCAGTGGAGATCCTTAATGTGTACCTAGTTCACAGCCACAACTCAGTCAAACAGCTTGCTCTGGTTCAAAGCCCAGTGTGCCAATACAAGGGCACTTAACATGAGTTTACCATGTCCTTTGGTCTGGTTCTTTCATGTTACAGGTGCTGTGACTCTTTTCTTATTGGGAGAACCAGTCAGTGAAAGCCTCTTCCCCTTCATAGCTGTATTAAGTAGGTTGCGCAAATACCTCATTCTCAGAACAAGACACACACACACACACACACACACGCACGCACGCACGCACACACACACACACACGCACACACGCACACACACACATGCACACACACACGCACACACGCACACACACACACGCACACACACACGCACACACACACACGCACACACACACACACACACATACATTCTTGTTCTTCTTTCAGTGCCTCAATTGCCAATCTAGCCACTATTTTTTTCTGTCCATTTTTCTACATTATCTATATTGCTATGATCTCAGGCTACTGTTCCTTCCACTTAAACTGGACGATCAAGGTCACTATTTAACGTTCTGGCCACTAGAATGACTTTGTTTGTAAAATGGCTTTCTGTGGTCCTCCTAACTAGAATGCAATAAATACCAGTCTATATTCAGTTTGCATATCTGTGTATGTTCATATGTCATACATGAAGAGATTCATATATTAGTTGTTCTCTATCATGTTGTCATTTGACATGGGACTAGATCAAAGTTGAGAGGGGGCAGACAAAGAGCAGGATGACAAGAAAACCTTGTTCTCAACATCTCTGGTAAAGATTGTATGTGCCTCTTGACCTGCCCTTATCCAACTCTACCTGTATCAGTTCCATCTTAGACTGATTACTGCTGCCCCAACATTGTGACATGGCAAGCTGGCATGAACCTCATACACACAGTTCTGGTTATCTGCCCTCCGGATATCCTACAGGAAAAGGCTGTCTTTATCAAAGGCCAAAAACATGAGAAGAAATGCTTTTTAAAAAGATGATGAAATTCTTTGATAAAGACATCATGGTCTTAGTTTGCAACACTAGTGTTTTTGAAGTTATCTGTCACTGAGAGTATATGTCTAACCCACAAGTATAACATTTAGCAGTGTTTCTCTCATAACTCCTAATGAATATAAAAAGTCAAGCTTAATAACTTGTTGCATCTATATTCCTGACCCCATTAGGTAGAGGGGAGATCTTGGGGACTCTCATCAGTAGTGTTGACACTTACCCAGGATTAAGATATCATGAGACCAGGAACAGAGGGAAATGCTACAGATTTCATTGGCAGTTAAATTATAACCATTCTAAAACTGTTGAATAAAATATTCTAAAGTATTATCAGAATTCTTTCCGTTTCTTTCTGCTCCTAAAATGAAAGTCAATGTTCATTGCAATTAAGAGTTTAAATTGGGAGGAGAAACAAGCACAAAAATCGGTCACATGATTTTGTTCAATAAGAACAAGGGGAAAAATAACAGACAATAAAAATCACATCAAAGTCAGAGCCAGACACACATTGTCCACAACTTTCCTTTTTTTCTCCTTGAGGTTATAAAACCATATGAGTTTTCTCTGCCTCTATTACAGAACTGTTTACTCTGCATCTGAAACCAAATAAGGAAAGCCTTTCAGTTCTGTTTACTTAAAGATGTTAAGCATCCCTAGCCCATATGAGTGATGCTATTGTCTTCTAATTGGAAAGGCATTTTGTGTTTACCAAAGGTACAGTGAGCTAAAATCCATAACTTAGCAGAAGCCTAAATGAATACTTGGAGGAAAAATAGAGCATTATTTAAGTGGGATTCCATATGATATTGTATTCTAGAAGTTAAGACTAAGGAGCAAACCTTTGAGAGGGAGTTTCCTGTCCTCAAAGAAACGTGAATGTTATTATAGGAGTCTGAGCCCTGCAGACTTCAGTTCACTGTAGCAAAAGGGCTCTGAGAAAGATAAAATCATCTGTATTATATTATGAGCAAGCAGGCCAGTTGAAAAGGGACATTGAGTATGCAATGTGGTAGATATTAGCAAACACTTAAGAGAAACCACAGGGAAAAAAAAAAACCTTGTGCATTGGCCTGGAGTAAGCCTTCAGCATCTGTTCAGGCCCTTCAGAGTCTTCACTGCTGAGAACATAAGTCGGTTTGTTGGTCATTCCTCTGAACTTGAAGCCAGATGAGCAAATCCGAGCCATTTTATGGTACAATCATTCAAATCATTCCAGTATGTTACAAAACTTTTTGCCTTTGCCTTGAGCTTCAAAAAGAATTAGGCGGTATTTGTAACACTTCACACATTCCAAGGAAACGATTGGATCCAATTGTGAAAGTTTTCAAGCTCTGATGAATTTTCTAGTATAAAATTTAGGTTAAGCATCCGACTTAACATGACGCTTTGCTCCGGAACCACAGAACTAAAGTACAGTAGAGCAGTGATTCATCATTTTATTGGATTTGCTATTGTTTTATGTTTATAGCATTACTTGTGGCTGTTTATTATTTTATAATAATGAATACTTAACTATTAAACGAAACTAGTCTTTTGATAGACTCATGACAAGCTTCATTTAAAATCAATTGAGTTTATGATGCACAGATGTCTATGATGTAGAAATGAAGACACAAAGAAGAAATTTTATATATCAAAAAATTTTAAAGTCATATACATATGTGTGTATGTGAATGTGTTTATGTGTGTGTGCACATGTATCTATATATGCCTATATTAAAAAGCTAAGAATAATGAAGCAGATACTTACCTTATTTCACAGCAGGAATGTTTCTTCCTAACCTTCAAATATTGGGTTTATTTGGTTTGACAGAGAGGAGCATTGTGCACACTAGGCAAGCCCTCTACCGCTATTCTATACAACCATTTATGAAGTACCTCTTTATACATAATCCTACTTATCACAATCTTCCTGAGTATTCCTATTCCACTGGCAAATTATTTCATGCTCAGAAGAAAGTGATTCTGAGGAAGGCCCATCTCTCACAAGCCTAAGGGGGCTAGTGTTTGCTGCTAGTTCAGACCTTCACAGACACTCTTTATCTGTCAAACTGATGCTGCCTAGGAGGGGAAAAGATTAAGAAGACGGAACCAAAAATGCAAATTACCTGGAAACTAGGTCTTCATGTTTATCCTGGACATTTTCAGGGATATTGAGGCTAATTTGTTTTCTGTATATTAGCAGCTAGAAATACACATGTACGCACACATACAAACACACATGCATGCTCGCACACACATACACGCATGAACATGCACACACGCACATGCATACACATACATGCATGTTGATGCTATATACATGTACCAGGCTTTCTTTTAGATCACCAACCGTCTCCCAAATCCTGACACAGAGACTTTTTATTAGTTATAAATGTTCAGCCTTATCTTAGCTCTTACTCTGGTTTTGCCTTGGGGGGCTTTTTAAACTTCCTTCCTTCCTTCCTTCCTTCATTCCTTCCTTCCTTCCTTTCTCTCTATATGTCCTACTTCCCTAGAACTCTTGTCGTCTGTCTGGCAGCTATCTGGCTTCTTTCCGGTCCCTGGTGTGTTCCTCATTTTCCCTTGATCTCTTTTCTTTCTTCTCATTTGCCTAGATTTTTCCTCCTACTTATTTGTTCTGCCTGCCACCTCCACCTATCTATCTCCTGCCTCGCTATTGGCCAATAAGCTTTTATTAGATCAATCAGGTGCCTTAGGCAGGCAAGGTGAAATAAATGTAACACATCTTTACATCCTTAACAAAGGTGCGTAAACAAAGGTGACACATCTTTGCCTAATTAAAATAACATTCCACAACAAATTTCATATATGCATATGTAATATATATGTGTGATAGATATATGTATATGTTTGTGTATGTGTATTTGTTTACACGTATAAGTACCCGTGCATGTATATGCACTTATATGTATATGATGTATATGCACATGTATGATTATTATCAGTTGATGTGCTGCGTTTCTTACTATGGAGAAGAGGGAAAAAACATAGTCAGGAAAACTAGGTCTCCATCATTTTCAGTTTACTGAGCAGATGACCTTGAATGCTTTTCAAGCAGCTGCAACCGTTGGATGCTTAGTTGAACCCTTAGAAATCACACAGGGAATTAGTGTTTCCTGATTTCAAGGAAACGGCAAAGAAATGGCTGCTCTGACTCTGAACTACAAAAGTCTAGTTCCGGATGTCAGCATTTCTTTAGGGACTAGCTGAGTAAGTAGCTGACTCACATTTGCAAAAGGAAACAGCTTTGCAGTAACACACTGATAATCCAGGATTGAAGGCTTATGTCCAGCTCTGGCAATAGACTGGGCCAAACTAGCATCTTCCTCCAGGGATCACTTCAGGGATCCAGAGTATCTTCCTCAGGAGGGGAACGGGAGGACTACTTACAACAGAATCTCCAGGCAGACTGTCAGAGTAAATCCCTTATGGCAGCTATTTAGTATTACTGTTATTATTATTATTGTGTGTGTGTGTATCTTTGTGTGTGTGTTCTGAGAGTATGGACACACAGGTACAACAGCATATATGACCTGTGGCACCTGTGTGGAGGTCAGAAGACAGCTTCATGGAGTCTGTTGTCTGCCCCCTTTCACCTTGCTGAGTCTGGGTCTCTACTGCTTCAGACACTGTTCTCTGACATCTAAGCTTGATGATCCAGAATGGAAAGGCTATAATTACAGATTCATACCACTGCATAGAACTTTCCTTTAAAAAATAAAGTGGATTCCAGGGATCACACTGGAACTATCAGGTGTGTGTGTGACAAGCACTTTACTCAGCTAAGTTATCTTCCCAGTCCATGTCCACATTCTGTAAATCCACCTTACCTTGCCCACCGACATTTCAAGCCTTGGGAGCTCCCTTTTCACACCGAACTTTGGAAGTTAGTCTGTGGCTCACTTATATACTAAAAGTATTTAACCTCCATTTGAAACCATTTTAGGGTATCGTATACAAGGATGTAGAGTCTTCTGGTATGCTAAACAAACACCACAAGAATTCAGAGGTCCTGAGAGTTTTCCCAAGATTCTCTTTATCTCACACAGAGAAGAAAAGGTATTAGAAAACTTGAATGACCCACCAATGGTCACGTGGCTACGAAGTCTTTAATTTGAGATTTAAAATAGCATAAGAATATTGGCTGCAAAGCCTGACCGTACCTTCTTTACAATGTTGCCTTAAAACTGATTAAGACTGGAGAATGTTTGAGACCAAATTGTCTAAGCTTGGTCTTTTATTTTTTAATGTTCTTACCTGGATCTTCAAGTCTTCCATGGAAAACGTCACAAAGAAGTCCAGAATTCAGGTGGAATTATAGCTACAACTGCGCTCTTTCAATGTCAACAATGGATGGCATTACCCTCTACATGAAGAGTGCTTTTTTCCCCAAAATATAAAATATGGGATTACAAAGGTTCATATTACACACACTATAAGCATTAACTGCAAGTGGAAGTTTAATAGCTAGTTTTGGAGCCAATTTTTGCTATGGCAATTTTCCTCCCTTTTTGTGTTCTTCGACCATTTCTGCAGTCTAATTTGGTTCACAAGCAAATTATACCTTCAAATGACTTCATTTAGCCTGGGCAAGTAGGCAGTTGAGAGTCATTTCAAATTTATTTCCTGTCGATTGCCTTTTGAAGAAAATTCCTAGAACTGTATCCTGTGCCCCCATCTCCCTGTAGCAAGGCACTGCCAAAATTTGAATTTGCAGGGTGCCCTTAAAAACTGGGACACCACACTATAAGATATTTCTAACCCCATCAAAAAAAGAAACAGAAAAAAAGAAAGAAAAACATTACTTCAGTGACTTATCTATAGGTGATATGATTTCTAAAGAGAAAGGAACTGAGGGCTCTGGGAAGATGGCTCAATGCTTAAAACAAGTGCTTGTTATTCTACAGAACCCAGGTTCAATCCGCAGCACTCACATGTGGGTTTACGACTGTCTATAACTCCAGTATCAGGGAATATGATATCTTCTGACCTCGGGTACCAGGCACTTGATACACAAGGGAGCACTGATATACAAGCAAACAAAACATCATTACACATAATACAAAATAAGATTTTTAATTAAAAAGTATGAAAGACAAACCGACAAAGGGGCAAGGTCAGAGTCTTGATTCGAGCTTTTCCACCAGCTCGTTGTGAAAGTTTAGTAAATTTTGTTTATTTCTTTGGTTTTCTGTTTATACAGTAAGCAGGTAAAATCAGGTAAATAATCTAATCTTCATATAATATTGGATAATGAAATGAAATATATAATAGGACTTCGCATCCACATGGATTTGTGTAGCATTAATTTTGTATTCACTAATAATAAAAGAGGAACACATCAAATTGGATAAGGGATAAGAGAGAGGTCAGGGAAGAATTGGAGGGAGGAAGGAAGGTGGGGTGGATATGAACAAAAATATTGCATGCAGGTATGAAGCTCTCAAATGGTAAATTAAAAATTAGAGATTTTAACAGCTAAAACATTTCTCCTACAAGTTATGGAATATTATTTTAACTGGATGAAGATGCGTTTCATTTGTTCATGCTGCATGTTCATTACTTTACCTGTGTAAAAGTGTGTTGTTACATTTGTTTCTTCAGCATTTATTTAATGATGTAAGGATTATTACATGTGTTTGTGCTGCATCTGTTTAAGTACATTACGTAAAGATACCTTACTTTTGTTTCACCTTGCTTGTCTAAGGCACCTAATTGGTTTAGTAAAGAGCTAAACATCCAATAGCTAAGCAAAGAAAGGATAGGCGGGTCTGGTGAACAGAGAAAATAAGTAGGAGGAAAAATCTAGACTCAGAAAGAAAGGGAAGGAGGAGAGAATAAGAAAAATTCCTCATTTAGCCAACAGCCAGTAGACACAAGAAGCAGTGACAGTAAAATTTACAGAAAGAAATTTTAAAAAGGTAAAAAGCTCCGAGACAAAAGCAAGATGAATAGAAACAGATTAATTTAAGTTAAAAGAGCTAGCCAGAAATAAGCCTAAGCTAAGCTGAGCATTCATAACTAATAAGAAGTCTCATGTTATGGTTTGGAAATTGGTTGGTGCCCCACCCCCCAAAATTAGCCTGGTACATGTACCTGGTGGCATTATAGCTGTGTGACATCACAGTGCAATACATCATTCATGCAATTATGGTGATGCCCATAAACAAACACTACTTCACAATTCGCATGAAAATATAGCATTTACATAGCTACTATGTTTAGCCCATATGCATTATATAAAACAAACATGTTATTAGTTTGTGTATTTAAAAAAAACTGTATCAATTAATTGTACAGTTTTCTAAAAGGGGATCGTTACATGACATATGAAATAATATCTGGACCCATTGATGACATCCACCTCTACCATAAAACTTTCATGTACATAGCAAATGTGTCAGAGAATACATCCATCTTCTCTTTGGATTAGCCATGGAATGGGTAGATCTTCATCTGAAATTAAACAGACATTTCTTTCCTGTATTGCAGTTTCTGGCTTGTGTGTTCTAAAAGAAAAACCATTTAATAGACAAGGCAAACATCTAGTTCCCACAGGAAAGCCTGAGAAACAGTGGGAAGAGTAGAAAAAGGAATAGGCACTTGGTCAAGTTATGATCAATCTTGTGAATGAATATGTAAATAAATGGGTGCTCAACAAAACCAAACAAGCCAAATGCAAAGTAATTACTTTCAGGGAATTTACCAATCTACAGATCTTTTTTGTCAAATAGATGATATGAAGTGGCATTTTTCAAGACCTTATCACTTTTGCTTTGCTGTTTTTTATTTTATATTACCATTTAGTTGACACCAAACAATGGGCTTCATTATTCCATTTTTATCCATATGCACTATTTCTCTTTGCTTCCTATCATTTTTTAAAGAATTTAATTTATGTTAATCTCCACAGTTCTTTGAGATAAGTACTAACGTTATCATCTGCTTATCAAGGAGGATTTATGGTCCAAGAAAGTTGCACAAACGGCTTAATTTATCTCTTTCATTATTGGTGGGACCAAAATTAGAATTTGACATTCTGTCTGTTGAACAACTGCTTATCTGGGAGAATATATTCCCTGTAATTTTCAAGATAATCAGAAAAGAGTAAAAAGAAAAGAATGCAAAAATTAGAAATTTCCTGTACAGCAATTTTGAGTATGATGAGCCTAACTGAATGATTATAAATATTTTATAGAAATGAGAATTTACTTCTGTAAGAATCCTTTATGACATTTCCCTTGAAACAGGTCATTTAAAAGAAGAAAGGGAAGGCTAAAAGACAACAATGAAGGGAGCTCTCTTAAAAGATAGCCTTTGAACTGGACTCCCACCTAATTCTAGCAAGCCCTATCTCCATAGCATGTAACACACTCCAAAGCAAAAAGAATATTCATCCATGTGTAAATGGCAAGAAATATCACAATAGTAATAATGTCTTGCTAATTCACTGTGCTAGAGTTGACATTACAATGGGCTTATTTAGTTTACAAAGTCTAAGCCTTTTCCCAAACATAAATTAGAAACAGAACTGTATTGTAGGTTCTTTTCTAACTTGGCCATATCAGAATTATTCCCCACATCATAGTGTCAGGAAATAGAGAAAATAATCTATCCTTATTGATTCATCAACTGAAGGAAATGCACCCAAATCCAGGCACTGCATTAGAGTCACGCCTCTGCATTCTAGTGTGACTTCATTCTCCATTATGTTTGGAAATATCCTGTCTATGGAAGGACACAGATGAGAGCACTGAGTCTTATCCATATCTTGATGAAGGAAAAGAACAGTCAGTGTAGTGGCTCACCAAACATGTAGCCATAAAAATGAAAAAAACTAGTCATTGATTCAATGCTCAACAGCAAACTGTTTATAAATATTTTTTTCATTTTATCGTAATATGTTTGGCTAATGTTTTATTTATTCTCAAGAGTTTTACAATGATGTACCTTGTGTTTGGGATATAATAAATGGTTGAATTGTATGAAAAGAATATTTTTGTGGTTTTGAAGCCTAGTAGATTTGTTTTAACATTTCCTAATATTTTCAGACCAAATTTGGCAGTAACTTTCTAAAACAATTGTGTTTCTAGAAAATTATGTTTTCTGAGATCCTAGTTAACAGTAAACATAGTATGAGACCATGGATTTAATGCAAACTCTAATTATTTGAGTCACCCATCTTCCTTAATACAACTATCCATACCAAGTGAAGCCTCAGTTTCCCTACTTTAGAGGAAAGATGCAAGACAAGCTTTCTTTAGAGTTATTGAGGTCTAGATGAAGCAATAATATCATTATTACATTTAACACCTGATGGAGACTAAAATCTTCACATATAACATTAATTTAGTTAACTGCCTTTTCTAGTTAATAATAATTTTCTTTTAGATCTATAATAATTCCTGTATAAAACAATTCCAGCTTCCTTAAATGATTATTTTTACTTCTTTTGATGCTTAGGAGAGGATGTGTAAGTGATGATGGCTTTGAAATGAAGTCTAATACTAATTGTGGGGCCATCACAAGGTAGTGGATTTGAAGAATTGAGTTTGTTCTCTTTTTCTTTGTATTCCCCATTTCTTGAAAGAAACTAACTTCATGGCACTTGTGTTTAGAAAAGAGGGCATTTATATTTAAAAACAAAACATGTAGCAGTCTTACTTGGAGATTTTTTTGGTTTTGTGTTTCTTTGTTTGCATGTTTGTTTGTTAAGAAATATCCATGCCGATTTCCAAAGTAGAAGGACCAGTTTACATTTGCATCAGCAACTTATGAGGGGCAAAGGTCACTGAGAAGGGAATCAGGAAAGCTATAAACTAAAGCTAAGCATAATCTCATGTATGTATTAAAATGCTGTCATGAAAAACATTATTCCTTAAGCTAATCTAAAATAATAACATAATAAATAAGAAAGAAAAATCAAACAAATGTAAATCTCATGATATTAACTTGCTCGTGGGAAGATTGTGTAGTAGTTTCCTGACCTACATTTTCTAAACTATTTTCGTTTCTCTAGTGACAAAAGCTCAAAATTAGCTCAAGTTAATCATAGAATATGTAAACAAAGAATAGAGTGAAATTAACTAGACTACACAGAGCTTAGCCATATCCTCAATAACTTTAAGTTTGCTAGACGAACGGAGACATGATCAATTGTACAAAAAGAGCCAAGTAAGCAATCTTCTGGCTTTTCCACCATCATTAGAAGAAAAGGTCATGTGTGCCACTCCAGCCTAACTTTTGGGAGAGCTATCCTTGAGACCCACAGAAATGGAATGAAAGGTACATATGATGGTGGAATTTCTGACTTGGTTTCAAGCAACGTTGTGTGAAAAGATAGAAGTCTTTTGAAGTTGTTTTCATATTGAAGGTCATAAGAATTTTATCCCCAAAATAGAAAGATCTTATATCTCCAAAATAGACTGTAGGTAGGTCTGCTTACCAAGTGACGTCCTGCGTGATAGCTATTAGCAAATACTTTCTACTATGACAGATTACACCATGATGAAATGTCTGGGGATCTTCTCTAGTTTAGTGGAAACACGGGTTCTTCAGTCCAGTGATGATCTGAATACTGGGATAGACTATATGAATTGTTGGAGCAGTAGCATGTGAAAGCAGGTGACATAAAAAGCACTTCCAATTTGTGTTCCCTGGATATGTACCTTACAACACTATATATTGTATATGTGTGCATAAATATGTGTGTGTTATATACATATGTTGTATGTGTGTGTATGTGCTTGTGTGTGTGTGTGTGTGTGTGTATTATATACCTTATAACACTCTTCTGGGCTACAGATAAAAATTATGAAAGGAGATAAAGCCATCCAGATCTAAAGATTCAAAAAGAGTTGAACTCAATCTTGAATGGTATTCCCTCAGCCAACACCTAGACGTGAGAGTGAAAAATATCATAATTAAGGTCATGAAGTTCTGAAGTGATTTGGTCCATAGCAAAGTTAACTGAAATACTCTACATTAATGTAGGTCTTTGTATTTACATTTTAACAGATATGTAGCTTATTATTAATTGTATTTTACTGTCCTAATATTAAACCAATATGACAATTTTTTGATATGTTACAAGTTGAAAGTATGAGTTTAGTACTATCAAGCAAAGGTTAGATGCTATAATAAAGAAACCCCAGCAAATATGATGGTTCTTGTTTATTTAATAAGACAGGATAGATAGTTGAGGGTCGGTCTGTAATTTAAAAGTTTCATTGAGAGTAACCTTTGTTTCATTAAGTTCTGAAGATAAAAGAGCATAAAGAATGTTTCATGTTATAATTCACAACTAGATATTGTGTACGTAGTTTCTGTTATACTTTATTGTGTAGAATTTGTTTAGACAGGCATATCTAAGTATAAAAAAGAAGAAATATATATTAATTAAATATCTCTCCTCAAAAGGTTGTAGATACACTTTTGTCGATTAGAGAGATATCTCTGCTCTACCACATGTGGCTCACGTCTACAGCAGGGGAATTTCTGACAAAGCACCCTTTGCTGCTTTACTTGGGAGTTTTCCTACTAGGAACCATATTACCATTGCCATCTCTGTTGTTTTGTATCCTCTTTTGCTAAGCCCTTCCTAACTCTAGACACTTGACAATCACTTATTACAGATAATCATCACTCTGAGTATGAGAAATACAGTTCTCACAAATAATTATATGAGACCAGGCTATCAAGTCTTAAAATGTTCCCCTATATGTCTATGTACATTCAAGTCCATCTTAGCTAGTTGTAAGTGTATAAGAGAATTAACAACACACACACACACACACACACACACACACACACATTGTGATATTGACAGTAGCAATCTTGTGTGAAAAGATAGAAGTCTTTTTGGGTTGTTTTCAAATTGAAGGTCATAAGATTTATATCCCCAAAACCAAATTTCAATAGTCAAAGGTAATCAATGCAATGAAAAAAATTTACTTAATTGAAACAGTTCTGCTAATCCTTTAAAAATAACTCTTTGACGGCTGACTACCATTTACATTTCAGTTATGTTTATCACTATAGCCTGATAGATATACATTTAATAAACAAAACAAAATCATGAGCCTAGCTACTGAAAAGTTGCTTCTAGGATTGTACAGTGCTTGGCTTTTACTGATGACCAAGGCAAGTTAATAGCACATGAATCAAATCATCTATGTATAAGAGCTTCTAAGATAGAAAAAAAACAATAGGAATTATTAGATCTTCAGACTTTAAATGTGAAAAATCCAAATCAAATACATTCTCTAGCCTTGTTCTTATCGTCACCCATTGCTATAATTGCTCAAGTTGTTTGTATGTTTGTAGCAATTTGAAACTTTACTACATCCTATCATAAATGAAGTCAAAATCAGAGACTCAGGGATTGATAAGGATTACATAAACCACCAGCCATTCAAGGCAGGCTTTGATTTCTTTGCCTTCATTTATGAAAACCCTATTCGTGCATAGCACCTTCATCTTAGAAGGAAGCTAATTATGACAGGAAGTTCTAGAGAGAGGCTCTGGAAGACTCAGAAGTAAACAATCCAAAGGCCTCAATAAAATCCCTAAAATAAAATAGTTACACTAGATCCCTACTTCTCCCAGCTTATGTAAGAAGTAAAGACAGTTGAGGGACAGTTTCACCAAAGATGAGTCACCTAGAAGAGACATACATCACTGGAGCTGCATGGAAGAAGCCCAGGCTGGCTGAGGTACCTAAAATAGAGACTCTTCACCTGTCGAGTTGCCTGTATGCAGTGAAATCCAGGTTCCAGCTTTCTAAAGTTGGGTGGAGATTAGTGATGCAGCTGCATGTCAGTAATTCCAGTTCATTTTACAAACTCCTCCTCTTCATTCCTCTTTGCAACCTAATTACACTATTGATTCTCTTAAGGCTTCAGTGGTATCTTTGCTTTTGTCTGTTGCTGTTTCCATCTCAGGTGAGTAGACTTTTGTTACATCTCTTCAAAAGAAGCATTGCACAGCACTTTGCAATTCCAGTTCCCGTTATTAATTTTTCGCGAAAGAAATGAGCAGATAGGCTGAATAAACAGTATCCTAAGCACAGTCCTAGACACTAAGAATTCAAGGATGATTAATGCTATAAATACAGTATAAATACCTAGACTATCAAAAAATTTGCAATAATCATTCACTTTTAACCAGTATTTATTAAAGAAAGAAATATAGAAGTACTAGAGGAAAAAGACCAATATAACACAGGAAAGAAATGGGGAAAAATATGAAATGACATATTCCTTCCAAGTCCATGCAGAGATTAAGATATGTGTTTAAGCATCAGGATTAACACAACACATGACTCACTGAATTTTGTTGGACAGGATGCATCTGGAGCAGAGGAACATCCAGAATCCCAGGCACAAAGGCTCCTGATGTGGGATTCCCCTCTGTATGCTATGAACGCCACTGGTTAATAAATAAACTGGCTTGGCCTGATAGGACAGAGTAGAGCTAGGCGGGGGAAACTAAACGGAATGCTAGAAGGAAGGAGGCAAATTCAGGGAGATGCCATATACCCGGGCCAGAGACAGATGCTGGATTTTACCTGGTAAGCCACAGCCTCGGGGCTATACACAGATTAAGAGAAATGGGCTAAATTAAGATGTAAAAGTTAGCCAATAAGAAGCTCTCCCCTCCCGTCCCCTCTTCTACCTTTCTTTCCTGTCTCCTCTCCTTATCTCCTCTTCCCACTTTTTGTCTCCCCCTCCTCCCCACTCTTCTTTTCTCCTTTCCTATTTACTCCTCCCCTTACCTTTCATCTCACCCTGTCTGTCTCTCTGGATCTGTCTTTCTTACGAACCCACATCAAAGAAAAGTATATTCATGCCAGATAGATTCTTAAGGGAGAATGAATAGTGGAGCTATTTATGTTCCTTGCAAGGAAACATTTCAAGAAGAGTAGCAGTGACAGTGAACTGAAATTGGAGAAGTAGAATGTGTGGAGAACAGCAATACACAAGCAGACAAAGACTCATTTTATTATTGCAAGTTTTGTCACTTATTTTTCCTAGCTCTCTCCAGCATTTGAATTGTTCAAAGAGGAAGTCATTCAGCTTAAGCATGACATGGCTCCTAGCTATTCTCTTTCAAAATATCTCTCATTGTGTTTGGATGACACACAAGCCAAATTTTTAATGGTGTCATTTTTCTTTGGCTGGAGGGTCTAGCCAGGAGAATGCAGGAGTAGACATTTTCCTCTGTCCTCCATTTCTAAGACCAGAGCCTCCTGTTTTCTGTAGCAAATGCCGGATACCTCCAGTTCCTCCATTACTCCTCCAGACTTACCTTAACAAGCTACGATTCAGAGATTTTTTTTTCTTTTTTAAAAAAGTGGAGATATCCAAAGAAAACTTGGATGAAATGGTCAATAATCAATTTTATGTTCAAGACAATTGTGTTCCCAGGGCAATAGTTGATTTTTTTTTCCCATTAACTGGAAGATGAACCCAGTGATATGATCATGTTTTCATGTGTCAAACTACCAAGATAATTAAGAAAAATAATCCGAGAAAATGAAGCTTTGCTTGGAATACTGTGAAGTATTTTCTTTCATTGTATTCTGTATTACTGGCCCCACTTTAAAAGTGAAGATATTAAATAACAATTGAAGACATAACAAGAGGACATAGAGCCAATTTTCAGTCCATGAAAGAAGAAATGGTCTTGTAAGATAGAAAGATTGGGCTATTGCCTTACCTCTGCTACTTTTAATCTGGAAAATCCTAGAGAAATCCAAGCCTGGACATTTGATACTTCACATTTAAGACAAAGATGTTAACTCTGAGCCAGTGTCAGGAGGGAGGGATAAATCAGATGTTCTGCATAGTCTTTTCCAACCATCGTGGAACCAGGAGTATGGGGAGAGCAGTAAGGGGTCGGGTAATAGGAAGATGAGCACAATCAAAAATTCATGTTTGAAAATGTCATTATCAAATCCATTATTTTGTAGCACTAATATATGTTAATCAAAATAGGAATCTGAATCTAAATGCTGCCTAATGCTGAGAGACACAAGTGACCACTACTCTGTCTCCGTGACAAGTGATCTCAAAGCCCCAAAGGCTTCCTCCTTCTGCCAAGCCCCCTGTAGTTGGATGATGAAAGATTCTTAAGACTAGCCATTGTAGACTGTATTCATTTGGCAAGAGGGTGCAAATTTCTGTTTCTAGCAGGATGTGTATGTATCTTTACCCCACTATATCCACCCCCAAGAACAAGAGTGTCCACATAATATGCTTCTGCAAGGAAACAGGGACAGAAGTGGTTGAGTTTCTCAAGAACATACTGAGTAATGAAGAATAAGGGGGCCAATTTCAGGCTAAACAACCACTGATGTCTGTTCAGGCCTAAGGGTTTTCTGAGGGTAGAACTTTCAGTGTGAAAATCTGAGGTTTCTCAAGGAAACTGTTCAGATATATTTACTTTGATTTTTATTAACGAAAACTCCCCAAGATATAATGCTGTCCTCTGGCTGCTTGGAATATTTTGCCAAATCTTTTATTTATTTCATTACATGTCACCTTACCAACCTCATGTCCTAGTTCCTTCTGGGAAAGATTGTGGAGGAAGGGTAAAGAGATGGCTCAGAGGTCAAGAGCACCTCCTCCACAGGACCAGAGTTAGTTTCTGAGCACTCACTACTAGCTGGTCATAATTGCCTACAACTCCAGCTTGTTTCTGACCCCCTTAAGTATCTGCACATATATGACTTGCTCTTACACCCAAATAAAATAAATCTAAGAAGTGTATAGAAAACAAATCAAATAAATAATAATTCACATAAGGTCATCTCTTTTTGACCCCATTATAATTTAGCAGGCTCCTTCAAGGTGTTACTTCAAAGCAATATTTAAGTGGAAACATGTGAATGAGATGTCTGAAGATTGTGAGAAAATAGCCAGTCATGTTAACACCATGTATACCAACACTGTGCCATAAAAATAATTTTCAATTTGCACATAATAGATCTAGCTTCAATTCTACCTGGTAGATCTGTGTCTTTAGGAAGCCATTCTGAGTTTAAAACAAAGCAAAAAATGAAATAAAAACTTGTCACAGGTCACACCATTTTGGGCTGCAATATGTGAGGCACCCTTTTGGGGTGACACCTGTGGGCATCCTTGCTATGGCAAGTTTGTACATTCCAGAAAAAGGGGGCATGAGAATTAGAAACATTAGGTAGGAAGAACATAGATAAGAAAGAAACACAGAGACACAGGATAGTAACAGGAGGGTAACTTGGCAAATACTGAATGCTAAATTCCTTCCTTCTGAGTTCTGAATCCACCCATGTTCAATTTTCCATACATTTTTATACCCTCATACTAAGAAGGCAAAAGATTGCTTTAACATAATACAAAGGACAACCAGAACAGTTACTTGTTTCAATAGTGAGACATTAAGCCATTAATTCCTGAGAAAAGAATTTCATGTCTGGGCAGGAAACACACCCTAGATCAAGTATCCTATAGGCAATCACTCTCTATGTCAAGCCTCCTATTTCAAAAGAAGGAGCAGAAGTATGCTTGGATTCTCTGACCTTTGGTCCGGATGGAACAGATCTACCTCTATGGGGCATCTAATGTCCAAAACACCAATTAGCCACACTCTAGGTCTTGTTTTGTAGCCACGCCTGTTGTTAACAACTTTGAAAGAACAATAATTAGCTCAAACTCTCTGACCTTCAAACAAGGAATAGGCTCACATTTTGGGGTCTCCACAGAAACTGCAACATTCCTAAAACTTCTGCAAGATAGTAATGTTTGTATGAACTGTAATCATAAAGGTTGACCTATCATAAAAATCACATTCTAGAGCCGGGTGGTGGTGACCCTTTAATCCCAGCACTCAGGAGGCAGAGGCAGGTGGATCTCTGTGAGTTCGAGGCCAGCCTGGTCTACAAGTGCTAGTTCCAGAACAGGAACCAAAAAAAGCTACGGAGAAACCCTGTCTCGAAAAGCAAAAAAAAAAAAAAAAAAAAAACATTCTACCCTTGTACTAAATTTTAAACCATCAGCACTTCTCTTTGTGTATCTCACATCCATGTGCTCAAAAGAAAAGATGAGCCAATGACAGCTACCCCAGATCTACAAACAGGAACGTGAAGCTGACTTAAATCTAAGGAGGGCACTATGGTTTGACTCTTAAATGTTCCTCCAAGGATCATGGGCTGAAAGCCTGGTGGCCAGTGTCACGTTCTATTAGATGGTGGAAACTTTAGGAACTACTGGAGGTTAGGTCACTAGGAATGTGACCTTAAATAAGACTTTAGGACCACAGAGTCCCACCCCTTTCTTCTTGGCTGCCCGGAGTTGCGATTTTTGTTCTATCACACACTCCCTACCGTGATGTTCTGCTTCAACCATTCCTCCAAATGATTGGGCCCAATGATCACAGACTGAAATCTCTGAAGCAACGAGCTAAAATAACTCATTTCTACTTTCAGTTATTTTCTCATTTTGTCACGTGAGAGAGAAAAGAATAACTTGTCATCAATTTCAGCCTCCGAGCTAGTAGCATGCACCTCTATGTACAAAGGTATACCCGAGAGTTGTGAAAGCCCAGAGTGTCTCTTCATGGAGGAGGTCTCAGTCCTGAGTAACTCCATGCTAAGTTGGAGGAGGATTTTGAAATATGACACATTTCAAAAGATTTTTCCACACCCAGATATCCCTGCCATTTGCCTCATGAGACATAGATGCAGAAGATTAAAGAAATGAAAGTGAGGTCAGGGTGTTTCCCTACTAACGGCACCACTGTCCTGAAAGTTTGCTAAGACACCTAAAAGTTACAGCTCCGGACATGACAGTATCCTCCCCTTGACTCAGGAGGGTTTCTATAACTCCTGGGTCCAGTGGTAACAGACCTGCGGTGTCACTATATGGACAATACTCTGTCATCAATGTGTGGCTTCCCCAAGCTCCACCTAACCCCTTCCAAATAATCCATTCTGAGAATACTACTCGCCTACCTATTGTTCTTTCTTAATTAGCAAGAATCATTATTTCCTTTTATTTATAGTAATACTTCGTGTTGGTCATTACCTCATCTGAGTGAATGTTGTTGTTAACTCTGGGGTCCTTACCTGTGATGAAAAATAAATTAGTCTTGCCAGACTCTGTGGAAGTCTGATTTAATGAATGCTACTGAGCAGCTCAAAAACCAGAGTCTCCTGCCCTAGGCTTTACTGCAAGCTCAGTGCAGCTGAGCGCTGGATAGCTTCCAAAGCACCGTTTTAAAGGCCTGGCGTCTCTCTCTTAGACCTTTCCCAACATCTGTGACCATAACACATGTGAACAATCTGAGCCTTGCCAGTGTATTTCCTGGCAGGAACAACACGTGTCAGTTTTATTGCTCATTCAGACTTGGGAATTGAATTGAATGTAACAAATGCTTATTCAACCACAATTTTGTGTTGCTGTGCTGTAGAGAATAACACCTATTGTTATGAGGACAGAAAAACCTGAAATTCAAAAATTATTTCTAATTGTAATAACAACTATTAATTGTTACTTTCTATACGTCCAAAACTTTTACATTAATTCATTGCTTCATAGCATTTAATTGGAGCAAAAAAAAATAGTTAAAGGAAACAACTATTTCTATTTTTCATTAAAATAAATACTGAGAGTCAAAGATAAAACTTGTCATAGGGGGAGCAGCGATGATTTGGATCTAGTTTCACATCCAAAAGCAAATTCATCCACCTAATCCTTGAAAAAACTGGTGAGCACATGTTAGCTTCCAATCAGATCACATAACTGATCTTCAAAAATGACAGATGTCAATCTGCTCTCCAGGCCGTTCTCCTTTGAACAGCTAGGATATAAACAAAGTCACACCCTATTAATCTGTGGATTTCTGTCCAGGTAGCCCTGAGGTGTTTCATGCAGGGAGCAGCCATTCCCCTTCTCCGACAAGTCTCATGGTTTTGAGACTGATGGAAGAGACCCAGAAAAAAAAAAAAAAAAAAAAAACAGTAAGCTTTCATCCAAGTAAAAAAGCCCAGAAACCAGCCTCCTATGTAGTCTGGTTAGAGAACAAGGCTGCCTAGCAACATAGGCTTTGAAAGTCGAGTCTCTTTCAATGCAGCAGGAAAATATGACAGTTTGGAGAAAGGAGTGATCTCATCAGTTATAAAAAAAACATCCATTAAGAACAAGTCCAATCATCCGGCTCATTAATTTTATTTCAAGTTGTCACAAAGGCACATTTCCTTTCTATTATCACACATTCCTTCTGTGTATTTCTTGGTTACACACTCTGTGATAGGGCAATTATGATTCAGACATTTCCTGTTGAAGGAAAATGATACTCAAATGGAATTAAATAATTAACACTGCAATAAAGCTACCGCTGTCTTTGTCCCTGGCCAATAACCTAGGAAAGACTGTGAAATTCCAATTGCTAGTTCCTTTCTAACAAAAGGAGTTTGGTGTGTCAGCATTATTTATTCAAGAGTTAATCATCAAAATTCATTCTAAAAAAGAAAGCCCTCAAAGGACTGCCTTTGCTCTATGTTTTAAAACACAGGGCATACTTTGGTCTTAGCCTGAATGATCTCACTATTTGAATCTCAGAATGAAATTTAAATTTCAACTTAAAACTGAGTGTGATTTTGTAAAAGAATTCTTTTTCTTCTGAGTAGCACAGGCATGCAGATGGTCTGTGGTCATACTTTTCTATGGTGAAATTTGCCATCCAAGGCCCATACAAGTGGTAGGCATGGACAAACACATACACACACAATTCAAAAACAGAAGAAAAGAAACCTATCTCCTGCCTATTCTTGTTTTTTTTTTTTTTTTTTTTTTTTTTTTTTTTTTTTTTTTGGTTTTTCGAGACAGGGTTTCTCTGTAGCTTTTGGAGCCTGTCCTGGAACTAGCTCTTGTAGACCAGGCTGGTCTCGAACTCACAGAGATCCGCCTATTCTTGTTTTTATGTTGACCCAACATTTAAACAATGTCAGGAATGGATGGACAGTAGTCGCTGTGCATGCTAGAGCACAGAATCCAGGAACTAGGTGAGGATCCATTCCGGTGTTAACTTTGCATGCACCCCAGTCCTCCAAGGGTTGCTAGCTCTATATTTGCTCAACATAGCATGAAACATGCTTGATTTAGGACATGCACAAAGTGTGTGGTTGGTGATAAATAGCTTTCCCTGAATCTCCAGAATTTTAGGTATTTATTGGATGCATTAAAATTAACTATTAAAGATTAAATAACTTCATTTCCTAGAGCAGTATCTTACATCCTATGAATTCATAAACAGTGGTTTTCATAGAATTCCTTTTGAAATCAAAACCATGTCTTTAGGGTCATATCTGCCAATCTAAATACCAGGACTTTTAGTGTATGATACAATCGTTATCAGTATAACACTGACTGAAAGAAGTTTCTGGTCCCTAACTGCCTATCTTGTTCCTTGTGTAACATTTTCCAAAGTTCTTATTTGCACAAGAGTCAAGAGATTGAGGACCACCCATGGTGAATCTCAGCCATTACGTATGATATGACATTAGATAGACCATCATACTTGGAACCAAGTGTTTAGTATATGAATTAATTTTGCTAGAGGGAAGATAACACTGTTTGGAAGAGCCCATAATTGAATCTACTAGACTAAACAGTCTAGTACTAGAACAAGTTTGGATGATATATGCTAGAGACTTGGTCTACTACAGTTAGAATGTGTTATCCTTTACTAAGACAGGTAAGTGTTGTTCAAATAACAAACATCCATCTACCACCCACAGGAATTTTGTAAATTTTTACTTAAAAATTCATTACGCCAGTGTCATTCATCGATTTAAAGCCATTTTCACTAGAAGTAAACTAAAAGTAGTTCATAATAAAAGATCAAGTAATACTTTATTTTTAAATTAAATGTTTTTATTGAATTTGTTCATTTAGTGGTACACACATACATGTGTACACAAACAGAAAAATAGACATGCATACACACAGATACACTCAAACAGACACAGAGACACACACAAACACAAAACACACACATTGTTACACATATACAGACATACACACAGACACAAAAGCACACAGACATACTCACACACAGACACACAGAGGGCCTTATGGTGACTGTCCCTCTCAGCCTCTCATATTTCCCTTCCACTATTATTACCTCCATCCCTTTCCTACATCCATGCCTTTTTGTTGTGTTTTTTGACTCATTGAGTTCAACTAGGGCTATCTTTATAAACATAGATCACTAACTCTTGAAAAAAATAAGGAGAGGGTATAGAATGTGTGAAGTTTTATCTTATTTATTCTATTATTTCTGAGCTACAGAATAATACATATAGTTATTATCTAGAACATATTTTGATATACATACATTGTAAAGTGGCTAAATAAGAATAATTAAATGCTAAGTTCATATACTAATTTTTGATGATAAGAACACTTCATATTTAACATATTGGTAATTTAGAGCTGGGGAGATGGATCAGTGAATAAAATGTTTGCTGTTTAAGCTTGAGGACCAGTGTTCAGATCTCCACTCTTCATAGGTCTTGATGTGGTAGTATGCTTCTGTAATCCCAGATACCTTTAAAGAGACGGGAGACAGAAAAGGAAAATCTTGGGAGCCTTGAAGGCCAGTCAACCTGGCATCCCAACAGAGGACAGCAAAAGACTGCTTGGAAACAATATGGAAGGGAAAGGCAAACAAGGGGTTAGCCTCTGTTCTCTACAGGAGAACAGTGATATATGTGCACGCAGAGTCTCCACAAACACTCACACATGAACGTATATACCCATACACAAATGTGCATACATATTACAATATACAAAATGCACCCACATAAAATTAATTTTAGGCTGTCTTTTTCAATCTTCCTTTCGGAGAGGCAGCTTCGCTTCTGCCTCTCTCCCCATTTCTCTGCTTCCCCCCTTCTCTGTCTCTTTCTCCTCTTCTCTATCTCTCTCTCTCTCTCTCTCTCTCTCCCTCTTTCTCCCTCTCTCCCTCTCTCTCTCTCTGCCCCCCTTCTCCCTTCCTCCTCCATAACCCCCTGAATAAACATTCAACCTCAAAAAAAATTAATTTTAAAAAGAGTAGTAACTTCCACAATACACCATTATTGCAAATAGTAGCCATGTGGTAGAGTGCAAACTTATTTCTAACCAAAATTTTAGATACTTGGACTAAGCCTTCCCCAGCTCTACAGATATCGCTAATCTCTAGAAACCACCATTGTACTTTGTTACTCCTGTTGGACTTTTATATATTTCCCACACAGATGAGATCCTAAAATATTTGTCCTTCTGTGTTTGACATATTTTACTTAACAGAAGAGCTTCTAGATCTTCTAAGTTGTCACAAAACATAAGAACTTCATAGTCTTTATACTGATTTGCATTCTTTCATATGTAGAAGAAAGTTCTTTACTTACTCATCCATTGGTGGGTGCTTAGGTTGATAGCACATCATGACTTTTGTGAAATAACGCCTCCTAAGGTGCTTTGATTTCAGAGACTTTGGGTATACACTCAAGCATGGGACTGTTATAACATATGCCAGTTATGTTATAATTAAGGAAAATCCATATATTTTTGGTAATGTCTTTATTTACATCCCCACTAACAGTATGTGAAGGTTCCCTATACTTCAAATCTTTAGCGTCATTTGTCTTTGGTCTGTTCATTAGTATCTATCTTAAAAGGTACAAAATCATGTATCTTTGTACTTTTAACTTGTATTTCACTGATAACTAGTGATGTACTAGTGTGTGTATGTGTGTGTGTTAGGCATTTGGACGCCTTCTCTTGATAAATGACCTTTCATGTCAAAACCAATGACAACTCTGGGTCTTAATTTGTGTGACAGACAGTTCTCAGAAGCCACTCTTGTTATTTGGTCAGGATTTCTCCACACTCTTCAGGTTTCATTATTTCCTATGCCTCTTGCAATCAGAAAAATTGACATCTATATTCAATCATCTTGGATTTAACTTTATACTCAGCTTCCCAGTAGCTTCTAGTCCCAAGTCAGTTATGCAGCACTTGGAAATGCCATTTACTTTGTCTGCCATGGGAATCTAAGGCTCTTGCCCATCTCACGGCATTTGGTGAGGCTTGGAGAAGACAGCACACGAAGATAGCGTCGGGCAAATCTTCGTGCTTAATAAGTGTTCCCTAAGTGTTAAGCATGTTAACTTTTATTACTAACATGACAGCATTTTTGGCATTTATTTTCACTGCAATTTTTTAAGGCAAAGTAACTCAGCAGCTGAATAATCAAAAGGACAATGACACATTCTTTTTTTTTTCTGGCCTTTGAAATAAGCAGTAACAGGAATCTCATTTCATCTCTTTTACTAGATAGTAAAACATTAATATTTGACATTTACATAGCACCTGCATAACATAAAACAGCCGGGGTTGGTGTTTAATAAAGGAGCCCTCAAAGGCTTCCACCTTTGGAACAGATCTCATTAAAATCAAAGTAACATGACATTACCACCCTCCTTATAGAAATGACATAATTTCATATTTTAACAAAGAAACTAATCTTAGCAGACCATAAGAAATTATCTATTCCGTGTACAGTGTTCTAAAATATTATTGTTTCTTTGATGACGCTATATGTGTATCAGATAAAATTTCCTCAAGAAACAAAAAAGAAACTACATGATTAAAAACATAATCCGGTATATGAGATAAAAATAAATAATAATGTCCCCTGCAAATTAGAAATCTAAAGAAGAAAAAAAGGAAGAGAATACATGCAAGCACCTGGGCTGGGTGTCTGATCCCAATAATCTCAAGAACACAGGAGTATACTCTCCAAATGACAAACTCAACGGAAAGATTGGGAAGCTATATTAAGAGAAAGGGCTCAGCATTAGATAGTGTGTGGTGGGGATGAGAATCCAAATGAGTTGTGTTTCCCCAGGAACCCCTTGTGATTCACTGTGTTCTAATACAAGGGGATACCAAGGAAGCTGAGTGGCAAAAGGATTGAATTGGTCATACACAGGGTAAGTTAAGTCTGGGGTGTGATTCTAAGTCTGAATTCTTAACTACTTTCAAGGACAGCGAGGCGTCCATTCCTACACTTATATTTCCTGGGAGCCAGCCAACCAGTGGCAGTGAAGAAGCCAGACGTCAAGGAGACCTGGCAGATATCCTTCTCACAAATAACTTACCCAGAAACCAGGAGCCACTCCATCTACAAATGCGAGCCACGAGACAATCTGCGCCAGACTCAGAAAGCAGTGCTGAGAGTAAAGCAGTCTTCATTTCCTTCAGTATTTTTCAAGGTACCTTCGATGACCTTACCCAAATAATCTCAGGTCATTTCTTCCTGGATGGGACTTGTGTCAGTGTGTTCTGTCTCTGTGTGGGATCTCTATAGGTTTGAGAAGAAACAAAATAAATCAGGCACAAGGGAAGCAAAATTCCCCACCAAAGATAACAGGAGAAGGAGAGATATGTTTCAACCTGGGCTTTGACTTCTACCAATATCTAACTCAACTAATCTCTTAAATTCTACCTCCATTTTTAACCACCATTTTAATCATATTTACTATGTAGATTATAACTCTACATTATTTATATGTTATATATAATGATTTTAAATTCTATTCATAGCTTCAGATGTTTTGCAACCTATATTTGGAATATAATGTAAGCATAAAACCTTTTATCATATAAACTTGTGCTTTAAAACTATGTTTCAGTCTACCAGTCATGGTCCAAACCTGTCATTCTCACACCTGGGAGGTGGTGGTAGATGAATTAAGAGTTCAATGCCATCATCGGCCACACAGAGAACGGAAGGTCAGAGTAGGAAGCATGAGATTTTCTCAAAAATACACTCATTCACACACAAACTCTCTCTCTCTCTCTCTCTCTCTCTCTCTCTCTCTCACACACACACACACACACACACACACACACACACAAACACACACACAATTTAAATATAAAGGTGTCTATGCATATGTCTTAGTTTGGGTTTCTATTGCTGTAAGGATACATCATGATCACAACAACTCTTATAAAGAATACATTTAACCAAGATAGCTTGCTTACAGTTTCAGAGGTTCAGTCCATTATTGATGATGAACACCATAAAATAACCCCTCACTAGCTCAGAATTGCGTATATTAAAAAATTCCTTATGGAATTTGCTAGTCATTTGGGCAAGAAATTGCTCTTTCCTGAAGTGCTTGATGTTATGCTATATGCAGTGGACATGCAGAACCACAGAGAAATGACTGCTGAACTTGCCTAAAGGTGAGGTGGTCCTTCAGGGTTCCTGTTCCATATAAGAGTTTGCCAAATGTTCTGCAGGACACAGAAGAAAGTAACTGATGGGCTTTGCTATTACAAGGCAGAAAAGATCTTCAAATTTCCTGCTTCATGGTAAAGTCTACCAGATACTATGGGCCTGTAGGCTGAAGATGAGTACCTCAATGTTACAGAAGAACTTTGGGTGACTGTCCAGGCAGTGAGAGATCTCTGTCAATTCTAGAGTTTTAGAAGTTGCTTACAATGCATTTCCTGTTTTCTTAGGTGATATTATATCCTTCTGGAGTCTTAGATGGAGTTGAGAAAAGACAGTTTTACAATTATAAAAGAGAGATTAGTTATAAAACTTCAGACTTACAAAGATAGGATAAATGGTAAAGTATTTTCCTTAATTTGTGAAATGTAAATGGACTAAATATTGTTACTATAGTTCTTGTGCTACCTGTTTTGCTATATGTTAAAGTTAAAACCTTCATTTTATTTAAACATAAAATAAGAAATGGTGTCTAAATACTTCACTTCTTTAAGCCAATTTTACCTTTTTACTTAAAGAGATCATAATTCTATCATAACACGTTTGAGTAACTAGTTACTCAACTGATCCCAATGTCTTACTTATAATACAATGCTGTTTCGAGATCACCGAGAAAATAAAATAAAAAAAAACCCTCAGAATTGAATTAGAAATTTCATTTTCTTAGACCCATTTGCTTACAAATACATCATCCTCTGGTTTTGCAAATCAAATGTTACTGGGATACAGCCTCATTTGTGTAGTGCCTGCCAATTATTTATTGTGAGATGGCAGGGTTAACTATTAAAGATTAAGCAACATACACTGGAAATGCAACATTTATTACCTGACTTCTTGATAGAGAAAGGTATACTCCTGGATCTAGGTCTCTTAAGAAAAAATTCTTACCATTTTCTTTAGAAACTCCAAAAAGTTAGAACATAATTTTAATTACTTAGTTTCCAGTTCAGCTCTTCACAAACAAAGTTCAGTGTACTGTAGAACTTTATGGAGATTTCTGCTTTACCTGGGGCTGTGCAGGAGTCCCTGGTCCTGGCATCCCGGGCCATCATCATTCACACTAGGACCTAGATGATATTCCCAAGCTCATTCTATGAACTTGGGCATTCACAAGGTTGCTACTTCTTTCCTTCCACTGATTCGGTGCTAGAGTGGATGATTGGATAGATAGCTTTGATTTGAAAACAACCCAGTTTCGTTATGGAAGGAAACAAGCTGTTAGCAGAAGTGATCTGACAAAATGAGCATTTAGTGGTTTCTACGCATAGATGTCTATGAAAATACTAATTCATGAATTAGACATAGTGGGAGATCAGCAGTAATTGTACTAAAGTAGAACAATAGTAAGGATATGTATAATAAAATTTGGGAAGGTGACCTCCTTCAGAATGCCTTCTTTTTCTTTTCCAAAATTATAATATTCTTACATTTTCCCACTTCTTTTCTCCTGCCAAGCCCTCCTATATACCCTTTCCTCCTCTCCTTCAAATTCATGGCTTCTTTTCTACTAATTCTTATTGTATGCATATATGTAACCGTACACACAGACATCTATTTCTAAATATATCTTCTTTATTGCATATAGTGATATCTCTATATATGTTTTCCTGGAAGACCATTTGGCACTGGACAAACAATTGGTGTATGTGTCCCCAGGGAAGACCATCCCTCCTGCTCCTCACTTTCCTCAGCTGCCTAGAGTTCTTTGTGTAGAGCTGAGATCCTGCGGTCTTCTCCCTTTCCAGTTTGGACTGCCAGTTGGTGTAATCCTTGCTCAGCTCCTTTGGGCAGTCATGCTAGTGAGTCTTCCTGGATGTAGCTTATCAGACTGTACGTATCCTTCTTGATAGGATGGGAAATGGAGTTTAATGGAAGAGCTTCGTATCTTCTCTATTTGTATATCTGAGTATCTACCACCACAAGCTTTGCAATTTCTCACTAAAGTGAGAGTTACTTGAGAAAAGGCCCCAGGAGTTCATGATGGTTTATCTGAAAACCCATTAAGCGACTCGTTCAATGTGAATACGTTGGAGAGAGGATGCATACTTTGGGGATCACTGGAGTCGGATGATGCAAGAATTCATATGCAATCAGAATGCTATACCAATTCAAATTTATAATTTCTAGCACTTTCCATTTACTATAGTTAGTTGTATTATTTTAACATTTTGATTAATAATTTGCTCTTTTACACATTCATACGTGTACATAATGCTTTCTGGTGGTTTCCCCCGTTTTTGTCTTATTTTTCACCAGCATCCTGCCCAGTACCCTTCTTTCCATCTCTTTCCCACAGTCATGACTTTGTACTTTCCTCTGTGTCCCACAGAGTTGAACTAGGACTGTCCATGTGGCCATGGGTTTGGAACACATATTAAATCCTGATGGACTCACCACTGGGTACAGAGCTGGATATGTGCCTGCTTACTCCATGAGAATGCTGCTGCCAATTGTTCAGCAGCAAACTGTAGGACAGTGCCACCCCTACCCTGCCCATTCCATTCAGGATTTTTAGCCTATTGCTGACTTAACTGGGTGAAAGAAAATGTTGAATGAGGCATTAGATGAAGAAAGACTACTCTAATCTCCAATCTTCTTCTCTCTTATTACTGCTAAATAAAATTGTTACATCTACACATTTCCTTTCATTAAGGTGTTTCTGGCAATGAAATAAATTATTTTAAACCTAATAGATTTTCAAGAGTAAGATGAGTTGGTGGAATTAATGCTCATTTCTATTGGGAAGACACAGAGGTAGTTATATCAAACCTGGACAAAAAAAAAATCCCAAATGAAATGAATTTCTCAAAACGTCAACCTACCTATACACAATTCACTTTCAACCTGAAAGGGAGGGAAGACAGCTCAGTCCAAACTGGAGTAGCACTGAAGCTGAATCCAGTTTCGTGCCATGAAACAATCCCCCTGTGATAATGGTATGGCTGTGGTATGATGTGATCATAATGCTATTCATTTTGTGGTAACAGAGTATGTTCCCCACTTGCCAACTAGAACATCTAGTTCAGTTAACCATTCTCCGCTGCCCCAAATTGTCACTGTGGCATCTAAATGTCTCCTCGTCAGCAACTTCAAAGAGCGCCACTGATACCGCAGACAGAAGACAGCAGAAGTTACTTGCCTGTATGTTTAAAAAAAAATAATAGCCATGACTATGGACACAGCACAGTGACAGAGTGCTAGCCTACAATGTGCAAAGTCAATGGTTCAAACACCAAACAAAAAGAATTTTGAAAGCCTGACCACAGGAAAAAAAAAAAAGATTTGTAGCCTCCTTAATGTCCAGTTTCAAAGCATCATCCCAAACTAGCAATAGGACAGAGCCTGAAATTTCTGAAGAAAAATATTCTCACATTGGAAAGCAGTGTGTAGTCCTGTGATTAACAACATCATAAAACATTCCCTGATCGTTTCAGTTCACCTTTCCTTACCTCCCTTTCTCCCTCTTTTCTTCTCCATCTTACTATTTAACCCTTTTCCTTCCATCCTTCTCTTCCTCTGTTTCTCTTAACTTACCACTTGTATGACTCATTTTTCACTAAAAAAAAAAAACAAAGCCAAACAAACAACAACAAAATTCTGTCTTATATTCCCTATGTTATTATGCTATTCAAAGACAAATAAATATGTTTTCAGGGACGAAAAAGAAGCTGCGCTCCAATTTCTAGAGTTATCAACATATCAAGCTGGAAGTAACCCCACTCACTCTCAGTAGAGCTGGATAATGTGTCATATGATAAATACAGATGCTGAAGATATCTGTAAGAGCACAGAGCAAGTGAGGGTGGGATGTAGGGCCACAAAAAGAGATAAGTGAAAGAGAGAGAGAGAGAGAGAGAGAGAGAGAGAGAGAGAGAGAGAGAGAGAGAATGAGCGAGAGGGGGAGAGGAAGAGGGAGACAGAGAGACAGAGAGAGATCGACATGGCAGGAGAGAAGAGGATACAAGGGCCACCTAAACAAAATGAGGAGGATGTGCATACTCCCTCTAAATGAAAAGCGGTTCAGAACCTCTGAATATCATGGAAGCAGTGCACTGGGACTGGAAGGGCAGGGGTGTAAAGAAGCAAGAACACACAGGTGGAGCAAAGAGCAGAGGTAAGTAATAGAACGAATGCCTGTGGGGCTCAGAACTGCACTCTCTCAGGGGAAATCACTGAAAGAAATTTGAGATGACCAGATTTTCATTTTAAGCATACTATGTGGAGGTTAGTTAAAGTACTGCAGAGAGATCTTGGAGATTATTGATGGGTTGAGCAAGTTTGCAGCAATGGGTGGAAAGAGGTCAGCACAGACACAAGAGGAAGAAACAATGATGTCAAATGAGGCGTTCAGCGAACAACAGTGAAAGAGAACAGGATCCTAAGTTTATTTGTAGTCTCATTTATTACTGCTTGGTTTTACCATTGTTGAGTTTCAATTATGCATGCTCAGAACAAGTGGACCCTTTGTCATGTGGGCAGAATATGCATTCCGTTCTCATTGCTTCCTCCCCATCAGAAATCCTTCCATCATGGCATTTACTACTGTTCTTTCAAGTCAAGCAGTATCACAGGAATTCCAAATTTAAAAAGTGTGGGATTCTGAGAGTCAAGATTTTAGAAGGTTCCATAATTATGGGGACTCCCCTCACCCTTGATGTTAATTAGGGTACTGAGACTAGACAGGTAGCACAATGATACAAAAGACCTTCACTCACATACTTGGTAACTGATGCTGACCATTACCTGGGATTGTGACTGGGACAAAAAATAGTCGGGATGGACAAATTAACATACCGAGAGCCATCATGAGCAGGACTCTCACAAGGTCATAAACTCCTTGAATAAATGTCATAGCTTCATTGACCACTAAATTTCCACTATAAATGACCCAGAACTTTGTACATCATATGTCCCTGTTAAAAAGGAAACAATTAAACCAAATTAAACTGCGACATGAAAATGTGAATGTTGTTTCCTGTGTAAAACCCAGTATCATGCTACTTTCTTAGACTCAACAGCAACAAGCCGGAGTTGATTCAACCACCTTCCTACTAATTTCCTTAAGCTTCTCCAGGGCAGGAGCTTCCTGGACAAGGTGACAAAGTTCATCCTCAACAAACTGCATAGACAAAATGTGGGTTCCTCCAGATATCCCTTGCTTCCTGTCAATTCAAATAATAAATTCAGTATCGCCTAGAGTTTCAGATACAGGGCTGAACACCTGGCAGCTGTCTGATAAATTCTAAGGAACTACAGTCAAGTTTTCTTATTAAAAAGGGACCTTGTTGATAAGGTAAGAGGCAGAGGATATCAAATGATGCTAAAGCTGTGACTCTGATACCATTTCAGTCTTGACAAACAGAACTGGGGCTGACTAAGCCCTCACTAGAGGGCAGTTAAGCAGGTAATGAAATACATACGAAGAACAACAGTCACCATGTCCAGGATGTTCTAGTCTCCATGCAAGCCCTACTTTGACAATCAGGCTCAGTCCAGCCACTGTATTACTGCCTAAGAAACAACCTAAGGCTGAATAGGACCACTTATTCAAGGCGACACCCTCTCTGTAGAGTGAGCTCCACACAGGGCTGCTGGAGGTGGTTGTTGGAAGCCTACCTCCTGCCATGGCGTAGTTCCTTTCTATTTGCTACTGAGAAGTGCCCAAACTGTGTGTATTTTCCAGTGAGTTTTCTGTGTGCAGATCCTCCAAAGACTGACCAAATACTTACCCATCCAAATAAAAGTTCTTCAGGGACACAAATATCAATCAAAGTCTTTCTGGGGATTCTACAGACAGATGTCTTCAGGTCAAGAAAGACTGGGTACCTACATTTGAATTTTTGGTATATGTGGTTATTGCTAAGTTACATCTTTACCTTGGTACAATCACACAACTCATCTGAAAATTTTTCCTCATTATTGCAAGCACCATTTCATCATGTATACTAAACTCATGGGGTAAGGGAATTGCACAACCAATCAGCAAAATGAGAACAGAGAAAAGAGAGTAGGGAGTGAGGACCACCTGCTTGTTTCTTGTGGTTCCTGTACAGGTGTATAGAGTACTCATTAGCTTTGGTTTCTACTCCAAGCATTGTTTATTCTCTGTCTGTAGCTTGGCCTGAATCTCTTGGAGTATGGCACTTAGCTGAGATTTTCGTTTAGACTTTTGGCCTCACACTGCTAACTATTGTTCTACCATCTCAGTAATGCAGTGGGAAATATCCCGGCTAACCTCAACGTTTTCCATTTCACCTTTAATTCCTAATTGCTTGGGCGTTCCTCCAAAGCCCACAACTTACTGTGTCGTTTCCCCAGTCAATATGTAGTCTCCTTTTTGCAGAGTAAGAAACTGGTACAAACATAGACGTGAGAAAAGGTGAGAGAACTTTTAAGCATTGCCACTACCTTTAACCCAAGGGTCTCTGATCCCAGGAAATATGCCCTCCACCCACTGTTTCATATGAATTTAATAGTTACTTGCAAGTCGGAGTATATTATGTTCAAAGATTTTTATGAAATAAATGATCCAGTAATTGATTCAGCCCTACTATAAAATGCAAAAGCCTAAGTTGAAAAACAGACCCTTTTGCAACCACTGTGTTTTTCTAACTCATCCTATTTTTAAACTGTATCAGCACAAAAATAAAGACACTTTCAATAAACTCAGTAACCTACGCTTAGTGATAAACATTAGAGGATTGTTAAGTAAACATAACAGCTTACAAAGACTACTGACTTAGCATAAGCCTGCAGCATGCCCCAAAGTCGTGTGCCTGCATGGAATAGGAATTCACCGTTTACTGGCACAGTGGTTGAAATGAAATATAGTTGTAAAATTTTCCTAATGAACAAATGTGGTTTTTCTGAATCCGTGCAGTACAGAGCTGATGATGTCTGCAGTTATGAAGAGAATTAAGAGTGTTCTCAAGCATACTTCCTAAGTATAGGCAGGTTCAGGTACCGACTAGAAAATTGGGGCACCTCAAAGAAAAAGATGTTCAACTGAGGAGTAAGAATTTGTCTTTCTAAAAGTTTGGTACATGTACAAATTATGTTATGTTTCCATTTTAATAGTGACTCTTTGCTAAGGAACTATATATGTCTGGTAATTTATCCCCCGTATGATTTTAGCATTTTCAGTGATCTCTAAGTTGGGTTATGTTATAACCTAATGTATACGTGAATGTCGGGTTGATGCCACTTATGATCTTCGGGTTCTAGACGTGTTCTTCCTTCGATCTTTCCTTATCAGGAGGATAAATTCAGTGGTCAGAGTTGCTTCAACTGATAGATTTTAAGTACATGAATGTTGTGTGTGCAATGGTATATCTTTCTGAATAATATTCATAAGAAAATGGAGACTTGGTAAGATTTGATGACTCAGTTACATGTAGCTTTTATGTACTAGAACTGGAAGTCAAAATTCATCATTCACAGTGTGTACACATTGCCCTCGTTCTAGGAAAATACCTATTAATTGACTGCAACTCAAAATTCAAGAAAATAAGATTGCCATTTACATTTACTGTTACCAATAAGAGACATAAGAGGAAGGTATCTCCTGGAGATTATAGCTCACTGACACATACTAAATGGTAGGCACATAAGGATTAGCAGTGTAGTTCTCGATTCCTCAAGAGTAAAGCTCAGAGCACTTAAAGACAATTTGTCTTCTTAAAATAGTCCACTGGAGAGGGGAAAGTGCTTCTAAGTGCAATTCTCTGGTATTTATAACATTAAGAAGCTACTAAAGTACTTTGAAGCTTAATTTTCTACCTAGAAAATACATAATTAACATCCATTTTCAACTCTAGGCTGTTGTTAAATCCAAACAAGAACGTAACATTTATAAAAACACTTTTTAAAACACACTGAGGTGAATGGCTACACATACTATTTCTGTGATGATACGGTGCATTTAATTCATCAGCTTTTTCTGAGCAGTTAGTGTAATGCAATGGCCTCTTTCATAGAAAAGACATAAACGCAAGTGTAGCTTTGTGTATGTGTAAATCGACAGCCAACTTGGTACTGGCGTGTGATAGTTTACAGCCAACTCTTTCCACGTCATGGAAAGCAACATTGGACTAAATCACACATCTGAAATTTACCAGATTATCAGATGCAAAAATGACATAAAATAGTCAAGACTTAAGCCACAGGAAGTGAGAGAGAGAGACAGACAGACAACAACACACACACACACAGAGCGAGAGGCAGAAAGAGAGAGAGAGAAGCCACATAAGAACCCCAGTAAGTCATTGCCTAGATGAACAAATCAAGCAAAGAATGGTACACACCTAGCAAAAAGCATCACAAAATGAATGTCGAGGTGCTACAGAGACACCAATAAGATATTCAGAATTTTATCTCATGTCATTGTCTTCAACTTTACCATCCACTATTGGTCCAAATTCCTAAAATGCTGAATTGATAATAATCACACAACATATAATGGTGTAGGAGGTCCTTCTGTATTTTTGTTGCTTTCATTGGTTTATAAAGAAACTGCTTTGGGTCTGGTGATAGGGCATTACTTAGGGAGGCAGGTAGACAGAATTGAATTCTGGGAAGAAGAAAGCAGAGTTAGAGAGCTGCCATGGCGACACTAGGTCAGACATGCTAATTCTTTTCCTGGTAAGCCACGACCTCGTGGTGAACACAGATTAATAGAAATGGGTTAAATCAAGATGTGAGAGTTAACCAATAAGAGGCTAGAGATAATGAGCCAGGCAGTGATTTAATTAATATAATTTCTGTGTGATTATTTTGGATGTAAGATAGCTGGGTGGCCGGAACAAGGGGTCCTGCTCCCTGTAACAGTATAACATTGCTCTTGTTACTTAAAACTATCAATCAGTATGCATACTTTTCTTACTGAACTCAAATATTTTCTGATTGCTGTTTCACTTAAAATTTCTGCCCTACCAGCACCATGATTCTATAATCACATCCCACAGTTAATTGAGCTCATAATAATAGTAAGCAAAAACTAAAAGAAATTACATCTTTAGCTAGCAAAAATATGCTACCAATGCCTACCACAGCTGAATATATCCAGGCATCATTCCTTGATATCTTGCAGAACCAGGCTTAACATAACACTTAAAGCCTAAAAACCCACTTTCCCTGTAGAAGGATCTGTTTTTGGTTTCTACTGCACACATAGTATTTGCTTTGTCTTACTAACCACATCTGATTCCATCCTCTCTCTGTCCACCCACACACATTCAAATATTTCCATTAATGGAAAGCCACTAAAACCATGAGAGCACAGTCCTCAACTCAACACCAGCCCTAGATCTCAGTTCTTGAAGCAAAGCATATCCAAAGGTCTTTAGGGCTGATCTCATTCATGCATCTGTTTTAACCAACTATATTGTGACTAATAGATGTCACAGAAGCAGGGAGACTGAGGAAGAGCATTTAACATAATGATGATTAAATTAATGTCGAAGATGTTTCTGAGATATTTGACGTAGGATAGCAAATGACATTTACATTTTGAACTTGACTAGAGTGTTAATATTTAGGATATTTAAAATCTTGAAATGATGGTTAATATTTAGGACATTTAAAATCTTGAAATGATTAAACAATAACCATCATAATAGAGTAAATCTGGTTATGTTTATAACAACAGATATCTGTGAATTTGTCAAGACAGCATTTCAATTAAGGAGTATTGTATACCATGTGCCAAGTCTATGGAAAGCACTCGATTTCTGGTGTAATGGTTTTTTATTGTTCACCTTCTGGGCTTCCTTTTATCAGATATATATTTATTGGCTACTTGTATCATAGGCATTTTTTTTCCAAGTCCATAGCTTATTTACCTGTTTTTAGTGGTTTATGATGTGAGAAAGTTCATTTCAATAATATCTAACTCATTCATTCTATTATGTAGGTGGCTCATACTTTTGTGAATCGTCCACCAAATCTATCCCAAAATTATGAAGACAACAATTTTTCTTTTCCAGAATCTTGAAGTTTTAGCTTAGGCAATTCATCTTTAAGTTGATTTTGCATCTTGAATGTGTCTATAAATCTTGGCTCACTTTCCCTGGGACTTTTCCATTTAGGGATCTACTATCTTTTTGTCCCCAAACTAACCAAGGGCACAGTTTCTGTGGATGCAGTACTAGAGATATAATGTCACATTACAGCTTGCATCATAATTGGACCATTTATTGCTTCCCTTTACCCCTTTACTCTTATAAGCAATCTTTGAAAAGAAATTGGTCATCGTTCTTCTCTGTGCCTTCTAATAATTTACTAGACATTTCTTTATTACCTTCTTTTATGGGGGAGGTTCGGAGAGCAACACCTTCTTTTTACTAATTTATGGGACTCTTTTTAATTTGTACAATTTCATACATACATGCAATGAATTTTGATTATGTTCACCCTTCACGATTCTCTTATTCCCTTCTTGTTCCTTCTGAACCTCTTTTACTCAAGTGTACTCTATTTACTTTTATGTCTTTTTTTCTCTACTGAGTTTAATTGTGGTTGTTTGCATGTGAGTGGATGTGGGACAGGTTAATGGAGCAGAGGCCACTTCCCAGGACCTACACTGATGAAGGAAAGTGACAACAGGTAGAGCTGAGAGATGGCTCCTTGGCTGAGGGTACCTACTGCTCTTACAGAAGTGCTGAGTTAAATTTCTAGCATCTGTAGTAGGCTCTTCGCAACTGTCTGTAAGTCCAGCTCCCATGATGCTTCTGGCCTCCAAGGGTACCTGTAGTCACATGTACCCATCTACATGAACACACATACATATAGAATAAAAATAAAATATAAATTCTTCAAAAAAGAAAGAAAATTGTTCTTTCCTCCAACAGCTACTAATTGCAAAACACTCTGCAGGAAATGGGTACCTCATGAGCACTTTCTCCATCCTTGTGAAGTATTGAAGAACCTATCAAAGAAACTTCGTCTGCAGCAGATGGAGACCATTACAGAAACCCACAGCTGTTTAAAATGCAGAGAACAATTGACCATAGGGTGCCCAGTCCCAGCTGATGTATCTACAGTACAACCTTTGTTCCTAGTGCTCAGGAAGCATTGAAGAAGAAGGGGCAGAAAGATTACAAATGTCAGAGGATCAGGATATCTTCTGTGAGACAACATCTTCTACATATAATAAGTTAAATTTAGGAACTCTTAAAAGTATAGTTTTCTAAACAAAACATGCACAATGACAGCACTAGTTGACATGCCAATGTGAGTAGGTGGTGAGAATATCACAATGATTCACCTGGGTGAACGGGGCCTAAGGGAGGAGGAATCAGTCTTCTCCTGAGATGACCCCTGATAGGATGGCCATTCCAAAGTCATCAGTTCTAAACTCGTGTCCATAAAAGCAACACTAAATGGACTCAGCAGGTTGTATTTACACGCATGCACATGTACTTGGACTTGCACATGAACACACAGAGATTGTGTGTGTGTGTGTGTGTGTGTGTGAGAGAGAGAGAGAGAGAGAGAGAGAGAGAGAGAGAGAGAGAAACTGAGAAACTGAGAAACTGAGAAACTGAGAAACTAAATAAAGAGTCATAAATTAGAGAGGAAGAGGGCCATGGGAGTAGTTGGGGAATGGAAAGGAGATAGAAATGACCCAGATGCTGTGTGCACACACGACATTCTCAACAGAACTAAAGAATGATGCCAGGGAGAGAAAGGAAGAAAGGCAAAGGTAGGAAAGAAATTTTCAGTGTTAGAAGAAATGTTTCCAGGTGGGACGGAGGAGATCACAGGGGAGTGATTGAGTAAGCGAGCCAGAATGAGGCGTCAGTGTTTTCATAATGCCAGAGATAAAAGGAAGGGTGGGTATGGGCAGATCTATGAGTCCAGAGGATTAGAGAGGGGTGCTAGGAGAGTCTGTTTCAAAATCCATTCATTTTCTCAACAGAATAAACATAGAGAAGTGTCTTGGCATTGCTACACACTGGAAGCTCAGGAGTCAACGGAAACAATTTCTTAAGGCATTAAACAAAAAATAGATAAGTTGGACATTAAGTAATTACCTTAATAAATGCTTGAAGATATGAAAAATATCAAAATCATTAGAAATGAATGACTGGAAAGAGAAAAGTATTCTCATTCTGGGAAGAGGGACAGAAAGGACAAGCAGGACAGAGAAAAAGAGAAGCATGGGTGAAGAGGGGGAGAAAGGAGATTGTGAAGGGGGAGAGAAAAGAAAGGATAGAAAGAGATGGGTGTCAGCATAGAAAATTGCAAGGTCTCATTTTGTGTTTGAGTTCCTAGAAAGGAGAAAAATGAAACAGAAATGTAAATCCTTCAACCCTCTGCCTGACCAGATTGCTCTCTACAAATGATAAATTCTTGGTCAGCAGTTGGCAAAAGAGACTGCACTAGGGACAAAACCTAGCTCCCTGAAGGCAATGTATTCCCGGGCTAGAGAGCTGTTGATTGCTTGAGAAGAGAAATGGTGAGCAGCTTGCTTGTAAATTGCAGTGACTGCTATGTAAAAGATCAGAAAATGAAAAGGCGCTAGAGGTATAATCTTCCTCTCTTAGGACAAATGAACATACGTACAGACACATGAGCATGCCCTTCAGAGCAGAGAGGAGACCATGCTCCACTGTGATGATTTGTGCTTCCTTTGGCGCACATCTGGCCAGCAGCAGGCCCCCAGGTGGCTCCAGCTCAATGGATGACTGCTTTCAGTTTCACACTGTCCCGAGGTGAAGGTTGTTCTCGGGGTTGTTTTACTCCAGGCCCCAGTGGGGAACTGTCTTGTCTTAAGCCTCTCACTTTGACCCAGATCCCTGGCGAGAGCCTTAGAAGGGGTGAGTTAGTGGGCAGGATGAGAAGGAGGGTTTCCAAACAGGACTTTTTCACACGAACCATATCTTCAGTGTATACTTATTTCAACCATGAAAAATTCTTCAGGGAAGCAGGGCTACCAAAACAAGGCCCTAGGTGGTAACCTTCCCTGACTCCTTGTGGGGAAAAGCTGGATGGAGAAACAGAGTACGGCTTGAAAATGTGGTCTTCTGTGAGTCTTGTAAGTCTTGTCTGCGACTCTGAGCCAATCCAGCTGTCCAAGAGCAGAGGTCAGGATACCACAGGAAGCCAGATGCTGCAGCAAACACATGCTGCTTTGGAGACATCTGTGCACTGTGTAAATATACACACTACCTCATGTGTATATACACTGGAAAACACCTCTCCCTGCCCCCTAGCCTTTTAAGTAAACTGAAAGAGGAAGGGCCAATTTCCTGTGAAAACAATCGTTACCCACTGCTGTTCAGCTAATGTGTTTGGGTGATATGCTGAAATTAAATAAAAAAAAAATGAGTTGGAAAATACTGTTTCTATAAGGAGAATTCATACCAGGTTACCAGTCTGTGTATTCAAATCCTCAAACTAACTCCTAAGTCTTGGCTTATTGGCTATCAAGTACACACAAAACAAATGATTTATTCACTAAGTATCATAACCTTTAAGGACATTTTTATCTTATCATCCTAGTAACTGAGTCCTTGTGGCTGCTGTCTCATTTGCTGGGGTTGATTCCTGACAGAGATGCCAGCATCACATGGCAGGAAGGGCAATGGACTAGGATCCAGATCCCAGACCATTAAGTTTCTTTATTTCTTGATATAATCCATCTCATTTTTTTCTTTCCCAAAACTACACCCAGAAAAGAGTTGATTATCTTTGTCTCAAAACTAATGTGGTTCTAGTAGTAGAAGTTCACCAAGTAAAGACCTATGAAAGAACTAAGTGGTTCCAAGTATTGCAGCAGGGAACTGGGGCTGAATAAGAGAGACAGTTGCTCTCCACCTTCCTCACACCCCTGGATGCCCAGTGACAACGATGTGTCCCGTTCTAATTTTTGAAGAGAACATTTGTCATCTGCGTCCCTCTATGAGGCCAAACAGTTCTTAAAAGACTACACATGACCAGCAAAACACATCTGGGCACCCAGTCCATGCACATATGTAGTCAGTGTAGCAATCTCAGGACAGAATGACTGATAACATGTTTGTAAATTCTAGAAGCAGATGAGTCTATGGTGCAGATATCTCAGTGGGGCCTGGATACCTGTGTATCTTCTACAGCTGGCAGAAACTGTGCTATTTGCGACTTTTATCTGTGGAATGGGGGACTTGCAAGAGTCACACAATAAGCAGCTTATAGCTCTTCTGAAGACTTTGCCTAATGTCAAGTCCTGAGAGAGTTCCAGGCTATCTGGTAGCATCTCCAGATCCTGAGTTTACAAATGATGCCAAACCTGGCCCGGAAATTTTCTCTCAACATCTCTCAATTCATATCCACCTACAGCTGGAGGTAAATTTGCCTCCTTGGGAACCCAAGGGTTAGAGCATGAATGATCACAGCCTGGGAAGAAACTTGAACTTCACTAATGAGACATTAACTGACCTGGACTACAGATCACAAATTAGAGATTACGATTGCGCCTATAAGAAGAGACTCTATGCTACTGTTTCATATTAATCAATTAAATATAAATTTTGTCTTCTTTCTTTGAACACTATGTAAAAGTTTTCTCTCCGCCACACTTCAACGAAGCTCGAAACTACCTGGGTTCATTCTAAACTATCTAGTTTCATTCATGGATTCTTGCCTTTTTAGATATATTTGTAAAAATGCTAGGCATATGAATTTGACTTTCAATGCTATTTGAAAAATAAAGAAATATAATCTAGTATTATAAAATATACAAAATGTACCAAGCCTATTATTACAAGTTTATAAACAATCTAAGGCAATGAAATCACAGAACATATGTCAAAGTATAGAAAACATTGTCACTGAAGTGCCTAGTCTAATAGAATATAAGGGGACACAGAAGCATGGAAAGTACTCACCAAGATTTCCATAATACACACTGAAGAAATGACAGCATCTTCAGCCAAGGGTGCTCAGGAAACTTGATATCCACACATAGAAAAAGTGGAAACAGATCTTCATCATCCATCCTCACAGAACTCAACCAAACTGAACCTAAGGCATCATCAAAAAGCCCAACACTATGAAACTGATAGAGAGAATGGATGGGACGTTTTTCAGCATTGACTCACAGGTAGGGGCATTCTGAATCAAACACCGGTATAGCAAATAAGAACTAACAATAGAAATAAAATCAACAAACAATAAACAGGATTTCATAGAACTAAAATATCACTGTACAGCAAAAGCAACTATAAGTCAGGTGGAAACGTGGTCCACAAAATGTACTTGACAGGAAAAAGTACTTGACCCTTGTACTTTAGACAGAATATTCATGACTAAACTATACAAAGCTATAAAAACTAAATGTCAAGACAACAAATCAATTTTTAAAAACGTGTTACGCAGCTTAACAGAAGGTTTTCTAAAGAAGAAATACAAATCCCTTGTAAACACTTAAAATGTCTTCAATATCCTTAGCCACTATGGAAATGCCGACTAAAACTACCCCAAGGTTCCATCTCATCCCATTCAGACTGTCAATCATCAATGATAAACGTAACAAAAGTACTAGTGTTGTTGTGGGGAAGGTGATACCCTCTCATTGTGTCAGGTGTGTAAACTAGTGTAGCAGCTACAGTTTGAATATGGAATGTCCCCAACCAGCTCTTGCATTTGAATAGTAATCAAATTGCCTCTGACTATCTTGGTTTATATTTCTAGGTAAGGGTTATTCTCAACCCTTATCAGAGAAGCATGTTTTCATAAAGAATGGCGATGGGTACAGGGACTCATGGATGCCCAGGAATAAGAAGTGAATACAGGCTCAGTATCAAATGAATCATGTACACCACCTCTTCTAAACCACATGGAATATTGTGGACAAGATGTAAGAACCAAAAAAAAAATTAGAATGGCATCAAAATCCTATGATTTAGTTATAACCTATATAACCATGAATTCAAGGCCCTCATAATTACTTGTATTGGACCTGGACAAGACAGGACCTCTCAAAGGTCAGTCATGAATGGGAAGAGACTTATAGAATCTACATCTTACTGATGAATTGTTGGCTGCTGATGGCCACTGGAAGATTTGGGTAATCATTGTCTTCAGTTATATAATCACTGCTGAACTCACCAAGCTCCAGTGGAGAGCTCCAATCCCAACCTTCCAGTCCCAAGGTGGTCCTGGTCAAACCCAAGGGAAACAAACAATACAAAAATACATGAATATGGAAGAGAGATTCGTAAGAAAGAGGTGAATGGGGAGATGAGAGAGGGAGGCAATAACAGAAATCATAATGCCTCATAAAGAAATTTAAAAAATTAAGCACCTAAAAATTTTTTAAAACCAGGCTGGAGAGTTAAAAGCATGTGTTGCTCTTTCAGAGAGACCTAGGCTCAAGTCCCATTACCCATATACTGTCTCAGAACATTCTTCAAATTCAGCCCCAGGTAGTCTGACAGTAACTTCTCATTTCTATAGACACAGCAGGCTCATGGTGCACATACGTACATGCAGACAAAATACTCACACATATAAAATAACACAACAAATAAAATCTAAAAGAATTTCCCTTCAAATTAAAAGCATCACTCATTAGTAGTGGCCACTATTACAACTGAAAAACAAACTTATAAACAAAACATAATTGTCTTCCACAAAATACACTGAACCCGTCTGTATCTTGGCAGGAATAACTCAAATCACTGAAGTAAAATCACACTTCTTGAGTCTTTAAAGACAGTTATTATTATTAATGACATTGTTGTTATTATATTGCTATGTTCCATAAGCACAATGGTGATTGTAGTACCATTCTTGACCTATAAGAGATAAACAAACCATCTGGCTCTCTTTTTCTGTAAATAAAGTTTTTTTGTAACACAACAATGTACATATATTTAAGTATTGCTTATGTCTGCTTCTTCACTACAACAAAACTGAATAGTTGAAAATAGACTGCATAGTGCACAAAGGCTAATTCTGTATTGGTTTGCCCTTTACAGAAACTTTGACTACTCCTTGTTAGATATTTAAAAGGAAATGCAAAGTCACCTATTACAACTGTGATTGATTGGTGTTATCTGAAAGGTCTATGACCTTGTCTGAGTATGTAGAACATACAGAGTTCTCTAGTGAATGTGAGTGTGTGAATCTAGCTATGGTGGAAGGAGTTCAACAGATTCCTTCTATTAATGTGTCTACTATTGAAACCACAGATGGATACAGAAATTCTCTGGGCAATCCCTTTGTCAGAGGAATGGTTGCTGTTGTCATATAAGACTTGGGTTGTGGGATACAACCATAAAACCCAGAGAGATCTATTAATTTTCATATGGTAGGCTTAAGCAAGTGGGAATTCAATCTAGACTGTTTGAAGCATTCTTACAATTCAGGGTTTTCCTGCTCAAAAGACAAACAACTCAATTTAAAAGCAGTCATTATGTTTGAATAGAAGTTTTCTAGAGTAGACATGCAAATAGCCAGGAGACCACAGAGAAATAAACAACATCAAAAACCATTAGGAAAACTCAAATCAAAACCATGAGATGTCCACTCAGAGAAGGAAGGGCTGCTATCAGAGACCAAAGCAAGCCCTTCTGGGGAATGTGTGGGGAAAACAGAACTTTCACATATTCCTGGGTGGATTTTAGTTATTCAAGCATGTTGGGAAAGAGTTTTCTACTTCTTCAAAATGTTGACTAGGTTTAGCATTTTACTAAATAATTCTCCTCTGGTGTATATACACAAAATACTTTAAAACATATGTGAAACTTTATGCACACAAAATTCTGTTTAAATGTTCATGGCAACAGTATTAATATAAGGCAGAAATTGGAATACAAAGACCATGTTTATTAAATGATGAATATATAAACAAAATGCCATATGTCTATACAAAAGAATATAATATGGCTGGCCATGTTAGCTCTTGACTGTATGTCCAACTCTTGGCAAACCAAAAGGCAAAAGGATTTCTGTGGTTGTGGACCAGCTTGAGAATATGGTGTGTTGGAGGCCCACCTGGGTTCTGGAAAAACACTCTGTCTCAGATGATTAAAAAAAAAGTAAGTTACATCATTGTAAATAAAGACTAATGAAGTATTTATAAATGTTGTCATAATTATGAACCCTGAAAATATTATGGCAGGTATAAGAAATTAGTCATAATAGACCATATGCTGTGTATGAAGTGTTCAGAATTAAATAGTCTACAGAAATTGAAAACACGTAATTGATTGGCTATAATGAGTAGAACAGAAAACAGGAAGTGATGTTTAGTTATCACAGGATTTACTGATGAAATTGTGAAAACCTTCTAAAATTAAATTGCGATGAGCATGGCATGATTCAATGAGCACACTGAAAGCACTAAATTACATGTCCTAGCATGCCTGAGAACTCATGATGCATGCAATATGTCTCAATAAGTCTGTCATTAAATATTAAAAGTTCTCAGCACTCAGGGAAACAGGCCCTGCAGCCCTTGTGTGGACAACACAGTAGAGTTAACCCTGCAGACAGGGGTGAGAGGGGCATAGCTGGTACTGCCTCCCTAGTCTAGAGTGTGGTGGTGGAAACTAGGAAAAGAAGTCCTTCCCCCTTTCACCTCCCATCTCCCGCTGGCAAGGGAGCTGAACCTCCTCCCTACCATATGCAACACTCTAGAGAATGGGCGCTGTACCAACTGGGCACCATAGCAGAGCTGCCCCTGCTGGCAGAGGTGTGGGTGAGCCAGCCCTGGAAGTTGTGAGCACTGAGGCTGCTGTCCCCACTACTCATCTGTCATGTGGATATGTGGGTCGGGGAGAAATGCTCCCCTGGCCCTATACCACTTACTGCTTGCTACAGACCAAGTAGCTGGCCCTTCCGCTTACCAACTGCAACACTCAGAAAAGCAGTCCCTGATCATCCTTGCCTGGACATCACAATAGAGTTGATCCTGTTGGAGCAGGTACCAGCTCCAGGGAATCTTCTGAGCCCCCCAGGCACCTGCATTCCCTTGTATATACTGACACACACACACATTAAAATAATAAATATAGGTCTTTTACAAAATACAAAATTGTTTAAAACTATTAAATACACATATAAATGTTTTCTGAGGCAGAGTCTCATGTGGCCTAGATTGACCTCAGACTTGTTGAATAGATAAGGATGACTTTGAATCACTCCCTGTCTTCTACATCCATAGAAACTGTGCTGAGATTCAAGAATACAATCATTACTGCTACCATATGGCATGACCATTAAAAATGTTATTCCTTCAGCAGAGATAATTTCTAATGTCTTTATCATTGTAGTTTTTAGTTTATCCTGGCCCAGAAAGTCTATTTCAAATAATTTAACGTAAATATAAAATAGCAGTGATACATATTAGAACTATAAATATATATAAACAATATATTGCAGCACATTTCATAATTTGGAAATGGATATGAACATACAGTTTTTAATGTTGAAACTTTCTTAAAATTAAAAATGTAGCTGTTAAAATAATGTGTGCATATCACATATAAGTTGGATAGACCTAACTATTATTCTCAAGTTTACTAGAATAAACACATTAACATTCTACTGGCAATAATGTTTTTATAGGGTTATAATAATGACATTATCAAAATCTGCTATTGGTCATTTGACATGCAGTTAGTCTGAATATGGGCATTCAGGTGATATAAAAAGATGCTGGATTTTTAAAAGCTTTGCACAAAAAATTAGAAAGACTATATCATCTGTACAATGATTATGTTTTTAATAATAAAATAATAAACTTATATTTATTATTTTGGGCCTAGTGGGCTAAAGAAGCATGCCATTAGATTTATTTTACCTTGTTTTTACTTTTATTGTGTAGGTATGTATGATTTATGTGTATGTTGTATGCATGTATGTGGGGGGGATGCTGTTACAGGATGTCCTGTATATATGTTGCTTTTATTGGTTAACAAATAAAGCTTCTTTGGCCTATGACAGGGCAAAATATAGTCAGACTGGAAGAGATATATAGAGTAGAAAGAGTCAAAAAGATGCCAGGTAGCTGCCAAAGGAGGAGGACCCAGAACATTTCCAGTAAGCCACAGGGTCGTGGCAATACACAGATTAATAAAAATTGCTTAATTCAGGATGTAAGAGTTAGATAGAAATATGCCTGAGTCATTGGTCAAACAATGTTGTAATTACTATAGTTTTGTGTGATTATTTGAGTGTGGGCAGCCAGGTAACCAATGAGCAGTCTCCATTTACAGAATGAGCATGCCTGTGGGGATGCTGGAGCATGTCAGAGGAGAATGTCAGGTATCCTGCTCCACCATTCTCCACTGTATTCCACGGAAGCAAGGTCCCTCACTATACATGCAGCTATATAATGTCCCACATCTTGCTTCAACACCTCTCTTACTAAGTCTAAATAGTCATGGACCTTATAGTTAACATCCTCAATCTTAATTCTCCATCCCTGAATTCCATCCTGTTTCATGCTTATAAACTTCACTAGTACAGGTTGAAGTCAGAGTGGAATACAATCTATTGACAACCCTAATGGCTTCAGACAAAGTCAAGTTAACATCGTTAAGATATAAAATAATCAGTTTTTCTTTAATAATACAAAATCAGGAAATACTTCAATTATACTTTGTATCTGTATAATCTACGGCACTGTATATATTTATCCAGTTACACAATTTCCATGTCACATGGGGCAGGGAGGTATTTTGGACATGTAGACACTGCTGAGACACAATATCGGGCATGAGCATGGTAAGGGAGGAACGGGTTCATTTGGGTGTCACAGTTTCATTCTATGACTCTTTGGCCCCATGGCAGAATGCTGTGTTTTCACAACATGTGCTGAGAGAATTGCTTTATCTCGTGGCTGATGGGTTGTAGAAAAGGCAAATGCAGGAAGAGGACAAGACAAGACATAGTCTCCAAGGTCATATCTCCAGTGACCTACTTTCTCCAACTAGGCCCCATCTCCGATTTTAACAACCTCCAAACAATGTCAATATATTATGAATCCATCAAATGATTCAACAAATGATTTTGTAAAAATATTGAGGATCACTTGGTTTCCTAAAAGCCCATCCACAAGTAAGCAAGACCCCAGTAGTGGATCCTTGGGAGATTTTTAATCTTCAGATCCTAACAGTAGACTGTAGTTTGCCTTTCTTGGTTTTAAGGAATGAAAACTCTGGTATTGTAATTTGAAAGACTTAGAGTTCAGGTCAGTAAGAGGTGACATAATGAAGAAATACATTAGCCCCTTTGCTTTTGTACATTCTAGTGAAAACAGATTCTTTTTCATACAGTATATTCTGATTGTATCTTTTCCAAAATCTCCCCACCTCCCCCATCATACTCGACACCTTCTTTTTCTCCTTTAGAGAACACACACACCAAGAAGTTTTGCTACTCTCCTAGTCTGTGGCAAGGGAAACTCCATTGTCTAACCTGGTCTCCTTTTCTCTGTGATAAGAAAGGAATACAGATGATTTTATCTAGTAAGAGAGCATTTACTCTTAGAAATATCAATTTACCATGGTTTCCAGGAGAGCAGTCACAGAACAAAACTATGTGCTTCCTCATACTCATAAAAAGTAAAAAGAGACAGAGATGGTGCAAAAAACTCAAAATTTAAACGGATAAATAAAAGTATCATACAGTAAAAGGAGTTGGGGAAGGACTCTGTTTAAGGGCTTTGGCAGCAGGAGTGTGTGTCGGTCTGATGGGGGTGTAAAGAACATTTTCCAAAACTTATTTTCAGGTTGGGGTATTTTAAGATAAGCAAATTAACAAAATCTTCCCTTTAACAAGAAGATTTGGGGACAGATATAACTTTGTAAACCACATCTCCAAATGTGGAGACGGATTGGAAGGCAGATTGACAGCTTTATGCCCAGCCAATACATCTGATTTGCCAACATTGGCAACAGCCCAGGAAAAAGATGGATCCTAAAAGGTGATTTTTAATTTACAGAAAATTAGAACCAGCTCAAAGCATTATTTGTTTACCCTCTTAACAAGATTTAAACAGAGAGTTGGTAATCTTTTCTTTGGAACTAGAAGATTATGGTTGGAGGCCTGGATGTATTCCCTGACATTCTCATGACTTGCTAAATAAAATACCAGTAAAATTGGGGGAAAATCTTATAATGACCAAGAGTTCATGGGAAGATCTGATTTATATGATTTTTGAATTTGACAGTGTTAACAACTATCATTTGGTAATAAGAAGTATGAATTGTTTCCCAGCGTAACTTTTTGTCGATTAAGCGACAGAAAATCTGTGCCAGAAACATACACTAATTTGCTCGTTTACTTCCTTCAAACTAACTGAAACCAGATTCAGAGACCAGAAATATCAGGAAAAAATGAATAGGAATCTGTTTATTCTGCAACTTTCTGTGACTTCTTTATTCTGGATACTGGAGATTCCACAAGGACAAAGCAAGCTCCATGCCTTCAATGCGGCCTTATTACTGAATGTTGTAAAAAATTAAGACACAGTTTATGTTTCATAGTAATGCATCTGTTCGTTAAACATTAAGGGAATGAATGGGCACCTCCTTTATGTTAAACATTCTCAGTGCTATTTGTAGACATGAAAAAAAACAAAGTACTAGGACCAAAGAAGAGTCTCGACGATACTACATAGAACAGAAAAATAAATAATTATACTGTGTATCTTCTCCCCAAATATACTTCAACCACACCCTTTCACTATTGAGTCACTGGGCATACTGTTCAACCATATGGCCAGACAAAATAGTTTCATGCATTTTGTTATAACTGTGTATTCTCTCTCCAAATATATTTCAGTCACATCTTTTCACACCGTTTGACCATTTGGCTAGACAAAACGTGTACACATAATTTCTTAGAACCCATATATGTAACCATCAGAGGGTATGAATATTCTTCGGTCAAAACATTTTGTAAACTCCAGGCAATTCTAACTATGGCCACTTCTGCTACTGTGATTCAAACCATTCCATCTTACATAACAGCTTCCCCATCACTTTCTATCATGGCTGATTTTTATACCATCTTTACACAATTAGAGTCATCTGGCTGACAAAATACCTCCATAAAGGAGTCAAGTTTGCAGTACATTTTCTTAATTAGTGATAGATGTGAAACAGCCCAGTCCATTGTGAATGGGGGTCGCTGCCCTGGCGTTTCTCAATTCCATAAGACAGCAGACTGAGCAATCTCTAAAGATCAAGACAGTAAAGAACACTCCTGCATGGCCTCTGCATCAGCTCATACCTCCAGTTTCTTACCTCGAGGTTCTACCTTTGTTTCCATCATCAGACTATGATTCAGTATACATAAGCCAAATGAAACATTGCTCACCAGGTTGCTTTGGGTCATGGTGTTTTATCACAGCAATAGTAACCTTGAGCAGTTTCTAACCACTTCACTCTAACAATTGATTTTGCTGACACAGCCAGTGTTAGTCAATCTATTATTGCATTCTTTGACATGGTCCTTTATTCAGTCTTTCTTACTACCATACATTGGACTGCTTATGAAGAAGAGAAACTGATTTACTACCATTATAGAGGTTTGGAGTTCAAAGAGTAAGGCCCTGATGGATGCCCTTGCTCTTGCTGGGTCTTCACAATGCACAGCAGACAAGGAAACCTTTTGGGGTCACTTTTGCAAGGGCATTTATCTCGTACATGAAATTTTCTATCTGCTTCCTTCTGAACATAGATTATTTCAGAGAAATACATCTGTATGTGCATCATCATCTAGTTTATTCTATAAAGCAACCTACATAACATAGTAAATATTTACATAATATAGATCAACATTGATATGGTGTGAACAACAGTAGTGTCTCAGACAAAGGTTTAGTCGATTTGCTTTGTGTTCATGGAAAATTTACAAAAAAAAAATTAAAGCTCGTTTATCCACTGATAAAATGTGCTTTTTGTACTTTTCATAAACAGATTCTTTCTTTAGACATCTTGCCTAACTATTGCTCATATATTTAATAAAAATTGATTGATTACTTTGTACACAGACCATCAAGATTACAAGGATAATATAATCGTAGAGGCCATCGGGATGCAAGAAGGAAAGAAGCTATGAAAACACAAAGAAGGGACTGGCAGTCTGGAGCATCCCTCAGTCATCTTCCCTTTCCTAGGAGTAGTGATGGAAATGCTGAGAAAGACCAGGTGTCTCTCCTGTTTTGTTTTCTTCACCCTTATCATCTGCTTTCTGGTGATTAGTTGGAAAAGTCTACAGTATATGTATGTAAAGCCCCATCTCACAACACAGTTAATCATTTTTATGTAGAATTTTAATATTAAGAATAGTTGTGCCGGGCGGTGGTGGTGGCGCACGCCTTTAATCCCAGCACTTGGGAGGCAGAGGCAGGCGGATCTTTGTGAGTTCGAGACCAGCCTGGTCTACAAGAGCTAGTTCCAGGACAGGCTCCAAAACCACAGAGAAACCCTGTCTCGAAAAACCAAAAAAAAAAAAAAAAAAAAAAAAAAAAAAAAAAAAAAAGAATAGTTGTTACCATACATTCCTCTGCTACTCAGCCCACATCTATTGTCTTTATAAAAGGCTGCCAAACTGAAGGCTTTAGGACCTGCTTCTTAGTGCTACTAGCAACCAGAGAAAGGAGCTGTCTTTCATTCTGCCTCACCCACGTGATATGTGATGGGATAAAGATCACACTGGTAATACCTAACAATAAAGAAGGTTGCAAATGGATGCCAGAAAAGCAAGACAGATCATATAAATAAGGGATGATGCTGGCTAAGATGTAGCAACAAGGACTAGAGATCCAGGAGAGAACTAGCTCTCAGTTTTGAGAGTCAGGACCTCTTGTTTGAGGCTGCCCATTCATTCCCAGCTGCCCAGACTCAAAATAACCTCGCAGAAACTGATTTAATTAAATCACCACTTGGCCTATTAGTTTACACATATTTCTAGCTAGCTCTTACATCTTAGGTTAACCCATTTATATATATATATATATATATATATATATATATATATATATATAACCACAAGGCTTGATCCCTACTGGCAAGGTTCCAGCTGGCGGCTAGCGTCTTTCTCCTCTGGCTGCTACATGGCATCTCACTGACTCTGCCTACTTTCTCCCAGCATCCAATTCAGCTTCCCTGCCTAGCTCTGCTCTGCCCTATCACAGACAAAAGAAGTTTCTTTATTCATTAACCAATTAAAGCAACACATATACAGAAGGACTCCCCACATCAAGGACCTATAGTTTTCACATGATGTGGGGATTAAAGACGCGTGATAGAGAAGAAATATCTTCACTGTTTTTCCATACAGAGGGAACAGCTGGTTTCCCACCAGGTTCTCTTCCAGATTTTCTGAGACTTAACTGATGGCTCCTTTGCTCTTGTTTGAAGGAGAACCTAGACTTCACAGGCCAGACGTTTTATTCTTTCTTTTCTAATAGTTTTCTGTTTGCTTTACTATATAACAAGGATAACAGAGTCAGGAGTCCACTGAGGAGGCCTGTGTTTTTCTGCTCATATTCTTTGACTGTAATTGTAGATTACTAATATTTATGGGTTTTAGTTTGTGCTTACTTTGGTCAGCTCTTTCCCTTCATGTTTGTCATCAGTAAAACAGATACTTTAGAATTCTATCAGCCTATTTTTCTCATTTGATCATCTATTATGAACCCAAGAAAAGGAAATAGGGATGCAATTTCTTATACTGATTGCTCCGAGCTTTAGAACATGATGCTCTGATTTGCAAATTTAAAAAAAATGTAGTCCAGAATATTTATGTGAACAACTGGTTCTGAAATACTGGGAAAGAATTCAGATTACTTTGGGTTTAAATATGTAATTTAAACATGTTTGGGGAAGTTGTTTTGAAAAAAATAAGAAACATTTCTTCAATGCACAGAAAAATTTTAAAAATATTTTATTATTTTAATTAGTAAAGCATTTATTATATGTTCATGTTATTTCAAAATATGATTCATTGCTCAATTTTGAATGGAACTAATTAACATAGTCATCATCATTTTGTATGGAGAACTTTCAAAATCTACTTAGAAGTAAGAATGTTTATTTTTTAATCTTAGATAAGAATGAAATGTATCTATGGACCAATTTTTTTTTCTCAGAGCTGACAACTTTTTAATAAAGCTTCAAGTCTATGGTTTCTGCCCTTGTCCTTTATGATTTGTCCTGTTATTATCTGGACTTAGAACCTTACTCTTTTATCTATTTGTTTTCAATGATAATTAAAATGCTCTATTTTTCTTAGCTTGAACATGTCAAGCACCCAAGCTCCCTTATCCAGCATCCTACTCTGAAAGCTAGATCTTAATTTCCTCATGCTCCTTCTGATTGGGAGCCATAACTCTCCCTCCAATAACCAGCCTTCAGTAGTTCTGCTCCCTGATGGTCTTTATCGCTTTGCCTCACAACTCTGACTTCTCGTTTCAATGGCTGCACCTCTTAGCTATCCATCGCAACCTCCACTGAGATGCCCAGTGCCCACCATAAGAATGGGATGCAGTCTGGCTCTTGTGTCCTCTGTTTCCTGCTTGTGTACAGACCTAAAATTTCCTTTTTTTTTTTAATCAAGTAGGAATCACTCAGTGCAAAACAGTCCAAATTTTTCATACTCTCTCCCTTAACCATACTTAATTTTCTTGCTTTTCACCTAACTATTCATTCAACTGCAAAGCTTTCTCTAGGTCCTTCTTATTAATACTGTCAGATAGCGAGCCACTGAGAGCAGCAAACTGAATTACTTTGTTTTAATAGTTAGTTTCCTTCAAAAGCTTGGACTAGTCAACATGACGACTCACAGGCTCTCCTGGGACCACCCATTCAGTCCTCAGGTCAGTTTCTTTGACCTTCGTCCCGCCATCTGTTTTATTTGGGCAAAGAGAATCAGTTTTAATGTCTACATGTTTTTCCTTTCATCTTTAGTTTTGGCACTTTTAGCTGATTCCGAACTAGCTCCAAAAAGGAAACGTTAGCATCTCCCAGCGGCTGTTCAGTCCTGGAGGAAGCAGCAGAGTGTGGTTCATCTTCCCCACTGACCCATTTTTACACTTTCTGGCAAGAGTTTCCCCATCATTTTCGTTCTTTAGCCTTCCTGACACCTGCATGCACAGCTTTTTCACTGTGAAATGAAAATAATTGCTTCCGGATTCGGCTCATGTTTTGTTTTATTTGTCTTTTCAGTGTGTTTGGTTTTGAACCCTAATATATAGTTTCTGCCTTGTACACTACCAGTCACCAAATGAACCATAACTTCATGTTGGACTTTGCTTTCAAATGTATGAGATTAAAACGCCAATCTGTAATAAAGGTTCTTAAATAAAAACGTCTTTAACTACAGGCCGATAAAGGAAAGTAGAAACTTGCTGAGCAAAATACTTTTATAAAGCAACTGAATGTGGCATGAGTTTGAAACTGTGAAGGCGTAACCTACCTGAAGTCAGTTTACTAGATAATTGGTGTCTATTTGCAAGATCCTTGCCAGAAGACTGACATGAACTGATGGTCTGTGATGCAAACGACACCTAAAGCCCTGCTGCTCCATAAAACTTGCTTTCTATTTAATTAATGAACTCAAAAATAATTTTGCAGCAGCTGGGAAGATAGCTTCATGAGTATATACCTGGTGAGCAAGTGGGAGGGCAATAATCTGAATCATAAGAACCAAGGAAAGTAGGCATGATTGAGGAGCTGGAGCCTGGGATCCCCAGAGCAAGATCATTAGTTAGATTTAATTCCATGGGTAAATTCCGGGTTCAGTTGATAGACCCTGTCCTCCACAGGCGCGCGCATGCGTGCGCACACACACACACACACAGCTACATCCAAACATGGACACAGGTACAAATGCAAAACAATAATCTCTCATATAATATAATGAAATATGGGCTATAATGTTATATATGGCAGCAGTCAGTTCTCTGCTCATAGATATGGATACTACATTAGTATCGCTATATCTTCTTGTTTGGGCCACCACATGTGTAGTAGTAGATATACAAACCCATGGAAGTAAATATATAACAAAACTTTTATCATCTGAGGAAACATAAATCCTAACATTCAGTTGAGGCAGTATACAAAAAAATCATAAAGATTGGGGGAGATGTACAGAGACAAAAATAAATTTAAATAAGCACTAACATCTTGCTCCTTGACTTTCACCTATATGATAATATTTTGTTCAGAGTATGAAATATGTAGCTGGCAAGAAAGGCCTCACAGGAGCACATAGATTCCTAGATGTTGATCTACTATCAAACAGTTTGGGGGACAGCCCATTATAACATCAAGTAGTAAGGTTGCAGTCCAACGGACATGCTACTATGTTTGAGGGATATTGGATATGGAAGTAAATATGAATAAAATACATTTAGATCCCGAGCATCCAGAATCCCATGATTATTATGGGAATTGGTAGGACTATACCAAGCAATCATCAACAGCAAAACCTAATGTCAGCAATCCAATTTTAGCACTGGATGACCTCTGACATTTTCTTTGCATTTGAAGGAAAATTAATTAGTCATAATTTTTATTATATGTCATAGGATTTCTTGGAAACATCCAGTGTGGAGAATGCCTATCAGGATGTGCAAAAGCGGGAAGTTGTATGATCCTATGGCTATCGTGGATCTTGAGTAGCAAACTTTAAAGCTTAAATGTTTTATTGGTTAACTGTAGACACAATGGTGCTGTGTGGTGCACAGAGTTTCCATAAACATTCTTCAGCACATATTTGGACTAATTATAAGATGTATAGATTTGACTGATCCAGCCACGAATCCCCGAATACTGCAGGCACACTTTACTTCTCACTAAGAAGTGGTGGGTAGTTTTACCAACTCCATCCTTTACATCTTTGGTCTTTTTAAGACCACAGAGTTGTGGCATGTTCTTAGTATCATCTTAGATAAAGGTTTCTGAGGAAAATAATGCATAAATACGTTTTAAGCTCTTGCTTGTGTGTGTTCTAACATCTATTAGCCAAAGAAGTTACATTGTTGTGGTCAAAGTAAAAGGCCAGGAATGGCTCCTCCAATAGAGGAAAATCATAAAGAATCAAAGCCAATAATTGAATTTACAACAGATGTGAGCATATTTTGTATCCTGAATTGAGAAAAATGGTTTATCAGATAATGAGAGATTTGGACAAGTTTCAAGTTTTTATATGTTGCTTATAAAATAAAAAACATTGCACTTTAGCATAGTGATATGAGGCTGACAGAATATATGACAGACTTTATGTGATAGGTGTTTATGTGCGTGTATACATACAAACTTATATCAAATGTAAGATGCATTCCATGGGGGAGGCTGCAATCGATCATCAAAAACCCACGCTTCTCTTTTAACACAGCTGGTACTGGGAAGTAGATACAAATTCAGGAACTTTTTTTTTTCTTTCTGGCCTGAAATGGAGGTGTTATGCTGTGACTAGTTCTTGCTAATGGGCTAGAGATAAAAAGATATGGCATTGCTCAGCTTCAAGAAAATGAAAAGTGACTATCATATTCTCCTTCTCTTTTCCTGCTGGTAGGTAAATGAGGAAGACTACGAGAAGAACGAGTGAATTCCTCCAATGACTCTCTTTCACCAGAGTTTTATTACATAAGTGAAAAATTATTCTCCCACTGTTTTTTTTGGTATGCTATGAAATCTGAGTGAGGATTTTATGCTACAACACAAAGGTTGAAGACCCTCTTCCCAGTTTAAAGAATTGACAAAGAGAACATTTACATAGACCATGTCAAGTCTTACAGGAAATACATTACATAATTAAATATTTTGATCTTCTGATATGTTCAAATGAATATCAGGACTAGTGCCAAAAGTGACTTATCTGATTGATCCAACCCTACTGCAGTGGGCTATGGAAATTGTGAATTAATGGAGAATAGCATAAATCCTGTACCTTAAGATGGTAAGACATGCATGAAGACAGTGCAACCATGTTGACCATTTGGAAAGATCTTATGCATGTTGGATGGTTAGCTATGTGTGCACACATGGCAAGATCAAGGAGATTCTCCTCTGCTTCAGCATCTTGACATGGATAGAGAGTATGCAATATTTCCTCAAATAATATTTTTTTTCAAGAACATAAGAAATAACACTCATTTCTGATGTTGGAAACAACTCTATGAGGTCATGATGAGGAGACATGGGTTATCAAATTAGCAACGATTTCAGGTTTTCTGTTGTTAGCAATCCTATTATGTTACTTCTCTCAAGAAAAAAAAAGAGATGAATAACCTGTAAATTAACACAATATCCTCTACTGAAGGCATATCCAGATATCTTCTTGCCTTGATTTCCTGGGATTCAATGATTCATTATTCTCCTTTATAAATAAGCACAAGTCAGCCAACCTCATAAAGAGGGGTGACGCCATTACCCAAACAATTTAATAGTGGGCATTTTCATTTCTCCTCGGTCAAGTCTTTGGCTCAGAAAACTGTTTTGAAAGCTACAATAGAATGAGACTAACTCTTGGAAGAGGCCACTTTCCTTAGTAGAAATTTGAGTTATAAAGTAAACAGTCCAATCCATTTGATGCAATTATGGAGAGGCTTACTCTGTAAGTAAAGTCAAGCTCAAGGAAAGGTAAAATACATGAGGTTCCCCACTTGGAGAAGTCTCCTTCTTACATAGTTGGCCAGACCACAGGATCCCTTAATTTATGCATCTCAGACAAGCTGAGAACTGAAAGCTCAATTTTATCAGATCTCTGCCTTGCCTGAATGAGATTTGTATGGCCGTATGAATAACTTGTTGGGTAAAGGCAAGTGCCGCACAAGTTTGACAACACGAGTTCTATCTGCAGTACCTAGAGGAAGGTAGAAGGGGAGAATCGGGTAAAGGAAATTGTCTACTAACTTCCACATGTATGCTATGGCAGTTGTGCTCCTACACACACACACACACACACACACACACACACACACACACACACTTTTTAAAGCAAAAATTGCTACATTATAATCTTCTGCTCCGCACTCAGAAGTCATGAATGAGTCTTACTGTGTTGGCAAAGCTACATTTCTTTTCTGTAGTCTTTATAGGAAGCTCTAGATTCTTGTGCTCTGTGATTTATAGAAACTACTCTCCCCGCATTCCCTGGTTCATGTCTCCCAAACAACTTCAAAGCCAACAATGGACAGACGAGGTTTTCTCATCTAGCATCTAATAAGGACTCTTCTCTCTTCCTTCTCTCTTCCTTTGCTACAGCTAAGACTCTTAAGATAATGCTGCTTCCTCCAGGATATCCTCCCTATTGTAAAGAATAAGAAATTTTATTCTTCTCTTATATTAATGCAATTTCTTTACAGACTCTAGATATGCAGACATGGGCATCTAGAAGATGTCATTCTATTCTCCTTGACAATTAATACTGTGTAAGTTGTTCCTCTCTGCCCTTCATTGAAATCTTACGCAGGCCACATACATTTCTCCAGAACCTTAGTAATGTAAGTATTGTATAAAGTAAGGTCCTTTTGAATGTATTTTTATATTTCTAAGTGTTCTTCAACTTTAACTTCACCTGTCTCTTTAGTTAGTCATGACAGAATCCTGAATGCCTAAGATAACAAGAAAGTTGGCCTACAGTCAGCTTTAGTTTGTTTCTGTGTTGGTTCTTGTATATCACAGTTGTAGCTTCCTGGCTCGTCAGCCAGCTGGTCATGGACTTGAAGAGCTTCCAGTGGTACTGGATTCCTTTCATTTCAGATGTGCAGTTGCTGTCCATCTGCTTCACCCGGTGCTTGTGGAAGTCTCTAAACTTCCCTGACTGCAATTCCAATGTTATGGTCAGGATTTTCTCTTAGGAAGTTATTTATAACATTCTTCCTCTAACGCGCCCAAGCATTTCTCCCCGTTGTTGGTGTCACACGGATCTTCCAGGTAGTCAAATCGTTGAGACATACCCACCAACGTTCCTTCCATGAAGCCAAATCATTTTGTTCCCAGTGATGTCCATGGGACAAACTATTTCTTATAGACACCTTTCCACTCTTTATTCATAAAAATTAGGTTTGTCAAAGTCACAGAAGCACTTAAATAGTCTTCTTGAGAGTCTCTTTACTGGGGTCTGGGGTGGTGACTTGGTGGATAAGAACACTGGCTGCTCTTGCTGAAGACCTGCGTTCAATTCTCCGCACCAACATAGTGACTCAAAACCATCTGGTCTTCCAGTTCTGGGGTTTCTAACATACTCTTTTAATATCCACAGGTGAAGCTCATGGTACTAACATGATAAAGATTCATATGTATAAAATAAAGAAATCTAAATAATAATAAATTAAGAATAAACAAAATTTTTTAAAAAGAATTCTCTTTATTGTCTTATGGTAAGATGGGAGAACACTTCCTTCTTGAAGGAGACCAAGCCAGCAGCAATAAAACACAGAAATGCCATCTTCCAAAATGTTCCCTTTTGCTCACTTCCTAATATATTCATACTTCTTGATATCAGCCTAGAATTAGTAAGTGGCATTAATCTGGAGATTAATTTTACAATCCCTTAGCAAGGTATGATCAAGCACTTGATTATCCACACCCAGCTTCATGGTGCTGTTTTTTTGGACCCACCAAACAGCTTTTGAGCTTTGGTGCCTCAGTGGAATGATTCATCAGTATCTACTCTATGGTAGCATTTATATTTATGAAAATAGAACACGGTCAATTGCACAAACTACCGTGACAACGACATCGTTATTCATACAGAGACATAACACAGAGATCACCGTTGAGTTCCCTACAGTACACAGACCTTGTGTTTTATAGCTATGGAAGGGAAAGTTTGAGTTTAATGCCAGGCAGGGTGACTGGGATAAGGAATGTTTAAAACTTCCTGTAACCTTTTTGGTGACGTGTATGATGGGCATGCTTACTGGGTATTAATACTTATATAACTAATGGTCAGAAGGTGGAAGAAATATTGAGAGACTTTCTGGAAACTTTGGTCAAAAGTAAAGTTGTTGATATATCTTCTTAAAGAGTGGAGAAAAAAATACACTTTCTTCATTTAACATTAGAATCTCATGGTACTGGGAATCCAAGGAGCAAAGGCTTTATGGTTAACAGACAGCAGTGGTGTTCACTGTCCTTCTCACATGCCGTGTCAATGGGACAAACCACCCTTTAAATCAAAGTAATTGCAACATTTTAGTAGATCTTACAGTCTGACTGTATACCAAGGATCAAATATATCTTCACAGTAGGTTGTGGAGCTTAGCAGTACAGATTAAGTGAAAATATTCAATATTTCTGATGATGAATCTCCACACTGAAAGAGTAGTTGTATTTAGGGTGCATGGGATTTTAGAATTTACAAAGACTTTGGTATACACTTTCAAGTAACTACAAAGAGGCTGGTAGTTAAGAAAATTGCATGAAGTATCAAGCACGAAACTCTCACCGCTAAATGTAAGACTGAACCAAGCCTTAAACAAGGAGATAACTGGGCAAGATTGTTTTCTTTTACTTTTAGGAGTACTTCTACACAGCTGAATTCTTACATCTCTAACTTACACATAGCAATACAGTCACTCATTTATTCAGGTACCTGAAAAATAAATATTTTAATGACATTCAGACTTTTTTAGCTAAATATTTCATTTGCATGTTTTGTCTGAAAATTTTGAAGGATGTAGCAGAGGTGTTGCCTCCAAATCATTGTGAGAACTCACTAGACTCACTTACACCCAGGCATTATGTCAGAATCCTTCCTTTGATGACCAGAAGGGCTTGGCTGAGAACTGAGGAAGCAAAGGGAGGCTGGAAAATGGGTGGCGATTTGGGAAGAGGGGAGGACATTTGAAAGTGGAGAGACTAGGTCACTGTCAACATTAACAACTGTTTCGCGGAGAATCTTTTGAAGTGGTAATGATTGAAAATTCCTATGAGCATGTTTCTTTGGGAATGTTCACCTATTGGGTTTCCTCTTTTACTACTCTCCTGACCTCTCCCTACCCTCTGACTGCTTCCTTGGTGCTCATGAACAGTCTAATGGCAAATGTATGCAAACCTAAGAGTTGCAAACCCTGTTCTTTTTTATTCCTTCCTAAGAGATGTTTCTAGGCAACATGCCCACATGGGTGACATCAATTGTGGAAGACATCAACACATGTTTTCAAGTACACAGTTTCTTGTCTTGATTTAACTATTTAACCACTTCACAAATCTAACACTGCAAACAACTTTAACTGTTTCATTTGATCCATAAATCCATTTATTCAACAGACTGGTTTTACACAGGCATTTCCTCTCGCTCTTTTCCTTTCTATCAATACTGTAGGTTTGTTGTTGATACAAAACCTTCTGAAATAGTATCCTAAATATGTCCTTTTTCTAAACCTTTCTTTATACACCCCTTCTCATGGTCATTTAATAACACATATGTGATCATATGACCTGATTAGTTAAGTGTTTTCTGACTTTGCACCTTCTCTGTAATAAAACTCTGACAGAGACTAAAAGTTTCCTCACGGTTGAACCCAAACCACCTCACTGCTGCTCCTCATTATCTCTTGAGTGCTACACAACTGGCACCTGTTTCTCCCACTATTCTTTGAGCAAAACTTCATCCATCATGCCCCGAACCATGGTAAAATAGACATTGTACTCCTAGTGCTCTCTTTGTGTGGATTAGCCTAGTGACCCACCGACAGCGAATAACCGGACAAAAGCAATCCCTTTATTTCTGAGCATGTAGCTATTCTACAGTACTGTTGTGTTAATTACTTACTATTTTGTAAGCTTTTTAATCTGTTCATCCATTCATTTAATCCTCTTTCAACACTCTGAAGTAAGTAGTATTATATTTGGGAGGCAGAGGCAAGCAGATCTCTGGGAGTTCAAGACCAGACTGGTCAATAGAGTGAGGGCCAGGACAGGTTCCAAAGCTACACAAAGAAATCCTGCCTTGAAAAAAAGAAAAACACAAAAATAAAGAAACTTATTTGTCAAAGTCTGTCAAACTTCTGCTTATGTAAACAAATCTCCTAGTTCTACATCCTCTGATTATTTTAGTGGCAATTCTGAGGTTAGTGTGAGGGCGCAGCTTTCACGGGCATTTGCGTTTCACAGATGTCTTTCTCCCAATTATTTTGATAATTCCATAGAAAAATGTTTCATCTGAAGGAGGAAAACAAGAACTTTATTGGCACAAGCAACAGAGGAAAGAGATCTGGTGAGAATGCATCATCAGTCTGTGCTATACAGTGTGTGTTATATCTGGGTGAGATTTAAATAATGGAATACCTCTTCTATGGAAGAAGGACATGAGAGAGAGAGAGAGAGAGAGAGAGAGAGAGAGAGAGAGAGAGAAGCACAGAGAGGCAGAGGCAGAGATACAGAGAAAGGGACAGCAAGAATGAAACCCAGAGAGGAATTTTTAATAACTTCAAATCTACTTCGGAAGCCCATACTCATTTTAAATATTTAAAGTTTCCTATTTTCTACACTTTTTCTGAGAAAATCAGTGCAGTTAGTTATGAGAAGGACTATTTGGGTCACCATGCCAAATGGGAGTCTTCTGTGCTTCAATCATTTGTAACAGATCCCTCTTACATCTTCTGATGTTTCGGCATAGGATATCGATCAACTCAGAACACTACACACAACCACACCGTTTACCTTTCCCAAGGTGCCAATGCCTTCTGTAAGTGATGATGGAATTGTACAGCTCTTAACAAAGAGAACAAAAACAAAATAAGACAAAATGGTCAGACATCCCTTTATGTATTATTTAAAAGCTCCAAACTTTCACCAACAATGCCCCAGCTTTTGGTCATTGACCAGAATTGAATGGATGTGCCTAGTTAAATGAAAAGTCAATCATGAAAGTAGCCTAGGAGACTTTTTTGATTGCTTAAACATTTTAGAAAGGTGCTTTTTTTTCTTTATTGTAAGGTAATGGTAGTTGAGGGTAAGTGGGTTGTGTGAAATCCAGTCCCACCCATAGAAAGTATGTTCTAATTCACAATTTCCAAACAAATTTAATTTAGCTTGGTTCTGTGGATAATGACAAGCTGAAGCAGTATTATAATTTGAATCTAAAATATTCCCTCATGGCTCATGTGCAAAAGGCATGGTTGCCAGTGTTATAATTCCAATCTGAACTATTCCCTCAAGGCTAATGCGTGAACAGCATGCCTGCCAGTCTATGGGATTTGGGGGAATTATTGGATCATGCGTACAATGGTTTTGTTAAAAACCCAATTCTTTAATGGATTTATAATATGAAAACATTGCTGAGACACGGTAGGAAGTGAGGCTTGGCTGGAAGAATTAGGTCACTGAATGGCAAACAAGTCTGTCGGTTCTATCTGTTTTCTGGCCCTCCTTGTCTTTCTCTGCTTCCTTACCATGAAGAGAACATTTATGGTCTACCACATGGCTCCCACTAAAATGTTCTGTGACCAGCTACAAAAAACGGAGAGAAGTGACCGTGAACTAAAATGTAAAACTGTGAGCAAAATCATCCCCCTTTCACCTTTTTCTCTCAGAGGTTTTACACAGAGACAAAACATATGGTTCATATATTCAGCAAATGCACTTCTGTATTCTACTTTAAGGATAAAAGATGAATGCTGGGGTGGGGAAGCAATGGGATGGGAGCAGGGAGGGGAAACTGTAGTCAGGATGTAAAAAAAATGAATTTAATTTTTAAAAAGTAGAATATCAAACACACAGCATTAGGGACTCCAGGCTAAGACCCACATATGATGGGGGAACATTCAACATTTTTCTCTTCCCGGGTCATGTCACTTGATATTCTTCTCCAGTCTCATTCACTTAATTGCTATTACCATAATTTAATTTTTCTTTATAGCTGAGTAAAATTCTATGGTATAGATGCAGCCCATTTTCGTTGTCTGGTCATCAGCTGAGGGGCCTCTCTGCCGCTTCAATTCCTCACTCTGACAAGTAAGACAGAACTGAATCTCGATGAGCAGACATCTCTGTAAGAGATAAAAAGGCTTGGCCAGGGAGCAAGCAGATAGACAACAGGGAAGACGGGGAAATGGGGAATGAACGCAAGGAAGAGAGTGTAAGAAATCATCAACAGTAACTCGCTGCATCTCCAGTGCAAGCAACGCCTTTGGTTTGCTACGATTTTGCATGAAACCAAACGAGCTTCCAGACTTCAATTTTGCTTTTTTCCAACAACGACTGGAATAGTTAATAAAGTACCTTCAGTCATGGTGGTGGATCTAGGAATGGCTGCCCTGCGGAGGAAAATCAGTCAACAATCCCAGGGCTCACTCCTGACAGAACTTTCATCGTGGGTTCTCAGTTTAGAATATAAGATTTCTCAGTGTCTGCTTCCTAACCTGAACACACACGGGAGGACAAAAGAAAAAAACCTGTCTTTCCCTCCTGCAGCACTAACATCTGATGCCCAGCTGTGATGATTCCAGGAGCCTGACTGCAGTAACTGCTCCCAAAGAACAGTCCCCAGGGAGGGACCCAGATCCCTCACAGACTTGCAGAGAAGAGGGGCAACAGAGAAAACAGGGGAGGCGGCGAAGGAACTCAAGAGGGAAAATCTTAACGGAGTGTGCATGTGATTTGAAGGTTGTAGACAGGATGAAAGCGTTGCTAATGGACCATTCACTTTCCTGAGCAGAAAATAACAAGACTGTATATTTTCTTTTTACGACACACTACAGCTGCCATCCTGCTGTCTGATGTGGAATACATGTCTACGTGTTTGCCTTCGCTCTTTCACACTGCTGCTCAGTTTAACTCTTCCATTTGCTCATCCATCCATCTGCCTATCCATCCATCCATTCACTCATCTCCTTTGTGATAGTAAATGTTCCACATCAGGTAGTGTGCTAGAAACCAGAAGACAGAACAGAAAATATTTCAAGAGAACGCTTTACTGAAGCCTGGTGGGAGTGCGTTCTGAAAGCTTGGACTGAGGTTCAGTATATTAAATGTCTCTGAGGTTGAAGTTTAGAAACTTGGAGATGGACAGACTTGTGGTTTGAATGAACATGGTGGAGCAGCTAGCGAGGAAATGTGAGAATGTTGGCAGATTAGAGAAATAATCAATTTACATGGATGGGACGTTTTGCGTCTGTCAGTAAACACAAGCTTTATAGCTTCTTAACTTAGGTAGGATTTATGCAAACTAAGTGACAAACACTTCCATAACCACAGGTTTTGCTCTGTTAAGAAAATAGGCTTTTTTATTTAAGGTGCATGAATATTTTGCCTCTGTGTGTATCTGTGTACCACATGCACGGCTGGTGCTTGTAGGGGTTAGAAGAGGGCATCAGATGCCCTAGAACTAGAGTTAGATCTGGAAACTGAACTTGGATCCTCTGCTAGAATGGAAAGTGCTCTAAACTTTCTAAACCTCCAAGCCATATCTCCTGCCCCCTCCCCTTTACTTTTGAAATTTTATATTATTTATCTTCCTCATGTGTTTTCTGACCTAACTGTAACTATATGCACACACACATAAGAAACACACACATATACACACTCAAATGCTAAATTTTTATATTAACTTGTTTATCTTCCTCACACATTTCTTGAACTAACTGCAAAATGCTCACACACACGCACACGCACACATACACACATGCACACACACACACACACAAGAAACACACATATACACATTCAAATGCCAAGTTCAATATACTTTCCCCTGTGAATTGTATTGTATCCTATACTTAGGTTCAGTATCCAAATATGATGAAATCATTATTGGTTTTGTCTTTGTCACCTATTATTACAAGTACTCCACCCAGCTTTATGTCACTTGAATATTTCATAACCAGCCCTTACTTATTTGTCATATTATTATAACTTTCCCAATCCAGCTGCCACATGGTGAGCAGAGAGAACTTTATAAAATAATAAAAACAGGCTTTTTCCCCATCCAGTACCATTTGAATATGACAAACGTCTTATGGGAGAACTCCAGCGCTTACACATTTTGTAATTTATTTACCTCTTCTTCGGTCCTGATAATCACCCTTCACGCCGCGAGCCCTCGGAAATCCACATGCACACACTGTCTGCCTACATAGCTCTGCTCTTCCTTCCAGAACTCAGTTCCTTCCCCAGTCCTCCTTGGGGAACCCTACCCACCCATTATGTTTCAGATCCTTGGACTGGTCAACCCAAGCCCCCAGTGACCACCCAGGCTGGCGATGGAAGCTGTGTCTTTATGTCAACTTATATATACCACAATAGACTACTTTTTGAAGAGTTATTTTACTATTAATTACGTGTATTCATGTATATTTGTGCACATGCGGCAGGGCCTCCAGAGGCCAAAGAGGCTGGAGAGATTCCTTGGAGCTGGAGTTACAAACAGTTGTGAGTCATTCAAAGTAGGTTCTGGAGACTGAACTCTATGGGAGCAGTAAATAAGTTTAACTCTGAGTCGTCTTTCCAGACTTCTCCAGACCCCACATGACTTCTCACAGCAATTAAAACTCAGACTTGACAGACTCTGAGTTTATACAAATTGAATAGTCTGAGAATTTCATACAATGTATTTTAGTACTACTAAAAACTACCTTCCAGGTGTTATCTATAAAATTCCAATATTCTATTTAGTATAAAAGCTTAGCTTTTTCAGTTTTAGTGCAGAAATATACAAAAAAAACACAGATACATATCTTGGCAGCAAATTCCCTATGGCTTTACCTGAGGTACTTGCACAAACAAGTGTAAAATGGTTATCTACAAATAATATCTCAGGACCCAGAGGCTGGATGGCCCAAAGACCTAAGATAGAACCAAACATGAATGGAAAGTAAATGTCTAATGATAATTTGCTATACTTATAGACTGGTGTCTACTCCAGCTGAGAGCAGGGATTCTTCATCCAGTAACAATTGAAATAATGTTTTTAAAACAATTTGTCTCTTTCCTGGTATAAATGTAAATGATGCAAAATGTAAATTTTAGTTACTGCCTTATTCTATGGTCCAAGTCATAGGAACTAGGTCCTTTGAAACATTCTGGCCTGGTGGCTAATGTAAAGGAGTAAGGAAGGCCAGGACTATGAAACAACCCTTAAATGCCCTAATGTTGCTTATCTTTACACAATGGAAAGTAGCTAGTTCAAAAGCAACCCATAGCCTGGTCTGATATCAGAATGATAGAGAGTGGTAGGATGAACAATCATCTTCAGAGAATCAGCAAATAATCGGGACAATAATTGGTATATATAATATATACCAATGAAAGATCTTAAAACTGACTCTGATTTAAATTTGAGATAGTTAAATAACTCTCAAAATAATGAGATAAGTGGATGCTCATCTTACCTTAGAGGATTTTTGCCCTATGAGTTAATGTGTATTCAACAGTTGTTGAGTATGTTATGGACAAGATCCTGAGCATATTTTCAGTTTGTCTTTAAACCTATATGCTTATATGTGAGGAGAAAACACATGTAAAGGAGGATCTTACAAGGCCAAGAAATTTTGCTTACAACATATATGAAAAGGAAAGCAAAGAAATCATATCTCTTGTCTTAGTGATAAACCATAAGAACGTAAAGTTAAATATGAACAATTTCAACACAACTCTGGTTAACGATTTATAGTTCTTTCTTTATATTTTCTTTCAAAATCCCTGTCCAGTTTTCACTCAGTAACAGGACTCACAAGCCACCTCATAGGAACCAAGGACTAAGTACCTTAGCAAATGTACACTGTAAAAGTGGGGAAAACAGTAAGCACACATACTTCAGAAAGCCTATATATTTTTCAATAGTATAAATACAGAAATGTACTAAAATATTTGTAGACTGGTTTCTCAAAACCACATATGATAGAAGCATCACTTATACATCTTATAATATGGACTAGGCGGGCTGAAAAGAAAAAAATTCAAGTTTTATTGACATTTATTCATTATAGAAAGTGAAAAGTTTTATATATTTTCATCAAAACATAACATATGAATCGACCATATGCTGTTTTATCTCCTGTTCCACCATGCCATCTCTCTTCTTAGGCTTCTCCAAGCTATGAAGTAATTCTTCTCTTCAGTGTGTGTGTGTGTATGTGTGTGTGTGTGTGTGTGTGTGTGAGAGAGAGAGAGAGAGAGAGAGAGAATGTACTTGTGCATACATATGTGTGTGAATGTGTATGTATATGTGTATGTGTATATATGTGTATACATGTGCATGTCTGTATGAGTGTGGATATGTGCATGTTTATATATGTACATATACATGTGTGTATGTGTATATGTATCTTGTGTGAGAAAGTGTAAATATGTATGTGTGTATGTGTGTGTACATGTAGGTATGTGTATAAGTATGTCTGCCTGTGTGTATGTATATAAATAAAGGATTCGTATTATGACAGAAAACTTGTGATAGCTGTCTTCTTGAGATTGGCTTATTTTATCTTAAGATACACGATATCCAGTTCCATCTACTTTCCTGAAAATTGCATGGTTTCAGTGTGTATGTTTATGAATAAAACTCCAATGTAAATATATACCATATTTGTGTTCCTCCATCTGTCTGTGGAGAGACACCTAAGTTGATTTCACAGCTTGGCTGCTAAGAATCGTGTGGAAATAAACACGTGTGTGCAATTATCCCTGCAGAATGCTTTGGGCATATTCCTGAGTGCTTGGTATGGTTGGATCATATGGCTGTTTTATTTTTAGATATTTGAGAGAAAACACTTTTCCTACTAACAGGGCAGAAAGCTTCATCTTTCACCACATCTTCACCAGAATTTGTTGTTTGTTTTCATAATGAAAGCCATTCTGAACTGGCTGAAATAGAATATCAATATAGTTTTGACTTGGATTTTCACGATGGCTAAGAATGCTGGATGTTTTTCAAATATTGACCATTTGTACTTTATCTTTTAATGACTAGTCTTTTCATGTGGACATTCACTGAGTAGGTTGATTTGGGGTTTTAATTTTCAGAGTTCCATATATGTCTTGCATAGTAATATACCTCTAGTAAATAATATTCTGTCAGATATGTCTTCACTCTGATGCAGATTTTCTAGGAGTCTGTAATCCATCGCTTCACTCAGCTTGTTTTTCCTTTCTTTGACAGAACTTTCTGCATCATGTGATCCATTTAATCAATTCTGGTATTATTTTCTGAACAGTTAGAATAACTTTTGGAAAATTTTTGCTATACCTAAATCATAAACTATTTTCATCTTTGTTATTTTTAAAAGTATTTCCAAAGTTTCATATCTTGCATTAAAGTCTTTAATTTATTTTTGCCAAAGGTGAGAGATAAGGATCTGATTTCATTCCTCTGTGTGTGGATGTGTATGTAGTATTTCACATATCATTTGTTGAAGAAACTCTTTTTTCCAATGGTATTTTTGCACCTTTGTATAAAATAAATAATGTTTTTAGCTGCTTAGATTTATTTCTGGAACTTTCTTTTAGCTTTATTAGTATATGTGTCTGTTTACATGACAGTACTGTATTGACTTTTTTATTGCATATCTGTAGAAGAATTTGAAATTGTGTATTTTAAGACAACCAATGTTGTTCTTTTGGCTTTGGACTGCTTTGGCTATTTTGGCCTTTCTTTATTCTAGATGGAGTATAAAGTTTTTTTATTGTTTTTATTTTTGGTGTTTTTTTAGCTTCTGGAATGAGTGTTTTGAATTTTGAAAGAAATTGCACTGTCTCTATAGATTGAGTTTTGTAATGTAGCTATTTTTATAATATTAAATCTTCTCTTCCATTAACATTAGAGCTCTTTCATTTTCCAGTATTTCAATTTAAAAAAATCTTTTGGTTTTGGTTGTTTTTCTGTTTTTATTGCTATTGTATATTTTTCAACTTTCCAATGGCACATTACAATTTAAGATTGATTTATTGATATTATACAATTAATCTTCTGTTCTTCAATATATTAACCACACATGGTACAAGCAGGAATATTCATTAGTAGACTGTAATATTTTAGCTACTATGGCCCAGTGGCTTAAATCATGACCTATTTCCATATCTGTTAGTGAAAGCCATGCCTGAATATTTTCTTTGGGAATAAAAATTTTGACTAGCTCTAGTTGAAGCTTTGGTGGTTGTGGTCAGTCTGGAAGTGCAGATGGAGAAATGATCTGGACCTGAAGGAGAGAAGACTGAGCCTACCATGATCATACATTGGTGAAGCACTGCCTCACTCAAAAGAGCATTGCCTTTTCTCCATTTTTTTACTTTTAAAAGTTTAAAATATCAATAGCAAGTTCCCAGTAGTGCTTCCTAGGCTCAATATGGCAATTATGTTTCCTTATGAAAGAGCCTTTATGTTAAATATAACTAGAGACAACATGTAAAGATGTATTATGTACCCAAAGTCCTAAGTATTTCACATCTTTTCCCACTTCTCCCCAGCTTGCAGTCATTTGGAAGATGTTACTAATGTTACCATCTTAAATACAGAAAAATGTGATGTTGAGGAACTTTTGCATAAATATATTTATTTCTGGGATGAGATTTGATAAACTCATCTGCTTGGGTATGTGAATGGGTAGGGTATGACTTAAGCTGAACTCTAATTGCCTTCTCAGGCTTCCATGGCCACCAAATCATCAACTTTTTTAGAAATCATATGAATTTCAAGGTCATAATGCTCTGATGGGTTTGAAATCACATCTTACTTAAGCTGTGTGACTTCATTCAAAACACTTTGTGCTTTGCTACCTCATCAAGTGGTTTTGCATTCAAGCATCAAATTCGCTAAATAAAAAAAGAAAAATCTGAATGCACACATCACTTTAAAATGTATGCTGGCAATTTCCTGATTATATTTCCCTTCCTGCTTCTCCCATGGTGGTCCCTTAGTGGGCATGTTTCTCTTGAGTAACAGGACTGCAAAATTAAACATGTACCTTAAAAGGATTTATTATATTGGCTTTCAGAACGTGGTTGGAGTTGACCAACACTAACTATCTCACACCAGAAGGGGACAAGAAACTGGCAGTTGTTCATTCATTTGTTTGGATGCCTTAGCAGTGCTGATCTTCTATTGAAGCCCTGGTTCCTAGAGAGGTCTTCGGGTCCCAACAGAAACAAAATGAAGTTGATTATAATATCAGTGAAGATATGCATAGGATAGGAGATGTTGCCAGTGTGAAAGATGCTCAAGAAAGGAAAAAGAATACCTTCCTTCATCTCTGTCATTTTAGCTGAGCTACTACCAGGAGGCACCTCCATCTTTAGGATTCCATCTACATCATTGAAGACACTCAAGACTGTCCCTCACAGACATGCCACAGGCCAGGTAAATGTAATCAATCCTTCACCGAGACTCCTCGCCAGTAATTCTAGTTTGGGTCAATTGACAATTAAGGCTAAATTAATACTCAAATATTGGTTGATAGATGTCCCTACCTGAATTTTGATCTTCCGCTGAGCTCTTATAGTATTGTCTGCGTTATCCAAATTCCAGTTTTGGATACAAAATTTACATGTTTGTTCATTCATTAATGATGAAGAATGTCTGGTAATCAACTCATATTTCATCTACACCATACTCTTTTTTCATAATATTTTTATTGATTATTTGGGTGAATTTCACATCATGAACCCCAAGCACACACACTTCTGAGATTTCCCATCTCCACCCTTGTGACATATCCCTCTCACCCAAAAATAGAAGAAGAAAAAGAAAAGGAAAAAAAACCACAAGTTCAATTTATGTTGCCCATATACTTACTGGAGCATGGTCAAACTTCTAGTGGCCAGCCCAGGAAAGAAAACTGAGTCCTTCCCTATCCACACCCAGCCAAAAGTCATAAATGCTAATTACACCTTAGCATCCTTATCACATTTTTTTAAGAGTTCTCTTTGATGGCTTTCTGACTCAGCTGTTATTTTTTGTTTGTTTGGGGGGATGAGTGGGGATTAGTCATTGTCACAGAAGCCTTCTATTTCCCTCTGTCTCAACTATGAGTCTACAGTCATCAGTATGTTGGCAAAAGTAGCTTCCTTGCCCATTACAGTCAGCAGGAGCATAGATCACAGATTTGCACGTGGTTTCTGGTGACAACACAGCCCAAAGATATGCACGTGATCTCTGGAGTCCACATATGCCAGGGACCTCATATGATCTCCTGTGGCAGTTCAGATCACAGACATCAACACGGACTTTGTCCACTGCACTCTTTACAAACATTCGATAGCAAAGCTGGGGACTGATTAGATAATTAACATTTTCTACCATAATCCAAAAGAAACATTTTAGACTATTTGCATGTATTATAGTAGAGACCATATTCTAAACACACACGCCAAAAAAATTAATAGGCATACAAAGCAAATGTCGCTAAAGTTGACCACATAAAGGTTCCAAAAGGAAGTTAACCAAAATTACAAAGCTTAATGCTTTACCTTGCCTCCTCCCTCCCAAGTTAAGGAGCACAATATGTGTGCCACCTGCGGGAGCTCATCTGACTCCCAGGAGCCCATCTGAGCCCCGTTCCACTTGAAAGAAACTTGTTTCCAAACACTACACCTGTTGCACTGGTCCGTCTTTTATTTTGACATTTAAGACTTTGTTCCACTTTCTAATGAATTCCACTTTTGCTTTGCACAGTATAAAGGCCTCTGTTTCCAATAGATTTCCTTTTGTCAATCATCCATTTCCAACTTTTCTCTTCGACTTTCTCTTTATTTGCTTTCATCTTCTTACTCATATGTCTCAAAAGCTGTTTCCTATTAGTTGTTTCTAAGGTATAATCCAGTCCACTTTCTTTGTCAATGTATTTGCAGAGTATCCAACAGCTGACTCCACCCTCTTTTAAAAAGGCTTTTATCCTCATACAAATATATAAATAAACACACTTTGGAAAGATTTCTAAGGATTCCCCTGTACTCCAAGATTATTAAGAAAAATCAGGATACCGTGTGACTTGATTTGAAAACAAAGAAAAATGTAATGTCCTCAAATTAGATCAAATTACAGTTATTCTTTTTCATACTGGGTATATTTTATTGCAGGCAGAGGCTGCTTGTTTGTTCCTGGCTGCTCAGACCCGAAATAATTACACAAAACTATATTAATTAAAACACTGCTTGGCCAATAGTTTAAGTGTTATTTTTTTTGCTAGTTCTTATATCCTAAACTAACACATCTCCATTAATCTGTGCATCACCATGAGATCATGGTCTATTGGCAAAGTTTTGGCGGGCTCTGGCAGAGGTGTCTGTCTCCTGCAGAGGCTACATGGCTTCTCATTGATTGACTCTGCCTAATCTTTCTCTATATCTCTGTTTGGATTTTCCACCCTGCTTTATTCTGTTAAGCCATTGGCTGAAAGCAGCTTTAATCATTAACCAATAAAAGCAACACATATATAGAAGGACTTCCCACATCATTTTTTCAATACATATTTATGAAAAACCTCCATAAGCTATCCACCATGATAGTGAACAGTTGTTGTGTGTAGAACAGTACAAAATATTCTCCCATAAGCACTTACAACCCAATGTCAGAGAAACAGAACAGGAAACAAGCCAATGAATGATGAACAGTGTGAAGTGAATAGATGAAAGGTATTTTATTTCTCTCTCTCTCTCTCTCTCTCTCTCTCTCTGCAGGTGACTTTACTTGACTCAGGGATACACTACTAGTCGATGATGATAGTTGTATAAAGCCGCTGACTGGTCTTGACTTTAATGCTGAGACACCAAGAAAGAAGCTCATTTAAATTAAAGTGATAAAGACCTCTTGTCACTCACTGGGGAGCCTTGGTGAGCTGTCCATAAATTAATTAGCTCCTCTTAGCCCCTCTTTAGTATTCAGGGGAACAGAGGGGCTAATAAGATATGTGTTTCTGGTTTCTATAGTAAAGAGAAGAAAGCACAGGGATTCATATTCTGGTCCTGACACTCCAACCACTGACATAGATTCAGCTCACACACACTGTGAGCCATGCAAGTCATGTGGTCATCGCGAACCAATGAAAGGTCACCCTATCACATTCCAGAAGAAATAAAGAACTCTGAGGGAAATTTAATAAGTACCTACCTTTAATGGTCACAGTGTTTTGACTGAAACGAAAAACAAACATCAAACTGCCTAACCTAAGAAATCCAAGCCAGCCATAGCTATTGGAGTGCATGTCTTCAAAACTGCTTATAATTAGTGTGGGTATTCAGGCATCTGTACTGGCCTGCCCTTGGGATCCTGACAGGTTACTTCCTCAGTATCCCCCACTAAGAGCACCACCCCCTGTGCACATTTGCTGTTCCCTTTTAAAAGGTGGGCCTTGCCCACTTCCCATCTCTCCTTCCTCTCTTCTTCCTCCCTCTTTTCCTCCCTCCATCTCTCTTTCACTCTTGTCTTCCAACACTCTCCCTTCCAACATTCTTGTCCCCAAGGATCTGTATGTCTCCTTCTCTGTCCCCCTCTACCCCTTTCTTTGCCTCTTCTCTCTCTTCTTCCAATAAACCTCGTATGTGAGCCTTGTTGCACTGCATGACTTTTCTTCGTGGCATTTTTTAAGTAAATAACAACAATTAGACATAAGGGAAAACTGAGTAAGAATCAATAACATCTTCTGCACTACCTTCCATGCTTAGCATTACCCAATGTCAGTTAAAACTATCATCGTTTACAGTCTCACACTTCTGGAGATATAAGTCCATAATCAAGGTGACCTTACTCACTGTGAGTATTTGATATCTCTCTCTCTCTCTCTCTCTCTCTCTCTCTCTCTCTCTCTCTCTCTGCAGGTGACTTTACTTGACTCAGGGATACACTACTAGTCGATGATGATAGTTGTATAAAGCCGCTGACTGGTCTACTTGAGGCTCTTCTTTCCTTTTCAAATGCAACAAACTCACTACATGTGGAACATCGGTGACTGGTGACTTTCAGGAGCTCTGGGAAACAAGAAACCTTTTGTTTCTAAGTGCACAGAATAGCAGGAATCGTGAGTCCCAGACTGTTGCAGTCTTGGATCTGATCTTTTATCATCAAAGTCAGATATCGGCTTACCTCTAAATGTATGCCCTCGTGTTATTGCCCGAGCCATCACTGACTTGCACCCTCATTTACTATTAGAGAGAAGATACAATGTAAGGCAGATGCAGTGCCTAAATACCCATCCACATGTGAGTATCAGTGAGTGTTAATCTGTCCAAGTGGTGACTTTACTTAGTTGGCATCCCCTAGCCTTTGAGGTCTGAAGCACCATAAATGAACATGAAGATGTCTAAAACAGAAAACACAACTGTCTAGAAAATAGTTACATTTCACTTCAAGACCAAAACAGGAAGTCTTTAATTTGCTGACAGATATTTAGGGTTTGAACTCTCTTTAAAGTGAATTAGAACAGAACGTCTATACTGAATAAAAAGCTGTAGATGTGTACCTTGTGCAATGGAATAGTACCTCATTGTTCCAGTAAGGGTTTATTACAAAAAGTAGATAATTCAAAACAACTGTTATCTCCCATTGCCTTGTTATTTTGGATTGAAAATAGTTGATAGTTCAACTTTAGTTCATTGACACTCTTGTAGTTTTAATTCTTGTTGTCTGCTCTTAGTCTCTATGACTCAGTTGTTTCAGGATGAAGCACAGAGCTAAGGATTATGATACTCAAACGTCAGGAACTGCCTGGGAAGGAGAGCTTCAGTGAACTTCTCTGACCTGTTTGTGTAAACAGTCATTGTTCTTCACACAGGTTTTAATAATAATAGTTCCGTTGAGTGTTTACTGTTTCCCAATGAGACCGAGCATAGCTTTTCCACATTCAGTCTGCAGCTGTTCTTCATATGGTGGTGTCCCAGAAAGGCTCAGCAGTCTGCCGGCCCTGTGAGAAAGTGGGCAGAGTATGAGAAAATTCTGTCTTCCATCATTTCCTGCCTCATTTCAGAACATGCCAAACAGAGTGGTAAGAAGTTTCATCCTTAAGAAACTGTTTTCCTTGTTTTCAGCAAGCGCAGCATCAGTGTTCTGGGTCTTATGGCTGAGGGGAATATGAGGACAAAGTAATATTTCCTACATAGGCTGGACTTTATTGTGATAGCATGCCATAGGCAATGGCAGAAGTCATGCTCTTCTTGATGGCCAGTCGTTAGTTCACTTTTAATGGCTGTCTGATATCCACCAGGGGCCTATCAGCTATCAGCAAGGAGATGGAAAATTCCAGAATCCTCCACTTGCTAAATTTATGATTTTGTTGATACAATAGACAAGTAATCTATTTTTTTAAAACAGTGGTATTAATTACTTCAAACAATTGCAGGTGTCTTGGGCAAGAATTCAGCATAACCAAGTTGTGGCTTTTAATCAAGAACTTGAGCCCAGGATTCTCAGATCAGGGCTTCATCTCGTATTATTTCATTGTGCCTTTCCATTAGAAAACTGATCACATTGGTTAAGAAAAAAAGTTTGCTAGCCAAGCAAAGACTTACCTTTGTATATCTTTATGTCTTCTGTGTGTCTCCTTTTCCCACTCGGGGGAAAAAAAGGATAAGACCACAGACCCTAAATTTTTAAACATTGATCTTAAAACAGCATATGTAAAAAATATTAATATTAAAATTTTAGAGACTTGATCTCACTCAGTAATTGAAGTCTTTGCTAGAAAGCATGACTCTTCACATATGAATTTTCAATACCCATGTAAGTGCCAGGCACAGCACACATGACTTTACCTCAGGGACTTGCTGACCAGCTAGTCTGAAATAGTGAAGTTCATGTTCAGGGAAGGAAGCCGAGGTAGAGAATGATTGAGGAAAATGTCCCAACATCTATGTGTGACCTCCATGTTTGCCCACACAGGCAAGTACACCTACACACATGTATACACACACACACACCACACCACACACAACACTCATGCAAAAGTTAATTGGACATATTGTCACAAAGTGTACCATAATATCTAAAATATGATATGAAATATATGTGTATGAAATAAATGAAATAGCATAAGAAATGCCTTGTGAAATTCATTTTACTATAGTTGAAAACAATTGAAAATTCCCTTCTCTATTTTAGTATATGTATTTTCTAGATGGTAGCTCCTGCTGCCATTCAAATTATTACCAAATTGAAAATTGGTAGAGAGGTCCTTACCTATCTAATTTCACTGAAATAAAGTTGTTCAGTGGAAGGGGCATTGGAGTTGACTTCAGTATGAAAGTCTAGGTAGAAAAGAACAGAAATTCATTTGAAGCAAAACAAAAATACAAAGACAAAGTTGAAGCATTGTTTTCTAGGCACCTAATTAAGTTTGTTACCAGGATTTTACAAGCCCTGCATGTCAAAGTGGTATCACATACACTAGGATTAGAAACAGGATCTGCCAGGAAAGAGACTGATTGGGCCTTGTGTGACATTGATATGGAGTTTGGGTTCTCAAATTGAAGATGATTTAGAAACATTCAAATATTACTTGAAATTAAACAATTTTCATATTCATAAAAGAAAAAATATTTACTTGTTTCATTTTCCTAATGAAGATGCTTTTTAGAGTTATGTATTTCCAAGGTTTTCAACAGTCCAGAAATTCACTGCAAACTGATGTTGTCCAGTTACAGTGCGCTTGACAAGTCATTAAGTCCTTTTTTCCTCAGCGTTCATCTAGTTCGTGACAACATATAAAATAGAATAAAAGTTATTTCTTTGGGCTCTGGGATGGTCAAGACATTGGGTCTCTTTTATGAACAGAATTTTACTGATTTATTTGATCTTCCCAAACACAGCTTGCTTCTTGTATTGTCTTACACAGAGTTTTATATCTAAAATGCCCCTTCCTCCCTTCTTCATGATTTCTTGATGCTTATCTACAATATAAAACCAGGGGCTATGTCATGGCCATTCTTAGCTGTCAACTTGACTACATCTGGAATTAACTAAAACCCCCAAATGAGGCTCACCAGTGGGATATTTTTGCTTAATTTTAATCGGGGAAGATCCACTTGTAACCCAGATCTTTGAGGTAGGAAGACACACCTTTAATCCAGATCTTTTGAAGTGGGAAGATACATGTCTGATGTGGGCCATGCCTTCTGCTGCAAGTGTATATGAGAAAACAGAAGAAAGAATTGTACGTGTTTGTGTGTGCATGTCACTATGTAACAACAACCAATTAAAAAAATAACTTGATAGAGAACAAGGAAGAATGGGAAGAATGTGTAGGAGGTTTTGGAGGGAGAAAGGGGAAGAGGGTAATTTGATTATATTATAATCACAAACAGAAAATAAATCATTTTAAAGACAAAAATTAACCCCTGAAATGGAGTAAAAAAAATGTAGCCAGATAATTCATTCCACAAAGACCACATCTGTGCTTGGATGGCTGATGGATGCTGTGACTGTGTCAGAGGGCAGATACTGCATTGTCATGTGGTGCCAGTTGTGTTCTCAGTGCCCAGCTCCTAATCTGTTAATCCAGGAATGAACTTTACGCTACCTACCAGGTAAAGTCAAATAAAAGATGCTCTCCTACAGTCTAGTACAGAGTAACTGTCAACCACTCTTTCTACTCATCAGTAAATTCTCCAAAAATGTAAGTCCTCAGCTCCATTAGGACCAATGCCAATGTGAACATCGTTCTGCGAGTTTATCGCTTCTATGAAATTTGCCCAGATTTCCTACCTCATTCGCAAAAATGAAAAGATTTTGAAATCGCTATTCCCAAGAGCTGAGGTGAAAGATATGTTCCACATAACTACAGTTCTGGGCATGAAGAGAGCGGGAAAATGATGAGACACAATTGAAGTACACGTTCGGAATTACGTGTGGCTCTTAAAGTGTTCGCATATTTCTGTCTTCACTATCAGCTACATTAGGAAATCATTTACTTGACGCATTTTCCAAGAACCCTTGTGAAAAGATCACTTACAGAAAATAGGTATGCACAATGCTCCACTACATTCTTAGGAGAAATGTTTTTCAAATCCACTTAAGCAGTAATAAGGGGTCACATTTTATATTTAGGACTTCTGTCTACTTGCAACCCACTTTTAACATTTTCCTTATTAATTATTGACGTAAACTAGGTTTGGATAAATATTACTAGCACATATTTATGACACTGGAATTGTTACGACTTTTACAGACATTCCCAGGCATTTCTATCCACACCATCTACTCTGACGAGAGTACGGCAAGAAGAATTAGGAAGCAGTAGAGGAAGACTGCTGGGATACGAGGGAGTGTCTGCTCAGACTGTTGCTCAGGGGTCTGCCCAGGCTTTGACAGGATAACATTCCGAAGGGAATTTCCTCAGCGAGAGGTGTCTCACTGTTCTTCCCAATGTACTCTCTTTCTTTTGACTATGCTCACAGGGAGATTATGTTCTGCCCAATGCTCCCTTTTTACACTGTTGGTATTTGTATCAAAGCCAATATGGCATGACCTTAACACTTTGCTGTCCTTTGAGAGCGGTGGTTCTTAGTGAAGAAGCATTCAGCAGTGACAGGTAAAGGCTAAGATGTTAAATGTAGAATACTCAGTAGAGACTATGTACTCTCCCCACCCCCAACAACAAGGGCTGGCTCAAAACTACTAAGGTAATAACCTACTGTGTTTTCTTTTTTCAATTTTTGACATTTTCTGATCTATTTTTAATTGACAGTATTATTTTGTTGACACTATCTCATTTCTAGCACATAGTAATTTATAAAATTACATTAACCGGACAATTTTATAAGTACCAAATCCTAACAACAAATACCCTTCAGGACAACAGCCACACAACTCATTAAACATGGAGAGGTTGAGCTGGCACGTATCTAGAACCTTCATTTCCATCTTCTAGTGTCTTTGGTATGGAAAGTTACTATGAAGAATATCAAAAAAAAAAAAAAGAAAACATAGAAACACTAACCCAGCTACAAAGCCTTTGATCTACAATCTGTTCTACCTGCAAAATATGGTAGGGCAATAAAGGTACAAAGCTTGGGGAAGTAACCAATCAATAACTGATTTGACTTAAAGCCCACTCCACAAGATTCAACCCATAGCTGACCAAGTATCAGAGACTAGAGAGCCCAGAGACCTAGGGTAAAACCAAGTAAGAGTGGACTAAAAAAGTAACAATAAAATAGAAGGACTTCTTATGATATTTTGATGTACTCGTAAATCTGTGTGGTAGGCAGTCATCATTGTAGAGGCCTCCTGCTGCGGTAGGTGGGAAGAAATACAGAGAACCATACCTAAACATGATGCACACAGAGAGATGTTGGAAAACACATATCTAAAATATGTGGTCTCCATCAAACCCTTCCAGTCAGATCTCAGGAATCACATGGAAGAGGAGGCAGGTGTGTGGGAACTAGAAGGGATGGAGGGCACATGAGAACAAAGACCTCAAAATTAAGCAGAGCAAAGCTCATGTAAACTGAAGCAACATGTAAAGGGTCTACACAGTCTGTACCAGGTCCTCTGCATTTGTATTATAGCTTTCACTTTACTATTTTTATGGGACTACTGTGTATGTAAATGAGTGGACCTCTGATTCTTACCTTGGGTTTCTTTCCCAGCTGTTGGTTTGCCTTGTCCAACTTCTAGGTGATGGTTATTCTTTTGTATTATTATATTTTATTTTCTCAATAAAATAAATACCCTTCAGATTTCCTCAAAGATATTTTTTTAATCTTGGACTTAGCTCCCATTTATTTTTTCCTCTTTGCCACATCTAAGTATTTCTAGGAAAAGCAATAGATAATGTTTCAAATGCTTGATCATGTACATGTGGTCATTAGTACAGCAGAAACTATAAAAAATAAAAGTATGTGCTTTGTGGCTTTCTTGATACTAGAAAAATGAAGCCTGATTCTAAACCCTCTACCCTATTTTCTGCAAATATAACTGTAAACAAAATTGTCAATTACAAGTGGGTATGATAGGCACACCTTTAATTCCAGCATTCGGGAGGCAGGGGCAGGTGGATCTCTGTGAATCTCAGACCAGTCTGCCCTACATAACAAGTTCTAGGCCAGTTGAATCAGCATAGTCAGAACTAATCTCAATAAATAAATAAATAAATAAATACTAAGGTTTTTTTTTTTAAAAAAAAGCATTACAAAGTAGCTAATTACTTTTACTTTAAAAAAACATTTTGTTGTTTTTGATAACATTACAGAAAGATTTTATATACTAACAACTATACAGTCTTGCGAAAGTCATACACCTATGGAGTATATATGTCTTCATAGACTGCCCTTTCCTATCTTGCAATAAGTTTAAATTGACCTTCTTTTTTTCTTTCCATATATATATGAATATATTTGAATAAAAATTCAAAATATTCTATATATGTTCAGTGAAATCACATACTAAAATAATTTTCATTTTGTCTTTTTAATAATTATAATAATGTGTGGTGCTAGTTTCATTTCTGTTGGACATGAATACTCAATAACACACATGACCAAGAGGACAGATGCAAGTTAACTATTACCAGGATCATTAGCCATTGGTCTCTAAATTCATATTCACAAAAATGAAATAAAAAATGTCATTCCTCAATATTAGTCATTTCCAGAACTCAATATACTTCATTAGCAGTGACCCCACTGGCTAAATTTGTAACCTGGGCATAAAGTCATTGCCCTGTCCCAGGCACCCTTCCAGATCCCTCTACCTTTCCACCAATGCAGAAAGTTTTACTGGGAGGCACAACAAAAGGTATCTTACTGGGCAAATTCCTTTAGGATTCCACAAGTACATAATCGTGGGAAGCCACGCCAATGCCAGAGTGAATGTTCTCATCTTAGCAACTGTCTTCTGTCCATATGGTGTTGTGTAAATCCATAATCATAACAATATCCCTGTATATGTGGACCCACATAGGCTTTTATTCCGTCAGTGTGGACCTATGTGTTTTTAACCTTAAGGTCTTCTGTCTTATTTCCTTCTGTTTCAAAGAATTTATTTCAGTCTTTTTCCTCAGGGAAGCCCAATCTTCACAGAAATGATAACGTTCCTTTCCTTGTATAAAGATGCATAAGAAGTTCAATTATGCAGGGTGGTGCTGGCACAAACCTTTAATCCCAGCATTCAGGAGTCAGAGGTAGGCATATCTCTGAGTTTGAGGCCAGCCTGGTCTACAGAGTGAGTTCCAGGACAGTCAGGACTGTTACATATATATTTTTTTATTCAACCAGTACAAGTTATCGAGAACATTTATAATATTTTACTGAACCAATTTTTTAAAATCAGTTGCATATTTTAAAATTAAGAGTATTTCTTAGTTTTAATATTTTGCTTTAGTGGTTGCTAAAAGCCATGGTCTTACAAAAACAATAAAGTTGTCCAAAAAATAAATATGTAGTATTTTTATTACATAAATGAACATAATCTGCAAATAAAATATAAAGGGATTTTGCTCTGCTCCCCTTTTAATTTAAACAAGCATCAATCAAAGTAAAATAGCGTTACAACCCATTTCCTGGTCACAGTAAACCACATTTAAGTCATTCAATTTCAAAGATTAATAAAACTTATTTGAGCTACAAAACCAGTTAAGCCCCTTGCAGTGAGACCAAGGATGGGGGTGCTGAAAAGTGGAGACTCTCCCTATTAGGATGCTCAGCTTTCCTTGTGGGATAAAATGAAACAACTTGTGGTGTGGAATTTCCTATTTCCTGTTCCTCTCCTCATCGTCCAGCTTGCTCTTCGAGAAGCTTCATTGTTTCCATCGCGTGAATCTGGCCTGGACTTTTCCCATATGTTCCTTCAACCCGGCTAAGGCAAATCTCCCCATAAATGCAGAGCTTTGGGGATTCAGCATAGCGCGTGTTAGCTCCTGACACCTCATTCTGTGTGAGCACTCTGTCCTCAGGAAAATGGTCCTGCGCCTCTAAGGAGCTATATAGCTTTTCTGGCTCTTCTTACAAACTTCTCCTTCCCGCTGGGTACAGCCACAGAAGCAGATGTTAAGACATACTGGAGAGTACTATACAGTCCAGATTCATCGTCGGCTCCCCAAACTCTGGCTTAGAAATTTTATGCACGGGGAACTCTGTTCAAAGAGCAATAGGGAAGAAAGCGATTGAGAGACCCCCCCTAGATCCCAACTTCTTCCCATCTTACTCCCCTGCGCATTAAGGAGGAACTGTTTGAAATGTTGTCAGGAAATACTGGACGGGTCTTCGACAAATGCACCCAATCCCTCAGAGTTGGAAGAAATTAAGGACTTTCTTAGGACCCAGATCCCACAGCATGTGAAGGTCATCTCTATCCAGATGCAATGAAGACTCAGGACGGATGTGGGAACTTCCACTGCCTTATGACTGCCAAGTGTCCTTTGGAATCGTTTTCTCCGGAAAAGAGAGGCTGGTCCCCAGACAATTCCTGTTAGTCGTCCAACTGGCACACTCCAGGTTCCTCTTCTCATTAACAGACAGCATGATCTTGTCATCTATACTGCAAGGGATTGCTGTAAAGGACTTCAGTTGCTAACGGCCAAACTCACCCTTTTCCCCGGATGATAATACGCTTTTGCCATTGGTTCAGGAAAACCCATTCTTGGTTTAAGTACATTTTCTTCATTAGTTTATTTGCTTATTTTGTCTTTCGTCCCCACTTACCACCCTCCCCCAAATAACCACTGTGTTTAACAGGTGCTCTTCATTGTGTATTTCCATGAGACTTACCATTTTAGCGCATATATAGTTTTAATATATAATTCATGTGGCTTATTTGTACTGTACTTCCCAGATTTTAATTAAGGAACATACACTGAGCATCCTTCCATGTAAATGCGTATTTGACTGATCAGTTACTGACATTGCATAATATACACAGCGTGCATCCACCATACTGTACCAATCCAGTCTTTGCAAAAGACAGCCAAATTGTATCTAATCCCCATTATCACATCCATGCCTTCAGTTTATTTCTTTATGAACTTTCCTTTATGTAACTATGTGTGTAGCAGGAATAATAAAAAAAAAACACAGAGTCAGATTTGGGGTTCAACCCGAAAACCAGAAAAGCAAAGTAGTCAGGCCACTAGAGAAGTGTTACTTCCACCAAGGCTGAGTGAGTGCAGACTAAGGAAACTAACCGCCTCTCTCCTCTCGTTTTATATTCCCTCTAGTGCTGGGATTAAAAATCTATGACTCCCTAGTCCTGGGATTAAAAGTGTGAGGCACCACCAGCTGGATTTGTTTCTGCATTGATCTTATTATGTATCCCAGGATGGCCTTGAACTCACAAATATCCATCTGCCTCTGTTTCCCAAATCCTGGGATTAAAAGGATATGCTACCACTGCCTGGCTGCTAGTGACTTAGCTTTGCTCTTCTGATCTTTAGGCTAGCTTGATTTATTGAAATATAAATAAAATATCACTATATATGTGAGATTTTGAGATTTTTCTTTGAGGGATTAACAGGGGCTTTAGATGTTAACTTCAGGGTTTTTTTTTTTAGTCCAGATTTCTAGACTCAGTAATAACATAGTCTATAAACTAGCAAACATATACGGGTACATGGTCAGACACTCGAGAAACAAGTACAAGACTCTATTCAGGTTGTAATGTCCCGGATCGGGTGAGGGAAGTTACTGTGAGGGTTCGTGACAAAGCTGCATGCTTCCAACGCACAGAAGCAGTGGATGTGGTCAATTTATTCCTTTCCTGACCAGATGGAGCCTATAAAGTCGGAAACAAGATCCTTTGTACTAGTTCTTTACACTGTCAACACATAAACTCTGAAAAAAAAAGAAAGAAAAGAAAGGGGGAAAAAAGGTACCTTGCTTTCTTCAGGCTCAAACACTTCCATTGAGTTTTTATTGGGCTAATTCTCACCCACATGCTTGGCAAACCCACAGGACAGTGTTGTTATGTGCCTGCCACCTGCACAGTAGCAGAAGATGTTTAGGGCAGAAGCGGTGGGACATGGAGAAACTTTCCTGGAAGAAAAGAGAAAGCTCTGGTCTTCTCCTCCTCGTTTAGCAGCTAGGTAGCCCAGTCTGTAGCAAGTTGCTTACCCTAGTATTTAGCCACTGTTTTTCTCTCCACAAACGGCAATTGTAATGTATAGCTGCTTACAAGCATTTAATAACTTACGTAATGTAAGCTCCAATGAATCAGAAAGTTGCTGACCATGAAGAGCATGGAGTGTAGACAGGTGGAGTGTAGACAGGTTCCTGTCCTACCCGGTCCACAAATAAGATTTATTCGTAAGTAAGATGGGGTCTAAATTACCATTGGCATGTCACATGCTCAGCACCATGCGTCAAACATAAGGTTAATAAATTCTGTGACCATTACAATGACACAAATCTTCTCTTCTTCCTTAAGTCAACCCCTTACTTTATCTAATAAAACTCTCTGAGTGTCTCATGCAGTGTTTCCCTTGGTACAAAATCTTCTAATTTATTTTTAAATAACATCATAAATAAAGATCTATCAGTAGTAAATAAATATTTGCAAAGTAACCCTCAGAGTTAGTGTATCCAAGGAACTATATTATTTTTCTGACAGCAAAAAAAAAAAAGAAAACATAACTAATCAGTCTAGTTAGTAGAAACAAATTAAGCTTTAGATCTAGGGGATTTCCAAGAAGGAGTTGTGGTGTGTGGTGGATTTAACAGACTTTACCCAAGCTGAACCCACATTAGTAAAATCTTCAAGAAGAATGTTTGTGTCGCTACCCCCAATGTATGTGATCAAATTCTAAATTTCAATATACCGGAGTTAGGATGTGGGGCCTTGAAAGGAAGCTATTCAGGATACCCTTCCAAAGGAACCTTACAGAACCGTACAGAAAGCTTACCTGGCTGCTCTGTACCATGTGACTAATAACAATAAATTTTCAGTCTGAACCCTAAAAGATGAGCTTTCCGGAGCTATATATCCTGACCCAGGTCTCAGACCTTCAGCCTTCAAAACAGTAAGAAACACATTTGGGTTCCACACAAACCTTATGCTGTTATAGCTGTCAGGGCTAATTAAAAAATTTACAAAATCACTTAACGTCCATTACTGGGAGATAAATCAAAGAGGGCCAAGGTCATTTTACATCTTAATTTAGCCTGCTATGTTATATAACACAAATGATATATTTATTGGCTTTGTCTGGCATATGCCGCACACTATTCTAAAAGCTTTACACATGTTAATGTAGGAACTTGTTACAAAATTTCTATTAAGTAATGTATTGCAATTCTCTCAATCCCTACTTTCTATTCTTTTGATCTTCCCTGTCCCGTATCACACCACAACCACAGCCAACAGCTTGGCACAAATTCCTACCAGCTTCACTTTGGCAGCAGTGAATTTCCAGTTCCCCACATCATTGCTTTTAGTCTTTGTTATGAGGACTTGAGATCCTCCAGAGCAGGAGAATAAACAGCCGGCTCGGTGTCTACATATGTGAATCCAGACATGGGGCAGAATCAATCCTAAGGCAAAGTTTTACCATCAATTGCTGACGAAGTGATGGCAACTTGCTATTCCCCTAAGAAAGCCTTCAAGTGCTTTTCAGATGGCCTTGTGAGACAGTACTGCAGAGTTAAACAGCAGTCGTATGTAGCAAAAGAAGCAGCGATCTATCTTCATATAGGCATGCCCTTTTCATTGCTTCCCTCCTCTGCCACTTCTTCCCAGATATCTATGTGTGCATCTCACACATTAACTTTTGACTCCTAATCGACTTTCTGGAAAACTTAGTGCTAACCCAGTTATTACCAATGATAATAACTTTACTGTACTGTAGGCTGTCAATATGGGATTTTTAGAGTTTGAAAAATAACTAAGTATTCAAGTCACAATTGGATATCTATCTCTGCTAGGAACTGGTGTGAGGATTCCCATTTCTCTCTCTCTCTCTCTCTCTCTCTCTCTCTCTCTCTCTCTCTCTCTCTGCTGTTCTGTCTTGTAAAGAGAATGGAACATGTTATGTGGCAATAAAGAATGTATTAAGTATTAGTTTCATGTCCCTCCCTGTGTAAACTGTAAGTTTCCTCATGATACTATTCAACTTCTTAGGCCACTGAGCTTATATTAGCCATCTTGGCTTCATTCATTAGAAACATCCTCTCCTCCTCTCTCTTGTTCTGAGCTGCTATTTTTCCCAGACTTGCATGTCTGCCATGTAGCAGAATTTCTGAATTTTCATGACCTCTACTGCGGAGAGATGTGAGTCCAAACTAGAACCTCTCATTTCCAAATATGATGCAAGCTTTTGCTTTCCTGTATTTGGAAAAGCACATATCCACGCAACCAAGTTTGCATCCAAGTAGTCAAGATGACTGACAGAATGGTTCCAAGAGAAACTGAAAAGATGGGAGATGTCTTAGGCTTCTACTGCTGTGATAAAACACCATGACCAAAAGGAACTTGATAAGGAAAGAGTTCATTTCAGCTTATAATTCTCTGTTCAAAATTCATAACTTAGAGCAGTTGAAGCAGGAAATCAAGTTAGGATCCTAGGACAAGAGCTGAAGAAGTGGCCATGGAGGCATTCTGCTTATTGGCTTTCTCCTTATGGTTTGCTCGGCCTGCTTTCTCTTGCCATCAGGATCACCTAACTGGGGTGGCACCATACCAAACATTAATCAAGGCAATACCCTACACACTTGCCCAGTGGCCAATCTTATAAAGGCATTTGCTCAAATAGAGTCCCTCTTCCCAGATATGTTGAGGTTGACAGAAACCAACAGTACTTGATTGAAGACAGTGAAAGAAGGTGGACAGAGGAATCCTATAGGGATATGGAAGGTGTTGACCAAAGCAAGGGAGAAAGAAAATATTTTGATCAAGACATGGGTTTAGTAAGGTGAGCATCCAAACCGCCTAGGCTCCCCCAAAGCCAGTACGTGCAGTAGGATCAAAAACCCATTGCCATTGTTCTTGAGTTCTCAGTAGTCCTTATTGTCTGCTATGTTCAGCAAGTCCGGTTTTATCCCATGCTTTTTCAGACCCAGGCCAGCTGGTTTTGGTGAATTCCCGATAGAACATCCCCATTGTCTCAGTTCGAGCTGATGAAGGAGAGGGACTTGATCGGGGGAGGGGGAGGGAAATGGGAGGCGGTGGCGGGGAGGAGGAAGAAATCCTTAATAAATAAATAAATTTAAAAAAAAAGACATGGGTTTAATGTCTGAGAAATGTGCTTAGTGTCTGACTGAAAGAGAAAAGGGTAGTTAATATATGCAAAGATCACAAAATAACAAACTGTTCCATTGTATAAAGGACCATCACCAAATGAGTTTTGAAAGTTTCATGAAACTCATAGTGCAAAATCTACAATGAGTTAAACTCTAACAATAACATGACTTTTGAGGCTCTGACAGCCCCAAAGATTGACAATTAACTTCGATTTTGACTTTGTAGTATCCATATGTATATTTATATACAGCTTATCTTTATCTACTTCTAAATGTTTGTGTTGACTTACCATGAAAGACAAGCTCAAAATTTTTTAAGAGAATAAAAAGAAAGCATTGTTTAAAGGAGAGTAGTTGATCAGAAATATACAAGATAGCTGTGAAGACTCAGCTTCAAACCTGACTCTAATTTTGCCCCCAACACAGCACGCAATTCACATGCTAGGCCATTTCTTCTAACCACATTCCATTCTTTTAGTTAGTTATGTTACTACTGAATATTATCTGAATCAAAAGAATATAATAGCTCAATATTTTACTTGGTTTTTATAAACAAGAATTGTTGAAAGGTGTAGAGGTGCCTATTTGACAGGTTAATTAATGATACTAAATATTTCTTCTCTTATAGATTTACTTTATATTTAATTAGGAAGTGTAATTGTGTGCAGGTAGGCGTCTTTGGTGGTCAGAAAGTTTTATATCCCCTGGAGCTGGAATACAAGAGAGCCACCTAACCTGAGTTCTGGGGGGAAAAGCTTAGGTCCTTTGTAAGAGCAGTGCGCTCTCAACTGCTGAGTCATCCCTCTAGCTCCTAGAGGGATAGTTGTTTTTGAAATATTAACTCTAAAGCAAAGACTTTGCTTTACACTAAAAATATCAAGTAAATGGGAAGAAAGAAGAAAATAAAAAGGAGGGATGGAAGAAAGGTGAGGAGGAGTAGTGGGAGAATGAAAAAGGGAAGAGGAGAGGATAAGACAGAATCATATTTATGTGTAAAGAATGACTACCGTGGAACAAAATCAGTTCATCTATACTGTGTGGCAAACAAATTTTAGTCTCCTACTATTAGCACATATATGTATATATATATATACATATACATACATATATAATTAATTTACAGATCTACTATAAATATATAATATATATAAATCAAATATGGAAACAAAATGGATCACATTCTTTTTCAAGTGCTTTTTTTTTTTTTAAAGTTGTTTTAGTCTATATTTCTCTAATCACATAAATCTTATGCCTTACAAATTCTTTTTTTTTTTTAATAATTTTTTTTATTAAGAAAAGAAGAAAAAAACATAAACAAAAAACAAGTTTCCACCTCCTCCCAGCCTCCCATCTCCCTCCCCCTCCTCCCACCCTTCTCCCCCTCCTCCCACCCTTCTACCCCTCCCCCCACTCCTCTCCCCCTCCCTCTCCAGTCCACAGAGCAGTCCAGGTTCCCTGCCCTGTGGCAAGTCCTAGGTCCTCCCCCCTCCGTCCATATCTAGGAAGGTGAACATCCAAACTGGCTAGGCTTCCACAAAGCCAGCACATTAAGTAGGATCAAAACCCCGTGCCATTGTCCTTGGCGTCTCATCAGCCCTCATTGTTCGCCATGTTCAGAGAGTCTGGCTTTATCCCATGCTTTTTCAGTCACAGTCCAGCTGGCCTTGGTGAGCTCCCAGTAGATCAGCTCCACTGTCTCAGTGGGTGGGTGCACGCCTCGTGGTCCCGACTTCTTTGCTCATGTTCTCCCTCCTTCTGCTCCTCATTGGGACCTTGGGAGCTCAGTCCAGTGCTCCAGTGTGGGTCTCTGTCTCTGTCTCCATCCATCACCAGATGAAGGTTCTATGATGATATGCAAGATATTCGTCAGTATTGCTCTCGGATAGGGTCATTTCAGGTTCCCAATCCTCAGCTACCCAAGGAACTAACTGGGAACCTCATGTTGGGCACTTGGGAGCCCCTCTAGGGTAAATCTCTTGCTCACCCTAAAGTGGTTCCCTTAACTAAGAATTGTGGTTCCGTGCTCCCCTATCCACCTTTCCTTTATCCCAATTCTCCTGATTCCCCAAGTCCCCCCTCCTTCCCTTCTACCTTTTCTCTCCCCATCTCCCCTTACCCCCATCCCACCCCACCCCCAAGATCCTAATTTTCTCCCCGGCAATTGGGTCTACTTCCCTTAGCCAAGAGGATAACTATATGTTTTTCCTTGGGTTCACCTTCTTACTTAGCTTCTTTAGGTTCACCTATTGTAGACTCCGTGGCCCTAATCAACAAAATAGAAACACAGAAAACAATACAAAAAATCAATGAAACAAAAAGCTGGTTCCTGGAGAAAATCAACAAGATTGACAAACCACTATCCAAGCTAATCAAACGGCAGAGAGAGAATTTGCAAATTAATAAGATCAGAAATGAAAAGGGGGACATAACCACAGACACAGAGGAAATTCAGAGAATCATTAGATCTTACTACAAAAGCCTATATGCCACAAAATTGGAAAATGTAAAGGAAATGGATACTTTTTTAGATAAATATCATATACCAAAGTTAAATCAGGACCTGGTGAACAATCTAAATAGACCTGTTAGTCGCGAAGAATTAGAAGAGGTTATCAAAAACCTCCCTACCAAAAAAAGCCCAGGACCAGATGGTTTCAATGCGGAATTCTACCAGATCTTCCAAGAAGATCTAATACCTATACTCCTTAATGTATTCCACAAGATAGAAACAGAAGGGTCATTACCAAACTCCTTTTATGAAGCCACAATTACTCTGATACCAAAACCACTCAAAGACTCAACCAGGAAAGAGAACTACAGGCCAATCTCACTCATGAATTTCAAGTGCTTTTATAATTTGAAATGATTCATCTACTTCCCCATGATAAGAGTCTCTCATGATCTCTCATTTGGTAAGATTCTCTCTCCGTTAGCAGTTTATTGAGAATCAGAAGTTCTGGAAGAAACACGAAGAAATTGTAGCACTGCACTTCTTCCTGAAATTTATTGTAAGCCATTTACTGTTTTGTGACAATCCATCCATTCTATTTCTTCAAAACAGAAAACTAATATCTGTCCCAATCTTACAGATTTAGAAGCAAATTTCTTGGCCAGTGTTAGTTATCAAGGAATCTTCAAATAAAAGGAGCCATTGAGCCACAGTATTGCTGTCCTTGTCCCAGGAACCCTCCTTCACTTCATGTTCCTACAGAGACCTAGGCTACTGTTGCTTTGACATGGCTGTCAGTGAATGCTGTAGGCAAGGCCGTCAGAGTCTGCTTCAAAAGACTATTATCTTTAATGAGGCAAAAATGAAATTTCACTGAATGTATGAAAAAATGGCAGAGTACATATAAAAGTGTATTTCCAAATATATTCAAACAAATTTCTTTTGGAGGAATAATCTAAGAGAACTCTATACCCAACCTTCATTATTCTCTAGTCTGTCTAATCTGGCAAGCTGTTTTAAATTCTTTTGAAATAGAGGAGCTGATAATACATTTAATGTAACTTTTGTAAATTGAATCTTAAAATGTTATCAAAATATTTTATTTTAAGAACATGCATATACATATATACTACCTTTTAGGCATTTTATCTCTTATGAGAACTCCATCATTGTCCATATTATCCAGAAGATTCATTTTCAGAATATAAATGTTTTTGCAGAATCAACAATAAGTAGCACTCAGAATACCTACTACAAGAATAGGAAGCTATATGGATTTATTTGATAAATGAATGAATTTAAAGATGAATTAAACATGGAGAATATCATCTTTTTCTTCCATTTTGAGTTACAATTTCACCATGAATTTTAAAACAATGTAAAAGGAAGTTTATAAATTGAGAAGATTTGTTGATGATCTATGTTCCCACTATTTCAAATTTTTAGTTTCTGAATTATTTTGTAATTTCTTTCTGCCTCAGAATACTTAAGCCACTACATGTTGCTTTCCAGTATAGCTCTGCTTTGTATGTGTCTATGAGTGTGTGTGTGAGTATGTGTGCATGTGTGTGTGTGTTTAGCTCCTAGCATTCTTATCACATTTATTTCACTGGTCTTTTATAGTTTCAAAAACAGGATGTTCAAATTAAGCACCACATATGTTGTAAAGACTGTTTTATGGATTACTTAAAAGTATTCATGAGTATGAATGTGTTTATCCTTTGATCTATGGCTTTATTTCTAGGCCTCACTGCTTAGATTCCCCAAGGCTTCTCCCAACAGGGAGGCCCAGTTCTATGGTCATGAATAATGTGAGGAGTTCTGTTTCTAATTCAGTCTCCTTACCTGCCAGGGAGCGTTCAGATTGCATAACAGACCTGAGCAGCCAATGAGATTTACCTCCCTAAGGAAGAAGGTGACATATGGGCATGGCTCAACACTAGCCTTGTTTTTCTATCTCAATTCATTCACCAGAGTAGTACCATTCCAGTTCCTATATCCACTTGACAGGACTTTAAAAATGATGAGAAAGAGACCAACCAGAGATGAATGTGAATTTCTTCTAAACCTGACTGGGTTGAGTTCTTTAGGGTATATCACTTACTCTTGCTCTGGTGAAAATGCTATTAGGTTTCTATCATAAGTTACTCAGGTGTTTCTCCTAGTACTTGTCTCTGAAGCCAATGTTCCTATCCCTGGCTCTGTCATATATGGTGTTTGATATCCATTCGTATGCAAGTGATGTGGAGGTATAAATTAACTTCTGTGACCTTCCAGATGATCCAGAACTTAAATCTGGTGGAGCGGTGTCATTGTTTTTCATATTTCATAGCTTTAACAATGATCATCCCTACTACGACCACGTCTAAATGTCAACTCGCTGAAGAAGGAAGGTTTGAAATAAATGGGTACTTTATAAAGAGTATCAGTGGAAGGATACAAGAAAAGAGATAATAAGACATCTGGTAATGCTGTGCCAACTTTTTTATTATTTTATAGAGTCTAGGGCAAGAATATTTAATTTACAGCAAATCAAACAGGTTTAACCACTAAGCCTAGTTGTGGGTCAAATTTTTAAAAAAGTTTTAAGTGCAAACCATAACATAAAATATTAAGAATAGCTGGAAAATTGTCCAAAACACAACAACAACAACAACAACAAAAGCAGTTTAGCATAGCATCTCCTGAAATTCCAGCTGGCCCATTAGGTGTAAGCTTTCTGAGCTCATCTCTAGGGAATGAAATTACACATTTATAGGCTTGGTATTTTATAATTTAAAGAATGGAATTTAAAATATAGTCTATTAACTTAAAATGTAAGGAGAAATTGTCTCTATCAAGCTGCTGGCATTCCTGTTGTTGAACAGCACAACATTCATCTGTGATCCTTTTGTAGCTCAGGTGTCTTGAAGGAGTGTAACTGGAGTCTCACCAGGCTGAAATCAAGGTATCTGCCAGGCTGTGCTTTTATGTGGAACTCAGCATCCCCATCAGTGTGCATTCTGCTTGGTGACAGAATCCAGTTCCTTATCGCTAGGGTCTGAGATCTCTTCCTTCTTCCTCTCCATCAACTGCAGGTAACCCTACCTAAAGGAAAAACCTTTAGCTGGAAATGTATGATCCTATCTCAGAAGAACATTTACTACCCAGAGTTAACTGGAAAACTCTCTGTTTGATCATTTCTAGCCTCTTTTAAGGGTTTACCTGGTTGAGTGAAGCCATTCCAAGGAGGGGGGAGTCTCTCTTTGATTAATTCCATGTCGACTCATTAGGACGCTTTATTTTTCCGTGCAAAACTCTTTACCTTTGCTATGCTGCAAAGCCTCATCACGGGAGTATTGACCAACCACATCCACAGGTCCTGCCAACTCTCCAGGAAAGTGCATAAGACAGGCTCACCAAAAACAGGAGTCTTGATAGTCATCTTTAATTCATTCTGACAAAGGCAGATACTTTCCCAAAGATCCTGCAGGAAGGTGATATAAATAGGTCGCTTTTGATCTACCCAAAAAAGTAAACTGTTTATTCACACAATTCTGGTGAAAGTCTAGCATTTAAGGTGTGTACTGTGTAGGTGATAAAAATATAAGGGGAGATTATTTTCTGAGATGCCCCGATTTCCCCTCAAAGAACTGAAACTAATTGGAAAGATATGAATATTATAACCTGTAGAATAATGTACATTGAAAGGCCCTGAGTCCAATAGTAAAAGGCTTGGAAAGAAGCAAGAGTGAAAATTCAGATTAATAACAGAGCACTAAATAAAAGATTGATGTGAAAGTAAAATAACATTCCCTGACACAAGGTTGTTACCATTTTGGGATCCCTAGTCTGTAAGCACATAACTGGAAGTGCCTGTAGTAACACTGAGCGGCTCTCAATGGAAGACATACAGACACTAGTGTGTGTTGAAGGGAAAGGGAAGTCTCATAAAAAAATAGTTAGTCCCACTGTCAATCTCAGAGGAAGAAAGAAAGAAATCAGGGAGGAGAGGCAGGCAGGGAGCAGAGATAGTCATATAGAGAGAGGCCATTCCAGAAAAACAAAATCCTGTCGCCATATAGTCATAATACAGTATTTATGAGTATATATCATATTTACATAGCCCAACATTAAAGCTAAATGTGGATTTTTAAAAATGTAAAATGAGTATAATAGGACAAGAAGCAGTAGGCCATTATATATAAACCAATAAATTAAGTTTAAAGAATTCAAAGAGGTATAGAATTTTAAACTCTTCCTTGCTTTCTGCTTCTTTGGGTTTTGTTTGAATCCCAGAAGGATGTGTAGAGAAGCTCTTCTCCCACAACACCTTGCAAAGAGCATCGTCATCTCTTTCTCACAGCAAATGTTAACGGCCAATTTATGTTTCGTCCTCTCAGCTAGAAATTAGTACTTAAGAAACCACAGCAAAATGCAAGCTCTGCCCAGTACAAAGACAAATACTCCTTATCTTCAGGATACTAGGGTTACTGCCCAGCGGTAGAGCACTTAGCTAGCACACATTGGCTCCTGGATTCTATCTGAAGCACTTCACAAATCCATCTGGATTTCGAGAGTGATTATGGCTGCTTTCTTGAATCAAGGAGTGGCTTTTCAACTCCTTAAAGAAACAAGCACATAGCAAGCGTCGTAAAAAGTCTAGCAGAGGTACAATGTAGTTTGGATAACTTTCTCCTAATGGTCCTTGAGGAGTAGGTTGGTCCCCAGTATGCTGCTGTTGAAAAGTGGAGAATGGTTCATAGGTGGAGTTCAGGGGGAAGGGTGAGGAACTGAGCATACCACGGAGGAAGGATGAGAACCCTCCCTTTCCTCTTGTTCCTTTCTGCTGCCCCCCTGGCTGCCATCACTTTTGTTTTGCTGTGCCCCATCACTCTTCCCAAAATGATACTTCTTAACCAAATGCCCAATTCATCATGAACTGAAATCTCTAATTATCTTAGAAATTGCATTACAGTAATGGGAAACTGACCAGCATAAGCTATCAACATTTTTTTTTCAGTACTCGGTTAGCGAGTTGGTGGAAAACTCAATGCTAAGAACTTTACTCTCTCTCCTTCCAAACTCAGGAGCACGGAGTTGTCAAAGTTCTCTCCTGTGCAAACTCATTTAGAGGTTCCTAAATCACTATTATTACTCCTCTGCTGGTGGCCTCCACTGGATGATCGCTGCCCACTTCAGCAGCGGATGGAGAAGAGAAACTCTATAACAAACTGAATCATGGCTCATCCTGAGGCTGAAAGGGCTTCAGGGATGATGGGCAGTGAACCTCCAGCCCACAGAATCCCCGTGTAGGAAAATGAGCAATAACAGCAATCAAATCCACTGTGCAAAGAATGTTTATTGCTATTTTCAGGTTTCTTTTTTCCTTACTTCATCTAAAGATTCTCCAGTATCTGGCTCTTGTTTCATCAATTCTTACTAGGAAGCAGAGGTTTTTATACAGTAGACCTAACAAAAGAAATCTTTTCACAGCAGAAACTGCAAGTAAAGGAATTCAAAGAACAAATTGTGTCTGATAGTGGTATCTGGGGGGTATTTTGGTGGAGCATTTCTAAGTTGGGAGTTATTTCTAGACGTGGATGAAAACGTATTCTAAATGTATAACAGGCCAAACAAAGGCAAACAAAAGAAAACAGAGAGAAACCTAATAAATTAATTAAACTTAAATAAAAATAAAAATGTGTGGTAAATTAAGAAGAGATGGCATTAGGGGATGGAAGGAGGGTTCAGCAGCTAAGAGTATCTGCTCCATTTGCAGAGGACCAGAGTTCGATTCACAGCACCCAGGTCCAGTGGTTTGCAGCCTCCTGTAACTCCAGCTCCAGCTTTCTATGGACACACACATGTACATACACATGCGCACGCATGCATGCATGTTCACAGAGAGAAGAGATTAACTTAAAATATCCTTTATAAAAAGAAAAAATTAGTGTTCAGTTTGGAGGAATCTAACAAATCCTTGAAAATAATCTAATACAAAACACAATCCTTTATAATGAAAGTATAAGGACATTCTTCAGCCTATTTCCTCATTTCATTGTTTCTTGAATTTAATCACTCACTTGTGTCTGAGAACATCTCTCACGAGATGGTAATAGTTGTACTTCTAAAAGCCAACAACTATCACCTTAGTTAGGCTTTCTATGGCTGTGATAAAACGCCATGCCCAGAGGCAGCTTGGGGAGGAAGGGTTGATTTCAGCTAATTCATCCCAGGCCCAGTCTCTCATGAAGGGAAGTGAGGGCAGGAAATGAAACAGGAGCCAACCATGGAGCAATATTGTCTACTGGTTTGCTCCCCAGCATTTGCTCACCCTGATGAGTACCCAGGACTTCTTGAGATCCACTCTTTTCTTGAAGCACAATGCTCATGGGAACTGGCCAAGCCATTTAGTGAATCCAAAGCTCATCCCTTTGTTATGCAGAGTAACATTTCCTAGTGTGCTTGTACCACACTTTATTCATTTGTCCAGCGACCATTTGATTGTTCCCAAACTGAGGCTATTACACTGAAAGCTGCTATGAACAATGGTGTATTGATTATTTTTTAAAGAAAAAAACTTTTAATTTAACTTAGAAAAAATGATCACAGATACATTTGCTGAAACATGCGGCATTCACAGGTTTTCTTTCTATGAAACAGCTGTATTTATTTCTAGAACATAGTATCATCTTACAATCTCACTAGCAACATAAGAGAAGTCAGTTTTTCTACATCCAAGTGCACATTTGGTAAGGTCATTATTTATATAACTGTATGGTGCTTGTGATCAAAGCCAGGATCTCGCATGTGGAAAGCAAGCACTCTACTACCAGGAAGAAATACTGCCAGTATGTCTCCTTTATGACAGGCTCACGGTAATATCTCAGCATGGTGTTAATTTTTATTTCTATAATGGCTAATGATATTCAACATCATTGCATGGGCTTATTATCCATTTGTATTTCTCCTTCTTTGGTGAATGTCTCTCAATATCTCCTATCTACTTTTTAATTAGAATACTTTTTTCCTATTGAGTTTTAAAACAGAAATGCTATGCCAAATGTATTGGCATATAGTTTATGAAGCTCTGTAATTTGTGTTTTTATCTTAAGAACTTTTCTTGGAGACTTTGCTAATGTAGGCAATTCATTGTGGTTTTAAAATTATTCTGTAGGCTACGCTTGATTCCTCGTATAAATGCTTTACTGACCATTAGACGCTAAATATCCCTATGATATCATCCAAAGATTTCAAATTTTTACACATTACATTTGATTTCTTTGCTTTAAACTTTCATGCATTTGTATTATTTCTTTATAATACTACAGACACCAACACACATGTATATATCATACCTAATTTTACATATTTTGCATATATATGTTCTTTGTGTAGGAATTATCCTAATTTGCAAAATCAAATTCTCCAACAGGCATTTTCTTAGTTTTTATTCAACCACTGATGTTTTATCTTCTCTTTTTTAGAAATAAGGAAATGAAAACTCAATTAGGCTAATAAAATAATTATTTGAGGGGAACCTACTATGTAAATGTCTCCCAAATTATATAACATAGATAACTGGCCTGTAATAGGAACCCTATAATATTACTGTCTTAGAAATGTTCTTTGCTTTCAAAGTATGGCTTTTAGAATAGGCAACCTAACATGCAATTATACAACTCAATATTTCTTGAAATATTTTCTGCATAGCAATTTTACTCTAAACAAACCATATTTAAAAGAAACAAAACAAACTAAGTCTCCTTCATTACTTTAAGAATTGATGTGACAATCACTTTTTGAAGTTGTGTAAGACAGGAAGATTTATTTTTTGTCTCAGATTGCTTTGTTGGATCATCTTTTAATCTTTTGCATGCATATTATAGTTATCAATTTTGTGTTTTTATGGGTTTTGTTTTCTTTGTGTGTTTCTTGTGTTGTCTTTTATTTTTGTATTCTGGTTTCTTTGTTAATTTAAAATATTTTTTCTTTCAAGACTTTAAGATAATTACCTTATGCTGTTGTTTAATTCCCATGACACCTTGTGTTGAGGACAATAATGTGTCTATTTTATAAGAGAAGAGTTTAAGTTATTGTCTACTTTTCACACATGAAGATAGGCCAGCCCATTGGATAGACACATGAACTTCATAAGATCTATAGTAATCTCAAATATGTCTTTGATCTCTGTGAATCTTTGGGCTTATTAAACCCATTTATTCATATTTAAAAATAATAAGGCTGATGTTTTAGTTCATCATATGCAATTTGAGGAAAACTGGCTCATGATTACAACATATAGATGAAATGTCATAAATATTATCAATCAAATTCCCATCATAGTTCACATTTAATAAAAAGAAGTTTAAAAATACTTAGAAACCATGGTAGGGCAGATACTGAGATTGAGCAATAACAACAGAATAGATAACACTTCATTTTTTGATACTCTGTGGGGGTAGGGATGTGTTTGTGTGTGGTGTATGTGTTTGTGTGAATACATGCATATGCATATTTGCATGCAGGTAAGTGTGCCCATGTTTGCACACATACACATGTACACGCAGATTCCAGAGATCTATGTTAAGTGTTTTCCTCCAATCAGTCATCAGCGTTTTAACAGATTTACTTTATTTTCATATGTGTTTTTTCTGCATGTGGGTGTACTGGTTGGTTTTATGACAGCTTGACAAAAGCTGAAGCCATTTGAGAGAAGGGTGCCTCAATTAAGAAACAGCCCCTGGATCCTCAGTGAGAGCACATTATCAATGGTGTAGAAACCAGAGACCTCGAGCCAGACCAGCGACTCAAGGCAATGAATACTCTCAAGTAAAGGCAAATGGAAAGGTGATAAATTTTGTGAATCAACAGTTCACACTAAAGCTTTCTTGAGGGAATTCTCCTTTTAGTTTTGGTTGTTGTTGTTTGTTTGTTTGTTTGTTTTTGTTTTATTTCTTGGTTTGGTTTGGTTCTTGGTTTGTTTGGTTTTTTTTTTTTAAATTGGTTTTGATTAAGGGGGTTGCAAGAACAAGGGCAGATGCAAGGGGACCTGAGTATAAGTGGGAATAGAATGCCTGAGGTGAAATACACAAGGAATCAATAAAAGTGAAGGAGGAGGAGGGAAGGGAAGGGAAGGGAAGGGAAGGGAAGGGAAGGGAAGGGAAGGGAAGGGAAGGGAAGGAGAAAAATATCTCGATACAATCAGGTTATAGGGAAGCCTATAGGGCATTTCTATAGCTAGAGATTGATGGGGGAATGCCCAGCCCATTGTGAATAGAGCCATCCTTGGGCTGGTAGTCCTGGGTTCTGTAAGAAAGCAGACTGAGCAAGCCATGGGAAGCATAGCAGTAAGCAGCACCTCTCCATGGCCTCTGTATCAACTCTTGCCTCCAGGTTCCATCACTGTTTGAGTGTCCATCCTAGTGTCCTTCAATAATGAGCTGTGATGTGGAGGTGAAAGCCAAATAAACCCTTTCCTTGCCAACTTGCTATTGGGTCATTGATTTAAAGCCCTATTTAAAGAACTTTACATTTATAAATTCTTTTCAGTTACCATAACATTGCAAGTTTACAAGATGGTCTCCACTTTACAGATTGTGAATCAGAGGCAGAGAGTGACTGTATATTTGGCTGAAAACATGTGCCTAACGTGAAGAGATCTGTGATCAAACAAGCAGTATTCAGAGGTACAGCATCTCCAACACATCCTCATGTATGACCACACGAATGTGAGATACTCAGAAAAACGGAGAAAGGCTCTAAATGCAGGCTATGCTCAGCACATTCTTTAGTAGCCAATACTTGGGTTTAAGAGGACTGTGATTAATTATGGTATTAAACTGAAAGAAATTTTTATAGCAGCTTTATTTAATAATAACACAAAAAGACAACCTACTGAATGGGAGCATATCTTCGCCAACCCCACATCAGACAAAGGTCTGATCTCCAAAATAGAAAATTCTAAATAACCCAATTAAAAAATCGGGTACTGAACTGAACAGAGAATTCTCAACAGAAGAATTTCAAATGGCCAAAAGATACTTAAGGACATCTTCAACTTCCTTAACTATCAGGGAAATGCAAATCAAACAACTTTGAGATACCATCTCACACCTATCAGAATGGATAAAATCAAAATCACCTATGATATCTTATGCTGGAGAGGATGTGGAGTAAGGAGAACACTCATCCATTGCTGATGGGAATGCAAACTTGTGCAACCACTTTGGAAATCAGTGTGGTGGTTTCTCAGAAAATTGGGAGTCAACCTACCTCAGGATCCAGCAGTATCACTCTTGGGAATAGGAGTCTTATTCAAAGAATGCAAAATTGAGCCAGGGAGTGGGGGCACACGCCTTTTATCCCAGCACTCGGGTGGCAAAGGTAGGCGGATCTCTGTGAGTTCTAGGCCAGCCTGGTCTACAAGAGCTAGTTCCAGTACAGGCTCCAAAGCTACAGAGAAACTCTGTCTCGAAAAACCAAAACAAAAAGAATGCAAAACTGAGAGAAATTATCTCCCAATTTACAGATACAGAGAATCATAGGGGCTGAAAGATGTTTTAATTTGATATTATCTTAACATATTAAAAAGCCTCAGGATCCCTGAGATCTGAAATTTCTTTGGTACTTCCTGTGATATTGCACTCACTCCCTTACAGAATGGTCCACTATGTGTCTTCAGCACCACAGGAGCTATGACGCCATTGCTTTTCTTCAGGGACAGAGGAAACCCCCTCTTAGTAGAGCCAGCAAGCCCCTGGCAGAACATTTTATGTTTCATAAATTATTTGGAAAGGTCTCTGCAAACTCCTAATGACTGAAGGCACATAGATTGAAATGATTAATGACTTGTATTGGCACCAAAATCATTTGAAGTATAATAAAAAAAATTTAGGAGAAGATTTCTTTTGTGATTATTCAGCAAATACAGGTTTGAAGTTTGTGGTTTAAAGAGAGCAATCAGAATTTAAATGTTGGTTAATTGTTCTAGTTGAAAATGCATAAGTATAATGAGACTTTAACCAAGGGTGGAAATTGAATATATCAATTGACTTTTTTTCTCCTCCAAAACTCTATTAAAGCAACAAGAAAAGATTTTTTTCAGGCATAGATCTGCAACTACTTGCAAGAAAAAGAGAAAAGAAAATAAAGACAAAATAATCAAACATGCAGAGTAGACAGTTTGCTAATAAATGCCTGAGAGAGTCCCCAAAGACTGAATCTTAAGAAGATTTGGAAAGCACATGATGCAACTTTTGCCCTAGATTCTCTAAAAACTGGAAATGCGTAATGGTACAAAAAGATGGAGGAAAGGGACTGGCACAGCTCATACAGAACTCAAGAGAGGGTTGTTATAATACAATTATTCCCTGTCTTCCTCGGAGACTTCCAACTCCAGGCCTTGCAATGATGTGGGAGTGTCATATATCAATCTGTTGATTTCATTGGCTAAGTAATAAACAAACTGCTTGGGCTCATAGCTTAGAACATAGGTGGGTGGAGTAAACAGAACAGAATGCTGGGAGGAAGAGGAAGTGAGCTCAGACTCGACAGCTCTCCTCTCGGGGGCAGACACCTCAGAGAGATGCCATGCCCTGTTCCCGGGCAGACACACGTGATGAAGCTCCGACCCAGGATGGACGTAGGCTAGAATCTTCCCGGTAAGACCAGTGCTCACAGATTATTAGAGCTGGGTTGATCGGTATATTAGAATTAGCCAGTAAGGGCTAGAGCTAAAGGGCCAAGCAGTGTTTAAATGAATACAGTTTGTGTGTTGTTATTTCGGGCATAAGCTAGGGGTGCTGGGGATGCAACCCCAACGCTCTTATTACTACATTGCAACAAAGCAAAGGTCCTGCTTTCTTTACAGAGATAACCCACATGTGGGACTGCTGGGACCAAAATCCAAAATCGCAGAAAGATTTCTCATAGTCATTGTTTTATAAGCCATGTGAGTTAATTGATAAAGGTTTAGATGGTACACAAAGGCTTCATGAAGCTTCTTGAAGGAGGTAGAGACAATGGGATCATTAGAATATCAAGATCACCATTGACTATACAATGATTTCAAAGTCAGTCTGGACTACAAGAGACCCCATCTCAGAGAAGGAATTAAAATATACTCCTTAACAGTAACACATCCTAGCCATTCATATATAAAATTTTCCCCTAAAATAAATAACCCTCTTATTTAATTCCAAATTAAATAATTTATATAATTCCAAACTGGTGTGGGATTGTTTTGTGACTTACATCTACAGAGACAGGATTTCCTCTTGAAGTCCTGGCTGTACTGGAACTCACTCTGTAGTCCAGGCTAACCTCGAACTCACAGAGATCCACCTGCCTCTGCCTCCCAAGTGCTAGGATTAAAACCATGTACCACCACTGCACATCTAAGCAAAGTCTTATTTGTTTTGTTTTAATCTGTGTGTGATTGTTTTCCATTCTCTTTTCTACTCAGTTTTAGCTAGGTGATTTATGCGACTGCCATTCAAGAAATACAGTTCCTGGGTGATTTCTAATCCCCAATCTGTGGTAATAAAATACAATCTGAAGTGGGGTACAAAGATAGCCTCAATCCTTTTCTTACACGACCCCCTCACACTCCTGAGATTGACTACATACTTTTCCTTGTAGGATTTAGTTAACTCAAAAGAAATCCCACTAATTCATCTTTCCTAGGCTTAGGAAGAGTTCCAGCTTCCTACGCCTGGGACGACAGACCAATGATAAATCATAAATGAGCTGTTGCAGACATTTCAGCTGACTTGAGCAAAGCAGGCAGCTGTGCTGTATTAAAAAGGTTGTTTATTAGTGACTTGTTAACATGGCTTCCTAACTCTTGAGTCCTATCCCAGCTCTTAGGAACGGATATCTTAGAAGAACTCAGCATTTCCTGGAGGCTTTTCTCACTGTTTGAGGACAGATGTTCACTATGCAGAGTCCCCATGATTCCATTTTTCTGATGAATCACCTGAGTGCTTCAAGTTGTGAGACTGCATCTGTATTTAGAGAGATTCATTCAACACCTGCCAACATTGGCTCTCTAAGGTTCAATCCGAACAAGGCAAGCGTCCCAGACTCACAACCACTGCCAAATACTCCATGTGTGCATCTCCACAGCAGCATCAGATAAGACACAAGAGTGTAGCTGTGGCCCTCAGTTTGTTCTAGTTTCTTTTAGCGCCTCCCAGGAGAAGTATGAATTTTCATAGGCAGTTATTCGTAAGATGATGGGTTTAAAATATGGTCTGAAGATTTATCACAATGTATAACTCTCTATTTTTATATACCCATCTTACTAAGAGTACTAGAAGACTATCTATTCACATAGACCCTATTGTCCCATTCAATAAAGTATACCCTGCCCAAGTACAACCCACCATTGATCACTTACCATCATTTTATCTTCTATTTGACATGCATCACAAAATAAGGTTACATCTATACAACTTCTATGTACTGACTTAATGGCCAAGAATTAGTCAAAACTAGAAATGACAACAAATCTTATTCACTATTTCCTAATGAAGGAGCAAACCAATGGTCAAAGTTCATTATTCTCATTTTAAAGCCAAGCGTTAAGATACAAATTCAGGCTAAAATCTAGAACAACAAAACACTTTTGAGATGTTAGATATTAAAATTTTTGAATTTATTACTCAATGTATTTTCTGTTTGCACAATACATTTTCCAATGATGCTTTGTTCCTCATAATTATTTTTCTATCACTTACTGATCAATCTTACAAGATTGTGAGAACCAGGTAATTATTTTTTAATATGTTTGAATGCATATATTTGATATACATTTCCTCAAGAAAATCAGTTTTCCTATCATGATTTATATTTTAGCAGTTACAAATTAGCATGCAAAAAAACAACAAATTAAGTTGATGTTGAAAGGTTTATCCATGTGGTAGATTATATTCCATTTTTGTTATTGTCATACTTTCAAAGGAGTTGTATTTTTCTTCCACTTAAGCTCCATATGCTTCTGCCACCAGACATGGTCAAAAGAAGGTGAGCCAGAAAATTTGAGTTATTCAAGAATTGTATTCTTTATTCCCCCTCTTCCAAAATAGACAGATGAGAGAGAGAGAGAGAGAGAGAGAGAGAGAGAGAGAGAGAGAGAGAGAGATAGGCCACTTCAGGCATCTTAATGGAAAAATAACTTACAACACGCTAGAAAATGATGACCTAAATTATATAATCTCTCAGAAGATAATGTATCAATGGATATATGGTTTTAAGAAAGTAGATTGAGAAAAAGAATACTATTAGTTTGGCTAAATTGCTATCCATTGTGCCTGACACAGCACTGCCACAAAAAAGATATGTAACCCATAAAGGCCAAATGATGGGGTTTTTACAATTTGCAAGTATCAAAGAAATCAGCAACAAAATATGACAAGCAAGATATTGTGGCATTTTCCAGCCCACCACTGTGACTTTGTAGAAGTTTAGGTGAATATTTCTTCAGACAGGGCCAGCATCATCCGAGTATGTATAGAAAATGTTATTGCAGGCAAAAGCAGATTGAGACAGTTTTCAATCTCTGCCATTAATACACTGCCCTTCACATGTGAGTATCCTTTCCTAGTCATTTTATAATGACATTGGAACATTTAACTCATCTTTGACTGATGAAGTCATATTGGTAGAGTTTTGTGAGCTCTACCACAAAAGTGATGATACCACTGTGGTATCATTCCTCCCCTTTCCTTCTCCCCCCTCCCTTTGTCTTTCTCTCTCTCTTGTTTCTTCATCCTATTATCATCTCTCTCTCTCTCTCTTCTTCTTCTTCTCCTCTCCTTCCCTCCCCACTCCTCTTCTTTCCTCCCCTGTCCTCACCTCTCTTCTCCTTTCTCCACACTCGATAGAAATGTGTTCAAGATACTAAGTGTTCTTTGGCTAGTTATCAAGCAACATATGAAACAGAACCAAATCCATTAAAGCCAGCAGTAATGGAATTTTAAGTGACCCACAAAGACTATGTAAAATAAATAAGAAAGAAAATTATTTGAAACTACTGAGGAATGCAAATTATTTTATATTGTCTAATATAATAGAAATGATCAGCAATACATGAGAGGTGTTTCATTTAATAAGATGTGCATAGAAAATCTATTTCAACTTTTACAAAATAAAATATAATATTGTTTAACAATGATCAAATCTGGTGTATATAGCAGATATTTATTCCACTTGTAAAATTAGTAACATATAATAGCCTATCTATGGAATAGTAGTGCATAATAAATAGAATTATATTTTGTAAAATACCCCTACATTGTAAACATTTTATACATTTTGAAACCTGCTTTACTGGGGCATAACTAAGAAACTATTCTACCAAGACAAAGTCAAATGGGCAGCCTATATCCAGTCAAATGAGCATGACTATATAGATGCATGTATTTGGAAGGGCAGACACTCTGATGTAGGCAGAGGCTGCTCATTCATTTCTTGGCTACTCAGAACCAAAGCAATCACACAAAAACTGTATTATTACAATACTGGCCTATTAGCTCATGCTTCTCATTGGTTAGCTCTTATTTCTTAAATTAACCAATTTCTATTCATCTGTATGGTTATGTGATTGTGGCCTACAGGTAAGGTTGTAATCGCCAATAAACCAAGCTTTCTTGGAACATGATACCTTCTACTATCATTGTAGGTATTGTTTCAGGAAATTATTTCCCCACAGCATTGGACAATCTCATATTTGACTATTTCTGGAATCATTGATTTGCAATAGTTATGGCATTGTTTAATGTATATTTCCTCTTTTTCTCACCACCCTCTCCTAATTTAAGCCCTTAGAAGCTCTTCTAAAGACTAATGCAATACTCCTCCTTCCTGTCATTCCCTCAGATGTCGATTCTACACTCACATGGCTGTTGCTACAGATTATGTTTCTGTAGTGTTCATGAACTATCTATAGTCTATAGGAAAACCCATCAAGATGTTTCCCCAGTCTACCCCAGCTTGCTTGCTTGCTTTTTCTTGGCAATTTTTTTAAGCTTCCTGCAGTCATAACAGTCTTTTGAAAAGTTTCGTCGGTGGAATCTAACATTTAAGACGTTTGTTTAATACATCAGAAAGTTTCTTTGACTCTACCGCGCCTTTCACACCTACTCATAAAAAATGTAGGATAGAATGAAAAACACACTGTCTATCATCCTCAGATACTGCCTTGCAGGAAGCATTCTCGGGCTCTGCAGAGAAAGCCATCACTTCAAAATCTCCTTCTCTTGGAGTATCTTTTTCTTTTTCCTTGTGCTGTGAGTTGGTCGCTTCTCTCCATGTGCATTTTTACACTGTACATCCTCCTGTAACCAAAACAGCAGTAACATATTCTCTCCAATGAGCATTCAAAACTGTATACAGAGAGGAGAATATAGCTGCATGAGAAAGTAGAGAGGATACCATGCAGTACCATTGTTCACTTCTGTAAGTTTCGGCACCTACATGAGCCACTAAAACAACAATATTCCCTGCATTCGTGTAGCAGGGAAGCAAGCTAAGGAAAACGTTAAGTAGAAGATGAGCTTGGTCAGTAGCTGTGGTGCTCCAAGGGAGGCAAGACTATTAAGATGTGCATGTAAACAGTGTAGACGCCTGCATGGTCTTTAATCTTTGCCACAGAAAAGAGGCTTTATCTATCTCCTTTCTAAGCCATGCGTGCATCAATGTTTGCTTGTGGGTTTAATTATTGGTATTGTTGTATAACCAAAGCCCCTATTAAGTATGTCAGTTCAGGTAACCTATAGAACTTCTTTCAAAGGGAGGGAAAATGAGAAAGGATTCTTGTCACCTGGTGAATCTGGATCATACTACAGTAATCCTAGGATCCCAGGGTGATGAGGTGGGTGAGTGTGATCCCACTGTTGGCAGAGTTACCATGAGAGACAAAATTTCCTTCCTATCTTTAAGCAAGATCAATTAGTATGAAATTAAAAATTTGCTTACGTGTCATTAATTTGATTTAAATATTATGAGATTCTAGTTATTGCAAAGAGTATGAAAAGCAGTCAGAATTCAATAAAGTTTTATTGAATTATATTAAAGTATAAGTGAATCGTATCCCACAACAAAGAAAATAATATTCTGCTGCTCTGGTTATTCTCCAAATTTAATAATCTTAAACTGTCTCCTTATATCTTAAATAAAACTTTCTTAAGCCAACAATGTCTTATTTATTTTAGTTGGTCAAATTATGTGAGTATTCTCAAATATTAGCTAAGTATAGTAATAATTTTTCTGACATTGTCAATATTCCCTTTTACTGATCTTTGAAAATAAGACTTTAATTTGGTATTCTTAATAAAGTAAGGAAATATACTTTGAATTCTGTCCTTTCTAGTCAGTCTTCCAGAATACAAGTCTTTGAAATCTGTAGTGTGTTGAAATAGTAATTTTAAACCACCCTTAAATTAAACTGAGAAATCAATTGTCTGAGGTCAAAAATAAAGTTGAAGAAAGCCATTAAAATCTTATGATACATTCAATTTTATATACTAATATTCAATGCGATGACGAAAAATCAGTAAATTCCCAGATACCCCTGGCAAGAGGACATATTCACTGGGATGTCTCAGTCTGAAAGGAAGTAATATTCTTTAAGAGACAATAGATCCTTCTATGCCTCTCATTTGTAATTTCTGCTCAACCAAATAAAAACGTAGCAGAATGGAATATTCCAAGAGAAGGTTATATGCATGTGGATAACAAAACAAGATACTGAAAGAACCATAATTAACATAAAGATGACTGGGAAGTTCATTACACAGCTGGTTGCTTTTTCCTACTCTGGAAATAAGTAGGAAAAATACCCTTCTAAATCATGAATGATTCTCCCTTTCCCTAGAGAAAGACAAAATCTTTTTATTCTGGTATTTATACAAAAATTAGAAGGAGGAACTCTTGTGCTATTGTTCATTTTTAGACCCTAAAAGATTAATTGTTAGAAAAAATATTCATACCTTAGTAGTTACTCTAGTTAAAATAAAAAATAGATCCAACGAGTCCTCATACATATTTATGAGTATTAATTTTTCCATTCTGCATAAGATAGGATTCTACTTTAGCTAGCCTCAAGTAAGCTGTGGTGTTCCTGGTCACATGACACAAAGGAAATAGATTCAGTAAATTGACAACTAATGCATCACTGTACTCAAATTCTCATCTCTTCGCATAAATTATTGCAGAATTATCAAGAAATAAGTGTCTAATGAGGGCTTTTGTTAGAATTGCTTTATAAAAATAAAATGATGTCAGCTTATTTCTCTATTTAAAGAGAGTATCATGTTTATAAGTCTTCTGATATAGAATTTCTGATCTTATTTAATATAGATGACATGTAGGAGACTATTCAAGAACCCACATCCATGCTCTCTATGTTCTATCTCCCTTCTGAGAACTTTTCTTTCCCTTAATCCCTTGTTTAAACTTATGCTATTTATTATATATCATAAATATTACATATTTATTAAAATATCTTTTAATAAAATAAAATAGATTATCTTTTAAAACCATTGTGTCCTCCCAACCCCAAGTATGTAAACCTATGATGAACAGTTTACATGGGAAGTGTAACATGCACTAGTTCCAGATGTTATACAGTTGTAGCCACTGGACAAGCTGCCTCCCACACATGTAAATCAGAAGTTATAATGGCAGCCCACTTCCATGAGGGTCCATCATCACTCACCACACTGGGATTTCTAATCAAATACCTTCTTTCTCAAAATTTCAGTTTAAAAGCTACCCAGGGAAAACTATAAGATAAAAAAAAAAGAGCATTGCTTAGTCTTGTACATTAAGAGGTCAAAACCAGCATAATCTGCCATGTGACACTGAGAAGCTCATCCGCAAATCCCTTTGGCATCATGCCTACTAGACTGATGGGCTCTTTTCAATGTTACATAGGAAACACTAAGCTTTGATTGGGAAAACTCGATTCCTTTGTTCACTTATTCAACCTCCCAGAAATTATCCTTCATCTAAATCTGAAGGTTTGTGAGTCTTTAATTTGATTCCCAATCTGTTACATCATTTAGGGACCAAAATTCATAGATACACATAAGCATAATCTTTCCCATCTGCCACTATGCTGGATGTGGTTCTGGACAAAAGAGGTGTTCAATCAGACTGCATGTCCCTTGGTCATTTTGTTCCCCTGCCACCTGTATTTATAACTGATACTTTGTGGATACAAAATGAATACTTGTGTAAAAGATGAGTTTGTTGTAAATGTATTACTGAATCATGAAGCAAAGGACAATCTTCACTATTTTGTGAAATAACTTTGTTCCCTATTCTTTCATCAGTATATAAAACAAGCAATGTCATTTTATTTGTATGGGAAGGGAAGGGGGTGGGAGAAGGAAATTAACTTTTGCAAAATTCCTTTAGTGTCCTAGAAATTGTTTGACTCCTTTCATTTAATTTTTCTATTGATCATATGGGGGGAAAATCTCATCTCAAAGTCACAGATGACAGCACTCAGCAAACTCAACTACTATATCAAGTGTTCAGCAGGTAGCAGAACAAATAACATTGCTAGCATTTCAGAATAGAGAAGGGTTTTAATTATAGAGTCCCAAAGTGCAAAGCCATACGGAACACCTCCCTCAGAAGACTCTTTCCTGCTTTTTCACCTTTATCTTCCGTGCCCTTGAAACTACTTTTGCACTGAGTACATAAAGATGATAAAGGAAGTTGCTGTTGCCAGATCTTAGGTTTGTGCCAAGTCACACCATCACTGTAACTTTGCCTGAGCAAGAGAACCTTGACAGGGCTCTGTATGGGGCTTCCGAAGAGGAAGTCTGCACACTTGCAAGGATGCAGGCTGCAATACAAGGCTAGTGGATGAGCAAGCTGCATGTGGCCTGCTAACCCGTGACTTAAAACTGCAGTCTTCCTAGTGACCTATGCTGTGAGCATTTAGGGAAAGACAACTAACTAGACGGGTGTCTTTTTTCCCGATTCTGTCCTAAAGAGACTTCTGAAAAAAGATATCCATGAAACTGTGGAGAGCTGCGTGAAGAACAGAGGACTGAGAATAAGTCAGCTGAGCATCTGAGGGACTAGCAATAACCAGCTAGCATTGCCCTCAGGAGGGAATGGAGAAGCTGCCAGAATCCTTCAGAAGTGGCTAATAAGAACTCACAAAAGTAGAAGGGTAGAGGGTAAGGAGGAGGAGGAAGAAGAGAAAATAAACAACAAAAATTTGTAAGGCAGACACCACAAAGTCATATTCTGTCAACAATGATTCAAAATGTGTTTCCTCTTCCATTCCTCCCTTGTATCCACAAACAGATGAACAAGTAAGGGAGTAAAGGTGAAAGAGACAGATGAGTCGGGAGAGAGAGAGAGAGAGAGAGAGAGAGAGAGAGAGAACATCAGCATGCTGATTGAAGCTCACAAGTAGATTTCAAATGGAAAAGGCCATTTTCATTAGTTCCTAGGCCTAAAATTTCATAGTTTAATATAAACCTGTATTTTGAATTTGTGTGTGTGTGTGTGTGTGTGTGTGTGTGTGTGTGTGTGTGTGTTCAAGACAGGGTTTCTCTGTAGCCTCTTTCTCCCAAGTGCTGGGATTAAAGGCATGCACCACCAGCACCTGGCTGATCTCTATCTTTATTACCATCTGCTGCAGGAAGAATCTTCTCATGTGATGACTGAGCAAGAGCAGATTAACATTGGGAGTGATTTTATTGCTACACTTATTTAGCAGAACAGTAGTATCTGATTTTCCCCTCGGTTCCTGGACTATCTAGTCTATAAGGTTCTTGGATTCTTGAGCAGTTTCAGGGATGGGGTTCATCGGACCCCATTCAACAAGATATGGTTATTTACTCTCAGGATATGCCCTCATTAGAGCTCGGCAACTCTACTCCTGTAGTCCCTGAGAAAATGCAGTATAGCTGAAACACAAGACAAGGATTTCAAAAAAAAACTATTATAACTATGCTCAAAATTCTTAAAGAGGATATGACAAAATCTATTAATAAAGTCTATGAAAACACAAATAAACAAGGAAATTAAATGAAGAAAACAGTTCAAGTCCTGGACGTGGAAATTGAATCACTCAAGAAAACCCAAACTGAGCCAAAACAAAACAAAAAAATAATAATACAAATTTAGGAATGTAACAGGAACCTAAAAGGTGAGCCCTGCCAACAGAATATAAAAAACAGAAAATCTACTCCTCCTGGGTGAGTCTTTTTCTTTTTGTTTTACAGCTCTCAGGTGTGCTGTTAAGTCACTAGTGTGAGATTTCTGCACTTTCTTAAATATTAAATAATCCTGTTCAAACAGATGAATATTAAAATATCTATGTCAGCCGGGTGGTGGTGGCGCACGCCTTTAATCCCAGCACTTGGGAGGCAGAGGCAGGCGGATCTCTGTGAGTTCGAGACCAGCCTGGTCTACAAGAGCTAGTTCCAGGACAGGCTCCAAAACCACAGAGAAACCCTGTCTCGAAAAACCCAAAAAAAAAAATAAAATAAAATAAAATATCTATGTCAAGTAGGTGATGTAGTTGCTATAGGAAAAAAAAACAGGATTCAACTCTTTTTAACATTATAAGATGTGTAACTCTAAAATACATGCCCGTATAACTTTACTATAAATCTAAAGTTTGAAAGGGAAGAATAACTGAACCAGTGAAACTACAATGGCCAAAGGCATATGGCTTACAAACTTAACTCCCTGAGTTCCACCCTTGGGCCCCACAGTGCAAAGAGAGATCTAATCTTCAAAAATTGTCCTCTGACCTCCACATACAAAGGTCCTAGGTTCTTTCTACTTTGCCAGGAGCTAGTGGTAAACATGCCATGACTGCACCAAAACACTGTTGTCTCATCATGTGGCTTAAATGCATTTCCAGAAAACCTGGGAACTGTTATGGAATATCTAACATGTAAAAATGTGCTACATTTGCTAATGCTGTGGAATATTACCTTTGCTGTATGGATGTGTGTTACATTTGTGTATGATTCATTTGTTTGAAGATGTAAGGATGTGTGTTTAGTAAGGTTGTCCTGCATTGGTTTCATTCACCCTGCCTGTTCAAGTACCTGATTGGTCTGGTAAAAAGCTGAGTAGCCAATAGCTAGGCAGAGAAGTAACAGGCAGGGTTGGCAGGCAGAGAGAATAAATATGAGGAGAAATCTCGGCTTGGGAGAAAAACAAGAAGGAAGAAGAGAGAATGAGGGTAAAAGAGAGGGTCACACCCCACATGGGCAAGAAGCCTAGCAGCCAGCAGACAGACAGACACGCAAAGCAGTGAAAGTAAGATATACAGAAAGAAAGAAAGTAAAAGCCCAAAGGTAAATAATAGATAAACAGAAATGGTTTAATTTAAAAGAGCTTGGCAGAAACGAGCCTAAGCCAGATCGAGCATTCATCGCTAATATTATGTCTCTGTGTCATGATTTGGGCGCTGGTTGATGGCACTAAAGAAAAAGCCTGGTTCAGGGCACTACCTTTGAACTCAATCAGTGCAAAAAGTCCACTACTGTCCCCTGCTGCGAGATCAGCTTCTACCATCCAGCTAACCTACAGATGGCAGGTTCACATTTGGTAAAGCAATGTACTACTGACCTTGTGGATTCAATTCATTAATTGACATTTCTACAGCATTCAACTCACATCTAACCTTTATTTCTAAATAAATAACAGTATCGTGTCACATGTCACACCTTTCCTTTCTCCGTCTTCTATACCAAAGAAACTCTCACAACAGCTGGACACACCACAGATTAGGAAAAGCACAGAGAGCAGGGATGTGAGCCCTCGGGAAGAAGACCTCATGAGGAAAGCAAGAAAGCAAGAAATGTCGATGGAGAAGTCAAAAAGAAATCTTGGGAGAAGAAGTCAAGCTTGCCAGCACCTTGTTTTTGAACTGTTAGTCCTCGAATGTTAAAATCGAGGGAAGGGAACTGCATACATCTCTTTATAGCCCCTTCTTTGTTAAGGCCCCAGGTAGGCCACAGCAGTTAACCTGCTGTTGCAAATGTGTAACATAGGAGCAAATGCTTGTTGTTGCAAGCCATATGGCCACTGTGCAAACGTGTGGAGTATAGTTTTGGCTGTGCGGGGCGGTGACGAAAGTTTACAACTTTGTCTTTACAGCCTAGCAACAATGAGGTCTCAGTCTGTCAGCTGCCAGGTTTTGCCTGTGGTTACCAAATTGCACTTTAACAATGCAAAACGAAAGCTTGTTCCCACAGCCTTGCATGGGGGATCAATTTGGCTGACTCTGGACGATAAACTGCATTAACGTTATTAAATGTTTCTTCCACTCCAACATAGCTGAAAGAAAAGTCTCCACTGACCCAAAACAATTAGAATTATTTTTCTAAGAAGATTTTTGTTTTGTAAAACCCATGTTTTGAAATTTGACTTGAATAAACTAAATGTGACCTTGTTTGTTTTCTTCCCTTCTCTATTTAACACTTGCTGTTTTGATTTTCTAATAATGTATGGACATCTATAATTTTTATTGACCATTAGAATTTAAACATGCAAAAAAAAGACTCCCATCACTAAAAGTATTGATCATGTCTGAACCAAAACTGTGTATCCTATGTTTTAAGTGTGAATTACAACTCTTAAAATATTAAGATAACAAAGTCAATATTGAGTTTTTATGTGTAAATAAATACCTTCACATTGTTTTAAAGGCCTATATGTAAGCCAGATGTAATGGGACTGAAGCTAGACAATTGCAAGTTCGAGATTAGCCTAAGCTTGTTAGTAGACCTATCTACAAATTTTAAAAAATAATAAAATGTAGTTCATGCAAGAACAGTTGCCTAGCATGTGTGATGGCCTGGGCACAATCTCCAGTACTTCTAAAAAGGCATATAAAATTTTAAATGAAGTAATCAGAGCACTCAATTATCTTTTAGAACTCTAATGTATCAGCTAATTTACAAATTTGGGGAGCAAAATAAAAATCTCCATTATCAGGTTATATAAGTGTTATAGTATTTGGCTCAAAATGCATTTTTTAAAAAAAAAATTATTTCCAAAGTAGACTTAACTGTCATATTACAAAACCATTTTTCTTATTGTAAAATTGTTTGAAGTTCCAAATTATTATGAATATATATATTAACGTGTTTGAAATCATTATTGCTTATGTGCGACAAATTTGCTTCTTTTTTCAGGAACAAATATTCACTTGTATTCATATTTTCACTAGGTAGAACACTGAAGGTGATTTTCATGCAAGATTCATCTAGCTTTCTTATTTATTACTTAACATCCAACATTAGTTATCTCAACAATAGGAATCTATAGATACTAACTGAATCCAAATGGCATAGTTGGTAACACACAGAAATGCCATAATCACCTCTATGCCAAGGAAAATTGATGAGAATTCTTACAAAAGGACCTCTGGGACCCAAGTTCTAATTATAGGTGCCCATTCTGTGTGTGTATAGGAAGACAAGTGTAGGAGTATAAAGATACCCTCTGTCCTAGAAAAAGACCTCCATTCTTCATTTTAGTGCTAAAATTTATAAGCCTGTATCAGTTGTTTGTTGCTTCATAAGAAACCATCTAAACTTAATGACAATATCGCTTTATTGCTTATGCTTGGGGTTGTGGTCATTGGCTGTGCAGTTCTTCTCATTTCCTTTGGCCCACTCTTGTGGCATTTCATTCTGTCCACAGCAGGCAGTTGACTTGAGGTTCCAAGTTGGTCTCCCTCACTTACAGCAACTGTTGGTTTTGAGTAGCTGAAGTCACCCAATTTTTCCCCATTTGGCCTCTCACTGTGCAGGGTCCAAAACTCTTTGTACCTAATATGGAAGTTTCAGGACAGAATTTCAAAAGGACAGAAAAAGACCGTGAGTAGCCTCTTGAAAACCACAGCTGAAGCAATAGGCACACCAGTGGCTTCTCTATGACCATTATCACAGGGGGGGCGGGGGTGGACAATATGGGTTGTACAAACAGCAAAATGTCCTGGATGTTATAGTCTATGACCTACCCAACATCAGTGAGAAGGCAGCTAAGGTGTTGCAGGGAGCCAGGAACAAGTGGAGAAAGGAGGCCATGAAAGATGACCAGGAAGAGCCGAAAGCAAGCACTGCAAGTAATCATTAGAGTTCTTGAGATCCATCACGAATAAAGAGCCGTGGATCCTGGTGGCCAAGGAATGGTAACGCTCACTGCTGAGTCTTTGGCTGCTGGGATTCGAAACCCAGAGCAATAAGTCTCAGACTCTATGACTTTTAGAGCCTGGAGTCACGCACCTCAGCTTAGCAGGAATGCTAACTACACGCCTTAAGATGTGGAGGACCAGCCTCTCAGCCTATGGTACTCAACAATGTGAGGCTGACATCACAGAGGGAGTGTGCTCTTTGCTAATTCACTACTTGTGTGTGCACAGAACAAATAAAAACCTCTCGAATAGCCATTTGTGGTCGTAATAGCCCAGCTGCTTTGCTCTTCCTCTCATCTCACCCTTTCATGTGCTTATGGGGATAATAGAGAATTTCACTCTTCAAAGGCCTGGGTGGGATTTTTAAGGTGATAATTTTTCATTTGGTTTCCAGTTAGACAGCCCAGCAGTGTGATAAAGGATCAAATGAGTCGCTGAGAAATCCTTATCTACTTTAGCATGAAAACTCCTCCGAATGCTTTAAAGATATAAACCTGCGCGTCTTTTCATGTCTGGCAATGATGCTGATGAAGAGAAAACCTGCCCAGACTAGCCTGAGCTGGCCAAGATTTATTTATTTTCCCATAATCTTTCTGTTTATGTGTTCTCAAATGACGAATGAGGCCAATCTGGAGTTGGCAGATTTTGCCACAATTTAGACAGATGGTTTCGGTAATGTACATAAAGAAAGCAATGCTGGAGATATGAAAATAAAGATATGCTGTGTGCCATCTGAGTGTGCTTCCCAGAGAGAACAAAGATATGGGAAAGGGGAATGGAAAGATCTCCGTGGTACAGGTCCACACAGTAGAGTTCTCTTATCTTCCATGCCTCTGCAGCTCCTTCGGCAATAACTACCTTCACATATACATGGTCTCTTAGCCCAAACACTTTGAGAAGTCTAAACATGAGCTCCAGTTGTTGCTTTTATAAAGGCTGCAGAAACAGGCTTGAGGGACAGTTCCTGAAAAAGCCCAGCCTCACCCCGAACTTGAGCTTGTTCTAGAACTGAAGCAAAACGAAATAATTCTGGGGAAATTTTAATATAAACAGGACTGACCCCTTTTCAGTCTTTGCCTAGGTAACACATTTCTGAACCGTCTGCTCTTATCCAGTTATCCAAATATTAGTGTGAGCTCCCAGATGGGAACCACTTGACAACTTGATACATTTCAAATTTATTACATACAGCCTGACTCAATGCAAGTATGGTTTCTCATTCATTTATTCATATATATTCTTAATGAATATTCATCAAACATATTCTTTTCTATCAAACATATCCTTTGTGTAAGACAGGCAATTGCTATGAAACACGTGTATGAATCTACACGTTGGATCTATTTCCAAGGAACTTACATAGTCCACAAACATGTCAACAAATTTTGATACAATACATTCAAGGAATGGCTTTTTAGGGAAAATCTTTTGCTGTAAATTGCTATGGTGGTAACAATAACCTTAAATAAATATAATGTAGAGAAAGAAGATATGTTCAAGTGTACTACACTATCTGGAGACACAGTGCCCAGAGATCTGTATTACGTAAGTACCATTTATGGTAATTCGAATTTCAGCTGTTTGAGATGGTTGAAGAGGCTGGTTTGTGTGAGAGCCCTAGATGCGGATGTAAAGCAAAGAGATTATATACATGTGTCAAGGTCCTTAGAAGGTGGGTAGAAATAAGTCTTGGAATAAAACCAAGTCTGGGGGCAGAAAAGCAATGGGCAAAGAGCCACAAAATAAATGTTCATATACTACTACAAGGAAATTCCAAGTATGTGGCAAATTCTAAACTGTAACTTTGTCATCCACATTGTTCTCAGAGTGGATCTAATGTCTAAACTCAATGTTTGTGAGCTTGACAGACTCATATAATGCTTAGCTGATAAAATGTTTCCTCCTGGTTGTGTTTGTGGGAGCGTTTCCAGCAGAGATCAGCAGCTAAGGGTGGAAACTGAGTGCATAAGAGCCACCATCTGCAGTGTGGTAGGTATCATGCAGTCCATGGAGGGCTTGAACAGAAGAGAAAACAGAGTGACAAATGGACTCTTAAGGTGTAATGTTGATTGTCAGGACTCAAAGTCCCCAGGGCTTTGGCGTCTGTCTGGAACTACGTCTTTGGTTGTCCAGCTTGTTAATTAAGGCCCCAAAGTCATGCAAGCAAATCTCTCATTAAAAACTTTATTCTCTCTCTCTCTCTCTCTCTCTCTCTCTCTTTCATATGATGTATATGTATAGATAGATAAGAGATATATATGTATATAAATAGATATAGATAGATGATAGATAGATATGTGTATATATACACTATCAGCATATGTACAAGCACATATCCATGAGTAGGTATGTAATTTAAGACATATATGCCTTAAGAAATAAATATAAATAGATACAGATAAAATATATTGTTCTCTCAGATAATCCTGAAAAATATAGTAGAAAAATAGAACAAGAAAATATTAAATATTTTTCTTGGTAGATTTCTTGTATAATTTCTGAATTTCATGTGTTCGTAAGACTTCTGTTTCTGCTAGCCTACCTCCAACACACACACACACACACACACACACACACACACACACACTATAAATGTTAGAGGTTTAGAATTTAAATAGCCCTAGGTTTTAGACCAAACTTCTTGTTTCTGTAGAAGTAATTTGCCTTCAAATCTTCCTTGGCATCTGTCCCATCTGCTTCCAGTTTGGTTACTATGTGGGTGACCATAGTCCAGAGTTTCCTCCCCATCCATATCTCTCAATTTTATTCTATCACCTTTAAGACTATTTTAAGTAACCAAGTTCAGAAAGATGAATACACTATATGAGCCTAGACCTTGAACTGGGTTCACCCCATTTTCTAAATAATCACATGTACTGGAAGGAATCGATCAAGACTAAAGGCCCTATGCTTGTTCATGTCCTCCCTCCAGCACTAATTCTAGTAATAGATTTTTTATAAATACAGAAAAAAACCTCAGACCATTATGACTCTGTATAGCATGCTAAGTCACTGTGACTTGCATGTAGGAATTATTAATAATTGTCCACACACATGTTTTCCAGTGCTCTTGTTAGAGATGCATCTTAGGATAAGACTTTCATTCATAGTAAATTCGTCTTCCTGCTCTTGAAACAAAGTAGTCATTCATTAACTGAATGAGTATGAACATTTCAGGGATCCCTCAACAAAATGAAACTACAGAACTTTTCAATGGACACTCAAGTTTCTGAAGGCTTCATACATAATGGTTCAAAATTAACTATTTGTCTTACAAGTGTGATCCAAATTATATGAAACCAACTGAACAAAGAAAGTAAGAAATGTTAATTAATTGATATGAACCTATTACCTCGGTCTGCGAAGTCCTAAATGTACAGAAAAGAAAACAAACAAACAACAACCAAAAAAAAAAACCCACCTTCCAGGAAATACCTAAGTTTTTAACTTTCCTTAGGAAAATGGAACCATCTACGGGCCATATCATATCGATCATAAAACCCCATTTGAATTAGTCCTCATGAAACAGGAAGGCTTGTGCTTTGATTTCTTTTTCATTTCCTTTTCATTTCTTACTGACCCGTTTCTTCTTCTAAAGCACAGCCCTAGGTACAAAGAAGAACTGGAGACGGAACTGAGCCAGCTCACGCCATCATCATATCTCCCCTGGATGCATGCAATTATCTTATCTCACGTTTGACCCTCTACGGTCAGTGCTCAACAACGGAGCCAGAAAAGGCAGCCAATTGTGAGTTACATGAGTATACGGCCATTAACTTTTTTAAAAGTTAGTGAATCATACACACGTCCAAGAACTGTTGATAAAGTTAGCAAAGACGTGCCTGTGTATAAAGAAACAAGCAAAGTTTATGGAGTAACTAATATATTCACTAAAGTAAAAGAGGAAAGATAAACTACAGAGAATGATGAAATAAAGCCCCTTTGAAACTGATTACAGTCTTTATGTTGAATCTTGGAGGATGAGTGGATAAACATTGTATCCTGTCTTCCTAGTCACATGGAATAAAAGTACTCAGGAAGATTCATAATCAGCCTTTTGTTGAGGAATGGCTCTCTAGTGGGCTCAATATTGAACTCTTAAATGCATCGACTCATTTATTCCTTACAACTGTCCATGTTGGTAGGCATTTTATCCTCTTATGGAGGGGGAACACTGAGTCTTACAGAAGTTGGATAATTTGCTAGAAATACAAACCTCATCAAGAGTAGGTCTGATTGCCTAACCCAACCTGTCTGTTATGAGATCCTGACCTCTTCAGTTCTGGGTGATGATGCTCCATGTATAGAAGACTGGGACAGACACCATGATATAAAGCAACCACAACAAAAAGAAGTCTTTAATCTGTGGTCCTCTTACTGGTCGGGGCCCTGGAGATTTAAAAGGGTAGTAATCATTTAAGTGAGTGTCATGCCAAAGTTCACTTCACGATAATATTTCAATGTTAAAAGGAGGAAGGAAAAGAGAGTAAGAGAGAGAAGTAAGGAGAAAACAGAAGACCAAAGTTAAGAGGCTACAACAAGAATATCATCCCCGTGTGGTCAGCATTCTGTCTTTCCAGCATGCCTCTGGAACAGCAGTAATCATGGCTGAACAAATGACCAAATGACCTGTGACTTTGCCCCTTTAATATTCAGTTAAAATTAAAACGGAAAAGATCCCACTGGAGAACAGATTGTGCAACAGACTGTTCATAATGCCAAGCAACTTGCTGCTTTTGTTTCCAGTGATTTGATTTCAATACAGGCAGTTGAGCAAAGATTCAGAATTGAGTACAACAAATTGCATCCTGGGCCTTCTTGTTAAATTTAAATAAAAGTATACCTACCCCTGGGTCTAGTCAAAGACATGCATAATTAATCAGTACAAACCTTACTGAAAATTATACAGATAATAGACATATGTGCAGGACACGGTGGCTTCAGCAGACACTATATTCCTAAACTTCATATTAAAGAGCACAAATGCCTGAAATAGAGCCATACTTTAAAGAGCAGTATATTGTCCAAGTGTTATCAGACTCTTCAATTTCAAGTAATAGAAATGTTCAGAGCAGTTGAATTATTGTTGTTTCTTGAGACTGGTTTATCCAGGCCTTCAAAACACTGTCATTGAAGCATTGCCTATTAATCTAGTTCTTGCTTCTCTCTTTAGTACTAATGAAAACACATTTGTAATAAGCAAAAATCATTTCAGCATTTTCAAGTTTATGGGCTGTTATTGGCTTACCAAGACTGGTGGTGGCCAAAGAGGCAGGCCTCTTTCCAACAACTCTAGTTAAAAAATGTTTGTGTTTCTTCTGGTTGGCTGCATTTATTTGTAACTTTCGCATCTCTGAGCCAATCACTGTGCTGCTCTCTGATTGGTCAGAAGTGAAACTCATTCTTAATAGCTGGAGTCTAAGTACAGGCCCGTCTCTGCCCAAATGATACAGATATCGGAAAGTACTGACAGATGATCAATAGTATCCACAAAAAAAAAAAAATCAGCCCTCTTCATTACATGAAGGAACTGTGAGGGCAACAAGCATTGAGAGAAAAGAGGATAGGAACAACAGAAGCTAATGACACAGAAAAACTCAATGTCACCAGAGACTTCACTTTACTTGGGATGGAAAATAGAAGCAAAAGGGAGGGAGCAGCAGACCACAAAGCATTCAGTCACTATTGTGTTATGGAGAAACTCAGAGTTGCAGCTTGATGTTTCACCAAGTGATCTGAGAAAGGGTCTCACTTGTTAATTATTTGTTATAGGAAATTAAACATATACGTAGATGAAGGAATGAGTAAATCACCAGGCTGGGGAGGTAGCTCTGTAAGCACACAAGTGTGAGGACCTCAGTTCAAGTCCCAAAACCCATGCATAGAAATGAGGCATGGTGATTCAGGATTATAATCCTAGACATGGGGTGGCAGAAATGGTCAGGTTCCTAGGGATCACCCCTTAGCCTACATAGAGGGCTCCAGGCTAATGAGAGACCTTGTCTCAAAAGTGGAGGTGGATGGCTGGCATGTGGAGTGATACCCGAGGTTGTCCTCTAGCTACATACACACACACATGCACACATACACACACACACACACACACACACACACACACATACACACAGAGTGAGAGATAATATGTACGTATATTATATAAAGAACAATATAGATATATGCCATATACAACAAAAATAAATGAAATTTTAAAGAAATACAGAAGCACGTTCTAAGTTATGCATTGCTTATCCCATTTTACAATTAAGAAAGATGGAGTTTAGGGGCTAAGTAGCTTATGTTCTCATAAAAACAACCCAAGGATTTTTATCTCTAGATCACTATTTCCATAAACAGGGAATTTTTAATAGAAGCTTATTTTTGTGAGCCGTGTAGAATTCATAATTCAAAATTGTTATAAGAACTGTTATAAGGAAAACATAAATTAACTCTGAACCCCATCTTTGATTAGCCGTATGACCTTGATCAAGTAGATTTCTCTGCATTAGCCGCCATCTCCCTGTGTATAAGAAAGCAACAACATATTTTTTGTTGTGGGGATTAAATGGAAAGCCATCCATGAAAGAGCATAGATAACACTTTATGGTAAGTAAACCATGTAGCATTAATTAAATGAGTGTGGAATTTAAAGGAATAAAATGGCCCATGTTTAAGCGCGAAATGATAATAATAAGAAGCTTGGCATCCACCCAAGAACAATTCTAAACTGTCTCCATGCTGTTACTTGATATAATTATGTACCAAAAAAGCAAGAGGCACTTGATAAGCATATAATACATAAAAACATGGACTCCGCTTGTCTGGAGATCCTGAAAACAATTTAGATTTGTTTTTACACCATCTGCAAGCTCTCAGACTTCAGAAGCCTGCTGAATCAGCACGACCCACCTTGCCATAGATTGGGCATAAATATACACAGAAAATGAAAAGTCAAACCAGAGCTCTGGACTCTATCCAGGGGTTTGCCTTGAGGTTAAAGATTTTAGAAAACAATTCTCATGTGAGATTTTAAAAAAAGGAATATCCTTACATGTATTGAATCTCTCTGGTCCCTTCGATCCTTTGATGTTTGCTTGTTTTACTGTAAGCTCCATGATAAAAAGTCATAAACCCTCGGGCCTGGTTAGGAGACAAGGCCACCCTGGTCCTGACAGTACATATTTGCTTCCTTTAATGTGATCCATTGCATCCCTTCCCTTAATACCTATTATCAATCAGTAGTCACAGAACCTCTGAAGTACCTGCTATGCATTGTACAGGCAAAAAAAAAAAAGGCTAAATTTGCCATTAGTCAAATTAACAACTTCCTACAAAGATTATCATGAGGTGGGTGGGGGGTATGAGAATGTACTGGCAATGTTTTAATTTCATTTCTGCTGCTGACTTTTAAAAAATGCTAACAAAATGTAATGTAGGGAGAAATGAACTTGTTTAGTACACAATTCAAAAAAACTGGGATATTATGCTATCTGTATTACTAATTAGTCAGTGGGTTAAAAGGGTGTAATTTTACCCCTCAGATCTCTAAGGGTTAGTTATGTGTGAAAAACCTTATAGCCATAATTACCATAAGGTTTGAAAGAAAATAGACAGCCAACCCATGACCTGGGTCTTTCTCTGTGGACTAGAGGCATTAAATCTGATGCTAATGAGGTCCTCTCATACATATACCCTTTCCTGAGGGCAGCAGGAAATGGTTTCACCATTGCTAAGCCACAGTTTTAAAGATATAAGAAGAAAAGAATATTAATTCAGAATCATAACACAAAGGACACTCTCTCAGTGTGGAACAAACCACATGAAGTAAGAAGAAAGGTATTTTTATTAAATGATTTAAGATAATATACCCCACAGCAAAATATTAATAGTTGTGCTCATTATAGCCCAACAAATTAAAAATCCATTCCAATCAAAGTGATTTTATTCAGGGAAAGTCAGTTCCTAGAAAGGTCTTACTGAATTAGACCCAGAAGTTCCCTATGAAAAAACACAGATAAGTTTAACAACTCTTGTGGCTTTGCTATTATTGTCAAATATCAGTGTTTGAATCTGTCATAGTTTGTGCTTCCCAGTCTCTCTTGGGAGGCTTGGGCTATCTTCTTTTTCCTTTTGGTGTTAAGAGCAGTGGTTTTTAAAGAATATAATTTAGAACAGAGAAAAGGGAGTGCTATATAGAACGATTTTATCTGAGCTGTGGGTTAAGATGTGGGAAAGGCAAGAAAATACAAATTGCATCATGTGGCAGCAGAGAAAGAAACAACACAGTAGTTTCACGGAGACCAACTGCCACCTGGGAACATGGAGGATGCTTACTTAGCTGTCTTTCTAGTAGTAGCACTTTGAGGACATCGAGGCCTGTTGTCCCCTGTCGGCACTGTGACTCACTCAGCCAGTCTTTCGCTTGCACTACGTGGCTCTCAAGTTCTGCAAACGAGCAGGTTGTTTTCTCATGCCCCTGGATCACATATATTCTTAATATCCGCAGCACAATATTAGAGCAATGGTGTAGAGACAGTCATAGCTGTGCAAGCCAGTAATTGTATCTGATCTAAAGAAAAGAGACACCGATTCTCTGGGAATCCCTTTCCTAACCTTGAACAGACATATACCGTTACTTGCTTTGCAAACTTTCCACAATCATTATACTGACAAAAATATTAACAGGCCTAAAACAAGTTTGGAGGGGATCTGAAAGACTCTAAAAGTCTGCATTGCTATTAATGGAGCTTTAGAGCGTGATGTCTGTACTTTTGTATTTTACAGCTGTAATTCACTTCCTTATAGCAAACATGCTTCAAAGAAGATGTGTAAGAGAAGCCTGTTATATTGTTGTATGTGTGTTAAGTTTGTTGTTATTGTTGTTTAATAGGAGAGAGGATAAATTTACATCAAATATTATCAGTCCATGGTAGCAAGAGACTACAGAATACTGGGAGTAAATAGGAAGTCAGCCAGACCATCTTGTGTATAATCGAAAATATATATTTCATGTATTGTCTTCTGGGCATCTAGGGAATATTAAAATAAGTGAACCCAACAAATACTTGTAAATCATGTTTATTTTGCTTACTGCCCTCCACATCAAAAATAGTCATAAATTACCCATTCTATATGTAAACATAATTGTTACTTGCTGCTTGTTAATTATGACTGTGCACACTGGTCATGTAAAGTCTAGCTCTTCCCGGCATAAAGACACAATGCAAGTTCACAAAGTTCATGTGTCTCCCTCTCTCACTAGAAGGAAAACAAGACAGCAAATACAACCTCCCATTTATATCTCTAGCTCCTAGTTCAATATCTGACATAACTTGGTTCTCATCAATAGCAAAGGTACAAATGAGGATGAATATACTTTTAACACGTGTAGCCTAAATCAAATGGGGTTGTATATGTTCATATTCCAAGCACAAGGCTAAAGCTGGAAAGTCACTTGAATTAGTGACTTTCTTCTTGACTGCATCAAAACGCTGCTCAGAAGCAACTTAAGAGGGGAAAGACTTGCTTGAGCGCATGTAGCCTTGAATGGCAGGGAAGGCATGGTAGAACAAGCTTGAGGCAGATGATCATAGTTTTTCCTCAGTCTGGAAGCAAAAAGATAAAAATACTGGCTGTGGTGGCTAGTCTGGGTTGTCAACTTGGCTACATTTGAAATTAACTAAAATCTGAAAGTGGAAAGTACACTGTGAGGGCTTTTTCTTAATTTGTTGTGTTGGAGCAGGCTGATAGTTCCCAGGCCCTTAGCCCCCAAAATAATCACACAGAAACTGTAGTATTTAAATCACTGCTTGGCCCATTAGCTCTAGCTTCTTATTGGTAACTCTTACATCTTAATTTAACCCATTTCTAATAGTCTGTATATCACCACGTGGCTGTGGCTTACTGGTTAAAGTTCTGGCATCCATCTCTGGTGGGGTTACATGGCACCTCTCTCAGTTCACCCTTCGTTCTCCCAGCATTCAGCCTAGCTTTCCCTGCCTACCTAAGTTCTGCCTTGCTATAGGCTCAAAGCAGTTCTTTATTCATTAACCAATAAAAGCAACACAGAGACACAAGGACCTCCCATGCCATTGTTGTAGGAAGATCCAGTTCTAATCCAAATCATGAGATGGGAAGACATACCATACACCTTCTGCTTGAAGCCTGTATAAGGACATGGAAGAAGGAAGCTTTTTCTCATTGCCTGCTTGCTCTAGCCTTGCTAGCAAGTCCATTCCTTCACTAGCATTAGAGACTATATCTTTGGGATTTCCGATTATACCAAAGACATCCAGCCTCATGGACTGAGCCATTACTAGATTCTTTCACTTTCCATTCACAGATAGCTGGTGTTAGATTAGCTGGACTGCAGCCTATAAGTCATTCTAATAAATTCCCTTTATCTATATAGAGAAATTCATTTCATAAGTTCTGTTATTCCAGACAACCTTGACAAACACACTGGCTCTACTTACTTACTGGCTCGGTTTTACTGAGTTGGGAACTTCATCCTAGAAGGAGTCTTCCATCTTTAGGGTAAGTATCAATTAAACATCTTTGGAAAGGCCCTCACAGAAACACTCACAGGATTGTCTACAAGATGACTTGAATCCCATCAAGTTGACAAGGTCATCCATCAAAGCCTTAAAGAAAATCTTTAAAAGATTTTAGCTGTCTCTCCAGGATGTAATCAAAGGACCCAAGATACCCCCTAGACTTATTTTAGTCTGTGTGATACGGCACTGGGTCGTATCACTTCTCAGACAGCCCTTCCTGTGTCTCATTCAGGAACCCAGCAATGAAAGACCCTACTGAGACCAAAAGGCTTTGACCCTACATTCAAAGATTTCATGAATCTGCAGTGTTTGGAATATACTTTACTCCCAAAAGGTTGACCAAAGTGGGGAGCCTTTGTCGATACTAAGTAGTAATTCTATGCATGTATTACTTTGAAGTTGAAGACTAAAATTGTGTTTACTGGACATAGATTCAAAAACCTCTGTTTTTCAAAGTAGCCACAAACCATGTTTTTACAGCATAGATTTAGAGTAAATGTCCTAGCGGTTCACGCCTTTTGAAGAATTCCATCACATTGTGCAGATGAACCCTGTCCAGAGTGATATTTCCGTCCCAGCTATGTCACTTCCATAACTGTGTGGCCAGAGATAACCCCTCATGTTTCTGAAGGGCAGACTCCCTGGTTTGGAAAATGGGCACAGTTATAGCCCATCTCAGAGACGCTATTGTGAAAATTGAGTATAACACACCAAACGTCGTCATTTAACGTAATGATTGTTTGATGATAACACCAAATTTTGCATGCTAATAGATATTCTATTTCACTATATATTTCTGAGACTTGGGACCCTTTTCTATAGTTAAAACAGAAGTTTCTTCTCATACGTATTCTTATACTTCACATCTTGACCATTCAAGTCAGTACAGAACTAAGGATCAACTTCTTGTGTCATCCACTGTCTCATCCTGTCTCAGCAGGTGTCTCAAAGCACCCCAGTTGGATTTACGCAGTTTTCTTAGTACGTGAATACTAGATGGGTTCATTTTCATCTCCCAAACTTAAGACAGAAAATAAGACCTCACTATGTAGATGTTCTAAGCTTGTCTTTGAAGTCAGATAAACACAAACTAAGAGTCTCAAATCTCGCTAAAGCTTTTAGTATACACGTGGGCAAAACCTTGAGCTTCTCTTCCTCTTGGCTTGCTTTCCTCTGGATGGGTCACACACACAGCCCTAACTTTAAGAAATAGTTGAAGCCCAAGGCTCACACTGTGCTAAGCATCTTATAAGCACGCTGCTTTGGATGAACATAGACTCCTTTATAGCTTGCAGTAGATTCTCATTTCCTTTTTTTAAACAAATTCATGGTAAATCGAAGTCTAAAATGATACAGTCAATATGGAGAGCACTTGGCAGTTCCTCAAAAAGTTGAATGTGAAATTATTATAGGATCTAGGAATCTTCTACATATATACTCAAAAACTAAAAACATATGTTCCCCCAAAGAATTTGTAAATAAATGCTTTAGGCAGTTATATTCATAAAATCCAAAATGTAAAAACCACCCAAGTGGCCAACTACTGATGAATACATAAACATTAACACTCACTATTCAGCAACACAAAGAAATGATACCCATACAGTTTTATGACACAGATGAACCTCGAAAACTTTATGCTAGTGAAAGACTTCAGGCAGAAATGATGATATGCTATACAATGCCATCTCTATGAAATACCCAGATACATAGGAACCAAACAGATTAGTGATTGGCAATGAATGGCAGGGGAGAAGATATGAGAAACTTATTTGAGACATAATGAAAATATTTAAAACTTGCATTTGTGGTGATGGCTACATAATGCTTTAAATAAACTGGAAACATTGAACTATGCACTTAAAATAGCAAAATTATGGTATATAAGCTGCATCTTGACAAAACTCTTTAAAAGACCTTCCCAAATTTTTATCCAATACAAAAGGGTCATCACTGAAAACTTATGTGTTTAGCAACACTAAACTCAACAGGTTTCATTTATTATTTATATTATCCATTTGCATCTATGTGTAATAATAATGAAGAAAAAGAGGCCATGAATTTGAGGTAGAACAAGAGGGGGAAGGACATATGAGAGGTCTGGAGGGGGAAAGGAAGACAATGATGCAGTTAAAATTTAATCAGCTAAAAAGAGGAGAGATACATATACACACATGTATATGTGTATGTGCATGTGCAATTTTCTGCTAGAAGGTATCAGCCATGATGTCCCAGGGCTACCCTATTGTTTTGCATATTATACACATTCAAGAAGAGCAGAATCCAAAACCTGAATCTACTTCTGAAATTTCTAACCACCTCCTCAGTCTTACTCTTCTACCCAGGAATCAAGTTAAAGCAAGCATTAAAAAAAAAAAATAGCTTAAAGAAGCTGAGGCTGTAACTAGGTATTAGTATAGGAACTTGATTCGATTCAACCTAATGATCAGTTGTTCTCCACCCACAAGTGCGTGGGCTTTTGGATAAGAACTGTTTAAGGAATGGAACTCTTCTCTCATAGGGTCTTCAGCCACGACTCTTTTAAGCTTGTATTCTCTTTCATTATTGTTTATGTCAATTAAAATGCATAGAAAAATTTGACCTGATTTTTCTATGCATTTTAATTAGCATTCATCAATCAGCTACTCTATAGCAATTACTACTCCAGGTATTGAATCTGGTTAGTTCATTGTTAAGTTATGGACATCACTTAATGGAAACATTTTTTTTTTTTTTTGCTCAAGACAACTCACATGTGTCCATGCAAATAAAATAGGGATATTTACTTAGTTAAATAATTTAAATGCCCAACCATCCAAACAAAACAAAGTATTCTAGAGTGAGTGAACACAGGGTGAGACTGTTAACGGACTGCAAACTCACTTCTTATCATTCAGGTCCCATGTTTGTCTGCAAAACAAAGCAAAATCTATGCAGACGAACTGGAGAAAGGAACATATTTTTCAACTATTATAAGAATTTCCAAGAACATGGATGCAGCTTAAATCTTATGCATCATAAAGAGCAGGATGGACACCATACTGAGCCACCACTAGGTCCCTGGGCCTCCTCTGTGCTCCCAGGTTTACCTTGCCCATTTCCTTCCTTGTTCAACTGGCTTCAATTACTGCTAGCCTTAGCCTCAGCAAACAACAAAGCCCTGAAAACTCAGTTTTCCATTCTTCAAAGTGAGTTACTAGAAAAAGTGAAACACAAGGCAACAAAGAACATTTAATCATTGGGATCTCGCCCCTTGCTGTGGAGAAACCACACAGCTTGGCCTCTTTCCAAAGCTAGAATTAATGAATGAGCAAGATTCTCCTGGAAAGCCTGTAACTACTGCCTGCTTAGCCCAGGGAGCCTGCCCCTTTATTGCTTTTGGCATGTCTGCCTGTTACTAATGGATCAGCTCCCCTTGAGAATACACACACACGCACACACACACACGCACGCACGCGCACATACACACACACACACACACACACACACACAAAGGTAAGCCTTATGAATTCATGTTTCCTTCATTTTAGTAACAGACTTCAAGGGACTTTATTTTGCTAAGACAGAAAAGAGTGGGCGTTAACAGCAAGACAGCAGTTGGTTATTTGTCCTCCTCTCTTGTCTCTGGAGAATTTCAGTTTCATGGCAAACTGCTTTTGCCATGATCTTTGATACAGTGGTTCTGACACCAGCTCTTCCCCAAGTCTGAACCTCAGTAGGCCCTGTAGAAGAGAACTGTTGATCCCTCTACCCATTTCATCCATCTCAAAAAAGATACCGTTGCATTCTGGGGGCTAGACTTCTAGTTGCGTTCTGGGCTAGACTTCTATGACCTGAGATTTGTTAAGGAAGAAATGCTAGCAGCTGTTTGGCTTTTATTTTAGTACTTCCATCTTGATGACTACCCCCCCCCATGGCTCCCATAATGCAAAACAGATCTGACCCTGCACTGTGGCTTGTCCTAGTTGCCCAATATCATGTCCTTCTTAGCTAAATGTCATCCCAGTCTCCTTGTGGAGAATTTCCTCTTCCCTGTCTAGACATGGTCTTACAGCTTTGAGTCATTCTGCATACCTATAGCCAAAGGGCCTGCACATGACATACCAGGGGACCACAAATATTCTCTCCAAAATTTTGATCTGCAACAAAATGATGAAAAATATTAGGCACAGTTAGATGTCATTCCTTGGTGGAGGTGAGTATTTAGACAATGGTATTTTATCAGTTACTAATATAAGGAAATCACACTCTCTTTTCACAGCCCCCAACACACACATCTGTGCAGCCCATGCTCTTACCCCCCTTTATAGCCCACAAACAACTCCATTCCTTCCAATAAATTACCTCTTTGCATAAGTGAACCAGACTCAGTTTCTGTTACATGAAACCGAGCAGCTGCATAATAAGGGCAATTCTTTCTCAGTTTAATAATGCTAACTTGAGGATGTACTAACAATCCGGTCCCTGAAGATGGGCTATGTTCCCAGTCCATCAAGAGCGCTTTAATAAATGCGTCCATGTGCCTTCAACTATTTTGCAAAGCTTTTTAGCTCCCTTTCGCTTACCTCCTTGTCTCTTCCTCCATCCTGCCTCACACACACACACACACACACACACACACACACACACACACACATATATATATATATATGCAGAGACAGAAACATGTTATCATATCACACAAAACAGACACCCAACTCTATGATATCAGCAATTCTTGCTCATAACGGAAATACAGGGAAGAGGTGATATGGCATGCGTAACAAAAAAATATAAAATGACCTAGGTTTTCTGGCTTCCACTCCAAAATGTTCTCAAGTTAAGACAACACAAGAATAAAACTCGACATTTAACACTTATTGGTTAATCATTAAATATAATGAGAATCTCAGATATGCCATCCTGGTCCCCACCAAGTAATCATAAAAGTAGATTAACACAGCCCAGGTAGTTCTGAAGGCAGAGTCTGGGACACTCAAGCCACATCATTTTGACTGCCTGTCACAGAGAAAAACAAATCTTTAATGGATTGAAACCACAAAGATTTCCCTATCAAATGTTACTGATCATCAAAATTAACTCAGTATAGATTAAGTTCAATCTTTTAAAAAAATAATGCTATAAACCAAACAGAACAAATTACAGGTAAAATTGCTCTGCTCTCAGAATTAGGAAAACCTTTCTAAGATAGAAACACAAAGCAAGAATCTTAAGGAAATTATCAGCTTATATAACTACATTAAAAAGTAAATACACATTAACAATTTGAATTCCAAGTCAAACCGCAGTATATAAGATGAATTATCTTAAGATATAACTATGTTTTCTAAAACAGAAAAAGTAAATATTTTTTAAAAAGGCAACTTTCATGATCATCCAACTCCAATATATGCGTGTGTATGGACAGATGGTATCTAATAAACAGAAGATTCACTGACAGCAAAAGGAAGTGTAGCAAAGAAAGTATAGCTCGTATTCTCACTCTCTGCTTGGACACTGCTTTTATCAGTAATATAATAGTGTCATGTCACAACATGCTGACAGTAAGGGACAGTGCAGTTCTTCAAAAAAGGAAGAGAGGAGAGAGAGGGGGGGGAGGGAGGAAGGAAGGAAGGAAGAAAGAAAGAAAGAAAGAAAGAGAAAACCTACCATAGAATGACATTTACTGAATTTCAGAGTCATTCCCACAACAGCTCAGAGAAAATATTTTTAAAAGTCATTGCAATTCCGCAGTGGTGTGCTAAGAACTTCCTGGTTCAGCAGGGTCATGTCTATCTGTATCATACCTATCTATAGTCTCCCAAATTTTATGAGGAATGCATACAGGAAAGTGTATCTGTCTGTCCTTGCACACTGCTCATATAGGGTGTTAAAAAAGATATACACCAAAGAATGATGTACGTGTGTTTACCACACTTGTGTACATATACATAATATTTTAATTCACTCACATGTAAGTTTGAATGCATTCATGTGTTTTTGTAAGTGGGTATTTACTGAGAAGTTTGAAGTCAATGTGTGACAGACAAGACAGTTTACTGTTTTCCTCACACTGGCAAATCTTGCTTCCCCTCCCAGATTACTGCCCTGGGCATATTTCACACTTTCTGGAGAGTTTGAGTTATTTGATACCCCAGTCATTTCCTTTCAAATCATGATTTCTCCTCTTGGGCTCAGATTTCCTGTCCCCTGAAGGGTTGTGCTCTGTGCTGCCCCTGCTGCAGAACCATCTGCTTTTTCTTGAGGACCAACAAGTGGACAAGAAAACGAGTACCAGGCCACAGGTGAGGGCAGGGCTTCTTATCCCCTTCGGCCTTCGGCACTGAGAAATGTTTAGGAAAAAATGGTGTCTGGATGTAGAAAATAGGTGCACACATCTTAATTATAATAAATTATAAGCAAATTGATTTCAAAACATTCCATGGAAGTGTAATTTTATGGTTTCTGGAGAACAAAATTAAAGTTGCATACTAATGAGAGAGATGCTTTGCATCAATAATTCTATTTTGCTGCATATTTGACATTGCAGAGCATTTTCAAGGTTTTTCATAGTTGATCGATAACTTATCATTAATTCTGAAAATGCCACGTCGCCTAAAAATGTGGTACAAACTGCCAAAAGCCTGAGCAGGGCCAATTCAGGAAAGGTGGGAAATCCTTCTTACTCCCAAGCCAAAAGCTATTTAACGATTTTTTAAAACTCAAATTAGTGACTCAAACATTGTAACGCTATCCAAACTGAGATACACTGATTTGGTACACGGTGACTAAGGACAGGAAGAAAATAGGAAAAGCCTTTGATTTATGTGATTAAATCGTCACAGTACTAGAGAGGCAGCAAATGTTGCATGCACAGCACAACAACCGTAATTTATGGCATACAGTAGCAACTCTAAGCTGGCGTGTTTTAGACAGCATTCGTCAGTATCCTGTGGCTCGATGGTAGGCACAGCACAAAGTGTCCCGCCGTGAGTTCGAGCCCAGCCTGTTGTGAAGTTATGGGTTTCAGCACGGGAGTGAAGACTGTTTTCACATTTCTATCTAAATTAATTTTTGGTTATTGCACATTAAGAAACCTTTCGTTGTTGCCAGTGTTTATGCAACACCAATTACATAACCCCGTAGTCTAAAAACATGGACCCCAGAGGACAATGGTGGCCTGTGTGCAGAGCCTCCCACATCCCGAATCCCTGTCTCACCAGCCCAAGGATTTCTTTGGGCCTCTGAAGAGAGAGCTGGGGAGCTGGTCCAACAGAGCCGCTGAGTAAATTAGAGGGGAAATAGACGAAGGAGCTCGTGGTTCATCTGCTTCTCTCAATACTCAACTTCTGTCACCGTTTGTATCTTTCTCCTGAGCCCCTGGAAGAGCTGCCTTTTGCTGTCCCCTGATCCACTCTCCATGCTGAGGTGACATCGTCCATTCCAAAACTCGCCGTCCACACTGTGAAGACTCCTCAGTCCTTTCCTTCCAGTCTTGGGTTGTATTAGAACCTGATTACCAAGGTAAATGAAGTCGGCCTCTGGCCTATTCACACCATTGTCCGCCTTGTTCTCTGTCTCTCTGTTAAATGCTCGTTCACTTTTCCTTTAACTGTGTATTTGTGTCGGTGGAGAGGTGAGGGTTGCTGAAGATTAATCCAAGCCTGCTGCTATGGCTAGACAAAGAGGTTACCACTGAATCACGTGCCAAACACTTCCTAAGTCTTCCCTAACCACAGGTCTCCACATCCTTCTTCCCAGAATACCCCCAGAGTACGATTACATCTCCACCTTATTAAGACACCAATCACTCTCCTGATCTAGACCCTCTCCCCAAACCCAGAGCCTCTCCCTAAAACCTCCAATCCTAATACAAGTTCCATGTAACATAACAGCACCCCTCATGTCCGCACAACACTGTTTTGAATGCTAATCTGACCGGCCTGTGCTCTGACAGCGATGCCGTCACTGAGAACTAAATTACATCTCTGATATTACCGTCATTCATGAGACATGACCCATGAAAAGCATTGAACTACCATTAATACAATCAGGATGATAACGATGCCCTAAGAGCATGTGATGGGGTCCTAGAGTATCAGTCAGTTCAGGAGCTGAGCCATCACGGGGTTTCAGAAGAGGAGCCGTCTCAAGAAGGAACCCAGATGAAGGGAAATCACAGGACGAGGCAGCCTCCCGAAGCAGGGAACACCTGGGAACGTTTACCGAGTCACAAGGCAGAGAACAGGGAGTAGCCATCAATCAAGATGGATTTAATGACAGTCCAGATGTGTGGACATGGACGGGTGGAGGAGCAAGTCTGGTGGGAGTCGTGCTTCTTTTTCCAAGGGTTGAGCCGATCCCAAGTCAGTCAGCAAGGGCACAGGGTCATGTAGTTTACACAGACAAGACTTGTAGCGCTCGGGGCAGGGTGGAGGTGAGAAGAAACACCACAGCAAACTGGGTTTCAATAAACAGTCGTGAAGATGGATAATGAGAACTAGAGGAAGTCAAACGACGATTGAGTCGATTCCCTGCCGGGGGATATCTTATCTTTGAGTACAGACATGGATGCTACACCAGAGTTTCTGACACACTCACTCTGTGTCTCCTGGGTTTAGAGAACTTGGACAAACCCAACTCCCTGTGTTGTAAGTAATTCCGGGGATATCTTCGGTTTGCTGTGATGGGACTTTTTTTACTCCCCTGGGATTTATCTTTAATTGCTGTATCCCCCTTCCCTAAATTTGCAGGATACAATTCAACCAAAGAAAGACTGTGTCTATAACTCAAAGGTTGAATTAATGAGGCCACTTGATACGCACACATGAAAAGAAACAAAAGGTGTGAACTGACGAGGGATAACACCGCAAATTTAGCAGCAGAAACTGTGAGGGCCGCCAAATACTGACAGCGGTCTGTACTGGTAGCTCGCCGCTTGCACTGGGACAGATGCTAACACTCCTGAAGGAGGTTTCCCAAAAGTGAGGCACTAGAACCCATTAGCAGGGCACTTAACAGAGGCCTGGCTGGAAAAGACTCACTCGTGGAGAGCCAGGCGTCTCAAAAAAAAAAAAAAATAGCTGGATTGTAAGATACAACCTGATGATTGGATTCTTCTTTGCTCAACCAGCTTCATTATTTATTTATCTATTATGCCTCAGCCCAATCTTAAAGACCTCTTGAGCCAGGAAATTAGACTTGCGCATCATGTAAGCGGTGGAATAGAGGCCTCATTATGAGCTCAGTGTTGGAGATAGAGCTTGCATTGTCTGTAATAGGAGACTTTCCCCTTCTCAGGATTTTGGCATAATATTTAAGATCATAATAATTCTTTCAGCCAGAGTTAAAAATACCCCTAATAAATAAATAAATCTTGTTATAATAAGGGTGCTGGCTAGCTTTTGTCAGCTTTACTCAAGTCTAGACATACCTGGAAATGGGGAAGCTCAACTGAGGAATTGTCTCCATCCGATTGGCCTGTGGGCTCATCTGTGGGACTTTCCTTGAATGTTGATTGATGAAGGAGGGCTCAGATCACTGTGGGTGGTGCTGCCCCTGGGCTGTATAAGGCAGCAGGCTAAGCAAACCATGAGGAGCAAACCAGTAGACAGTGATCCTCTGTGGTCCTTCTTCAGTACCATGTGTGTCCCACCTTGAGGTCCTACCTTGGCCTCCCTCAATGACGGACTGTAACAAATAAGCCTAATAAACTCGTGCTCTCCCCAAGTTGGTTTTTACCAGTGCTTTGTCCCAGCAACAGAGAAGCAAACCAGCGATTAAGATGATGGTGGTCCTGCATGAGCTGAAAAGGTAACATAGCTTGGGGTTAGCGAAATGCCTGAACAGTGCACTTGCTGCCAAAGTTGACCATCTGGGCTTGATCGCCAGGACCCACATGATAGAAGAGCAGGAACCGACTCCTCAAAGTTATCTTCCAAGCTCTACACATGCACACACACACACACACACACACACACACACAACCATGACATGCACTCATAATAAATAAATGCAATACTTTAAAAAAAATAGCATATCTTGCCTGGCAGTGGTGGTGCACGCCTTTAATCCCAGTACTCGGGAGGCAGAGGCAGGCAGATCTTTGTGAGTTCGAGGCCATCCTGGTCTACAAGAGCTAGTACAGGACAGACTCCAAAGCTAAAGAGAAACCCTGTCTCGAAAACCATTAAAAAAAGGAAAAAATAGCATATCTTGATGTCAATGTTCTGTTTCTAGGATGACAAACAAGACAGAAATCTACACAGATCAATGTTTGGCACAGTCCTTTATAAAATGTGCTGCTCTAACCAGCTGAGCCAACTATGCAAACAAGTATCTTCCACCATGTGCTATTCTAGAACATCAGTGAAGAGGTTTAAGGTCTATCCAAACAGTACAAAGTGAGATGAGCCTATATAACCAGCAGGGAGACTCCCGGAGCCAGGAAAGTAGATTTCGTATTAGCTAAAACTATCCTAAAATTATTAGCTTCCTAAAAAGCCCCTAGGCAGGTATTGGAACAAAGACAAAATGTGACATGCAACTTTAAGAACAATCACAGAAGGCATTCTTTGTGTGAAGACTCATGGAAAGATCCTGGTAAACAGAGGCACCCTGTGGGCCTTCACTCTTCTTACAGCATTTGACCACCCAACACAACAGAAAACAACTTAAAAAAAGATTAAAACCACATTGGCCTGGCCATGTGAGACCCTCCCTCTCTCTCTCTCTCCCCCACACTCCACTTACTGATGTGACATTCTGGAGAAGAAAGACAAGAAGGGCAGTGAGAAGGCCACAGCAACATGGCCATGACATCTACCATGGTTCCAAGTGTGAGGAGGGAGATCAGCCCTGATTAGGATACGAGACTGAACTTGGACTCAGATTAGGTACTTTGAAAATGAAAGGACACGTTTTTCCATTTCCTAGGAGATTCAAGAGCCATGACATCGTCCTCTTGAAAATGACTTGGAAGTCATGGGAAGCAAATCCCAAAAATAAGGTCATCATAAGCCCTTTGTGGCCAGTTACTATAATGAAGAGAATTACTGTGCATAGCACTGGATTTAGAACACCAGCAGCCAGCAGCCATTTCATCGGGGCCAATCTGTTCAACAGGGAGGATATCTCCTCTTGGTCTGTGTTTGAGTATGAGATGTCTCCATAATCTCAACATTTGACCCTCATTTGGTGACACTGTCTTGGGAGGTTATTAAACCCTTGGATGTGGGGGGGGGGGTCAAGGTGACATAGGACCATGGGTGGAACTTCTAGCTTAACTGCCTTCTGCTTCCTGGTAGGGAATGTCAACAAGCCGCCGCACACTCCACTTGCCGAGGTCTTCAGACGTCTTCTCCAGCACAATGAACTGTGCCCATCAACTGTGACCCAAAATGAACCCCCCTTTCCTCTAAGTTGCCTCCCTCCTGTCGGGACACAGGACGGAGACACGGCTAATGCAATCAGTCTGAGGTTTCCTCCCATTCACAAATGAAAGCCCAAGCCACGAGCTGGATGATGCGACTGTGGATCCAGGACTATTCAACAGAGGGGGCAGACCTTCCACAGCTGAGGGTGTGCTGAAGAAGACAAGGGAAAGGCTGCACAAGGCAGGACCAGTGGGAAATATTACACACCATCCAGCCCTTGTATTCTGGGTTTTGCTCTGTGGTCGGTAATTGTCTTCTCCACATTTCTAATTGACACCCTAATTAACACTTTTCTTCCAGTACAGTTTCAATTTAGGGCATCAGGCAGGAGACACCAAGGAGGCAAAGTGGAAGAGGGTGGATGTCAAATCAGGGACCCCACTTTACGTCTGTTCTACTAACGCCTGTCTTACTTCGGGCAAATCCGCAACTCCAATCTTTAAAAATCTTACAAAACTCAAGTTATCGCCGTGTAAAACTAGTGAAACACAGCCCCTTAAACAATCTCAAAACAACCTAACACTTCCAAATCTCACAACTCCTAAAAATCTTTATTTCGCCTATCCTCAGAGCCTTGTACCCACTAGACAAACACTCCACCCTTACCTAGGAACATGGGTGAGCTCAACAACCGAGTTTCTGCCATTTATTATTTGTATTTACTTAGAGGAAATGTATATAATAAATATTATCATGCTTTCACTGGATTTTGAAGATACTCAAAATTTCTTCGCAAAACAAAAAATAAATGGTATTATATAATACATACCCCAGATTAAGCAAAAAATTAAAAGGGGCAATATATACAAAAATAGAACTACCAAAAAATGACAAAGGTAGAGGCAATCTTCCAAAATTAAAGACAAAACAAACAAACAAAACCAGAAAAGTACAATGCCATGGCTAGAACCAGTGTGGATGATTGACTTCTGTAGACAAGGAGTGCCATCTAGTGGATATTACGGATACTGCAACTCGAGACTTCTGATGCCTGGACTCCCTTTCCTTGTTTAATCAATAAAGGCAAAGAGTAGCATGCCTTTCAAGTACTTTTCCAATGACCCAAGTGAAATTAAGTAGAAAACCTGGTCCAGAGTGTGAGGAACTTCAGTTCCTTAGTTCTCAGGAGACACGATGCCTCAAAGAAACTCGAAAGACAATGATATCGTCTCCAGTGGCTTATTTATGCTTCATCTACCTCGATTAATTTATTTATTCATCCAGCTCTGGTCAACGGGCATATTTTATATCCTGAAGATACCAGCCTGTGTGCCATAGGAGAAAGGGTATCAATAATAAATAAATGTAAAGTTACAAACATTACATGTTGATCTAATGAAAGATGCATAGGGAGCAGAAAGCAAGAAGTGAGGGCAGGCGCTTTTGTATTACACAGATGGATCATGGGGAAGGAGGAAGTCAGGTGCCTAAAACCACGAGTAGGTGCTGAGGGTCTAAGGCTGGCACATTGAGCTAGAACCCCACTTCCACACTTTCCTGGCTCTTCTACTTGAACTTTCTAAGCTTCAGTTGCTTCAACCACACCCAGGGTCAGACGCAGGCTAAGCAGCATACGATAAGCATTTGCTCAAATTCACAGCAGCCGGACCGCATGAACCTGCGGTCTGTACTTGCAAAAATGTTACTGACTTCAACAGTTTTATGGGATTTTTTTCAATAGTCGTATTTATGAAAAGATTTTTTGTGAGTCTTATATAAATGCTAACTAACATTACGTCCAAAAGGCAGTACAGCTTTCATTTTGTGGATAAGAATATTGAAAGGCAAAGATATTGACTAAGTTTCTCGTGTTCATTCACCCAGCGAACTCAGAGCCAGAATTCAGGCATAAACAGTCTGACTCTTGATTCTTTCATCTCTATATTAAACTCGCTCTCAGCAATGCACAAGACACAGGCCAAAGGTGAAACCCAAATTTAAACTTCTAATTTGCAATTACATGATTTAATCCTGCTGGCTGTCTTTTCAAACTTCGCAATTATAACCATCAAAAAGTACCTATATGATCCCAAAACAATTGATCAGTGAAAATTTCCAAGTCATTTCATCTGTTTGAGTATTGAATATTAATTGCAGCCCACTAACAAGCTATCTTGAGTCGATTATAAGCAACTGCTGTTATTTTGTTAATTCTTTCTCTTTTATTGAAAATATATTCTTTTCTTATACAATATACCCTGATTATAGCTTTTCCTCTCTCTGCTCCTGCAATTCCTCGTTCCTCTCCTTCCCTGCACATTCACTCCCTTTCTGTATCTCATTAGCAAAGAACAGACTCTCAAAAGACAACAACCAAACAGAACAAAATAAGATAAAGTAAAAAACTATCTTATCAAAGTTGGATATGGCAACCCAACAGAAGGAAAAGGGTCCAAGAGTAGGCACAAGAGTCAGAGGCCCACTTTTTCCCACAGTCAAGAGTCCCATTAAAATACTAAACTAATAGCTATAATAGGCACAGGACCATGTGCAAATCCTGCACTTGCTTCTTCAATCTATGTGAGCCCATATGTGCCCTGTTTAGTTGATTCAGAGGGCCTTGTTTTCCTGGTGTCCTCCATCCCCTCTTGCTCTTACGATCTTACGGCCTCCTCTTCTGCAGGATTCCCTGAGCTCTGAAGGAAGGGATTAGATGGAGACCTACCATTTAGACTCTCTCTACCTGAGTCATGTTCAACTGTGTGTCTCTGCATCTGTTCCCATCTGTCACCTAACCAGCTATTTTAAAAGAGAGATCAGAGTACGGTGTCAAAGCTAGTCAGGCCAAAAAAAAAAAAAAAAAGATGAGAACCTTTACACAAATGTTTGCTTCCATTCTGTGTAGAAGTAGCTCTGTCTGCTCTATGTTGGGATACAAAGCACACTTGTGTCTGAAACATTTCTTACAGCTTGTGGTCACAATACAAGCGTCAGATGCTACTAAAACTCCTCAAGGTGATTATTTCTGATCTGCTCCAGAAAACTTGGCTGGCTGTCCAATTACACTTTGGCTTTGTGGTATGTCCTGTGGGATCACTCGTCTATTGTACATCACGAGGAATATCATCCAGATATAGACTTCAATCCTTACTCGTTCTTCTCTGTCATAAGGAAATCAAGTCTTTACCTACTCATTGTCAGCAAGTCTGGAGCAAAAACCAATTCCTTACCTGTTTGGTCATTATGATTGCTCCCCTCTCTCCATAAAAGGATGGGTTTTTTTTCTTTCACTGAGAATACAGATGATTAAATACTAAACATTTTTTATATTTTGTTATATTTCACAAAAATTATAAAGTTTGTGTCCCCAAATTAATACATTTAAAAGGGGGAGAGCAGAGAGGTCTGGAGAGAGGGCTCAGCTGGCACAGTGCCAGCCAAACACCAGGACCTGCAGCTGCCCAGCACCCATGTACAGTGCCACAGTGGCACCTCTCTAATTCTAGCACTGAATATGAGTCTCTGGTGCTTGTTGGCCAACCAGCCTAGGCATACCTATGAACTCCAGATTCTATGAGTGACATGGTATAAAAACAAGGTGGATGCACTCACAGTTAGTGGGGGAATCACAAATTTAAAGGAAGAGAGGAAAAGGGTATATGTGAGAGGATGAAGGGAAGAAAAGGACAGTGGCAATGTTCTAATAAAGCTTTAATCTAAAAAAGAAAAAATGGTAAGATTGCATACATTAATAAAGAAGGAAACTATAGCATCATTTTTTAATTAAATGAAGGATGCCCGAGTAAGGCAATCATCTACCTCTGACCTTCCTTCATGCACACACATATACATATGCACCAACACAACTTGCACACACCCACACAACCACCCTCATATACCACCATACTCTCATTTTTGTGAGGTGTGTGTATGTGTGTGTGTGCTAAAAACTGGAAAGTCTAGTACACATCTATCTGGAGTATACACACACACACACACACACACACACATCACATCACATCACATCACAAAACGAATGTTATTCATAAACATATGATCCAACCACCAAGTGAGTTTAGAGTCCCTATGCTCAGCCATCGCCAGCCACACGCCTGCAGGGTTTTTTTTTGTCAAGCATTAACAATAATTAGAACATTATGGTTGGGTTATTTGCTAAAGTAATTCACTTAAGCTATTTGAGTGGTTGGATTTTAAGGGTGTGAAAACATCACACGATACTAATAAAATTTTATTACTGTTTTTGCACTTACATAATTCAGAAAAGCCTCTTAACAGGAAAATAGCTTCCTCTCTTACAACAGAAATTTAATCTTAGCTCACAATTTTATAGATGCGGTAGAGAGCAAATCATGTTTTGATAGCTTTAGAATATTCCGTATAAAATATTTTCCCACAGAGGAAGAATTAACATTGTGCCACTTATCCATTCCACAGAAAAGGAGTGTTTACCACCTTTCTCTTTGGGTCTGGATTCAGCTTCAGCATCTTCTTTAACACTGAAATCCAGGTGTTACTGTTTGAATCTGAAAGATTACCCACAGGTTTATATTTGAACACTTGGTCCTCAGCTGGTGGCACTTTTTTGAGGTAATGGACTATTTGGGCCATAGAGTCTAGCAGGTGGATGGACATGAGCCTCAAGTAACAGGTTTTGGGGTTCACAGCTGCAGTAATGTGACCAACCACCTCAAATACGTGCTGATACAATTCAGCCAATTCCTCTTGCCATGACTTCCCCTTCCCCATGTACCTCTGAACTATCAACTAAAACAAACTCATCCTCTCTCTAACTGCTTCTGGTGGGTATGTTGCCATGGTAATGAGAAATGTAACTTTGACTACTAACCAAAGAGTTGGCATGAGATGAAATGTTCTCTTCCCCTTCGGTAATCATCGACACATCTACAATATCTTAAGGTCGTGTTTCCGTTCTCAGACCAACCCTAGTACTTAAAAGAGAAACCAAAGCCCAACACCATACAATATATGGTCTAAAGCTGTCGCATATGCACAACAATAGCTTCCCCAACAAAATATGGACCTGACTGTGTGTCAAGACACTGGAAAGTCTAGTACACATTCGTCTGGAGTGGCCTCTCACATTAAGCAACTCAAACCCATCTTTTCTCAAGCCAATAGATTCTAACTTTTAGATGTAAACAAAATGGAAACCACAGCAATGGTAACATATTCTCTCTCTTTCCGAAACATTTGTAGCTTAAGTTACATGTCATAAAGGATCCAACAGATTTCTTTAAAGATATTTAAATGAAGCGAGTTTGTGGTAGAGCGAATCCAAAAGTTTGGAGTAATGGCAGGACATCATGTTATCCCTTACGTTTTATATCAGGCTATAGAGTCACACCTTGTTGCTTATGTGATCCACAGCTGTCCGATAGATAGGGATAGTTCCTCATGAGGAAACAGTCCTGAGGTCAGGAATTCGAGGGGAGAAATGAACAACAGCTGCACAGGTACCTTCTCCTAAAGAGAAGACCATTTGGAGCAGAGAGATTTGATGGATGGTAGACTCTCCCGTTTCTGGTACTCCTAATCTTCTTCTGGGCAGCTTAAGGACATTACAACATGAACCACAGGGAGTTGCATCCAGGTACATCAGAAATGATAGAAGTATTTGTCTTCAAGGTACTGCCCAAACTTAGGGAGTAAACATTTGGTCCCCAGCTGGTGGTATTTTCCTGCAGGTGATGGAACCATTGAACGAAGACATGGCAGGTTTTTACTCATCACCACACATCTTAGGCACAGTAAAGTGGAAAATTAGCTGTCGTTTGTAATAAATGTCTGTTGAAAGAATAACTGAGCAAGTTGCTATTTACCCAATCTTGTTGGGATAGATCTTTTTTCTAGTTCTGCCTGCTAAACAGTTAAAATTCAAACACAGTTGTTCTGAGTCCATTTGTTTAAATTGTCCAAGTTGGAGAAGACAGATTCATCGTGCTGTGTAGTTCAGGACTCCTGACACATGTTCTACACACTATAGCACAGAAACCAATGAAACTCTGCACCAGCTCCCATGACTTGTGCTGGTCTCTGTTGCAAGGACCAGCAGGATATATACATGTCGAGTAGTTATCAACGTGAGAAATAGCCAGGTATTAATTTAGGGCTTCTTTACCCTTACGATCAAACAAACAAACTCTTCATTGATGAGCTCATTGACACATTACTAAACGTTAGCTTCCCATTACCCTTTGTAGCCCACCTATCCATCACCCCGAAGCCTAGATTTCAGGACTTTGCTCCTGGACACTAGGCTTCTATTTATCTATAATAGATACAATATAAATGTCATATATTTCTTTATAATAGAAGCTCTAACTAAGATCCATCGCTGAGTCCATTTTTACAGCAAGCTCCCTATACTGTTATTGTATTTATTAACTGTTCCATGTCCAGCTCTAACTACTGCACCTTCCTGTCCTTGATTCAACAGGCTGCTGTCTTCTCTGGTTTCATTTGTCAATAGCCACCCCCAGTGCCAAGAATCACAACTAATGCAAACTACTCAAGTCCTTTCATCCACCCCCAACACTTTCCCACGAAATAAAAGCCGCAGTAATTCTCGGAGGCTCAAACAGGGACTGCCATTCCTAGCAATAATCACAGACTTTTAATATAAAAGGAAAGCCACACTCCTTGGGGACATGACAAAGGAATTCCTGTGAAGAGGCTTAAACCATGTGGGGTTCTAAATCTAGTCTGAAATGTCTGAACCCATGCCATGCTTATGGGCATGGTAATTTAGCTCTGATAAACCACAGAAAATACCAAGAAAATGTGTATGTGTTTATTATTGGGCAGATTCTATAGTCACGGTCTAGAGTAATTTCAACTGTCTCTGGGCAAGGGGGGATGGAGGAGTAATGAATAGACAACTGGTCTCCCTGACTTAAGAGAATGTAATGTTAATAGCATACCTGGTTCAAGTTTATTCTGGGAAGAAAACACCACCCCTTCCCTAATGAGGAGCGTTTTGCACACAAGCCATTCAGATTTGAAGTAGATAAACACTAATGGGTGAGACAAAGACATGGAAAACTCCTTTTCTCTTGCACTTTTGAGGAGCACCTCATAGTTTTAAAAGATGGAAAAAAAGCCTATCACCAAAGTTAAGTAGTCAAATCTTTACCTTGTGAGTTAACATACAAATAGTGTATTGGATACTAAATTTTCTACACTCAAATCTGGTAGTTCATAAGCACCTGTAACTGCAAAAGATCCAATACTATCTTCTGGTCTCGGGTGGCGTCTTCACGCATGGCATAAACACCCATCAATGCACAGGCTCCTGCTTTCTCTCTCTCTCTCTCTCTCTCTCTCTCCCTTTCTCTCTCTCTCTCTCTCTCTCTCTCTCTCTCTCTCTCTCTCTCTCTCTCTCACACACACACACACACACACGAATCCTAAACAATGAGTCAAACACCTAGACTACCACCCCTGCTTCTGCTTGTTAGCTGTGTAACTTGAACTTGAGTTATGCTTCAGACCAAGAGAAATCATGCCTGAACCTGGTAAGCACCAAAAAATAAAAGTCTGTGGAATAAAGAGGATTAGGAGTTCAAGGTCATCCTCAGATATGTAGCCAGTTCGAGGCTAACCTGAATTACAGGACACCTCATACAGAAAGTAAAATAATAATATTGAAACAAAATAAATAGATAAATAAAAGTATGTTGGCTACAGTTGATCTACTTTACTTCAATTGCTGCTAAGTATTCGAGATAACCCGGGAAATAAATGATGGGCTTAATGTATTCAAATGTACAATCCATGGGCTTGTGGTTACTGCCCCAGCAATAGGTAATCTTTAAATTTTCAATTTACTCAATTTGTAGTTTTCTAACCAAATTATTGACTGATCTCAAAACAATTTAGGATGGAAATAGAAAACACTATCCTGAGTGAGGTAACCCAGACCCAAAAGGATGAACATGGGATGTACTCACTCATAATTGTTTTCTAGCCATAAATAAGGGTCACGGAGTCTACAATTGGTGAACCTAAAGAAGCTAAATAAGAAGGTGAACCCAAGGAAAAACATAGTTGCCCTCTTGCCTATGGGAAGTAGATAAAATTGCCGGGGAGGAAAGTGGGATCTTGGGGGTGGGGTGGGTTGGGGGTAAGGGGAGATGGGGAGAGAAAAGGGAGAAGGGGAGAATGGGGGGAACTTGGGGAAAAAGGAGGATTGGGATAAAGGAAGGCTGGATAGGGGAGCACGGAAGCACAATTCTTAGTTAAGAGAGCCACCTTAGGGCTGGCAAGAGACTTGAAACTAGAGTAGCTCCCAGGAGCCCAAGGCGATGTCCCCAGTTAGTTCCTTGGGCAGATTCGGATAGGGAACCTGAAACGACCCTATCCTATAGCAATACTGACGAATATCTTGCATATCACCATAGAACCTTCATCTGGTGATGGATGGAGATAGAGACAGAGACCCACACTGGAGCACTGGACTGAGCTCCCAAGGTCCCAATGAGGAGCAGAAGGAGGGAGAAGATGAGCAAGGAAGTCAGGACCACGAGGAGTGCACCCACCCACTGAGATAGTGGGGCTGATCTATTGGGAACCCACCAAGGCCAGCTGGACTATGACTGAAAAAGCATGGGATAAAACCGGACTCTCTGAACATGGCGAACAATGAGGGATGATGAGAAGCCAAGGACAATGGCACGGGGTTTTGATCCTACTTCATGTTCTGGCTTTGTGGGAGCCTAGCCAGTTTGGATGTTCACCTTCCTAGACATGGACGGAGAGGGGAGGACCTTGGACTTTCCACAGGGCAGGGAACCCTGACTGCTCTTTGGACTGGAGAGGGAGGGAGAGATGAGTGGGGGGAGGGAGAGAAGGGTGGGAGGAGGGGGAGGGAAATGGGAGGCTGGGAGGGAGGAAACCTTTTTTTTCCTTTTCTCAATAAAAAAAAAGAAAGTGAGTTTAAGCTACAAAAAAGAAAAAAGAAGGGCCTACTAAATGTGTGTGCATATATCATTCAATATCATACTTCAAAATGAACTTTACTAAAAATCTAGGCAAAACTACAATTTTATAGCTAATTATTTTACATATTGTCAGAAAGTTTTGGAATCATGCCTACCTGGAAGAATCCAGCTACTGAACCAGACACGGAAGGTGTGCACACATGAATAAAAACATTGGGTAGCTGTTTTATCTTAGAGGCTCAGAAAGTTTAAGAAGCTAAAGAAATTTAAAAGGTTCAGGAAGGTCAGAATGCTACAAAATTCACAGAACTCTTCCTTACTGTTCTGAAAACAGAGTAATGGTTGGGGGTGGAGGCTCTTCAGTGGGAGCGGTGTGCAGGTTGTGTGAGAGCCCCAGGGATGCATCTTCCATGAGTATTACCTGAAAGTCATGCTACAGTGGGCTCTTGAGCAATGGGGCTACCAAGGACACACGTGCTACAGTCCATAAACTCAGTAAACTCGTAAACTCATGGGTTCACCCTAGACTTGTGGGAACTGTGTCTCTGGTTTGTCATTGGTACCACATCTGGGGTGAATAGATATTTGTTCATACCACCCAGGAAAAATCCTGCAAGGCCACATATGGTATTTTATGTAATGTGATATATATATATATATATATATATATATATATATTATGCTTTATACATACAAGCATATAAATATAAGTGATACAACAACACACTTTCAAAAATACAGCACTTGCAATACAAACATATTATTCATGAACAAAACATTCAAGTCACTCTACATCAGTGGCTTTCAACCCGTGGGGTCAAACGACTCTTTCACAGGGGTTACCTAAAATCATTGGAAAACACAGATATATATATTATGATTCATAATAGTAACAAAATTACAGTTGTGAAGTGGCAATAAAAATATTGTTACGTTAGGGGGTCACCACAAGAAGAAGAACTGCATTAAAGAAAGGGTCACAGCATTAGGAAGGCTCTACATTGATACTGGATTTATTATATTCCCTAGACTAGTACAGGGCCCTGGGTTCAATCATCACTCAGCACTAACAAAAAATAAATAAGTAGGCAATTTTTTAAAGGAAGTGTGTGTGGTAGTCGAGGGACTTCACAGAAAGTGACAGTAAGATTCATCACAGTTTGGGTATTCTTTATATTTTTCTTTCTAAACAACCATTTTAACTCTTTCTCTTCTCTAAGCCCAGAGTCTGTGCCACGTACCCCCCTTTTTTCCTCCCTAGATGAAGCAAGAAGGTGCAAAATCATTTTTATACATGCCTCAGAAAATAATTAGGAAATGGAATATTTCCCCTGTCCAAATTATATAATATATTCCAAAAATAATCATCAGCAACCAGGATGGTGTTGGCTATTTTCAATTAAATGCCCCATTACTCCCTTCCACTGCCGTGATTACTGAGAGTGGGTGGTTTCGCATTCATTTGGAGATGTTCAAAATTTATACTGCCAGAAATGACCATTCTCACATGCACCCAGAAGAATGTAATTTATGACCACTTTTTTCCAAGAAGGGAACAGTTTGCATTATTAATGGAGTAGCTCCCTGTAGCCTTCCTCAAGAACCCCCACAAAAGCACAAACTTCCACCTGAAGAAGATATTGGCTCCACTCCAGCCACTGAAAAGTAGTGTTGAGTTCCCTTTAGAAGATGAGATACAAACACAAGGGTTAGTTTCTTTGTTTTGTTCCCAGAGTTTTGCACAGGCTCTGCCAGTATTCTACCGCTGAGCTACACCCCCAAAATGGTAAGGGCTTTTTCCAGTAAAGAATGATATGAAGAAACAGTTGGGTTTCTTCCCAATTCATAACTCTAAATGTGGGAAATTGATGTGTTGATGTATTTGCTAGGAAAATAGACACACTGTGCTCTACACAAGCCTCTCTGCAGTTTACATGATGTGTGACATTAGCTAATCTATATAACCTACTTGAGATGTAGTATCTTCATATATAATAAAGGTTGTTTGGAATGTTATAGATGATATTCACAGAGTTCCTTGAACATTACAGATATTCAGAAAGGGGCAGCTTAGGAACATGGTCATGACCAATCCATTGACTCTTGTGTGGCAAATGGGTCAACGGAGAAGGTGAGCTTTCTTCTGCTGTACTTTCTAGAAATTCCCACAAAGCATCTTCCATGCACAAAATTTCCAGGGATGAGTACTGAAAAATTGATACCTAATATACGATAGGTGTTTTTTCCAAGCCTCACTACACTCAGAGGCACACAAACTCAACATCGTACGACTCGTTTATACGGAATCCCTTGCATGGCCCTGCATTTTTGCCTGGTAACCTTGCTGCTCCACCTTAAACATGGTCTGGGTATTTCAATCAGAGATTAAGGACTACCAAATATATTGCTCTTTCACACCCTTGGATTGATGATTGCTCTTGGGTCTTTCTGCGTTTGCTTGCCCACAAAGACTTTAAAGTCGGTAGCTAATTCAAAACTTACATAGACTGTTGAAATCCTAAGGTAATTGCTTAATCACTTCCTCTTCCCTTGATAATGTTTTCAGGGAAATGATTATAAGACTTTCCCTACCCAATGAGTCAAAGAAAGCCAAGGTCATTTTAAATGGCAAGTCCTGTTTCTACAATTGAGCTATTAACAAAACTCATCCACAAATGTTATTCCTCTCCAAACAGGGTACTGTTGGGCTGATCATTTGCCATTGGCTGGGTGTAGATACCAGCTCTGTATCAACTCCAGTCTGCTCAACTAGGCTCATAGACCAGAGAGGAGGCTCTGGCCACTATCTGCACCTATGGCACAAGGAGCAATTGAGTTACTCTCACCACGAGACAGCTATGTTCACAGTGGCTCCAAGAATCTTAGTGTGAAGTTAGTAGATATGTTATCAAGGGCAGGTAAACATGGCTCTGGCCTGATTCCCAGAATGCTCAGGTACCACCCAAACCCGACCTTCTCAGGAGAACCTAGACTCTAAGGTATAAGACCTGGAAAGTTACCTATTTATATTTTACCTTTTTCTCTAATTTTTAGACTATGGGTAGAGATTTTTATCTGTTTTATATCAGTCATTGGGCCTCATGAAACCTCAATTTTATAAGCTTTTCTGATGTGCTTATATTAGAGTGAGCATATTAATTGAAAAAAAAAGCAGTATCAACACAAGATAACTCAAGACCAAGTTCTCAGCCAGAGGATTTATTTGCCCTAGAAGAACAAAGCTTAGGGACAAAAGACAAAGACAGGAGACAGAGGACAGAGGACAAGGAAGAAGGGAAAAGGAACAAGGAAGAGGGGAAAGGAATATTTGCCCCAGGGTGATGAAGACCTCCTCTCGATAGACAGGAGACAGCTATGGCCCATAGGAAAATGGCAGTTTATAAAAGGTAAAAAGAGAAACACCAGGTTAGGATGAGGTGATTAACAAGCTAATTAGGGCAGCCACATGGGGGTTTTGGATTGCTGGACTTCAATGTTTTGATAGCTGGACCTTAGTGGAACGAATCTTTACCATGCACTAAAGTCCCAAATACAATGGAACAATAATGGTATACCCCATGAAGGTGGTCTTTGCCAAGGCACGTTCTGATTGGATTAATAAAGAGCTGACTGGCAGGCAGCTAGGACAAAAGAGGTTAGGCTGGAAAGCCAAACTGAGAGGATGCTGGTAAGAAGAGGGGTGAAGCAGAGGGAGTTGCTAGGAGACACCAATAAGCACAGAGTGAGCAGGAGGGGACATATGTAGAAAAGGTAAACGCTCCTGGGACAGCACATAGATCAATGGAAATGGGTTAATTTAAGTCATAAGAGCTAGCTAAGAAACAAGCCTGAGCTATCAGCTGAACATTTCTAAATATTAATAAGTCTCTGTGTGGTTATTTGGGAGCTGGTTGGCAGGACAGAGCTGACCAGCTGTCCTGATGAAAAATTCCACCTGCACCCAAAGGGCCATCAGAGTCTCTGCTACCACATGTAACTGTCAATGTTGTTCCTTGGGATTTAGTGTGTACTAGTCTACCCTACCAAGCCTCTTCAGTTGGTGACAGCCATTTCGGGACACATTAACATGGCACTCCAGACAGATCTTCTCAAGAATACATATCATATCATTTCTACCATTAAAGTCATATTATAGACCCTCCTTTTCTAAATGTAGGTCTATTGTAACTGTGGGATTGTTGGTATTCAGGGAAAAAAAAAAAAACCACCAAGCACGTGGTGGCTTCACTTTGTCCTGTGTTACCATTGAATGCCATTAGATGGCAGCAATACCAAGGCTGCTGGTAATGTTTTTAGCCTTTCCACATTCTTGTTTGGTTTGGTTTTAAGGGCACTGCTCAGCTCAAGAAGACAACAGTCTGTATGGTGGTGATTAAATAAACATCCTGGTATATCCCCTTGATTGTATTTCTTGTTTCTTCACACTGTTTGCTGCCAGAGAACTGCCTCTTCTCTTAATACTAGCTCTCCACATCCCCCTCCTCCGTCTTTTTGTTTGTTTTTAAAGCCACCATTTGTCTTTCCTTCCCAAGGCTGCCCAGCTGGATCCAAACTCAGCTTTTCTTTCTTACAGATCAGTCGCCAGGAGTCATTTGAAATAAAAAACAGAACTGAGGTTTAAAAATGTGCAAAATAAAGAAGAGAAGCACCTACCAGCTTTGTCTATGTGTTGAGGGTGGCTGCTTCGCCTACCTTTAAATTATACACTAAAAATTATCCCCACTGCCCAATTCTACCTTCAGTAGTGTGCCAGATTGTTAGTACACCAGAGTTCATTACAGTTTGCTCACCGTTGCACTATATACAACTCATAATCAAAATATAAAATGTGATAAATAAGCTTGTTTAGGTGGGAACTACACTTTGGTCCCACCCTTCTCTCTCCAGATCCCTCCCTCAGAAAGCCTGACAAGCTGTGGCTCCTCCCCCAAGGCCACCCTTCAGGGTATTTGAACTGCCTTCTGGAGAATGGCCACATGGTTTTTGTGGGTTTTTTTTTTTTTTTTTCTGGTCTTATCTCCTGGTCACATCTCAGAGAAAAATCGCCATGGAACGTTTTGCCAAACAAACTTGGTCTTCTATTTTAATTCAGCTTGATTTGGATGACTGTGTTTGCAGAGAGACTTAATATCAGGGTACGGAAACCTTTCAAAGCCAACATTCAAATTGACCTAATTGTCTGCAAAATGCATTTTCCCTTTGGTTTGATCAAATGAGGATCCAATGAGCTTCATTGGTGCTGGTCTTTTTAGTCTTTGGGGGCACACAACATTTCCCCCTTCTTCCTCTTTCCATGTACGTGATCCTCTCTCTGTGCTGAAAAGAGAGGCAGATTGTTTAAACTATAGAATGCTTCAGATAATGGCTATGCTGATGTTCTACCATCATTTAAGTTTTTCTTATTCCCATCTACAGTTAGTACAAATGTGTGGTTAGAGAGCACAGAATCTATTCTCTGTGTACAAAGGGAGTGTCCAGCATAAGGATTGACAGTTCACCTGCTTTTTATCTCTGGACTCCCACCATTCCTAGCTCTCCCTATTCACTGATATCAGAAATGATCAGTAGGTTTGGGTAATGTCTGTCTGATAGCCCTTCGTTATTAAGCTTCCTGTCACCCTTTACTTAATGGGGCCTGGTCTGATCATTTTCTAGATCCAGCATTCATTAGGATTAGCAGAGTGGAGGCATTCCAACTCTGTAATTCCTTTTGAGTTTGATAACCAGAAGAATTGAAAGGAAGAGTTTCCCCTTCTCACTTATGTGCTGATCTGAAACAAAAGAAAAAGAATTAAGAGGTGGGATACGTGCTTCATTCTTTCTGATTATTTTTCTATTTTCTGAAGAGTAAGCCAAGGTCCAACACTCTCCCAAAGACCTTTCTGGTTTTACATATCTGACATATTTTAATGTTATCTTCTCACCAACTCTAGCCTATGGATATTTCTTAAAGTTGGGCCATATAGTCTTGCTTTTGATCATGACATCTCAGCTTCATCTCGAATATTTCTGCCCAACATCTAGAACTCACTGTTTCTCCAAGGAGCCTAATGCCTTTCAGATTGAGAAGAAACACTGATACTACATTCCCAGAACCCAGAGTTTCTATCTCCTAGGACACATATACTGGTTGGTTCCTTCAACAGACAAACTAAGGAAATGTGTATGCTTTATAAAGAATAACACATGCTATGAACAAATTCATGCCACCTCTTTTCAGTAGACATAAACATTGCTGGAATTTAAACACACTTTTTTACTTTAATTTTATCTACTTGTTCTGGGCATTTTATCTTCTGAATATACTAATTTAATTACTTAGTAATTTTATCTAAATCTAAGTAAAAACTATCCCTAACAATAATTTAATTGTTGCCACTGGAAACGAGTCAACAGCACTCAGTCTAAGAAACCCTTGAACCTCTTTGTATTCTTAGAGTCTATTTCCCTAGAGATGTACTACCCTATTTGGAGATTTGTGTTTTAAAAGTATTCAAAGAAATTCTGGTGATTGTTAGACAACAGAATTCATAATTAGTAAGTTTTTAGAAATTAATGGACTTTATTATGCTGTTTTCTCTTTGAAATAGGTTTACATTGTATGAGATTTTAGATGATTCTAATTAAATAAATAAGGTAAAGATCTGAAGAGATGGCTCAGTGGTTAGTTGGTGGTAGTGAAATTATAAGTAAATCATATGCTTATTTGTTTTTCTTTTAAAATCTAAACTATAGAGTACTGTAAACATTACATACATCTTGTGTTTATTACTTCACATGTCTTGGATGCTATACACATGTCACTACATAAAGAAAATTGTCTTCTCTTTCCAAAGCTATCCTCTATGAATATGACTGTCAGAGCTACAGTGCTTTATACTCTCACTTTGGTTGACATTCCGGTTGCTAAACACTGTTTTATATTTGCTTAATTTCAATCTCCTGAGAGTCTTACTAAATCGACTTCTTGCTAACATTTTACATAGATGGAAGCTACTGCAATAACAGTTAGGGGCTTGACCAGAGTCATAGAGTTGAGAAAGGAATAGGGGAATCTGAATTCTCCTATTATGTCATCTCTGACATTGAACGTGTCTAGGTAATTTCAACTGTAGTGAAATATCTGAGAGATAGATGTGGAGAGGGAAGGGCATGCTTTAAGGTAGACTGTGAACAAAAATTTAGCCTTAAGTTCGTGGCTGGAATGCTGAGCCTTAGCCAGCCTGTGGGAAGGGTGTCAGAGAGAACAGCTGGCCTTTTTGACTTTGCCCCAAGTTAAAGGAATGCCAGACATCCATAAGCAGGTGGGTCTATTTTTGGCAGAAAAGATCAACTCATTGCTGCTAGAATCACATGATGTCTCCTTCTATCATAGTATCCTTCCAGTTCTGGCACCATGATAAATTCACTAAAGCCTTGCTGTGAAAGATAGGGAACAACCCATTCCTCCTACCTCCTTTTCCCACAGACTCTTCTTTCTTCTTGTTCTGCAGACCGGTGAAAAGCTACATGTTCTTAATTAAATAAAGCAAATGCAGTTCTGATTAAGCCCAAATCTCTTAGTCTATTTAGAGCAAAAATTAAATTGAGGTTTGCAGGAAGCCTTAATACTTTAATTAGGATCTTTCATTAATATTCCTTTTACTTACGTGTGTGAATTGTTGTTTTTAATTAATATTTTTTATTTATTCTTTCAATTTTTCATACAGGGAAACAATGTATTTGGTTGTATCCACCCCTCCCTCTCTCCCTTTTCCTTTATTTGTCTTCTTAAGAGAAAAAATCAGTTGTGGAGGGGAACTAAGTTCCTGTTGTTCTTTTATTTTAAGATGGAGCATCTCAAGCTCTGGCCTTGTCCCAGAACACTTTTAACTCAATCTCTTCCCCAAAGCTTCCTCTCCAAAATAATTACATTGGAATAAAGCCTTGACATTACTGCATTCACAGGGCAGGAGAAGTACTGTCGTTGTGATTGAGACAAAAGTCATATTCATTGCACGGTCCTTACCAAGGCAGAACAGACTTCCCAAATGGCGCAGAACAAAAGTCCTTTCTTTTCCTGCCTTAGTCGTCAGAACATCCCATTCCCAACTGTTCTTGTTAATAGACATTTTGTTATATAGCCTCCAAGCTGCCCAGACCAAACAGAGCAAGTAAATTTGCCCCAAGGTCATTGTACTGTATGCCAGGCAACGGAATTCTTGCTTGACCATGGAGGGTCTAATATCATGCAGAGACTGGAATTCTGATATTTGTTCTATGAAAATAAAGCGTTTGACAAATGAGTCAAAAACCTGAATCTTGACTCACTCAGCATATCTGAGTTTACTTTCTGCAATGTGCCAGGGACAGAGAAGAGGACTGGATACAAGACAGAGACTTCCTGCTGTTTGGGACCTATAGAGAGAAACGGACGCAAGAGAAGGGAGTTGGTAGAAGTGGCATGCTGCAGTATGTCATAAGTCCTCACTCTCTTTTGACGCCCGTGGGACAATTCATCTCTCCTTCTTCTGAGAGAGAGAGAGAGAGAGTGTGTGTGTGTGTGTGTGTGTGTGTGTGTGTGTGTGTGTGGATTTTCACTGACATGGAAAATAACATAAGGAGTAGGTTGAAATTTAACATATTCTGTGACTGAATTGATCTGGGCCCTGTGTGTGTTGTTTTCTTCCTACGAAATCTATTCCGCTCTGAGATGAATTCCAGAATTCATGAAGGAAGCAGAAGGTGAACACATCCTCCTGCTCAAATGGCAATGGCCTCAAGGGCTTCCAAAGAGAGTGAAAGTTTACTAAAGCAGATTTTCCCTTCTCTTCATCACCCTCGCCCAAGTTACCATAAAGCTTCAGACGTTATAACTACACGTTTTACAGCAACATATATTTTTTTACCTCAATTTTTTTTTTCTGCTACCACCTAAACCTCAACCGAGGCTCATAATCTCATGACTGGTTGTTTCCTGAAGGGAGGGGCCTCATCTTGCCAGTCCAGTCCACTCTTTCCACAGCAGAAGAATGGGGGGTTAAAATGCAACTCAGTTCATGGTACTCCTCTAAGTTATTCAGGAATTATTAATTGTGTTTGAAATTAAATCTGAATTTCTTTTATTATGGCCTCTCTAGATATATATGGTCTGATATCGGCTTATTTTTTCAAACTTGCCTTATCAAACTTCTTACTCATTATGCTATAGCCATAACCCCCCCCCTTACTATTTTGCAGCACAATATATTTTTTCCCACCTCATGACATTGTGCCTGCTGCTTTCTTTGCCTAGGAAGCATTACATTTAGAATGTGAGATATCCCTTCTTATTGTGTAGAACGCAAATGTCACCTCCTTGGAGAGGCTATTCCGGAACATTCCATCTAAAAAGTAGTCTTGTTCGTATCTTTTCGTCTCCCACTCTTCTGCATGGGCATGCACTAATTAATTCCCCTCAGGTCCAAATGACAAGGCTCTTGATGATTTTTCCTGCTGTGCACTTATTTACTTATTGGTTGGAATTTCTGTCTTTATTGACTAGAATTCCCCAATTGAGATGTAGATTTCCAGGTGGAATAGGAACTCTGTCTATATTGCTGATTTTATTTTATTTAAAACAATCTCTTTTTTGTTTTACATACCAATCCCAATTCCCCTCCCTCCCCTCCTCCTGCTTCCTCTGCCATTTCCTCACCCAGCCGCATCCACTCCTCAGAGAGGGTAAGGCCTCCTCCCATGGGAAGTTAACAAACTCTTTCACATCACTTTGAAGCAGGACCAAGGCCCTTCCCCCTGTATTTAGGCTGAGTAAGGTATGGGCTCAAAAATTTGTGCAATGTCCCTTCAACTCTGTTTTTGCTTGAAGTAGTCACAAAGTTCTATTCGGTTTCGAGAAAAATCTATTCTTGGGAGAAAGGCGAAGTTAGGATGGGAGACTTTGTGCATTCCTCAACCCTGTACTGAGGAGCTGTACAGCACCTGCTTTCACAGAGCTCAGGCTATGTTGTGAATCAATCTCACATCTCTTCAAGAGGCAAGCTTAATTGTTAAAATTGTTAATTTGCATGGATTGGTTTGGGGAACGTATGTGGTACTATGGCGGTCACCTATGTGGCAGAGAAAAAACAGCTTGCTGCAAAGCTCAGTTTTCTTCTTCCACTATTTGGGTTCCAACGACCAAACTCAACTGGTCAGGAACAGTGAGAAGAAACAGATCTTCCAGCCCCTCATTGTGCCCTGCTGATGCCGCATGGGTCAGAGTGAAGGTGTTTCTGCTGAGCTCTGTCCAGACTATCGACTTCGGAGGAAACTGAGTGATTGTGAATGTGACTGCTTTAAGTCTTAGCTGCTGATTGCTATAAGGATCTAAGATGTTATGTAATAAAGAATACCGGTCCTAAGTAATATGACGAAGTTATCCAGAAGGAGGAGGAAGAAAGGGAGGGAGAGTGGAGGGAATGAGAGATACAAAGGGAAAGTAGAAAAAAAAAGGAGAAAAGAGGAAAAATACAGAAGCCATAACTGTAATTTTCAAATTATAAGCTTGCCAGTAATTCCAAAATATAAATACAATGATTATCGAGAGATGAAGAAGAAATAAAAGTAAGCCAGGAATAGATTAAATAAAGATATATCTATATAATCTATTAAATAAATATATATGGATCACACCTTGAATTTTGCATATAAAGCAGCCATTCTTTCAGTTCTGAAGCTCCATGAATTTAGGAGTAACATCTCGTTCAGAACCTCTCACAAGGCATCAAGAAAGGTATTACCTGTGAAGAGATCTTTGGCATAGAAGGATTAGACATGAGGCTGAGCCTGCCGAAATATAGGCAAGGCTTCAGGGGAATATTGACTTATGAGCTGAAGGGAATCCGCATAGACAGAACCCACTGTTCTCTAAAGAAACAGAAGGCTGGGCTTTTCTGGATTAAACAGGTGGTCCTCATCTTGCCTGAGAACTTCAGCGGCCGAAAAGCAGGAGGATTATGTTGAAGTTGAAGGAGAGCAGGTGATTAAGCCACTACAACTAGGGGGCTGGGCAGAGCACAAGACTCACTCCAATGGAGAATTAGCAAAACCAGCGTCCAGGTCCTCGAAGCAGCGAAGCAGCAAGCAGTTGCTATCATAACACCTCTGGCTGTGTGTTAGCTCCAGCAAAGCTAGAGAGAAACGAACAATGAATTTCCCAGCAGTGGCCAAAGTTATTGGCGTTAAGTCAACTGAGATCAACTAAAGCTACATTAATTTACATCTTCCCTGTGCTACCATCATTCAACATCCCTTCTAAGCTGGTTTTTGTAGGTCTCACTCAGCTCCTCCCTAAGTAAACTACCCATCCCATAGAACCAGTTGAGTATCCTCATGAAATAAGGGCTGTCTTCCATTAGACTAGGTGAGTCAAGATAGAAAGCAAGAAGAAACCCATGTAACTTTTAATGACCTTGTCCTGGAAATCATAAACCACCAGTTGTTCTGTTGTATACTGTTCATTGAATCTCTGCTCAATGGAGTTCAAGGAATTTGTGAACATGTTTAAACAAAATGCACAGACCTTCTCCTTTAACCTACCAAAGCGATCTAAAGGAGAGGGATGACAAGATCAGATGGGTTTACTTTGGTGCCGATGAACTGAGATCTGAAGAATCAAGAACTAGACAGGAGATCAAACAAGCCCCGCACGGCACAGGGCAGTGGCACCAGAAGAAGAGGTAGATTTAAGAAAGAAGGAAGATGAACTTGTGCTTATGATGAAACAGAAAACATCCACAATTAGCCGATTCATTCCTCCTGCACGCACCAATTCTTGGCTGTGAGAACAATATTCTCAAGTAAACACCATCGGCTCTACTTCCACGACTTCTCAAGTTACTAAAATTCAAGGTGAGTAGCAGTCAGGGTGTTAGCACAGATGGTTTCTTGGGAGCTTGGATACCTTCTAGGGCCACTGAGACAAACTACTCTGCCTTGTGGTTTGCAATCATGGAAATTTATTTTTACACAACTCTGGAGACTGGAAGTCTATATCCAGGGTCACACATCTTTTAAAGGCTCCAGAGAAAAATACATTCAATGTATTTTCCAGGTTTTTGGCAAATATCCACTTCCTTGACTTTTGGGTCCTATTACACTAACTTCTGCCTTGCTCCTCACGTAGTTTTTTTCTTCACATGCCAAGCCTATGTGACCCTTTCAGAAATGCTTGCCATTAGAGGGAGGAGCCTTCCAGATAAACCAGGATATTCTCTTTATTTCAGAATGCTTAATTAGATCCCTAACAACCCTTTACCTAATTAGATAGCATTCATAAATATCAGGACTTGGTGTATGAATATACCCTTCAGGAAGAACACTGTTAAGACCCTACAGAAAGTTCAAAAGACATTATTGACTCAGAGATCAGGAATTTCACAAACAATGAATCAACCATTTACCCAAATGATGTCAAAGTATCATTTTTCCCCTAAATCAACCTTCCACTTATCTACAGATTTCGAAAGTATCTAATCAATCGTCTGAAAGAATGTTCTAGCATCAGCCTTGTCTGTTGTGGGTCATGGGCTGGAAAGTGAAAATGTATCTAACAAGTTATGACTGGCTTGTACGCTTGGGCATATGCCCTGTTTATGTGGTGCCGTCAGCCAAAGTCAGCTTCGTGCCAAGACGCAAACTTGAAAAGCTGCTGTTAAGACAGGAGCTCATGTTGATCTCCCACCAGCATAGCAAGCCCTTTGCATCTCTCGCCCTCGTGGAGAGTTAGCTGCGAGACCAGTTGTCTTCTCCCTGCTAGTCCTTTAAATGGAGACTGACGTGTGCTGACTTGCAACTCCAGAACTATGCCTGAGATGCGGCACAGTCTACGACGCTTGCATAAAAAGAGGCCCAAAGAATGGATGGATCTAGAAGACATCATATTGAGTGAGGCAACCCAGACCCAGAAAGACAAATATCATATGTACTCACTCATAAGAGGCTTTTAGACATAAAGCAAAGAAAACCAGCCTACAATTTACAATCCCAGAGAATCTAGACAACAATGAGGACCCTAAGACATACATGGATCTAACCTACATGGGAAGTAGAAAAAGACACGATCTCCTGAGTAAATTGGGAGCATGGGGATCATGGAAGAGGGTAGAAGGAGAGGGAAACAGAAGAGAAGGGAGCAGATAAAAAAATATATATCTCAATATAATCAATAGAAAAGAGGCCCAATACGCCCTCATGTCTACACTATTAGGACACACGAAAGGAAGTGAGCATTATGGATACCCTTCATTTACACCGGACCCTTTTCCAGTCTGAGCCATGTCTCAGCCTTCTGACTTTAACAGACTCTTTTCCCAAGAAGCTTCCAGTTAGGTATGACCAACAGTGAACCTTCGAGGAAATTGGAGGGTGGAAAAAAAAGGAAGGGAGTCTCACATTCATTTCCCAATGGGCCAGTTATTGTCAAAGATTGGCCATGTATTTAATGGGTCTCAGCACCCTTCCTCTACTCTCTCGGCATAGACTCCCCTATCTCCCAGTCAAACAGCATCGTGGTTGATGCTGAATACCCAGGAGTATTTCCCTACCCCTGACAGCTATTCTGGAATAGCTGACTATTCTGATGAAACCGGAATGGCTGTACGTGTTTTCTTTGATTTTTCAGTTCTGAAAGGGCTATCTGTTTTCTGAAAGGATTCAGATGGGGAAAGCCCAAAATTTTTTAGATCTTTGATAGATGTTTTATTACAGTGATGATATGAGTTATGTAGATCAGACCCTTTCCACCCACGGCACAGAGAAGGCGAGTGAACCCTACCAGGTGGTATGAGTTGGCCCCAGCAGAAACTGCAGTAAGCAAGGAATTAAGACTCAAACCAGTTTTCAAAATGCTCAGATTTCTTGTTACTTCATACCAACGTTAGAGAAATATCTGTAATAAAACCTAGAGAAAGAGGCTGAACGGTTTAGATGTTTCACTCAAAGTTAGATTTATAAAGCCAGTGGGAGGCCACAGTTTTCCTTGGAGAGGGTGGAGGGCCTGCCCAGAAGCCACAATATTTAAAAGGTACTTTATGTCTCTATTGTAGCCTACTAAAGAAGACTGGGGATAAAGGGCTTCTTAACCAACATTCCTCCCACTCAGGATCCCTGTCTATATGTTCTCCACCCTCTCAGTTTTTCTCCCCCAGGTCTCCGCTTCCTGGTTCATTGCTCTCTTATTTTTTGCTCTCTACCCTTTCCTCTAAAAAGGTCCTCTTGTTTTGTTTTGCTTCTTTCAGACTTTCTTTGATTTCTGTACTCCCAATTAATTCACAGCTTTAAAAAAAAATCTGACAGCTTCCTAAGTAGTGTGAACATCGTCTAAGGATGTCAGAAGTTTGGGGAATATTTGTAAATATTTGTTAATGTGGTTTTTTTTCTGCCACATAATAGAGACTTACTCAATTATTTTAAAAGAAAATAGGTTGGCTGTTCTCATGAACCTCTACATTAAGGATAAAATATAAACTATTAGTATCTGGAACAAAAGACGGGTAGTGGGAAAGAGATGAAAGGATTATTGAATTCGTATCATTTCCTTTCCTTTACCTTCTCAACAGGCTCTCATACAAATATTTATCAGAATTTAACGGCTTGGAACTATAGACAGATTTTCTTGGAGAAAGTACTAGAGACCCCAGTTTCATTTGTTATACATACTGTTTGTATTTGAAGTTACAGTTGCCAACTGTGTAGGGACACGAGTGACGGCAATTTTGTTCAGTGGTAATTGGATACACTAAGGTAATTTTATAAGACTATAAAACCTCGTGATGCCACGGTTGCTTGGGTTTGTGGAAATACATTCTAAAATGTTTGCATAATGATGAAATCATCTAAGCATGCCTGTAACAGAATTTATCCCCATGGTTACGTCGCATGGATCTATTTGTTTCTTTATCAGTAAGTTCCTCCCTCTTCTATGCCCAAATCTCTAACAATGTAGTCATATATCAATATCAGCAGCACTGAATGAGCTGTGTCTATCGGAAACTGATTTTTAGGACAGCTGCTCTTCACCGCTTTCCTTAAACACCTTAATTGGCACAATCCAGTAAACGGAGGTATCAGAGAGTTTCAGGGCAAGCCATTCACAGTATGCAGTTATGAAATTTAACAGTTACGAACTGAAGGCGATTCACCTCAAGTGTTCTTTCTGGAAAAGCAAAACTGTAAGCGATTGACTAACTCCGGGCCTTGGGAGACAAGCCCTCGCCTGAGGTGCCTTACACAAGGACACTAACTCATTCCAAAGCTCGCGCCAGTTCACAGAGCTGACAAGAGGTTTTTTGTTTGTTTATTTGGGGGGCTTTTTGTCCCCCAAAGGACATCAGTCAGAACCAGAAGTTGTTTTACTCATAATGTCCTGTAGGATACAGCGTATGGTCTGAAAGAGGAGAGAACCATCATTTACCAGTTATGGTTATAGGGACAGCATCATTAGGTTAACAACGGATCGCATGTCACCCAAAGATGAAAGTCTGGGCCTGATATCTGAAGAAAACTTTTATGATTAATTCTTGGCTGTTCTGCCCCCACTCTCCTAGTGTTACAGTATCAATGGGAACATGAGGCTGCTAACCAAAATCCTAAGAGCCTGACACAGCACCTGGCACACACAAAGAACTCAATAAAAATATATTAGATCAAATAGTCTTTTATTTTGAGGCTCAGAAGTGTTCCACTCCAGTTGGCTTGTAGCTACAAAACAAAACTTGAATGCCCATTGCCCTTAGATTTCGAGATGTCTGCTCCGAGGTGCATTGGCATCGGGATAGGGTTTCTTCCTTTATAAAGCCAACCTCCGCCACCCATATAAGTTGTCCTTCTTTGAAACTCCACAGTGCCGGCAGATTTGAAATGAAAAGCACAATTCCCCAAAGTAAACCCATTCGCTTAGCGATGATGCGATCACTGAACTTCCACTCCTACAAGTAACTCGGGAGCAAATTGGAAAGCAGAAAGAAAGCCTTACAGTAACAGTGACATTCAACTAAAAAAAATCCCCATGAATACCTCACCCTTGGTTTCGGTTTGCCATGGCTGCATTTGTGGGCATGATAGTCAATCAACCCATTGTTTGCCTTGTGCTACACCAAAGAAGTGATTTGCTTGAACCATTTTTTCTTCTTTTGTCATTGAATTGATGAATTGCTTTGGCATCTGGTAGTTAGCTTTTATCTCGGGAAATAATCATCTTCTACAGGGACAGACCCTCCACTCTATAGTGGTAGTTTATCACAGGCAGTGCATAAGTGGAGCTGTTTGCAATTTGATAAACGTGCCACATTAGGCTTGAAGCTTCCCAAACACCAGGCTCATATGTAAACACAATCAAAACGAGCTGTCACCCAGGGGACAGGGTTGCGTGGCTCATTCTTCTCTGTCTTTTTCTCAACTCCTCTGTTAAAAAAAAAAAAGGCTCATTCTTCATTCTGCACAACAAAGAAGGGCATGTTTCTGTCGTGGGTGACGCTGCTAGGCTAAGTGTCAAATGCTCTCCCTCTGTTAGAGATGGGATTTTTTTTGATTGGGGAAAAAGACATCAGAAGCATTTTCGCAGGAAACTAGAACACTTTTGAATGCTGTGGGACCCTTTTTACAACACCGAGGATGACATAGTGAGTAGAGATGACAATACTAGTTCCTTCAGTGTCCTTTCTCCCTCCCCCACAAAGCTTTTGGAATCATAGAACTTCAGGTCAGGGCGGACAAGAAATCTTATACACACATACTCACACACACACACACACACGTGCACATGTACATACATCCACACCAACCATACCATGTAAACATCTAAGTAATAAACAGTTACATAATTCAACCCTTGCCAGCAATTTCACAGTTGATAGTTTTTCCACATTTAATAATTATGAAAGTAAAACAGAAAAATTAAGCAACTCGCTAAATTACAGCTGATCTCTCTATTGTCTGGTTAACCTGGGCCTAAACTCTCCCTATTCCAGTCCATCTGATCTTCAAACTTCTCAGTTATTGTTGTTTGCTCTGTGGAGTAAATTAATAGCTATCTCTAACTCCTACCTCTTAGTCCTAGGTCGACCTGAGGGTTTAATATATAAGTGTATTCCTTTCTTCCAAGTGAGAGATTTTGAATATTTAAAATTGACTCCTGGCACATGAAGCTTTGCTTCTTGTGGGTAAATATTTCTCGATCTTTCAGTCATCATTCATCTAGCATGGTTTCACATCCTGAGTGCTATGGGTTTTCAGTTTCTTAAAAAAAAAAAAAAAAAAAAAAAAATAAAGTGTGATTACATAATAGATACCTAGCCTCTTTGAGAAAACCAGAAATTTTGCCACCCTCAGCTCCTTACTACAGGATCAAATTAAAATTCCCCATTCCCTGCCAATTAACCTCTTTCTCACACTTATATATCGAATCTCCTGCTTTGTCTACACACACCCTAGCCTCACAATTACCGTTGTTTTCTCACATAGTCCCACACATCTCCATCAGTGCTTTCCAAAAATTCCCATCAAATCCTGAATGAGTGGAGAGTATCCACAAAGACCATGCTATGAAAACCAGTCCACTTCCATGGCTGCCCTGGCCCCATCTCTCTCTCTTCTAATCCTCTCGACCCAAGGATCTACGCTCTCCAGAGAGTTTAATCCTTAAGTGTGTACCACACACCAAGACAGCCAAGGCCCCAGGAAAGTGGTCCTATGGAGCTTTTCTTGTCTGAGTTAAATCACTGTTAATTAAGCTGTAATTATCCATTCCTCTTGCCACCACTGAAGAGACCAACCATTGAGATCTTCTTGGGCTCAAGGACCTACACTTGAACTAGTTGCCTCTAGAGGTTTATGTAAGCCACAGCAAGAAAAAAAAAAGAAGTTACTCGACAAATGATGCTGCTGCAAACACATTAGATACTTTCCTTAGGAGCAATAGAATGGTGTCGATCTCTGAGCCCAAATGGGTGAGATATACTACAGTCTATTTCTTTCACACTTTTCCTGTTACTGGGGTTTAATGTTGAGTGACTCGGGAGTACTATTTAGAAGGAGTGATCTTCCATTTGTGGAGCATTGATGGAGTGACCATACATTGGGGAGTTGAGGTTATGGGGTCACAACAGTCACTAGGAGAGCATCCACTCACCTCCATGAATTTTGCTCCTGGTCTTCAGGCATTGATCCACTCGGGTTGGGGGTATGTCATTGCCATTTATAACTTTGGGATATTTCCTGGTAATTCTCAAAGTGTTTGGGACCTTTCTTGCATTCAGACCATGGAAAACTTGTACACTCTCTGCTCTGGGGCACTTATGCCCCCCAAGACCTCCTTGGAGTGTGAAGGCTTTTACAGTAAAACCAAAAGAAAAGCCCCTCCATCAGCTTTTTTTAAAATTGATTTTATTGAGCTGCCCTCCCCTTCAACCCTCTCCCATGCTGCCAATTTACGCAAGAGATCTTGGCTTTTTCTACTTCCCATGTAGGTTAGATCCATGTATGTCTCTCTTAGGGTCCTTATTGTTGTCTAAATTCTCTGGGATTGTGATTGATAATCTGGTTTTCTTTGCTTTATGTTTAAAAAACATTTATGAGTGAGCACATATGATAATTGTCTTTCTGGGTTTGGGCTACCTTACTCATTAGGGTGTTTTGAGGCTCCATCCATTTGCCTGCAAATTTCAAGATGTCATTTTTTTCTGCTGTGTAGTACTCCATTGTACAAATGTGCCACATTTTCTTTATCCATTCTTCGGTCGAGGGGCATTTAGGTTGTTTCCAGGTTCTGGCTATGACTAACAATGCTTCTGTGAACATAGTTAAGTACATGTCCTTGTGGCATGATTGAGCATTCTTTGGAAATATACCCAAAAGTGATATTGCTGGGTCTTGAAGAAGGTTGTTTCCTAATATTTTGATAGCACCATACTGATATCCAAAGCAGCTGTACTAGTTTGCACTCCCACCAGCAATGCAGAAGTGTTCCCTTTACCCCACAACTTCTCCAGCATAAGTTGTCGTCAGTGTTTTTGATATTGGCCATTCTTACAGGTATAAGATGGAATCTCAGAGTTGTTTTGATTTGCATTTCTCTGATGACTTAGGATGTTGAACATTTTCTTAAGTGTCTTTCACCCATTTTAGATTACTCTGTTGAGAGTTCTCTGTTTAGGTCTGTCCTCCATTTTTTTTATTTGCTTATTTGTTCTTTTGATGACCAATTTCTTGAGTTCTTTGGATATTTTGGAGATCAGATCTCTATCTGATATGCGGTTGGTAAAGATCTTTTCCCATTCTGTAGGCTGCCGTTTTATCTTGTTGACGGTGCCCTTTGATTTACAGAAGCTTTTCAGTTTCAGGAGGTCTCATTTATTAATTGTTTCAGTGTCTGTGCTACTGGAGTTATAGTTAGGAAGTGGTCTCTTGTGCAAATGCATTCAAGTGTACTTCCCACTTTCTCTCCTATGAGGTTCAGTATAGCTGGCTTTATGTTGAGGTCTTTGATCCATTTGTACTTGAGTTTTGTGCATGGTGATAGATATGGATCTATTTTCATTCTTCTACATATTGATATCCAGGTATGTCAGCACCATTTGTTAAATATATTTTCTTTTTTCCATTTGATATTTTTTGCTTCTTTGTCAAAAATGAGATGTTTGAAGGTGTGTGGATTAATATTCAGGTCTTCTACTCAGTTCCATTGGTCTTCCTGTCTCTTTTAATGCCAATACCAGGCTGTTTTCAATACTGTAGCTCTGTAGTAGAGTTTGAAATCAAGGTTTGTGATGCTTCCATAAGTTCTTATATTGTACAGGATTTTTTTGCTATCCTTTTTTTTTTTGCTGGAATTTTGCCGGGCATTGCATTGAATCTGGAGGTTTCTATTGGTAAGATTGCCATTTTTACTATGTTAATTCTCCCTACCCAAGAGCATGGGAGATCTTTCCAATTTCGGGTGTTCTTCAATTTCTTTCTTCAAAGATTTAAATATTTTTGTCATACAAGTCTTCCAATTGTTTGGTTAGAGTTACTCCAAGATATTTTATGCTATTTATGGCTATTGTGAAGGGTGACATTTGGTATTTTTGCATCAATGTTTATGAGTGAGATTGGTTTGTAATTTTCTTTCTTACTCCAAGGACCTCTGAGAGAGTAGGCAGGAATGAGAAACTTCTGTGGGTCTGGGTATGAGTCTGGGACCTCTGAGGGAGTTGGCCAGAGCCAGGTCATCTGCAGGTCCAGGTGCAACTGAGTTAGGATCCTCTGAGGGAGTAGAAAGGAGCCAGAGACCTTTGTGGGACCAAACTGATGCCCAGACCACCAGAGGTCCCAGACTCACTTCTGCCCTGATTCTGCCTACTCCCTTGGAGGTTCCAGACTCATGCCCGGACCCGCAGAGTTTCTGGCTCAGGCCTAGTTCCTTGGAGGTCCCAAAATCGCACCTGGACCTGCAGGGGTCCTGGCTCAAGTCTACTCCCTCAAAGGTCGCAGGCTCATGCCTGGACCTGTAGAGGTCTCTGGCTCTGGCCCACTCCCTAAGTGGTTACTCTCCTGTACCTGCTCCTGTGAAGTTTGCTGTCTCAGGTCTGCTCGTGCCTAGGTTGTTGGCTTAGTCCTGTTTCCGTAAATGTCCCTGGTCTGGATATGCTCCCACTCATACAGAATTTGCTGTCTCAGGCCTGTTCTGGCCCAGGTCACTGGCTCAGTCCTACCTCCACAAATGTCCTTGGTCAGGATCTGCTCCCATTCCTGAGAAGTTTGCCATTTCAGGCCCTCTCCAGCCTAGGTTACTGGCTCAATCCTGCTTCCACAAATGTCCCTGGTGTGGATCCTCTCCTGCTCCCAAGGAGTTCACCATCCCAGGCATATTCCATCCCAGGTCGCTGGCTCAATCCTGCTCCTGTAGAGTTCATCATCCCAGGCCCACTCCAGCACAAGTCACTAGCTCAATCCCTGCATCTGCTTTTGATGCACCATCATTTTTTTACGATGAGCTCACAAGCTTCTTACTGTTGCTAAATTGTAGAAAATGCAACTACACATGAAAATCACTAGAGTTGATATTCCAAGGAAAATGTCTCCTGCAGGAATCAATTCAGGGCTTGCAAAAAGTAGAAAGATCACTCTAACTTAGCAGCTGCCCCAGTGAGACCCAGGAAGAACTCTGAGCTAACAGAGAAGGTATGCCTCGCACATCATATTAAGACCTCCTAAGTGACTTGAATGCTAATGGGACACTTCCTCCTCCCACCTTGCCATCTATATTCTGCAATAAACTCCTGTCTTTGTTACCATTCTGCTCACATCCCTTCTTAGTGGTCCAGAGGAAACTAAAGAAACTGGCAGAGTGAGTAAACAACATCATAGACTTCATGATACTTATACACTTGGAGGGGAGGAGAGAGGGGGAGGGAGGGAGGGAGGAAGAGAGGGAAGGAGGGTAGAGAGAGTCATAACAATCAGTTCACTTGCTTTGCCAGCATCGTACCAATAAGACTTGCTATTAAAAGGTGAAAACAAATTAGATTCTGACACTCAGAAATTTACCCCCAAAAAGTAAACAAAATCACCCAATTCCATAACCACTTATGAATATATCCTGTGTAGCCAATGTTCTTCTTCTCAATGTATACACATGTTCTACTCAAACTTTTAGAGTAGGTCCTGTTACTCTCCTCATTTCATAGATGTCAGACGATGACCTAGAGATGGTAACATGCCCAAAGACTAAACAGTAACCAGCAAAGAGTCTTCCTCTGTCCAAATATTCAGTTCTGCATGTCAAGAAAAAGGACCTCATCAGTTCTGTGTGTAACTGTGTTTTTCCTGAATAACTGAAGCTATCAGTGTCTCCACGTGAAATACACATGGACTAAATGTTGAACTTACTATGGTCTCTTGTCCTTGAACTACCGAGTGATGCAATACGAACAGGCACTGGAGTTAAAAGGAAGATAAGAGTTAAAGTGGCTGAGCCTGGAGCACCGAGGAAGATGAGTAAGAGGACCTACAGATGATCACAAGATAACCAAGCTAAACAGATAGGAGAAAGGGCAAAGTCCTTAGCCATGGACCACAGGCCAGCTGCACCTCCTTTTCAAAAGCCTTGGAGAAATGTATGTGTAGAACACTATTGTCTTTTCATATATTTTCCCCACAATCCCCTTCTTTCCAAGACACGGTTTGTCTGTGTAGCAGCTTTGGTTGTCCTTTAACTCACTCCATAGACCAGGCTGGCCTCGAACTCACAGAGATCCACCATTCTCTGCCTGAGTGCTGGGATTAAAGGTATGTGCCACCACCGCTTTGCATACCCTCACTTTCAATTAACTTGATCGCAACAGACTTAACTATACATAAGAAGGGATGCCACCAAGAAGCTCCCACCTAGAAGACCATCCCACATCTCTACAGACAAGAAGATAACTGCAGTTATGTCTTGATAGCTGTGGCAAAGTTAACTGTGTGCCACAGTAAAGATAAAAGCTGGTCATGTAAATGAGAAAGCAAAAAGAACATGGTCTAAAACCCAGTGAGACACATACAAGATGAGAGGTAGCAGTATCATTTAGCGACTAGCAGTCAGCAGAATGCCCAAGTCTACAAGGAACAAAATGGAGATGGACAGAGAGGGGCCTTTAACCCATCTTTCACTGGGTGAGTAGCACATGAACAGAGCATGATCATCTTCCTGTTTGGACCAAGAGGATGTGTATAGAGAGCGTGAGCTCCCATTGTCTCAGGGCCCTACAGCACAGACAACACTAAACTTCATAGAAAGGATGTTAGACCTTGCCAGTTTCTGCCATTGCCCTAGAGAAGAGAATTTGGGTTTGATTTTTTATCAATTTCTTACTTTTGTATGTTTATTTCCTTCAACTTTAGCTGTGTATGTGTGTATGTTTTGCAAGTCAGAGAAGAACTTGTGAGAGTTGGGTCTATCTTTCTACCACATGGGTTCTGGGGGCTGAAAATCAAGTCATCAGGCTTGGAGGCAAAAGCCTTCACCTGCGAATCATCTTGCTGGCCCAGTTTCTCCGTTTACTTTTCTGTAGGAATTATTAATAAAGCCTCTCTCTGCTCTGCATTCTTCTATAAGAATATGTGTTATTAATCCACACTTGCGTAAGACAACAAACTCAGAGCCACTGCCACAGATCAGTCTTCTGTGCCCAGGAATGCCCAGCATCTTAGGTCTTTGAATCATGTGCAGCTGGGCCATGAAAGATGTCATTTCTCTCAAACACCCTGCATTGCATCATTAACAGGACATCTTTATCAGGTGAGAGTTAAAGGAAAACTAAATCAAGGGAAAGAAGACTTGAAGAAATAACTAAATGAACGATAAAGAGCAGACCGTCTTTATCAGGAAAGAGTTAAATCAAAAGGGAAAGAAGACTTGAAGAAATAACTAAATGAACGATAAAGAGCAGGCCGTCTTTATCAGGAAAGAGTTAAATCAAATGATAGAAGACTTGAAGAAATAACTAAACGAACAGTAAATAAGAGAAAAGATACAAAAGACTGTTCAGTGGTGCTTTTCCAAGTACCTGAGGGTTTTAGAAAAGCAACTGAGCCTTGGGTTTATACATTGAAAAACTAGACCTTACATGGGATGATGTCCTGTAAGTCTGTGTCAATCTGATTCACAACTAATTGATTACTATGTCAGAGTACCAATGGAATAAGCTATTTGAAGAAATGTTAACTCTTTCAGTATGCAAAAATGCTGAAACAGCCGGGAGATGGTCGCATGTGCCTTTAATCCCAGCACTTGGGAGGCAGAGGAAGGTGAATCTTTGTGAGTTCAAGGCCAGCCTGGTCTACAAGAGCCAGTTCCAGGACAGGTTCCAAAGCTACAGAGAAACCCTGTCTTGAAAAAACAACAACAAAAAAAATGCTGAAACATGATTCCTGACTCACAGTGGACACGCAAAAATGTCTGTTGACTATGTAAAATATTTAGTCAACTTAATGAACACATGCTATGGGCCAGGCATGGGACTTAGCAGGGTGGACGTGGAAGTGAGCATGTCCATCATAGTAACCCTGTTTAGTGGAAATGTTTGCACAGGAAAATGACGAATATGGGGAAGGGTCTCTGTTGCATAGCTGGAGGAAAAAGAACATGATCACCATAATGGCACATTCAATAAACCTAGGACGGGATGCATATTTATATCATCCTGTTTATTTAGGAAGAGCTGGCCCTGAGTTTTTATATCATAAATGTAGTATCTCACCCTCACCATGTCTTTTCCCAGAATTTCGACAGTGTCAAGCACAGGGCTACCCATGATTTTCTTACAAACCTTTCTCTATCCCCATAAACATGGCCTGTGCTTAGAATTATCCTGGTAGCTACAAAATAGTGGAAGGCTATTCAACTTCAGAGGTATACCCACTAACAACAGTAGGAAAACCTTTGAAAGTAACCACAATATTAAATTTCTTTTTTTCTTTTTTCTTACATTTGGTGCTGGTGATAGAACCTACGGCCTCATGCATGCTAGTCAAATGCTCTTCACTGAACTATACCTTCAATCTTTATCTTTATAGCTTCATTTCCTTTACCTTATTTATTTATTTACTTGTTTGTTTGTTTTGGTTCTTCAAGACAGGGTTTCTTTGTGTAGCCTTGTAGCCCTGGTTGTCTTGGAAGTTGTGGTATAGACCAGGCTGGCCTTGAACCTGGAGATTCCTCCCAGTGCTGGGATTTAAGGAGTGTGCCACCACTGCCCACCCTCCCTTTTAAGTTCTTATTTTTGGAAAAGGTCACACTATGAGTTCCCTAGGATTATCATGAACTCATCCTAGGCATACTCTAAACTTGTGGTCTTTCTGCCTTCCAAGTAGGTACAATTAAAGTCATTCAACATCGTGTTTATGGTGAATAAGAAATCACTACATGTCTACCTGCATTTGTATAAGAATATCAATGCTTAGATCCATTCAATAGGCTTTCTGTAACAAAAAGACATCTGGGTGACAAGCAACAGAAATTTATTAATGTATTGTCACACGAATTCTGATTTTAGAAACTGAAAGTCAAGGTGTCTATAGTATGCTTCCTTCTGAGGGCCACAGGGAAGAAAGTATTTGCTTTTTCGTTTCTCTGGTGGTTTGCTAGCAATCCTTGGCACCATCTTAGTCCCTGTCTTCATTTGAACATGTTGTCTTTTTTATATGTATTTGTCCCAATGTTCTAAATTGTCCGTTTGTGTAAAGATGTCACTGGATTGTGCTCATTCTCCTACGTATCTCTTGCCTTGATCATCTCTGAAGATAACTCATTTCGATGTAAGGTTTCATTCTAAGATGCAAAGGGTAGGACTTCAACATAATGTACGGAGAATTCATAGAAGAATCTTGGGCAAGCATTCAAGTTGTAGTCTGTGACATCCTCTAAGGAGTCTCACTTTGAGATAAGGGGAACTTCACTTCTGGATTTCCATTTTTCGTTACTATTCTGTTTTTATAAGCCTGAGCTTATGACATTTCTTTGAGTAAAAAATTACAGCCCTTGATACAAAAATGAAACTTTCTTCATTGTTATGGAAATAGGCAACCAAGCATATAAGAGGAAATGGGTACTTGTCCCAAACATTTCATATCTGAAGCAAAAATTTCAGACGAAATCTAGACTGTTTCAAGTGAGCGTGCTACCTTATAAATGTGTATAATTAAGACTGCATGCTATCTGGATCTGTACCAGTCTAATCTCATTGGATACAATGCCCAGTATGTTTCTGGCCAGCAACAGAGGCAAAAGGCAAGATCTATGACACATTTTTGACTCGCCAGAGCTTAGGAACTAATAGCAAATACCAATGTTTCTGTTCTGAAAGGGTGGATTAGCATGGAATTTGCTGCCTCTGCTCTGATCCCTTAAAAGGGCTGCAATCACAGAGCCCCAGCAAGGCTATCTGAGGCAGGCTCATTCCTGCTGCATGTGCATTTGGCAGATCCCCTAAGTGGTTCTTCAGCGTCATGCCTCTAAGGCCACAAGTGTGCATTTCCTGGGGCCGAGCCAAGGACTGTCGGGACGTGCCTTTCATCAGGGCATCCAAGGCCAATACCACAGGAAATTTATTTCAGCTGTCATTCAGCTCAATTCTCACTTCTACAGAGAGAAAAGTCAGCTAATGGAAACCCTTGATTTTAGGCTATGGCACTTGTGTCCTTAGCATCACTAGACTGTGGCAAAAGAGGAGTTTTTAATGTAAATAGAGCAAGCCTATTGAGTCCCTCAAACCACAATGTTTGTTTTCTTTATCATTTTGCTGAACATTTGGCATTTAGGGCGTTAGAGAAGTGCAGTGAATCATTAATGTCAAGGACATCCAAGTAAGAAATACATTGATCTGAGTATTGACTCTGTGAAATATTTAAGGTTGATCTACATCCTATTCACCATTCAATCATTCTCCTGAATCTCTCTTAGTTTAGTAACATCAGTGATTGGTTTATAAGAAAATCGTTTGATGCTACTTGGAAAGGCAATCTCTCATGAATGGTAATAAATTACTTTTTTTCTGAATAAAGGTTACGTTCTTTTTTTCTGTCTAGTACAAGATGTATACTTGATAATGTAGTCAGGAACCAAACTTTCTCCATCTTCTTGTCCACCATCCTAGGACAGGACTTTCATCCCCACAGTGGTTGGAGATGTTCCGAATCTCCCTACGATCATAACTTCTTCTCCATCATGCCAAAGGTAGGATTGTCTAATGGCTCCCTTCTCATAAGAGCCTTGCCCATTGCACTTGGAATTATGGTAGATAAGTATAAATCTCATCTGAGTTAAAAGTCACTGCTGGCTAGACAGTTCAGTACACAAACCTGAGTACTCAGCCAACTAGCCTCTCTGAGAGCATCCTCACTGAGTCGGGCAATCCTTGTCCTAAGACATGGATGGGATGAGAGATCAGTCACTCAATAAGCTGCTTATTCATTATTTTAAATTTTACGTTAAGATGAGGAATTGGATTCTGCTACATTACTGTTCGCTATATATATAGAGGTAGGAATAAAGTTCCAATCATTCAGTCTCTAATATTTTTTTCTTTTCTACAACAAGATGTTATGTTAGCCTAAATTAGTATGGAATTTGCTATATAGCCAAGTCTCTCCTTGAAATTCTTTTTGTTGTTCTTTGTTTGATTGTTTTCTGTTCACTGTTTTGGGTTTTTGGTTTGTTTTGGCTGTTTTTGAGGGTTTTTTGTTTTGTTTTGTTTTTTGTTTGAGATAGGGTCTCACTGTGTGCCTCTGGCTGTCCTGTAACTCATTATGTAGACTAGGCTAGTCTTGGATTTACAAAGACCAGTCTGCCTCTGTGTCCTAAGTGCTGGGACTAAAGGTATGCCCCACCACCCCTGGCTCAGTCTCTAAAACCTTTAAGAAGGACTTTGCTAGTTTCAGGTGAGAATCTAGTTTCTGTTTAAGCATGCTGGACCACAGCAACGCTCCCTATTAAGAAAAAGAAGAAACAATCAAGTCTGCACTAGGCACAACACCTACATGACTGACTTAAGGAGTGAAATTGGCAATTTACTTGATTATTCAAAGTGGAGCCTCATAAACACTACCAAGGTTCACTGCAACTGCTTTCCTCTGAGCACAGTTGGCAAAAATACACCATTTTGTCACCAGTAATAAGATCTCCCACGGGACTTAAGTACCAGCAACTGTCTCCATCTCTTGCAAGTTTAGAGTGATAATATGTTGTGCTGTACACAATCATTTTCTTGAAGCCAAAAGTAGAGAAATACTTGAAGCTTCTCCTCAAAAGCTACAAATCAGAACCTTTTTTGAAAAGGTGATTGACAAGGCACTTGTCAAATGATTCCTATAGAGATTGAAGATGGGCAAGAGTGGGGAGATCTTGAGTTGGCTTGAGTCCGGTGGTTTAAATTGGCTTAAGGCTGCGTGTAAACCAGTATACACACAGTATAAAGAATGAGATGCTATATACTTTGTAAAATAATCCATCCGGTGTTCTAGGGGAGGCAGCTATGCCTTCTGCATGCTCGGCGTTTAGATGGCAGGGTGTCTGCACAGCTTGTTACCTGATGGGCGGGACGGAAGCACACAGAAGAGAGGAATGTGTCCTGTCAAGATAGCATCTACCTTTGGCCGCCTTGTGTCATGGTTGCCTCATGGTGCTCACTGAGTCATGAGCAACAGCACAGTACCTGTGTCTGTGAAAACGGAAACTGAGCGGAGCAGCAAGGTGTGCAGCTACGGGGCAGAGACCGTGCAGAATGGAGAAATCAGCTTTGAGATGGACTTCAGGAAGTGACTCATCCAGCCCTTCCACAAACCTATATCAATCACCCTCTGAGCTAATAATCACTGTGACCCTATTTGGTATAACTTGAGTGCAAACCAAGGGAGGAAGTGACCTGCTGCTGAGTGACGACTGCTTAAATCAGACACAATCTCACTTGTTGACGCTACATTGGGAATAAGCTGTCTTACTCCCCTCCCTGTGAAGCTGGGAGAAAAACACTTCCTGTGAGCATCACAAAAATAACTCTGACTGTGGCTTTAAATGATGTGAAAGTTTTCTTGGGCCGCGACTTCTGATTTAATAATCAAACATTTAAGATACTTTCGAGATTCACAGTTTATCCAAAGTAAGCAAAAAGCTATCAGCCACCTGCTGTGTTATCCAATTGTTTATTCAACACAGTCTTTAAAATACCCTGTTCCATATAAATTGAACTTTGGGAGATATTAATAGTCATAGGGCAGGAACTGGTAGCCAATCTTCCTTCTCTGTTTTTTGCACTGGACATCTGAGGCAGGCTTTCTCTTGTGTGTCATACCCCCTCACCTAGTGAGCACGTTTTGTGTCATATTGGACTTGTCTCTCACATGATACTGTGTTCTCTAAGCATTTTCTGTGTCTCTTACACGTATGATTCTCCGTTTGTTCTTCACTTTCGTATGGTGTGCGTTTTACTGCTTTGTACAAAGACAGTCTCGTGCTACAGAGGCAATTAAGAGAGAGACTCCTCCTGTCCACGTTTGAATCATCGAGACACAAAAGTGTTCATTGGGATAGTAACAAAAAGAAAAGAAGGTACGGGTCCATTTGTCCTCTTCCTGTCCTTGCTGTTGCTATTGGTCCAGTTGTACCATGTCCACAATCGCTGATATATCTAGTTTTCCTTTTCTGAGATGATATTCTTTCTTTAGCAGACCCAGCACAAGTCGTGCTATTCTCTGTAAACCTGGAACTCTTTTACTTCCCTTAGCCTAGGGATTCTTGTTAATATTCTATGGGTTTTGTTCCCCATTGCCTTCCCCCCCACCACATGTCTGTCCTTTTAGTGCTTTTACTGTGTAATTTCAGGTTACCATCATTCAAAGTTCTGGATTTAGCCATTGCTTGCTTAGGTTTTTTTAATCTCCTTTTTATACATTTATTCATTTGTGGTTTTTTAATTTTATAAGTGTTTGCATGCATATATGTACGTGTACCTCATACATGCATGTCTAGTGCCTGTGGAGGCAAGAGAGGACCCCAGATGCCTCGGGTCTGGGTCTCTGCAAGCTTCTCAGCAGACTGCAAGCTGTCTCCACAGCAACTCTGAGAGCTCACTGATCTGGGCAGTGTTCTCATCTGAATATTTCAAATTTGATCTTTAGATCAACTAGTCAGCCTTTTGTGTCCTCCAAGGCTGTTGGGGTTCAGAAGCATCTCACGTAAACAGGCCTGCTTTGACATTGTTGCCCAGGGAAGAGTCTGCTCAGAGCCCTCACTCTGGTTTTGTCTGCCTGATTCCGTGAGTTCTGCTTAAGATTAGCTCACTACTTCCATGACTGCCTTAAAGTTTTTAATAACTGTTATTGGGCTATTTAACTTACTGAATTCTATTCAGTATTTCCAAAGGCACACAGCCTTTATCCAATTTGGTTTTTACGAAAATATATTTTGATTATGTTTCACCTCCCCCAGATCATCCATCCAAATTTATGTTCTCTCTCTCTCTCTCTCTCTCTCTCTCTCTCTCTCTCTCTCTGTCTCTCTCTCTCTGTCTCTCTCTCTGTGTCTGTCTCTCTCTCTCTGTCTCTCTCTCTCTCTCTCTCTCTCTCTCTCTCTCTTTCTCTCTCTTTTTCTAAGAAATGACCTAAACTTGAGAAGGTAAAGGGGATATTGGCTCCCACCTCTAACCAAAAAGCTACCTGCATTGGCAACCCACTGGCAAAAAAATCAGTTTGCTCCAATTGCTTTGTTCTTTTTTTAAAATTTGTCATTTGGCAAACTGATTCTGATGATGAGCTTCTATTTCTTTTTTTTTTTTTTTTATTTTCGAGACAGGGTTTCTCGGAAGTTTTTGGTGCCTGTCCTGGAACTAGCTCTTGTAGACCAGGCTGGCCTCGAACTCACAGAGATCCGCCTACCTCTGCCTCCCGAGTGCTGGGATTAAAGGCGTGAGCCACCACCGCCCAGCTGATGATGGGCTTCTAAAGCAGTGATTTGTCCATGATCTCTCTCTTTTCAGCCATTGTGGAATCTCTAAATTTTCCCAAATTTTAAGGTCCATATTCTGCAGACACAGCATGGGCTTACATCATGGTTCCTGAGCAATAAAAGTGCCTCCTCAGTTCAATTTTGTATTTGCTGTGTAGTGACTTAGTTATTTTGCATATGTTTTTATTGTGTAACATCTACATGTGTGTGTGAAGTATGTGCTCCCGTGTAAGCATGTGGAGACCAGAGGCCAACGTCTTCCTCTTCAAGTTGTTTTTTGAGAGACAGCTTCTCACTGAACCTGAAGCTACCATTTCAGCAGGGTTGGACGGCCAGCAAGCCCTTGGAATCCAACAGCATCCTCCCCCATCTATACCATACACCATTTACTGCATAGTAGGTACTCAAGGGTCTGATCTCAGAACCCCATGCTTGCCCAGTGAACACTGTACCCAGAGAGCCATTTCTCCTGCTCTTATTTGCCGTTCAATTCTAAATATGTGAATATATTAAATTATTACTTTTTCCAAGATGAGAGTCATAATATTAGGAAAAGCATTTATTTCAGATGTGTATAAGTAACCAACCCTAAGTTGCTTTAATATAGAGAGAAAGCAAGAGCCATCATCAGAGAAGCTTTCTCCTGCAGAAGATGGGGAAAAAATTCAAAGACCTACAGCCAGGCAGTATGCAGAGACCTTGGAACACTTAGCCCTAAACAGGATCCAATCCCTCCTGACAGGGCTCAAGGAACCCAGTGGAAGAGGAAGTAGACAGAGTGTAAGAGCCAGCGGTGATGGAAGGTACCAAGAAGGCAAAACGAAGGCAAGGTCTTGTAAACAAAACAGGATTGACATGCACAGGAGGTCACAGAGACTAAGGCAGCATGCACGGGGCCTGCATAGGTCTGCACCAGAAGGGATCTTAGCACTCAAAGGAGAAGCATACACATGGCCCTAGCCCAGGAGCTATCTCCAGTTGATAACCACTTGCAAATGAAAATTTAGTTTTCTCCCATGGGAATCTCACTGGGGAAACAAACTATTCTTAAAGGTAGGCTGCATGCCCAGGAGAAAACCAACTCAGTAACATCTTTGGAGGCTAGTTGTCTCATAAGGCCCTGTCAAGGCTTTTCCTTTTCCTTTTGTTAAATTTTATCTCATTTTAAATTTAGAACTACACACACGCGCATGCACATACACACACACACACACACACACACACAGAGACAATTTTTTGTGTACACATACACACAAATATTTACCTTTGTGTATATATTATGGCTTCCTGTTTAGCATTTTTATGGGATTCCTGAGTGCATAATAAGTTGTTCTCTATGTCTAAGTCTGTTTATTGTGTTTTACCCACTTGGGCTTTTTTCCTTTTCCTTCTGTTTATCTTGTTCTATTCCAACATGTTAGTTTTTGGTTTATCTCATTACATTTTATTTTATTATTATCCCTTAATTGTCTGTTTGTTTTCTAGTGACAGACAAGGGTAGGAGGGGAGGTAGGGAGGAACTTGGAGGAGGAGAGGGAAAACCTCAATCAGGATATAGTATGGGAGAAAAAAATCTATTTTCAATAAAAGTAGAAATTAAAGACAGAGCAGGTGGATGAATAACTGTTTGAAAGCTTCTGCATCGTTTTTAAGGAACAATGAAGAGTTGATGAGGAGGGAGTGTTATAGTTGGCGTGAGCTGCTAGGAGAGAATCTATAGATTGCATGTTCTTCACAACAAATATTAGTTCTTCCTAGTTCTGCAGTCTGCAAATTCCAAGGATAAGATATAGGCAGATGTATTATCTGGTAAGAGCCTCCTTCCCCATTGGAGCCAGCAATCTTACTGTGTCTCGTAAAGACAGTGAAGAGGAGACAGGTAAACTCTACGTCTCCTCTTACAAGACAGCTAATTTCATGCCTTGGTTCTTTTCCGGGTGCTGCGATAACCGACCCTGACAGAAGCTGCTGAAGGCAGAAGGAGTCTATTCTGTCTCACAGCTAATGGCCCAGTCCATAGTGGTGGGGAGGTAAACGTGGCAGGCCCAAAGGAGCTGGTCACATTGCATCGTTAGTTAGAAAGTGTAGGAACAAATGCTTGCACACACACACACACACACACACACACACACACACACACACACGGTGGAGAGAGGGAAGTTCTGACAGTAACGCAGAACAAAATCAGGGCATTTCCCTAAAAATGGATGAAACGGAAGGTCAACATGCCAAGCAAAATGTGACAGACTCAAAAAGACCAGGCTCGTATGTTTGGTCTCAGATGACAATCTGGTTGAACAACAACAAAGAAAAAAGAATGAGAGAAAGTATAAGGGGGACGATTGGGAAAGAGGAGAGTGCGAGGGAATGAGAGACGGTGATGGAGGATGAAAGCCATCTCAGAAATATATGCATCTATGAAATGTCACAGTGGAAAACATTCATTTATGCAATTAATACCCACCCGCTAGCATCAAATGAGGATTGAGACATCAATGGATGGGTTTTGGTGGTACATAAACATTCATTCAGTCCGCAAAACACATTTGTTAAAGGTGAGATCTTTAGTGATGTCTTTGCTCCCAGACCTAGACATAATATATGACTTTCACCATGTGCACTGCCAAGCCCAATATCCTGCTCTATTGTTCTATTTTTTATTTATCAGAATTTTTTGCAAGTTCACAGTTGCTAATATATGCATTCTCAGTGTCTAATAATTTGTTGCTATTTCACACTAATATAGATACTTATTCAGTTGGACAAGGAAAAACAGATTTTTCTCTAAATATAATTTATACTGAAAGAGGTCCGCTTATGAATTCACGCTCCCATACTACAGCTTTGAAATAATTTGGAAAAATTATTTTCTTCTCTCCGTAGTTTTTGTTCCCCTTTCATTTCCTTGTGATACTTAATAAAAAAAAGACAACTTCTTGGGAGGCATATTAAAGTTTGCAAAATTTAGATAATAGAACAAATTCTGGGCCACAGCACTCGATCACGCATTGTTCACCTTCAGAATTTCAATAGAGCCCCAGCTATGCCTGGACATGCGAGTCACAACAGTGCTCAGCAGAGATAGGTGGGTGCTAACAAGGAGGGCTTTTTCTCCTCTCCCCTTGAGAAAGCTTTCTGTTTTGGCAGGCGCAGGCCTAATTAAACCCTGAAAGCTATGAATCTGTGGTGGAAATTTCAAACGACAGCTTTTTCTTCGGGATACACCCTTCCCAAACCCCAAGCTCTGCTTCAAATCCTAATAGGCTGCGTTTTTTGCGCACATTCCTTTAGTTTGCCTGAGACCTCAGATATGTTGAGGCGGCATTAACAGCATTTGAGTGCTGTTTTATAAAGGTCCCAGCAGAAGCCTCAAGGTGATTATTTTAAGGACACTGTCAGGGGTACGTTCAACATGAACAGCCATGAGAAACGTAACAAAGTCAAAAGTTGACTGGATAGAAGTATCATCACCCGCTTTGAATGATGCAGCAGTGAGCAGACTTATCCAAGGGTCTCTGTGGTAAGACTTAGAGTCGCTCCTGGCTATCTGTCAACAGCTGAGCAGACAGAAAAGATGATAGTCACACACAAAGGAATCTCATTCAGCCATTCAGAAGAATGACATCTGCAGGAAAATGAATGGAACTGGAAATCATGATAAGCATAATAAGCTAAACTCAGAAAGACACGTATCTTGTTTTCTCTGACATGGGGAACCTAGACGAGTGTGTGTGTGTGTGTGTGTGTGTGTGTGTGTGTAAAACCACAATTAGTGAAAAAAATGCCCTAATTTTGAAAGAGAGCATGCAGGGGTATATAGGAGGGTTTGGAGAGAGGAAAGGGAAGGAAGACGCGATATAATTTATAATAGCAAAAATTTGAAAAATTTTTAATGGACTAATGAAAATCTAACCTGACTTGAATTTTTTCCCAGCTATCTTTGAGTGTTTATTTAGATGATTTTTATTTAACCTAATTCTAAGCTTTTCCTTACAAAACAGGATTAAAAGATCATCTGTTCTAGAAAGCTGCTTAAATGGAAATGCTTTCTCTTTTCTTATGAGCCACAGAAACTACCTCCAGTGTAGAATTTCTCAGTCTCAACAAAACCGATGTTTTAAGCCAGATAATCCTTTGTAGTGGGAGCTAGCCTAAGCACTGCAGAGTGGTGAGCCGTGTATCCTGTCTCTGCTTACCCTAGGACTGTCTCTCCTGGTAGGACAAATGAAAACATCTTCAGACGTTGCTCATCTTCCCTGAGGTGCAAAATTACCCCCAGTGTTCTACTGTATCCTATATAAAATAATGTGTTTAGTTCTCAGATTTGCAGGAGCAATGAACAACAGAGGTTTAAGTTTATGATGCTCACCGTTTTAGTTTAGAGAAAACCAAAGAAACAATTATGTGGTGGTTTTTTGAATCTCCTAAGTGAATTTTCCCAGGCTTAGAAAAATATCCACTAAGTTATACCACTATATCTGAAGGCTTTCTCTGAACACAAGTAAATATGAAAAGCAAAGCAATTACTGGCTATGGTTATAGATTCTCCACTGCTTGCCTAAAAGGGCTCTCAGGGTTGGAAGCAGGGGAATCAGAGTTCCTGAACCTCAGAACATCACAATTCATTCTTTTTAATGGTTGTTTTGACCTTCCTGTAAAATCAAGTTCTTCATGAACAGAAAGCACACTCTGCTTATTGGTTATGGAAGACCTTATGCCTATCATTAAAAAAAGGACCTATTAGTCAGAGATAAACAATGGAATGTTTCCACTTTCTTACTTGGAAAGTTATTTAAAGAAAAGAGTAAGTAAGCAAGAGTGGATGGTGATGTGATGGATGGCAGAGGCTCCTCTCGATGCAGCAGTAGAGCCCTGCTCCAGGAAAAGCAACAGTCATACGCATAGTACTTGTTACGGCTAATGGGAGTTGTGTCTGGCATCCAGAGTAGAGAATGCCCTTGGCGTCATTCTTTTCTCTGTGTGCAATGACACTGGAAGGACTTATACCATAAATAATCCCTGTTGTTCCAGAGAACATCCAGTCCATTACTGTAGAGGGAAGACAAAAAAAAAAAAGTCAGTGACATATTCAGAAGCAATTCATTGGCTATGGAAGATCTCTTCTGGAAGATTAATGGCGGTACCGCATCCATCATACCAGCGCAAAAAACGAGAAAACAAGTAAAGAAAGGGCACTGGCTAACTGGAGTAGTGATGGCTGCAAAGTACACGTAGCAAGGTTCATCCCTGTAATCCTAAATGCAGACTGAGTCTGGAAAATTACTCGGAGTTTATCGTCAGCCTGGGCTATATAGCTCCAGCAGAGCCAGGACTACACAGTGAAACTCAGACTCAAAACAAAACAAAGCAAAACAAAAAAACAAACAACAACAGCAAAAAAAAAAAATAACCAACCAACATCTAAACAAAGTGAAAGCACAGTTACTCTTCCCCAAACTTCTGTTCCACTTCTTTGTCTTAACACATTATATGGATTAAATCAAACGACAAAGACAAGAGTGAGATAGGGCTATTGTTATTTCATACAGGCTCCCTGAGAGAATACTGTAAAGTATCTTAGCGAATAGTAATGGTGGTCAGTGTTATATAAGTAAATAAATAAGCAAAGGAAGAATAAACAAATTAAATAAAGCAAAAAAGAAACCCTAACAATCTCCTTATTGGGGAAAAGATAGGTGTTGGGAGTGTGAGGAACAAAAAGCACAGTCAAGACAGCTCAGACTCTGTTCCTGTTTGTACAGCCTGACAAGCATCTGTAAAACCCTGGGGTGTGTGTGTGTGTGTGTGTGTGTGTGTGTGTGTGTGTTATTATTATTTTGCTTGTAGTAGAATTCTTCAGACTATGAGCATTGGAAAACAAATTCGCTTTTCAAAGAGTCTACTGAATCATGTGTATACCATCCAGGGGCAAAACCAATAGCTTCAGAGTTATCTCATCCCACCATCTATTCGTGTCTCCTCACTTTACATTCTCTTTCAAGACTGACCTTATTCCTTCCACCTGCAAGTCAGCTATTTCTACATGTTGGCAGCAATGTTCTTTGGCAAGGTCCACCTTACAAGCTTTCACTGTTTTATTTTCTGCTGGGATTGAACCTAGGTCATTGTGTGTGCTAACCCTGAACCTGTCATCTTCTGCTAAGCCAATGCCTTTCCTCTGTCTATATGTCCTTTCATTGAGTGTGTGCTCCTCAACCAAACTGTTCTCTCATCTAACAGTCCTAAATTTTCAGTTTGAGCATCAAAACAAAAGCTCCCCTAACGCTAAAGTAAAAAAGTCCCATAGTGGACTAGATTAGTTCATTTACTTGCCTTTCTATGGGTGAATTTGGGTGAGGAAGGTAGGTGTCTTAATTAGGGTCTCTACTGTTGTGAAGAGACTCCATGGCCATGGTAACTCTTATAAAGAAAAATGTTTAGTTGGAGCTGGCTTACAGTTTCCGAGGTTTAGTCCGTTATCATCATGGCGGGAATCACAGCAGTGTGCAGGCAGACATGGTGCTGGAGAAAGAGCTGAGAGTGCTACATCTTGATCCGCAGAACACAGAAGCAACTGTGAGTCCCACTGAGCACAGCTCAAGCATAGGAGACCTCACAGTCTGCCCCCACAGTGACACACTTCCTCCAACCAGGCCACACAAAGTGATGCCTCAACCGAATAATGCCACTCTGTGTGTGTGTGGGGGGGGGCATTTTCTTTGAAGCCACCACAGTAGGTAAGGGGAAAGATAATATGATTGGCAATCCTATAAGAATCTCAAGGAGTGAGGAAAAATTCCCTACAGAAACTGGGAAGGGGGATATGAAGACTTCCAAGCCTAAGAAAATATTAGCTATTGCAGTCCCTTCCACTTTCAGGTAAGGACAAAGATATTAAATATGTAAAACTAGAGTTTACTTTAATACACGGCTCCAATTCAAATCACATTCAAAACCTTAGAAACCTAATACATTAAACATGTCTAACATACCAAAGGGTCAACATGCATATTCAGGACCTTTGCTTTATTCTCTTTGAAATTAAAATTTCAGAACAGTAGCTAGACAGTCTATGATATGATCACCCTGACCAGTATCTTCTGTTATTCATAGGTATGCGACGGAGATTATTAGATTCGAAGGTATTTTGCTTACATCAACTGAAATGTAATCTTTAAGATTGCCTTCTCCCATAAAGAAAACATAGAACTCTGGGCTTGGGACCAAAGAAATGGATCAATAGGTAAAGGCATTGAGATACAAGGTTGGCAATCTGAGTTAGACTCTCAGAATCCATTTGGAAGGAAGAACGGATTCCACAGAAGTTGTCCCCTGACTGTCACATGTATACTGTAGCACCCGTACATACCACCATCATACACACACACACATCAATCAATCAATTAATTAAATATTGGGCTGAGACTAGATCCATAAATATCTCTATTTCCTAACACATCTCTCTCATTTTTCAGAAGCCCATGGAAGAGAATAACTGGAGAGACATAGCCTGGGCGACACTTAATAAATACTGTTAAAATATATCTCCTTACAGGTAGCAAAGTTAGGTATTTTATCATTATTATTGCTATTATTATTATTATATTATTATTATTGCATTCCACTGTCCACATTTTATTTGATCCTCACACTGAAATATGTTTTTTAATGGAATAAAGAAGGCAATAGTAAATGAAAAGAGACCTTGTCAGGCTGCTAAATTGTGACAACTCAATAAACCTTCTTCTCTGATCATCTTTCCCAAAGCTCAGTTCTGTAATACCCAGCAGGGGACATGGTGGCTCCTATCAACACCACATTCAAGCCATGTGTGGATGATTACAAAATGATTACCACATGAAATCAAAGTGGTAGGGATCATGAGGGACGCCTTTCAATCTTGGCTTCAAACGTTATCTTTGTAGAACGTCTGTCCCCTGCTGTGACTATATGCAATTATACACAGCACGACTCCATGTGAAGGAAAAGGTTCCCCAAATAACACACACACACACACACACACAAACTGCCATAGTGTTCTAATCAAGCCCCTTGATCTTAAATTGTTTCCAAATATGTCATGGATTACGGAAGTCAGCATAACTTTATTTTAGGAGAAATTAAGTTCTGGTTTTAATTTTTTCCTCAAAACAAAACAAAGTATCGAGAGCCTTAAAACTGTTATCAAGAATCACAAATTAAAATAAGATATTATCTTTTGCCCCCCATGGGGCTGGTAAAGATTAAGAATATGAATGAAAATGTCTAGGCTGGGCGGTGGTGGTGCATGCCTTTAATCCCCGCACTCAGAGGCAGAGGCAGGTGGATCTTTGTGAGTTCGAGGCCAGCCTGGTCTACAAGAGCTAGTTCCAGGACAGGCACCAAAAACTTCCGAGAAACCCTGTCTCGAAAATAAAAAAAAAAAAAAAAAAAAAAAAAAAAAAAGAGAATGAAAGTGTCTGACCTAACAAGAGAGTGAGGGCTCCTCCCATTTACCACTGAGGTTTGTAGGCTCACCAGTAGGGATCCTTTGGTGGGTCAGTTTGGCAACTGGGATTATATATTATTATTATATAATACTTGCCTTTTACTCAAATAATTCCAATTTACAGCTTAAAATACTAAAAAGCATATTTAAATTATTTAAAATGTTAACTATTGCATTACATAGAAAAATGGTATCAATAAATATCAAATGAGAAAGCCTAGCTAAGTTAACTAATGATGACATGTTTTAACTAATAAGTAGAACTAATATAACAAACAACTAATGATTTACTATTTTCTTACATAAAAGACTGATAAACTGCATTTTATTTGATATATCAGTTTGGTGGAATGCTAACTCCACAATTTTAATAGGTAGAAAAAAATCTCATATTATTATAATACAATTTTTATAAACTTTACATGATGTATACACAAGTATTGGAAAATTAAACTATTTTTAAAACTACAGATATCAAAGATATTAATAAAAGGTGTGCTTCCCATATATAATGCAGCACCCATTTGAATAGTGTTGTTGAGATTTAATTTGTAGCCTAGGCATGGCTGCTCATGCCTTTAATCCTAGCATTTGAGAAGCAGAGGCAGGAGAATCTCAGTAGTCAGCCTGGTCCACAAAACTAACTCCAAGATAGCCTAAACTACAAAGAGAGATCCTGCCTCAAATAAAACTAAAAATGATTTAATTTGTGCTTCTATATGTATCTCTGTATGTGTGTGTGTGGTTTAATATATAGATATAGTTGTGTGTATGTGTGTATGATATTATGCTGCATGTTCATATTGTTTGTTATGTGTGTGGGTATCTGTTTGTCAGATGTGAGTATATACAAACACGGGTATGTACTGTAAGTATGATGTTATGTTGTATGTAGTTGCATGGCATATGTGTTATTTGTATATATGTAGTTGGGATGTATATGATGAGTATGTGCAAATGTGTGTGTATACCATCTCCTATCAGTCTGGGAAACAGTAGACCTTCAAGGTGACTATGTCAGTCACCTTCTTTCCTTTACAGTCTTTGCCATATGTGACACCCTCTATGCCATATTACTCTATTCCAACATTCCAGGAGCAAACACAGAGAAATATCTCAGAACAAATAAATCAGGCAAACTCTAGCCACCCTCTAGAACTCTGCAATGTCAAGCCAATGTCTTCAGTTGGTGTCAGCTCAAAAATGATGGCCAGGCGAGAGTGCTTCTTCAGCTAGCGCGGGATTTTGAAGCCTACATTTACAGAGGAACAGACTGCAGGAAACCACTTTCTTAAAAAAATCTTTTAACCACAATCATGGAAAGCTCGACAGTGCTGCTAATGGTGTTTGTAAAATAGACCTTTAATGTCGTGCAATATTTTTCTATTAGGAGAGACAGTAGAGGCATCACAGTTGTACTTTAGAGCAGGGAAGGAGGGGAAACTCCAAATACCCTAGAGAATAGTAAGGGATAAGGCTTCAGTTTAAAAGGTTGTATTATATTACATTACTCATGTAATCTTGCTGCCATGCTATGTTATCAATAGCTAAAATAATAATAAAGACTACCACAGGGAAAAAAAAATCTTTCGCTTATTGCTTTGTAAAAGCGTGAATCAAACCTGGGGAAGAGCTAGTTTCATTACGTTAAAAACTACCATGAGGAGGAACCCACAGACGCATATCCAGGCCTAATGGATACTGGCCCCTGAAAAGAAACATAATTTTGGACTCTCCTTCCTGTCCCCTGGTGAGTTTCCATAGGAACAAATGTCAGGTAGGGGTGAGTTCTACTCTTCTCTGGTTGGGGAACTGAGTGAGGTAGGAGGTATAAAATCTGTCCTTTTTGGAAGCTGATTGGGACTGATTACAGGCGTATATTTGGCCATAACAGAGGAGCCGAAGGGCCTAAGGTGTTGTGAGATTTTAAGGCCAGAGCAGTGAGAGCTTCCTGAAAGTTGACACAATCTTCAGTTTCTCCCAGTTGCTGCCTGGCAAGCCGCTGTCTCGCCGTCATTAGTTTCCTCTCTCTTTTGTTCAAGGAAGAGGTTGAGGCTGTCTTTTCAGACAAGTGACGCAAAGGAAGAGAGACTCCTTATACCCCAGCTCACTAAGTGACTAAACAGAAAGAAAGAGAGGCTTCTTATACCCATCTCACTAAGTGACTTAACAGAAAGAAAAGCCAAGCAGGAGGTAACACCGAAATATCTCTTCCCTAAGACATCAGTAAATCTTAAAAATATACAGTGAACAGAACTTCTGATTACCTCTCTGAAAATACATATTCCAAAGTAAACATCCATTCTCCCTGAAGCTCCATGGGATAAAATCCTAGGAAGAGTTTAATCTCCTACAGACTCCAGTTTAATTCTTCCAATCTCAAGGCACGATTTTAGCCTAAGTACAGACATCTTATTTACCCACAAAATACTAGGGAAATATTTTTAAAGTAATTGAATATGTTAGGTATAAGTCAGAGGAAGAGCCATTTTAAGGCAAACTATATTTTATATTTTGGTAAACTCTATTTTACCAGAATTCAGGCATCAGTGAAAATTTTGGCTGAGTCCCAGCCTAATCCTACTAGCCCTTCATCTTCATCACATGCTTCTTCATGGAAAGAGCTTAGAACTCCATCAAGTTTCCTGATACCTACATCTTAGAAACAACTGTTTGCAACCTCATGCATCTATCAGAAATGATGGGTATGCTGGACTCGTAAAATATCCAAAGATAAAGAAAGCAATCACCAAATGCACTTTGAATAAAGCAGAAAAATGTTTAACCTACAAATCCATTATGTTTACAATGTTTGGAATTGGTTCCTAATTAGGATTGGATGTGGATGGGGCCCCATAACAGCATTTATTAGAATGACTTTATCAGAATAATAGAGACTTAGGTATTCATGGTTTTTCTTTTATATCATATGATGCCCTCCATCATGTTATGATGCAGCAAGAAGGCTTTGCTGGATGCCTAGAAGATGCTGGAACCCTGCTATTTAGATGCCCAGCTTCCAGAGCTAGGAATCAAATGACTCTCTATAATTCAAAACTTGAATATCTGTCATAGATATTTTGTCTTAGTAATGAAAGTAAATTGTTTTAAATAGATTGACACTACTTGGCATGTCAAATTCTAACCTTAAAGACAGTAAAAAAAAATTGTTGGGGGAGGCAATAATTCTTAGCTGCTGTAGCCAACACTTTCACCTTTAGAATTAACAAACCATTCCCATTTCCCCTCTCAGTCCCATTCATTCACTTAGTACTCATTGTGTCAGTAAGATGAGACAAAGCTAAGGGCTGTTACTGATGACTGCTGACACACATCTTGCCATGTTTCCTCACTGAAAATTCAGCAAGTCTCAATGTCTCACTCTCCCTTCGAGGGACCGTTTCATTTTTCCTTTCTTTCTTCTCCATGTCTTTGTTATTATTGTTGTTGCTGCCACTTTGGTTTCTTTGGTTTTTTGAGACAGGATTTCTCTGTGAAAAAGTCCTGGCTGTCCTGGAACTCACTTTGTAGATCTGGTTGGCCTTGAACCTAAAGACCCACCTCCCTCTGCCTCCCAATTGTTGGGATTAAAGGCATGTGTCACTACTGCCCAGCAGGACTATGTTTATTGATGGTTACAGAATGAGATCTGACTCTTCCCTTTCCTCACTCCTATTCTTAGCCTCAATCCATCTCCCCATTTCACATAATTGCTATAAAAAAAAACAGCCCAATTAATTTCACATTGCCAAACATAATCTGAATGACTGATCTCTCCATGAAATGTCCATCTACAAAATTTTCTCCTTTCAATTATCCACATTCTTTATCATTTTCCTCAAATGATCTCTTGGCTGTGAACTTGGAGAGGGCCTCCAGAAGCAGGTAAGTCTCTGGTTCCTCTACACCTGTATCACATGTTCACTTTGTGAACAGTGCCAGCTCTTTGCCCACTGCCCCTGTACTCCCTCTCCCTGCTAGAAGCCATCTTGTCACCTAAGTTTCCTGAGATTGTTTTTGAATGGGGAAATATCTCTGTCACCCTCTCATTTCCAGGGAGTTGTTATTAAATAAATCTGATTTCCTTCCTAAAAATTCTTGTCTACTGAGTTCTGGCTTTTGAGACTTCTAGTAACACTTCTATCATTTTTCTTGAAATTTATCACATTTAGAGTTAATATAAAATTAATTTAAAAGTTAATTTATCACATTAGAGTTAATTTAAAATTAATTAAAATTAACTCTAATTTTAGAGTCGGCAATGCCGTCTACTCTACTACATATAGAGCTTGTTTACTTAGTAATTCCCTACTTACCGCTGAATTCTTCATGTTATGCTTAACAGACACTTATATTAATACATCTATTTACAGTAACCATGACAAAAATATTAATAATGGCTCAGCCAACTCAGTCTCGTCTTCCAATAGCAAAGTACTGTTAAGGTTACTGGTTTCCATGGAGTAGAAAGCTATGTAGTTATAAGAATAATGTCTTACAAGGGATGACTATCTTGCCAGTCTCTCCTCTTCATCAGGGTTTGTGAAATGCATTCACATTTTGAACCTCAAATCTACTACGTATGTGTCACACGTAACAAATAACCATACTTCCAAATTCACAGAGAAAGTTAGAGAACAAGAGTAGGAATTTCCAGCATTTTGTCATCTCACATTCATAATTTATCAAAACTTTACAATTCAGTTAAAACTTAAAACTAACAGTATTAGGGGTATTTCAGAGACCATGAAGGGACATACAATTTGAAAACAAAGGGATGCTGAGTAGTCATTCCTAAGTGGGGCATCTGTATCACACACACACCCTCTCAAAAGATTCAAGGGTCATTGTGAGAGAGAAGAAAAAAAGACTCTACGATCTGGAGATAATGGATGTCTACAGCGAATAGCATGTTCTGGACAGGAAAGGGTTGTTGCGCATTTGAACTCATAGAAGCTATGTCTACCTGCACAAGACTTGTAAAAGATCAAGCCTGACGAAATACCAGCATGAATACAAAGGGGATCATGGAGTCCTACCCCGAAGCTATTGCCAGTTGGTAGCTACTGAAGAAGGGAGAATAGGTTTTTCTTTCAGAATATGACCCACCAAAATCTACCCTTGCTTCAATAAATGGTTCTCACCCCATGAGCATACTGGCAGCACTGAGGAGACTCAATGGATTTAAAACTCATGCACATATGCACACTGAGAGGGAAGAAAGGAGGGTAACATTAAGTTGGGGGGGGTAAAGGTGTCATTGGAATGAGGAAAGGATTCGAGGGGTTGGTAGGGTGGAAATGTAGAATGGGTTTGATCAGAATACATGAAATGTATGCATAACCAAAAGAACATAAAGAGAAAAAAGAAAGGTAAACCAGTATACAAAACTGAAACTGAAAGCAGTAGGCACATGACTACACTTACAAATTATTGTAGAATTTTATCTATATATACATTTCAGGATGAATTGTGAGTATTTAAAAGAGAAATATCTTCCATATATACACTTTTTCTCTTTCATGTGCTGCATATGTGTGTGTGTTCTTTGACACATAACAATGATAGTGTCAAACTATGTCTATGCTTTACCTTCAAAGGTATGAAGTGATTCTGAAACTTCATTCTCTCACAGCCTCGTCCAGGCAATGGTGTTGGTTTTAAACCTTACGAGTCATTTCCCAACTCCCAGGATATGCAGTTTCTTCCATGATTTTGTCTTTATTTCTGCTTTAAACAGTCAAGAACTAAGATGAAAGAGAAGCTCAAATATGAACATACATGCAAGCCTAATTTGAGTGCTAAAATGCTATGGAAGGCAATCGCTGAGGAAAATTATAAGATAAAGCAGAGCTTTGTACTTAAGCAGGGTGGACTCAGAGTCAACAGCAGATAGTAACCCCAAGAGTCGATTTATGTAATCAAATAAGAAGAATAGATAGTCAGTAATAATTACTCTTCTCTTTTAATCAAAGTGCTCAAACAAAACTTTCCCCAAACACAGTGGAAGCTTGCCTTAAGATGTATTATGAAATTAACACTTTCCATTACTTCCAAGTAGAGAATTCTTAGGCTGATGAAGGCATATCTTCAAATTAGAAGTGCAAACTTGCTATCTTATTGAAATAGTTGAGAAAAATGAAAGCCAAATAAATACTAAATGAAAGTCAAAGGAGACTAAGATACCAAAGAAAACCCCTTAAGCTTTTGAAGAAAAGAAATTTATGCAGCAATAATCAAACTCCAAGTTCTCTGTAACATAGATACCACAATGTCTCCAAAGCCTCACCAACAATCATTTCAATTTACTACATAGAAAAACAGAAACAAAGGCAGGTTAAATAACATGCTGATTAGTTTACTTCTTGAGTTTTCTTTGTTTTAATGGTGTGAAGATAGGAAAAGGATCCAACATCAAGACTACCTTTTAAAAAGAAATATATGCTGGAGTATAAAGTCAGAGTCAAGTGACATTGAGAAGAGTCCACCTGACCTTAAGGCCAAATTACCTCTGAAGGTTTCTGTTTTTTTAATGAAAAGGTGTAGAGAAGTCTGTATGTGTTAACACAACTTAACTCTTAAGGAAAACCTGGTATTTAATTACAATGATTGCATCAAAAGACAGACATACTGAAAAATTTAAGTGGAGACACTATTTATAGAAGTGTGGATAAGGTTAAGGAAATCTAGAAGGTTTGGCAAGGACCTTAGCCCTTCCAACATGTTAGTCTTGCCCAGTGTCCTAAAGGGCAGGATGTCTGGAAAGCTGATAGACTTGTGGAAACTCAACACAGCGAACACAGCAGCTATGACCTACATATCTTCCATGCTAACATCTTGAGAATAAAAACCATCGCCATAAAAAAAGAAGTCATAACATGTTCCCAAACCACCAAATTTAAATAGAAAAGTCTATGAAAATGCAACATCCGAAGTGAACTGTATAATGTGGTCATGGTGACCAAACTCAGAACTTCTGGAAGAGCAGTATTTGCTCTTAACCACTCAGCAACCTCTCCAGCTCTCAAACTCTTTTATTTTAATCTACAAAAAGAAAAAAAAGTAAAATAAAATGATAAAATAAAATAATTAAAGCCCATGTTGTGCTAGCCACCCTTAGTCCCATTAGGAGGTAGAGGAGAGCAGATCTCTGAGTTTGAGGCTAATCCGGTCTACTGAGCAAGTTCTAGGACACTACACAGAGAAACTCTGTCTCAAAAATCAGACAAAATCTACAAAAAATATCCAGCATCTAATGTCATCCTTCATGGTGAAGATCAATAGCTTTACTCTTAAGACTAGAATGAGAACAAAATGCCCTTCTGTCTCTGCATCTATTTAACATTTACTGATGGTGCTAGCTTCAGCAAAACACAAACAAAATTTACAAAGAAGTAAAATTCAGTTTATTACCAGAACATAATGGGTTTTTTTTCATGCAGAGTATACAAAAAGAAAATATTGAAAGGTTTGATTGAGTTTAGCAAGTTCTGAATAACAGTGTATTTTTTATGACATTTCTTACCAAAACTGAAAATTTGTAAATAAGTCATTTTTACAAAAGTGTAAAATATAAAATAACTAGCAATAAGTATAATAAAAATTCAAGATGTGTAAGATAAAAATAACAAAACAGTGTAAAGAGAAGTTTAAAAATATCTAAATAAATGGAGAGAGATATCAGACACCAAATGGCTAATGAAGGTTAAGATGTCAGCTCTCCCTGGGAGAGTCTGCAAATTGAGTGTAATCTCATCTCAAATGCTAGCAGAGATCTTCCAAGGAACTGGCATGTTCATTCTAAACTGTGTATGAAATCACCAAGGGACTGGAATAAGCCCACATTCCTCATAAAGATGATGAACCAAAAGATGTGTACTATCTTATTCCCATGGTAGAGTATTCAGAAGGAGTGTGGTACTGCTATAGAGACATTGAGATCAAGAGATCAGTAGAGTACACACACAGGTAAATAATGTGTGTGGGTCTTATCAGTTATCTTATTCAATGTAATTTAATAAGGAAGGATATACTCAAAAAACAAAAGTTTAACAACTGAATTTCCAGATGCAGAATAAAGCAAAAAAATTAACCCTTGGCCCTTATACCATACTGCCTATAAAAATTCGATGCCAAAATACAAACTGATCTGTAAATGTAAGAACTTATGTAAATTTCAAGGAAAAAATAAAAATTTTAGGGACTCTTGATTCAGTGAAGATTAAAATGACTAAGTACTACACAAGACACAGAAAAAGAGAACAATGTCTACTTTGACTTCATTGAAATTTAACCTCTCTACTTTTTAGAAGATACTTTAAAATTTGAAAAGGCAGATTTCCTTTCACTGTCCACCCCTCTTGAGATCATTCTCTTTCCATGCCTTGAATACTCTCCTTCTGCAAGCTATTAACACCGAGGAAAGGTGACTTCATTCTGTGTCCACAATCCAGATCTTCTGTGCTTTTGACCCATTTACTGATGCAAGTAAGGGTGATGACCTGGTGCCTGTTGGCAATGAGGATTACACCCTTATTTTATTCAAAAAAGAACCGACTGGAAAATCATAACTGAAGTCCATGGAACAGTTGATCCTTATTTTTTTAAAAAAGAAAAACCTAGTAACTCAAGGCATTTAAGATGAAATTTGCCTGCATGAGAGCTGCAATTGAACATTCAGAATGCAGAGAAGGGATTTGGCTGCAGTGTGACTGTCATAAGAATATATTCCAGTGCCTGAGAGAGACTGGATCGGCTAATGAATTAACTTAAGGTTCATGAGTTGTAAGAGCTTGTGGATCTCGGAAGTTTAAGTGAGGATTCCTTTCAATATGTAGAATGTCTCTTCTCTCCATTGTCACCAGTTTTAAAACCTTACAACTTGAAAAATGTAGCCATTTTGAGTCCCCTTTTAACTTAGACTAGAGTAATTCCTTCAAGCAATGAACTGAAAAGAGCCCAAAACAAAACAAAGCAAACAAAAAACCAAAAATTCTAATACCACCAACAGAACAGAAAGGAGAATAATAGATGATATGAAGTCTTCAGAATGTGTGGCCCACATCTAATTACATAGCCATTTCCTTTTTTCCTTTTAAACAAGATCTCATATAACTCAGGTTTGTCTCAAAATGGATGTGTAGCTGAGGATGACATCGAACTTGTGATATTCTCGCGTCTATATGCCCAGGGCTAGAATTGTAAGTATATGCAACATCAGTCTGTTCTACATATTTCTAGAGGCAGATCCCAGTGCTTCAGCACGCTTCGCAAGCACTCTAATACCAAAGCTACTTCCCAAATACCATAGCACAGAAACAGAAGGTAAATAATCTTATGTATATGTGTGTAGGTAGATGGATAGTGGATAGATGATACATTAAATAGATATAGATAGATAGATAGATAGATAGATAGATAGATAGATAGATAATGAGAAAACACAATGGTACCACACAAAACTTTAAACTGTGTATTTAAACTGTGTTTACCTTTTATCATTACACAAATGAACACTAAAGCCACTCAATTGCATACTACACACATTACAATATCTATAATTAAAGGTATTAAGAGCAATTATTCAAGTGCAGTTGGAACAGTCCAAGCTCCCCTTCACTAGTATGAGGGCAAACAGTGGCAGTTTCTGAAGAAGTCACATTTACTCCATCTGCATGCATATACTAACCATGTGTCCTCAAACTATTTTTATGGGGTTTTATGCAAGATTTATAAAAACATTAATTCACATATGCATAAAAAGCATGTTTGCTCATAATAACAAATTGGGAAGAATTAAAATTCTGATTGCCATCTAAATGACTAAGTGGAATACAAGTCAGCAATAAAAATGGCAAAAAGAACCCCACTGATTTAAAGCAATAATGTGACGAAATATCAAGAACATTTTGCTAAATGAAAGAAATGGATGTAGGTCTTTCATTAGATGTTATTTTGGAAAGGCTTATGATAGCACAAAATAGGTCAGTAAGTAATTGTCAAAAACAGGTGGTGGGGGGTTTTAAGGAGACATATAGGAGTTTTGGAGGAGCAGAAAATGCCTCATATTGTGATCACTGTAGAGTTTATATAACTATGCATAATTATTAAAACCTGATCAGTATTCTGTTTAACATTGGTGAGTTTTATTGTCTGAATTCTATTTTAATAATACTGATGCTTTAAAAGAATAAGATGCCTATATCTCTTGAGACTTCATTGTCAATGAAAATTTTTTAAGCTACAAGAATTTATCTTCTATTAATTAATAAGTTACATGTAATTTGACACATGCTATGGTAATGAGGCTATTTGCAAAACACAGAATATTCAGAAGCCATGGTAACCAAGCCAAATGCTGCTGAGAAGATACAGCAATAAAAATACTCACATGGTAATGGACTGGAACCTGGTAGGACTTCCTTAAAGCACTTTGCATTATCTATTCACTCTAATGTGTGCAAATGATAAATATATATAGCTAGTATATGTATTGTATATACACTCTATATACATATATATCCATTAATTCATGAATAAGCATGAAACTAATCAACATAAAATCATATGTCCTTTAAACAAAATATACTATAGTTTTATATAAGCTTTATTCATAATTAATTAAAACAGATACAATACAAGATGAAAAATGTGATAGTGAAAAATACTGTCACTGAACAGTGGTGGTATAGGCCTTGAATCCCAGCACTTGGGAGGCGGAGGCAGATGGATCTCTGAGTTCAAAGCCAGCATGATCTACAGAGTGAGTTCCAGGACAGAATCACTATCATTGCTATCACGCAACCACCAGATAGAATACTATTTAGCAACTTTAAAAGAACAGTTGACTGGGGATATAGCTCAGTGGTACAGTTCTTGACTGGCTTGCATGTCAAGCCTGTTGTTCATAGGAAATAAATTCATACTGCCTTGCCTGGAAAGTTTTGTTTTGAAGAGTTGCAAAATAATCACCTGTTCTATGCAGGTTTCAGAAGCCTGGCTATGTACACATTTTTATAAAAATTCGTTGAATTAAATTTTAAAATTTTATGATTTGTGTAAATTATAGCCTGCCTTAAATATTTATAAAAACATAAATACAAGTTAAAAAGAAAACTGGGATCTATCCGTACGCTTAGACTACTAAATGCCGTTTGTTTTCTGTGATACAGGGCTTGGATTGAGTAAGGGGATGCTTTTAGAATGCATTCCTTTTGAGAGTTCTTGTGAGATATCCTGCGGCAAATTCTAGGCTGAAATGAGTCTCTAGGCCATTAAAGGAAAAAAAAAAAAAAAAAAAAAAAAAACAAGCACCGACTTGACCAAAATATCACCATTTCCTCTTTTTTCCTCTTGTGCTTTTCAGTTTTCTCTAAGGGCAGACAGAATAGATATGTCATGTCAGGAGTTGGCAGTTTAAATGTCAAGTCCTTTCCACTTCTGAGAAGTTGGGTGTGTTTGGGGAGTCAGATATTTTGCCTAGGATTTCAGATTCTTAAGTGAAAATCATTATTATTATCATTATCAACAGAAGATACAAGAGCTACTCTTGGCTTCTATACATCTGCCATGGGCTGGACACCATGCAGTCTTTTCCAGTTCAGTGTTGCTGGGGAAACTCCTTCAGCCAATTGCCTTAATGGAGGTGATGTGTGATTCTCCTCTGTATGCTGTGAATATGTTTTATTGCTATTGGTTAATAAAGAAGCTGCTTTGGGCCTACAACAGGGCAGAATAGTATAAGGCAGGAATTTCAAGCAAAGATAGAGGAGAAAGTAGGTAGAGTCAAGGAGATACCATGAAGTTGCCAGAGAAGAAAGACACAAGCCAACAGTCAAAACCTTACTGGTAAACCACGAGCCTCATGGTAAAATATAAAATAATATAAATAGGTTAACTCAAGATGTAAGAGATAGTTAATAAGAAGCCTGAGCTAATAGGCCAAATAGTGTTTTAATTAATAGTTTCTGTGTGATTATTTTGGGTTTGAGTGGCCAGGAACAAAAGGGCAGCCTCTGCCTACACAGTGTTTCCATCTTGAATTTTCAGTATTCAGTCTTATTATCAAGAGACAATGTAAAAAGGATCAGAGTTCAGTTTCCAGCAGCCATATTAAAAAGCTCACAAATTAATATGTCTAGGTCCAGGAGATTTGAGGCCCCATTCTGACCTTCAAGGCCACACACATGTAACACACACATTTTTTAAATTAAATCTTTTTTTTAAAGAAAAGCAAGCTACGTTGAGTAAGATTATATGAATAAAGACGTAGTTTAATTTCTTCCCATTGTGTAAGCATGGGTCTCAGTTTCTTCATCAGTAAAATTAAAAGAAAAAAAATCCTTACTTTCAATGTTGTGGTCAAAATTAAATGCACTGAATTTCTCGCCTAATAAAGGTCTATAAAAAGTATTTGCTACATATAATTGCAGAATTCATTTTAAATACACGAAATGAAAACACAGGTGGCAATATGCCAAACACGGAATGGTGACCATGGTATACTGAGGTACAGGGGACTAGGTACGTTGACTGTGGGAAACATTTAAAGTATGAAAAATATGACTTTGTATTGTCATCATAGCCCCAAAATTATAGCCCATAGCTGTTGTCACTGATTATAGAACTCTAGGACAGTTCATTTTTCCTCATTCAGCTCTTAGGAGATGACGTTCAGTTGTCTCCTTATCTGCACTGTCTTCAGTTAGATGTCTGCAAATGCTTGCCTTCTAGTCTGTATTCATGTGTTTTTGTTTTAGTTTTGTTCTTATTTGTTTTCCATAATTTATGTATTCTTATTTTATATACATTGATGTTTTGCTTACATATATGTCTGTGTGAGGGTGTCAGATCTTGGAGTTACAGACAGTTGTTAGCTGTCATGTGGATTCTGGGAATTGAACCCCAGGTCACTGGAAGAGCAGTCAGTGCTCTTAACCACTGAGCCTACTTTCTATATGTGTGCTTTGCCTGTATGAATGTGTGTATTATAATTATTATTATAATTATTATAATTATTATTATTATTATTATTATTATTATTATGTACACCATTTAGGTGCTCTATAATTGTGGAGGTCAGAAGAAAGCATCTGAGCCCCTGGAACTGAATATTTTTCAACCACTATGAAGGTATTGGAAACCAAACCTTGGTCGTCTACAGGAGCAACAAGTGTTCTTAAGTGTTGAGCCATCTCTACAGCCCCTTCTTCTGTTTGTTTGTGGACTTCCTTTCTTCGTCCCTCCCTCCCCTCCTTCTTTCCTTCCTTTCTCTTTCTTTCCTTCTTTTTTTCTTAGCTGTTTTTTAAAAGACTTTACTCAAAATATTTGCTGTTTGTTGTGGATTTTATTGCTTTACTAGGTAAGGTTTTCTTTGTCTCCATGTTGGTTGGGATTCTATTCAACATATTGGATATGAGGATTTGTAGCTTTCATCAACTTACAGCATCATTTCTTTGATTGATTTTACTCTCCATTCTCTCTCTACTTATCAAAACTCTCAAATTACACAGAAGTGAATGCCTTTTGTTGTCCCTGGGGCTCTATGTTCACGCTCAGTCCTTTCTCTCTCTTCAGTTGCATTGTTTCAATTGCAGTGGTTATGTTAATCAGTTGTTAATTTCCTGCATTGAAATTTTACCTTTCATATACAGTTTTATTTTGGACTCCTTCACTCCTCTCATTAGGCTTTTATTGTTTAAGTCTTCAAGATGTTTATAATCTGTTTCAAGATTCCTGTTTGCCAACTGGGGTCTGTTTTTAGTAACAATTGTGTCACTTCGGTTACTTCAAATTTTCTATTTCTCCATAGGTTTTGTTTGTTTGCTGTTGTTTGTTGTTTGTTTCTGTTTTATGTTTTGTTTTTTACTTGATCCTGGAAATTGTGTTGGTTGAACACAGTTTTTTTCTTTAAGACTTTGTATGGAATTGTGGCAAACACTGAACTCACTTGTACATAAAAGTGAGCTTTTCAAAGTTGTTCTTACCAGATTTGTTGGGGCAGTCTGAGCACATCCTTGACTCCAGACTGAGTTTGTTTTTCTTGTGGGGTCTGACTGCCTAGTGTCTACATTGAACTCCTTGGAGCTTCAGCAAGAACTCTTCGTTGTGGTTGACCAGAACTCTCATATCTTCCTAACCTGTGCGGACTCTGGGTACTCTTCAGATTGTTTTTCTTTGGTTATTCTTGGCCCAGCTTCAACACCTCAGAGAAGTCTTACGTAATTTCCAGAGTTCTTTCTCCAGGTGCCTCTTCTCTTCTAGTGTTCTACCTCTCAGAATACAAACATCTCATACTAAAATTCCAGCCCCGTTCCCTTCTGTGCTCTGGTTCATACTGCCTCTCCCTGTGTTGTCTTCAGAAAGTGCATCCAGAAGATTTGAGGTTCCTTTTCCTAGTTTCCCTTAGTGTGGATGTGGGACTCCTTCACTGTCTACTGTTCAGTGTTCAGAGACCGCCACCACATAATTTTCAAAGAATTTTCCAATTGTTTACTGAGTGGGAAAATCTCATCACATTTATCCCATCATACCAGAAGCAAATATAACCTTACATGAAGTTAAAAATTTACGAATCTTTTCTTTTTAAGAAGCCAGTGAATCTCAAAGACATCTCAGTGCGGTGGTGGCGCACACCTTTAATCCCAGCACTCAGGAGGCAGAGGCAGGCGGATCTCTGTGAGTTCGAGACCAACCTGGTCTACAAGAGCTAGTTCCAGGACAGGCTCCAAAACCACAGAGAAACCCTGTCTCGAAAAACCAAAAAAAAAAAAAATATCTAATGTATAACAGCTTTTTGTTTTAAAACTTAGAACTTGAAACTTGGAGTCCTAATTCCAAAATTACTGATTTGAATGATCTGTGTAGTCATTTGACAGTGATCATTTGAAAAGGCTCTTTGTACTTGTCTTAGACAGCCAAAATTGAGTCACTGGCTTGTTATGTCCAATTCCTTAGCAACTAAAATTACATCTTAAATGAACTGGTATGCTTGTGCCATATGAGTATTTGTGTATTCACATAAACTAAGTATATATATCCATATAGAGATGCTTTACCTAGACCAATTGTTTTCAAACATTACTGCCACAGACACACTTTTCAAGCACCTTTTCCCACTTAATATGTGCCTAGCAAGCTCTAAGAAAAGAACAGAGTGCTGTTCAAGGGATTGAAAGTCATCAGAACCAGCTGCTTAACTGCTCATAATTGAGTAAAAGTCCACCTTTCATAGTTAAGCATTTTGATCATCTGTGTTTAATGTGAGCCAGAGAGGTCACTGCTACATCTTCCTACACAAAGAACATGCTTGCCATGCCAGGATTTAGGGTAAAGCTTACAGCTGTTTCCTCTGGCTTCCAGTTGCTTCAGTTTTTCACAACAAAGCCACAGGGAAAAAAAAACTATTGGTTGTTAGCCAAACACAACTAAATCAAGGATCAAATTATAAAAGCTTTGGGCCCTCAACCAGATTTTTTTTCCCTCCCTGGCTATACTTGCTAGGAATGAAAATATTAAAGAAGTAGATGCTTAAATAAATACCAGAGTTTGAATATATGAAAACTCATTGGTAGCCCCAATAATTCTGTGGGTCTAATTCTAGCTTCATTTTAATGGAAAAACAAATGTATTATACTTTGAATGTAGAATATTCCCCATAGGATCCTGTGTGGCAGGCATGTTCTCCAGCTGGTCATCCTGTCTTGGAAGATCATAGAGACTTTAGGAGGTAGGAATCAGCAGGGTATAATTAGTTAATTTTTTGTTGGTGTGGCAAAATGCTAAAGAAAAGATAGAGAGAGAAGGAAACTAAAGGAAAGAGGAGACTCTTTTGGAGTATAGTAATAAATAGTGTCTCTAGATAGGAAAGCAAAACCATAAAGAATCTGGCCAGCATGCTTCTGCACTCAGGAAACAGAAAGAGATTCAGGCTGGTGCCTGGTTCATATTCTCCTTTCCCCTTTGTAGTCATCCCAGGCTATATCCTATTTCCAGTTTCCATTAGTCTTTCCTCTCTGGAAACATCTACCAGTCATAGGAAGCATCGTCTCCTAGGGGCTTCACAATGCAGTCGATATGACGGTGACAATTAGTTCTCACAAGTGACCTGGAAAGGCACACCTTTCCCCTCCTTACTGCTCTCTACTTCCCTGTTTCACAGGTGAGCATCACAAGCCATTTACACCATCCTGCCACTATCCTTCTCTGCCTCACCACAGTCCAGGAACCATGGCCAGCCAGCAGGGACCAAAACCTCTGAAACCGCAAATCAAAATTAACCTTTATTTCATAAGCTGTTTCTCTCACATATATTTCAAAAGAACAAAAATTGGAATGCACAAGAGAAACCTAAAGACTTTGGCTCTTATGAGTTCTGTCCATTGGATATAAACAAAAACAATAATTAAACTATATTGGTTCTTGAAGAAGCCAATGAGGGTATCCCAAACCCAGAAGATTCTAACTGGAAGTGCTGGACATCCAATAAACACAATGTGAAAACCAATACAAGTAGGAGTCTTAAAATTTCATGATCCTATAAATTTGAATCTTATGGTCAAATGGCAGTATAAAATGTAGTCTATTCCAGCCAGGCATTTGTGGCACGTGCTTTTAATCTCAGCACCAAAGAGGCAGAGGCAGGTTTATCTCTGTGAGTTCAAGACCAGCCTGGTCTATAAGAGCTAGTTCCAAGACAGGCTCCAAAGCAACACAGAGAAACCCTATCTCAAAAAAACAAAATAATGAAGCAATTAAAAACAAAACAAAACAAAAAAGAAAAGAAAATGTAGTCTTTTTTCCATCTCTATTCAGTTTTGTGTTCAAGAGAACATTCAAGACCCAATGACTTATAAAGAAGCTAGAAATATTTTGTTTCATTTTTTTAAAGGCAAAACAGCTCAAAATCAGGTGGTTGTATCTTGGAGATACTTGGAGAATTACTTAGTTCTTCAATTTTGCATAGAAAACCTAACTTCTATTCCATTACCAAAAGAGAAAATAAAACACAGTGCCTGGATAAGCTAAGATAACAGCAGGGTCCTGATTGATAATTGAAGAGGAGTTAATACAACGACCATTTGTAAAGTTTTTGCAGGGATTAGAAGAGCAAACTATGTGACTAGAATTCTGAAGAAGTAGGGGAGGAAGCAGCTACCAGAACCACGCTCTTGACAGGTCCCTGGCAAGTGATCGTCCTCTAGGAAGAGGGATTCAACATCCCGCAGTTACCCAGAGAAATGACTATTCTGAGCTCATTCCCCTCTCAGCTCCTACTAACCATTCAGTGTGCCAACCTTCCAACCAATACTAATAGCAGTCAGAGGAGACAGTGAAGGGGAGAGAGAAGAAAACATGGGCATGGGTAGAAAAGGACATCTTCATGGTATAGAAATTAGACAGGGGTAATCTGAAGACTAGCTAGAACACCAAGCTAACATAGGTACATCTGGAGCAGCTCATTTCCTTTCCTTTCTGGTGTTTACTCCCGCTATCTCTTGGGCTTTGGCTCTGACTATTCTCCATATCTTCCCAGCCTCTAAAATCTGCCTCCATCTAATATGTGGCCGAGACTGGCTCCAGTTCTTACCATCCACTTTTACAATCCCCACCTGTCTTTGCAAATTGCCTTTCTTGATGAGTTATAATGTTTCTCACTTGGAGACGACTCTGTTCTTACACAAGCCCGTTTTTCTGCACTAGTATACATCTTAAATATATGATAATGTTGGACAAAATAATGGTAAGTGGCACCCTCACTAACAACTGCCTGTCATTTTGTGCATAAAAGGTATTGGTCATACTTTATACTCATTTCTATATCTGATTGTAGGTTAGGAATACTAGCATCAGCAAGCCACAAAGGATCATCAAAGTGAGAAAAGGAGAAGAAAGAAAAAAGGAAAAGTGTAAGAGGGAAATCCATAGGCCTGGATTGATGGTTATAATCCGAGAGAGGAGGTAAAGATGCAGAGTAGCAGGAGCAAGGCACAGGGATGCATTCCCATAATCCCAGCACCCAGGAGATAGAGACAGTATGATCCTGAGTTCTAGGTCAACCTTGCTCACATAGTAAGTCAGGTACCAGTCCATCTGAACTATACAATGAGATCCAGTCAGAGGAGGGGAGAGAGAGCAAAGGAGAGACAGAGAGAATGAGAGAAAGATCCAAAAGGACATTGCCAGCAAAGTTTTGATGTTCCAACTTCCAAACAAAGATAAAATTGTGTTCAGAATTATGTTAAGGGTATATAGAAATGGAGTTAGGGGAGAAGAGATGACACAAATGGAGTCAGTACTAAAACAGAGAAAAACTTCAGTTTCCTGAGAATTCATTTGTGCACATACCTCATTCTTTTTTTTTTTAAGTCACAACTTTTTTTTCTTATTTGTCTCCAAAATCACACATTAATAACACTACAATATAAATGTTACAAAGTTAAAAATTCCCCCAGTGTGTACAAATTTAAACACTTTAAAATTCAATCTCTTAAAAAAAATTCAATCTCTTTATAATTCAGATATATTTAACTAATTCTTTTGTATTTTATAAAAAGCCCACAGTTAAGACACTGATATTTTAAAAAGCAATTGTAAGACTCACATACCTCATTCTTAGGAGGAGAAATAACTAAGCTATGGTTCTGTCTTAATATGGTCCCTATTGCTTCCTATATTTAGTATTGCTGCCTATGCTGTGTGATCAAAGATTTACATGTATTAGTTCCCTTCCAAGGCTACTCATAGAAGTAGACAGTATAAAAGCTCGTTGCAAAAAGGAAAATAGAATCAGGAAAACCTGAGTTCAAATTCCAGGACTAAATAACACCAGCTTAATTTAAAGCCCTTACAAGCTTATTGTAGCTCCACATCAACCCACCATCCTTTCATCAACTTTAAGTATTTGATTCTTGCTTTCTGGCCAGTTCAAACTGAAGGGAAAATTGGGGATCAAAAGAAGAGAAAATGTGATTTCAAACTTGATCATATAGCGTATTCAAGCTGTCACCACAATTCATAGGTTCATTTAACAACCAGTTGTTAGAAGTTTTCTCACACGGTTGTTATGTTGCAATTAGATGACTTCACGGTACATATTAATTAGTCAACAGATGTTTGGGTCCTGGAAGTTCAAATCCATTTTTTGGTGACTCTGGTGGTTGGCTACAGGTCTTTGGAAATCAAAGGGAAAGGCTTTGGCTTCCCTCCATCCTCTTTTCAACCAGACTCTTGTCTCTCCATCTTTTCTTGATTCCAAGGTTAAATGTAAAGCCAAATGTTGAGGCCCCCACATTGCAGAATCCCCAAGATATTTTATTGCTCCTCCGTGTTCCCTCCACGTGCCCACATCTCCATGGTAAGCATGATTTCTCCCAGAACTGTAGAGGAATTCATATAGACATCCGACTTGTCTGTGATGAGTACCTTATCAGTGGCTTCCTAACAATGCAAAGTGCTACCCAGTTATCATTTTCAAGCTTCTTGAGATGATACCATGTGCTAAGAAACACCATCATCATCTTTTCACTGATCATCAGCCTAGGGTCACACAACTGGAAATCACAGAAAGAAAATGCACTGCTTCAAAGGCTTATACAGCAAGCAAAACCGAAACAAGGCAACCTAGCCTTTATGAGACTATCAGGACTTGGGTCCAGGCAAGACTCTTAAGATTTGACCATGCTTTTTAGGCCAGATACCATGTAAGATGAGTAACACAAGTGTATCCAGAGTTTAAAGAAGAGTGTTTTGATCCCACCAAATTCCTAGGGCATAATGATAAGCACATTAGTGGAGGAGCTCAAACATCTCATCTGTAGCTTTAGCCGTATTAGTGGTGGGCGAGGATGGTGTAACTAACGCTTTACTAAATCTTAGGAAAGTCACGTGAGAACTGATGAACAAATCATAGTACACCCATAAGTCCCTTAGTGACAGAAACTAAAATAAGGGGCTGATTAGGAAAAGGTTCCATGGAAGAATCTGAACCTTTTATTAGAATGGTTTTGATCCTCTGTTTTCATTTCTTCCCTGCTTTTATTTTCTTCTTACTCATTAACATGAATCACTACTATCTCCTTCTTGGTCCTAAACAAAATCGCCCATTGATAGCTATGTACCAAATAAGTGATTTACTATTAAAGAGAGATTAGAATAAAAAACATTCACATTTTAAGTGTGACCAATGATCATCATTTGAATTATATAAAAAGATGAGTTTTTTTTTCCCTAAGAACGTGTTTTGTGATGAGATTGTGGTTTTCTAAATAAAAAGAACACATAGTTGCTTAAGTCCTATCAATAATCACCTGGATGTGTGACTTATTAAAGTGTAGGAATATCTGAATAAGGAAGGGATGACTCAAAATGTTCTTATTCATAAACAGGTGATTTACTTGGAGATAAAGATGAAAGGGAAATATTTACTCTTTAAAATGGAGCCAAAATTCTGGTATTTCAACACTCACCATAATCCAGGGTTGGTACTAATATTTGAATATAAACAAGAAGGCCTTCCCACTGACCACTTCAGCATTGGAGAAATCTCTTAAACTACTGTTACGCCAGATTTGTGGCCACAGACTTGAAGAAGTCATCATACGTTACGGGCCACACAGTGTCAACAGTCAAGTGTTTACCCTTTCCTGTTTTTTCTCATAGTACCTGGAACTGGCTAATATCAAACTGGAATAGTACATGCTTCAAAATCCCAGGTCTAAATTCTAAGTTCTTGCTATACAAGAAAGTGAGTGGACCCCCCCCCCACACACACACACCACACATACACACGCACACTTACAATGCTTCCTATCTACTGGGGCCCTCACAATCTTGTTGGTGGCTACCAATAGCTCCACATCAACGCATCCCTCTCTCATCAACTTCCAATATTTGACCAGCTGCTACCTTCAGGCTCAAGCCATCTCTCTAGGAAAATCCCCTTAAAACAAGTAGCCATGGGTGGATGGGAGACACGTTAATTGTGCCACAGCACTAAGGCAAACGAAATTTAGTGTTAACAGATTACTTTGTGAGGAAAAAAACATACTCTGAACTTTTCTGGCTCTGGTTGGCTATGCTCCCTCTGACTCTGCTGTGTTCTTACTGATGACGGGTCTCAGCAACTGTGTTGAACAGGACCCTGTCACCTGTTGCAGCAGAGAGAGCCAATCCACTGTAACTTTCCTTCAGCTGCCTCAGAGAGGGGGGCACATGAGAGTCCCCGTTCAGACAGTGGGCTCCACCAGCTCTTCCTCGGACCACCCCTATCATTCCTTAATAATGACAAGAACATACATTTTCAAGTGACTAATAAATTTCTCATTTTGAATCACTGGACTATGAAAAGCTATGGTCAACGGTGTAGATTTTTTACTTATTTCTGACTCATGCCCTAATCAGGTCGATGCTGTTTTTAAATGTAAAAATAAAAAGTTTAATTAGCATGCACAGTATTTGGTTTAATTCTTTTTCGAGTAAGAGTTGTTTTGTTGACTCTTTGCCTCACCTCTTCTCTTCCATCCCTACGACCTTACCTGGTGCCCTTTCACCCAGAGATCCCATCCTCGCGCATGTCACCTGTCATCAATTCCCACCTCAATGATGCTAGTTCCCCTCCATTCTCTCTTTTCTCATATTATCACCTAGACTCACATTTACACATGTAAATATAAACACTGTAAAGCAGACTCTGGCTATGACAAAGAATAAGCAACAAGTTTCTTTCCGAGTCTCAGTGACTTCCCTTAATATAATTCTTGTTAATTCCATTTCATTCAACTACGAATTTTATTATGTCATTTTTCTTCACACATGGAATAACATTTCAGTGTTTGTCTACACTACACTCTTATCATCTATCATGGATTAGTTGGTGGCCGTTTACACAGTTCTATTTCCTGGCTATTGTGAATAACAGAGCCATGAGCATGCATGTGTGGGTATCTCTGTGGTAAGGACTTACAGTCCTTGGATTCATCTCGGGGTGTTATAAATGAATAATCCTATTTTTAATTTTCAGAGAAACCTTCATTTCAATTCCCATAATGACTATACTGGATTATACTCCCACCAGCTGTGAATAATGGTTCTTCATTGCCATATCTTTGCCAAAATTTGTTAGTATCTCTTTTCTTGATGATAGCCATACATATTGGAGTGAATGGAATACAAAGCAGTTTTAACTTTAATTTCTCTGATGGCTAAGGGTGTTCAAGCCTTCTAAAAGTACTTACTGTGCTTCTTATTTTGAGAATCATCTTGTTTTTTTTTAAATTATCCTTTTAAATTTCATTTTATATTATAACCACAGTTCTCCTGCCTACCCATCCTCCCACTCTTCTTTGCTTCCTCCCATTCCCAGTTCACTCTCTATCCACCCCTTTGCACAGGCAAGGACTCCCAAGACAAAGTCTGGCACATTAAGTTGGGGTAGGACCAAGCCCCTCCTCCTTATTTAAGGCTAAGCATGGCATCCCACCATAGGAAATTGACTCCAACAAGCTAGCTCATGCACCAGGGGTAGATCCTAATCTTACTGCCAAGGGCCCCTCAAATAGTTCAAGTTTTACCACTGCCTAAAGTCTTTTTCTTTTTTTGAAACGGGGTTTCTCTGCATAGCTTTGGAGCCTGTCCTGGCACTTACACTATAGACCAGGCTAACCTTGAACTCACAGAGATCCACCTGCCTCTGCCTCTCAAGTGCTAGGATTAAAAGCATTCACCACCACTGCCTAGCTAATCTGGAGTCTTTTTATTTACATATTATGGCTTCCAATATTGTATCTTAGTGGGATCTCTGTGTGTGTGTGTGTGTGTGTGTCTCTGTCTGTCTTTGTCTCTCTCTCTCTTGTGTGTGTGTGTGTGTGTGTGTGTGAGAGAGAGAGAGAGAGAGAGAGAGAGAGAGAGAGAGAGAGAGAGAGAGCCTTTTCTTTGATGTTTTTTTTTTCTTTTCAATTATGGTTTGTTTGCTTGCTTGAAAAAAAAAACTATATGTTTATTTCATTAGCCCATTTGTTGATTAGAAAATTTTTTGTATATTTATTTTTGCAGTTCCTTATATAGCCCAGATATTAAAGCACTTTCTGAAGTACCACTGTCATCAATTCTCTGATTGTGTATCATATTCTCTTATTGTGTAAGATGTCTGTTTGTTCTGCTGATTGCTTCCTATGCTGTGTAGAAACCTTCATTTCAGTTTTAATTCTTCGAGCTATTTTTTATGCTATTGGAGTCCCATCCAAAGAGTGTTGCCAATATTTATTTCTTTATGCATATTCCATATATTTTCCTCTAGCGATTTCAACATTTTCGGTGTTGAATTAAGGTTTTTAGATGCACTTTGGTGTAGGGTGAAAGATGCAGGTCTGTTTTCACTCACTGACCAGGGGGGTTTCTGTTTTAACAGCGTGATGTTGAATGTGCTGTCTTTCCAGTGTATCTAGTGGACAGCTTCAATTCCAAAATTATGTGAAACACTGGGGGTGAACACTGACCAAAGAAAGATAATAGACCAAAAAGGGCTAGCAGATAAATTTATCCTAGAGATAGCTGTGAAAACCTAATAATCCGTGCACTGTCCTTGGTTTTATAATACACAGACATAGACCATCATGGTAGTCAGTCAGTAGCTGTATTTGGGAAGACTTAGGTGTAGCCTTGCTGGTGGTAGGATGCTCCCAAAGGCAAGCTTCGAGAGTTTAAAGATGCATACCACTTCCAGTTGCTCTCTGCTTCATGCTTGCCATTCAAGATGTGAGCTCTCAGTTCGCTGCTCCATGGGTAATGTCTGATGCTGCCTGCCATGCCTCCACTCTTCCATCATGGATTCTTGTCCCTCTGGAACTATAAGCCAAAATAAACTCTTTCTTCCTTGGTTGTTCTGGTCTTGGTGTTTTATTACAACAGTAAAGTAGCTATTGCAACCACATAGTTGTGTTTCTTTTTTTAGTGAAAAGGAAATGTTGCCCTCTTTGTCCTGCGTGCTCCTAAAAGTGAGCTAACTTTCATAAAATGAAAGGACTTGCATGTACAATAGCTTTAAAAACAGTCATTTCATTTAAAGATAGTAAGTCTTAGACATATTTTCTGGAAGCTACATGAGTCTTTTAAATTGAAAACATCTCATCTTTACCTACTAATATTATGTGAGAAAGAAGTCTCAAAGATCAAATGAACCGGGACATTTTTAAGTAGTGGGAACTAACAGAGCCAGTTTTTTTTTTCTGATTTTTTCTCTCCTTTCTTTCTTTCTTTCTTTCTTTCATTCATTCTTTCTTTCTTCCTTTCTTTTTTCTGTCAGTAGGAACTTTGAACAGTAAAGTTCTTCTATAATTTTATTATATAGAAAATATTGTAACACTGATAGAATAGAAATTACCTCAGTATTCTAAAATGCATTTTAAATATAGCATTACTTAAAAAAAACTCATTGAAAAGTCTTATTTTCTTCATTTCATCTCAGACCTGCCTTCTGGACATTGGAACGTCTGGGAATATTAACATGTGACTGTCACGGTGTCTGTTTTCTAAAGAGCTCACCTTATAAAATGACATTCTTTTATCTTTGCTTTAGAGAGCAAGCTAAGACAAACTTGCACGAGGTGTTCCAGTCAGTAAACCACAGGATTAGGCTTCAATTCTAGTGTGTCTAATACACCTGGCAGACAGGAAACTCTCCATCCCCCAATTTATTTCTTCCAATGCTCTAGCACCATTTGACCTTAAATAATGGCATATACATATTTATGTCTTTGATAAATGACTGCAGATGTTGAGAAATATATGAGGGTCCAAACCAAATACATCAAAATAGAAACAAAAGTGTGCAGTGGAGATTTCTACATCCCTACCTTACACTCTTTCCTTTTCCTTATTAAGAGAAACTGGCTTAATTCAGGCGATTCAGGTGGCTTCCGGTTCTGCCCTGAAACTAAAGGTGTAGGTATCACCACTCTGTGACTCAGAGGTGTTACTCAAAGTTGCCAGGCAGTAATGCTCGCAAGCCCTTTAAAAGCTAAGCGTTGTGTGCCCTTCACCCTTTCGCCTTTGCCAGCCATCCTACTACATTATAAACTTAAAACTGGAGAATGAGCACTCATCTGACTTCCAGAAAATCACTTTTGAAGCTGAGAATCGCAGGAGGAGGAGATCAATGCAGAAACAGCAGCAACGTGTTTTGCAGCTGCTTGATCCATCACCCACTGCACTGGGTCCAAACAGTTTTTCCTGAGATTTCTATTCACAGAGAAAAGGGGCATAAGCTTGTTCGTTGATGAGAAAACATCTTTTTTTTTTCCCCCAGAGTCTTGCTACCTGGAATGGAATGCAATCCTTAATCACTTAGACAATTTTTAAAAAAAATAAAAATAAATGATCGAAAATGTTTCTGTCCATTTATGTGTATGTATGTGTGTATGTAACAATAATAATCAAAGAAAAAGAGGTTACCAACTTGAGAGTACGGGTATGGAAGGGGTTGGAGGGAAGAAAGAGGAGATAAAATTATATTATGTAATTCTATCTCTTTTTTATTAAATTTATTTATTTTAATTGTAATTCTATTTCAATTAGAATATAATTTAAAAAGCAAATGTCTGGGTTAGATGAGGTCCTCGCTGCTCTGGCCTTGTGAGTGCACACTCTTTTAATCAGAAATAAATTTTTATCTTGGCAAGTCACTTTTTAAAATGTTTTCTCTAGGTTAGATCTAAGACTAGTAATTTAGATTCTGCAGTTAAATTTTCCACTCTTCAGAAATTATTTGCATCTTTTTAGATGAGAAAAAAAATCTTAAATTAAAAGGTAACATCACAGAATTGGAACCCTAATGTAGAGCATGTTGGAAGAGTAACCTAGGCATGCTCTCAGTTCATAAGCTGTGGGTCAACTGGGTGTCCTATGTTTTGGGAGACTGAAAGGACATGTTATTTACTTCACTCTGTTTTTAATATGGAAGAGCAAGCAGTTGTTTCTTTGTGGTTTTCTATCACAGCCAATCTCCCCACAACTCTAGGAAAATACAGAAAGGACTAGAGAATTACATAGTATGTATTATTTTATACTTACAATTACTTAGGCATCTTGAATTCACTCTCATACAACTGAACAAAGTAATTGTTACTAGGCAGTTTAGAATAGGTTAGACTGGAGAGTTAAGAGCACTAGCTGTTCTAGAGGACCAGAGTTCAATTCCCAGCACACCCATGTTGGCTCATGGTTGACTCATGGGTTCTGATGTCCTCTTCAGGCCTCTGCAGGTACCATACATCTATACTATACACAAACATATTTACAGGCAGAACACCCATACACGTAAAATAAGAATAGAATTTATTTTACTTTATTTTTATTTTACTTTATTTTTTTAGTTTTGGTTGAGAATTGAAAGCTTTATTTGCATGGCTATTTCTAACCTGTGAGCTCTTTCAATTTCAATTTGAGCCATATGCACTAAGGAAATCCCTGTGTGTGTGTCTGTGTGTGTGTCTGTGTGTGTGTGTGTGTGTGTGTGTGTGTGTGTGTGTGTGTGAGAGAGAGAGAGAGAGAGAGAGAGAGAGAGAGAGAGAGAGAGAGAGAGAGAGAGAGAGAGAGAGCACTCTCATACTTACACTCACGGGCATCCATGCCTTTCACTCTTTGCTTTAATGCCATAATATTTAGGGAGTAGTTTCTGGATTCTTGGTGATCTTTCCAGTCCTGGCAAGAGCAGGGAAAAACATCTCTACTTTCACACAACTCACACTCTGGAGCGCCCCTGGCCTTCATTTGAGTCAGGCATTGTTGCAGACTTTCCTCCAATAAATACTTGTCTGAATGCATACTAATTTGAGGGGGGTTCCCTTTGTTTAAAAAGACGTGCTCCTCTTCCTGCCACCAAAGACCACAGATATCTGCCTTTCTTTTTGTCATGATTCTCTGTCATGTCTTGTTCTTTCTAGACTTTCCCTCCAATGCTCTTTTATTCCCCAAATAAGAGCTGCAGAGCTTCACTTGTAAGTCTGACAGATGATCTCACAGGCTTTGTTCAAAGGTTTCAGATGCCCAAATGCCAACAGCTGCTCTTGGGAAACCTGAGCCAGGAGCCTTTCAAGTGGACTGGTCCATCAATGCCTCTCTCCACTAGCAACTGGTTCAGGATGGCTATGGGTGAGACAGGCAGCCTGAGTTGAGCTTGGCCTTCATTTAGGATACATGACTGGGAGGCTGTTCTTATTGCAAAATATCATAGCTTCACCTAGAATGAATGCAATCCAGATGGGCCTCCTTGGGTTTTTTTAAAAATGAAATCCTTTGAAAAGAAACCCTTTGAGTAGGATTTAAGATCCACTCCACAGGCTGAAACTCATATGTGATCCTGAAAACCTGACCAATTGCCCATGGCAAGAGAGGTTCTATGGCCTATGGGAGAATCTATTACTGCTAATTTGCTAAATTGGCATGCCTTCAAACTGTCTTCTAATCTGAATGCTTATCCTTATACCCATAAATAGGTGCTATTCTCACATATCATGGGGAAAGTGTATTATTGCAGTGGGCAGTGGTTAACACAGAGACTCTCAATTAATCAAAGTATAAAGGATAGCTGATTATAGAAGCTCAGCTCTAACTGGACATGTATATCACACACACACACACACACAGAGAGAGAGAGAGAGAGAGAGAGAGAGAGAGAGAGAGAGAGGTATATAACAAACACACACACACAGAGAGAGAGAGAGAGAGAGAGAGAGAGAGAGGTATATAACACACACACAGAGAGAGAGAGAGAGAGAGAGAGAGAGAGAGAGAGAGAGAGAGAGAGAGGTATATAACACACACACACACACAGAGAGAGAGAGAGAGAGAGAGAGAGAGAGAGAGAGAGAGAGAGAGAACCAACGGCTTAGGAAACATTGAGAAAGAGGGAGCAGAAAGATTGCAAGAGCCTGAGGTTGGGAAGTAGAGCAAGAGAGTATTTCTGGATATGGCTGTTATCAAAGAAGCTATGGATGCCTCATAAGACTAAGCCAGTTAGTATCCCAACATGAATGGAGAGGGGTATTACCAAGCCTCACCCCTAGCTGATAGCACTTGACAATTGATGGTACCTGGTGGAGAGAGACTCAGGTGTCTTCAGGGATGTAGTCTGAAGGTTGCCCGTGCCCATACATATGGGCAGAGCTAGTTGAATACAATATGTTACAAAATAAATAGCAAAATAATGATGAGGATATGAAATTGCATAGGGAATTGCAAAGGGAATCTGGAAGAATGGGGTGGGATGAATATAAACAAAATATATTATATACATGTGTGAAATTCTCAAAAAAATAGGTAGATAAGATTAAAATTTTCTAAAGTAACCCACCATGCACCTCGACCACTGGAACTGTCACTGGCCAAATGGATCAGGTTTGGGAGGTTTCCAGGATATTCAACAACAAAAGGCAAAACAGCCATTTCTTTAAGGCTTATGATACTTGTCTTCAAATTATGGTAAAAATTGGAGCGTGCAACTCCACAAAAGAAGAGAAAGCCTATGAGGAGGAGTTTTGTGGATGGAACAGTCGTTAAGCAGTAGGCTGTAGCATCCTTACCTACCAGAGCCGTGAGGACTATTCATGGGCACAGGCTTCATTCTTCCCTCTGTCTGCTTCCTGTGTCTATTTCCCTCTGTCCTTGACTATAGATGCACAAGGTCGTGCCTTAACGTTCTCTCAGTGATGGACTAACTATATGTAACTCATTGTTAGGCAAATATACCCTTTTTCTCCAAATTCACTTTTGTTAGGTGTGCTGTTCCAGAAACAGGTGTGAAGCCAGAACACGGGTGGAATGTGGTGCGGAACTGGAGTCTAGCTCACTAATCCTACCCACCTCCCTGCAAGGCTGAGTTAATAGGCTAAGGCGGGCTTGGGAAAAGTGGTGCTCCCCATCCTCTACGACAGCCAGTTTTGATTCACCATCATTCCTAAATCCGATTGCTAGGAGTCAACTATATTTTAGGAGTAAACCTTAAGCCAACAAGCAAAGTATATTATACCTTGCTTGAAAAATGTATCTTTAGAATTTAAAGGTAAATTGAAAGTTTTTTGAAAAAAAAATGTCCAATTCTTTCTATTCTAAAAGACTGGAAGTCAATGGAAAGCTAAACAAAACTAAAGTTAACCAAAATTTTATTGTACAGTTCAGAAGTAGTCAAGGTTAGAATGTATCCTAAAGATATACTTAATAAATGACAAGCATTTCTCCTATGAAAATATTTTCTTAGAACTTGGAAGATGGGGCTGTGAAAGAAGAGTGCTTGTTCTTGCAAGCATTCAACCTGCGTTTGAATCCCAGCACCTACAGAAAAAGCTGGGCATGGCTCCACATACCTGTGACCCCAACATGAGGAGATATAGGAAGAACCAGAGAGCTAGCCCACAAATTACAAGCTTCTCGTTGAGTGAAAGATTCTGTCTCATTGCAATAAAGCTAGAGAGGGCTACAGAAGACACCAAATGTCCTGCTCTTGCCTGTGCTGGTGATCACACAGAAGTGGATCCGCCCATTCAGTCACATGCAGCGCACACACACGCACACACACACTTTGCAGTACATATTTTTTTCTTATCTTTATTTAATTATGTCCCTGATACTAAAGATTTTTACATAATTTGGTGTTCTACTGACAGAAAAGCCAAGCTAAAAGAATTTTTCTTGAATTATTGTAATTCTTAGTATACTTAATTAATTAAAATTCAGAAAAATGTGCCTCTTTTGAGACAGCAACAATTGAAATTGTCAAAGAACACTTTGAGTAATATTGAGATCCAGAAATTCATCATTATCTTATGTCGTGTTGAAATATTTTAATGTGATCACATGCAATAAATTATTATGGAAGATGTCATCCAGTATCTCAATTTTATCACAGAAGGCACAAGTACATTGTCATTGTGTCGTTTCTGTTTGAATTAATCAATCATACAATATTTGGGGTTCTATTTTATTTCTTTTCTTTTCACTGAAAATAGATTCTTTTCTCACATAATACATCTTGATTAAAGTTTGCAGTCTTTCCAGTTCTTCCTCATCTCCCCTCCCATCTGCATCCATTCCCTTTCTGTCTCTCATTAGAAAAGAACAGGCTTCTAAGAGACGGCAATAAAAAATAACAAGATTAAACAAAACTAGCACAGTGCTATTAGACAAGAAAAACCAATAGATGGAAAAAAGCCCAAGAGAAGGCCTAAGAATCAGAGGCCCACTCATTTGCACACTCAGGAATCTGATTAAGAACACTAAACTGGCTGGGAGGTTACATACTCCTTTAATCCAGTACTTGGGAGGCAAAGACAGGCAGATCTCTGTGAGTTCGAGGCCAGCCTGGTCTACAAAAGCTAGTTCCAGGACAGGCTCCAAAGCTACAGAGAAACCTAGTCTCGAAAACAAAACAAAGCAAAAACAAACAAACACTAAACTGGAAGCTGTAATATATACACAGAGGATCTGGTACACACCCGTGTAGGCCCTGTGCCTGCTGCTTCAGTCTCTGTGAGTTCATATGAGCTTTGTTCACGTTGATGTAGAGAAATTTTTTTTTCTGGGTGTCCTCCATCCCCTCTGATCCTTACACTCTTTCAGCCTCCTCTTCTAAGAGGTTCCCTAAGCTCTGAGGGGAAGGAGTTCATGGAGACAATCCATTTAGGGCTAATTTTTCAGAGGTCTCTTATTTCTGTATCGTGTCTGGCTGTGGGTCTCTGTATTTTTCCTCCTCTGCTGCAGAAGGAAGCGCCTTTAATGGTGGCTGAACAAGGCACTGATCTATGAGTATAGCAGAATGTCATTAGGAGTCATTTTATCACTACATTTTGCTCTTCTTTGTTCAGACTAGCATTATTTAGCCTTACCCTAGGTTGCTGGGATATCTATTCTCTGATTCTTTCTCACCCGGGCTGTATCAGGTGGGGGTTCCATCTCACAGAGTGGGCCTTAAATCAAATTATGTATTAGTTTGTTATGCCCACAAACTTTGTGCTACCAGTGCCCTAGCATATCTTTCAGTCAGGGGCACCAGTGTGTATCAATGGATTTGTGGCTGGCATGGCGCTTATATTTCTCTTTTGGTAGCATGCAGAGTACTTTCCTGTACTGAAGATACTAAATTGCAGGGGTGATGGCTCTATGGGGGGGGAGCATCAGCTGGACTTCTCCATATTACATGAATAGTATAGGTGTTGTCTTCAGCAATGGGGTCTTACTTGTCAGTTTGTGGGGAGCAACCTATTGTCTTGGCAACAGCCTGGGTTGTTTGGAGTTTCCTAAGGGACTGCTTTGGCCAATAACTCAATTATATGTAACCCAATCCTAGGTATAGGAAGCAAGCTTCATTTGGTGACAAACGATGACTAAATGAGGCACTGTCTCCCCGCTAATATTTAGTGATTTCATATATATTTTAGCCTTCACATAGGTAGATATTTTAGGATGTTCCTACTGTATTAGGTTTCCATAGTACCCTTCAAATGCCCCTTATTTTTAGCCATCTCTCTGCTTGTTCACTCCCTCTCCCAACCACATCCACTTCTGTTTCCCCACCCATCCAAAACCACCCATTTGATTGCCCTTTCCTAACAAGACCTATGCATCCTCTAGTCCCTTTCTCTATACCAAACCTCCATAGTTCTATGTATTGTAGTTTATCATTGGCTTAGCAGCTAATATCTGCTTTTAAGTGAATACATACCATATTTCCATATTTTTCTCTCTGGGTCTGGGATACCTCAGTCAGGATGATTTTTTTCTAGTTCCATCCATTTGCCTGCAAATTTCATGATGTCATTTTTTAATGGTTGAGAAATACATCATTGTGAAAGGTACCCCATTTTCTTTATCTAGTCTTCTGTTGAGGTACATCTAGGTTGTTTCCACTTTCTGGCTATTATAAATACAGCAGCAGTGAGCATGGTTGAGCAAGTGTCTTTGTGGTGGGATGCATTGTCCTTTGGTTATATGCCCTACAGTATAGCTGGAGTTTGAGGTAGATTAATTCCCATCTGCAGAAGAAACTGTGCACTCATTTGCATAATTGCTGCACAAGTTGAATTCCTATTAGCAATATTTCTTAAGACTGTGTTTTACTTCACTCTTCTATTGAATTTCATGTCTTGTTTACATTTAATTTAGTCCCTTCAACAGTGTTTTGTCAGTATCTCCAGCCTATAGATGAAGGACTGAAACATCAAACTTAAGTGGTCTATCAAGATACCCTCATTTGTCCAGGTGGTGGTGGCACACACCTTTAATCCCAGCACTTGGTAGGCAGAGGCAGGCAGATCTCTGTGAGTTCGAGGCCAGCCTAGTCTACAAGAGCACGTTCCAGGAGAGTCTCCAAAGCCACGGAGACACCATCTTGAAAAATAAAACAAAATGTAGGAGGAGAGAGCTGCTTATTGGTTCCCGGCTGCTTAGCCCCGAAATAATCACACAAAAACTATATTAATGAAATCACTGGTTGGACCATTAGCTCTAGCTTCTTATTGTCTAACTCTTACATATTAATTTAACCCATTTCTATTCATCTATGTATGGCCACATGGCTGTGGCTTACTGGCTAAAGTTCCGGAATCTGTCTCTGGTGGGGCTACATGGTGTCTCTCTGACTCCGTCCTTCTTTCTTCCAGCATTCAGTTTAGGTTTTCCTGCCTACCTCTATTTTACTCTATCAGGCCAAGCCAGTTTTCTTTATTCATTGATGGTAATCACAGCATACATAGGGGAATCCCATATCACAAAAATAACAACAACAAAAACGATACCCTCATTTGGCCAGTTCATGAAGCAACATTCACTGTTTCGAAGTTTATCCCCAAGCCATTTCTAAGGAATCATTAGGAATATTATTTCAGTGACAGACATAAACTATGAACTTCATATGGTACAATGCTTCCATGTTATAGCTCTCATCCATTTTACAGTCGTTTCTTTATCTACTACGTTTGTGCTGTTGTTGAAGAAGATTGTTATGAGTAATCTTTTAACTGTTTCAGTAAAGTTTTGTGTCCTCCACCTCCTTTTTGAGAATGTATTAAATTTTATTAAGTATTTTTACCATTAGAAAGTAAGGCATATGACATGTGGTGGCTCAAGCCTGTAGTTCTAGAACTTTGGGAGATGACACAGGAGACTTCTGGGTTCCCTGGCCACATAGAGAGATTCTATCTTTTAAAAAAGAAAGTTAGAAAACAGCTTGGTATTGGCATAAAAACAGAGAAGTTGACCAATGGAATCGAATAGAAGACCCTGACATTAACCCACAAACCTATGAACACCTGATTCTCGATAAAGGAGCTAAAAGTATACAATGGAAAAAAGAGAGCATCTTCAACAAATTGTGCTGGCAAAACTGGATGTCAACCTGTAGAAGAATGAAAATAGATCCATATCTATCATCATGCACAAAACTCAAGTCCAAATGGATTAAAGACCTCAATATCAGTCCGAACACACTGAACCTGATAGAAGAGAAAGTGGGAAGTACTCTACAACACATGGGCACAGGAGACCACTTCTTACGTACAACCCAAGCAGCACAGACATTAAGGACCTCATTGAATAAATAGGACCTCCTGAGACTGAGAAGCTTCTGTAAAGCAAAGGACACTGTCGCTAAGACACAAAGGCAACCCACTAACTGGGAGAAGATCTTCACCAACCCCGCAACTGACAAAGGTCTGATCTCCAAAATATATAAAGATCTCAAGAAACTAGACCGTTAAAAGGCTAACCAACCCAATTATAAAATGGGGCATTGAGCTGAACAGAGAATTCTCAACAGAAGAACTTCAAATGGCCAAAAGACACGTAAGGTCGTGCTCAACTTCCTTAGCGATCAGGGAAATGCAAATCAAGACAACTTTAAGATACCATCTTACACCTGTCAGAATGGCTAAAATAAAAAGCACCAATGATAGCCTTTGTTGGAGAGGTTGTGAAGAAAGGGGTACACTCATCCATTGCTGGTGGGAATGCAAACTTGTGCAACCACTTTGGAAAGCAGTATGGCGGTTTCTCAGGAAATTCGGGATCAACTTACCCCTGGACCCAGCAATACCACTCTTGGGAATATACCCAAGAGAGGCCTTATCATACAACAAAAGTATATGCTCTACGATGTTAATAGCAGCATTGTTTGTGATAGCCAGAACCTGGAAACAACCTAGATGCCCTTCAATGGAAGAATGGATGAAGAAAGTATGGAATATATACATATTAGAGTACTACTCAGCAGTAAGAAACAAGGACTTCTTGAATTTTGCATACAAATGGATGGAAATAGAAAACACTATCCTGAGTGAGGTAAGCCAGACCCAAAAAGAGGAACATGGGATGTACTCACTCATATTTGGTTTCTAGCCATAAACCAAGGACATTGAGCCTATAATTAGTGATCCTAGAGAAGCTAAATAAGGAGAACCCAAAGAAAAACATATAGGCATCCTCCTGAATATTAACCTTCAGCAAGCCATGAAAGGAGACAGAGACAGAGACCCACATTGGAGCACAGGACTGAAATCTCAAGGACCAAATCAGGAGCAGAAGGAGAGAGAGCACGAGCAAGGAACTCAGGACCGCAAGGGGTGCACCCACACTGAGACAATGGGGAGGTTCTATCGGGAACTCGCCAAGGCCAGCTGGCCTGGGTCTGGAAAAGCCTGGGATAAAACCGGACTCTCTGAACATAGCGGACAATGTGGACTACTGAGAACTCAAGAACAATGGCAATGGGTTTTTGATCCTACTGCACGCACTGGCTTTGTGGGAGCCTAGGCAGTTTGGATGCTCAACTTACTAGACCTGGATGGAGGTGGGGGTTCCTTGGACTTCCCACAGGACAGGGAACCCTGATTGCTTTTCGGGCTGAGCAGGGGGGGGGGGGACTTAATTGGGGTAGGGGGAGGGAAATGGGAGGCGGTGGCGGGGAAGAGACAGAAATCTTTAATAAATAAATAAATTTTAAAAAAAAGAAAATTACCAGTTGAAAACCTTAAAAAAAATAAAAAAATAAAAAAGAAAGTTATATTCATTTTATTATCTGTGCCTCTTTCAGGAACAATCTATATGCTAATGTAAAGAAAATCAGCACCATGCTTCGTACATGTGACATGTAAATACATCTAAGAGGAGAATGCCTTACATGCACCAGAGAGGAAGTTGCCTTCTGCTGCAGGCTTCCTTCTGACTTCTGGCAGTTCCCAGGCTTGCAGCACTCACTCCAGTCACATGTGGCTTTCTCCCAGTGGTTGGGTATGTGTCCACACTTGTGTTTCCCAGTAGGACTCCAACCATGTCAGATTGGGTACTCACACTCTCCATTGAATCCCATCTTAGCTAACCCCATTTCCAAAGACCCTGTTTCCAAATGATTCTTTCTATTAGTTTCCATTTCTTTCTTGAATTGAGATGAAATGTATACATTTTTAGATTCATCTTTTACAATGTATTGATATGTTTCATAGACAGCTGCTTCTTATCCTTTGCTAAACATATATCACTATATTTTCATGTATGTGATACATCATTTTATAAGCATGAGACAAGTGGAGTAAGAAGCTCCCCTCCTTTTCTGTCTCCATTCAGGAAAAGGTAGGTCTCACACAGCATCATAAAATATAGCATATCAAGTTGCAGTAAGACTAAGTACTTCCCATGTATTAAGACTGTGTAAGGTGACCCAATATGAGAAGTAGGATCCCAAAAGACAGTAAAAAATAAAAAAAAAGCCAGAGACAGCCCCTGTTCCCACTGTTAGGAGTCCCATAAAGAAGATCATGCTACATGACTGTGACACATATGCAGAGTGTCCAGGTCAGTCATATGTGGGCTCCCTGGTTGTCTGTTCAGTTTCTGTGGGCTGCTATGAGACCTGGTTATTTGACTGACTGAGCCTTCCTGTGGTTTCCTCAACCCTTCTGGCTCCTACAGTGCTTCTCGGCAGCAGCAGATTCCCGAACTCTGCCTCATGTTTGGCTCTGGATCTCTTCATCTGCTTCCATCAGTTGCTGGATGGCACCTTTCTAATGAAAATTGGGTCAGGCACCAATCTGGTCAGAGGAGAAGGCGAGTTCCACCATTGCTTGGAATCTAAGCTGGAGTCATCCTGGTTGACTCCTGGGAGATTTCCACAGGCATGGTATTATAACCTCAACCTTCAAACTTCCTGGTCTCCCATCCCACGAAAACTGTGTGTAGTCTAAGGAAAGAAGACATCAGTGTGGTCTGAAGAAGTTACTTTCATTCATATTATTATCCAGTCATTGACTTCTAGCGCTGGGAACTGTGGGAGGACAAATATCTGTGGCTTTAGGTTTGAGGTCATTCATTGCATCTGATCTAGTTGATATATTACCTCTGATTCCAAGGTTCTCACTTGGGGCAGTAGAAGAAATGACATAGTAGGACAGTCAACTTGACCTAGGGCCAACCGGAGAAATTTTGAGATTATCCCAGTGCTGGTCCAACTCCAGACTTTAGACATTGTCATTTAGGAGGATGCCCAGATGTCACATCCCTGTGTGGCTAGAAGGAGTAGCTAGGCTTGGAATTGTTTCAGTGACATTGTCTGGTCTTTTTCAAGTCTAATGCATAAAATACTTGAATATAGGGGAATTGAGGAAAAATTATAATCTGCCCAGGAGAAACTTAGAAAAGACTGAGCGCTCTGTGAGAGCTTGAAGATTACAAGGCAAATGCTAGCAGAACACCTGGTTCAATCGCCTTGCTTTCCGGGCCTTGCCAAATCATCACCTCTACAGGAAGAAACACTCCGGAAATGTGCGAATTTGGGAACTATTATATCAAATAGCAGGCCAATTTACCTCTGTGCTCTGGCAGAATAAAAAAATCAAAAAGACCAGCAGGAATTCAAAGGGCCCCCTTCCTACAAAATTCATTCCGGCATCCATGAAATGTTTATTGGGTAATTTCTTCTAGGCCATTCAACAGGCAGTCACTCTGCAAACACAGATGAAGTACATGCCGCTTACCAGGCATCTTGCTAGAAATTTGAAATTTTTAGTAAGCCGAATTGAGTGTCATATTGTCTTTCATGGGGTGTGGGAAGGGGACACTCTGTAATGAGAAATAGATCAGACATATGGTAAGAAATGTGGAGGTGGGACGATAGTATGTGTGTTTGGACAGAGAAAGCCTTGCTGAAAATAAATTTAAGCAAAGCCTCCAGTGGGGAAAGCAAGGACCATGGGCGTAAGCTTAATAAGCTTCCAGTCAAAGGCGGCATGCATCAGAGCAATGGCCACATCAGTCAGTGAATCTAGTTCATGCCTCCCTCCCAGAACGCTACCATCTGATTACAGAACAAATGCCCTAGTTCATAGTCAGTTCCGAGTAGAAAACAGCCTGTATCTATGAAACCCCAGTGTTTCGAGGAACAGCAGGGTCTATGGGCAAGACCCTTTACCCATTTTAGCAGCAGAGAGAGCAAAGGGAGACTTTTTCATGCAAGCACCCCAAAGTCAAAATTAAGCCATTATAGGACTTTACAGTCCAAAGGGCGCATTCCTCAGTGAGTAGCTCCAGGGAGGAACAGGACCAGGGCAGCAAAAGCCACTGAGCTCCTTTGCAAATTGTGATGCGATTTCCCTTTTATCACTTTTGGACCAGTCCTCTTACCAATTAGGGATCACAGCTGCTAAGAATAAAGTGGTGTCTGTTCAGCTGGCAGAAGGCACAATGGCCCACTCATGCCATCAATGGCAGCCATTGTTCAGAAAATATTGCCATTGAGATTTTTAAATGCTAATGGAATTAATTTCTCTTTCAGAGTTGATTGTCACCCAGCTTCTTCTTGTTTGGAAAAAAAAAGAACATGGGAGGAGGGGTTTTATTTTCATTGAATAAGACCAAAAACATCGTACAAAGAAAAAATACAGACTCAGAATTTTAAAACAACCTAGAACTTTTGATATTACTTATTTACCCAACTCACTGGTAGAGGGAATGCAGACCCCTACAGGCTGAGCCTCTTAGCATCATAAACACTGTGATTTTCATGATACAGTCAGAGCCAATCCCTTCCATTCCCACCCAGAATTGTTTCCAGAGGGCTGCACCAACAGAAATGCTTCTGCTTGAGAGATCTATAATTCTCCACTAGATTTCCTTTACCATGAACGGGTGTCAAATGAATAGCACCCATGAGGTATTGTTTTCTTGAGGGCTCAACTAAAAGCCTCAGATATGCTTCAGGTAGCTTTCCTCTGGTCAAATCAATGTTACCTTTCTACACTCCAAGGAAGATCTTTAAACATTGGACAGTCTGGGACTAGCGAAGACCAGCATGTCCTTTGGCTCTGTAGACTTTGTATCTCAAGATGCAAAGATTCATGAGCTCATCTCCTTTAGGCTGCTCTTAATGCAGTCCAATAGAGAGGGTGGCAAAAAAGGCATTTATTTCTCATGGTTGGCCACAGGGAAGTGTCTTTTTGCACAAAGAGAGAAAAAGTTCCATTATCAAGGTGGAAGTCAGTTTGGACCTGGGTAAAGGCCCTCTTCAATTTCAGTTCATTCACATGCCCTTATTTGATAGAAAGAGGGAGACTAGCTCTAGGCTCCATCACTAAATATTACCACATTGGGAAAGACTTCAGTGTGTGTGTGTGTGTGTGTGTGTGTGTGTGTGTGTGTGTGTGTATGGTATATGCATTTATGTGTAACTAACCACACCCATATGCATGCATACAAAGACCAGAAGAGGACATTGGGTACCCCCTCTTGCTCTCTGCCTTATTCCATTGGCAAGGGATCTCTCAATGGGAACAACATGGGCACAAAATTTTGGGGGGGGTGTCTTTGCATTTGATTAAGGTCTTTCCTCTCACCTCAGGTGGTCTTAGATTTGGGGTGTGTAAGATATTAGAAAGCCTAACAGCTCCCAGTGCATCCTTAAGCTTGTGGTCTTTGGCTTCCTGTCTTTTGAAGTCAAAGAATAGGATTTACAGAGCACAGAGGCTGGGTTATGGGAAGAAGTTTATTAGAGATTCATAGGAGCTATGGTAAGAGAGAAGGCAGAGTTTCTGTAGAGCAGAAGGAAGTCTCTGTGGACAAGGTTTTTTTGAGTGGCTACCAGGGGGCCTTTTTAAAGGAATTATGCCAGAAACTGGGGTGAGGTATGAGGAGGAAGGAAATAAGCTGGCTAGTCCAGCACGCCCAACCATAAGATGCCTCGGTTTCAGTCACATTCTCACTTAAAGCTTTCAGGCCAGAGATAAGAAACCAGGAAAAGAAACTCTTCTGGCATTCCTGCCCTCCAGCAAGGGCATTCTGAGTTCCGCCTCGCTGGGGTCCCTGACCTACCTGACCACTTTCTGTCAGCAGCTCCCATCAACATAACATAGTCCTGAACAAGTAGTGTCATTTGCTCATTCTAGAATCATTCTAAGTGTTCAAGATCATTTTCCTCAGAAATAGCAGTAACTGAGCCACAGGAAAGCAACCCCAGTGTCTGAGGCCAGGAGGAGAGGGTTTGAGGATTTGGAGTTCAAGCCATCTCTGCTAATTGTGAAAGCTCCGGCATGAAGACCACCTATATATAGATGAACTCAACCGAGCCGCGGGGATGAGGCAGAACTAACTACACCGGCTTATATGAGACCATACACTTGCAGTGATGTCCGTCTTACATCCTCAGCAATAGAAATTGTCTCTTAAGGCAGGACACCTTATCTCCTACCACAAATTCCAGAAGCATCAAAAGCAATAACTGAAATCATATCACTGGGTCAATCGGCCTGTGAATTTGACAACTTAATCAAGAGATACATGGTCTCCACTATCATTTTTGTCTAGGGCCAAGCAATTTCGAGATGATAAACTCAGATACATAAAGTTTACCTGAGGCTCATAGGAAGAATCCCAGAGACTGACCCTCTTTCAGACTTAAACACTTTTCTTCCTGTTGTTTAGATTGCAAGTGAACATAAAAAAAAAGAAAGAAAAAATAAAAGGCTGAAAACCTAACCAAAAAGAAAAAAAGAAAAAAAAAACCTTTCTAATTCAATAAATTCTCTAGAACACCATCTATCCCCGTAGAAACTGCAGGAGTCCAGGTTTCCTGGATTTATTCTTGTCTTCCTTTGAAGGTGATACTGGGGCCTTAAATGCAAACACAGACTAAAATTAACCTCCCAGGTAGCTGTGACTTCAGTTACTGAGATGTTTGCTTCAGCCCTTGCCTGACAAATTTACAACCGCACTCCCATTCCCAGGTAATAACCCCAATCCTACCCCACGGCAACCTTGAAATGTTATTTTGATTACGTCTTAGACAGAAGAGGTGTGCTCTGGGAGACGAATCAACCCTCACATGTGATTTTATGGGAACTGGCTTTCTCTGGGAGCCTGCAGTAAGACCATCAAGGTAGGAACATCTCAAATGAAAAGAGGAAAAATCTAACAATAGCTGAAGCCAGAGGCCAAGGTCAGAAAGTGATCAATAGTTGAACTTCTTTTCAATTAACTGCCTGGAAAACCAAAGTTCAGCATCAACCTCTCTCAAATATGAAAGAGTATTCCTAAGCATCATTAAAGCAATTCAATGTTATTTGTCATTGTATTGTTTTGTGTGCCTGTGTGTGTAGTTTATGCATGTGTGTGTGACTGATCACATTCATATGTATGCACACAATGGTAAGAAGGGGACATTGGGTGTGTTTTATCACTCGCTGCTACCTTATTCCCTTGAGATAGGCAAGGTCGCTCACTGAACCCACAAGTCACCATTTGGGCTAGGCTGACCAGCCATTGAACTCTCAATATTCTTCTGTCCATGCTTCCAAACATTAAGAACACAAATGTGACCATACCTAGAATTCATATGATTACTAAGCATTCAAATTAAGCCCTCATACTTACACTTAATGAGCCGTCTCCCTAACCTCTCGTTCTATTTGTCAAGGTTTCTTTTCTGTTGTTTTATGTAGGCCATCTGCCTGAGAACATGGAGTGGGCTTTACTGGGCGTGAACACTCATGTGGCTCACACATAGGCAGCATATGTATCATGTTTACCCCACCACAGTGCAGAGTTACATGTTCATTTCTTTAACACCAGACTGCAAAACATCAGGGTCTGTATTATTTTTACTCAACACAAGGTCCTCCATGTCTCCTTATTTTAGCCATACCCTAGAATGTAGCTGAAAAGATAATATCCCATTTAGAAGCAAGATAACCAATACCCCACAAATTACATTATTGGCATTATATATTAGTTAATTTTTGTACCTGTGATTATAACATCTGACTTAAACAAACTGGAAGAAGGAAGGATTTATCTGAGCTCACAGTTTCATAGGGTTCAGACAATGGCTGCTTATCACCACTAGTCCGGGCAGAAGATCATTATGGTGTGACTGTCTGTGGAGTAGACACCTCTTCCCTAGCAGCAAACAGAGTATGGGGTTGCCCACACTGGACTGACTTTTCTCCTTTTTTCTACTTCATTTCATTGGGGCCCCAGACACTATCACATCCTGTCTGTCTGGGAAGATAATTATAGACACCCCAGCAGTGCGCTCTGTTAACCTCCTAGGTGCATCTAAATTCAATCAAGTTGAGAGAATTAACCGTCACACACGATGAATGCAAACATACACAAAGCAATGCTTTAGGCTGAACACACCTTATACTCCACACAGCTTTTACTTTCTTTCTTCCACTTTCCCTTCCTTCTCTTATCTCCCCTAGTAGTCAATAACTATTAAACTCATTCAATTAGCTCAAGCTGACAGTAGAATCACTCACTGACAAGCAAATCTGGGCCCACACTCCTGTTTCAGTAATCCTAAAGTAATAATTTCACAACCTTCTCAAAAACCCATTATCTTAGCTAACAGAGATATCTTTTGTTGGTCTTATTCTGAGTGAGTTTTTAGTCCAGTTAGATAATTATTGGTTACCCCAAAGATTTGAGTGCCACTATTGCCCACTGTGGATATGTTGCCATTCCAGTCATTGTTTCGGTTTATAGGGTTCACAGCAAGGCAGTTATACCAGTTGCTTCTCTACCTTGGCAACTTGCATAGCACCATCAGATACTGTGATGGCTCATCCTCAGGGAAAGGGCACCCAGGCTGGTGAATTCCCTCTTGAACCCTCAAAGTCCTATGTTCAAAGTTTGTAGTGTCTTTAGCAATAATCTATTAACTTCAGGTTCTGGGAAGAGCAATGATGTATAGAAGAAAAGTGAGTTAAGTAAAGACCTGAACATATAGTTGCATATAGAACAGCTCACTGGGGCCTTTGAAGAGGCAGGGCCAGAAAGGGTGGCATAGGTCTAAATTTACAGTATTAAAGAGTCAGAAACAGAAAGCTTATTCAAGGCATGCTTGGTCTATACATAGAGTCCAGACCAGCCGGTGGTACATAGAAAGACCATGCTTCAAATAACAAGAGGCAAAAAGAGACAGGAGCGTCACTCTTTTTCTTCAGCAAGCCCATCATTCCCACAATACAGCTGTTGTTTCTTGCTTAAAGTAAAAATGAAGTCTTAACTCTAGTCCTTAAATACATGACCCCAAGCAAGCGTCTGACCTCTCCACTGAGGAAATAAAGATGCATAGCCAGCCAGCTGCTGTATTGCAAGATTTGAATGGGTCTTGTGTCTGAAGGCAACAAGAATTTTGTGATTAATGTTATTAGATTAGCAAGGGCCAGAAGTTTTCATACATGGAGGAGAAAATGGAACAGGAGGAGAAGACAGGGGAAGTCATATAGCTTAGGAAACATCAAACACGTAGTTAAAAATCAGGTACTAATTTTGATATTTCGTTCCTTCTGTAAGGTAGAAACATTGGTCTTCTGCAGAGAATGCAGAAGCCAAAGCTTCTTTTTGCAGGATGTTAACCTGTGTTGTGTGAATGAGAAAAGGAAAGAGAGACAAAGAGAGATAGAAAGAGACAGACAGGCAGAGAGCAACAGAAAAGAAGAAAGGGAGTTAGGTAGAAGGATGACTGACAGGGTGACTGTGGTCAATACTAGCCGAATAAAATTTGAAGATTTCAACATTTATAAAGAGTAATATTAGTGGTTATTAGGTTAAATGAATAGAAATAAGCTGGACTTACTGAATGCATATGATGGCAGAAACATTTCAGCCCAGAGAGAAACATCTCTCTGTCTCGCGCGCGCGCGCACACACACACACACACACGCACACACACACACACACACACACACACAAAGAAATAGATAAATTTTTTGTAGAAAAAAAATAATAGAGTATGAGAAAAATGTTTCCACAATTGCTTTCACAAGATGGTCCATGGAGCAGTTTTCTCAGATACATCTTTAAAATCCTCCAGGAAGAAAAAAAAATGTAGCTAAATTTTTTATTATCACTTACTAAGTAACAGAGCATTAAATACTTTACCAGAGCACATGCATCCGGTTCTGTTCAGTCTCTTGGTCCCTTGTGGCTTTGCTCATTTCTTTGTTTCCTTTAAGACAAGGCCTTAAGTAGTCCAGGCTGACATAGAACTCACAATCCTCCCACGGCATCCCTGCAGCAGGCTTTCTTCTGGACCACCAAGCAGCTCCTAAATCATGACCTAGAGACGCTGTTAGTTATGAATTCTCTGTCTTATCTTGTGCTTGTTCCACTAGTTCTTACAACCTGATTTAATCTGTTTCTCTTTATCGATGTTTTGCCTTTTGCCTTTCTGTCCTTCTGTATGTCCTATCCCATGTCTCCCTGACTGGCAGCTGCCTGGTTGGGTGACCCCAGATGTCTCTTTCTCTCTCGTTCTCTCTCCTCTCCTCCCCCCCCCCCCCAGGCACATGTATCTAGATTCTGCCTCCTACTTATTCTCTCTGCCCACCAGCCCCACCTGTCCCTCTACTGCCTAGCCATAGGCCGTTCAGCATTTTATTAGACCAACCAGGTGCCTTGGCAGGCACAACAACACAGCTTCACATTGTTAAACAAATGCAACGTGACGAAATGCAGTGACTCTTTGCCTAGTTAAGCAAATGCAGCACATCTTTACATAGTTAAAATAATATTCCACAATGCAGCCTGATGCTGGGTTGAGCTACCACACCTAGATTGCCCCTTGACTTTTATCTAATTTCTTGTGTTCCCAGCTAAAGTAATTCCTGGGCATCTGAATAATGGACAAAGCTTTCTTGAGGTCCCTACAATTGTTCCATGCTTTTCCCTTCTATTTTATCTCCCTCTTTTCTGAAGGGGCTACAGAGATACTGAGAGAAAAGGTACCTTTGTCTTCCTGGACTTGGGCCAGATCCAGCATTTTTTTGGGGGGGGGGGGTCTTCCCATAGGATCGTAAACAGGGCCATGCTGTGAGTTCCTCCAGTATTCAGTCAACTGATGTTTACAGAATGTGAAACAGACTTGGAAATGCTGGAGGACAAGACAACAACCCAAGACACTCTTTGAAGAAAACAATTGTATAATTTTAAGAAAGGAAAAAAAAAGAAAAAAAAACTTTAAGGAAGAAAAAAAGAGAGAGGGGGAGAGGGAGAGAGGAAAGGTGGGAGGGAGGGAGAAAGGAGGAAGGAAGGAAGGAAGGAAGGAAGGAAGGAAGGAAGGAAGGAAGCTGAGCATGGTGACACACACTTTTAATCCCAGCACTCCGGAGGCGAGGCAGGCAGATCTCTGTTAGCTCAAGGCCAGCCTTGTTTACAGAGCAGTTACAGGAAACTCAGGGCTATAAAGAAACTGAAAGTGTATTCTGAAAGAGAAAAGAAGAGAAAAATAGGAAAAGAAAAAATTAACATTTTAGTTTCTTCCTGCTTCTGGGCTAGATAGAGATGAAGAAGTTCTCTTCCTCTAGTCTGTTGTCCACTATTGGCCTCTGATTTACCAGATTATGGACAAAATAGATAAATAATAATTATCTGGTAACCTTGGCAGCATTTTTAGTACTGTTACTTTTTGCTCCTCAGAACACCTTTCTGTTGGAGAACCATGCGCTCCCTCCCTCATGATCCATCTAGAGTAAAACTGCGGAACCTCATTTGCCCTGCTCATGGGAAATTCTCTCCTTGGCTTAAAGGGATCAGTTAAGGAATGGCTATGATGCCAGGGGTCAATGAGATGCTGACACTCGGGACCTCTGCTGACACTCAGAAAGTGGGATTTTCTTCTCTGTGGGTGCGAGCTACAGCTCTTTAGGTGATGTGTGCTGAGGAGATCTAGTGACCATGCCAACCACCGTCCTTCTGAGAACGAGCCAAACACTGGGAAATTTAGGGCCACAACAGAGAGATTAGAAAATACTACAATAGCTGCATTCACCCTGCTGGATCTGACTTCCGGAAGCCATGAATACTATGTGTGTCAGAAGGAGCGCTGGTTTTTTCTAGGAGTCTGAGCTAAGACAGGTGAACTGACCATTTCAGTCACTCTCACTCAGCTGATGATATTTGAAAGTCAGGGTTTAAACACTGACCTCATTGCGAGTTTTTGGATTTTGCGAGCCCATTTTCTTCCTAGCCAGTGGTGCACCAAACACCGTATATGTGTAAGACAGGAAATACACCCCACAGACACACATACAGAGAGAGACACACAGACACACAAAAAGACACACAGAGACATAGATAGACAGACACAAACAGGCACACACACAGACACACATACAGAGAGAGACACACAGACACACAAAAAGACACACAGAGACACAGATAGACAGACACACAGACACAAACAGGCACACACACAGACACACACACAGACACACAAAAAGACACACAGAGACACAGATAGACAGACACACAGACACAAACAGGCACACACACAGACACACACACAGACACACAAAAAGACACACAGAGACACAGATAGACAGACACACAAACACAAACAGGCACACACACAGACTCACATACATATATACACAAAAAGATACACAGAGACACAGACAGACAGACACACAGACACACAGACACAAACAGACACACAACACAGATCCAGACCCACACAGTTACACACACAGACACAAAGACATACAGATGCACACATGCACACACATACACAGACCCAGACACACAGACAGACACACACGCGCCCGCACACACACACGGTTTTCTCAGGGCCACCACATCCATTCATGGTCTCACTGTTCCTAGCATACTCTTCCATCCCTTGAAAACAAAGATGTACTTACTTTAACTAGCACTGACAGTGTTTTTTAAAGAGATTTTCAAATTGCCTATTCCAGCCAGGTTCCTAGTAAGATTAAGGTTTAACAAGCATTTAAAAATATGTTTTCCATAGTAAAATGCAAGTTATCTTCATTCTGGCACAAACAACTCTTAAACATCTGCACTGTAAGTGGCATTACAACTGACGAAGGACACATACAACTTTACAATTGACCGTTCCGTTTTTCCCCCCAGAATACTTCTGTTCAAAAGTCTATTTTTTTGTTTGAGCCTTCTGAGTCATATTAATTAGTCAATGTTTTTAAAGTGCTTTTTGAGATGAAATCATTATTCATCAGCAAACCCAAGTTGGTTTTTTGTTGTTGTTGTTGTTATCATAATGATGGCTCCTTTTAAAGATGCTAATTGACCCACCTGCCATGAAAGAACAACTTCACCTTTGCATTAATGACTAGCAACAACATACACGGGTCTCCTATTTATTAATCCACAATTAAAACTTCCTAGACAAGAGCTATATGCTCTTATTTTCACAACAGCGTGAAAATTCGCTGCAGAAGGAAAAGCCTATTCTGGTAGATCTAAGAGCTTCCTGCAAATAGCATGGTGCTTTTGTGGGAGCCAAAAGTTAGCACCCATTGTTTCCACACCATTGTCCCTGTACGTGAGAAAGGTTTTCATATTTATTAACAGTGTAAACCTTATTGGAATAATGCATTCTCAGCACCTGTCTTATGAATGTTATTTTCTGCTATTTCTCTTTGGTTTCTAAGGAAGAAGAAATAATTATTAAATTGCATGTTTAGTATTTAATAAAAATTGGCCTTGAAAAGCTTATATTTGGAAAGACTATCAAAAGACAAGACATTTTTCAGATTCTTTTCTGACATTAAAGAGAATATTATGGTCTCTATAATGTTATCCAACTAGTACTTGGCTTTTTAAAAATTATATCCATGCAGTATTACATTGGATAGTAGATATCTGATATGGCATTTGAAGTGACTTATTTTTTTTCCCCTGTGACTAAAGTGAATTCTTAAAAATCTTCTCTACAGAATCAAAGATGTTTGGAAAGCGACACTAATAGCCTTCTCATCCCAGAAGACAGAGGATATAAAAATCTAGCAGAGAGCCAAGTACAGTACGGCTCTTTTACCTTAAATCTAAAAATAAACTGTTTCATGACACTTGTTTGAAAAGAGTTTGTCCAAAAAGAATATTCTAGAAATAAATTTAATCCAACTATCTCTTTTTAAAAAAGTTACCTCTGAAGCCTTTGGTCTATAATAAAATAGCCTATATGGGTGTCATTTGCTAGTGGCAGACATTTGCAGACACCAGGCTGTCTCTTTCCTAGCCATGGTGTTCTTACAGGGTGGAAAGACTCATTTGTTAAAATGGCATCCCAAGGTCAAACAGCGGAGGGAGCATTGAAAAATCACCTAAATTATTGTCAACAACCAAACTGTTCTGTGATAGTCTATCTGGTTCATTTCTACAGTAAAACCGGCTGAATATTTTGAAAAATTTGATAATCTATAATGTTGAGAGTAGGATCCTGGATAACAGTGAAATTTTTCGTTTGTTTCAAATAGGCTTATTTTATTTGTAATGAAGTGTGTGTGTGAAGGTATGTGCATGTGAAGACAGCCACCCAAGAAGTCCAGAAGTAGGTGCTGGATCTCCAGAAGCTGGAGTTAAAGGAAGTTTTGAGCTTCCCAATGTGGGTGTTGGGAACTGAACTTGGGTCCTCCATAAGAACAGTGAACAATCTCAATGGCTGAGCCATCTCACTAGGCCCATAGAAGTCTGGTTTCTTTTCAAATATTAACTAGATTAGTTTGTGGATTTTTTTATATCCAAACTCCTCTCTATCATGCCTTTTCTACATCAAAGTTAGGATCTAAAGTCACTGGGCAATGGACTCTCTGACATCAAGAAAGTTCATTAGATGTGACTAAGGGCTGTAACTTATTAAGACTTGGTGATTCATGTGTCTGTATTTTATTAGTCATGGGAGATGAATGGGCTATACCTGCTTCTCTTAGCAGTCCTAAGACTGAAAATAAGCTGCTATATAAATCTTCAGTTAGAGAAGTTAAATACTGTGATAGAAGACTTCTCTCAGAGCCTTGCTGACAAAAAGGGAAACAGTAATCAGCTCCAGGGAATCAGCTCAAAGAAAACGGTCAGAGAAGTTGTTTCCTTCCTTCCTTCCTTCCTTCCTTCCTTTCTTCCTTTCTTTCTTTTTTCTTAGTGTACTTTCTTATTGCCAGGCTAAAGTACTCTAACAAAATCAACTTAACATGGAAGGATTTACCTCAGCTCACAGTTTATTATGGTGGTGAAGTCAAGGCAGCTGGAATATCACATCGACAATCAGGAAAGCTGAGAACAACGAATACGTGTTGATGCTCTGTGCTCTGTATTCTCTTATATCGAGAACAGGCATCTTAAAGAGTATCTTGCCACCTCAACATAATCAAGGAAATTCCCCCACGGGTAAGCCTGGAGGCCCAGATTACAAGCAATTCCAGATTTCTGCCAAGTTGGTAGTTAACCAAACCATCGTGGTTCCTTTCTTTCCTCTACTATACCCTGCCCCCAAGGTCTCATGTAGCCCAGTCTGATTAGAATTCCTGATCCTCCTGCCTCAGCCTCTTGAGTGCTGGGATTTTGGACTGCAGCACCATAACCAACAGGAGCAGTTTTCTCAATAAGATTGAAAGACAAAGAGGCCTCCTCAGACACACGGAGGAGGATAATGGGTGTCACAGCAGAGGCTTGAAACATTATGTCAGGGCTGGAAAACAATGAATGCTCCATCTGACTGGAGCATGGAGAGCACCCAAGGGACAGTGAGGATTGAGGACCCAGGGACATACGTACACATACATGCATGTGTGCGTGCACACACACACACACATACACACACACACACATTTTAATATTTCAGTCTGTAAGCATATGCATTTGAAGATCAAATTATGTTAAGAAGTATATATGATTTGAAAAAATGCTACACACTTAATACCTGAAAACAACATAAAGTTTTTTATCTCACTTATTCTGAGGCATGAAAAACTGGGCACACCTTAGCTGGAGCCTCTGCTCTGGGTCTCACAACAAATTAGGGTGCCAGCTTTCTTTGTTGTTATTTGGAGGCTTACCTGAGGAAGAACTTACTTTCAGGCTTCTCCTCTTTGATAGAATAAATGTTCCTGTGGCTATGTGAATGACAGTCTTAGCTTTCTGATGTCTTTATTACTAGACAAATACTTACTTCTTAAATGCTACCCACAATTCCTTCCCTCAGGGTTTTCTGCTTAGACAGTTGACAATATGGCAAACTTCTCTTTTCAAAGCCAGAAAAATCTCTCTAGTCTGGGAAGGTGAGAACTTAGACCTGGTAGATCAACCAAGGAAGCAGCGTCCCATTGGTTACTAACAACTTTTGGCTAAGAGAAAGTTACAAGTTTTGTCTCTAGTCAGGGGAAGGGAATTGTGTAGGAACGCGACTCACTGATGAGAAAGGGGTAAGTGCATGTGAACTCGGCCTCAGAAGGATATGAGAGCTCTCCATGTAACCAAATAGGTGTATGCGAAGGATATGCTCAATAGTCATTTTCAGCTTTTAATTTTCTGATTGATTATGTTAAATATTTGGAGACAAATTCTTTCTAAGATGATTGATCTTACAATATAATTCTGTAACTCATAAATTATAGCAACCATCAACAAATCCAAACAATAAAGAGCTAAGGATCTTGGGGTTTTTTGTTTTTTTTTTTGTTGTTGTTGTTGTTTTTCATTGACCTGTAGAAAATACCCAGTTTTCCCAGCACCAGTTGTTGAAGACGCTGTCTCTGGTGTATAAATTATATTTGATCTTTGACAAAGATTAGATGGTTATAATCACGTGGTATTCTGTCTGAGTCTTCGAGTCCACTGATTTAAATGTTCATTTATTTCAAAAAATATCTAGTCTCTTCTAATTTCATCCATGTATATAATACATTTTGGTCAAACCAATCCCTCTTCGTCTACTGGTCCAAGCCTTGTCACCATCCTCCAACGAAGTCTCCATTCCACCTTCACATCTTTGAGTTTGTTTTGCCACCCACTGAGATTAACCAAGGCCACTTGCATGGGCATGGGAGCAAAGCTACCCATCGAAGCATGAAACTCAAGTAGCAGCTACATCACTGAAGAAAATGACTTCCTCTTCCCTCCCTGTCCCCCCTCCCGCAACCATCCACAACCTTTAGCTTCCTTTGACAGGATCTCAAGAGTCATAGTCAATATCTATGACTGGATGTTTACTGGTTCAGTCCTGCACAGGCACTGTGTAGGCAATGACAGCTGCCGTGGGTTCGTGAAGGTCATGGCTGTGGACTGCCCAAATACAGTGTTTCTTGGACCTCCTCCATACTGGTTGCCTCCCACATTCTTTCTGCACCCCCTTCGTTGATATTCTCTTATGCTTGGAGGGGATGATGCGAGGGAACAGGTTTGGTTTTGTGCCGGTGCACCGTTGTATTTGTTACTGTAGCTCTGTAGTCTAACTTGAAAACAAATACAGCATCACTCGTTGCAGCGTTATTCCTTTTTTGCTTGGGGTTATTTTGGCTATCCAAAGTTTTCCCATGCTGCCACATAAATTTTAATATTTTTGCTATTTCTTTGAATAAAAACACTGAATTTTTGGATGAGATTATATTCAAAATAGATGGCCTTTATGTTTACACTCAGAGACTGCTGTCTCAACTGTGGGCTTGTTTTTGGATCTTTAAGCCTACAATGTTGCCTATTCATAACACACACAACATCCACCAGAAAGTGGGAGAAACAGATATGTCAGCTAATGTCTATTCTAACTGTATAATGGTTTTTGAAATTCATAGACTTGTGGTCTAGTTATTTTTGGTGGGCAATGTTTCAATTTATTTGCAAGGTTTTAACTTAGTCAAGTTTATAAAATAAAAAATATATACTTTTTATCCATTCTTAGAACTTGATTTTGGTGATCCACCAGCTAAGCATAAAAATCTGGTTTCTTCTCTGCTTTTAGGGAAAGGAGAGCCAAATGAAAGAAATTTCTAGGAATTTCTGCTCATGTGTTTTTAAACCTTTGATAATGTTTTTTTTTTCTTTTGTCCTAGAAACTAAATTAAAGAACAAGTTACTGTATAGGTGTAAACACTGGAACTCATACCTGCCCACCAAGCACTGAGAACCTCCACGGAAAGCTCTCCACATCTCTCTGCAATTTGTTTTCCCACTTTTCCCAGCTCAACCTGATTTCTTCTTGGCTTCTGACCTCTGGTTGTAGGCCTTGTTTTGGGTTGTCTCCTGTTCATTGGACAGAAGTCAATATTTGTCTTTGCTGACCTTAATGTTGCATCGTGTTCCAGCTTTACTTCTGTCTTTCCCATTTGGCCTTGAGCAGAGGAAGCATGGCCCAGTTGTGTCCTGTTAGCTTTTCCAGATAATTCTGGAGTGTAACCACATACACATGAGTTATTAGACTAATAGACCTTCTGAACTGAGCTTGTCATCCTTGAGTAGAAGATATCATTCCGAATAAGACAGCATCAGTCACATAGTTCACCTGATACCAGAGGTGACAATGATATACTCCCCTCACAAAGAGGACGCATTTACACCCATAAATCCATGAAGGTTGGGTACTTTAGAAGGTGATGAAGAATCTAAAACAAAAGCTTCTTCACATCAAAATAGAGGGATGCTAAGAAATGACAATTGTATAAGGTGGAACACACAAACTAAATGTTATGCAAAAATAGCATTTCCTTGTATGCCTTTGTCTAATCCTGACAGGCTAACAAAAGATTCAGCCACTGGCATGATCAGGGACTCTTCTTATTTAGGACGACATTAGAGTATGGGATAGTTAAGAACTACCAGGAGAGAGAACAACAACAAAAAAACCCAACCAGATGGCCTTCTAACATTCAATGATGACCAGTATCTCAGCCTTGGAGTCCAAGCCCACAGTAATCCTTGTGTCCCCTTGCATTTTAGGCTTGTTATCATCTTACCATTGATGAACTGGTGAAGTCTGGACTCATCCTAAGACCAGGAACCTCTTTCTAAGACTAGGAAACTTCATGATATAGCCCCCCCCCCACCATGAACTCTGAACTTCAACATGCGTGCCCTTCCTTAAGGAGAGTGCCAAAGCAGAAAATAGCAAACACAGACCTCTTTTGATCTTGAGGCACAAAAATATCTCTCTCCTTTCACCTATCGTGGGGATCCTCTTATTTGCCCATCAAGCTTTCCCCCTTGGACATCACGTTTTAAAGGCAGAAATAGTCAATGGCTTCAGGGTGATTTTTCCTACGGTTGGGGCTTCTGCCAGGTACAGAAGGGAAGATTTAACACTAAAGAGAAGAATGGGGAATCCAGAAAGTAAAAACACAAAAGGCACCAATACTCTGTAACCAAGCAACTTAGTGGCTTCATAAGTGTTCTCAGTAGAACTAGAGTAATGAGCAGGAAGTGTACATTATAAAAATGAATTAATGGATGGATGAATGAATGAAGGCATACTCAATAAATTTTCATTGAGCCCTACTTTTGCAAGACTTTTTTGAAGTTGCAGGATCTCCATTTAGCCTTTTTTCAGGATACTTGCATAAATTGATATATCAATGTAAATGAATCATCAGTAAATAAGCAGGCCTTGCAGTTATGGTTTGAACTTTTCAGAATATCAGACCTGCAAGACATAAACCATGACATGGAAAACTTCATTTTAGCAAGGGTATTGACTTGCTTTTTCTCAACTTGATACAAGTTACGGTTATCTGATAAGAGGAAAACACAGGCGAGAAAATACCTCCATTAACTTGACATGTAGGCAAGCCTGTTGGTTGTTTTCTTAATTAATGCTTGATGTGGGAGGACCCAGCCCACTGTGGGTGGTACCACCCCTGAGCTTGTTGTCCTGGGATGTTTATGAAAACAGGTTGAGCAAAGCATGAGGAGCAAGCCAGCTCGCAGCACATCTCTGTGGTTTCTGCTTCAGTCTCTGTGTCCAGGTTCCTGCCTTGAGGACCTGCTATTGTTTCCCTCAGTGATAGACTTATAAACTACATGATAAAAATAAACCATTTCCTCCCCCAAGTTGCTTTTGGTTATGGTGTTTGATCACGGCAATGGAAACTCCATCTAAGCCAGCAAGCAAGAAGCCACAGGCCTGTCTTCTTTCCATCTCTTCATGAGGAACTTCTGCAGCAGCTAAGTTACCTGCTGATTCTAATGTTAAAATAAACCATGAATTACTGGAAGGACAAGAATTGCTGGCCAATCATCATTCACCTAAATAAAAGCCAATGAAAAGACCAGAATGACTTTAGTCAAGGTTCTGACACCTTTATCATGTCACCTCATTGACAGAACTTGCTTTGCACTGGGAATAATTATCTGTGCCATTGCTGTCATCCATCTCTTTAAGCTTTCTTCAGTGTAAGAAAGCACATTTTTTTGAAAGTACATTCCTCTAAATGTACTTGGGATCTGTATTGATCAGGTTGGCTTTAACAGCAAACTTCAAAATATTAACTTTAAATATTGGCAGCAAGCACCTTTACCTCCCTGGACTGGTACCATGGGTCAGGGAGGTAAAGGTGCTTGCTGCTAATCCTGACATCCTGAGTTTGATCCCTTGGACACATTTGGCTGAATGAAAGAATGGACCTCTGACCTCCAGATGTGCAATGAGGAACATGCACACACACATACACGTGCACGCACACACAAACACATGAATGAATAAATAAATATAATAAACGTGTCGTTCTCAGTCGCATTATGAATCAGTGGGAGGAGGCGAATGCAGATAGATCCAGGTTACAGCTCTATTTCATATACTTTCTGATTTCAGGGAGGCTATGGAGAAATGGAAGAAGAAGAAGAGAGCTGATGCTGTCTGTCAGCTCCAATCAAATTCTCTTGCCTAAGACATGGCAAGTCATCAGACCTAAAGCCAGCGGGATGGACATGTGTGCTACCTTACATGGAGGAGCAAGGGGTCATTCTTTTCATGAGAATACAGTTTACCATAGATCCTCATCATAAATCCTCCATATCCCCCAACATCTTCTGCATTAACACAAACAACTTATCCTACAAATACATCTTCACTCCAAACTACTCCACTTCGCCCCAAGATAGAAGAGATACCCACACTACCGTCTCTGTGCCTTCTTCAACATCCCACATTGTGACATTTCCCACTCTACTGACAAAACTTTGACAAGGTTGTTGCCAAGGTTACCAATCTCCATCTAGTTGCTAAGTGCAACAAGATCTTTTTCAGTCTTCATCTTCCTTGACCCTTCTCTTCCAGATGCATTAAGTGACATTTGTACAGTAAGGCATATGTTGTCAGTGGGTGCCTCATTGTTTCCTGAGTACCCCAAGACAGCAAACAAGCTTACATGAATGTGTAAGAGAGGTGGCAGATGTCAACCCAGAACATGGTAGATCCATAGCTGTGACCTACTATAGGGAACATCAGAAAATCTGAATGATATTGGGCAGACAGCTGATGCGGGATTCCCCTCTGGATGCTGTGGTTACCACTGATTAATAAAGAAACTGCTTTGGGCCTATAGCAGGGGAGAACAGAGGTAGGTGGGGAAAACTAAACTGGATGCTGGGAGAAAGAAGGCAGAGTCAGGAGAAGCCATGGAGCCACTAGAGGGGAAAGTCGTTAGCTGCCTGCTGGAACCTGGCCTGTAAGCCACAAACCTGGTGGTAACATATAAAATATTAGAACTAGGTTAACGAAAAACATAAGAGCTATCTAATAAGAAGCTAGAGCTAATAGGCCAAGCAGTAATTCAAATTATATAGTTTTTTATGGTGATTTCAGGAGTCTGGGCAACCAGGAACGAACAAGTGGTCTTTTCCTATAACAGAAAGCCTGGAGTACAACAGAAATATGAATGGCTGTCCCGAGCAGGCACTCTGGTCTTAATGTGACTGTTTCAGCCATATTTGCAATGAAACCCCCCAAAAGTCAAACAGAAATGACATATGAACATCTGCTTCTCTTCCTCTAGCCCAGTTTCCCTGAGAGGTGACTGCCACCCCAGGGCACGCTGGCTGTAATGCCCCTAACTCATTGCATAGGGTCCCACATCCATGCCATTGGTGCTCTCCTTTGCAAAAACTGTGCTTCCCTATGTTATCCCATGATTACTGCACCTAATTTAACCTTCAGTAATCTATTGACATAGCATATGTTATCGGATTCCTTTCCTGAGTCTCCCTAAATTTATTCTTTACTTCGGATGTGAATTTCCATCCCCCTCCTTCTTACTGCCCTCTGGTGACTTCTTCTATAAACAGGGAGTCCACATGGAATCATCTCTATGAAAAACGATTGCTCTTACCTCTACCTGTTCTAGTCAGAGGTCAGCACTTACACCGTAGCAGCATTTCCAGTAAGGACTGGCTGATGAAAATGGCAAGGATTAAACACAAGAATTTTATGGGGCTTTCTTTTTCCATTTTTAACATATCATAAAAGTTTTTTTTAACTAAATTGAAAACTAAAGTAAGAATTTAGAGAACACACATATCCAAATACACCCCTTGCTGCAATATATCAATAAATACTTTGTAGAGTATAAAAATAATTTGAGATGTGTTACAACCCACATGCCAAACACCCCAGCTCGGTGACACAGCACACTGCAGAATGTCAGTACTTTTCCTTATATGTTTACATGATTGATTGGGAACTGCGGCTTGCCGACACCCCCAGCATCCCCAGGGTATCACACCACATGCTGCTAGCTCAGGAAAAGAGCGAAGCTAAAGGGGAACTGTGATTCCTACTGAACACACATTGCTCTTCAATTATTGCCCTGAGTCCCTAAGTCAACAATATTTGTGTCTGTGGTGTGTGTAGCAGTGGTAATACAGAATGTTTTAACAACGTGTGTGTGTGTGTGTGTGTGTGTGTGTGTGTGTGTGTCTTCACACACCTATTATGTGGGATCTGGAATTTGGAAAGATAATGCCAATGTGCTTTGAGGAACAGGAAGACCTTCCCAATACTCAGCATAAACTTTGAGGCTTAGCTAACTAAAGACACCACTGGTTTTCATGTGGAAACAACAGCTCTACATATGACTTAGAGCCACGCCCTATGAGAAGTATTCATGTGATGTTTGTATCTGTAGGGCCCATGGACTGAAGGAAACTGTCGCCCACTGTTGTTCTGCGTTTCCATCTGGAGGTCCTCCACTAGACTCTCACTTCTTTCTTCGCCCTCTATCCCTGGAAAGAAAGGATTTCTATATGGATTTGGAGAGAAAGGTTATCTCAGCAGTATCCCTTAAGAGTCCAAGGTAAACAGCCTAGGAAAGGGAGGCTTGTCTTTGTTGAGAATCCCAATAATAAGAATACAAAGATGAATCCGGTTTTAGAGTAAGTATTAGGATGTAATACCCTCCACCGTAGCAACAGGCTCTCCAAAACCCTCACACTACTATGGTTTGCTCCCCGATAAACACTATTAATGTAGATATCAGTGCCATTGCCCTTCCTCTCAAGAAAATTATGAGTCATAATAGAAACCAGAGACAAAGAAACTCGGATAAAATATCATATGGTAAGTAAGTAAAGACAGGGTTAAACTCTCGTTGCTAGGTCGAAACCGCAGACTGACATTTCCTTAAACTTGAGAAGTTCAGGAGAGGCAGAGACAGCAAGGTCAGTGTTAAATGGCACAGTCTGGATGACAAAACAGTAAACAATAGTTACCATTCATTGATGAACTGTGCTCCAGGACTTATGATAGGTACTTTACATCAGTAATCCTTCATAGTAAGAGTCTGAGAAGCACATTACTGTTTGCACTGGACAATGAGGAAATGGAGACTCAAAGACTATGCTTGTAGACTCCATAAATTTTTAAATATGAGGAGGAGGCATTTTATTTAATTAGATTTTAATCAAGCACATGAAATAGGGATTTGGCAACACTTTTTTTATAAAGAGCTGGGTAAGTGTTTAGGGCTTTACGAAACCCATGCTTCAGTTGGAACTACTTTGAGCAGAGCCATGTGATATGCAGAACTCAGTGACCAAAGCTGTGTGTTTTAGTAACACTTTATTAACAAACACTGAAATTTGAATTTTGCTTCATCATCTTGAGTCATGAAACTTTTCTGTTCTGATTCTCTCAATCATGTGAGAATGTAAAGAGGCCTTAGGACATAGCTCAGTGGTAATAAACATTTGCCTAGCACACACAAGATTCTACTTTCCAATCCGAGAGAGAGAGAGAGAGAGAGAGAGAGAGAGAGAGAGAGAGAGAGAGATCTATGTCCATGACTACAAAAAGAGCCTGTATGCAAACAGGTGATGCAAGCAGGTGGTTGACCTCATTGGTCCCATGGACCAATAACCACCCCCTGTTTTCAGTCATGTTACATGCAAACTCCTGATTCTTTCTTGTAGTTTTCTACTGTGAGGCCCAGTCTTAGCTGGGCTATTCGTTGGCACTATTTTGTTTTTTTTAAAGTCCAAGTTGCTGGTTATTCCTTGACATTTTCTAAGGTAGACAAAATTTCTCACCTTCTCAGATTGCCACGTTCCCGACAGTAAGAACACTGCAGTACCTTAAAGGGGTGCCAATTAAAACCCAGGACAGTCTATCTGCTCTTGGGAAACCCAAAACTGCTTGATGGAAATTTATTTCTTTTTTTTTTTTTCATTCAGCCTTGAACTCTGGTTACTTTTCATTATGTTATTCCCTTGCTGCCCTCTGGCACATCTCTGAGTTAAGGAGTTCATTCCGTTCTAAATCTAGATTAGAAAACTGGTAATAAGCAAACTGATTGCTTCAGAAGCTTCGGCTGTTTACGCGTGGAGGGACAAGGTGAGTGCTAGAATATTCTTTCCTTCTGCCTGTGAGAAGATAACAGCCCTTGCAGAAATTATATTGTATAAGTCTTCTGTACACGAGCTCTAACAAGATCGCCAGCATTCACATCTGACCCTTGTAAAAAAAAAAAAAAAACAGTGACAAGTGTGATTATTTCCTGGGATTTTCCATCCTTTCTTAGAGTCCTTTATGCCTGCTGAGCATCTAAGTACCTGACTTGGACCCTTAGGCACCCGCAGTCCTCAGATGCTCTTTGTCAACTATTTGGATCAAAGCTCCAGCTAAAATGACCTTCAACATTGCGCGTCTGTAGAATAAGAACTCTTTCCTTTACCACCCCAGGACTGGATAATGGTTTTGGAGAACTGCTCCTTGCATACTCTAAAACCCATGTTCCCCATTTTCCTTCGTAATGGAACATTAAATCATTACCCAGGCCAATGAGTGTCTAAAGACAATTTCCCCAACTTCCTTACTTGCCAGTACCCGTCGCTATAAGTGAATGGTGATACCTAAAGGGCTATGGAGATGACCACGGAGCAGCTTTCATTGTCTTTAAAGATGGTTTCATGTGACCCAGTTTGCCTCATTAGGTAGCTTAATTAAGTGAGCCTTGAACTCACGATTCTGCACCTCTGCATTTTGTGACTAACAGCTTGTACTATCATGCCAGGCTTAAGCAGTTCAAAGAAGCATGCTTAAGTACCTAGAATTCAAAAACTCTTGCCCCTCTCTTTGCCCAGGTCTCTTTGAAATGAGGATGTTCTACCCAGAGCTCCAATGGTTGCCTCAACCATGAAGATGAAGACCACACTGAAGGAATGAGTTGGAAGAAATACTGGTCCATGGTTTCCTGCTGTCCAAATTAGTTTGTCAATATTTCTAGATTTTTTTGACATGAGTGAAAATGCATTTATCTTATTTAAAGTATTATTTTACTGAATCCTTATGATAAAGCTCCCCGTAACTCTTTTGTTGTTGGTTTTTTGTTTTGTTTTGTTTTGTTTTCAAGACAGGGTTTCTCTATAGCTTTGGAGCCTGTCCTAGAACTAGATCTTGTAGACCAGGCTGGCCTCAAACTCACAGAGCTCTGCCTATCTCTGCCTCCCAAATGCTGGGATTAAAGGCGTGTGCCACCACTGCCCGGCTCTCTCCGTAACTCTTGACTAACACACTCATGAAATTAGCCAAAATCATGTGCGGAAAACTGTTGCCTTTCTTCCTTTCAGGGCAGTTCCATTCAGGGAACCACCAGATATTTTGTGCCTGGCAAGTGTGTACACAGGAACGTCCAAGGCTGTGATGGCAATTCACCGGCTCTGAGCTGAAGTGTTCACATCAGTTCTCATCCCACCAAAAGAAGATTTTGGCAGCCTTCTACCTCCCTTTTAGAGATGAGGTAGGATGGAAGTCAAGCGCAGAGGTCTTAACCCACACCTAAGCAGACATAACCAGCTCTGTGCCTCCGAAAAAGTTGACCTCTGAGTCACAGAGCCTAAGACTAAAACTAAAACTAAAAAGGTGTTTGTGTAAACAGTAACTGCCCAGCATAGTTACTTTCAGAATTAAATAACTTATTGTATGGAACATGAATATAACTTGTTAGCATGAGGAAAGGCCATGCAGGTGTCTACTATTATTGTTAAGGATATTGCTGGGGCCATTGATTCTTAATGTCTGTTGCTGATAGCAGTTCCTAGTAACAGGGTTGTTTTTGTTGATTGAACTCAATATTGCCAGTATTCTTGGTCTTTAGAATTTTATGTTGATAGCACTTCATAACATGGAGCTGTTTGGTTAATTTAACTCGCTTATTAGTTAATTTAAATATTTTAGGGTCTAAAGAGACAGCTCAGTCAGGGAAGAACTTCCTGAGTTCAATTGTCATAGCCTATACTTTAAATACAACAAAATTGCATGGTAGCCAGCACACACAGTTTTATCAGTGAGATGGCAGAGGAAGGTCAAACCCTGGGACTTGCTGGCTAACTAGTCTACTTGGTCAGTGAAAGACTGTCTCAAAGAAAAGGCAGACAGTACCTCAAGAGCCACACCCTCAGTTGTCCACTGGAATTTTCACTACTGAAAAACTTCAAATTCTAAGTCAGTAAAGTGAAAAAGCCAAAATTCCCTCCCCATACTGCATAGCTATCCCTTCAGGAATTCCATATGTGAAGAGATAATATAGAGGCAGATGAATAGACACACATTCACATACGTGAATGCCTATACCATCTGTTATTTTATGCAAAAAATCTCTTACAACTTCTAAACTTCATCTGCTTAGTTTTTTGCTAACTATTATTTGGTACATATTAATATATGCTAGGTATTATTTCCTTATGTATGCAACACACTTGATAGGATATGTTATTAATTATTGTTGTGGAAGAGGGTTTGTGATTTAATTTTTTCATATACAACTTAAAAGTCTTTATCTGATCTTCCCTATCATGGACACATAAATTGTTTCCAGGTTTTTATTAATATAGAAAATCGCAAAGAATTTCCTTGCCTAGTATCTTTGTGCATTTGTGTGAGTACATCTATCATCAAAATTCCCCAAAATAGAATAGCAAGGTCAATGTGTATTTGCATTACAGATGTTGCTGACAAGTTCTTTCATGTATGGTCCACTGATAGGAATGGGAATCCTATCTTTCCCCATTATCTGCAGGATTAGGTATTATGAAACCTCCCAGGGATATTAAAAATAATGCTTTATTGTTTTAATTTTGAGTATGAGTGAAGCTGAGACCCATTTGGAAATATATCAGGCCTTTTTATTTCTTTTTCAGTGGGTTGTCTTTGGTTTATGTCTTTTCCATATTTGAATCTTGCCATTTGTCTGAGGATTCTAGATTCCTTTGCCCTGGCCTGCCTCACCTCCTGCTGTAATCCATTTCCCTTCTGACATCAACCATTTCTGATATGAACGTTTCTGTTATCACCAAGGCCTGTGTGTATTCAGCTGAGAGGCACGTTCTAAGGAGCTGTAGCATGGAGGTCTAAGCACACACATCCAGACACAACCCTGCTTTTACTGCCCAAGGCTTCCGGATGAGGCAGGGCAATTGCTCATCCCGCTGGCATGGGACCCCACCAGAGATCCACATTTTGCAACAGTATAATGTGCTCCAGTCAGATCTCAACTGGTACCATGTATTGTTCACAAGACCAACGCTGACTGTTTCCCCAGAGCTCCTATCAGCACTTCCCAGCCTAAACTGCAGCTCATGTATGCAGAAGAAATGAGAGAGGAAGTGGAGCCCAGAAAGGTGTGTTCTAACTCCAAGTCCACCATCTCATAGTGTCAGACCCTGGACTTAAATCTTTGATCTTCCATTTCTGCACATATGAAACCAAGGAAGGTCAAATCTTTTGTAACTCTCAGAGTTACTATGATGGCTCAATGACACAGTATGTCATGAAATACTTTATAATCTGTGAAGTGTTGACCAACTGGTAGCATTGATGCCATATGTGACTATCGTTTAGTAATAACATTCCTGCCAATAGCAATAGCTATTTTTGTTATTTGTAGTGCTAAGGATTGAATCTAGGGTCTTCTAAGCAGCCACTCTACCACTGTGAATGTTCCCAGGCTTCCAATTTTATTGAGATACAGCCTTACTAAATTGTACTAGTTGGTCCTTGAAATTGTTATATAGCCCAGAAAAGCCTCCAATTTGTGAACATCCTGCCTCAGATTTCTGAGTAGAAAGATTACTGCACTCAGTTGAAACACTGTTATCTTATACTACATACATAAACATTCACACTCACATAAATATTATATGTATGTTATGAATATACATGGATATACATATATTACATGCACATGTGTATATATTATATGTATAATATTATATATGTATGTATATATATATATATAATTACCCAGGATTTGAGTCAATACCTTTCCTAAACAACAAGTTTTTCATGTAATCACACACACACACTCACACACACATGCATGCACACACACATATACATATGAATGAATATTCACTATATATCACATATGTATATATATACGAACAATGTTTCTTGTCTCTCCCTCATTGACGTTCATGGAGGCACCTCTAAAATACATTTATAATAGAACAATTAGAGTTTCCCTTCAGATCCTGTTTTTGGAGCAAGGAAAGAACATCAGCCCCCACATTGCTTTGCAAAGAGTAGCAAAGAATTCATGGGCCAATTTCAAAGGCTGACTTTGACCACATACAAAAGAGCAGGTCAGATGCAGCCGGAAACACCTATGAAGAAAACAACATTGTAGATGAAAGTGTCCCATGGCACCTGGTTCCAATTATGATGTGCCTGTCAAGTCGCCTTCTACATAGCTATATTTAGGCACACGGAATGTGGCTCTCAGCTTTGTGCAGAGAAGATTCTTTTAGCAGTGGCCGGTGGTGACTACAGAAGCTTATAATTAGTCCATAAATGACGGTGGAACTTGCACCATTGGGACATCGATAATATCCACTCCCAGGCTCAGGGAGCATCACAAAAGAGTTATTGGAAATGGTCGGGGGTGGTAGGGACCGTTGACTTCCAGGCACAGCATGGCGGGTGCACACTTGAACTTATAGCAGCTATGAGACTTGCACAGATTGCATCTATTAAAACCCTGCCATGGTAGCAGCAGAATCTCATCAGTCTCCACACCTATAGCAGATTAACAGTTGATAGGAAGCGAAGAGACGTTTTCTTCAGTGGTGTAACAACTAACAATGGGCACACACCCTGTAAACAAACTCCCACCTACGTTCCCATAAAATACCCCAAAAGAAACACATAGAGTCTCTCACACACAGGACAGGGTGGGGCAGAGACATAAAAGTAGAAGGGGACTGGTTAGAAATGAGAGGTTTTCAGGAGTCTGAGGACAACAGATAAGGTAATGGAGGCAGCAGAAACTGATCAAAATAGCCCTGTAGCCCTGTTAAAAATAAGTCCCTTGATAAGAAATTTTTGTTCCTTTATTCGGCCTTGTGCCTCAGTTTTCTAGTCTAGAGTGTGGGGAGGATACCCATCACTCATCCATCATGAAGTCACTTGAGAATGAAGGAAGGTTTTACTCCCTGCATCCCTGAAGCATCCTTAACAGGCATTGTTGATCTGGGAATTGGAGACTCAGCCTTGCTTGCATCTGATTAGTTCCTTACCCTCCCCTGGCCCAAAGAAACCAGAAGATAAATTTTTAGGTAAGATCTCTCGTTTTTTAAAATACATCCATTGAATAAAATCTCGTTGGTAACAAGATTCCAATTCCTTTTTCAAGAGCTTGTGCGAAGCCCTGTTCTGAAACAAGCGTGTCTAACACCCCAACTCTCGTCGACTCATGTTGCAACATCTTAATTTTCATCCATCCCAGGGAGTAAGCAAGAGCAGGCACCCAGGGAACACGGCAAAAGCAATAAATTCTCCTTCAGAACGAAGAAACCCAGTTCTAAATATAGCTCCCAGAGCATTGTGCATGCTGGCCAGCATGTCTGCAACTGCACATGATGTTGCTTGACCTCTCAGAGTGCCTTGGCTTTTCCACAGCATTAACCAATCAGTGCGCCATTACACAAGCCATTCCCACCCAGCCCAGCCTCCTTAAAAATCAGCCAGTCGGCACCAACCCAATCCAACCGTTTCGTCAAGTTCTAACTCAGCTCCTCACATCTCTGACCCTGCCTTTGGACAGACTCCACGCTTCCCTATTTTCTGCATGTTCATGGGGCTCAGTTTCCACCACAGTGGGCCCCTGTGTGTGCTTAGTGATCCAGAAGGCTCAGGGAAACGACAGGACTTTGACATCTGGCAGAAGTCAGGTTGAATTCCAGCTCTGTCATTAGCAAGCTGTGACCTTGGGCAAGTTATTCAATAATTTCCTCCAGTGTGGAGTGAATAACCACATTGCCTTGGAGAGTGGTTGGGAGGACTAAATCATGTAAGCACAGCACTCGGCTCTGTGTTTGACACATGCTATGAGACCTATTATTCTTCGTTTTCCTTCTACTTTCTGGGAGTTGTACATAATTCTTCTCTTATAAAATCCAAATTACACATCCCCGGAGAACAGAAACTCAGTTCTATGGGTTTTCTAATCTCATAAAAGCGTCTAGCCCGGGCTGCTTACATATTAGTCAATAGTGGTTACCGAAATTATCGGAATGTTTACATAACTCCAAGGGCAAAGGTGAGAGGGCCACAAGAGTCAGAATTAAGAGTTGAATGGACATAACATCCTGCAAAGCTGCAATACGTCAAATACTCACATTTGACTCTGAAACCATGTGTTATTGTAGCCACGGTAAATTCCCACAACCTTTCTGAGCATCCTCTTACCAACACCTGACCCTCTGACCCAGTGTTCCAAGGGTCAATGAACAAGATCATCATGTTACTGTTAGACTGAGAGCATCTTCCAGAGCTGACATGATGTAAAATCACAGGACCCAAGACAGGCTGCATGATTTGAACGTTTTTAGACATACCCAGGAAAGAGAAGAAGAGGGAGGCTGTTTCTCTTGGAAACTGCCCAGTGCCAGAGCAGTGTAAGGGTTAGAAGCCTTGGGAGAGTTGTAACTTCTTATCCTCTCTGAGATGACCAAGTGATGACTGAGGGTCAAGCTGTACTTCCCAAGGCTGTTCAGAGCCAAGGTTCCATAGTCTCTAAAAGTACAAATCCACCCTGTAAAATGCTTAAACTAGCACAAGCATTTACAGTACGCAAAGCCTAGACACTTACCCAGAAATCCTCTCCCCTGGATTGCCTACATCACAGGAAATAAAAAGCACAGAGAACTCAAAATCCTTATAGACTTGAAGAAAACCAAGCTTTATTATGTCCCGTAAATCCCATGTTGGAAGCTGTTTAATAATGTCATGTTCGTTTATTTTGCTTGCGCTTACTGCTGGCTTGAGGAAGTACTTAGCTCTTGACAACTGAGAGTTCGGAAACTTTCTCCTAACAGTTTTATAAAAGAACTTGGCATATCAGGGCTACTTTGTCCAAACAGTTTACTTCTATCAAATGTGCGATCGTGGTGTATGTAGGTTGAAACACCATACCATGGAGAAGGCCAGAAGGCCAGCTCGCAAGCTCCCCAAAGAACACCTTTGAGGTGTGCTGATTGTGTGAGGGGGGGTGGGCAGGCCTTAAAGCTCAGAAATATTGTCCTATCAGAACACAAACTTGGATCATAGAGCCAAAGAGCGACTTAGCTTATACCAGCTGCTGAAATCTAGATGGCAACTCGGTTACTTACATTTGTGTGTAAATCCACAAACTAACAACAAAATCACCTGCAACCGTCTTTTATAGCATGCATGCCCTTGGTTTTATTTGTAGGGATAGATGATGGTTATCGAATTTGTCTTTATTGATTTGAACAAAATTTCCAGCTCTGGCTCTGTGCTTCCCTGAATGGCAACCCTACTGAAAGACGTTCAGCAGTGCTGTCCCTTACACAGCTGTGCATTCCAGCTGTGCACATCTCTCGCCATCCTGGCCTATTACCCAACACGGTAGTTAATTATCGTGCAGCTTACATTAGTTGCTGTTGCAAGCGGAGGCATACCTTCTCTAGTTGGGTCTCAACCAACCAAGAATGAATGAATACAAAGCTACAAGATCGATCATGTCAAGAGAGTTAAAGTTTCTTCCTTTTGAGATGAAAACTGAATTATAAATGGAGTCTATGGGTATTTGTCTAACCCATATGTGTATATAAATATGGTGTAAATCTCCCAGTTAGTTAGTCAGTCTATCATCATCATCCTTCCATCACCACCTTCTCAAAGAAAAATGAAAATGACATTAAGTTTGACAGAATTTCAAATTCTCTGATTAACGGAGCTTTGTAACAGAATCTAAGTGGACAAAATTCTATTGGACAAGCAAAATGCTCTCTTTAAAAAAGAAAAAAATGAAAGATGTGAAGGAATAAATATGGAAGGAGAGGAAGGGAGGGAGGGGAAGAGGGAGGGACAAAACATCCAACACAAAAGTACAAATTTGTCTGTAACTAGACTCTCTGGAACAAAAATAAAAGGCAGTAAAGTGCTTTTGCATTCTTACGAAGAATGTGCCTGAAATCTAAAGTTGATTTTGCTTGTGTGAACTAATGCCAGCAATTCAGAGAGAAGCAACCACAGTTTGCAATCTTTCAGAAGGCCTAGGGGACAGGATACAAAGGAATATGTGAAGTGTGTGACTGAGTTACAGTAAAGTTTTACGCGAGTGATCAGACAGTGGGTCCAAGGGGCATAGTTTGCCAATTCTTTTTATTTTTAAAGGAGTTTTTCAAGTTTTAAGTTTATTTTTTAAAATGTTTATGTTAATCTGGCCTTTATTTGACATGCTAATTTTGTTGGTAAACTCTGCATTTCCGTGATCTTCCTGTGAACAGAATCATTTAAAGCTTTTGAGTGAGTCTCATATTTCTGTATTATCCTCAGCTATATTTGGAAAAACATAATAAGCCTACAGAATGTTGGAAGATATATTTACATTTTATTAGATTTTCATGTTGCTCATTCTACCACAATGGCTTTGTGGCTGTCTCTTGCTCTTTCTTTCTGTCTATATTTGAAAGTCAGTTCTTCGTTTGCCACATTTTCATGATAGTTCTCTTTTTTTATTTAAAAGTCACTTATAGATATCATGGAACCCCTGAAAACATCAATACACATTTTATAAGCACAAAGACTTCCATGAACACAACATTCATTTTCACATCTAAGGAATTTAATGGATTTGTATGCAATTATATTATCAAACTATAGCCTATATTTAAGTTTTTAATGTGCAAATACACCAATGTAAAAACTTTGAGATTTCTTCATGACGACCAAAGATTTTGGATTTTATTTGGGTTTGTGTCTCTAGTTTTCTTAAATATAGAACAATTCTATCTTGCTTTTTGCTTTCCAAGACAACATACTGAAAGAAATCAATGCCTCTGACTTGATAGAATTGTCTCACAATCTGAATCTGTCTTTGCAGACTAGGATAGCAGCTAGATCAAGACTGCCTTTAGGACACTCTACACACTTTGGATTTGCTGTTTCCTATAAACAACACACATTGCAAAGGTATTTTGAGCTTTCTTAATAGTTTTTTTTTGTTTTTGTTAGTATTGCTGTGGGAAAGTAATTATAATAATATTTTTTATTCTGTAGATTAAGCAAGATGAATAAGTTGGTTAACATGTTGAAAACATGTCTTGCATGTTGGGGGATACAGATATGATTAAGGAAAGGTAAAGATGCGTCTTGTGTTGCTGCTTTGAACAGATCCCCTTCTTCTGTTGTTCAACATATTTCTATCAGGGCTGACAGGAAATGGAATCTGCTTTGGATTTTTTTTTTTTTCTGATAAAGGATTTGCTTTGCCCCTTCACCAGCAGGTGAGGTTTCCAGGCAGTAGATTCCTTTTTGGAACTTAGTCAAGTATACACTGTTTATAAAAAACAATGTCCTGTGATACATCAGGGAGCCTTGATTTTCATTTCATACACATTTGACCTTTATCTTTAAATCTGTCCCCTGCCTCTAGGTGACCATAGTTGACAGTCACCTGAAGATATTTCCTTGTAATGCTAGTGCAATTATAGTTAGAAGCAATGAAATACTAAGCATATCATTGAAAGTTTCTCTCTCCTCATTTTGGTTTGATGTCATGTGCTTTTCAAACGTCGTCTTTTGAGTTTGGTTCCCCTTTCACCACTACCCAGGAAGTGTTATTGTTAGTGGAATTTCTGCCATGGTCGTGCTTGACTCTAAACGAGATGTTTTCTTCATCTGGACAGCTATGCCACTTGCTTAGAGTCTATGCCCATGAAAAGGTCATTTGTAAAGAACAAATTTGTTTTTCACAATTCTCGAGACTGGGAAGTCCAAGAGTGAGGATCTGGCACGTTTCCAAGATAGTTTCTTGGTGTTGAGTTCTCCGACCAGGACAAACAATGTCCCTACAGGGGGAAAAAAAAAAAGACCTTTGTAATTCCATCCAGCCTTTTTGTAAGTTTGCACACTGTATTCATAAAGGCTTCACCCCATTTCCCCAAACTTGTGTCTTTCTCACACACAAACTACATTCATGCCATGAGGATATCTCCCCAAATTTGAACTCCCTTCAGCATCTTCAAAAACCTCATCTGAATTTGGTATGAGTGTCACTCAGCATGTGTTTCAGACTACAGCAATTGGTCTCCAGCTGAAAATGTGTGAGATCAAGCGTTTGCTCCCAAATGCAATGATGAGCCACACATCTGACAGGCGTTCACGTCCCAAAGGGACAGCTAGAGAAGAAGAAAGCGGTACAAGGCTCCAGGGGTGTCTAGAACATGACAGAGCACACTTTTAACTTCAAGGCTTTAGCACAACCGCCCTGCAGACATGCTAAGATGGTTTCTCAGTCTGGAAGGCTCCAGAAACCCTCATTCCCACCCATGCCTTCACAAGGATTAGCCTTAGCAGCTCTCTGGGATTGGAGTCCCATCTGCAGTTAACCCACACTGGAGTTGCACATTTGTCCATAGTCCTGGCTGTCCTGGGACTCAATATGTAAACCAGGCCTGTCTGGAACTCACAGAGATCCTCCTGCCTCTGCCTCCCGTGTGCTGGGATTAAAGCGTGCGCCACCACTGGCCATGTTATAGAACAAAAATTTACTACCCTCGGTTTTGGATATTAGAAAATAGGACATCAAGGAACTGAGAGGATTAGTTCCTGTTGACATCTTCACCTCTCCAAGGTAGCTTGTGACTGGGTCCTTCAAAGAAAAGCAACACTATATCCTGGCCAGACAGAAGGGACAGAGAGATGAACACTCTGTTATCACTCAGTAAAGAGATGAAAGTTTCCATCCTAGAAACAGAGATGACATCTTCAGAGCAGATATCAAATCTGCCGATGACTTCACTCTGGACTAGTTTGTCTACTTATAAGGTTACTGGTCCTATGGCCTCCACCCATTTCTGAAAGGCCCTAGCTCTTAAGCCTGCCACATTGGATCATAAATTCTAGCACATCAATTTTGGAGAGACACAAACATTCAACTCATAGCAAATAACTAAATGCCCTTATGCAGGCCCTCAAAAATCTAAATGCTTCTTTGCCATCACCAATTGTAAATTCCAATGTTCCCTAAAACATGACTGAGCTAAAGTAAGCCTTGCTACCTACTGGCAAATTCCATTGCCATTTGGAACATCTATGTCCATTAGCATATTGCAAACTTTATGAGCACAAATTTTGAAAGTGAAACAAATATAGAAACTAAAACTATGTTTGAACATTTGAACACCACTTCAAATACTTGCAAGACTTGTAACTCGGGGGAGTTCAACAATCTTGTCTGTAATATGGGAATAACATTACTTATTCATAGAGTAACTGCCTAGAATAAATCGTATATATTTTTAATAAATAGTATATATTGTCTACACAAAGTTCAATCATGTCAAGATTTAATAAATGGTAATTAAACTTTCATTGGACTCTTCTCTACCAGGTTCTTGTCCAATCAACTATCACACACTGTTTAATTTTTCTTTTTTCCTTTCATACAAATGCTAATTCTTAGCTCTTCTACCTGGACTGTGCAAGAGTCTCAAGCACAGTCTTTTCACTTCACTCCATATTTGTTTTCCTACTTGAGTTTCTACTGTATGCAAGAAATCACAAGAAAGTCCTTCAGCCTTTCGGGGTCAGTCATGTTTTTATCACGTGTTTGTTTGCCTCACCTGTTGCCGTGAGTTCCAGAAGTGAATGGCTTCCCATAACTTAGATAAGTTCTGCAGTGGGCTCCCAATCTTTCTATGGTGAATGGTTAACATTTGGGTTATCTGAATCTTCTGGGAATTTCCATTAACGTTTCCAGACGGAGGTTTGTTGTAGGCAATCAACCAGAGAGAGCAAGAATGTGGATTAAAAGGTAGTCGATGGAAGGAGGAGAAGAGAAATCCCAAAGACATTTCAGGTAGAGCCAGTGATAGACTCAGGGCTCAGCCCTGGGATAGAAGGCTCTGGCCACATAGTCACGGTGAGGGACTCTGAGCGCAGCACTGAGTTAACAGTGGGATGTTGTCTGGGAGGAAACCATGCAGGAAGGAGTGGCTTGGGTGAGCTCTAAACAGAAATAGGCAATCAGGCTGGGAGGCAGAGTCAGGAAGGAAGTTTGCTGTTTCTCTTGTATTGAGGGCGGGGTATACAGAAATGTCTCCATAAAGAAAGTGAAGATGATGGAGAAAGAAGTCAGACACAGGTCTCTCTCATGCAGAAACACCTCCTTCCCCCAGTGCAAAGTTTGCTCTAGAAATGTAATAACCAACTTAACACATGAGGGAGGGTTTAGAAGCATCCTGAAATAACTTCTTCAAATTTTATCTCAGATTAATGTGGTAGGGCTTGGATTTCTTACTCTTTCTGCTTCTCTCGTATTTTCTTAGTTAATATTGTTGAAGTTTCTATTATGTGTTGCAATCTGATGCCTCTCGGGGTTTTATACATCCATGGCTCTACCACTGTGCTCAAGGGTCTTTAAAATGAAATCTAATGTCATCATTCTACAGTTTACAAAGAAGATAAGAGGTACAACTATTAAGGCAAGGTGGATTTCATTAAAATGAAACACAAATTAAAATATTAATCGGAGCCGGGCGGTGGTGGCGCACGCCTTTAATCCCAGCACTCGGGAGGCAGAGACAGGCGGATCTCTGGGAGTTCGAGGCCAGCCTGGTCTACAAGAGCTAGTTCCGGAGGAGCACCAAAGCTACAGAGAAACCCTGTCTCGAAAAACAAAACAAAACAAAAAAATATTAATCGGAAGTGTGTTTTAATTATTCATTGTTACAGACAAGAAAGCAAAAACAGAATTCAATAAGAGAAAAACAGATGAATAGCAAGGTACTTTGTTATGGTGCCTTGAGTGGTCCTGGGGAAAGGATTGAAACACTAGGAGCAATCAAATAGCTCTCACTTGATTGACTGGTTGGCCAAGGGTCTGGGGAGTGGACTTTCTAGTTTGCCCAGGACCTGCCCAGGTATATGCAGGCATACACAAGGAAGGGTGTCTCCAGATGCCTTTTAGATGATGAAGGACCTATTAGCCAACTGGGACATGCCAGAGAAGAAGCTGCCCTGCCTCCTGCTCATGCGCCGTTGCTGTCTTCATACTTCATCTTTGAAATGTGCATCACTAACCCAGACGGAACACTGAAATTGGGAAGCTGGCTGTTTTCACGCTAATTCACTCCAGCACCGCAGCAACCTGTTCTGTTCTCCCCATGTGCTGCATGTGTATGTCTTCCTGTCTTAGTCATCTGTGCATCCCTGAGTGTGCTTGCCTCCAGCACCTGCCTTACATCTTCACAAAAGCTGGTACCCAGTGTTTAGTTGATATGCGTTTGCCGGACTGGCTCAGGTCAGGGGGGATGTATTTTGAAACCCCCTGTTCCTTTTTCATCCTTTTCCCTAATATGACCTCATAAATCAAAGTGCTTTGCTATTCTTTCACTGTCTACTCTGTATCTGCTCTCTGTTCATTGGAAAATACATACAAAAAAGGGGGAAAAAAGGAAAAGAAAGGGAAGAAAGAAAGACCCTAAAAATTCTCAGTGTTATTCTTTAGAAAATGATGTCAAAAGTACAGACTTTTTCCAATTCCAAACACTAGAATATTGTTTTCTGATAAGTAGACATTTATGTAATATGAAACTAACATAACATTTGAAATCAGGACTGCTTGCTCCTTCATTTGAAAACACATCTTTGTTGATGCTCAAAAATGGCAAGGAGGGTAGTCTGAACTGCAATCCTCCTTGGTCCTCTGGAATCTGGTTCATCTTCTCCTCTCTTGTGTCTCTTTCTCCATTGAGCGGTCACAGCCATGCTGCTCACCTTTTGGTCACTAGAACTAGACAAACCTGGCCTTCCCTTAGTCACCCTACACTAACTGTTGCTTCTCCCCAGCAACCTCCTCTAGATCTTTGCGAGCTCGAGGCTCCCCTTTCCTCATTCCCTTCCCCTCACCCTCGCTGTTTTCATACGTTATCTCTGAAAGGTAAATCTCTAACCCAGCCCTGAGACTCGGAACCTGGAGACCAGATGCTTTCACACTCATTCACTCTCAGCACCACAGCAAGCCTGTTCTCTGTCCAAATCTCACCTTCTCCCAAGGACCTCGGAGATAGCCTCCATCTTATCTCCACTGACCTTTGCCCCAGATGCTCTTCACTTTCCTACCTTGTTTCTCCCCCTGCCTTACCTCTATGTGGAATTTATGTTTAGAGTCTGTCCCTACTCCAACTGGGTCACTCACTACCATGAAAGTTCCCTAGGGCTGGCCTTTGTATTCCTCCTATATCCGTGCACCACAACAGCAGCTGGGACAGTGTAGGTGCACTCAAATCTATGCAGTCAATAGATGGCCACGGCTTACTGGCCACATGCTGATGCTCTGTCATGCATCCTGCATCTTTGGAACAGAGGACCATGTGACTCCCTCTGGCAGTTCTACAGCCACTCATCCTCTAGATCAATGCACATCCCAGGGAAACAGGAACTGAGAAACCACCCTTGGGGCTGGATGGAAAACGGCAGTCAGTCTATAGGGGAGAAAGAATAAACAGAACATGGGAAAGTATAGTGTGAATGAAGTCTTATTTTTCATGGATGAGGGCAGGCTTCAGGTGCCTTTTGAAGAATAATGACCTTGAGGACCAATAATTAGACTGGGCTTTGCTACACACTCGCTCTACAGCCTTGTGCCTCAAATGCCGAACCTATAAAGTGGTCTTTCCAGTGGCCATTGTTTTTAAAAGGGGTAACCTCTAGGGGTCTGATTTAACTGGGATCTAGAATGTCTCATGCTCCTATGGGAAGGCGGCAGAATCTTTGAGGGTCTCTAACTGTACTGAGAGGTCATCAAGCCATTCTGTCTAGTCCTGGAAGGGGACAGTGAGCCCCAGACTGATCTTTCTGCCCTTGCCTCGCTGGCCATGAGGTGAACAGTTTTGGTTCATATGTCCAGCCTCTCCAGAAATACGAAGCAACAGAGTCAAAACTGTGACGTGTGACCTCAGAGCCATGAGTCAAAGTTAGCCTTGACTTTTAAGAAGCTGATTGATCTCAGGTGTTTGCCACAACGATAGAAAGTTAACACAGGGGCTGTGGGGGGAAGGGATTTTCTGCTCCAGTTATTAAGATTATAAAATTCCACTTGACCCTTCCCACTGAAAAATATCATGGTGGATAAGATGTTGAGAATCAGCACTGATAAGAAGTCAGATGCGTGGCGTTGTCTGAGTGAAAAAGTCAGGCTTCTCAGCTAGCGAGACCACAGATGGTGGCCATTTTCAAGTATCGCCATGTATAAATAAAAAAAAAAAAACTTTATCAACTGGAGATAGACAAGGTGCCCTCTAAGCTTGCGAAGAAAGAAATGTCGGAAGGAAATACCAGTTCTATCTCCTAGCAAAGAGCAGGGCCTTCACCTGAGAGCTGTCCCTCCCCAGTGGAAAAAGAAGAGGCTGCCTTCAGATGAGCGCTGTGGCTATAGCTGTTAGGCTATATTTTGAACAGAGGGTATGACAATGGTTAAACTTCAAGTCCTGCCTGCCATGTACTAATTACATGAGCCAGGTCGGTTAGTAAACCTGGGCCTCCACTTCTTCACCTGTAATAGGAGGGATCCTTACCAAAATGGCCCTCAAGTAGTGTCCAGAGGACTAGGTTAATATGTGCAAAGTACTTAGGACAGGGACCGTAATTACAATCCCACTACCAAAGCCACATGCATGCCTCCGGCCTTGAGCTATTCAATATTTGTCCCCTTTCATTCTGATGCAACTTTAAACCAGGACCGGATTTTCTTTCCGTGTAAGTCTGCTCACACAGAAGAAAACATGCTCAGCATAGAGAGCCGCAGGAGGGTCCATCCCACGGCCTGCCACATCTAATGGGTAATAGGTCAATGACTTTAGGGTGTGGCTGGCATTCCTCTGCTGCTGGGTAGCAGAGACAAGGCACTGGTATGCTGGCTGGAGAATTTCTGGGCCAGGGACTGGTTAGTTTTATTTTGTCATCTGTACATTGCATTCTGGTGCCTAGAGGACTGGTTAGTTATTTCTGGTCCAGGGACTGCTTAGTTTTGTTTCGTCATCTGTACATTGCATTCTGATGCCTAGCTCAACCTTAGGTTTGTTGTTGTTGTTGTTGTTTGTTTGGGTTTTGTTTTTGTTTGTGGTTTTGCAATTGAAAAGTAAACACTTACTGACCACAGGCCTGAGATCTCAGTCTCCAAAGCGGAAGGCCAGATCACTGTCTGCTAGGTTTCTTCCCAATAGTGGTATCCTCTGTGTTAGCGCCCTCTCTGTCCCAATCTAACAGGAAGGACGGAAGAAACCCCAGCTGCTGTCTCTACATCCCGGTTGTGGGCAGGCTTGCATGAAAACATTAAAAACACCTTTTGGAATACAGCAGATTTAAACTTATAGAAGCAAGAGAGTTGAAAGTATCCATTCAAGGGCCGCCAGTGAGCCTCAGCAACTTGAATTCACGTTCTCAAAAAAGTCTCTTAAATATTTTCCCTGAGTTCTGTGCCCCTGCCTGGGACTCCATAGGGGAATCCTGTGAATTTTTAAGTGGCACTCTGGAAGGGGCTGGAGCTGTTTGCTGCTGGTACCCTTCCGTGTGGTGAAGACATATATGCTCCCAAAGACCCACTTCCCCCTGGCATCTTGTTGAGTAGACTTCACCTTCAGGAATTGGCAGATTTATATATTTTTAATGCTTATGATATCATATTTTACTTTATTCTTAGTTATTTAGTTGATTTTTCTCCAGACCAATCACAAAGTTATATTTTTCTTTTGTTTTCCAGAGAATGGAGAGCTAGCAGGGGGAAGACAAGTAGGTACAAAACTTAACACACCTTAAACGAGTTGGGGGACCCACTTAAGGTAGGGGAAGTACTTAAGAAGTTCCATAGTAGGAATATATACATATTAGAGTACTACTCAGCAGTAAAAAACAAGGACTTCTTGAATTTTGCATGCAAATGGATGGAAATAGAAAACACTATCCTGAGTGAGGTAAGCCAGACCCAAAAAGGGGAACATGGGATGTACTCACTCATATTTGGTTTCTAGCCATAAATAAAGGACATTGAGCCTATATTTCGTGATCCTAGAGAAGCTAAATAAGAAGGAGAACCCAAAGAAAAACATATAACCATCCTCCTGAATATTAACCTTCATCAGGTGATGAAAGGAGACAGAGACAGAGACCCACATTGGAGCACCGGACAGAAATCTCAAGGTCCAAATCAGGAGGAGAAGGAGAGAGAGCAGGAGCAAGGAACTCAGGATGGCGAGGGGTACACTCACACACTGAGACAATGGGGATGTTCTATCGGGAACTCATCAAGGCCAGCTGGCCTGGGTCTGAAAAAGCCTGGGATAAAACCGGACTCGCTGAACATAGCGGACAATGAGGACTACTGAGAACTCAAGAACAATGGCAATGGGTTTTTGATCCTACTGCACGTACTGGCTTTGTGGGAGCCTAGGCAGTTTGGATGCTCACCTTACTAGACCTGGATGGAGGTGGGTGATCCTTGGACTTCCCACAGGGCAGGGAACCCTGATTGCTCTTTGGGCTGACGAGGGAGGGGGACTTAATTGGGGGAGGGGGAGGGAAATGGGAAGCGGTAGCGGGGAAGAGACAGAAATCTTTAATAAATAAATAAATTTAAAAAAATAAATAAATAAAAAGAAGTTCCATAGTAAACGAACCTCGCAATGTCCCGCTATGGCTTGGGTTACAGTTATGGTAGCATTTCCTGGTTGGCCAAGGAAGAGAACCAAGAATTACAACGCTGTCACCTTGGGAACGTGCAGCTGAAGAGACACGCAAGCAATTTTCGGGGAACTTGGAGATGCAACCAACCCATTCTGAGTTTCTAAAGAAGACACTTCCTGTATGGCATCTAAGAAAGAACGAGGGAGCCTCAACAAGCTTTGGGCTGGCACAGGAGGTTGAGATAGACCCTTGTCCTGGAGATGAAGACCTCTGTCGCAAGTGCTCTGTCTTTAGATTCCGGCCCTTGCATTGACTAATAGGGCAGGGGTATGCAGGCTTAATGTGACTTAATGCTGTGTTCCTCTGACAGTTTTCCCCTGGCTTCTGGCCCAGCCTAGAACCTCTCTCCGCAGTTTCCTTCCTCCCAGGGGCCCTACAGGAAAGGAGAAATAAGCAAGAATTGAGTCGAGACTAGGAAGCTTCGGTTTGAGGAAGACTTGGATCTGTAAGTAGCTGAGTGAGGACTGAGGCAAGTTGGCTCAAGAGAATTGAGTGAGGGTACAGAGGCAGAATGCGCACCTCTTAAAGGTGAGTGTGGGGACCCATAGAGAAAGGCTGTTTCAGAAGAACGGGCTCGGGGGCGAGGTGGGTGCAGCGACACAGGACCTGGTAGGTTTCAGGGGAGCTGTGGTAAGGTATTACAGAGAACTGAGGCACCCGGGTCTGAGCCAGCGCGACGTGGGAGTGTGACGCTACCGTGGCCGAACAGGTGAGCAGCTGGGGCCCCGGGTCCCGCCCTTGCCTCCTCCTACCGATTCTCCACCGCACTTGGCGGCTCCGCGGCTCCTCTCCGGTTGGTGTTTGGCAACTGGCAGCTGGCTTTTTTCCCTCCTCCCCTGTCGAGGGCTCTCCTTCTTCTTTTAGGTTGCTCCACCCCGCCCAGGATCAGGCGAGGGGGAACCAGTTCAGCAGCTGCCAAGTGGCGCACAGCGCGGCCGCGAACACGGGAAGTGGAGTCCTGGGTGCGCGCTGCCGGGCGTTTGCTTCTCCCGCGCCCCAGCGACCTGCGTCCTCCCACTGGCACCCCTTCTCCACTTTTCCCCCCGTTTGCAATCACATGGCATTTTAAGAATGCTGGAAAGATGGCGGTAGCAGCGGCGGCTGTGGCTGCGCCGGCTGGCGGGGGAGGCGGCCGGGCGCAGCGGAGCGGACTGTTGGAAGTTTTGGTGCGGGATCGTTGGCATAAAGTTCTGGTGAACTTAAGCGAAGACGCCCTGGTGTTGAGCTGCGAGGAGGGCGCTGCGGCGTACAACGGCATAGGGACTGCCACCAATGGCTCGTTCTGCAGGGGCTCCGGGACAGGGCACCCGGCTACTGGTGTCACTCAACCCCCGGACTCTCCCGCCGGGGTCCGCACAGCCTTCACCGACCTCCCGGAGCAGGTGCCTGAGTCCATCTCAAACCAGAAGAGGGGCGTGAAGGTGCTGAAGCAGGAGCTGGGAGGGCTGGGCATCAGCATCAAAGGGGGCAAGGAAAATAAGATGCCCATACTCATCAGCAAGATCTTCAAGGGGCTGGCAGCGGATCAGACCCAAGCCCTGTATGTGGGCGATGCTATCCTGTCGGTGAACGGAGCAGACTTGCGGGACGCCACCCACGATGAAGCCGTGCAGGCACTGAAGCGCGCAGGCAAGGAAGTACTGCTGGAAGGTAAGGGGTTAACGCTGTGCGGGCCTTACCCCGCAGCGTGAACCTTCCTCAACTCACCTTTACACTCACACACTTACACACTTGCCAGTATTGCCTATGTTTTGCCAAAGCAGTGGCAGGCATGGACTTTTGACAACTTTTACCACCTGGGGGCAACTCATCTCCACCCTGGCTCTGCCCCAAGGTGATGTACTAAAAGACTAGACTGCCTGCGTTTTCTTGGCTTGAATGGGGTGCTTTAGTACATGGTGTTGGAAGCTTCGCACATATCGGTGCACGTGGTTTCAATTTTTTTTTTTTAATCTTCGGACAACCCAAGTGCAGTGTAGAGTCTGGGGAGTGGAACTGGAAATGGAGGGTTAGACGGGAATTTGCCTCTACCCACACGGTAAAGCAAGGCCACTGACTCGTGGCATCTCTGGTACTTTTCTACTTAGGCAAAATTTTCGCAGCCTGGGCAATCCAGTGGTGAAGATTTGAAAGGTAAAGAAACCGGAGAGAGGTGGCAGTATTTGAATGCTAACCTCAACCATCCTTCTCCATTTCCCTCCCCTCTGGCTCGAGAGTCCATGTGGTTGTGCAGTTTTAAGTAGTGCCAAAGGCTGGGAAAGATGTGGCAGATATAGGCACAAGTTCACTTCCCCAGCAGGGCGTTCAGCCGGTCAGTCTGGATTCCAGGCTCCTCTGGGTGGAGAGCTGGTGAAGTGGGTTTTTTTTTTTTTTGGATTTTTTTGTTTTGTTTTGTTTTGTTTTGTTTTTCTGCTTGTGCCTCCCAGAATAGTGTGGAATTGACTCTGCATTTGTAAGCAGTAGTCCCTGCCCATGAACGCGAAGAACCTTAGAAACTATATCTGAAGATCTAGAGTCTTCACACTCTAATCATCCAGTGGACCAGAATAGGAAGTACCAGTTTCCCTGCTTGTGGCAATATGAGGGAAGAAGGAACTCTGCAGCCTCTCTCTCCCCAGAGCTCAGTTTTTCTGTCTCTGTAGCTCCTTGCATACTTTCACCTGTCCTAACACTGTGGAACAATTTTATCGATTTTTCTCAGTTTCATTTTAACAGACTGAGCTGTTTGGAGGTCTTTTACTTATGTAGAGGGCTCTCCAGAGCTTTGAGTGTCCAGCGGCATACATGCAGGAAGAGTTAATAAACATACTCAGTGATTGAGACAGTCTTCCAACCTAGACTTTATATTACCGTGATTGACTTCAACCCTTAAACTAAGATGTAATAGTTCCCCGTTCGCCCAGCTGTGGTGCTGGCGTGTGGCACTGGGAAACCAAGACAGTTGATGCAGCTTCAACGTGCCGTGGTAGTCTGCCTCCTGGCCTGGAACACCAAGAGGCTTTTATTGTTGTTTGTTTGTTTGCCTAGAGGATTTGTGATGTTTTCATATTTAATTGCCACCTCTGATTCCAGAAAGTAGAAAGCTGTTTGGTTTGGCTTGATGATTAACATAAGCAAACAGGAAAAAAAATTCTTGTTCAAGTGTTTTATTGGTTTGGGTGACAAGGGACAGGTAGGATCTGGGGAGAGTGTAATTTCGACTATAAGCTTCTGGTCACCTGTTTAGTTTGTGATCCTTACTGATAATATGGAGGGAGGAGGTGATGTATTTTACGTCAGGCACTGCCCCTGAGTCCATCCCATATTCCTGTCTTTGATTTCAATTTAATGAATAATAACTTGGCAAGGAGGTTAGAAGTGACTCTTTCACCAAAAGAGGAAGAAGTGACTCCTGGAGTTGAAAATAAACTTAGAAAAAGTTGTGTGTGTGTGTGTGTGTGTGTGTGTTTGTGTATATGTATTTGTATATGTATGTAGTATGTATTGTGTGTATGTGTGTATGCATGTGTATGTGTGTGCATACGTGTGTAAATGTGTCTATGCATGTGTGTGAGTGTGTATGTGTGTCTGTGTGTCTATTCGTGTATGTATGTATGTATATGAATGTATGTATGTATGTGTGTCTATGCATGTATGTGTGTTGTGTGTATACATGTGTGCATATGTGTGTATATGTGTGTATTGTGAATGTGTATCTGTGTATCTATGTGTGTGTGTGTATGTATGTGCATGTTTGTGTGTGTGAAAGGGTTGTGTACTTGCTAAAGATAACTAAAAAATGAGTTCTGGAGAAAGCTCTCCAGTGACATTCTAAAGATCACTGCATCAAGTGTTGCAGTCCAAACACCTAGGGGAGACTTGGGGTTTCCTAGGCATCGCTAGTCCAACTCTTCAGTACTTGGCAGCAAGTAAGGGATGTCCATGGAAGAGGTATGCGCTAAAACAACGCCATCTCTTTACCCTCACTTCTTTCTTCTTCCTTCCTTCCCACCTCACCCAACTAAACCTGGAGCCTTGTCACCTGCACACTCTAGGCTAGCATTTTACTACTGAGCTTCACCCTCAGTCTCCACTCAGAGTGCCTCTTGTTTGAAGCCAAATGTTTGTCGTCCTCCAGGGTCCTCGGTGAGGCAGTAGTGAGCCCACACCATCAACCCAAGCAGCACAGCCCTCCCTTTGTCATTTGGTGCCAAGCAAGGGTTCCCAGTGAAAAGGCTTATTAAAACCGCCTCCGGAACTTTCTACATTCCCATAACCTAGCCGAGTTTCTGTGTCTTCTTGTGCAAAGAGACAGCAAGACAAGTGTGAGCTCTTTACTTCATAGGCTGACGCTGTGCAGCAAGGAAAACACAAGGCATGCAAATATTCTCTCTGTATTTGTACAGTTTAAATAAAATGCAGATGAAATGCCCATTCAAAATCGGAGATCCATTCTTCTATCTTATTGGAGTTATTCCTTAATCTGATTTTTTTAGAAAAAGAATTATTTTGGCTCTTGATTTCTGATATCTATCTCTATCAATCAATCCATCTGTCTGTCAGTCTGTCTGCTGTCAGTTTATCTGTCTGTCTACCTATCTACCTACCTATCTATCTGCATCTAAACTCTAATACTGAGAGACCATTTTCTCCAGAGGCACAGGAGTTAAACATAACCTGGGGAAAGAGGCTTACAATGGCTCACATTTCTTGAGCTCCTTCCGTTTGTGCCAAGTTCTGCTTTCATCTGCTTGGCGACTCCATGAGGCCGATACTATTGTTGTTCACATTCCTAAAGAAACTAAAGTCTTATAGTATCTACCTAAAGCAACAATAACATAGCTAGGAGGTATCCAAGTCTACCTGATTTCCGAGCTCACATGATCCCTAGGTAAGGATGATGGCCTGAACTTCACCAGGGAGCCATGTACGTGAACCAGTTGATGTCACTGGGCTGCTGGCATGTTCTCCATTTCTTACATATGGTGAAGTGGTTGACAATACCCTGAGCAGGAAACAGCCATTGTGCAGTATACTCAGACGGGATGGACAAGGAGAAGGACGGAGTTTTATAAATGCACCAAGCATCTAACTATCAAAAGAAAGCTACTATGAGACAACAGAACTCTACTAGATGAAGTTGAACACGTGGCTAACCAGGAGTTCAAAAGCCCCAATTCTAATTTAAATTGTGAATCAGCCATAGCAAGTAAACCAATATGTTAACCAAGTGCTCATTAAAATTAAGATCAGAAAATTTTTCAGCATGAACTTATTTCTCATTTTAAGGAGAGGAAGTAGACACCCCATAGGCAGTCATGTAAGGTAGAGCCGTAAATCCCAAAGGGCATCATTCACATGGACTACAACGTGACCAAAACCCTGCGTTGCTAGGCAGGAGGCACCTGCATAGCCAGCCTGGGCAGCTCTGGATGCAAGGGATCCCTTTATTCTTATTATTTAATTGAGTTTGGTTATATTGTGTGCGTATGTATACATGTGTGGTATATATGTGCCATGTGTCTGTGTGCATGTATGTAAGCAAGAGTTCAACATCAGTTCTGCTCCTCAGAGACTCTCCACCATAGTTCTCAAGACAGGGTCTCATCTCTGAACCTTAACTCACTGATTTTCCATGACTGGCTAGCCACTTAGTTCCAAGGACCATCCCACCTCCACCTTCTCAGCGCAGGGATTGCGGAAGTGTTCTGCCATCGCCAGGTTTTTACCTGGGCACTGGGAAACTGAACTCAGGATAACATGTTTACAGGCAAGCAGTTTTCCTACTGAACTGCTATCTTCCCAGGCTTTGTATTTCATGTATGCATGAAATAGTAACGAAATGGGTCAGTGTTTTTGTAGTGGAAGTAACCATCAAATTAACTCACCCATATTTTTGTCAAGACAAAGGAAACGAGTTTCTGGGAGTTTTGTGTTAACGTATGGAGGTAGGGGTGAACAGAAACACCACTTGTTGAAAAGGTCCCTGTAGAATTGGACCAGGAAAATGAGAAACTCAGAGGAAAAAGCCAAGGTCAGTTCTTGAGTAGAACTGGGCCCAGAGGCTCCTCTATGAGCTGTGCCCAGGGTGACAGAATACGGAGCTCATTTGGGAAGTCGCTCTGTGATCCCTTTCTCTGGTGATGGGAATAAGGACAGTGGGACAAGAAGACAGGGGTTACACAAACAGGGGGTGCTTTTTCTGGGAGGATTGGGAAAGAATCCAAACGTTAAGAATTTTGCTTTGTTAAGTGTGACGGTTTGAATGAGAATGGTCCCCGTAGGCTCATGTATCTAAATGTTTGGTCCCCAGTTGGTGAAACTGTTTCGGGAAAGGATGAAGAGATGTGGTCTTCTTACAGGAGGTGTGTCACTGGGGGTGGCAGAATTGGGGCTTTTACAACTGCACTTCATTTCCAGTTAATTCTCCCTCTGCCTCATGCTTGTGGATACGATGTAAGCTCTTAGATACTGCCCCAGTTCCATGCCTTCCTGCTGCCGTGCTCCCTACCGTGATATTCAGGGACTCATCCTCTGAAACTGTGAACAAGCCTCTGAATAAAACGCTTCCTTCTATAAGTTGCCTTAGTCTTTGTATCTCCCCAATTAGCTTGGCTCTTACCTGTGAACACTTCATGGGTATACTATAGTTCATTAGATATCATTGGTTTTTTTTTTATTTTGTTTTGTTTTGTTTCATGTCCACTGAATCCATTTTGTCAAATACACAGTTGAGGATGGAGAGGCCTGTATGGTATCACTCAGGATCTAGAAAAGTCTTTCACTGTGAAAGACTACCCAGACCATCTGTGATCCTTGGTTTCCGTAATGTAACACCAGTCATGTGGTACTTAATCCGAAAATGTCTCTGTGTATTTCTGACTGCAGCTAGAAAGGGGCCATGGGCCATCCTCTTCCTTGAGAGTCAGTGTTCTTTAAGAGAGCCCATACCATCTTATCAGAGAATACGAATCAACCTTTCTGAAAGTCCTCTGCCCATGCAGCAATAGCTAACATGTACGTGGCAAGATGCCACATCCCCCTCTTAGCCCTTTGTGTGGATTAACTCAGGTCAAAGCGACACAACTGATATCCCTGGTTTACACAATGAGTTAGTGCTGAACTGCATTCAAGCAAGGCTTGACAGCCTTTGATCTCATCAACAGCCTTAGGAGATAAGCAGATTAGGGATAATTCCTCCCTCCCTCCCTCCAAATTCGTTGATTAGGAGAGTGAAGTTGTGAGAGGATGATTTTAATTAGGTCTTCCATTTTCTTATCTGCTAGCTCGTAGCTAATAAGTTACAAGAAACCTTGGTCAGTAAAAGGGCACAAAGTTATAATATTATTAAATTTTAAAAAGTGTTTTTTGTTTTTATGTGTTTCTACATGCTGCTGCTCATGGATAGAGGTCAGAAGACATCTTGCAGGAGTCTGTTCTGTTCTTCCAACATGTGTGTCTCAGAGACTGAAATCAGGTCATTAGCTCGGACTCTAGTACCTTGACCTGCTGAACCATCCTCCCAACCCCAAATTTGCAATCTTACAATTTTAAAAAAGATATTCATGTTTATTTTATGTATGTGCACATGTAGCCTGCATGTATGGGTGACTGACCTGCATGTATGTACATGGACCATGATTGTGCCTAGTGTAGAGTCTAGAAGGTGTTGGATCTCCTGGAACTCGAGTTATAGACTGCTGTGAGCTGTCACATGGCTGCTAGGAACTAAACCAAGTCTCTACAAAAACAGCACACACGCTTAACCCTTTCTCCAGTCCTCAATTTTATCATCTTTTTTAGGTCAGAAATCTGGCATAGGTCTGTAGTAGCTAAAACCAGGTAGGCCTGCTTGCTTTCCCCTTTTCTGAAGACTCTCAGAGCAAATCTGTTTCCTTGCCATCTGAGAGACTGCCTATAAACCTTGTCTTCTGATCTCCCCTTTTCCTTAAAGCCTCTGAGGGCAGGTTGAGCTTCTCACATCATTCCCATCCCTTTTCTGCCTTCTTCCACTTCAAGGACACTTGTGTTTATCTGGTTACACCAAGATGATTCATAAAGAGCTCTCTGTTTTAAGGTCAACTGTTAGCAACCATAATTCCATCTTTAACCTTCATTCCCATTTGCCATGTCTGGGAACAGTTTCAGAGGCCCTGGAGATGAAGGAGGAGGCATATTTGAGGAGGGGCATTATTTTTCTGGTCAAACCAATTTGCTGAAGTTGCACTGTGGGAGAATATCCAACTAGCCCTTTGAGAATGTCCTCCACTTCTGTAAATAATCCTTCTCTCCATCACTACAACAGAGATTTGCATTCATTTGCATATTTATCCCCTACCAACTAGTTGACTAGTACCAGATACAGATAACATAGATTCTTCCAGGAAGGAGAAGCGCTGTCTATGAGCCATTGTGATATGCTCTGGTCCCTCTTCTGATCACCTAGGCTATCCTTCGGGAGGGCTGCCCAAGGCAAATACTTCAAGAAACTCCCTAAAGAGCGTGTGTAGTAGCTGTAGCTCACCAAGGCTAAATTCAGAGTATGACCGGCAGACCTTAGAGACGGAGTTAGGGAATTTTAGAGAACTGTAGAGACCTCACACCAGAGTTAAATGTCACACTCAGTTTTGCACCTCAAGAGGAGGACCCAGACACATGCTCAAGAATGTGTTTGTCAAGCTTTTAGAGGACTGTACCAACGTGGAAGCACCTTAGCTCAGCTTCCCACCTTAAACTCACCTAGAAGCATTCTCCCAAGCTGGGCCTAGGTCAGAAAAGTAGCTTTGCTCCCACTATGACTTTATGATCAGGTCAACCTCCAAAGAATACTTGAGCTGATATTAGAAGTCCCTTTGGTTCCTTAGGGAGAAGTAGAAATGCTGGAGAGCGGTGGCTTAGCTCATGTTATCTTGTGAAGTGATGGCGTTTCTAAATTGATTTTCTAATAGTTTCTGAGCGCACCCTGGTGCACGCCAAACAAGCTCAAGAAATTATTCTCTGGCAGAAGAAAGCTAGGAAGATGTCAGCCTTAACCCGATGCCAGGGATCTAAAGCAATCAAGGTTTCAAAGATTGACTGTGGTGTGATTGAACTTAGCAACAGCAAACTGGCCTGAATTCATATAAAAACCAACATGACTCCAGAATTGTGCTCGGCACACATTAGGCTATTAAAATAGGTATGAGAGAAAATAACAGCAGTGGGGATGGGTAGAAAGTAAGAGGAAGAAGAAATGGAAGAAGAGGGAAAGTGGTGGGGGGAAAGGAGAAAGGGAGATGCGGGGTGGGAGAACTGGTGGGTTTTAGTTAACCCTTCCCTATGAATCCCTTCAGCCAGCACTCCCACTACTACCTTACGGTGAATAACACTCTACCTGGTTCCATCCCCCATGAAGAAGGGCCTTTATAGGCCGGAAAACTTACTCAACACAGATCAGTCTCTACAGACAGCTGAAGACCGTCAAGCCAGATATGATCTTCAGCGTTGCAGGGAAATGTAATTAATCTCTTAATGTGTTAGTTATCACCGCTTTTCTCCACCTCCCCTCTGTGTGGGGCCCACAAGTCTGACTACGTAAGAATGCTTCTGACCTGGGGAGATGAAACGTCTGCCTAGGTATTTTAGCTGCTTCTTTTTTTAAGCTTCTGTGTCAGCCTGAGGATGCAGACCCTACTCCTTTATGAAGCTGACTGGAGCAGCCCTTCCATCCCTGACTTCTGCAACCGTGGGCAATGTTCTTCCTGTTCAGCTATGTGTTTTAGCAGTAGCCCATGGAGTTGGTGTTAAGAATAACTCCCGCACACAGCACTATGTCTGTGGACGGTACCTTGCCGAAGCTTCCAGGGGTCTGCTCAGTGGAGGAGACTTACGCTCTGACAGCTACTGGCCTACTAAGCATTCTATTTTAAACGATGCATCTCAAAGCCATTAATGTTAAAGAAAAGCCAGAAGTTCCCTTGCATTTATACCAAGCGTTTTATATACCAGACCTCATTAGCCACTTCACTGGCCTTGATCTATAATAGCACTTGCCTTTAGCTCTGGCCCACAGAGTGAGACCTAAGCGGAAATGTATATGACTCACTGCAACATCCAAGTCCTAACAGACCCATGCAAATGAGCCTCTCAAAACGGCCTAGATGGATGGAAAAGTTCCAGATTCAGAGAATTTGTAATGGAAAATAAAGTGATGACCCATGCTTAATTTCAGTATTTAAAAAAAAATACTTCTCATCCTGGGGCTTTAAGAGTCATTCTAGCATTCTGATAAGTGTGGGAAGGTTTCTCGAAAACTTGGCTGGTTGCTAAGTGCTGCTGTCTTGAAATCCAGTTTACATGAGTCAATGTTCAAGGGTCTCTTTTTCTCCCTCACCGTCTTTTTCCCCTCTGCAGTGGTCCTTGAATTTATTCCGCCTAGGCTTAACTTTGTATCCTATCACTTTTTAGCTGTGTGAGCCCGCTCAAGTTACTTAACAAGGAGTCTCAGTTTCCCAGGCAGTAAAATTTTACCCTTTGGTTTGTCATGAAGGGTAAAGTGAGTCTGTATAGACACCAGTTAATTCATTGCCTGGAGCTTAATAAAGAGCAGATGATTGCCAACTGAAAGTCAGGTCCCAGGTTTATCCTAGTCTTAGTTTCAGATAGAGTTCAATCATCTAAGCTGAAGAGTTTATTTATATGCTGGGTAAATTCTGTTGCAAGCACAAGGTACAAATGGCTGGTGTAACAGATGCCCAGTGAGTTGCACACCCGGGTGGTGATCTCACATAAGCTCGTGTGGTTGATGAGTTTTAGTAACCCCAGTTCTCCACCATCCAACCAGTCCACAGTGCAGGCTGCTGGGGTCTTGGAAACTATGGGATCTGCGGTAGAATGCTGGTTTACAGCATGGTTTGGAAACACGTAGAGAGTTTTGCAGAGAGAAAGCCAACAGGATTTACCTTCCAAAGCAAAATTTAGACTTCAAAAAATTATAGAAACAGGAATATGTTATTACCAAAAAGAAACCCAAAGTTTTTATTACTGATACTTACAATGCAAGTAGCTGTTTCAAGCAAATTTTATATAAATGTATTTCTATAACTGCTATTAAACCAATGTTTATATTTCTGTTTTTTACTCTGCTAGCTAGTATTGTATTTTCTGGAATCCAAGAGGTCACCCCGTAGAACACGTGTCACATTTGTGTTCCTAGAAGAAAGAAAGAATTGCCTGAAATGAGTTCCATAGGATAACTGCCAGCTGAAAATCTGGACACCAAAGGGAGTTCCTTTTTCTGTTGGGTAAGAAGGAAAAGCAACCATGCCATAGAGAGGGATGACAAGGAAACTTGTCAAATTCAAATTTTGTACTTGTAAAACATTATTGCCTTTGAGGTTTTGAATGACAGATCAGCTCTAATACATATTTAGATTTGAATTTACAGCATCAATGCTGCTGTGTACTTAGAAAATATTCAGGCAGATAATGTAAAATAGCCATAGCTGGGTGACAGAAGTAGTTGTAACTCGTTTCTGGGAGAGCTAAGTTCCCACACAAACATTCAGTGACTTGAAGACACCAGAGATGGATGTTAAGGTACATTCTCAAAGCCAGCGACAACATGAAAAGAGCCATTGGAAGCTATGAAATATGGGAGTGTAGTCAATATTCAACAGCAAGAAAATAATGACATGCTATTCAGTCTTTTATTGGGCTGGAGATGTTTGTGTTGTTTAAAATTAATTTTGCATTTTTAAGCATTCAAAATAGCTTTCCACTCTGTCATCTTCATACATATTTATTGCTATCATTTGCTCACATTACCACACCCTTCTTTCCCATTCCTCCTCCCCCTCCTGCCAGTTTCTACCCTCCCCCCAAATACACCCTCTCTGCTTTCATGTCATATGTATGTATGCATGGGTGAATGCATGGATGCATTCATGCACACATGGGTGGGTGCAGCCACAGATTGCACACGTGAGAAGCAATGTGTGACATTTTTCTGAGTCCCACTTATTTTACTTAGAGTGATGCGCTCGAGTTATATGCAGATGGCATTTTCACTCACCTTTGTGGACAATAAAATCCCATTGTGCATATATACTATATTTTCCTCATTCTTTCATTTGCTCACAAGCTTCTAGACTGTTTTTTTTTTTTTTAAGATGCCACCTTTCTGGTAGAATGATTGAAGTTGTATACTGTTTTTCTAAAGCTGAACATTTCAGAAGGGAGATCAGCATAGAGACTTTCTTTCTTTTTTTTAAGAGAAATCACATATGTATCTTATAAAATAATAAAACTCGAGGAGACTGTCACCACATCATTTACATAAGGACCAAACAAAGTATTAAGGATATCAGAAGCGATAGGAATGCTATAAGAGCATGACCACAGTAGCAAAGGGAGATAAAACAGCAGTAATTGCCTGGTGTGCTGCTGCCTTGCATCTCAAACACTGCCGTCTCAAACGCTCTTTCATCTGTGATGGAAATCCAGGTTAACGATTTTTCTCTTTTGTTCACAAGATTCTTATACCTCCTTTCTGTTCTCTGCTTCATCCTTTTAAAAACTTCCAAATTAAAACAATTCAGGCTCCTAGCATCCCTTCGTCTGTGCTTCCCCACACCCCTTCTTACCTAGAATGCAGTGGAATGTTCGTATCTACCCCTTGCTTCCAGAACACGAAACCCAGAAGGTTAGAATGCAGTACCAGTCGAGGTTTGGTATAAGCACATTTGCTTTCATATCCCAAGTAGACAAGTAGATCACCATTTCTTTCTTCCTATTTTTTTTTTTTGAAAGGCTTTATTTCACCTTATAGTGAAGTCAGGGCAGGAACTAGAAACAGGAGCTGTTGTTGAAGCCATGGTTTATCTTTCCTCCCTCCCTTCCTCCCTCTCTCCTCTCCTTCCTTCCTTTTCTTTTTTTTTTAATTTTTACTCTTTTATTAATTTTTTTATTTAAAAGTTTTTTCATTTTACATACCAACTATAGTTTCACCTTCCTCCCCTCCTCCTGCTCCCCCATCTTCCCTCTACCCAACTCTCCCCACACCCATCCACTCTTCAGAAAGGGTAAAGCCTCCCATGAGGAGTCTATAAAGTCTGGCATATCCAGTTGAGGCAGGACCAAGACTCTCTCCTCTGTATCAAGGCTGAGCAAGGTATTCCTCCATAGGGAATGGGCTCCAAAAAGCCAGTTCATGCATTGGGGATAAATCCTGGTCCAACTCCCAGTGACCCCACAGACTGCTCAAGCCACAGAACTGTCACTCACATTCAAAGGGCCTGGTTCGGTCCTATGTATGTTCCCCAGCTATTAGTCCAGAGTCAATTAGCTCCAACTAGCTCAGGTCAGCTGTCTCTGTGGGTTTCCCCCATCATGATCTTGAACCCTTTGCTCATACAAAACCTCCACCCTCTCTTTGACTGGACTCTGAGAATTTGGTCCGGTGCTTAGCTGTGGATCTCTGCATACACCTCCTTCAGATGAAGGATGAAGGTTCTCTGATGACAATTAAGTTGATCACCAATCTGATTACAGGGGAAGGTCAGTTCAGGCACCCTCTCCACTATTGCTAGGATAGACTGTCATTTCTTGATGGACTCATCTTAAGAACTAAAGACCAAATCAAGCAACGTTTACAAGATTTTGATCATGCCAATATTGTTCTACCTTTTCCCTGGGGCCCTGCCTCTCTGGCTTGTCCCTTCTTGGCTTGGTGCATGCACATCCATCCTGCCAGGCTGCCCTTATCTTTGACTTGTGTCTGTCCCTGGACACACTGTACAGTCACACAAACATTTGGTTAACTTCTTCGCTTTGCTGCAGTGTATTTCTGCAGTTCTTCCTAGAAAAGATGTTAGAGACAATGTCCAAAATGTTTTTGAAGTAATATGGATAGGATAAGAAGCTAGCAATATTTTCTTAAGTAGTTTCTCTCTCTCTCTCTCTCTCTCTCTCTCTCTCTCTCTCTCTCTTGGATTTTCGAAACAGAGTTTTTCTGTAGCTTTAGAGCCTGTCCTGGAACTAGCTCTTATAAACCAGGCTGGCCTCGAATTCACAGAAATCTGCCTGCCTCTGCCTCCCGAGTGCTGGGATTAAAGGCGTGCCCCACCACCGCCTGGCCTTAAGTACTTTAGATGCCATTTTTACTTTAATGTTTCCAATTATGATATTTGCTTTTTTCCTAAAATGTTTAATAGCTTATGTCACTGATACTGTAAACTTTATGCAATGTTTACTTTGCTCTGGAGATTCTGATCATCAATTTTCCAAGCCATATATGGGTGCTAGAGTGCTAAATCCATTCATACGCAGATGCTCTAAGGTCTAGCTGCTGCTGCTGCTGTTGTTGCTGCTACTTCCTTTTCGTTTGTTATGACAGGGTTTCTCAGTTTAGCTCTAGCTGTCCTGGAACTCACCCTGTAGACCAGGGTAACCTCAGATTCACAGAGATCCTCCTGCCTCTGCCTCCTGAGGGCTGGGATTAAAAGTGTGCACTGCCCCTGTATGGCTAGGTCCAACTTCTTAAGCTGCGGCTCACAACTTTCTCTGGCAGTCCTTCCATTCAGTGTGGGTGTTGTGAAAATATGCTGTCTGTGAATGGTTTCTGAACTCACAACAGTCAAAAATGAATGAAACCCAACACGTGAAGAATCTGGGGTTTTTCTTCAAGGCTCGCTATCTTTCACTGCGGAATTTTACTGCACCATCGGTCTGACCCCCATAGCATGCGCGATTTGCACTGCATGTGCCGTCACCCCTTGCAAAGCCAGGCAATGCTGCATGGAACGTGGCCGCTCCGATTGGAGACTATTGTATATTATAAATCGGAGCATTTTCACCAGACGCGGTTTTCTGCTCTTACAGAAATGTCATGGTTGAATTACAGGAAATAAAGATTTGAGCATTTTCCCGCCGCCTATTCCTCAGCATGAGTGTTTCAAATTAGTGCATCCTTGCATCCTGTTGGGTAAAATTGTTTGATTTTTAAAATTGAGCTGCTGACCTGAGTTTCATAGTAATTCTTAAATGAATTTTGCCTTGAGACTGGGACAGAATCTTAACAGTTTCTGAAATGATTCTAAAAGTGCTCCTGCAATTTTGTGTTATGTATTTATGCAAATCAGCATTTTCAGCATTGGTGATTATAAAATGAAAATGGGTGAAAGACGGTGAAGATGCCCTATGATGTCCTGCAGTATCAAATATTTGGGAAAGGTTTCATTCTTTAAGAAGAAATAAACACATACATCTCGATAGTGTGTGAATTTGATTTTTTCCTCAATAAGTGGTAAAATTGCAGTATTCCAAATAGTTGTTTTACTTTCAAGACTTAATTTCACTTTTATTTGTGTGTGTGCACGTGCACATGTACGACATGCATGTCGTTCCTGCAGAGGTCAGAAGACAGAATTAGATCCCCTGAAGTTGGAGTGACAGGTGGCTACAAGGTGTCCAATATGGAGTCTGAGAACTAAACTCGAGTCTTCTGAAAGAGCGGCCATTGCTCTAAACTAATAAGCCACCATTTTGTGTCAAAAGTAAATTTTCTTATACTTTTGATTAGAAAATGTTTGACTCTTTTACTTGTTTTTTTTTATATAAATATATACCTGGGCAAAGTCGTATAGTCAACGCATAATAGTGTCACGGAGGATTTTAGAATTTGAAGGGAAATACAGTAACGTCTCATTAGATACCACCCAAATTCCCAGTCTGCCTTTCCAACATTAGTTTTTCACATTCCTTCTGTGATGTGCGATCTCGGCAAAGATGGCTTTCTCTGTGGCAGCTGTGAGTGACAGCTACACGTGTGGGGTGGAAGGCATAGAAACCACTGCTGAACGCGAGGAAGCCAGCACCCAACACAGTTCCAAGGTCTGAAAAAGTGGGTGGTGTAGAGAAGGTGCTAAGATTTCAGGACCTGCATGCTTACACTTGGGGGGCGGGGGAGGTTAGATCCCAAGTAATAAACAAAATTGGTAATATTTTAGGGAGGTACAGGGAAAATTAAGTATTTTTGTTGAAATAAAAAAAAAAAAAACAAGAAGGAAGCCCAGACATCAGGACACCAATTATAAAAACATCATTGCTGCCAAGCTACACCTCAGCTCCAAAGCAGGGTCCTGTGATTTCCTGTAATCACCATTTGCTTTGCTCTCTAAGTGTGGAAATCTGTTTAGTTGAATGTTGAGCCCTCTGCATTGACACACACACACACACACACACACACACACACACACACAACCCACCTGATTTTTGTCATCATCTTACTCTATTTTCCCTCTGATACCCCTGTTCCTATTTCCATTTGCCACCTCCCCTAGGAGTATTGCTATAAACTTATCTACCACTCTTATATCGATTCTTTTTCAACTGTAATCTATAGTTCTACATTTCAAAGCAATTTTCCTGTTCTCTGGCTACTTCCGATATAGCATCTCTTGTTCTGTGAGTGCAGTAACTTTGCTTGACTCTCAGAGAATGTTAATACCTTTTCAAAGATATTTTTTGAACTAATATTCACTTAGTTATCTTGAAATTCTTTTCTATCTTCGCAACCTTGAGTATACTGTGTCTTCCTGATGATTCCAATATCTGAAAAAGGTTCCATCTTTGTGAAACCCCAAGAGTTAGACTCTGAGATCAGAATGTAAGTCTAAGAGCGTTTTCTTTGATAAAATCATCGAGAGTAATAAAAGGATAGCAGGACCTAAGACCATGGAGGGAATGAACACGTGACAGCCACAGAAACACATGCAGGCCCCTGAAGCTCAGCATAGCCAGACTGGGGACTGGAGAATCTGGGTAAAAACAACCAAATCTCCACCCACCTTTTTGGCAAGGCATATACTTCTTAGACAATATTAATTTTCTGATATTCCTAGTTAGTGTCACTGTAAAGGCTGTGTGTATTCTCAACAAAAGGATGCCCCCAGGCACAGCACTGCAGGTATTCCCAGCCAGGTGCCTTTTGCTGAATGCAGAGATGGCAGCACAGGAACTCGGGGGAGGGAGGGACTTCATCTTTCTCATTTCCTAATCTAAACGTGTTCAGACGAAATCATGATGAAGGAGCTATTGTGCACATCCCTAAGCACATTTGAATTCTCATGTAAAGTATTTTATAAAAGGCAGATGTAGACCAGGACTGATTATACGATCATTGGGAGGCCTTGCAAGGCAATATTCTATACTAGCTTTCCAATTTATTTGAACACGTGGCCATCAGGGAATCTTTCAGATGTAGTTAGTAGTTGATTGCACCGTTCCTGGGAGTTGATGATAAAGAAGCTGGTTGAGCTGGACTGAAGGGGGAGGTGCTGAGCCCAGCCACAGCAGCACTAGTGATGTTTTAGGCAAATAGGTTTTGATTGACAGGTGTCATTTAGGGATTATTAGATATTTACTAGCATCCTAATTTTCAGCTGCAAGTATCATCCTTTTCTACTAGTTATAATAAACTGAAACACCTCCCAGTGTTACCACATTTCCTCTGGAGGGCAAAAGAAACCCCACCTTGGGAGACACTAGACTTGATCACTAGCCCTGGCTTGCAGAACCAACCAACATCTTGACAAGCTCTGGGTAGCTTTAAAAATCCCTCTTGACCAGGTCGTTCTCAAAGAGATCCAATTTGCAGTTAATCTTGGGCTCACCAGGAAGTTTAAAAGCTCCCCAATTGGTGATTGCCTGTGGCTTGTTGGAGACGGGGTGGAAGAAGATTTGGGCATAAGTAAGAAACACGTGTATTTAGTTACTGGAATTTAGAATCTGATACAGAAGAAATGAAATGAGTGGCATGTATTTCTGCTTGTGAGTGTCTAATGGTGACACTTTGCTAAATACTCATATATAAATTCCCTCACTACCTCTAGCTGGATGGTAAGTATAGAGTGATCTGGGCATAAAGCTTATTCAAGTTGGTTGTATTCAGGAGATAGGTGGGGACCAGTTCACATTGCCTACTTATAATACTAGCACGCAACCTTCATGCCTGCCACCTGTATTGGTTAATTTTTGACAATTCAACACTAACTAGAATCAGCTGGGGCAATAGGTTGAGGAACTGCAGCCAGCAAGCTGACCTGTGGGCATTCGGCAGCACATTTTCTTGATTAAAGGGCCTGGTACACTGTTGGTGGTGCCATTTCTGGCGCCCCTGTACCGATTTGTTATAATGAAGCTGAGCGAGCCTTGGAGAGAAATTGTTTATTCCTCTCTGGTCTCTGTTTCAGTTCCTGTCTCCAGGTTCCTGCCCCGAGTTCCTTCTCTGAATTACCTTGATGATGGACTCTAACCTATAAACCAAATAAAATCCTTCCTCCCACAAGTTGCTTTAAATCATGGCATTTATTGCATCAACAGCAAGCAAGCAGAACACCAACCTTTGTGAATGCTGGTACCTAGGTAACTTGTCCACTTTGTCAATGAGAATTTGTAATCAGCCCCAGGAATTCATTCAACTGAACTCATTAGTAGGTTTCCCTAAATCGTCAGGTGTATGGTTACTTGATAGAGTCATTTGCTATAAAGAAATGAACAGTATTACTTCAGCTGAAATTTCACAAGAGACATACTCATGCTGATGTATTTGCTGTTTTCCTGTAAGTAAAACGGAACTGCATTTTCATTTACTACGTCTGGAACCTTCCGCCAGTCAATGCGATAAGTAAGGAGCCACTCAAGAGACTAGTAGTTTAAATGGCCCCTTTGGGGATAGACATGCGAAGCATCAGGTAAGAGTGCTGCTTTCTCTAGAGTCTTAGCTACTCAGAATCTTAAAGAGACCAGACCAGAGAGGAACAGAACAAAAACAGGGGTCACAGCTAAGAAAGATGATAATATATCTACAATTCACCCTAACTAAATCACTAATAAAAAAGATAGCATTACCCACAAAGCCTAGTGTACCTATTACACTGAAAAACCATAAATTGGCACATTGATGCTGTAGTTCTAAAACTAGCGAGATTTCCAGTAACATGAATCCTTCTGTATATATCTACCATAATTTCTTTCTAGCATATCATAGCACATACTTTTATTATATAGAATGAGTGTGAAGATATACAAGTATCTACTTTAAGTCTTGCCTGGTCACAGCTATTTTCCTTGAGACCTTTGCCTAGAATTCAGTGTGCATTCAATATGTGTTCAGTGAAAGGATAAATGGACTATTTAAGTAGCTTAAGGCTCTATAGAAAGTGCTACCATTGAAAAAAAGAGTTTACACTCTGGATTTCCTGTCTACTAATTTTTCTATTCTATGAATTGTTTGTTTGAAAATATGAGAAAAGCCAACTGTTATAAATTAGTCAACTAGTGGTATCTGGGAATGGGGGGGGATGGGGGGGTAAAGAAAATGCTCACTTTTCCAAACCCTTCAGCATTTTCTCATAAATTCTTGACACTTTCAGACATTATATGGTCTAAAGGATGTCTTGATGTCTTTACAGTGTTCTGCTGAGAAACCCTAAAATTCAGCTTCCTAACACCGAATTCACCAGTGCATCTTTCCTTCTTCCAGTTTGATTCCCACAGGGAAAGAAAGCCGTGTGGAACGAGAGCTTCACTCCCTGGACCTCGCCCTATTGCTGCTGTAACGAAACAAATTTCAAGGGCCTTTTCCCTTTTAGAGTATAAAATATTATCATGCTTGACCTAGATTAGAATATTGAAGCATATATTTAACAATAAGAAAAACACTGTGAGTTAGTCATACTTATAAAAAAATTCTTTCATGTGGCTCAAGAAAAATATGAAGTTTTTTTTACAGTAATGATTTCGTTGTTGTTGTTGTTGCTAGCAGCATTAAAATTCAGATTAATTCTTGGGCTGTTAATGTGTTCTAGAATCTTGTAAGTAGGATTTTTTTTTTTACACCAATGGTTTCAGGCTAGTTAAAAATGTAGGGTTTGAAGTTAAGTTGGCTGGGTTTCAATTGCACAGCTCCTTGGACCCCAATTACCCAAATATTTATAATTGCAGTTCCAAGAGGCTCAAGACACTGGAAGGGAATGCTTTTGAGCTAGAGTTGGTCCCCTGAGTGGAACACTTACTAGATGGAATCCTGTGAGATTCTGTTAGAAAGCAGGGTTTCTTCACGGGCAGCTCTTGTCCTTCCTCTTAGATTGCTGCGGCTCATCTCTTATTGGAATAGCGAGATTAGAAGCAGTTACAGCGGTTGCTGTGGAAAACCCCGCTGGGAGTTTATCATATTTAATGTTTCAGAAACCTGGCCTTGGAAGATGATAACTAACCGTATTTCTTAATCAGGGTGCCATTGGGCAAGCACAGGTGTGTTGCACTTCACTGGATCTCTTTCCTGAGGACATAATGTTGTTCTTTGAAAAAAAAAATTGGCTCTCTCTGCACCTTTCCTTCCTCCCACCTTCTCCTTAAGCCAAAGAAGTAACATTTCCCAGCCTTCCCCTCCATAGCTAGTAAGGTAATTCTTTCAGATATCCTGAATGCCTTTCTTTTGCCTTTTTATCACATCATGCTCTGATTACTTTGCTAAACTTATGGTGCATGTTTCTGCTGTATTATACATGCTTTCTGGATATTTCTAGAATACATAAGGCTGGCTGAGAACATTCTAGAATAAGAGGGTGGGTGCAGAAATAAAAGCATATTAGTAAAATCACATATCTAGCTGGAGAAATAAAACTACAGGGAGGCTCTCTTCTCTTCCCTTGAAGTTTTTCCCCTTTTAAAGTGAGGGAGAACTGTGGTGTAACAGTCAGTTCAGTCAAGTAACAAAAGGAGTAGAAAACAGGCTGCTTTCAGTCTGTGCTGCTCTCAGCGTGCTAATCTTGAAAGAATAATGATAGAAAAGCAAAGGTCTTTTGTTATGATACATTCCGGAAAGCCTTCTAATACTAATTTCTTTGAAGTTATAATATAATTGCATTATTTTTCCCTTCCCAACCTCTCCTGTGTACCTTCTTGCTGCCTCTCAAATTCATGCCTTCTTTTCCTTCAACGATTTCTCTCTCTCTCTCTCTCTCTCTCTCTCTCTCTCTCTCTTCGTGTGTGTGTGTGTGTGTGTGTGTGCATGTATGTGTGCATATGTATGGGGGGGTGTGCATATGTGTGTGTATGTGCGTGTGGGTGTGTTTTCTTAAATACATCACTAACTCCCTGATCAGTCTATATAACGTTACTTGTATGTTTATGCTCTCAGGACTGACTTCTTGGTATTGGATAACCAACTGGGCAGGGGAGCACTTCTCTGGAGAAGACCCCACCCCTCCTCCAGCTTTCACCAGTTGCCTACAATTCTTTGTCTAGGCTTGAGACCCCGTGAACTTTTCTTTTCCATGTTAGCTTCTTCATTGATGCAGAGAGTCTTTTCACCTTAGCTTTAAGGTAAAGCCAAAACCGTCGGCTTTCCGTCAGGTACACACTGCAGTTATATACTCCATCTACTTTTCCATCTCCCCATGTGTACATCTCCCTTCAGCTCAATTATTTTGCTTACCTTCTGAAATACTATCCTGTAAGACCTGCCAGAGTGCTCAGGCAGCAGGCAATAAGTTACATTTAGGGAAAGGTGAAAAAGGTGAAAGAATGCACCAATGTGTGTATTCTTTTTTTTTTTTTGGTTTTTCGAGACAGGGTTTCTCTGTAGCTTTGGTGCCGGTCCCGGAACTAGCTCTTGTAGACCAGGCTGGCCTCGAACTCCCAGAGATCCGCCTGCCTCTGCCTCCCGAGTGCTGGGATTAAAGGCGTGTGCCACCACCGCCCGGCAAATGTGTGTATTCTTATTCGAGAGACATGTTAAACACTCCCCTCCATTCCATTCTATACCCAGAGTACCCCAATTCCAAATTCTTCCGAGAGATTTGATTGGTCTGCCTATGGTTGGGGTCTTGCCTTTACCCTTATTGCTATTTCGGGGAAGTCAGGCCCCATGGCCACATGGCCACTCAGCCAGAACTCCCAGCATTCTCTCTTAGAAATGGTCATAGAAATGGCTTGCTAGTTCTTGGAGTAGCTTATGGGGCAGAATTAATAGTGAGGCTGCGGGAGAATCAAGTCTCTGGCCTACCCACATGGTATCAAAGTGTTGGCTAATTGTTTGCCTTTGCCCTTGAAACTGGTAATAAATTGAGCCCGTTTCCAAAAGTTATGAAATGCTCTTTTTAGGGGAAATCCAGGCCTATGTCAGGGCAAGTAGAAGGAAGAAGAAATATTTGAAAACAGATAAGCAAGAAGGAGTGTTTTTTTTTCAAAAGAAAACGATTGTTTTATTATGTATTTTCATTATGCATTTATATCATTATGATTTAATATGAACTGACTATAAACTGAGTGAGACCACTCAGAAATGTTGCTTTTATTTTAAACAACACATCCCTATTTCTAAACACCATTTTAAGGAAAGAGACTCAGGTTTAGGATGGAATTTGCTTTTAGTTGTCAAAGGCCTCAGTGAACCGTGAGTGAATAAAGCTAGCCACTGAAGATGGACCCGTGAAGACTGAGAACCAGATGCACTTGGAAAACTTAGCTTTCAATCATTTGGTGAGAAATTCTAAACTTGATGAGATAAATGCTCAGTTGTCTATTATAGATCCATTAATTAGCCCCAGGAAGAGGAAATTCTGTCCCTCTTAAACAACCTGTGAAGGTGTACCCATATTCTAGAGACCTGCACGCTGAGATCTGAGCCAAAGGCAAAGGGCACCTGTTGCCCTTGATTTTCTTTATGAGTGAAAAGCGAAAGGTAAATACCATAGTAGAATGAAAGGGGAAACGGCATTTTAAATTTTCATGTTCGTTTTCCCAAGTGAGGAGCTCAGACTTGTTCAGCTCTACAGCTAAAATAGAGGAGATGCCTAAAATGTCTACTTGAGGCTTCAACTTTTTGAAGCCATTGAGTGAATATTTTCATATTGTTGCATGAGGACTTTGCTAAATAGCATTTTTTATGTTTATAATAAGACTTTATATGCATGATATATTTCGGTATCACAGATGCATAAGTATAGATGATTCATATTTATTTACAACTTAAATTATTATTGCATCCTTTTCTCCGAGAATATTCTAGATGGCACATTCATTTAAATAAGATAAAGCTATAATTAGTATTATCCAGTTAATTTAACAGATGATTTAAAAAATAAGAAATGTGTTTCTAAGAATTAAATCTTAGTATCCACTTAATTTTAACTTTCACTGGGATATAGTCCCAGCAAAACGATATTTTCTGTCATCCCTGTAAATATTTAGGTGCAGCATTTCAAGGATTTGGTTATCTCTCAGTATTATGTGCTGAGTCAGGCCATCCCCCAATTAATGCATTGAACTCTGATCCCTAGTCCCTCAAAAGTTAGCTTAATTGGATGAAGAGTTGCTGTAAATGTCATTAGTTAAGATAACATCTTTCTCGAGTAGAGTAAGCCCTTATTCCAATATCGCTGCTATCCTTATATAAAGTAGCTATTTGGATATGTAGACCTTCATGGAAAGACAGCAAATGATGTGACTAAGGGGAGAGGGTGAGTCCCAAGCTAGCTGTGTGAAGAATTCAGGATCATGCCCTATTCCTCCGCCGCAGAACTAGCCCAGTTGGCAACCTGCTTTGTGCTTCTACCCAGCAGAACCATGAACTTATGCATTTCTGTTGAGCCAGACACTGGTTTGTGATACTTTAACATCAAAATCATCGAAAACAGATACCCCTGGCCAAGTCACCACACCAAGTAATGGAGCAGCCATGCATAGGATAGGATCCTCCAACCTCTACCTCTTTGAAACCAACTTTCACTTTGGAAGCGTCAAGCCCACACCCAGCTACTGGTTCTTCCCTTGTTCATTCTTCACATTTGACTTTCATACAGTCTAGGGAGACGTGGCTGTAACATAGCAACTTTCCAGGAGAGCCTTTAGAACTGATTGAATATCCCAGGATGAAAACACATGCAGACTTTGATCGGTGAGATTCAGAAAAGCAGACTTGGACAGGAACAACCACAAACCTAGTAGAGCTGCTGTATTCTGGCTTTAGTACCCTGCCCCATGTCTTTGGGCAGCTCTCTTAACTGATCCCTCAGCCTTTTGATATGGAAAAATTGATGATACTGTGATTCTCAATTCAAAATACAGCAACAGATATCAAGGTAAGCATATACATATTAAGAACATTTAGTCCTTGCTTTTTCTTTACCTCTGTTACATGATATGGTCTGCCAGAACAGTTATAACCCGAGTGTGACCAGCAGCTCCAGCCGTCATGTCTCATCTTCCCTCCCCCGTCTCTAGTTCACATCCCAAAGGAAACCACTTGGAGCAGTTTCCATATTTAGCTCTTCCTGTGGTTACCATCCTCACTTTAATAATGTGCTTATGCTACATTTCCTTGATCAACCCTAGACATTATCTCGTTGCTCTCCACCACTTGCTACTTTGAAAGGGAAGAACCACTGATTCAGCAGACATTGCTCATAGCCCGCGGGTCAACAGTCCTCATGCACTGTGGATCTGGTTTGAAGGAAGAGCTTTGGCTTCAAAGGAAAGCCGGGGATTAAATATTTCCACAAGGCACAACACTGGGCAGGAAGAAATTTGCTTTAATTAGTCGGGCTCAGATTGGAGCTGCATAGTTATGTCTTTGCCTTTGCTTTCTCTCTTTGTGTGTGTGTGTCTGGTCATATTTATTTTAATGAATGTTAAAAAACGTCAGAACATAAAACATGGTATGTTTTATGTTTACATTTATAAAAAGGAAATACATTGGTCTGATAGCTCATCACTTTCAAAAATTCATATATTGAACATTGATTAACAGAAAGATTCTTTATTCTTTAGTCTTGGTTATTAACTAAATGCAGTGAGGAGGTCAAGCGATTGATGTTCATTGGATGCTTGTCATCTTCCAGAATCCTCCTATTGGGTAGCCAGGAGTAATATAATATGTGTGAGGGAAAACAAGAAAACATTTGTTTCTTGAAAACCCTGCCCTCTGTGGTTCTGATAATTCTGGAAATGCAATTACATAAGCGATTTTGACTGATCGCTTAGAAGAACTCTTTTGCATTCTACAATGTCAATCGAATACATTCTACCAGAGTTGATGCGCTGCCCACCCCAGCTTCCTTTGAGGCCTCTCACAACCTGACACACATCTGCTTCCCAGTGCCGAGACTAGCAGAGTTTCACATTTGACGCTTCTGTAAGAACTTAAAGTTCTCCTCAAATGAGATTGGAAAAGCTGAGTCTGCGTATAAGACAAGCGGATTTGGTGATGGGGTGAAAGCAGAGGTAGAGGGGGTTCTGTTGGGAGCATGCTTGCCTGCTCAAGAGCCCTTTCTGGATGCTTGCTCACTGCGTTGGTGGCACTCTGCCACACTGTCTGTCCCTGTGATGTCATCTACATCATCTCTCTTGTGTCTCCAGTAGATGTTTGAGGAGATTTGATCTGGAATCTTTCTACCTCTACAGGTTCGATTCTCCACATGTACGAAGGGCTTTTGGTCTTTCTTTCCTTTGCGCTGCACTTCGGGTATAGCACTGAACCCTCCTGAAAGCGTGAGCCAGACACTTCTTATGCTTTGATTCTCCAAACCCAAACCATCCTTCGCTCTCCTGACACACTCTCCTACTCTTCCTGCCTCAACAACTGGCATCTCCTCCCTCTCCTAAACCAGTGAGACACTCTAATCTGCCTCTGGCCATCTCTCAAAGATTCTTTCACCTGACCATGGTTCTCAAATCTGCAGCTGTTTCTCCACACCCAAGCCCATGTCATATCCAGATTTTATCTGTCATCAGCTTTGGGGGTGGGGGGGTGTTGTGGAGATCAGAGGTCAGCCTCTGAAACCTTCCACCTTGTTTTTTGAGACAGGGTCTCTTTTTGCTGTGACTTGGAGCTTGCTATTTAGGCCAGACTGGCTGACCAGAGAATCCCAAAGTCTCCATGCCACTCCCCTCCTGCAGTTTCAAGAGTGTGTGTGCCCCCACAACTGACTTCACACATTGATTCTGGGAATCTACTCAAGCCTTCACGCTTATTTGGCAAGAACTTAGTGAGCTCCCTCCCAACCCATGTTTTAACCCTCTTATTTTGATTGTTTCTATTTGGCCAAGACTTATTTTATTTCCTAGAGGTTGTGATCATGTCATTTATTTGCCCATGTCTTATTCCAATTCCCACCACTACTAATGGATAGAAATCCTCACGATGACCTGGACTCAACCCAAGCCTAAAATCCTCCCTTCTGCCATTTTTTTCAATGGTTCCAAGGGTTCCCTCGGTTCACAGTATATCCAGAGTCCTCATGGAGAGTGACACGCCCAGAAACTTGAGGAATAAATGAGCTGTGGGAGGAATGGATGAACCCGTGTCTTACTAGGTACTGAGTCTGCCAGACGTACGAATGTAGCATCCCGCCAAAAAAAAGCGATTTTCTTCCTTCTTAAGGAATAAAACCCTATTCTATATGTCATTTTTGTTAAGGTTCTCATGTGGCTCTCAGGCTCAATCAATTTCTCCTCAATTTGTAATTCTAAAGCATTATTCACCTGCGACTGTAGCCATTCTCACCGGGTGTGGTTACTCACGAGTGTGCTGGGTATCAGCAGAGATGGAGACATTTGACAGCAAGGAGGACTTGGTGCCTCACTTCATGTCTGGCACACATAAGAAACCATGTCTTATTCCAATTCCCACCACTACTAATTTTATTCTGAGGTGCATCATACCGTTCCTGGGTATCTACAATAGTTTGCAAGGACATGCACCGCCTCCCTTTGTCCATCTAAATACCTGATCTTCATAGCTTTTTCAGATGAATCCTTTTAATTCTAAGAATTGGGGAGATTTGCCAACATGCAAGAATACTGATGAAATTAGCAGATGGGACTCCTCGTGCGAGGGTCACTAACCTTAAGAAGCGGCTGGCATGTTAGCACACATCTATAGTCCCATCATTTTGGAAACTAAGGCATAGGATTGCAAGTCCACAGTCAACCTAGGATCCATAGCAGTAACTTATCAGAATTACAATAATAACGTCTCCTGAATCCTCCCTCCTTTGCCTTCCTAATTCTTCAGAGTTCCTGACACCCTAGGTTGTAAAATAGAATATTATTTTGTTGGGTAGGAGAGCTCATTTCATACACTTTCAGCTACCTGGCTATTTCAAATTACTCATTTTTTTAAGAGTAAATAATATATAGTCAAGATGAAATGTGCCGGAGAACAGGAAGGAGTCGTGTCTAAACCTAAAAAGAACCTAATAATTCTATTTCCCCTGCTGGCAGAAGTCTCACACTCTACCCGAACTGTGCCAAATAAATATCATTATTTCTATTTCACTGGGTTATATTCAGGGTACATGAAGTCTGGATGTGGCCAGATTCCGGAGACATTCACAGAACTGTGTTTTGCAAAACAACTAAGTAAGTTTAGACTTTAGAGGAAGTTAGCTGAGAGAAACCGAAGTCTAAGCCAAGGATTTCTGCTCCTGCTGTTAAGGCTACAGCTGATTGCATGTCTTACTTCAATAGCACATGGGGGATGCTGTTACTATCACATTATCTAAGCCTGCCCCAATCACCAGTGACTGGACAAACGACACAGACCATTTTAACAAGCACCCTATTACCTGAGAACGGGTATCCTGTTTCCTGGATGAGAAGCAGGCCGTTCTCCTGGGACTTATCCTTCTGTTCAAAGCTGGAACCACTTTGGTAGGGAAAATGTGTTCTTAATAATGTTTGTAGTCACCCGTGGCTTGCAAAGTAGCTAATGCTTATTAACTCATTACTCCTCTTCAGGAATGGTGCAAGGAAGGTAGGTATCAAGCTGCATTGTCTTCTCTCCAAAGACTGGAGGTCGGCAGCACAGGCTGGCGCAGGCTGTGTGGGGCACATCCATGGGAAATCTCAAGAAATGACTCTCATTCTGTGGGGTATGAGGTTATATTTAGCAACTCATCTTTTTCTTCTTTCTCCACTTGGCTTTTGCTTTAACACCAAGGAGAGGGCACCTAGCAGAAGGCCATGGCTGAAAGAGAAAACTTGAGCTGGTGAAGGGGCTCAGGGGGTAAAGGTACTTGCCACCAAACATGCCACTCTGATGTCAACTCCCGGGACCTGCAGGGTAGAAAGAGAAATACAACTGATTCCCACAAGTTGTCCTTTGACATCTATATGTGATCTGGGCCATACATACACATACATATGCAATTACACACACATACAAAGTAACATAGTTAAAAAATGTAACCGGAGGGCAATGATACACTTTTCAGTTGGGTGAAGAAATGGCTACTTTAATCACCAGCACCAAAATACATCCTCTGGTATTATTCAAAACCCCACATCTAACAATGTTTGAGACTCCTTCTTATCCATCAGGCAAATAGATTTATTAAAGCTCCTCATCTCCTCAGAAACATCTACAAAGCACGCAACGGAAGATATAATCAACAGAACACACTCTTTCAAAACCCCTGAGCTCTGGGTCTCTGGCAAGTCGAGATTTTCCTCATTCTATATCCAGGGAGTAGAAACGTGTCCTTGTTGAGACCCAGCACCAGCTACTTAGGGTTGGAACCAGAAGATTAATCCTGTTCTTGTTAAGTTCTATGTCTTTCCCTTAGATCTGTTGGTGGGAGATGGTTTCTAGGGATCTCTCCAGCCAGCCGGCCTGATTTGAATCCGCATGTTTCTCAGAGAACATATTGCTGCCTTATTATTTTCATAATGAACTCTGCAGAGCCCAAGGACATGGAGGCTGTTTATCCATCCATGTCTGCATTTATTCATTTAGCAAATACTTTCTCATTATCTGCCATGTGTCGAACGATGTGCTACCCTCCTGGGGATGCTGAAATGACGGGGCTTATGAGGAGAAGCGGGTGGGCTGGTCAGCGCGAAGCTTCATTTTTATAAACGGGCACTAACTGAAGCTGATCGTTGTTCTTAAATGTATTTTTATCTTGGTTATAAAGAAGGTAATCTGTGAAATATTAGCATTTATGTATTTATGAAAGTTGGGTAATTCTGCATCTGCATTTTTAATTTTACAATATACAAGCTGCTTCTGCGGTGGACGTGGTGGACACGGCCTGAGCCCTAAGATTTGTACGAATGGGTCCAATGCCCTCCCTGCATCTCATCACTCTGTAATAACTGAGATGTCCTTCTCCTCCAGAAATAAAGGAAGTGGCCTGACAGGGCAAGAAAGCATCTCTTGGGAACAGCCACGGTGTTGCTTAGGTTAGACAGCTGTGACGATTGCTCAGGGAATGTCTAGTGGTACATGTCAGTTTTAGGGAATAGGGATGAAGAGACAGGGGTATTCTCAGGCCCTACAAGCTGTTGACAAGATAGAGACCAGAATGGAGGTGTCCTGCTCTTCCTCCGTAGCACAGGCTCTCAGTGCATGAAAGACACCAGCACTGTGCTTCTTGCTCTGTGAATCCTGTGCTGTTCTGGGACATTCGGTTTGCCTTCCTTCTTTCCTTCCTTTCTCCCTTTCTCTCTCTCTTCCTTCCTTCCTCTCTTTCTTTTTTTCTTTCTTTCTTTCTTTCCCCATTCTCTCCATTCATCAGAAATTCTGTTCATTTATTCTCTCTGTCTACCGCGCTTCCATCTAGCTTCTCCTTCCTTCCTCTCTCTCTCTGTCTCTCTGTCTCTGTCTCTCTCTCTCTCTCTCCACCCCCCTTCTATCTACTCTTTTTCCCTTCTGTCTTCCTGGTTTTGCCTTCATTGTCCTTGCCTTTTCACTAAATGCCTCCATTATTCATTATTCCTACCAACAGGAGAAGTTGTCTCGCCCCACATCAAAAGCAGAAAGTTTGTTTTTAATCAGAACCATATTTGCATTGTGAGCTTTGATCCTGCCTCACGTGCCTCGGGCTGGAGCAGGACTCACCACAACAGAGAGCTCCAAAGCTCACACTTTGTCCGGAGTCAGGGTCAGTGGGATGTGGTTAGTTGTTACAGAATTAGGATCACTTAGATGAAGATTGTGGGAGGGGGGTTGTACATTTCAAATACACAAGGAAGGAGAGGAGGTGGTAGACACAAAAAGGCATGTAACTACCTATCCACTACTAAATAAAATCAACAAGGAAGAAAAACGGACCGAATAGTCATGTGCCTGCCTTCCCTTGTGCATATTGTTTCTGGGAGTATTAAACAGGTGTAGAGTGACAAATATTCCACATCATATTTCTCCCAGATTTCCAGAATTATCTGTGACCTGTCCCATATATAGTTTCTTTTGGTACCAAAGCCTTTTCAAACTCAACATGCCAAGGTTGAACTTAATATTTCTTCCCAAAAATTGCTATTTCTCTTCCTTTTTTTTTTTTTTTTGTAATCTCCAAGCAGGCTCCCAAACCAGAAACCTTGGATTCATCCTGCACTCCTTTCTCTCATTCACCAGAGTTCTGTCAATTCTCCCGCCTCAAGGAATCCAATTATTGCCTCCCCTTCACTCCGTATGTCATAGGGCTGCCAGGGAGATCTGTCTAAATGTAAATACGACTGAACCATTCTCCCATCATAAACAGCTTCTAGTGTCCCCTAGACTCAGGGGCTCATATTCACATCCTTCAGCATGGAAGAGCCTGGTGGTCCATCAGACCCGTAACAGCATCCCAAGGCAGCCCTGTGACTACCCATGGAGTAACCGCACAGCATCTATGACCATCTGCTTGCGAGCCGCTCTACATCTTTCCCCCCGACTCGTTATACATCTAGAATATTCTCTCCTCCTTTAGAGCAGCTGCACTGTTTCTCCTTCATTTCCATTCAGTTCATCTTTCTCTGCGTTTCTTGGGTTGTCTGAGACCTCTCAGACAATTGGTTGCTTCGTCTTTCCCGTCCCTCTGATTAACTGGAAGGAAGATGGGATTCAGTGTGAGACAGACAGATCTGAAGAAGCTTGCCTGTATCTCCATTGCTCCACACATATAGCACAAGCACATATCAACCTCAGGGGAAATTAATCTAGCACCGAGTTTTCAGCAAATATTAATGCTTCTCCTGCAGAAAATCATATGCAACCAACTGTTCCATGGTTAAAGAATATGACCTCAAGTCCTGAAGATGGGACCTTGATGGGAGCTCAGCCCCCTCCACACTCTTATTGAGGGGCCTGAGCAATTACTTCTGAATGAGTAAATTACTATCCTTGCTATGCCTTTATCTTTTACAGAGAAACATGCTTCTCAGAGTGCTTTGTGAATATCATGTTAGGAAAGATAAAGTGCCTGTTCAGTGCAGGAACCATACAGGGGTTACTGACTGCAATCATTTTCTTACTGCTCTTGTCTTCCTCCGTCATAATTGTTTTTCCACAAGCTTTTACTTTATGAGCTTAAGGGTTCTTAAAGGGGCCAGACAAGATTGTATCCTTAACTACTACCAAAAGACATTCTGCAAGGTTTCGAAATAGTTTCTTCAAATGGTTGAAACCTAGGTAGTTCATCAAAAGTTTCAGTTCTGAACTGTGGCTTCCAACACATTATAAGTTTCTTCCAGCATGGTTCCTTTTCTCATGTATGTATCGGTTATTCCAAGACCCATTCTACACTTCCTAAAGAAGTTTTCCCTAAAACTCCCCATGTCCATTTAGATCTTAGATCTCAGTGAACGCTGCTCAGTTGCTTTTTTTAAAGTCCTTATTTCACACAAGGGTCCTTGGTGGCTTGTTAGATGTCTGAATGGCAGGGCTGTCTTCTTCTCGCAGTTCCTGAAAGATCATGACACCACCAACATCTGACGCTTGGTGAAGGTTCTTCGAGCGAATGATATCGCTTGGTTATGTGGCCTCCCCTGGTGATCTTGTCTCCTGTTCACTTCCCTTCTCTACTTCCTGTTCTTTTCAAAGGACTTCTCCAGCATCGGATGCTCAGTATTCTTCAATGAGAGCTTCCTATCCTATTCCAGAGAACAACTTGTCAGTTGAAGAGCTTTTCTCCCGCTTCCTTTCTACAAGTGACACATAGAATTGAGCTCTTTTCACCTTCACGTCACCTCTCCATTTATAGGGTATTCTTCATCTTTATGTCACCTTTATTGACCCCAGAGATATTAGATGCCAAGAGATGCTTATTTCAGCATTTTTAAGAATGAAAACACACACACATACACACACACTTTTTAAAGCATGCCCCTAGCTCCTATCCAAGAGTCTATCCAGATGACAGGACAGATGGAGGAGAGAGAAAAAACAGGTGATAAGATGTTGCTCAACAGAACTGAAAGCAGCAATGTTCTAGAAGGTTTCACTTAATAGGACCACACCCCGGTATAAAAGATGCTCAGAGGGCTTAACGTAAATTTAATACTTATGTTTGAGGTTCAGTCACAATGGAGATAACACATCATTTTGTTCTACTGAAAACATATATTTTTTTGCTTTCAAGTCAGGGCCCAGAAATGAAAAAATTATTCTTGCGTAGGAAACAATTTAGAACCCAAAAGGGTTTCTTAAAACCCCTTTGCTTTATCTTAAACAAACTGACTGGCAGCTGGCCTGGAAGACCAAGAAATTCCACTGAAATCTATGCAACCTGAGCCGCATTTGTTTGCAGAGCCAAGGAATGCAAACCTTTGTAAGACGAGGAAGAAAAATACTTTATGCGCTCTCTTGTTAGTCTGTTCTTGTTTTTGTACAAAACTAGATTTTTCCAAGAGAACAATGGTTCCTCCACTCTTCAGATAACAGAAACTGTCACAAAGTAAGAGAGAGACATGCCCCACTTCAAATTCAATAAATCCATTTCTCATGCCTGGATTTTCATATTCTAATTATTGACTGGGTCTCTTCACCTTTTTTGTTTTTCCAAGTCTTGTCCGCCTTCCTCTTGGACAGAGCAGAGTGTGGTGTCTTCATACACACACACACACACACCAGAAATCACCTTTGGGGATTCATAAAGTGTTACACTGTTAAGTTCAGAAAAACACAATAGACCAGTCTATTATTAAAATGCTTCTTAGAGAAGCTTCCAGATAGCAGAAACTTTGTTAAGGCTTTTGACCTTTTCCTGCAGAGGCTCTACACATTTCATATATTTAGGCAGAAAACAATCTTCTAAATATCTACTAGCCTTGTTTCAGAGAGGAGGAGACTGGGCTGCAGATAAGCTAAGGAAGTCGTCAGAGATCACACAGCATCAGACGGCACCTTTGAACCAAAGCAGACTGACTGTAAGATCTAAGTTCTGTATAACTGCACCTCTGAAACCCACTCAGTTGTATTGTTAGTATTTTTAGGGTTCCGGGAGTGTTTGCACACATTAAGGAACACACCTCACACGCAGGCTCTTTGGATTGCTGGTAACACATCCACGGGGCGTACACATGAACGCTGCCTATATTATACTGCCTGCAGCTGTAAAGGACATTCTGGTGGGAAGGGATTGTAGAGACAGTTTTAGAAACAGTGGCGGGCTCTCCAGAGAATTGCAGTCCAGCTTCGCTTGAACTTTAAGGTCAGGTGAATAAAAATACTAAAGGGTCAGCAGAACAGCTGATGCTGATAATTGCCGTCACCATGGCAACAAGGTACAACACAAAGGACCAAAAAATAAAAAATAAAAAAAAAGTGTTCATAAAAGAGAATGCTTAAAAAGAAGACACTCAGCCCATAAGGCAATGAGCAGTCTTGAGAACCTAAATAAATCACCAAGTTCTGGGGAACCAGGCGGTAAAAGTGAAGAGAGAACGCTAAACGCAATGTTTCTCGCCGTCCACAGAGCAGTCAGACATATTTTGCTTGTCCATTTGTTTTGATTAGAGAAATAAGATCTCTGTGTTTGTGAAGCAGCTTTATCATAAATCTTAAGACAGATAAAATAGGAAACACTTTTAAAAAATAAAAGTGGGGCTCCCGATGACCACCATGGGAGCAGAAGCAGGATGCTGTCTTGAGACATGGCATTTCCTTGAGTTGTTCTATCTGATATTCAACCTCTAAGCCATGGCATTTGGAGGACAGGAAAGTTGTGGTGGCTGTGAATTTTATTCATTTATTCCTTTATCGATTTATTTATTTATGGATTTTTTTTAACCTAAGGTCACACTCTATAATCCAGGTCTTCTGGAACTTATTAAGAAGCCCAGGTTTACCCCCAAGCTCATGCTGTTCCCACCTTAGCCCATCTACTTTTTAGTGTGTACATCACACCCAGCTTCTAGTTTATTTAAGTAAATGAGACCTAGCAGACACATTTCCTGAGCATTTGTTATCCCTGACAGTATTTCTTGGGTATCTTTCCACAGCATGGTTAGAATTTAACAGCTGCCTGGTTATCACTGCTTGGATGTCCTGTTTTAATTATCTTGATGAGTCTGTGTATATCCTAATTTAATTGACAGGACTTGTTTTGATGGACAGTTGATAGAATCCAATATGTTGCTATTTTAAACTAGATAATGAGGATGCTTCAGAAGAGGGATCATTTTTGTCTGTGTGCAAGTGCCCCTGGAAATAAAATTTGTTTTGCATCAGAGCGTATATATTGTTAGGACTTTGAGAACATCAGCAGTTACACGCTCACTGTGAGCATTGCACTAGGATATGCCCCGCTAGCAATGACTACAAATTTATTTCCCTCATTTCTTTGTTTTTTTAATTAAAAAAAATAAGCTAATTTATTTTATGTGTACCAGTATAATTTACATTCTAAAGAGAACTACCTGATAGAGTTTTAACCAAAAGGAAATATTTGTGGTTAAAAACTCTGCCTCCAAGCAAGTTTTCAAAATCACTTTTTCTGAGTGGGTGAAGGCGACAGCTGTATTTAGTCGTGTCTAAATCTTATTGCACTCACCCCTGGTCAGTAGGGTTGAAAGGATGCCCAACTTTCACAGTTATTGCCTCAAAGCAGTAAGACATGCTGGCTTCTTTTGGAATGCAAAAATATTGCCCGATTTGCCAAAACACAGAAATCTGAATTCAGATACCCCCATGAAAGAAAGGGAAAAAAACTCTTCAGCAGAGTTAAAACTAGGGAAGATGGCTTGGTATCTTCTTACGTGACTCGTATATTCCTTTGCCTATAACCCATCTTCCTTACCGCCTCATCTACCTCCCAAACGCTCAGACTGTGTATCTGTATCATCTCCATGCCTAATACAGTTGTAGGGATCGAACTCATGGCCTACTGCTGAAGCACAGCCCCACTCCTGACTTCTTTTCCTTAATTATACTCTGTGTCTGTTTCCCCTTGGGTTGGCTCTTGCAGATACATCCTCCATAGTTTAAGGAAACCAGCTTGGCATCAGTGCAATTACACTTTCCACTTGTCTTTTGGCCTTGTTTACAGTCTTTGTTTCATGCAGAAAAATATAAAATTTTATAAAGTCAGATTTATTGGTTTTAAAACGACGATCAAGTTCAGTGTCTTGTGTAGAAAGGCCCACTCACCTTTAGATCGTTTAAACAAGGCATCTTCCTTTTGGTCTTTGTTTGTACTGTGATCCCTCTGAAACTTTTTTTTTCTGCCTAATCTTGTTATAGTTGCATTTTTAAGTGACCTACAAATACCATGTGCTAAAAATAAATGATGCTCTTGGTTTCCATGCTTCTGGTATATAAACAGATACCCACACAACTCCCAGAGATCAACTACGTGGTTATGAAAAGAGAGTTATTTCTGTCTTCTGCCCCCTGGCCCTGAGGGCAGGACAGAGACCAACTAACTAGGAATACAAGGAAGCCAAATTCAGCTCCTCCAGGAAGAGCAGTTTGAATCTCAGGATGGAATTAGCCACTTAGCTGCCATTTTCTTGGAGGCTTAGTGAGCTAACCATTTCCCAGAGTACTCCAGGAAGGTTGTATCCTTATTCTGCAATCTTCTTTATGCACTTTACAAAGACCTATCGTTGGCACATGTAGTGATGAGTTGTGCCAATCTCACAATGTCTAAATATCAGAGGAAGCTTCAGGGCCATTGCATTGTGTGTGCTAACAAACCAAAGCCGCTGAGATTGGTCAGTGTCGTGGGGGAGAGACAGAGCTTTGGAGGCTGGTTCAGACCCGCCTATGAACTTACCTGTGGATTGATCATCTAGTTTTCTCATCAACTAATACTGTTATTAACATTAATCCTGCACATTGAGATTGCTGGTAGGCATTCTTCAAAGCTCAAATATTTTATGTAGTTATTTGAAAAAGAATTGTTCAATAAATGTTATCAGTCTTTATTATTATCCTATTAAGATAAAATTCTATTGTTCAATGCTTTGTTTTGTTTTCATCAAGCACAAGTGGTCACCATGTACCAAACACATGGACCATAAATGTGCTACAGAAACACAGAAAATCATCAAGGTATCTGTTCCCAAAGGCCATAGCTTGAGCTGTACCAAAGCACCGAGAGTACTATTAATGCAATCATCTGAGATAATAAAGCTAAAAGCAGTATGCATTGTAATCTGAACCAGGGGATAGATGAAACATATGGTAGGTGGTTCTGGCCACCTACGGGCGAGCCTGTGGGTGAACAGCAGCTAGACTGGAAAATCAAGAAGCTTGTGTAGTCCTCAAACCCAAACAATCCCCTTCTTTCACGCAGGTAACAAGAGGTGACAGCACAGGATCAGCCCAAACGCACAGCCTTTCACCGTGTGCCATCCCTCTTTTCTTCTTGATGTGAGGATAAAGGAAGCCGGTTTCCTGCCTGGTTCCTTCCCAGCAATTGTTTTGCCGGCTTTGCAGGACTGCCAGCCTAGTGAAGTACACTGTGCCGGACCTGCAATTGGTTGGAAACAGCAGGGCTTTTGTCAGCGAATAGAGCGGTGGCGACAGGAAGGACATTCACAGAAACACTGTGTACCATGCCAGCTCCTGTTCTCATGTCCTAGGCCAACGTCTGCTCTGAGTGCTCCTTTATGTACCTCTTGGAATCCAGTTTTTAACCTATAAAATAAGGCCAGGGCATGAAGAGTACTCAAATTCTATTCTTTGGGATCCATAGTCACGGTGGCTTCGAAACATGGGTGTTGTTTCCCTGGCAGTAGGAAGCTTCAGGAAAGTTAAGGTAGACAAGTTTTTTGTTTTTTTTAAAATGTATCAGAGTATTTTTGGTAAAGAATCATGTCAAATCATTTCCAGCGGCTTTACTTTTATTGAGAAGCAGCAACCCATGAGCTAAAAGCACAGGGATTGCTGGAAGCCAGTCTTGATGTGATTCGTGATCTGAGTTACTGTTTTGATAAAATGAAAGCCTCCTATTGCAGGTCTCTGGCTGCTCCATCGTGCATCCTGCACCTATTCAAAACTGCAGTCATAACAGCTCAGAGCAGTGGGGAAAGGTGTCTGGGAAGCAATGACTTGGAAAAGCCAGCCTTGTGTCTACTATATGATTGTCACACTATGAACATGGATGGATCTAGAGGAGGCCTCTCCAATTAAAAATCCTGATAAGCTTGGCTGTTAGAGAAAATGTTCACAGGTTAGAGGGATAGCTCAGTCAGAGATGCTTGCTGATCAAATGTGAGGACATGAATTCTTGTTTCAGAGCCCACAGAAAATATCAACCTTGGTGGTGCATGACGTTAATCCCAGCATTAGGGAGGCAGAGACAGGCTGAGCCCTGAGGCTTACCGGCCAACTAGTATAACCTAATTTTGCAAGTTCCAGACTTGTGAGAACGTCTATCCTAAAAAAAAAAAAAAAAAAAAAAAAGTAGACAGCACCTGAGGAATGAAATCGAAAGTTAGTCTCTGACCTCCACACATACATGTAGGTGTGTGTGTGTGTGTGTGTGTGTACCCCTACACACATACCCCTACCTCACACAAGCTCCTCACACACACATATACATAAATGAAGTGTTCTATTTTTCTTTTTCCTGCGTAAATTTTGTGTTTTCCTAAATGATTGAAAATCATTTAGAGGACTGTGATTACATCTATCTCCAGACCCTATCTTCCCTCTGTAGACCAGGCCTTGTATCTATCATCTCGTATGAAATATAGTTTCCTTTCTGCTCCTGTGGGGACAGGAATGGAACTCTGGTGCCACCGGGATCCAGTTGGGACAACTCAGTTAACTGTTGGCTGAGCAGCACTTTTAAGCCACCACCTGTGCCCTGCTCTCTACCTGTGGTTGGGCTGTGCTTATTGCTTGTTATAACTATAGGAGTGAGAAGCTAACATTTCTCCATTTGTCCTTGCTTTTTTCTTGTCTTCTCCACTGTCTTGGGTTCCCCAAGAGTCTGTCTTAGAAATAAAAACTGAGCTTGGCAGTGGTTGTGAACACCTTTAATCCCAGTACTCAGGAGGCAAAGGTAGGCAGATCTCTGTGAGTTCGAGGCCAGCTTCGTCTTCTAGAGTTGATTCCAGGATAGGCTGCAAAGCTACAGAGAAACCCTGTCTTGAGAAAAAAACACACATACACACAAGCAAAAGAAAACAAACAAACAAAAAAAAAAAAACCCTGAGTCTTGGAGTTCTTTTCAGCTATACTCTGCTGCTCACTAGAATTCTGCCATAGTGGGGGTATATGAAGGAAGAGGGTTAGATCAGAATCACCCCCAAAGTCCTATTTGTAAGTCCCTTCGTGGAGAGTCTGGTTCAGGACAGATTCAAAAGCCTTTTGATGTCTAGTTTGCACTCTTCTGGTCATTTTTCTGTTTGCTGAACTAACTTTTAGGATGATTCTTCATGGTTTAAGGAAATCATCTTCCTATCTGCTCAAACGGATCTCTTGGATCACCTGTTTCTCCTGTTGCCATGACAGAATATCTGACAGAGGAACTTAAGAAGGGAAGGGTTTGGCTCACAGCTTGAAGTTACAGTCCATCATGGCCGGGAAGGCATGATGGCAGGAGGCCATTGCAGCCTCCGTCAAGAAACCAAGAGAGATGAATGCTCAAACGCCCAGTCCTACTCCTCCTTTTAATCTGGGCTAGGACCCTCAGATTTAAGGTGTGTCTTCTCAACTCAGTTGGTCCCATCTAGAAACCCCCTCCTGTACAAGCTCCGAGGTCTGTTTTCACGGTGACTCATTCGTTCTAAATCCCATCAAGATGGCAATCAAGAATAACCGGCGTGTTTCCCATGTGCCTTTTTACTTTGCCATGAAAGTTTTATATGCAAAATGTAAATATTAATACACTTGCCTTCTAAAAACTTCCTGTGTGTTCCAAGAGAGTCTTCACACTAGTTGATACAGGAAGGATAGTGAAGCTAAGCTGGGAGTTTCCTTCCTCTTGCCATTTGGTTCTTATAAACCTTGGGAGGCTAAGCGATGATAAAATTGTTTCCATTGAGGGCGAGCTATGTTAAGAACAGAAAACTTTCGGTGCCATTAGCAATGCTGACTTTCCTTCTTGACTGCTGTAAGCTTTAGAGGAGTCTTCTTGAACGCAGGCAGATATGTGGGGGCCCCAGAAGACAGTTTTTGTGGGTACCACAGGAGTTTCTGAACTCCACCCACAACCGTGAGATCTGAGTGCTCTGGACCATGGTTTGTTTGCTGTGACTTTACTTCTCTGAGGAATCCAACAGTCGCTGGATTTCAGTTCTCGGTTTCTGTCGTCAAAGGGGAAGAGTGATAATGTGTAAGGTCTTTACAAAGGAAACGGAACGCTAGACTCCACCACCCACTTTGTACGGCTTGCGAGCCACGAATGGCTTTTACCTTATTAAACTGATGACAAATGATAATTTTGTGACATAAAGAATTACACCACATTCAAACTTCAGTATCCACATGTAAAATTCTCCCTCAATGCTAGAGCCTGTGTGCAAATTGCTCATATCAAATGGCTAGTAAACCTTAAAATATTTATGCTCTGACTATACACAGAAAGTTTGCCCACCTCTGGTTCAGTACACTCTAGACACAGGTTGAATTTAAAACCCTTGACACAATGCTAAATATCAAGGTTATTGAGCACTCTTAGATGCTGAAGAATCTTGACTTTCAGAGATGAATGAAGACACAGTGTGCCCTCCAGTACCTTCTAGGTGTGTGAGGCACATGGAAGGGTCAACCAAACGAGGATTTACAGGACTGGTCCAAAATGGAAGATGGCAGAGTTACGGTTGGACCATAGCCATTGCAGTTCAGCCTATTTGTAGAACAGTAAGCACTTGGGGGTAGGCCAAGTGCTGGATCTTCTGCAGAGAGGCCCTGGGGAGGGGCTGTGGAGTGCTGCACTTTCTGCCTAAGCTGTTGTCTTTCTAACCCTTATGGGGCCGGGCGATGGTGGCGCACGCCTTTAATCCCAGCACTCGGGAGGCAGAGGCAGGCGGATCTCTGTGAGTTCGAGACCAGCCTGGTCTACAGAGCTAGTTCCAGGACAGGCTCCACAGCCACAGAGAAACCCTGTCTCGAAAAACCAAAAAAAAAAAAAAACCTCTAACCCTTATGGGCATCAAGAGACCACTGTGGAAGCCTCAGGATGCTAATGCCGGCTCAAAGATGCAGGCTGCACTCACTGTAATGCTCAATGCTTCCGTTAACCAAGAAATAATCTTTTCAGGGTAGGAAGGAGGTTCGTTTGTTTGAAAAGTTTCCGAAGCAATCATCAGCCTAATGCAGCTGGGAATTAATGGCTGGGTATTAAAAGCACACCTGAAACATTTGTAACTTGGCAGAAATGCTCGCACGTTTCTGAGTTGGTCGTTTCCTCTGATGCTGCTGTTCCGCTGCCCTCGGAGCTCTGACGCCTGCTTTGAATATACTATAAAAAAGAAGCTAAACCAAAAACTGCTTAGTGCATATGAGTCTTATAAACGTGCATAGTGTGAACTCCGAGAAAAATCAAAGCTTTGCAAAATATTGGCTGTGACCTCTGCGTAAGTTCTTTTGATCCCCATTGTGGACACAACTGGAAGATGTCAGAAATTCTTTCTCATCTAGAGCTGATGAGGAGAAGGCTCCATGCTGGGATTTTATGGTAGGATGGGAATCAGCAAGCAGACATAGGATGTGGTTTTCTTATCCCTTAAAGAACTTTCCTAAACTGAGGCTAGCTCTGGCATGTGTAAAACCAAGACCACGGTATCAGTCGTGAGTAACAAAGAAGGAAAAGATGAGAATTTTTTTCTTTTCTTTTTTTTTTTTTTTTGGCTTTCCAAGACAGTGTTTTTCTGTGTAACAACTCTGGCTGCTTTGGAACTAGCTCTTGTAGACCAGACTGGCCTCGAACTCATGGAAATCTTCCTGCCTCTACCTCCTGAGTGCTGGGATTAAAGGTGTGCCCCACCACTGCCCAGCCTGAGAAGGATTTCTTACACATACAGCGCCATTATAAAAGTCAAGCAATCACTTTGTTTCTTCTTTGGGGACACAGTATGAAGGTTAGCTTGGTTCATAATGGAGAAGTGGCATTGAGTCTTTTTTGGCAATGTTCCCAAACTGCAACTTTCATTGTATACTAATTATACAGTGGTTTAGCTTGGGAAAAGGTATGCCCTCTTGCTGCCTTCCTATTTTCTTAGTAAGAGTGGTTGTGAAATCCACCCAGGAGGTCTTGTAAGTGAGCCATCAACAGATCACATCGTAAGTTAATAGAGTTGGGAAATACGGAAGCAAATGGCCCGTGGAGAGGTAACTGGGGCACAAGTGAAAAGCATCTTCTCTTTTGTCTAGAGGGCTCTTCTAAGAATTTACTTGTGATCAGAACCCCCAACCATTTCAATAAAGCTAATCATATTGGCATCATCCATACCCTTCCGAAATATATCTCTTAACGGTGAAAAATTTCTTTCTTCTCCTTGGTACACGTTAGAATTTGCTAATGCTACTGTGTCCCGCTAGGATCCTGCAGCTGCAAGGGACAGAATCCAACTCAAACTTGTGTAAGCGAAACAACAATATTTATTAGTTCTCCTGAGAAGGTATAGCTCCAGGGTCCCACATAAACAACATTGAACGTTGTACATCCATCTTTTCGTTTCGCTTCCTCCCTCGCCTGTTTTCCCCTTCCCCTTCCCATCTTTGCTTGTCTCTGTATTTTTGCCTGCTTATCCTTTTCATCATTCTTTCAGAATGACCGCTCCACTTACTGGCAAACACAGCTGCCAGTGGCTTCACAGGTTCACCTCTCCCTGCTTCCCAGTCAGAAACAGAGACGGTTTGGAATTTGGCCTTTCTGTTTCCATCTTCCCCTGGGGGAAAAGATCAGGTTAGTTTCGTTTTCATCTGTTTCGTCACAGTCACCATGGCTAGAAAGAAAAGGATAACCCCACCAAAATGCTGTCCTTAAAGTAGGGGGACCAATTTTGGGTGAATATATGACCGAGGGAATTAGTGATACAGTTAGGCACACTGCAGGGGGTCAAGATTGAGGTCATGAATTCACATCAAGTGGTTTTGCCTCTGGATTTGCTGTCTGGAAGCACAAAGTAAATCCATTCTCTTCTGGGCACCTTTTAAATGCAGCTGTATGTCTGAGCTTGTAGCTTGTTTCCACAATCCCCTACCCCTGGTGGCCAGGCCAGGCTCTGGGATACCTTTCATTCTATGTTTTGCTTCTAGTAGGACCCTCTCAAATGTCATTCTGAATTCTCCTTGTCTCTGCTCTCCTTGACCCAGGCTATCCCATCTCAAGTCTGCTTCAACCTTAGGGAGATGCCCTTAACCATGGTTCAGCTATCCTGGAAGCTAAAGCCCAGCCCCCTCTAGCCACATGTAGGAATATAGTCCTTTCACAACAGAACAAGTTGGGGATGCTAAAAGAAGTGTTTTGATTCCTGTGTCTTTCTCTCTTACTGGCCAAAGTATCACCTTAAGAAGTTGACTGAGCCTTTGCCCTGTTGTCCAAAGGATTAGGGATGAGTTAAGCAGTGTGCCTAGCCCAAGGCCTGCACATGGTAGACGTATAATAAACACTCACTAAAGTGCTGTTATCTTTTCTCTCAGTGACATCACACAGGAAAGGGCTCTGTGGCTACTGACACCTTGGCACATCCTGTTGCCCACACAAAGTATAGAACAGGCTCCTCCTAGGCCAAGAAAGCCAGCATGAGAGGTAGCTCAACCACTAAGGCAAAAGAACCTGGGCCTTTAGGCTTCTGTTTCACTCAGTCCCATCTCCTAGGATGCTATAAACGTAGCACTTGCTTTTACTTGTTTTCCACCTCAGAGTTTAAGCCAATTGTCTTGAGGCAAATAAAAGTCCCATTATCCCAAGCCAGGGAATTGGGTGGAATGTGAATTCCATCCGGATCAACTATTAAAGGCCCTAAAGGTGAAAGTGATTGTCCCCTGGGGCATTATCGGGAGGGCTAGCTCAACCCTTTCAATTGCCTGAAGACAGGTGGTTTTTGTTATTTCTCAGGCTAAATGTCTTGGCTTTTGGGACTCTGCACGGATTGGTTATAGCCTGCTTTTTCGGTCCTAACTCCCCTCTCTCCTCTCACTCTCTAAGTACCCTGTCTGCTCTGTTGACAGTTCCCCAGGGCTGCTAGGGAAATAGGCTCTTCAGAACATCTCACCCCAAAGAGAGCTTCTACCCGCCCTCTTCTACTGTCTTAGCCATCACCCACTCTTTCACACCTCTCTAGTCATCACACAGAGGTGTTGGTGTAGGTGCTAAGGATATAGAGATAAAGAAGGCCATTGATCTGGCCTTATGGAGTTCACACACAAGTTTAAGAAACAGGAAGCAAACATATAAGTCAACATGATAATGAAGTTTTAAAGCAAAAGGCAGGAGATCTAGTAGTGGCTGCAGGCAAGGCTCAGCTGCCTACAGAGAATCGGAATGGTGGACAGGAGGACATCAGTGTGGCACACTGGGAAGAAGACGGAGGTCCATATGCCCCCAGATCTATTTTCAAGACACTGATATGAACCGTGAACTTAAACAGAGAAAAATTGAAACAAGGGCTATGTACAATTAAGAAGTCTTGGTCAAAATGTGGCTGCAGTTCTGGTGTAATAATAGGTGGGTAGAAGTCTTTATTGCTTGAGGGGAACAATCTGGTCCCCTTAAGCTGATTGTCCATGATTGTCTGGTGATCTTATCATGGGACTATAGGTCTGGGAGGCTCTGCTGTTCCTGGAATCCAGTAGAATTGTAAGTCTACTGGAGACCTTTGGGTACTTGAGCAGGACCATTGGAATAGCTGATTATAAGGCATTTTAACCTTGGACCTTGAAGGGGGTTGAGACAGGTGATGTATCCTGGTTTGGGGACAGACACCCCCCCCCCTTGAATGAATCATATACCCATGTGCAGAGTTAGGCACGTGGCTGATTCAAAAGTAAGGGGGCTTACAAAGTAAAGGCAGAGATTCCAGGCTTCAATCCTGCTTTTAGCTTTCCATTTGAAGAGTTAATGCTTTTAGCAAAAAACAGTGTCTAAGTACCCGTTATAATGCTCGACTACCAGATGTGTTAGGCACCAGACTGAGAATTAAAGCAAAGTGAGGGAATAGGAGAAAGTAGACTGGCGGTAGAGAGAAAGGACTTGGCTATGTGAAGCACATTCATTGCTATTGACAGAAACTTCCTAATTAGGAGGGCTAGGAAAGGAAAGAATACCTCTAATGTAGCCAATTCTTTCAGGTTGTTACCTTTTGCAAGATAACAATCCTCAGTGACACAGCATTGTTCTTAAGATCCAAGCAGCCAGCTTATCTTGGCTTTGGGTCTCAGTGCCATCATTTACTACCTATGTGACCTTTCTAGAATATTTACCATTTCAGCAACCTCATATTCCTCATCTGTAATGTGGCTGTTAAAATTAAGCCTCTTCCCAGGGTCGTTGTGAGGGTTAAGTGAAATTATAGCTATAAAGGTCTTACAGCAGAACTTGGGGTAGAGTAATTGTTCAACATGTGTGTAGTAATAAGGGCGGCGGGGCTGCGTCCCCAACACCCCAGCCGCCTGCCCGGCTAGCTTATGCCCCGAAATAATTACACAGACACTGTATTCTTTTAAGCACTGCTTGGCCTATTCTCTTCTAGGCTAATTCTCACATATTAATTTAGCCCATTTCTAATCATCTGTATGTAGCACCCCAAGGTGCGCTTACCAGGGAGATTCTAGCCTATGTCCATCCTGGGTCGGAGCTTCATCCCGGGAGCAGGGCATGGCGTCTCTCTCAGGCGTCTGTTCCCGAGAGGAGAGCTGTGAGTCTCTGACCTCACTTCCTCTTCCTCCCAGCATTTTGTTCTGTTTACTCCTCCCACCTATCCTCTAACCAATAAAATGGGCCAAGGCAGTTCCTTTATTAGCCAATGACCTTCCTCCATCATTTCCCCTTTTTCTGTTTAAACAACAAAAAAAAAGGCTTTAACTTTAACATAGCAAAATTACATATAACAAAACAGTTATCAAGTAAAAGTTACAATAATCTTTATCATAACTAAGGAAAACTATAACTAACTATTCTTAACTCCATCAAAGACTCCAGAAAGATATAATATTACCTAAGTAAGCAAGAAAAAAGCAACTTTTAAAACTCTACAAATGACAGAGACATCTCGCTGCCTGGACAGTCACCCAAAGTTCCTCTGTACCATTGGGGCATCCATCTTCAGCCTTCAGGCCCATGGTATCCAGCATACATTTCCATAAAGCAGGAAAATTCAAAGTCAGTTCAGTCACTATCTGTTGTGTCCTGCAGAATGTCTCACAGACTCTTTCAAAATGAATCAGGAACCCTGAAAGATCATCTCACCTTAGGTTAGTTCAGTAGTCCTCTCTCTGCGGGTTCTCTGTGTCCAGTTTATGCAATAGTCCAGGCAAGAGCAGTTTCTTGCCCAAATGGCTATCAAACTCCATAAGGTGCCTCTTTGATGCCCATCTTCCTCATGAAGTACATTGGTGCTGCCAGGAGCAGAGTGTCTCATTGTCGTGAAAAGTCCTCAGTTATTAAAACATTAAATGTCCTATTCTGTAATCTTTGAAAGACATGAAGAATGTCTATCTAAAATATATCTCTATATATCTAGAAAATCTAACTAAAATGACTACAAGCTTTACTATTATCGATGATTATCCATTAACAACCTATATTTCTTAATTATACAGTACATATTTAAATGAACTACACAATCACAATACCTTAATCAAAATCAGAAACACTTATACATATAACAAAATTGACCGTAAATCTCTATCAATAAAGCAAAATCTATACTAATGCAAATTATTCATACCTATATCATATCCCCCTTTAAATGTAAAAGAACGTTTATAAACCATATTTGGGAACATGGGCGCAGTTTTTTCTGTCCAAACTGCTTCCTGCTGAATGGGGGCGTCGTTAATTAGGTCTTTCATGGTATAACCTGTGTGTTAGCTTCATCTCAGTTGGCAGTTGAGCGAAGCAATTTTTTGAAGGCGTTCACACCAACCCTTCAGGAGGGCGTGGTCCATCATACCAAATCGGAATAGAAGAAATGAACAGGGTCTCATCCTCTGTGAAAACAAAATAAGAAACTCCTTTCCAAAGCATCATGTCCTTAGGTCCAAATTTCAAATTCAAGGCATCAAAATATCTATGTTGGATTAGCTCAGCAGCATTTATAAATAAATATCTTTTAGTAGCTTTTGCTCTTTCCTCAGCATTCAAACAATTCAAAGAGAGCATAATAGCATACAGTATCAAAATTCTCTGTGTATTTTCCATCTTTGTGCAGCTTTGTTTTAACCTCTATTTAGTTTATTTTTACTTTTAACTTTTTGCTTTTTGAGATAGGTTCTCTGTATCTTTGACCTGAAGTAACTCTGTAGACCAGGCTGTCTTTGAACTCTCAGAGATCTGCCTGTCTCTGCCTCCCAGGCATTGGGATTAAAAGTGTGTGCTACCACACGTTAAAGTCACAGAGGTCTATCTCCCTCTGCCTACCAAGTGTTGGGATTAAAGGTGTGTACCACACACAACAACTCTCTTCCTTTTTTTGTTACTTTAAGAACTTTAAATTTTAGTCTGCATATATTTTTAACACATTTAAAACCATTTAGAAATTTTCTTTGTCTTTGAATCTCTCTTTACTGTATATCTCTCTTTTTCTGACCACAAGAGTCTTTCATTTACCAAGCAATATCAGTAGGATTAAAGGCGTGGCTTTGCCGGCTGGATCCAGCACATTCCTTAGCTTTCCAGCCTCATGGCTGAGGTACTGGCTGTAGCCAGCAAGCGAGCTTCAGCAGCCTGTGCTTGCAAACCGCACAAACCGCCCGCGTAAAAGAGTCAGAGTTTGTCCTGGCAGGACAGCCCAGAAAGCCGGCATTTTTAAACGGCGCAGCTTTTTTCCTGCTACGGCTGGAAACCGAAAAGCATGCGTTCAGCTTTTCGTCAACACCGTTTAAGTGTTTCGTGGCAGGACCTCTTAATGAGCTGCAGGCTTTGCAGCTAAAGCTGAGTCAGGAAGCCTCTCTTAGATGAGGTGCTTGCTTGCCTCTGGCAAGCAGAGCAGACCCGAGAACACAGCGAGTCTAGTTGCCATCAAACAAATCGTAGCACTTTACTCCAAATGCTCTATTCAAAAGCTCTGTCTCCCGCAGGAGTCAGACAGAGATCATAATGGCGGCACAGCCCCAGGAAGTCGCGCTTTAAAATGACACAGCGTTTTTTCTGCTACTGTTGCCGAATCAGGAAATCTCTCTACAGCATGCCACCAACAAACAGCAAAAATCTCTGTTAAACTCTCCCTTATTTTTAAGCCTTCTCAGGTTTTTTAAGTGGGTTTAGTTGTCCACACATCTGGGCGCCAACTGTAGTAATAAGGGCGGCGGGGCTGCGTCTACTACACATGTGCTACCCATGTTTACTGCCACCCTGGGTTATCAAGGACAGTAAATGAGACAATGAGCCTGGAATGCTTGCTGCTCTCCTCGTCACAGCTATGCTGTTATTATTTTTATTTCATCATTGTCTAAGGACTGAAGACTTCTGGCACAGAAAGTTCACTCTCTTCTAAGTAAGTTCCCTTTTTGGATTGCCTGTTCACAGAACATACCCCTTTCCTGCTGAATCCACACCTCTTTTATATGAACTTTTAGATCAAGTCCTCCTCTTCCTCTGCCTCATCCTTTCTATGGCCATAACCCTTAGATCCTAGCATGCAGAGCTCAGAAGGTACAATGTGAACTCTCTGCCTAGCACACTCTGGCTCATACTCTCTTCCTCTGCCCCCTTCAAGTCGGTTCTGTTAAACTTACACTGACCGCTCGCCACTTCCTGTTCAGTTAGCAAATGTCTTCTGAGGTTACTACGGAATTGAAGCCACACCCAGGACACAGTGCTCTTGGTAGGGATACTCCGACATCATCTTATCTTTCTTTCTAAATCACCCTTTGAGAGGATCTCCCCTTATCGTGTGTGTGTGTGTGTGTGTGTGTGTGTGTGCACTCATGCAAGTGTGTTCTCTCTCTCTCTCTCTCTCTCTCTCTCTCTCTCTCGTGTGTGTGTTTATGTTTGCCTATGTCTCTGTCTGTCTGTCTCTCTTCATCTCTCTCTGGGTGTCCCTGTCCTATCTCTTTCTCTGTATCTCCCCACCCATCACCAAGTAGGATAAACATGTTTCAACAGAACATTATAGAGTCTACTCAAGGCCGTTGACCAGACTAGGCAGCTGGGAACCAGACTTGATGCTCAGACCTAATCACGACTTGTGTTTTTCTAGAGCATCTGTTTTTAGGCCAGCTTCCTCCACGTGCAAGTCAAAATTGTGCCCTTGTTTTTTTTTCCCCCTTTAATTACCGCTGACTCATAGTCTTGCTTCTCGTGTGTCTCCCTTCATTTGCAATCCCACAGTCCAAAATATATTAAATAATGCAATCATCTGACCTAATATTGGGAAAGGAAAGGAATGGTTAATGTCCCCTCTCAGGCATTCCATACTCTATTCTGACGGTGTTGTCTCTGCCTGGCCAGAGAGGATATAGTGAATAACATGAGAGCTTGGTTACTCAACTGTTCTCCCAAGCACACCGGTGAGTTTCACTTCCCTGTCATTCCTTTGTCTTCATCCACACTTCTACATCTGTGCTTTGTATGCATTAGGTCATTTCATCTCCTAGATACTTTATAATTTTGGAACAATCTTTAATCGTACTTTAGGGATAAGAAAACAGACACTTAGCCGGGTGGTGGTGACATACACCTTTAAGCAGGGATAGGTGGATTTCAGGAGGCAGAGATAGGTGGATTTCTGGGTTGGAGACCAACATGGTCTACAAAGCAGGCTCCAGGATAGCCATGGCTATTACACAGAGAAATCCTGACAGAGAGAGAGAGAGAGAGAGAGAGAGAGAGAGAGAGAGAGAGATATTGAGAGGAGAGAGAGGACACTTAACTAGATTGATATCCTCGACCTCAGACTAAGTCTTTGATTGTTTTTTGAGTAAGTCCATAGGACCCATATCCTTTCGTCATTTATTCATTTAAAATTTCAAATATGGACTTAATCACTGTAAGCAGGTTAGACATAAAAGACATTAGGGAAATTCTTTTGGATGTGTCAATTTACAAATTTGAATTTTACACATATATGCTACAAGTAAGCATTATGCTCTCAAGTAGAGACCCCTGGGGCAAACTGGTATGAATATGTTTCCTCTTACAAGATAAGTTGCAGTGTTCCCTTAGTCCAGCATATTTCCCCTAGGTTTTGATAGCTCAGTTTTATTTATAAAAATTAATAGTATGCCTTGAATTCTTAGGTAGATTGTTTTTGTAGAAAGTAAGATTCATGGGTTGTCATGGTTAAGATGTTGGGTGTTAACTCTTTTCATGGCTGAAATTCCTCTCATATACCTGCTCTTGCTTTCCAACCAGTCTGATATTTGTGTGGATATTCACCTGCCTATTCCCCCTCAACCCAACCTGACACTCTACCTTTATCTGATGCTACTCTGCCCCACTTACTCTCCACAACTCAATGGACATTTGCAACTGTTTACAGGGACGCGGTCCCTCCCACGGACAGAGGTTCACTTTCTCCCTATGTAAGTCAGGCACAATGAATTGTTAGACAGCAACTAATGGCAGTTCTTCCTAACAGAAGGGTAGGACTGAAAGGGAAGCGGAGTCAGTCAGGAAGAGAAAGGATGTGAATGGTTGTGATCCAAAGGGGTGTCAAGCTGCATAGTCTTACCCTAAGAACTAAGCTCGGGTGCCAAGCTGTGCTGAGGGCATCAAGGAACCGGGTATATGGTGGAGCTGGTCTGCAGCATGGACTGATTCTTTTTTTGATAAATAGGAGGTAGAGTGCAGAAGGGAAGTATATGTGGGTCTTCTAGGATCTACAGCAGCCTTCAACTCCCATAGCCACCAATGACCCAAATGTGGTGTGAGCGAAGGGCTCTGAAACAGCCATGTGTGATCAGACTTTGTAACTCTAAAAACGATTCTTGGAAGGGAACATATTACTTTATTTCTTTTCCTATGTTAAGAACAACTCTTATAAAAATGGCTAGTGTACTTTCAACTTACCAGAGAGGAAATAATCATATGTATAAAGGGATGTCACTGTTAAATTTATGTTTATAATCATGTGCAGAAAAACATATAAATCATGTACATGCAAGCACATATAAGCACACCACACATGTACATACATATACTTGTGTGTGTGTGTGTGTGTGTGTGTGTGGGTGTGTGTGTGTGTGTGTGTGTATGAACTAACTCCAGTGATTCTGGAAGCTTTAACCTAGCCAAGGTGCTCGACCCAAGAGCGAATTGGCTTTCTCATTATCATTAGGTCTAATGAACCATTTAAACCTGTCCCCTTCTTTTAGTCTTGCTGTCTGCTAATTATCTGTTCCAATTTGATTGTCTCCCCCTTCTTATTGTGTATTTTACTTTTAATGAGATAAATCAGTTTGTAAGGGAGCTTTATGGGCACCAACAACTGGTGCCAGGCTGCAAGACTAAGATTGCAGATGTCATGTTTAATTCATGGGGGTACATGCAAAGTTGCGCCATTACGAATGCTTTGAGATATAATAAGGTGAGTGAAAGAGAAAGGCTTGGAGAAGCTACCCAGCCTTAATGTCTGATCTTTATTGGGTACCCATTGAGTGCAGGCACGGCTCCCGGCTGTTCCGTGAGCTTTTTTCTTCCTCTTAGTCCTCCTATTGTTATTATTTCCATGTTATGAAAAACAGCGGAAGCTTTAGAGGTTAAAAGGTGACTCCGGGTGCTGTAACTGGCATTTGATGGAGCTGCTAGCTGGGGAATTGGTTTTGTTTCCTCTTTTTATATAATTATTAATTGGAAAGAAGCCTTGGATCATGAGACAAATGTGCAGAGATAAAGATAAAATTGGGGCCAGCTGTAAGACCAGACGTTTTCTCCCAATGCGACAGGTGCAGCCACGATCACAGAGACAGAGTTCTTGAACATACGCTGTATCTTGGAAATTTTAAGTCATAAGGATATCAGAATAGGCTGCAAGAAAAAGAAGTGGAAATAGGCACAGAAAAAAAAAAGAAAAAAAAAACGACTCCAGAGGCTTTACGGAAGCCCTCCTGTGTCAAATGACCTCCTGTCCCCAGCTGTCATGTCATAGACTCATTCATTACTACTTAACAGCTTCACATAGTCTCCTGGATGCCATCTCAATGTGGGCAACACATTCTTAGCCTGGATGAATTCATCAAACTTCAGAGGTTTTTTTGTTGCTATTGTTGTTCCCAAGTTATACCCCTCCACACACACACATACGCATACTTATTTCCTCCTTGCTGTAACTGAAGCCCTTCACTTGGCCTTTTGCTGGTGTATGAAGCCTCCTGCATTATCTTGCCTCATTGAAACTTCTCCATCCCATGCCGTCACTCTGTCCTAGCCAACCTGTTCTCTTGGCACTAGTAGGCGGGTAACTTGACGAAATCCAGAGTCATGGGTTCCCTCTCCTTGGGAACCTGCTGTCGTATTTAAGCTGCGTGCTGATTCTATGAGTTTTCAACACCTGTGGCGTAACATATCAGAGCGGAGGCTCCTGGATGAAGGGTTCATTTAGATTCGCCCGGAGCCCTTCCCATACTTAAATCAGAATTCCCTTTGTTCGTGCATAAACCTGGTTCCGCTCGGAAGATGGAAGCCTGCCTTTCATTTTCCACCTGGCATTTCGTGACAGAGGGAAACGTCCTTTCTTCTTCTCCCTCTTATATTTCAGTATCTTTGCCCAAACAAAGGAGCATTTGTGACCCTTACTTAATCAATTTCGTTTAAACCGAAGGCCAGACACACCCCCAGTGTATCCAATTATTTTTTTACTCAATCCCCCTTTCTGCGGCAGCTTCCTTCAGAGAGTCAGACACCATTTTACAAATTGTATTGGCGGCATTTTTACAAGTTGGAGCAAAATGGCCTGCCTCTGAGGACAAAAATTTAGAAGGGGTGAATGCGAGATTCCATTTTGATGAATGGTTGATAAGCATTTTTTTGCCTGTTATCTGAGTTTCGCAACACCTAGAAAAACCGGCTTGACAAATAAATCACCGAGGAAGGAATTCCAAAGCAAGCCAGGAGTTGTGAGGCACTGAGGAGCCCACCGAATGATTTCACCTTATAGGCACAATCTGGCTCCACTGAATGATCACAAGGGAAAATGCATGGGTTTGGACCATTTGTGGTGTTCTTGCTACGCAACAGCGCCTGAACTCAGTCCTGTGGTTGGGAAGGTTTTAGGGAGTTGCTCTACAATACAAAGGAATGCTGAACAGACCCTAGGACTTGCCTTCAAGCAGCTGCCAAAAAGACACCGGAAAATAGACATCATAAATGATTAGGTCACTGTGGGACAAGCATAAACAGGAAGAAGCAATCTAAAGAGCAGAGGTTATTACCTAGCATATTTGTGGTGGCTTTCTCAGAGAGATTTTTGGGTTTGTTTTTGTTTTTGATGTTTTTTGAGGGGCTGGAGAGGGAAGGCTCAACTCACAGCCACCTGTAACGTCACTCCAGGTCTCCAGGTCAACCCATCCAGCATTCACTTCTGACCTCCCCTGCATGAGCATACACACATCCCCCACTCCCACCATCCCACCCCCAATTACAAATACATCTTTTTTTATCTTGAGGGAATATTTTGGGAGATTATACGCACATATACATGCATGCACGTGCACACATGCGCGCACACCCCTTAGAGTTTGAAATCTCTTAGAAAAGCTCAGACCTGTTGGTTCTCTAGATTCCACTGGAACACAGACTTGAGGCCCAGGAGTCATTTAGAGGGTGCTTTCAGCCTGCAGCTCCCATCATGCTTTGAAAACACCTTTTCTGGCTTAGGAGTTATTTTGTAATTGCTCCCCTGGCTCTCGGTATCTAAGGTTGAAAAACGCTATGGAGGAGTACAGCAAGGAATGGCTAAGGGAGGAGGGAGGAGCAGGGAGGAAGGAGGAGCAGTGCTATCAGGAGAGGTGTTGGAAGGAAAGTGACCCCTGGGTGCTATTAAAGGTTTAAGTGTAAATGAGGTGGGATGAAACGTTGGGGGTGGGGGGGCAGGGGTGGACACGCTATGCAGAGAGGTTGGAAAGGAAGGTAAGCAAGTGCATGGTGGGAGAGCTCAGAGTTCTTTTATGGAAGCACAGCTTTGGAGAAGGAGTGGGAGAGATGGGGAAAGCAAGAACAGGGCTTATAGCCTTTACAGCCTCTTTCCCATGCAATTCTCTTTCCCCAAAGGCATTAACTCCGTGAACTAAAAGGCTGATATGATAGAAAACAAAGTCGCTCAGTTACTAGAGCTAGATCGCTGGTCCATCCTCGACCATCTGTCTACATCAAGTGATTCCCATTCATCTTCTAAATATTCCTTGATTGACATGTCCCCTCCAACCCTTCCGCTCCATCCATCTAAGCCTTCGTCACAGTTTCCTAGGTGTGTTTTTTCCTGCAAGCTCTCTTTCTACCTTTGTCTTCATTCCCCTAAGGCAAGCTCTTGCTTAGGCTTCCCGTCTCCCAGCCAGGGTCTGTAGCCTTGACCTAGCCCTACTGCCCATTTCTTCTGAGACAACACTGGGCTCCCTCATATGACACCCACATCATTCTTACCTTCTCCTCCATAGAAAATGTTAACAGATTGAATTCTCGGGTAGCCCTAACAGTCACTCTCCCGATCATCCCACCACAGACTCCAACAAAGCTGAGATGCTCTTACCACTGCATTAGGCAACCTGCCCAGGAAGCAGAGGCAGGAGGATTGCCTTGAGTTCAAGGGCAGCCTGATCTTCATAGAGAGTTAAGAGCTGGCCTTGGCTTCCTAGTAAGATTCTATCTCAAAAAAAAAAAAGTAATACATTATAATATTGTACCCATGGAATGGGACTTATAAAAATAATTTACTTCCAAACAATAATATTTTTCATGTTAGTAATATAGAGTAATAGTTCTGCCATATTATTAGTGAAAAGTAAGAAAAAACAATGAGATGTTATGTATTCATTTATTTAAATGAGCTCCATGGTAGGTAGAGGATTGTTTTAGGAACTAGTTTCTGTTTTTATGAAACATATGCTGATGAATGAATAAATTACAGAGTCTAGAATGGATGGTTAGTAAAGAGGAAAGAAAGAAGGAAGGGAAGGAGGAAGAAAGGAAGGTAGAGGGAGGAAGAGGAGAGAGAGAAGGGAGGGTTATTAGACTTAGAAATGAACTAATCTGTATTTGGTATGGATAGCTTGCCTTGCTACCACACTGGTGCTTTCTTAGTACTTAGCAATTAGAATGATCAGGGACAGAAAGCTTCAAGGTGAACATTTGCTTCATAAACCCTGATGATTAGAGGCTCACAAAGTAAAAACTTAGGAAGAACCATGTGATTTCTTTGACTCAAATACTCAAGTGATCTGTTCCCCCAAAACAAAACCAGAATCAAAATTTATGAGGACCTGGGTCAGGTCACAGCAACCACGTAGCAGCATAGAGCCAAGCAGTTACTGAGCCACACCCAGACAATGTGCAACTCAAAACCCAAAGCAGATCGTTGATCCTAACTGCCTCTTAGCCTATTTCACTTTTTTTCTTTGCACATCTTGGTCAACATTTATACACAGACTTTATACAACAATGCAACGGGCAACTAAAAGAAAAAAAAAACTCTTCCCTGTACATAGGCAACCACAGCACATGACCAGCAACTTAGAATACCCTTCAGTTCTGTATATAGTGGGTATATAGAGGAGCTGCTGTCGTACGTGTTACGTATATTGATTGAGCACTGAGACATGAGAAAATCGATACATTTAAGTAGACATCTTCAGAATGAGAAAACTCTTCAGTAAGTTGACTGCTAGCATCCAATGAAAGAGGAAGTTTCTAGACCTGAAACAAACAGTATAAAGACTGTTCTCCTTGCTACTTACTGTTTATGTTTGCCCAAGAGCTCATTTTAAAAGTTGGGGGTTGGGAGAAACAGGTTGTTAAAAGAACTAGCCAGAAATAGGGTATAGCTCAGACTTCCTACTTAATCCCTGGAAGACTCCAGGCTAATTTTTTTCAAGACCTGCCACTGATTCAGTGTTTGAAAAGCCAGACAAATTAAAAGATGATGATGATAACTGATGTTAAAAACATGATTTTTGTTTATATCATGTGACTTGTATTTGCAGTGTATTGTGCATTTATATTAGCAGCTGGACTGTATTATTCCATACGGAGCACCAGGTACCACACTACTTGATAGAGACATTATTCCTAACAAGAGCAAAAGTCACATTAATGTTGCTAGTGTTCTGTTGCATGCTGAAAAGAAAATGTAAGCTCCGATAGATTCTTGCTATCCAGATCCAACAGCTGTGAAGGTACATGGCCGGGAATACAGATGCCTGCATCTGTCTGCCTCTTGCATTCCCATCTTCCCATGTTTAATGAAACCAGATCGCTGTAGATCACAGTGACAAAACTGGGTGGCATCAGGTGCATCTATTTCATCATCATGATTTGCTGGGTACCAAAATATTAACCACTTTGCTCCTGGAAGGAATTTCTAGGTTTTTACTTTTTGTAGAAACTCTCTGCCCTGAGATGAAGGGTAAATTGAAGATCTAATGTATTTTGCTTTCCACAAGCCACGGCAAACATGATCCAGAAAGAGAACTCCTGAAGCCTGAGGCTGGCTTTCCCAGACAGCTAATCACTTTACCACCCCGTCTCCACCATTACCGCCCATGCCGGCTACTTTAGCAGATAGAAGCTTCAGGCTCAGTTTGCAGACCACAGAAGGAAGAGGGGCACATCTTTTGGTTGTTGTTATAGTCCGTCATTTCTATTTATGGGGCTAGATGTATTTTTAGAATAGGTTTTGAAAGAAGTGGGGAAAAGCCCACCCCCAATGACTTCCTGATCTAATACAGAGGATGCAGGAGCCGTCATATCGGCAGACTGAACAGGATGTTTGGCCGTTGCTACCACAGAACTTGTTTCAGGAAGTAGGCTGTAGTTTTTCTGAGGGGATGTCTCGCTGCATGAGGAAAGGGGAGTGAATGGTTCGGGTTGTTTAGGTATATGTACATATATTTGCAACGGTATCTGTTCATATGTATGCCTATATACAACTTCTGGTTTTGGAATGAAAACTAAGACCTTACCTATAAACCCTACATGCTCGCCCGACTACATTTCACTTGAAAATATACCAGAAACAGCTTTCTGTGGGAGAAATAAATAAATAAATAAAAGCAAGCCCACTGCTTCAAAAAAAAAAAAAAAAAACCTGACTCTGGGCTGTCTGGGCTGTCAGCATCTGGATTGTTTTCTCCTAACGACGTCTAAGTAACTCAAGTTTTGTTCAAAAGCACTCATTGCCATAGAATATGTGGATAAAGCAGGTTTTAATGGACTATGGGCCCTGTACATATTCCAAGAGATACAACCTACAGAGAAAGTGACTTGGGTAGACAGTTTAAATATAGAAAGCATCCTTTCTCTAATATTTACTAATATGGAGAGCTTATTGCACTCAATAATAAAAACAAACCATTATTTTAAAAGCTGGCCTGTGATCCATCTCACTATGGTGATAACTGACACTATTAGTCTTACGGAAAGAACGTATCTTTTCTTTAGAAAAGCACCCGGTTGTTTTTTGTTGTTGTTGTTGTTGTTGTTGTTGTTTGTTTGTTTGTTTTGTAGTTGTGAAAGATTAAAATGGGGGATTGTAATGTCTTTCTGCCAAGAGCCTGCTAGCACGTACTTTTGATTTTGTGGGCTCTAAGATCTATGTTATAACTGCTATACTCTGAAGCAGCAAGAAACAGCTGTAGATAAGAAGACACGTCTGTGTTGCAATAAAAATGTCTTGAAACCCAGTGGATTTGACGGATGAGCAATGGGCAACCTCTGAGATAGACCCTTGGGGCAGGCCTTTAGAGTTAAGATTGAGGAAACGTGAAGCAATGGTGCCCGACATCACGGCAGAACTTAGAGCAGTACTTTGAGGAACTAAAATGAAGGAGCAGGGGAGGAAGTGTGGATGAGCGTTAGGAGAGGTGTAGTGCGGTGACCTTGTGTGGGACTCAAGGAAAACCTGAAATTCCCTGGAGTGTGGGTGACTAGGAAATTGCATCACATCTAAAATTACCTTTAACTTGTTTAACTTGTTTCCTGTTGTGCTCTAAACAGAAACTCTTCTGCATCAGTCACTCATTCCTTAAGCAAAGCTCACTTGGTAGCCTGCTCTGCAGAGGTGAGGGAAGGGGTACAGTTCCCCATAGACGGAGGAAGTACGAACAAGACCCAATCCCCTGGCTATACAATGTAGCTCCATTGTAGCTCAGCGGGCAAAGTGCTTGCCTTACGTGCATGAAGTCCTGAGTTCTGTCCCTATCGCTCCCTAAATCTGTGAATGCTGATGACAGTCCTGTAATCCCAGTGCTGGGGACATAAAGGCAGAAGGACCACAACTTCAGGGCCATTTTTAGCCACCTGACATGTTGAAGACAGGTAAAGTACAGCCACAGAGGGTCCTGTGGTGACTGAGAAATTGGGGAGAGACAAATCCTGATAAGGAAATATAGTTCTGTCGCTGAAACCTTCTGAAGGCCCAGGAAAACGCTGTCCTTTTCTGGCTTGTGGCTGTACAAGGCGATGTCCTGACAGGAAACAGATATACCTACGTATGCCGCAGCAAAACCCAGGCTGGACAAGGGGCAGTAATCAAGATGGTGGGGAGCCCAACCATAATGGGAAGCCGTGGAAGTCAGAGACCTGGAGACCAATTCAGAGGGGGAAAGCTCTGTCACCAAAAGTCACCGGAGCCATAGAAGGAGGGGCCACTGCTAGCTCCTATAATTCTACGCAGGCGGAGTCAGAAACGGTGTCTAGGTAGGCGAGATTATGGAAATAGTGGCTATGCTCTTTGTTTCTACCTGCCTGTGGGCTCAAAGTACCCAGACAGCATAGACCTCAGAGAGCAAGGGAGCCTGGGTAACGGAGTTCATAAATGTCAGCCAGCTAAAATACCAAGGACAGAATGTACCTGGAAATTGTGGTGCTGTGATGGAGACCAGCCAGCCGCTTTATTTGGGTAGCCAAAGAAAGGATATTACCAGAAATCTGGTGAACTTAAGATACCGGTATTGCAGAACTTTGCCAAATCACTTCACGAAAAGTGGTATTGTGTGACTTTAGTTGTTTGCTTTAAACATGGCAATGACACTGGGTGCTTTGGCCATCACTACTCAGAGCTTGCCCTCGCTGCTTGCTTTTGTTTGGTTTTTAAGAGTCCACTGCTAAATCCAAGTTAATCTCCATGGGCCTCTCTGCATAATTTCCTTTTTTTTAAATTCTCCCCAGGGTGGAAAAAAAGAAAAAATAAACTACCAACACTATATAAACGAAAGTATTGAAATGGAAAGAAAACATGTGCCCACCTTCTGGGTTCCTCAGCATTTACGGCAGTATGCTGTCCAGCCTGGTAAAATGGCACTGAGCTCAGACCACATCAAACACACTAAGAGTAATTGCAAAGGTTTGGTTCTGAGTGTGTGTGTTCTGGGGGAGCAGGGAAAGATCTGTCCTCTGCAGGTGACTCAGCTTCCAGGGCTGGAACAAGAGCTAAGAGAGATAACTTACATGTGTCTCCCTGTGTAGACATGTTTTCTGTCTTGAAGAATTGCAAGGCCACCAGTGATTTTCATTTGCTGAAATAAAGCCGTTGGCTTCTTGAGGCACAAGCAGATGCTTCTCCTCTAATTTAATTTTTGGTAGAATGAGTCCACCTGTACCATCCTCAAAATTTAAGTTAATCAGATTTATATCCTAATAAAATTAAGAGGAGAGAAATAGAAACAAATACATAAACTTTTCCATCATTTTGGCTCCCTGTTTGAGGGATTCTCTGATTGGAAAAATAATATTTTTTCTTTTAAAAAATTCTACTTAGAGTCAAGTGTGTTGGCTTTTTGTTTCAACACTTGGGAAACAGGCAGGCAGACCTCAGAGTTTGAGGCCAGCTTGGTCTACAGAATGAGTTCCAGGCTGTCTAGTCTAGCCAAGCTAATGCACCCTAAGTTCAGCAAGGGACCCTGGCTTGAAAAGTGAGGTTAAAGACAGTTGAGGAAGACACCCACCATTAATCTCTAACATCTACACATACACAGTGTGCATACCTGCCTGCCTGTCAACACACATGTACTTATGTATGTGACACCATATTCACAGAGACATGACATTTTTCATATTAGATTCTTAGATGCAAAATGAATGCCCTCTAGATTGTCTGAGTCATTGCTTAGTAACCAAGAGTTTTAGGAAGCTTCATATCTTCTGTCAATATAGCAGCGGGAAATGGAATTCACAAGGATGACCTCCTCCTCTCGAAGAACCTCAGACGTCAGACTAGATGTTGTTTGTTTAATGCTTTATCCATAAATTTAAGGGGGTCATGCCTTGTCAAAGGAGATATGCTACTCATACGTTAGCAGTTGCTACCAATCAAATTCCACTTGCTAGGTTTCCAGCCTGCTTTGCTGACATCCAATCCATTAACCCCAGGTCTTCTCATAGGCCCCACCCCCATCAGCCTTCCATTCACGTTGCTGTTTACTCCTGTCTACAATATTGGCATCACTTAAGAGAGATGAGGCTGGTCAAGTATCAGGTGCACATGTCAGGAAGCCAAGAGATGGGTGTTGATCTTGTTTTTGTAATTAATTCAAAGTTGTATGCAATTACGAGGCTCCAGACGATGACGAAGCACAGCCAGTCTGTCGTTAAGAGGTGTGTCCTACAACCTAGCTTCATGGGGATTACCTAACATGCTTTGTCTCTACCCATCACAGGTTTCCTGGTGGAACAGCTGAGTAGAAATATTCAGAAAGAGCTTCTGCTTCCTTGGTATAGTCAACAGTTTATACCTCAAGAATGTCAGGGGAAGCTTGCCATTCAATGAGGAAAATGCACCTCTTAATTTGTATTATGGTTTTTAGTAATACAAGAGCCAGAGATATTCAACTGACAAGCAGAGATATTAGGAACATTGTAGACTTCGCCTGTCTTGCAAGTACAGCTAGGACAATGATAGTTACCTAAGGAAGACTGTGCAGACAGCTGCTTGTAGCATCTTCTCTTTTCTTTTGTTTAATTCGATTGTTCTCAGGACTGGGATGTACATAAGGATTTAGAGATTTAAATACACAAAACTATACAAGATGCTTTGAGCAGTCTCTCAGTAGCAGTGACAGCCCTTCATAGAGTAGTCTCATACTTTAGAGCAAAAAGCCAACTCCCACCAGATGCCTAAGACGGGTCTTTGTCCTTAACAGTAAAATAATTCTGTGGTTTATTTCACAGACTCTTGAAGGTCTCCAAAACCCTGATCAGTGATCACTGACTATGAAACAAGAGTAATCCTGAGAAGCCTATTAGTCATTTCATTTTGAACCACTTTAGAGTGTGTGCGTGTGTGTGTGTGTGTGTGTGTGTGTGTGTGTGCGTGCGCGCGCGCGCGCGCGCGCACATGCGTGCGCACATGTATGTGAATGTAACAGACAAGTAAGAAAGAGTAGACTAAAACTGGAACACGCTGTTTGCTGGACTCAGCTTTCTCCCAGCTTGGGTGGAGTGTGAGGCCACAGCACTGTTCCTCCACCCTGCTCTTCTGTGGCTGAGGTAGATGCAACATCCCTGCTCTGCATGGCTCTGTCCTTGTTCTCAGGGAAGTGGAGGCCTCTTTGATGACTTCCGCAGGGCCTCAGCAGAGCTTCCTGTCGTCTACCCCCATCCCATCCCTCCTCACATTGCTTTGACTGCCTTCTGCACACTGGGGAATTTCTGTGCATGCTCTCTTCCTGGGAGTTTTTTTCTGAAAGTAGAAATTGGGATTTGCATTTGGCTGAGCCCTGCACCTCCTTCCTGGCACCCCCAAAGGATGTGTCACTCTCTTTCACCTTCCCCTCAGCAAGGTCCACAGAGGGCCATAGCTTAGTGTTCAGAAATTGGAGCTGTGCTAGGAGCCGCCACCAACACTTTTATGGGGTTTTCTATTTCTTAGTATAAGAAACAAATCTATTATTCTAGACTGTAAGGATACCATATGAAGCTCCTGCGTGGAAAAGATTGATGAAATGCTACCTATAGGGCTTGAAATAATTAATCAGTAGCTTAAAGTCGGAGAGTGTCTGTTCTTTGTGGTAGAAAGGTGTTCAGTATAGGAGTTGTGTAGCTGAAGTAGGAAATCTTAGGGGTACAACAGTTTCTCACTCAATCACCCTGCATTCTGCAAGAAAAAATAAATGACCTCAGATCAGCGTGATACATACATTTAACTGACTGTCTCTAGATTCTAGTACAAGTGATCTAAGGACCTCCCACAGTAGCTTGTTCTGTATTTTACAAGCCTGGATTGATACACATGCCATGCCATTTCATGAAAATCTGGTTTGATTGCTTTTCAAGCCAATGGAACACAAAGCCCCAGAGATACAGGAAAGTACTCCCAACAGGGGCTGTTTTCTACCACAGACTGATGGCGCCTAAAGCCAGGGGGGCATACATTGGAAGTAAAGAGCAAAGGTGCTCAGGGCTTCGTGTGTGTGTGTGTGTGTGTGTGTGTGTGTGTGTGTGTGTGTGTGTGTTAAGCAGGGCACACTTCCTCCCCTCTAGCTTTCCCCATGCTACTTAAATTAAAAAGCATAAGCACCCTGCCTGTAGCAAAACAGATTAGAAAAAGGAAACCGGCAGCTGCCTTCCTGTTGGATTTCTCTTAGGGCCATTGGCTGACTTCCCCTGGGAAAAGACTGGGTACGGTTGGCGTCTGGGGTTGTGCACACTGTGTCATGCTTCCTCGAGCCCGCTCTGACTCCCTGTTGATGCTGCAGTTTGAATAAGTCACATGGTGTTTATGATCTCCCCCTCCCCTCCCCATTAAACAGGAGTGATAGCAACACTTCTCCATCTGGGCAGAAGGCAAAAAGTTTTTTTTAAAAAGAATTAGGAAGCACTCTGCAAGCCCAAGTGCTTTGTAAATATTTAATACTTAGTAGCTGAGGTAAATGTCAGGAGGGTGTGGAACCCAACATTAGTCGTTTTGTTATGACAACTTTGTAGATGTGTTCTGTTCCTCAATCCAAACACTGGGGACCCAAAACTTGCCTGATGCATTGTCCTCTTGTTTTTCTGGTTTATCACTGGGTCCAAAGAGTTCCCATCCAACATCAAAGTCCACACTACCTCCTCCACGAATAGTAGTTTCCACTTCTTAGGGTCCCCAGTATGCTGCTAAACAATCCACATGTGCCTCTGCCTGTACAGGGAGACTCAAACTTCTTGGGGAAAACCCTTTTTAGATAAAAGGACATCTTTGTGTTTAAGTTAGTCTGTTTGATTTTGCTCCAGGAAACCACCCTTCTGTCTCCTTCCCCCATTACTCTAGCTTGCAGGAAGCCCTTTCTTTTGTATTAAGGGGAATCATGTTCAACAGGTGGGCTTATGTAATTCCCTTCCCACTTCACACCCCTGTGGGTGCTTGTAATCAATTGCCTTCTCCATCTGCTACCGGGAGTAAGGTTTGAGATGGAAAGGAAGGGGAAGGAGAAACTGAGTGTAGAAATAGGCAAAAAGGAGATTATTTCAAAAGCACTTTGATATGATATATGGAATTCTCCAAATATTGTACCAAAGTTTGAAGCTCTGTTCTTTCTCTTGGCATTGCAAGAGCTTTGCAGTAACAATTGCCTGGCTATGGTCTCACAAGGGAGACCTGGCAGGTAGAGGGACTACCCTGGCCCCCTTGTTCGTGGCTCTCCCATTGTCCCACCCACCTTGGCAGCCTAACAGAAGAGGCTTTCTTATGAAGCAAGATTGGCCTCACAGCTTTAGTTCACTGCTAAGCTGTTCTTGCTGGAACAGAACAGAGACTAGATTCTGGAATATTTGAGACGCCATGTGTTGGGAGAAAATAAATATAAATATGTACTGTGCCTTTCCGTAATTTAATAGAGAGCTTATTGGTGACAGAAGCAGTTCTCTGAGACCGGCATGTGTTTGTCTTGAGCTTTGCAAATTATATGGGACTTCCGTACATCATCCTCTCGCACTGCTCTGAAGCTTCCATTTGATGTCTGGTGAGGATGTTAAAGAGCAGAGGAAGGCTGAAAGATTGGTCATTGTGGAGGAATAGTTGTGTTACATTCAGAAAAAAGAGCTGGGCAGTGATGCAGTGGCGGCGCACACCTTTAATCCCAGCACTTAGGAGTCAGAGGCAACTGGATCTCTGTGAGCTTGAGGCCAGCCTGGTCTACAGAGCTACACAGAGAAACCCTGTCTCCAAAAAAAAAACAAAACAACAACAGAAAGAAAGAAAGAAAGAAAGAAAGAAAGAAAGAAAAAGAGAGAGAAGAAAAGAAAAGAAAAGGACGAGAAAAAAAGCTAGATGAAGGGGGAGGACAGTTACTTAGACTCAAGGGTTTGTTTTCTGTAACAAAAAGTAACTTGTTTTCCCTTTTTAAATAATAAAAACAATATACATCTCCTTTTAATTTTTTTTTTGAAACAAACTTTCTCTGTGTAGCCTTTGCTGGCCAGGAACTCAGTAGGCCAGGCTGGCCTCAAACTCAGAGATCTGCCTGCCTCTGCCTCCTGAGTGCTGGGATTAAAGGCGTGCTCCGCCTCTGCCTTGCTAACAATGTAAATCCTATGCTATTTGTCTACTTCCATTTCATTCCAAAGACACTACTTCCGTTTCATTCAAAACGTCTTTTGAAGTGTGGTTTTTCTAGTGGGAATTGTTGTTTATACTTTCCTGGGTCTTGAGAAATTGGGGTGCTAGTCCATTTGCATTGCTTCTAGCTCTTATGCAGCAAGTAGTTGTCTCAGTTTGGGAGACTGAGAAGTCCATGCTCATGATGTGATGGGCTCTTTTTCTGGTGTGTAGACGGTGCCTTTGTCTGGACCTTCACACAAGTCAGGGTTTCGGGACTCTTGTAGAGGTTTATTTTTGTCATGAGAGGTCCATCCATATAGTTTAAGAGCTTCTCGGAAGTTCTTCCCTCCTGATTCCTGACACCATCACCTTGGGTGTTAGGATTTCAACACATGGATAGAGAGGGAGACATAAGCATTCATACCCTGGCATTGGTTTGCCCGGTTGTTTCATTTGCCAGCATACTATGTACTATGTAGTTCCCAGTTATTGATTGTAGCACGGTAACTCCCTGGTATCCACATCAACTGGACTGGTTTGGTCACACGCATGATGCTTTCTTGGGAGACTTGGAATTAAGTCTGAATTAAGAGCTAATTGGATTACAAATAGAAAAATGCATTTGTGATCAATGAGAAAGAGGTTGAGAAAAATTCTAAATCAGGGAGGAAATGGAGAGAAGGTTGAGAGCCAGGCTTCATGAGGTCCTCCTGACACACACTGGCCCTAAATCTTCCCTTAGTTGTGGAAGTCAATGCTTTAAGCCATTGACCCCTTAAGTGACTTCTGAACTTTAATATTCCCCCCATTAAGTCTGCTTAAGATTGCTTCCATTTAGATTCTTCTGTTAAAAACTGATCATTTTATAGGGTCAGGTTGGAATACAAATTCTGTTCCTTTCTTAGAAAAACCCAGTAGAATGTAATGTGTACATATACTATACAAGTCATGGATTTTTTTTTTAACTGAAAATGATGTACAGCCAACTACCAGTTATTTGATGTTTTTTCAGATATTAGGCATTCATATAGAGCACTAAATAGGTCTCCACAGCACTGTGGGGTTGGATAAAGGTAATAATACCTATTACTTACCAAGACTGAGACGGTGAAATGGGGTAGCATGAGTGAAGGACTTTGCATGCCATCTGCCCTTCAGAGACTCACTTTGAAGGCTCATACTTCGTGTCCAAAGTAAGAAAATCAGAGATCACATGGTATGTGATGTGTGGAAGGTCCCAGAACAAGTCAGTTTTAGAGCGAGCACAGGACTAGCTAGCTGGCATCATTCCACCATGCTAACTGACATGTGCGTGAACAGTCAAACCACGTAATACTTAGGTTTCAGGTCACGGATTACTGAGAAATTTTTAAGGTTTAAAAATGTCACTACATTAAGACACAGGTGAGAGATAATGAATCCCTCACACAGGTGTCCTTAAGATATGTAAAAGTTACATATACCTATGGCCTAGGTATGGCTGTGTAATCACCATGGCTTATGGGAATCAAATGCTTTTAATTTTGCTACAGCTTCTAAGTCTTCCTCATTTCCATATTGTTTTATCGTATTCAGAAGGAGTTAGCCAGCCTTGGAGTACCCAGCGTGAGACAGAAAGGTCCTGCATAATAAAAATGTATGCTGATGGAGTTAAGTAACTTGTGGGGACTGTTATATGCCCTATGCATCCTCACCTCCCAATGTAATATCGTGGAAATTTTTCTACCAGAGAAAGTTGCCATCTTAAGAAAAACCAGGTCTTTATAGCATTTAGAGGTCAATTTAGAGTTGCTGGCTCTTGACTTTTCTTGATAGATCCAGGATAGATTTGGGGTTGCCTTCTCTGATACTTGCTTGTTGTAAAGTCTTATGCTTATGTAAAGCCTTCTTAATATTTATCAACTTTTGTCTTGGGCTTTTATCATTATCTCCAAACCAGTATGACTCACCCATCAAGGGGCTACTATCAAAGGAGCATCCTCCACAAGAACACTATTAGAATATGCCAAAGCCGGGCGGTGGTGGCGCACGCCTTTAATCCCAGCACTCAGGAGGCAGAGGCAGGCGGATCTCTGTGAGTTCGAGGCCAGCCTGGTCTACAAGAGCTAGTTCCAGGACAGGAACCAAAAAGCTACGGAGAAACCCTGTCTCGAAAAATCAAAAAAAAAAAAAAATAGAATATGCCGAGAAGGACCTTGGAACTGCTAATGTGATGTGATCATGTTGCCTCTCCTTGACCGCTTCCACTCCTTCCTCTCTCCTGGAAGAGCCTCAGAATGACTCACGTGTTCCCTTGTGCCTGGGTTGCTCTGCTGAGGCTGCCATACCGACATTCCCCCAGCCTGAGTGCCTTAATCAGCAGGAATCCTGGTGGTTGCATAGACTGGAAATCCAAGACAAAGGCGTTGTCCAGAAAGGGTTCTCCTGAGACCATTCTCCAGACTTTGCAGATGAACAGCTTCTCTCTGTGTGTCTCCACAGTCTTCCGGTAGGAGTGTATCTCTGAGGCCTCTTGTGTGTGTCCTGATGTCATCTGCTGATAAGGACACTAACGACGGTTATGAACCAGAGTCTACCCTAATGGCTGTGTCTCAATGTGGTTTAAGATGGTAATGCAAGTTATGATGGAAAGTAAGTTAGGTACAAGACTTTGGACTAGCCAAGATAAGATAGATAATGGAGTATTATCTCTGAATTTGTCAAATGCAGATGGACTATCCATTTTAGATGTACGTATTGCCTGTATATATCAGATACAGTTATTGTACTTATTGTATATAGTTTTTCTTATATCAGTTATAGCTTTCCTTTTATTTTAGATGAAAAGGGGAAAATATACTGATATTTTATTTGTGTTTTGCCTTAATGATATTATCTTCAAAAAGTCTTGTTTTGAGATAATGGAGCAGGAGCTTAAACATATGAATTTTTGAAAAGGACACAGTTCTGTCCCAACAAATCTCCAGGATTTGTTGCCTTGGTTATCAGCTTCTGTTGTGCTGTTGCTTCCGATCTTCTGGCTTCCCTCCTGGATCTAGGGATTGTCTCTAGAGGTTCCTTGATTTGTGCTCCAAGTGCTGATTTCCTAGCTGACTCTGGGGTTTGAGGCACATTTGTGGCAAGGAAGATACATTCTCATATTGTCCAAATTGCAGAGTGAAATCACAGCTCTCCTCCACCAGGGTAAAGACTATTTCCTTAAGGCACAGATTAGACAGATTCTGTACTCTTTCCGACTTAATGCCCCTAACTATTTTGATCACTTGCCTAACTGACTCTGTTGTGTGTCCTCTCCTTCGAACACCACAAATTCTTTCCCAGGCTGGACGGGAAAACAGTTGAGATGTGCTCTGATCCCAAGCTCCTATATTACCATGTAGTCCATCATCCTTCAGTAACCTGGAAACCTCCACACTAGGGTTTGTTTTTTTTTTTTTTTACATTTTCTATTATTGAACATCTTTTATTTTTTCATTTTAGTAAGGTGTTCAGCAAGTGCCTTTAATTGCTCTTCTCCATCCCACATTCTCTGCTCTTGCAGAAGCTCCAAGGTCGATTCACAGCCATCTGTATCTCCACCTCCTGGGGGTTGGACACTCTCTTCTGGCCTCTGATGGAACTTGCAGTTAGATGTGCACATTCTGTCTCTCTCTCACACACACATATGCACATAAGTAAAAATAAATTAAAAATGTAGTAGTATTAGAAACCAACTCAGCATAAATCAAAGGATCTTTTTTTTATTGTTGCTTGTTTGTTTATTTTACTTCACAAGACTTCCCAAGCAATTAAAAAATAAAACTATATTGCTTACTATATTGCTGGTCATATGGCCTGAATTATTCAATCAGGTTCTACCGCTGCAAGTTCCACTAACCTAATGCACCATAGAAATCATTCTTCTCGCTCAAGGATTAATCTGATTTAAACCCAGAACTGCCATTTGCTTCTCTGATGATCAGGGATTTGAATCCCCAAGGGTCTTAGCTTCTTCATCTGTAAGGGTGTAATGATGAGAGTAACTAGTGTCACTGTCATAGGCATTAGATAAAGTTATATAAATCTTGGTACCCAGCAAGAACTAGGTACCTGTCAGTATCTCTGAGCAAATTAAACTTGAAGACAGGCTTGAATTTGGGTTACCAACTTTCTTCTTCCTTCTCTTCCTCTGCTATTTGCATTCAACAAAATCTTTATTGAGTATCTGTTATGTTCTCAACAATGGGCTAAATTCTTTACATCCATAGATCTTGCTTAATCCTTTGCAACAAACCTCAAGGTTGTTATTATTCTCAGAACTTTACTGTCATGGAGTTGTAGCCTTAAGGAAGACAGATCTTACAGTGCAATAAGAAATTCAGATGTTAAACTAGTAATCTCAATAAAGTAATTATACCACCCTACTCCTCCCTGAGGCAGTGCCTGTTTCACCACAGTGACTACCAAATCCTATAGCTTAAGTAAAGCCTGCCATTGCTAAGTACTGTGGGTTGTGATATTATGTCACCAACTTCTCATGGCCCTGAGGGGTCTTATCAATAAGAATCCTAGAAGAGAGATGGAGAAAATGGACACTATATGGTTATTTCTATTGTTAGGTTAGAGCTACTTTGTAAGCACTATCCATGCTCCAGTCCTTCTTCAGAAGGGACCAAACGTTTGCAAAGAACAGGAACAATCTTAGGAAGGCAGTGGAAGAAAGAGGAACAGGATGAGGTTGGCTTGGTGGGAGCCTAGGAAGGACCTGTTGCTGGAGTGCGTGACTCGGGAGTGTGAACCCTGCAGCTCTATGGGGCTATGTTGAACAGAAGGCTGAGCTTTTATGGAGGCAAATGACGCTGACACCTGTGCATATGGCATCTTCTACCAGCCAAGCATCTGCTCCCAGCCCTCAATGGGAAGGCTCAGCCAGATTTCCAACACTGATTAGACAGTCTTATTCATGCAAAGTGATCCCCGGAGTGCGCTGACTCACTCTAGCAAGAGGAAAACAGCAGGCCACATGATGATCCGGAAATCAATTTTAGGATCACTTATTTATTTATCTAGCTATTGTGTGTGTTTCTGATACTTTGGATACATGTAATTGTATTCCCAGTAGGGGCCTGTTAGATAAAATTATTCCCTTCTGCCATCCCTGGCATTTTGGATACTGTCTAATGGTTACAGTACAGAACAGTGGGTTCTACTCACAAGGCACCTCCCTGAAGATACAAGCAGACAGTGGATTTATGTCTGTCAAGTCAGATACCATACCCTACTGGGTAGCCAGTAAGTGTCTCTAAAAAATATTTTGTGTGCTACCTACTGCCAGGGTCTTCCTTTGTTCAAAATTTAAAAAAAAAATCAACAAGGAGATGAAATCAATGGTATACTGACCTGAAGAACTGGAAAGGAAAACCATTCATGCCTTACCCTCAAAATGAGGATCTTACCTCATATGCTGGTCCCATATTTTTTGGTCAGGTTTTAAATTTATGGTAATTAAAATGACGAGAGGAGTCTGACTTGGACCCACAGACTATATATTACTCATCGCTGAGCTGGCCAGCAAGTGAGAGTTCTTACTGGGTGGGATTTCTGTTCTCTCCTGCTCCACCCTCCCAAGCCGCTCTCCAGAAGAACCTCCGAGCCTCCCAATCTCCGGGTCACAGCAAGCTCCGCACCGCTCCTTCCGTAGAATGCCTGATAAAGAGTGAAAAGTGTTGACTGAGAATTCTGGCAAATGTTATTTAAGCTGTAGGGGACCACTACAGATTGACTATTAGACCATCAGCGCTGGTAACGCCAGGCCGTGAGCCTGTCAGCCCTCCAGCTTCGGATTGTTATGACTGTTTAATTACCAGCCGTATTCCACATCGCCAGAATGCGTCTCTCCAAACCCCTACTGGAAGTGCGCTATCGATTCCAATCAGCTCCGTGCTCTCCTACTTTGTGGCTCTTTAATAGCTTTCATCCCGCCGCACTGACAGCAACTCCCTGGATAATGGCTCTAATTCCTTTGAAAACTCACACTTTTGCTTATGTGCGCCGGAAAAACAAACTCTGACACAATTGCTTTCCTTCTGCCGATTTTCCTTTCAATAATTGTATGAAGAGGGTCTACTTCAAAATACTTCGTCCGCATGTATTCTTGAGATCCATTCATAATTTCATTTAGCTATTTGAAGAAGTGCAGGAATTATATACCTAAAAGTGATGTGAAATTGAAAGACAAGTTTAATTCACACAGCGTATTTTGAGCATATTTTACCAGAAGTAGAAATTTCTTGAACTTTTGTGACAGTAAATAGATTCCTGACCCAGAAAAAAGTCTACTCCCTGGTCAACAATACCTCTGTAAGTGGCTAGGACACTAGAGGTGATAACCACAGCATTGAAATAGCATCGTGTGTTTAAGTGGCCGGTAATGATGTCTTAGGAATGTGTCCAGAATAGACCTTTTGAGGCTATGTGAAACACGCAGTTCCTATACAATGGTATGCATGATAGAGCTTGCTCCTACAGCACCAACAAACAGAGAGGGTATGTGTTCCTGTTAAATGCATCGGGAACTTTTCTGAGGGAAGAAGGAAGAGAGTAGAGCATTCGATATGATGAGCACTGACCTCTCAAACATCTTCTCACTTCTCATCATCTCAGATGGAAGAGATGAAGTTATTACTAGTCCACAGTCCTAGCTCTTAGTACTTTTTTTTCTTTTTTAAAACATAAAACTCACTTTATTGGAATGAACTCACTCCCAAATAAAACATTCTGAGGCTAAGGCAGCCATTCAAACACTCTCCTGGCCCCAGATTCTGTATGTCTCAATGAACTTTTCTACAGTTGGCATAACATGCTGAAGGTTGGGGCTTCACTTAAGACTTAACAATTTCACTATCAATTATGTTTCTTATGCAGTTATTCACTACAAAAAAGAAAAAAAATTACAGAATTAAAACTACAAAAATTACATCGCCTTTCATGAATCATGTGTCCTTTGACTGAATCCCATTCCTCCTCCTCACGTCCTATTACCCTTCCTTGTTTTCCCTTCTAACTATTATTCTACAATAAGTATTTGTGTGTGTGTATATGTATATGCCACTCCTGTGCATATACTAAGGCAGTTATCATAGAGATATTTGGTTATTGCTACTTTATCATAGTAATAAATTAGCTATAGTAGCAAGGAAATTGAAACATCATCTATGGCCATTATTAGATAAATAAATAATGAAAATCTGACATATATAAAAATGGAACATTATTAAACTTTAAAGAAAACCAAAATCACCAAATACACATGAAACTAAACAGACTTATAGTGCACAATATTATGTGGGTTCTCCACATTCCAGAAAGGAAAAAGACCTCTACGTCCTCACTTGCATGCAAGTTCTTAACCTATAATGTAAACAGTGATAATGTTTTTATATTATTGGGACCAATGGTCTAATTTATTAGCCGTGATGGTGGACATTGGCTTACTGGTATTGAACAATTATCTTATGGAAACATTTAAGAAAGGTCCTGCTGTCTGAGATGATAAAGTAACTGCCTTAGGATGAGGGAATGACACTTTGAGGTACTGTTCTACCCTCTGGTGCTCTAAAGTCCTGAATGCTGTAGAATCTTCCCACCGATGTCTTCTCTTCTTCTGCTATGGCTACTGCTGCCATCAACTGACTTCCTTTGATTTTTTCCCCCTGAGGGCTTCTCAAAAAGCAGAGTTTGTCTGGAGAAGAGGATAAAGGTGCAGGTGGTTTAGTAGGACTTCAGCTCAAGGGCAGAGAATTGACGCAGGGCTTCCTGGCTGGTTCTTGAACTGTAGTCATGAACAACTGGAACTGAAGAGTACAAGTATTCGGAATATAACTAATTACAGCCTCTAACAGGTCTGACGGCGAGGATCTAGCCAGTGATACCTCACATCACCCAGCTCCCTTCTACCTTTCCAACCTCCCATGGTCTCCTCCATGACTGACCTAGTAAGTGTAGCTGAGAAACCCAAAATAGGAGAGTTCTTGACACCTGAAGCAACTGTGTACTCCAAATGCAGCTGACGTCAGAAGGGGTTCATGCATTGCCAGGGCTACCCATGCAGCCCATTAGCATGGCCATGTAGCCTAACTTCCCTTTACTCCTTGCTCTTCCTCTCCTTCTATAGCTCCTTCTGTGCCCTGTGTTCCCCAGCCCCAGGCTTCAGTGGTCCCCCACTGACTCTCTGCTTTTCTCCTTATGCGTATCCCCATCCCTGTCCCCTAGATCCTTTCCTAACACAGCTATGCAGCTCTGTTATTCTGCATCTCTCCATCTTTACCTAATACCATCCTTTTTATCCTTAATACCATCTTTCCTCCTTTATTTGCTTTCCGTTTCATAAAAACAAACAAAAACAAAAACCAGAATGGCATTTCCAAAGCTCAAAATGCTCCTGGAGTGTTAGGAGCAGGTTACCTGTCCTGCAGCTGACTCTTAAAAATCCAGCACCTTCCTTTCTTCACATCACTCAAGCCATTTTCCTACTTCACCTTCCCTAGAAGGGAACCTCAGCTAAAAATAGCTCTCTGAGTTCCACATCTGCAAATTGGCCAGGGCTAAAGAGCTCAGCTCCTTGCAATGGGAGAGAGAAAGAGATGGTGTGAGAACTGCAAGAAACAGGTACTCTTTCCTGGCAGGTGACACAAGGAAACAGGACCCATGGGCTGCCCCAGTAGGCACATGGAAGAAAGTTCACTAATGCAGGCCGGCCTGGGCCTGCGCTGTCACTTTTCTCATAGTCTTCTGAACCTTGTCAGAACACGCCAGAGCTTTAAGTGGCTTTGTGTTCCGAATGTTGTTCAAGGTCCCTTGAAGAATTCCCAGGCTGAGCTTAGAGTCGCGAGGGTCACAGAGTTCCAAAGCCATTTGCTCACTGCTCCTTGTCATGGGTTTCTTTTCCAGTTTTAGGAACCCAGATTTTGTTGGAGCATGAAGTTATCTCTTTCCTTCATGGTGAATGAATGCGAGTTACAATTTCAGATTCCTGACCAAGCCCTAGTTCTAGGAAGCTTGTCTCTTGTGAGTTTCTCTACCCTTCTGTAGCAGGGATAGCTACGTTATGATATGCACTTATCTGTTTGTATTTCTGCTACCTTCCCAACTTGCTGACAATATGCTGTAGCAAAAACTCGTTCCTAGAAGGGAAAATTGTCACTTAGAAGATATTTAATATGTGCTAGACATGGCTCTAGGATTCTGTGTTAGTAAGGCTTCTATTACTATAACGCTGGACTTGAGTTAATGAATATATGAATGGCTCAGTTTTGGAAGCTCTAGTTCACAATAAATTAATTCTACCATTTGGAGTCTTTAATAAAGCATACCAGCATGATAGGAACAAGTGGAGAAGGGCATTACTCCCCTCCAGGCCAGGATTCAGAAAGTTTGGGTTCCCAGTTCCCTTCAGTTGCACCTTCAGAAACAACCTAACTACCTTATCATTGTCCCCATCTCTCAAAGGTTCTCTCATCTCCTAATATTGCAATACTGGGGACTAAACCTTTAACACACGAGCCTTTAGGGGACATTTGTGAGCCAAACAATGGCAGGCTACATATGTTGGTTTGTTGGTTGTCTGGTTGTTTGTTTGTTTGTTTGGTTGGTTCTTTGAGACAGGATCTCTATGTGTAGCCCTGGCTGTCCTGGAACTTGCTCCTCCTCCTCCTCCTCCTCCTCCTTCTTCCTCTCTCTCTCTCTCTCTCTCTCTCTCTCTCTCTCTCTCTCTCTCTCTGCTTCATGCTTCTGGATAAAATGTAAGCTCCCAGATACTGTATGCCTACCTTCCTACTGCCACACTTCCTTCAAGATGGTCATGGACCTTAACCCTTTAGAACCTGGAGTCCCAAATTAAACACTTTCTTTTTGTAAATTGCCTTGGTCATGTGTTCTGTCACAACAATAGAAAAGTAAAACAGGAGGGATTCAAATCATTGAGGAAATATCATTTGATTTTTGCTTCCTAAAAATACTTTCAGTTGACACTTTTGTATAGATTAAATTATAGATTTGGTGTGCATATTCTCTGTCATTTTAAGATGTAAATAATATGTAACACATACTACATTTGGCTTTCTATATCCAAGCGTTTACAATTCATTAAATCAAACTACAGTTTTAAAGATTGTTTCTGGGTACTGAAGAAATGACTCAGACAATAAATATACTAACATGAATATTCAAGTTTGGATGCCTAGCACTCCTGTAGAAACTGGATGTGGCAGTGCTGTTCTGTAATTCCACCCAGACAGAGAGAAAGCCAGACACAGAGCAAGCAAGATGTGCCTACCTCGACAAAATAGGTACCAAGCCACGTGGCTAACACAGACAAGAATTACGAGCTAATACAAGTTATAAGAGTTAATAAGAAACCTGAGATACTAGGCCAATCAATTTATAATTTAAAAAAAAAATGAATTAACCTTGGAGCAAGAGCCTAGACCTTGTTCTCTGGTATTTCTGGTTTAATGTGAGAACTATAATAATGTATTTTATTGCCTTTTAAAAAATGTTCAAAAGTAAATTTTAATTCAATGCAATCTTTTAAATAATATTTTATTTATTTAAAAATCCATACATACTTCCACTGTATTTTCACCATACTTATCCCAGACTCCTTCACTTCAACCCTCCTTGCACCCACAACACGTCTCCCTCTCAACTTCACGTCTTTTTTTTTTTTTTTCTTATACAAGCGATTGAGTCCAGTTGGCACTGACCATGGAGTCTGGGTATGAGGTCATGAACTGGTAGAATCTTAACCAGGTATTTGCATAATCCTTTAAAGCACACTTAGAGGAATGTAGAGTTCCACAACTTTCTGGTGTTTTCTGGAATTTACTAGGAAACCAGCAAGCCAGAGCATCTAAACTGCCAAACACATTCCTAAGAGCTTTGAAGCAGAAGGGTTACTACGACTGCCTCGGGAATACACCTAAGTATTTAAATCCCCTAATTATGGTTGAGAAATTCTTCCTCATGCCATCCGTGAGTCCCTTAATCTGCTACTTAAGCTGAACACAGTCTGTAGAAGGCTCTTGTAAAATACTTGATGACTGGTAGACTGAGACTCCTCTGGAAGGAATGACAATCAGTCACCCTCTTTCTCACCAAATAAATAAGCTATTGTCTCCCATCCACGTCTCACTGGCCATTGTGATTACCGTGATTACTTAGCAGCATCTTTTGATTAGCCAAGTGTCCGACTGAAGCAGAAATGACTTTCACAAATCTCCCCTGCATAGTAGACGTTTGGCACAAGGTATTTTCAGAGTTTGAGTTTATAATAGAAACCGCACGATTCCCTTCATAGTACTTATGTGGGTTTCCAATGCTTGTTATAACCCATATTGGAATAGAAGTCATTGTGATGGGGCAGGTGGAATAAACAAAAACAAAACAGTAATTTGACCTGCCCGCTTGAGCCTGTAATGAACTGTTTGGTGGTTGTTTGGAGAGCTGGATTCATCGGCAGCAAATAGAAGCAGGGTGGCAGGAGCTCTAAGGAATAAAACACAGACCAGAGCAGGTTATTAGAATAGGAACAGGTCACAAGGTCAAAGAGTTGGGGAACTGGATAAGGGCTGTTACTCTAAGGTTGCTTCAATCTGTCTTCTGGTTCCGGGTAAGAATCTGCAAGACTATGAACCCCCAGAAGATTGTGGTCCTCAGAAGGGGACCAAGTCGAGAGCTGTGTTAGGGAGGAAAGCTCAAAGTTTGGATGTTGGGAACAGTCAAAACCACGCACGCAGCATAGGACTGTTCTACATTCATATGGGAGTTTGTCCCACAGTCCTAACCCATCTGGATCTGTCCCTGTGTAAACAGTCCTGGGGTGATCTTATTTCCATAGCGACCTTTTTGTGTTGCTCCTTGCCTTTGAATTCTTCCACCTTGCTACACTACTCAGCTCCGGAAGGCTTGATGGTAGTCCAGGCATCTATGAGAATTTAGAAGCGATGCTTTATTCTAAGAGTAAATAAGGCTTTGTTTCTAAGATACAAAGTATGCATTTGTTTGAAGAGGGGGAGGAAATAGCTTTTAGAGCCTTGGAAACTACCTGTGTAATTCGGTTTCTATGTGAGCAAGCAAGAAAGGGTTGATGGGAGTCAAAACGAAACTGGGTGCATGAGTGAGCACTCATAGAACCTTCATCTGGTGATGGATGGAGATAGAGACAGAGACCCACACTGGAGCACTGGACTGAGCTCCCAAGGTCCCAATGAGGAGCAGAAGGAGGGAGAACATGAGCAAAGAAGTCGGGACCACGAGGGGTGCCTCCACCCACTGAGACAGTGGAGCTGATCTACTGGGAGCTCACCAAGACCAGCTGGACTGTGACCGAAAAAACATGGGATAAAACTGGACTCTCTGAACATGGCGAACAATGAGGGCTGATGAGAAGCAAAGGACAATGGCACGGGGTTTTGATCCTGCTTAATGTGCTGGCTTTGTGGGAGCATAGCCAGTTTGGATGTTCACCTTCATAGATATGGACGGAGGGGGGAGGACCTAGGACTTACCATAGGGCAGAAAACCCTGACGGCTCTTTGGACTGGAGAGGGAGGGGGAAAGGAGTGTGGGGAGGGGGAGAAGGGTGGGAGGAGGGGGAGGGAAATGGGAGGCTGGGAGGAGGTGGAAACTTTTTTTTTTCTCCTTTTCTCAATAAAAAAAAAAATTAAAAAAAAAAGAATCTAGTAGACGGCAGAACCCTGGGGTTGTCATAAAACTGCATTTATGAAGGAGACCGCCCCTCCCCCCCACACACATAGATGCACAGTCTGTTGAAAATTTCATAGCTTTAGAAGAGGATTACATGGAACAGTGAATGACGGCAGGAACATTAGTCAGAGCAGTCATCTTCATCTCAGCATGGAAAATAGTAAGGGGCTGTTGTCTATGCAGCTTAGTAGCTAGGAGAGGAGCTAGAACATAGCCTTGGGCAGCACGAAGGCAGGGGCGACTTAGAAGAGTGGACAGATGCCTGGCCTTGGAAGACTTTGACACCCGGCTAACAAGTTACTTCTCTATTCAGTCCTCCTGTTAGACAAGCCACTCTGTAAGTGTGCTGTTTGTTTCTGTGGTCACGGGAGCGGGGGTGGTTGTGGTCTAAAGCACACCTTCATCCGACCCGAGCTCACTTTCCTTGTCACCATAGCAAGTGCTTCTGAAACCACAAGCACCAGGTAGAAGAGAACGTCTTATAACGTCTGGTGTCGCACGAATAATAGAAACCCAGAGACAGATAATGGGATACAAGCTGAAAGATCAGAGAAGCAAAGCAGTCAACCACTAGAGAGTTCTTATCTCTATGAAATCTTCAGACTGAAAGAAAAGAGTGAGTTCCTGTCTTATGCCCTTATAGTCTTCTCTGGTGCTGGTATTAAAGGCATGCATCACCACCCGGCCTCTATGATTGACCAGCATGGCTGCTGGGACTAAATGTGTGTGCCACCACTGCCTGGCCTAACACAGCTGACTAAGTGGCTAGCTTTGCACTCTGATCTTCAGGCAAGCTCTATTTGCTAGCTCATAAATAAAATATCACTATAGTCTGGAGTTTATGTTGAACAACAGGGGCAAAATGTTTGTCTTTCTTCTGTCTTCAGTTTTTCTTATTGCCTTGATTGGTTCTAGAAGCTTCAGCCTACTACCTCAGAGGAGATCCCGCCTAGACCCCCAACACCTCACTTGCCACAGTCCAAATCTGGATAAGTAATGGCTAAGTGTTTTTCCTCTCTTCCTCTCCCAGAAAGAGTTAGTGAGCAGTAGTGTGAACACAAATGGGTTTTCAATATTTTCATGGCTCACTCAAGTCATCAGAACCAATGGAGACTCAAGACAACAGAACCAATGGAGGCTCATGAAGCCTAATCAAGCTAATAATACCAACACACATACCGATAATAGCACAAAATATGTTTGGCTGACTCTTGATGGGTCACACCAATAATCCTGAGGTGCCTTGACATTCTGGCTCTGGAGATGGAATGGAGAAAAAAAAGATGGACCTACCAAGGAGCAAAGTGACCTTCAACTGAAGTGTATTCCCTCCTCTTTTCGCAAACCTGCACCATCAACACAGTGCCCGATTTCTTGCTCACATCTGAGGATATTCCAGCAGACACAAGCTCTTTTGTTACCTGCCCAAGTGAACGAACATACATCTCTTTCCCTTTTGGAGTCTAGATTTTGACACAGTGACCCTCATGACGACAGACAGGGATGAAAAATGCTGACAGGCCCTGCCCTTGGCTTTGAGCACAATTAAAAAGACAAGTCCAGAGTGCTACAGGGGAAGTAACACTCTAATCGTGCATATTCACTTGTCCTGGATGAAAGCTCATCCCCTGAGAAGGACTGTGGACCACACGGAGCCCTTAAATGTCTGGCCTACTTTGGGAGGCCTGCTCAAGGACAATGGACAGAACACATCTAATACATCTTTCTCTCCATGTTACTGACTTTTGTCAGCCCCTAAAATGTTCTTTTCTTTGAGTCATTTACATAAAAAGAACCTGTTTTCTATCTCACATTTTTTTTTTTACTTTGAAAACTCAGAATGGACCTGCAGAGATGGCTCAGCAATGAAGAAGAACCTGGCTGTTCTTCCAAGGGACCTGAGTTTTGTTTCTAGCACTCCCATGGAGGCTCACAACTCTCTGGAACTCTGGCGGCTGCAGGGGGTCAGGTGGGGGCCTCTGTGGGCACCACATGTACATGGCCCACAGACAGACGTACATTCAAGCAAAACATCCATACACGTAAAAGACAAAAATTAAAAAGGAGGAGGAGACAGAGGAGGAGGAAGAGGAGAAGAATGAGGAGGAGGGGGAGGAGGAGGAAGAGGAGAAAAAGGAGGAGGAGAAGAGGAAGAAGAAGAAGAAGAAGAAGAGGAGGAGGAGGAGGAGGAGGAGGAGGAGGAAGAAGAGGAAGAGGAAGAAGAAGAAGAAGAAGAAGAAGAAGAAGAAGAAGAAGAAGAAGAAGAAGAAGAAGGATATGTGAAATGAAAAAGCAATCCCTGGCACTGTGTCTGTGTCAGGAGCTGTGTAACTAAAAGTCTATGCCCACCTGGCTCCCTTCTGTTCCACCCACTCTTCGTGACTGTTTGCCATCTGTGTCAAGAGAAGGCTGGTCTGACGCGTGAGTCAGTTACCTAGACCTTTAAGGCTGGAAACGTCCTCGTGTGAAGAAGGGCAGCGTCGGTGCTCTGCAGCCTCAGCACTGTTTATAAGCCGAGAATGTCTTTCAGCAAAACTGAAATCAAAGATGTGCCATGACAAAGTGGGAACAAAGAAGCAACTGACAACCAGAAGTTTCTGTCAATTCCCCAGGCCCTTGGTGTTATCCGAGCACTCTTTGGCTCAGGTCACTTCTCTGCAAGGGCTCTGGGTTTTACCTCTCAGCTGGTGCAGGGGAACTGTGCTAATAGATAGTAGCCCATTTGACTGGGGTTCAATGGGCTGCATCCTAGGCTTGGTGTAAGCAGGTAATATTTCATATCGTCTAGGTCGAACTGAAAGGAACATTAAGCCGCATTTCCATTACCAGTGAAGTCCTCAGTGGCCTGAGGATCAGAATCCTAGCATTCTAATCAACCTGCCTCATTTTTTTCCAGGGTAGCCTCCTGCAGGCCTTTGGCTGTCTTGCATTGGAAATCCGATGCACCTTTCTTAGGGGAAACAGGTATCTCTCCAGTGATGCCTGAAGACTGATGAGCCAGAGAAAGACTTGCACCTGTGGTCATTCGGGAGCCCTAAGGATCCCTTTCTTGACTGCTGCTGTGGTTTAGGAGAGTGTATCATGAACTCTGTGTGTTAAACACTTGATCCCCAGGGTGGCTCTATTGGAGACTGGTGGAACCCAGGGGAGGCAGACCTGCTTAGATCCTGTCATTGGGAGCGTGCTACTGAAGGAGATTGTGGGAGCCCATCCTCTTTCTCTGTCTTTCCTTCTTGGCCATGGGAAAGGGCATTTTGCTTGCACCACACACTATTAGCTGTGGATTAGAAAGTTAAAAGCTGTAAACAAAAAGAGACATTTTCTCCTTCTAAGCTAATCCTCTCCAGAGCTTTGTCAGAGCAACGGAAAGTTGACTAAGAGATGGCAGATTCAACCCTTGCAAGCTTCAGCGATGTAGTCAGTAGGAAATTACTATTGAACGAAGCCCAGACTTGGGTCCTGCTGCCCTTTGTCCTTGTGTGAATGATTTAGCACCCCCCAAACCACTAAATAATTCGAGAAAACTCTTCTGTCTCTCATAGGGGAAAAAAATTTTTCTTCAATATTTAGGTTGAAGACGAAGGTCAAGGGCACCTAAACTGAGCGTCAAACTCAAACTCAGCTCTTCCAGCAGGTGTGGCCCAGCCAACTTGCAGGCTCTGCAGGGCTCCTCTGATGAGCCAGAGCCCATGCTGCCAGCTCTGGACAGTTCTGATTGTTACAATCTCACAGGATCCTTCAAACCCTGAATAATAACTATCCCAAACCAGAGACCTATATGCCCAGCCTACAGTCCCCTCCGCACATTTGAAAGGGTCTGCATCCGGAGAGGGGGCTCCTGGAAGAGATAAAAAAACTGCAACCTTTGCCAAAATAGGGTATCTGCCTATTTCTTATTCCATATGCAATAAGTTATCTCTTATGCAAACATGTAGACAAAGTGGCATTTTATCATATGAATATTTTTAATGGCAATAAAAATTGAAGGACGCTAATGCATGAAAACATTTTGAAGTAGATTTCAGTCGAGAATGTTTCATGCTCATCACAGTAATAAGAGATTCTGCACAGGGTATGTTTCTCACCTGCGGCAGTCTGTCTGTGGAAGATGAGCTTATGGTCGAAAATAGATTCCAGTATTCATTCATTTATTTATCTGTACATTCATCAAATATTCATTGAGTAACAACTGTGAACTCAGCCCTAGAAAAGAACAGGGATGAAAGGCCAGTTTCCTTCCCTGAAGAAGAATCTCACAGTCCAGTGGGTGAGGGGGTGATGCAAACCACCACTATGACTCATTGGGAGAGGGTGCCTGGGTACTGCTGGGATAAGGTAGGGATCCCCAAAGTAAAGGAGCCCAACACAGATCAATAGCAGCTGCTTTCTCTTTGTTTCAGTCAAAGGTCCTTAGTTCCTGGGTGAGTCAGAGATTTTTTTTTAATTAACCTAGATTCTGATAACTATCTGAAGGCATATGTTTCACAGCTTTGCAAACAGTAAATTAAGACAAATAAAGACAAGTAATAATTACAAGATCAGAAGAGGGACAGAAAGGAGATGGCTGCCTCCCTTATCTGTTACCTCAGTCTGGGACAATTGGATTCTGTGGTCTATGTGCCAGGAATCTTGAACTCGATGTTTGGCATCATGTGACATCTTGCATGGAAATTTGAGTCTTTGTTTGGTACACCTACACATAGTTCTTTGTTTATCAGTCCATTAAAAGGGACGTTTTTAGCACACATGCACACACATACACACACACACGGGAGTGCACATGATGTATCTTTTAGTACACATACAAATGTTATCTCTCTCTCTCTCTCTCTCTCTTTTTTTTTTTTTTGAGACAGACTCTCTCACTGAACCTAGAGCTCACTGGATAGATTAGTCTGCCTAGCCAGCAAGTCCCAGAGATCCCAGTGTGTCTGACTTTCCCAGCACTGGAATTGTTAGTTAAAATCACCCCCGTGCCCAGCTTTAAAGGGGATGCCCTAAACTGCAAGATCTAATCTCCCCTTGTGAGGACAACTGATTTGGAATAACAACTTCTATGGTTTCTGGTTTGGGTTTTCAGTTTTGGTTTGTAATTTTTGGTTTATTTGTTTGCTTGTATTGTTGTTATTACTGTTGTTTGAGAAGGCTGGCCTAGAACCCTACTTAGACAAGGCTGGCCTTGAACTCACAGATATCCACTTGCCTCTGCTTCCTTCCACCACCATGAGCGGCTTCAGCTTCACTTTTTTTATAAGAACTCAGAGAATTAATCAGCTGATAAAAAAAATAAACTGCAAACCACCCTTAGATATATGCAGTGTATCCTTCATTAGCGGTTAGGATGATGAACCAAGTTCCTCATTTCTCCCCCAAGGATCGGTGAGCTTAATGAGACCAAACACATGCTTCGACTTTCTTGCATTCTCGCTGACTTGGTTTTAGAGGAGTGAAGGACTTAAAGTGGAGGCTTCATGACCTTGCGTGCAGCTTATGAACAGAAATAGAATAACCGAAGTAGAGGAAAATGAAGAAGGGAGAGGAGAGTAAGTTAAGGCTGAGAAATATATTTTTATAGCGTCTAAGATCACGCATTGAAAATGAATTCAACAGTGGTGGTGATTTATGTTTCAGAAACATGAGTTTTCTCCAATTGGCACTATTTCGTGGCTCATCTTTCTGTAGACACCCAGGTTCACTGACAGATCAGGAGCTTTAACATGCCCCAGCCTTTCTGCATTCCGCCAATGCAGCCACTATCAGAGCTGGCTTGCACTGCACGAAAGAGCAGGTGCTGCTTCTGCAGGAAGCAGGGTGAAAACTGATGCCCAGAGGCTCCCAGTCACTTTGGGAAGATTTCCTTGTACACCTTGCTCTAAATGTGCCTTGAAAGTCACTGGGATGGTTTAATAAACTGCACCTCTCGAGATTTCCTTGAAGGGTGTCAGTCTTGGCTGAGAAAGCTACCTGCAAGAGAAACCGTTTCTGTTAGAGGCTTCTGAACTCTTTGCTTGAGGGCATGAAATTTATATTGATGCCTCATCCTTTCAGGGTAGTGCTAGGGAATAATCTTCGGGAATGATGTCTGGATTCGAGGACTGGGTTTTGAATGCAAAATGCCTCTGTCACAAAGAAAGAACTCAAATAATGCATCCTGATGATTCTGTTTTCTTCTGAAATATGCATTTGTGTACAGAGGCCAACTCACCCTCGGTGGGATGCGATGTTACACTGTGCGGGCCAGGCTGCCATTCTCTTGGAAAAACTGAACTACATGTGACATCTTGCGTGGGAACTTGAGTCTTACCACCTTCTCCGTATGGTCTTTGTTTATCAACCACTGCATTAAAAGGGACAATTTTATTGGGCGTGGGTGTGTGTGCGCATACTCCCAGTTGTAATCTGACATTGCTGAGACTCTCTCTCTTGTCTCCATCCTGGGCAAAATGGTGTCTCCGGAAAGCAAGAGAAGTGGTTTGGGCTATGGTAAACTAAATTCAACTGAATTTGACAAAGCAACAGGTTTTCATGATTCAGCTGTTGGATGCCCTTCGGCATAAAGATTATGATGTGAGAGAGAGACATGAGCCTCTTCATCCAAACACACTGCAGCTTGAGACCCATTTTGATATTCTTCCTCCTTAGAGGCCCTAGCACTGTTCTGTCCCAGGGTCACCTTTTTTTAATAATAGCCCTTCTTTTATGGAGTCGTTTACAGGTAATAAAGACCTAAGGTACTTACTTCATTGGCTTTAAAAATACGGTTCCTATGGGGATCCACACACATGAGGCAACACTGAATATTCAGGAAGACTGTGCTCTTAGTTTTCCTGTGGATGAAAAGTAACTCAGCTTATTGGAACTATGGAGTCTAGGATTCTCCATCCCTAAGCAGTTCCTAGAAATGGCAGTGTGTATCTTACTCCATTGGCCTTTACCGATGTTTTTCTTCCTGGGAAAAGAGCTAGGTTTCTGAAACAGCATGAGTGAGTACTCGAAAGACGAAAGAGCAGCCGTGTGGTAAAGCCACAGTCAGTGTGACAAGTAATGGCTAATGCTGGGTCAGAGAGTTAGAGGTTCAAATCCTTGTTCCACAGCTTAATATGCATAGGAAGTCTTGCAGGTAACCCTGCCTGAGATTCAACCTCCTTCTTCTACAATAAAGTGTGGTGGGGTATCCATGTGTTCACTGGAGACCTGAGCCTTCCACGGATGTCTGCTTTAACTAGTCTTCACTGACTCTGTGAAAGGACAATGAATGGTTGTGATTACGTGTGTATCTTATGTCTCACAATGGGGAATATTTCTTTGCTACTGTTTGTTTGCCAAGTGGGTACATAGTTTTGTGTCGTTGTATTAAAGAAATGTGTGCAATTGTGAAATGTGGCAGATGGAATGTTGAGGCAGAAGGATAGCTAGTTTGAGGCAAGCCGGGGTGGCGTAGTGACTTCCAAGTCACTCAGGGCTACATAGTTAAGGCACTGCCTCCAAAAAGAAAGAGGGAGGGTGTTATCATTTATAAAGATGGGGGGGGGGACCGGTCCCATGATGGGCAGTAGTGGTCACCTGAGGCCTCAGCAGGTCTCCTGGCGGGTGGCCTGGGGCCTTGATGGAAGAGTCATGCAGAGAGAGTTTGAGTGTAGAGTTTATTTAGTGGGTTATGGAGGGGGAAGGGAAGGGGAGAAGGGGGGAGGAGAGGCAGAAGCTGCCTCTCCAGAAGAAGGGCAGAGAGAAAGAAAGATTGAAAGAGAAAGAGGAGAGAGAGAGAGAGAGAGAGAGAGAGAGAGAGAGAGAGAGAGAGAGCTGGAGAGGAGTTGGGAGTGGGCGAGCCTTGTCTCTTAAAGGGACAGGTTACCCAGGTGACAGACTAGGCCAGCAGATTACAACAGAGGGGAAAACAGGGCCAGCAAGAGAGAAGGAAAGGAAAGAAGGTAGGAAGAAAAAAGGCAGGGAGGGAGGAAGGAAAGAGAAACAGACATTAAACTAAGGTTGAGACACCCTAGTGCTCTTCTGACTTTTGCTTGGCAATAGAAATAGTTGAAAGTTTTAGGATTGCAGGCATCTCATTCACTGTATGAATAATGTCACACATTTCTAAGCTCTGAGATAAAATTCATTTTATGCATGATTCACTCACAGTGTTACAATTCGATGAACTCCATATATGATTCACTGAAGTATGTTTTAATGTTTGGAAATGATAGCAGAGCTAGGAGAAACCGTTTCTAGGAAGTAATTAGAATATTATCTTATATAATCTTATATAAAGCCGAGATTCCATTTAAAGAGTATTTGGATGTTACCCAAGATTTTTTAAAAAAAAAAAAGAGAGAAGGGCTAAGTAGATATACCAGTGGACAAAGTGCTTACATTCAAACACATGCATGTGTGCGCACACACACATACATATACACACATACACACGCACACACACATACACACAAATACACACATACACACACAGAAGAGTCTTTCCTAATATACCAAAAATCAGAACCAATTCATTTGGTAGTAAATGTTTGCAGATTGGTACAGCAGAGAAGGGACAAGAAGGGCTTTGGAGGCACACCAAGGCTTGCCTCAAACATTACAACTTTGATGCTATTGGGTCTTGGGGAACAATTAGTACTCATATGTAAAATGTGATGAACAGAAGAACTAACTCATAGGTCGCATGAGAATTTAAAGGTACTGCCCATGCTAATCCCTGTCACACTTAGCAATGCCAACCAGCATGACCATTACCTTGCATTATCTTTCTACTGGGACCACAGGAAAGCTCTGACCACTGTCCAGAGCTACTGTAAGGACTCTAGGCCTGTTTACACAGCCTTTCTGAGGGTACGCTATCCGCATCTCAAACTCTGCATGTCCAGCGCTCAAATGGTTTCATGTCATCCACAAGTTCATGCTTGTCCTCTAAGTTTCAGTTTGTTGCAATGATATCGTTATCCACTTAATTAAACAAGATATAGAAAGGCCCACTTTTATAGGTAAGGTAATAAGAATTTTAGAGGATGTAAACGATTTTCTAACAACAAGGTTGAAAATTAGGATGTCAACCACGATGAAAAATATACTGAGTTTTCCTGTCTCGATGTGTGTGTGTACATGTGTGTGTGTTGTGTGTGTGTGTGTGTGTGTGTGTGTGTGTTGTGTGTGTAAGAGAGGTAGGGCAAGAGGGAGATAGCAACCTCACGTTTGTGAAAGTGAAAAAAATTAAATTTATGTTGCTCTTTTCCATAGGATCCATTAGCATCCACTATTTGAAAGAGGTCAGTGAATTCATACAGGACAGGACAGAGGGCAACCTCAGGTGTCAGCTCTTCTGTCTATCATCAGTGAGTTCATATAGGAGTTCATATAGGACAGGTCAGAGGGCAACCTCAGGTGTCAGCTCTTCTGTCTATCGTCTTTGAGACAGGGTCTTTTATTGTTGCTCACCACTTTGTCCAACATCTTTTGGTTACTGAGGCTCCACCTCCCATCTCACCATAGGAGTATCGGGATTACAGCCATGCTCACTTTGCTTCACTTTACCTGGGCTCCAGGGATCTGAACCCAGGTCTTTATGCTCACACGACCCATGCTCCCACTAACTGAGTTGTTTCCCCAGCCTAGCTCAATGTGTTCTACGGATGCTCAGTCCCTGCTTTCCTCCCTAACTCCTGGCCGTTCTTCCTCTTATTCCTTGCTCCTTCTTTCCTTCCTTCCTTCTCATTTACCTTTTCATATATTCAGTGATTTACTCTTTTTGACCTTTCAATCCTTAGGCCACGAGTGCTCTTTCTGATCTCCATCACCTAGGAATTTAGTGCACAGAGTCATAACAAAGAGCATAGTAAAGAGTGGCTTTACTGCAGAGTAAAGATTCGTAGATGCATCTTCAATATTCTTCACTTTGTTATTGTTGGTTTTCAGAATTTTTCTATTTTTTCCCAATAGTTCCTCGCTAGCAGACTAATGCAGTTACCTTCTGCTTCTAGTTTTCTCGGGGATTTTAGTTTGTTAACATGCTAAGTTGTAACTATACACTTTCTAGTATTCAGCAATCTTGCATTCTGACTATTTTCCAAACTTGGTTTTTCTGGACTAGCACCTATATAATTGTTAGACTCAGTTTGCTGATAACTTTCAGCTTTTTTGAGCTTATATTTTTAAGTGAAGTTGGGCTGGCCATTGTTTATTTTGAATTTTTCCCCATCTTGATTTTAATATAAAATCCATACCACATTTATAAAGAAACTGGAAATGTTCTTTCTTTGCCTACCTTCTGAAATAATTTAAGATTTCAGTGCACTGCTTAGGAACTGGGTGAAATATACTAATGTATGTAGTTCTGGTATTTTCTGGTAGTTAGTGATGACTGTCAGTCTGACAGACTCTAGATCACCTAGGAGGCAAACCTGAGCATATTGATGAGGATAATCGAGATTGAGTTGGGAGGACCCATCCTAAGAGGCTCTGGTCTTGGACTGCAAAAGATGGAGAGACAGTTGCCTAAGCATAAGCCTGCACTCATCACAGCTTTTCCTTCTTCCAGCCTGGCATCTCAGTGCCATAAACTGCCCAGAGCTCGTGATGCCTTCAGTCTTGGCCACAGCAGACTGTACTCCTGACCTATGACTAAAATAAACCTTCCCTTCCTTCAGTTGCTTTTCTCAGAGCATTTTATCTCAACAACAGGAATAGTAACTAAGACACTATCCCTTTAAGAATTGTGAGCTTATCAAGAGTGGTGGTATATGCCTGCAACCCTAGCACAATAGAGACTGAGTCAGAAGGTTCATGAGTTCAAGGCCAGCCTGAGATATGTAGCAAGCCACACACAGACACACACATACATACATTTGAATATTATATATATATATATATATCATATAAATGTGTGTATAGTAAGTATATATTTGTGTGTGTATAGACATACATACATTATAATGTTAAAACTGTTCCCTCTATTTCTATATTTAGGTCAATTTTGATGTTTTTTTTCTTTTGTAATCTGTTTTTGGTTTCTTCATTTTTTTTTTTTTTTTTTGTTTTTCAAGACAGGGCTCCTCTGTGTCACAGCCCTGGCTGGCTGTCCTGGAACTTGCTTTGTAGACCAACTGACCTCAAACTCACAGATGCACCTGCTCCTTCCCTAGGAATTTGCATGTCCAAGCAGAAGTTTCCATCATGATGTTGTCAGAAGTATTGTTTTCTTAGGTAGTAATGTTTTTCATTTCTGTGATGTCTGTTTTCTGTCTTATAATACAGATTTTTTTCTCCACGTTTTATTCTATTTCGTATCACACAGAGATTTCTGCCCTCCTTTTGTAACCTTTAGGGTCTTCCTGTGTGATATGTAGACAACTTGAATCATTCACATTCTAATGCAAATGGTATAGCATATGTTTATTACTTTATTATGACACATTTATCCATATTTTTTCTATGCAAAACAGTAGCCCATTGCTCATTGAACCCATGTCCCCATGGTACATGTGCAGTGACCTTAATAAAAGGGACTTACAAAGTAGATTATGAGATGTGGCATCAAATTCCAGGTCTGATACTCACGAGGCATTGAAGCTTCAGAAGCCCATTTTGTCTTTATACTGTTAAGTGGAATATGCACTGATTGGTTGTTACGGGTTATATCTGTTTATTAGTGCTCACTGTCGTTTGTGTTCTTTGAGCAAAAGAAGTCTCTCCTACCGTATCTGATCAGTGTCATAAACCTTCTGGAGATTTAGAGTTTCATGGTCTCTCTCCCTCACTCTCTCTCTCTTTCATCACCAAGTCCCAGAGAGCTACTTAGGCCTTTCCTGTGCCATCCCAATCTATTTCTTAGAAATGAGTCTCCTGGGAGAGAATTTGGCAAGACCAGGCTGAGTTTGACCTTTAGAAAAAAAACAAAATCCAGTGCCAATGGCCAGTGAGGTCAGCTCTGGAGAGTCCCACAAGGCCTAGGCTCTGTGACTGTGCTGATGTGTTGAGGTAGTTTGGGGGGAAAGTGCAATTCGTTTGGGGAGTTGTTAATCTCACTTCCTGGGACATGGAAGTCTCAAATGGTCTGGTCAGATCCTGAAAGGTCTTGTGCTCATGTCGGATGGGGATGGTCATGTCCATGAGATGAAGTCGTGGGCATTGAAGAATAGCAACTTTCACAATATTGTCTGGTTTGATGAGCCCTCATATCTGCTACCCTCTCCGGGCACTTGGCTGTCAGAGGTCCCTAGGACCCCCTTGAGCGCACAGCGTGCCTAGACGAGGATGAATAAAACCCTTTTTGACATGACTTGTATTTCTCTTTGTTATGATGCTTTCTGTGCTGACTAGTGCATTCCTCCCATGTATTTTTTTACTGAAATCTCATAACAATGATTATGCTAATACCATAATACTAATATTTAAATGTGAGCGTCAAGTATGTTTTAGGCGCTGTTTCATATTCAACCCTGAGAGTAATCCTGTTAGATACTCCAGGTGCTGCTATGGCCCGTGGGGAAACTGAGGTACAGAGAGTGTCAGCCCATCATCAAAGAGGCCCCCCACTCCAGAGGACGATTTGAGACTTAAGCCCAGATCTTTTGACCCAAGACTCATATACGGAATGACTACATTGTAATGCCTACCTTAAAGAATACATTGTTTCCCTCATTTTATAGATGGGAATTCTAAGACTTGATTTACCAAGTCACCCAGCTGTTACACAGCTAATTCCTTGAGAGTGAAGAAACGCACAGCCTGACTCTGTGTTCGATGCACTGCAAACTGACCTCTCTATCAGAGGCTTTGGGTTAGTAGCTTGATTAACTACCTTCCACAAGGAGTCACAGCATAGCATGTGACAGCTTAAAGGATTTGAGAAATAATCAACTCTTCTACAAAGCAGGAGTCTCTGCAACATGGCCGGGAGATATGACAACCAGTTTCAGCTTAAATGTCACTAGCAATGGGGCTGTCACCACCTCGGCATATCCCTTGCTATTAAGCCCAGATCTGACCTCTGTCATCTCTATTCCCTCATCAAGACTCTATTTCCTCTACAAAACAAAAAAATAAAGTAATTTTAACCCAGACCACAGATATCTATGTCTCCTAAACCTTTTCTGTTTAACAGAGATAACTCCTTATAGAGGTGAATGACACATACCTTCTTAGTGTATTTCATTTCCTAATAGCCCTGTGAGACAGATAATAAGTAAGAGAAGGGAGCGCTCAAGTGAGTTTCTCGGGACCACATAGGGTGCAAAAAGAAGAGTTAGCAATTGAACTCCAGCATCAGACCCCCAACACTCATGGTCTTCACTATTGTGCCTTTACCCCTATTATTTAATACACAGCATCCTTGTTTGTGGCTATTCAACAGCCTGGCTATTCTTTTGTCCTCATTTACCCCTTGTTTAGTCTTATGGCTTTATGTATGGGATACAGGATGCTGCACTGGCTCAACCTTCTTTGCCCAGCCTTGGGAAGCCACATCAGTATATTTATTGATAAGTTACTGAGCCTGGGACATTGTTGACAGAAGAGATCATTGTATCAAGCATGATTTCTAAAACCTTTTGTGAAAAGAACAGAGTTGTGTGGGAAGTAGCATCCAATGTATGTGTTTGAGGAAATGATACCTGGAGTCTTTAGGAGTGGGGACCTTGGAGAGAGACTGCCCCAGTTCATCCTCCTGGACCCCAGTCATTCCTGCCAACAATATGCAAGGAACCTCCATACTTTTCCTTGCTTGTCTGTCAGAATGATGGGCTTTACTTCACAGAACTGCCCTTAATGGCTGATACGCTTCCCATGTTTAGACCAGGACTCAAAACATGATAAACAGTGAATTACTGCTGGTTACTGTGTTGTAGTCAGAGTTGGTAAATGACAGCCTGTGGGTCAAATCCAGACTATTGTTTGTGGCTACACCAATGCCCATAACCTCTCTGTGGTACTGTGGCACAGCACTGTTGTGACAGAAGCTCTGTGGCCATACAATCAAAAAAAAAATTCCTTTCTGGCTCTTTGCAGAAAAGTCCTGCCGTCTGCTCTTCTGTGTGACACAATTCTTCAGTCTCTGACCTTTGCTTTTACTCTTGGGTCTTGCGCCCTTCTAGGAGTGATTGATAATCTCTGTCCTCTGCTACTTTGTCTGCAGAAAAGATCAGGTGTATTCTTCCTTCTACAGGATAAATCTGTGAGAAAAAAAAATGTGTCTTGGAGGTACAACTTGCTATCCATTTACTGAGTAATTCCATGCTGTGTACCCAGACTTTTGTGACCATTGCTATGGCATAGACGTAAAGAGACAGCTCACCGAGTTATAGTTTTCAAACTCCGGTGATTAGTTACCATATCATATACATAATTCTAAGTCCTTGGATGTGCTAGCAAACCTTATAATAGCTCTCTAGGGGTAAGCATTATTTTTATTCTTAGCGTTGCAGAAGGATAGAAACATGGCAATATTAGGGAAAGTTCCCCAAGCTCCTGTAATTGGGAGACAGCGGAGCTGGGATGCGAAACTACATAGTCTGGATCCAGAGTCTAATGATGTGATTTCCACCATAGCTATACAACGTTTAGGACATTTGTAACACAGCTGGGCCATCAGTTGCAATGAGCCATCACTCTGAGACTCACCATCCAGAAGCTGTGAGTCTGGAGGGTGCCCTTCTGCATGGTGGGATTGGAAAGAAGATGTGTCTGAAGGAGTTGGACCACTTAACTAAAGGAAGTCTAACCTAAACTAAGGCTTAGTAGAAATAGAGAATTTTCCCCAAATAGGAAATGGCCTGTGCAAAGAGCAGAGACCAACAAGTGTTTGACACATTCAGAGTATTGGGCAGGTCTTTACCGTGTGCATGTGAACTATAGGGACCACATGGGGCAGGACAAGGACGGGAAACAAGTAAGAGCCAGAGGGTGAGCAACTCTGTATAATCTAGAAAAACCAGCAAAACCTCAATTCATGTCTTTTACTTTCAGAGGGACCCCTATGGTTCTTTCTTGTCTAATACCCTTCTCCACCCCCCACACGGGTTCCACCAGGGCCAGCAGCCAGCCTACCTCATTCACTGTGATAACTCAAATACTCAATCTACCCTAAAGCGAGAGCCCAGTGATGACTAAGTCACCAATATGTTCTGGGTGACCGCAGGGCTACCCTGGAATAGGATACTTTCTTTGTGCCCCTGGTTTACTCTGGGCAACAATCTTGTTTTATTAAAGAATAAAGGCAGGTTTTTTAAAAAATGATGTCAGGGCTAGGACTATATCTCAGTGGCAAGGCAGTCAAACCAGGGGAGCAGTGACTTGAGCAAATGACCTCAGCATAAGCTCAGCTTGTGATGTGCCAGCGGCCTGTGGGGGCTCCCAGAGTCAGAAGATGCATTGCATGGGACTTAGCCCTGGAACTAGAAGTTGGTACATAATGGAGCAGGATTATTTGTGGATGATATAAATAATGAGGTGAAGTTATACTAATGTATTCTTTCTGTCTTCCCACTCGTGTGTGTGTGTGTGTGTGTGTGTGTGTGTGGTTTTGCAAACATGAGTATGCGTATATGTGTGGAGATCACATTTCAGCCTCTGCCGTCATTCTGCAGGAACAAACCCTCTTGGTTTTGAAATCAGAGGTTCTTATTGGGACCTAGAACTCACTGATTTTGCTAGACTGGCTGGACAGTAAGTCCTAAGGATGCTTCTGTCTCCACATCGCAAGCTCTGAGTGTCTAAGCATGCATTACCACTCCTGGTATAAGGCTTGAATGCTGCGGACCAAAACTCAGGTCCATGTTTATGCAGCACGCTCTTTCCAGACCATGCCATCTCCCCAGCTCACTGACGTATTTGTGTGTGTGTGTGTGTGTGTGTGTGTGTGTGTATTTTCAGAGGAGACAGGGTCTCAAGGCATCACACAATGTTTAAAAGGTAGAGACCTCATTTTCTCCCTTGGCAGGTGAGGAAAATGAGATTGGGGAGGTGAAGTGACTTGCTCGGGGCTGGGAAGCTAGTTAGTGCGGGATCTGGAACTGTAATCCAGGTCCCTGACTCCCAGGGCCAATTCTCTTTCCTCTATGCTCTCAGCCTACTGAGAAATTAGCTGCGGTCGGAGAGAAAGTCAGATCGCCTCTTTCCTCACTCCTAGGTCTTCTTGGAAATATAAACGACTTGATGTAAGGTGACCTACAAACACACGGTGAAGGGAATGTCTGAACTGGCACCTTATCAGCATAATCCACACCCACCAGCCTGGGTTCAGCTTGACTGATTCACAGACGGTCTGAATCCTTGAGTTTCTCAGTATCAGCTGATCTCCTTCTCCCGTCCATCACGTTAGAAAGTTCGCATTTTTGAGCTCGTACTCCCTGGGGCCGTGGAATATTTCTTTTCCTCCCAGTAACCTGAATCTCGTTTGTTGTTGTTGTTCTGAAAAAGAAAACTTGAACATATCAAACACACTTTCCTGGCTCCTTAGAAACAAGCCTGGTAGGAGGGTTGGGTTTGATTAGACTTGCCTGAAGCATTTCCTCCTGCGTGGCTGGGTCTGTCTTTGCTTTGCAATGTCATCTGGCCCTTCCAACAAAGATTTCATTGTGGCAACTTAGGGCCCTAACCAACTTGGGCTTTCCTGAATGTGCTTTGAGAGTCTCCCCACCGCTTGTCCTTCAGATGAAAAACTACCACCATATTGAGAGAAACTTGGTGCGGCACCGAAGACAGCTTCTCACAGCCCGCCTCCTGCTTCTTTCTTTTTCTTGCAACTCAAGATTGGAATCTTAATTGCTCAACCACAGATTTTAATTCATGATGCCCAGAAAGGCCGTGGTTTATTAATTAGTTCTGATTATTAGGTGCCCCGAACTGGGCCTGACTGCTCCTTGATTGGTTTCAACAGCTCTTTGCCTGAAATTAGTGTCTGTAAGCACATGGAGGTATAATTATGCAAGACACTAGCTGTTCAGTTCTTCTGGGTTAAACCCTCTATTATGAATATATATTTTGGTGTCTTCAAAGGTGCTTATTGAAATGCCACAGTTTAATAGTCCAGGCTTACAAAATCAAACTCTCTTATGTTACAGGAAACAGCCTGTTAATTGGATGTTTTCTCCCGGGACAGGAAAACATTGACTTACACACACACACACACACACACACACACACACACAGAGAGAGAGAGAGAGAGAGAGAGAGACAGACAGACAGACAGACAGACACACACACACACACACACACAAACACACACACACATACGTCAGTTTCTAAAGAAATGTGAGAAATAGTATAGTTTATGCTTAACGGTAAGGGCTTGAGACACACTATTAAATTTACCAAGTCCTTGTGCCAACTTCTACCACTGGAAGCTACAGAATGTGACTAAACTCCTCCCTCTAGTGCTGTGTCATTGGTAAAACAAGGTTGACTATATGCTTGTACCACTGGGATTGTAGCGTCCCTGACTGTAGAAGTTAGTGACCATGAAATACCTAGCAGAGACATCACAGTCTTTGTAGCTCAGGCTAAGCCTTCTATGTATACAATGTAAACTCAGAAAGAATCACAATGTATCCATGTGGTAAATCTCAAGAGTTAGGAGGGAGCTAGAACCTGGCCTTCCTTTTCTTCTGCTTCCACAGTAATGGCCTCCCTCCACAGCGATTCTCAGTTGAGTGGCCAGAGCTACTCAGAATAAGGAATTTCTTTCCCAGCTCGACGTAGTCATGTGACTAAGCTTTGGCCAGTGAGCTGTAAACAAAAATGGCTCGTCAGTGGTCAGTGTCAGGAAGGTGGAATTAAAGGAAGGAGGGCTGGTGTGTCGGTTGTTTCTGTTAACACAGTTGGAATCACCTGAGAAAGGAATGAGGCACTGTCTGGAATAGGTGGCCTAGAGGCCTGCCTGGAAGGGGCTTTCCTAGTTCTGCACACCAAGGTGAGAAGAGCCTCCAAGAAAGATGGATGTCATGGGTTAGGCCCGACGCTGAAGGAAAGGAGAGACCCAGTTGCACTTTGGCTTATGTTCTCTTCTCTTCCTGTGGGTATCATGTGACCAGCTGGTTCATAGCCCCACTGCCTTAACTCACCTGCAACCCTGAGCCGAAGAATTTTTGTAAGTAGAATTGCCAGGCCGGGCCTTCACACGAACAGAAAATGAAATGGAGATGTGTGGTACTCTTCTAAGTTTTACCTTTGTCTTCGTGGGGTTTGGGTCAGGATGGGCAGAACTCAGCCATTTGGAGTTATCAGGTGCTCACGTAAGAATGTGCTGGGGAAGATAGCAGAAGCCAGAGTTTCCGGCCCTTTGGGAAGCAGAGTAGCCCTACTAGGACTCTTATTTCCTTCTGAACTTGCTAAATTAATAACACATGTCTTTATTCAATGCACTCATTTGGGGCACCTGCCCCAGACAAGTTCAGACATAGGTAACACTTTCCTTTCGCTATATGACACTGCCTTCACTTGGTTGTGTATCACTGTCTAAAATACTAGCCACGAGGAACCAGGGAAAGCTCGCCCATACTCTTTGTCCTCCTCAGGGACACTACTTTATCTCCCCCCAAAAGAATCTGTATTATTCTTACTCTCTGCACGGGGGTCCTGAGCCTCAGGTCTCAATCAGGGATTGAAGAGGACTCAAGTGCTTAGCCACCTTGTAGAAATTCTGTCGAGTCTTTAAGCTAAGCTAACGGGGCCTTGTGATGACTCTTACTTCCTCTGGTGAGAAATCAGGGCCTGCTGGAAAAATCCAGGGACCATTCCTTTTTCTTTGTTTTACAAAAGAACAACTTTCTTTTGTTTTCCTGCCTATCAAACAGAAGCCAAATCCAAGGACTGGGCACGTAGTAGCTTGGTAGAGACCATTTGCCTGCCTGTGATGTAAGAGACCCTGGGTTAGAATCCTAGCAAATCCTAGCACAAAGGAAAATAATGAAATGTCATTCTTTTAAAATCAGGACTTCTAAACAAAGGCTGTGTGTGTGTGTGTGTGTGTGTGTGTGTGTGTACTTGGACAGGCTCAAGCACTTGAGTCCATGAGAATACGAGTGTGTGAAGGTCAGTGAACAGCTTTGGGTATTGGTCTTACCTTCTGCCTTGTTTGAGGCAGGGTCTCTAGTTATTTGGCATTATGTCATACCCAGCTAACTGGCCTTGCAACTTTCAGGGATTCTCTCTACCTCTCATCCCACCATGGCAGCACCAAGATTATACATGCTCTCTATCTCGCCAAGCTTTGCCTAGGTTATGGAGACTTGAATGCAGCCCCTCCCCCATTCATACTGGCACAGCAAGTGTTTTCCAAGAAACTGTCTCTCCATCCCTGGACCAGGAGCTATAAGCACGGACATGTTGCTCATTCTCATTCACAACATGTGTGGAAAGACACCCCATGAGTCTAGCTGTCCCTCAGAAGCAGTAGTGGTTACCATCCACCTCCAATATTTCTGTGATCTGGAAAACTGTTTTTGTCTTACTTATGGTTTCAATTGCCGTGAAGATATACCATGACCACAGCAATTCTTATAAAGGAAAATATTTAATTAGGGATGCCTTACAGTTCAGAGGTTTAGTCCATTGACGTCATGGCGGGAAACATGCCAGCACGCAGGAAGACATGGTGTTGGAGAAGGAGCTGAGAATTCTACATCTGGATCTGCAGGCAGCAGGAGGACACTGTGTGTCACACTGGGCATAACTTAAGTGTATGAGACCTCAAACCCACCTCCACAATGACACACTTCCTCCAACAAGGCCACACCTCTTAATAGTGCCACCCTCTGTGGCCCAAACATTCAGACACAAGGTCTGTGGGGGCCATCCCTATGCAAAGCACCTCATGTTTTCTCCCAGAAATCTTAGGATTCACTTCGGAATTTTGCTGAGACATCCTCACAATACTAGAAGATCCAGAGGTGCTAGATGAAGGGTTCAGGTGAGGCAAGCACTCTGAGGGAGAAGCAAACTGTTAAGCCAACTCAAAGTATAAAGAATAGATTGTACATTATTTCTATTCAGCTTGATATTGAAGCCGGCCTGTCTCATTCAGCAAAGACCAAGTCCGATCCCTAAACCTATGGATCTGCACAATTGCAGTTGGGAAACTGGTTCTCTGCCACGTTTTTTCTGCTCTCCTCTTCTGGATCCACAGTCCATGCCTCCTGCCTCTTAATATTTAAACCATATTTGCTGTCATATTTGGAAGTTGGTGCTATGTTGTTTGTAATTTATTTTTTTAAATATTTTTTAACAATTGTGATTATGCACATATGTTTGTGTAGGTGTAAGGGTACATGAGTCCACATAGCTATGGAGGACCCGGGCATCCAGCCACCCTGGAGCTGGAGCTCTGGACAGTTGTGAGAAACCAAGCACGGGTATTGGGAGTGGAACTTAGGTCCCCTGTAAGAACAGTGTGACACTCTCAGTCTCGGAGTCAGTTCCTCTGGGCAGTTTCTTCTAATTCATTATTCACTAATCCTTCCTTCTGACATATCTTTCTAATAAAGCTTTAATTTGAGGATTACTTGCTAATTTTGCTACTGTGGTTCTTATTATATTACTAGATATGTTGTTTGTTTTTTAACTAGTTGGTTAGGTCACTTCTTTTAAATAGTCTCTGGAAGATTCTCTCAAATTTTTGTTTCCTTCAACTGCCCTTTTACGGTTTTTAAGTACATATGGCTGCTGCTATACCAGTTGCTCTTCTTCATGGTACCTTGTTTTTCAGTAGGAAATGTTTTCTTTAATTTTTTATGCCAGCTCATTGCCTTTGGAAATGGTTCTCAGCAGTCTTGCAGCCTGGGATGAAATTGTTTTCTTCTGTAAAGAATAATAATTTGGTTCTGTGGGGCTGCTAGATATCAGTATACTGTGGCACCTCCTTAAACCAGGCTTGAAGTTTTGCACAAACTTTCACGTCTCCTAGGTCTCCCTTGTCACCTGCTTGCTCTCTCCTAGACTTGACTATCTTTTAATCAGGGGTGACTTCTCAACATTCACAAGCTGCACAATCCTTTGTCCGTACAAATAAACTGATACATGTTGGTGAATGAACAAAATTTTAGTTGGCCGCGTTAGTGTATCCTCTCTCTATCTTCATTCTGTTGGCTTGTTAAGAGCATCATTCTACACTAGATATTATCCCTCATAAGGTCAACTTTTAAGGCATTGCTATGCCATCTCCTCTGTGCAAATTACTCAAATCCTGTGTCACAAAGGAAGTGGGTACTTGGCAAATAATTGGTTCTCAGCTAAGACTTTTATATGCTTATCAGTTCTGTTCACAAGTGGACTAAACCACATATTTCTAGAAGTCTTCATATTTAAGCAGGACATTTAGAATATTGCTTGGGTTACCACTGGCAATAATGCTTTGTGGCCCTGGAACTTCTATGTCTAATATCTTTTCCCTTAGGGTATTCCAGTCCACTTTCCAGGATTTCACTCTACAACTGGCCAGTGATTGTGCTTTTTATATTGCTCACTGGAAACCATCATTACCACTATCTAAACTAAAATCCAAACTTATCAACTTTTATGTATCTTCCACGTACGTGGCATAGCCAGGTTTCATGGACGGGCATCTCTGAACAAGGTCACTAGGGCTCTGTCACTTACCAGTCGTGTGAGCCCTTCCGTGACAAACTGCTGATCATCGATGGCAAGATGGATATAAGGACACTGACTGCAAGGATAACCTACGTGTTTGACAGAATTAGAATAGCTCTACAAAGCTTTTTTGAAAAGAATAGCAATATGCTTTGATATTTATTGCCTGTGGGTACATGGACTCAGTGAATGAAGGATAGTAACTCAGATGTTTCTTCTATAGACCCTGGTTTCCCTACCAAATTATAAAGTGAGTCCTTAAATAGTAGTTGTAAAGCTCAACCATGGGACAAACATAAACAACCTGGTTCAACACTTGGCCCATGATTAAGAGAATTACAACTGTGTTTCTCATCCCTCTTGCAAGCTGAGACCAAATTTTTCTTTCCTATGGAACTACAGTCAGGGTTGCACATCACAGCGTATTGTGTCAAAGGACACTCATTGTCCTTCTGTTTCTTGAAGTGCTAGCTACATTTTAAGGCTGAGTTCAAACACCACTTCCTCACTTAGCATCCTTAAGCCTCAATCTGAAACACTCCTTCTCAGCTCCAACCAGACAGATGAGAATGCGTTCTGAGAAAAATCTTCCTCTCATCTCAGTTAGTGCCTGAATTTCTATACGACAATGAGTATTTTTTTATATACACAAGCCAAACACTTTTTATTGTCTGAAGGAACAGGAAGGCTGCCATATTTTATTTCCTAAATTAGCACTTAGGGTATTAGATATCATTGTGACATTTTTGAGTCAAGACTGTTTTGGTAGCTTCTTCTTCTCCCTCATCTCCCCATCTTTTTATGATCACTGGTCCTCCCATGTAAGGCTTCCATCTCCTTTCCTCTTTAATATTTTATTTCCCTAGTCACTCCCACCCTCCATCAGCACATTTTTTTTTTCCTTTTCTTCATCACTTTTCTGGTTTTTTAACTTTATCCACATTTATACACACACACACACACAATTATAGAAGATTAAAAATACAATATTTTTAAAAGTCTCATTCCTTTCAACTTTGTGTAGCTAAAGTCAGTCTCCATGAGGTTTTTAAGTTTGTTCTGAGCCACGTCTGTGCTCCTTCTTAAGTAGAATGCTCAGTAATAAAGCATTCCTTAAAATGCGTGTTTGTGAGTGATCTCACTCCTCCTGTAACTGTGATCTTTGCTGGTGGGGTGGAAGAGAGGATCATGGGTCTCTGGATTCCTACTAAATCCTGGCTTCGTGCCTACAGGTTCTTTCTAAGTTCTTTTTTCCTATTATAAACCTTAGGTAACTCTACTCCATGTCGTGGCTTCTGTACTTCCTCAGTGGGATTTCCTAGAAGCAGATATCCTGTGTGAGGTCAGCAACTCTGCAGCTTCCCAGGCTCTGCAGCCTCTCTTATGCTTAGAGCAGGTCTGTGGAGCAGAGGAACAGTGATATGCAGCAGCCAATTCACAGCAACTAGGATGTAGGACAAGGATCCAGATAGGGTATGATAAGTATCTCCTAGAGTCATCTTCATTTTATAGCTCTTGAGCATGGAAACTACATGCTTTTCTCTTATGTAATCTCCTTAAACCTCCCTTAGCACAGAAGCAATAGCTCGTGAACTGACTTGTTCAAGTTCTGATGAAGCAATCCCCAAATCTTCATTCGTTTGAAGTGGTAGTAACAGATACTTGTATTGGCCTTAGCTATAATCTCTCTTCACTATGTAATAGAGAACCAGAGTATGGGGCTAACAGAGAAAGAGATGGAGAACTCCATATTGCATGTTCCTGAAAACTTGGTTGCCCTGCTAACCCAAAAGAGGTGTAAGAAACAATGTTTAAATTTAGGACAGACAAATTACTGTGAAATATCAAGGCAAACAAGAGAAAGAGAAGAATTTCTGTGTGCTCTATTCAGTCTTAGTACTCTTTTTAATCTTACAAAAGCAATATATAAATATGGTTAGACCAAAAAATGCACAAATAGATAGCAAAAACCTATTTCCATCACGTTGGCTTTTCATTCCATTCCCTGAAACAAACCTACTATCAATAGCTTATGGAGTTCATATCAAAATATAATTGTAGTTATATATAAATATGCATATGTTTTAGTACACACTACATATAAATATATTTAAAATCACAAATTGATATATGTATATATGTGATTTTTTACACAAAGATGTTGTAGTATATAGAGTCCTGTCTACTTTGTGTTTCCACTAATCATAGATCTTGTAAATCTTTTTCCATCAACATGCCTATATCTACCATATTTATAACCTATAGAAATGACAATGTATTTAACCTGTTATTTTTCAAGCTCTCAGTCTTAAAAAATAATGACTCTGCTACTTCAGATTTTGCCACTAGAATATAGACATTTATATTCATGTCTTTGTGTACATGATTTTAGTACCATTATGTTGAAAAGTGCACCTTGCTTCTGAGCATAGCAAGAGTATCCCAGGCAGGGGTGTGGCTACTGGATGCCTTACGCCTGCATTGAATCATTTATCTTCCAGCCAAGGCCACACCCCACATCATCAGTCTTTCATCCAGAATATGACTTATAATCTGAAAAGACAGACTTTGTTACAACTTTAAAAAGCCACATGCAATTTCCAACTGAAGAACACTGTAATAGCAAGTTCTAAGATTGACGTTGATACATAATTTAAATAATAGGATAATTATGTTGAAAGGAACAGAAAACCTAAATCTTGTTCAGAATTTAAGAGACTTGGTGCTAACAGCATGTTTAATTTGAGTTTCTTTCAGCGACAGAAATTCTTCAGAAATGTAACTTGCTATTCTTTTTATCTTGAAAATTCCATATATGAACGCAGTGTATTGACTTCATTCACATCCCTCCCTCTCCCATGTCCAACTTGCCTGTGTTCTTTTAACTACCTCCTCCCAAATTCTAGACTTATTATTGTCTCATACACACACATACACACACACACACACACACACACACACACACATTCAAAACGTACTGAGTCCTATTAGTGTTGCTTTATGTACATGTGTTCAGAGCTGGCCCCTAAGATTGGGAAACCTATTGGGGGCTATCCCTAGAGAGAGCTGATTCTCTCTCCCCCAGAAGTCATTATTGCCGATAGCAATTGCCCCTTGATCCTAGCAGTAAGACCTTCTGGAATTTTGCTCATCGGTGTTGATGTTTCAGTTGGTATAGTCTTGAGAAGACATTCACATTGTTGAGAGTTCATGGGTGCTGTTTCCCATGCACAGTTAACACTAGCTGGCAGTTGTCCTGGTCTTGTGGCTTTTACAGTAACTTCATTCCTTCTTTGCTGTCGCATGAGCCTCGGGTTAGGGGTTCTGTTGCAGATGGCCCGACTGGGAATGGACACCCACTTATTCTCTGCATTTTGACAAGTGGTAGATCTCTGTAGTGGCCTTCCATAGTAAGACAAGGGAAGCATCCTTGATGAAAGATGAAAACTGCACTGCTTAATAGGTACAAAGATAAGCATGTTACCTTTTTCCTGCCGGGTTTACAGTACCAGTCATGTGTTCCTTCCTGATGAGTGGGCCTAACGTCCAATTAGACAGTTGATGATTATCCCCCAACACATATGTTACTTATATGTTGTACATGTGCTGTACCAACCCCAGTATTCCTAAAAGTGCCTCTTGTGCTTTCGTTTACAGTGAAGTACATGAGAGAAGCCACGCCTTATGTGAAGAAAGGATCCCCTGTCTCTGAGATTGGATGGGAAACGCCGCCACCTGAGTCCCCTAGATTAGGGGGCAGCTCTGCAGACCCTCTGTCATCCCAGTCCTTCTCCTTCCATAGGGACCGGAAAAACATCCCCCTCAAGATGTGTTATGTCACCCGAAGCATGACCTTGGCTGACCCTGAAAACAGGTAATGGGGCAAACTTCCGTGACCTCCTGAGGTGATGAGAGAATTTGCCAGATTGTGCTCGTGTCTGGAAAGACTCCGTGGTTCTCATGAGTAGACTGGAAGGTTCTCCCACCCTCCAAGCATGGGGAAGATACATATTGTAAGAAGGAGATTGTACTCCACCCAGGGCTCCTCCCATTCTTGCATTCTCTGTCATCAGGAGGTAAATGCATATGACCCACTTTCTAGGTAGAGTGGGAAAACTGGAATCAGCATCAGCATCCCAGTATCTTTCTTGGTTTGTTCATTATGAGTCTATGAGATTTTAGGTACGCTCCTCAAACTGCCACAGTTTGGCTTTGTCGTTTACAAGATGGGGAAAATTGAAATAGATATAAGCGTGTGAGGGCTCAGTGAGGAAAGCCTATGAAGTGCTTAGCACTGGAACAAGTGTGCACGGCAATGACAAGTGTTGGTCATGTTAGTAAAAGGCAAACATATACCTGAGCCCCAGCACCCTCAATGGTGTCCTAGGAGGCTTAGAAGGCAGAAGGCTCAAAACTCTTCTCTCCCGTAAAGGGATAAGAAATGGCATCACTCCGAGACTGTTGGGCACTTTTCCAAAATCCATAAGAGACTCTGAACGCCACAGGACAGACCTTCCACCTAATCCAGGGCACTCTAGAGGACAGCAAAGGTGGAGTAAAAGCTTACAGTCTCTTTTTACTCTAAAGGTACATGACCGCACAATACGCAAGCTGTAGGGAAAGATATCAAAGAAGAAAATTAGGAAGAAGGAGGGAGGCGGGAAAGAGAAAGAGACTGTGCAGTGAGCCAGCAAATGGGGACTCTTGGTGACCTTTGCATCCACATCAAAGTGCTAAAAATAGAAGCAGCTCTACTCATCATTCTTTACACCATGTGTGGGACAGCTGTGACTCCCACGACTGGGAGGTACTTGGCTAGGTTCACCGTTCCTGATGGGGAAAAGCCAAAGTGATTGGGGTAGGGAGAAAACTGACTCCTTGCCTCCTTACTCCATGTGGGTTTTAGTTCTCAACCCAAGAAGTTCACTCTAAGGAAACTGCTGGGGGCCTTCTGGCTCTAGCCACCTGACATACCCCACAGCCCTCCTCCCCAGCACTCTTCCCAGTGACCTCATAGCAGCACAGGGACAGGCTGCTCAGAAGAGAGAAGCAGCAAGCAGCATTGAGAGAGGAGTCAGGACCAGTGGAACGAGGAGGTGGTGCTTTCCTGATGACTGTTCTGTTTTGTTCTCCCTCCATCTCCACTGGTTCCCTGGGAGTTGATTTTCTGACTGCTCAGAATTTCCTCTTCTCTTGGGTCCTACCCACCTCATCAAATAAGCTTATTCTCCCAAAATCTAACATCAAGGTTTCAGATTCAATGAATTCACAATTTGTGGTGTGTTCGTCTTGTACTAAGTGTTTATGTAATCCAGCGATTCCAAAGTCACAACTTATAGGTATACTCTGCTCATACATGCTTCTTTCAATAGGCTAACCACCATTTTAAATAAATTCAATGTCATATTAAATATTGTGAAATTTTACATTTTAAAGATAGGTTCTTACATTGCTGAAAAGAAAAAACCTAGTGGCTACTGTTGGGCACGTGCTACTTACTGCGTGCTGGGTTCTAAGCAGCAGGACCCAGAAGCAATTTATCCTTTGACAAGGGAAAGGATGCTCTTTCTCATTCCTACTGTTCATACCTAGAGGCTTCACAGAATTTCTTGCCTTGCCCTTAATATTACCTGCTTAATGTGTAACATTTTAATCCATGATATTTCTCCTAACGGCTATCTGTAATGTTACTGTTGTCTCTAATTCTATGAGAAAAAAAAATAGAGGAAGATATCGAAATTTCCAGAAATATCATAGAAGTTATTGATACCTTGAAGAAAGAATTCATCAAGTTTGTTTTCTATTGTTCTTTTTAGCAATAGACTTATAGGCTATAACACATATGACCTATGAACAACATGAGGTCAATCAATTATCAAGACTATTTTGAGAAACCTCGGGCTTTAATAATACTGGAAATTCCATTATGTGTGTCTATCCAGAGAGGAGAATAGATTTTTCAAGCTTAATACCACTGCTGTTTAAGTCAACCACTGATGAGTTATCTGCACGACATCCTGGATGGCAGAGCCTGTCCTGCTGGGAAATGAGAAACACCAGGGCGGAATTAAAAATGAGGGTCCAGCTGAGAGAGATGGCACAGGCGGGGGCATTATGTCCAGATAGGTCCTGAACTGCTACCACCCAAGAGAGAAGGGTGAGACTTGCCCCGAGTAAAGGAAAGAAAGGAAGAGGAAAGCGATGTTTGATGGAATTGCGTTTACATGCTGGGAAGAATATAACATTGTCAGTCAGAGAGGTAATTCTGGCAAACCACAATTCTGCTGAGTACAAGAAACTCCTAATACGAAGTGATTTCAGAGGGGCAAGATGCACTGCCTGGCAGGGGCCCACAAACCTAATGCAAAGGAAGAGCGACAGAAAGCACCGATTTCAGTCTTGATCTACGACAAGGTAAAAAGCAGGCTGAAGAGCAGAAAGCAGAACAAAGAAGGGCTGGTTTATGCTGAAGACCAAAATTCACGAGAAACATTTGAGAGATTTAAACACAACCAAATGACAATACAGCAGCAGCGTGGCTAGCAGACTCTACAGAAAGAACACTACAAAACAGAAGTGTGATAGAGTAAGGTAACTTATACATGTCACTCTCAATCCAAGATGAGTCATGTGGAAGGCAAAAGATGAATAAGGACATGGAAGATTTGACTAGCACAATAATATGCTCCTAGATGTATCCTAAAATTTGATCTTGCTGTTAGAGAATGAACTTTCATTTTAGATGCTCATGAAATCCACAATCATGACACCATGACACCTGCAATCCCATATGATCTTAAATACACACAGAACTTGCATACAATTGGGCATAGAGTACACCACAAATAGAATATAGTAGGTCCCATAAGGCAGATATGATATAAACAATGTCCTCTGGCTGTAGTGGGCTGAAGCAAGAACATTAATAATAAAATCAAACCTAAAATACCTTTCTTTTGTTTTTTCTTTTTCTTTTTTCTTTTTTTCCTTTTTCTCTTTTTCACACTCTCCATGAGTAACCCTTGAACTATGGAAGAAATTCACACTGAAAAATCTAGCCAATCATTAAAAGATAATAATGGAATCCATTAACATAGGGTTAACATAAAAAAAGGGAAGAAGGAGCGAAGAGTGTGGGCCCTGTGTCTAGCTACAGGCATGAGACATCTTGGTTCTGGCACACCTACATCACGTTAGGAAAGAACTCAGCACTGAACTCACCATCCTCTGCATACTCCATCACCACTTTCTGAGCTTTGCTAAGGATTCGGAGTTAAAACCAGCAGAAGAGCTGGCTTTTCGCCCAGCCTTGGCTGACACCAAACCGATTTCTGGATCATTACCTCCATTGTCCCCGACCTCGACACCTGACAGAACAGTCCACCTGAACTGTCAGCCAGGAGTTAATGGCCTCCTGGGTACCCGAACATGCGAGCGGATTGACAAATGCCACCGACATCCCAGGGGCTGATGCCCTCAGTGGGTGACACACAGTTGCTAACAGTTTGCATTAAAACCTTTAATGCTCAATTTCTCAAACAGAAACAGTCGTAGAACAGCAGGCAAGATTGCTGCTCTTACTATGAAAAAGGTCACTCAGCAGGCACCAAATCCACAAGAATTTCACTGCTAGTGGCTATCAGTGAGAACAACACAGTCTTTTCAAAGGCTGCCTTTTTATAAGACCCCTACTTTCCATATTTAACTCTTGGCCTTCACACCCAGCATCCTCATCCTGACCACATCTTCAATCTTCCAGAGTATTTGGAGCCACATCCTTTCTGATGCTTTGTTTTCCAGCCCCCATCCTCCTAGTCAATGGAACAAGACACCCTGCATTTATCTATTTGTTTAAACAGGTTTTGTCTCCCTTGCATAACAATATCTTTGTTCTTCTTTATTGCATATAAACCCCAATAAGCTTTGTATCCTCCCTAATTGCCCAGCACCGGCCTCTACACTTTCAGCTTTTAAGCTCCAGCAATCCTTATGCAATCTGTGGAAGGCTGGCAATCACTTCCCTGTCATCTTCTCAGTGGCCTTTGTTTAAGCCCCAGCAGAAGTGACCCCTCCTGGGCATCACTCTGGCTATGCCTTCCATGCAGCTCTGAATACTTATTGCCACCTCCTAACTAACAACTTTTTCTTACATACCCACCTGTCGTTCCTGAACTCCACCGTTCTTGAAATGGGAGGCATTCAACATTTCATGTCACTGTCCTAGCTTTCAGGGACTTCCATCAGTACAAAGTAGCTATTCCAGAGTGTTCTCACTAATATATGATAAACAGCATACATATCGGTCCATTTGGGGCAGTCTTACATCTTCAAACTTCTCTTTTGAAGGCATCTTTTCCCCAGACAGTCTTAAATCTGAGAGAACAGATTAGAACAACATTCTATCCCCACACATAGAAAATTTGGTGAAACTAGGACAATGCCTTAACGAGCCTGCTTGTGGGCATGCACAGCTGCGTCAGCACAGGCCGTGTTATGAGAGACCAGTCACCACTTTGTGAAGTACACCGCATAACCCACTGTATATTTCACAGACAAAGTACAAAGAAATAAAGAAATACACTCGACCTGCTCTGGGAATCACTGTGTATTTCTGTGCACGGCGCTCAGGAGAGAAATGCGCCGAGGTGCTGTTCAGGATTCAAGGGGACAGTGTCTCAGAGAGGTGGGATCTGGAGAGTCCTGTAGGACACGCTTGGAATTATTTCCACCAAGCACCATCCGTGATGTCACCATCCATCAGAGGCTGAACTCCAGCCACAGAGAGTCAGAAAGTTAACTTAGAGGCCTGTAAGAATGGATTCGTCAGTGAAAGGTCGGCTCACATTAACCTAATAGCCAGAATCCACTTAAGTGATCAATGCAGCTGTCAAGCGAGCAGGCTTGATTGCAAGGGAGGATCTTGATGTACTCTTGCTGTGGACAGGCTGACTAGGAAGACACATGTAAATATAAGCAGGACTATCAGAACGCCAAGTTACACCAACATTGCTAACATCCAAGGCAACAACAGCAGGCATTTTTTCTATGTGGACTAGCAACATGAGAAATTTAGGTTCCACTGTAGTTATTTGATGAGTTTAAAACCAACAGTAAGATGGGCTAATACATCTGAAGTGCTTCAAGCAAAAAGGACAAAGCTGGTCTTCCCTGCATGGGAAGAGCCTTTTCAAGGAGGCCATTTTGTAATATTTTCCCTTGCCAACTCCCTCTCCTCTGAACTGTACATTAATAACTTGTGGTTTCCCGGCATGGTTCCCTCATCCTTTCGTGGCTAATTAAACCTCTTTATTTTCCATGCTTCTTTTTTTTTTTTTTCTGGTGAGAGACAGAACAGAGAAGAGTTTGGCTTTGTTTATCAAACTGAATCACCTTTTAGTCCTGGCTCTCTGAGGTGGCTTTCATATCACTTTGTTCAGCTAGAGTTTTAGATGATCCCCCAATACTTTAGCCCCATATTATAGAGAAATAACAATTTAGTGACTACCAACAGAAGCATGAGCATTTTATTAGCCTAAATTTATTTCCTCCTGACCCCATACCTTATGTAGAACTCCCCACAATACTCATTAAACTTTGAGTATTGTTGACAATTTCCCGCCTTAATTGCATTCAGAACAAAGATTCATGAGGCACTTATGTCTACCTTTTCTTCTCAGGACGGCTTCTCTATAAAGAGGCTTGCCAAATACATAGTTTCTTATTTTGTTTCTATTTTATTGTTCTTGATTGGGCACGTAATAACTGCTTCATAATGGAATCTGTTGCTCAGAGATCCTGGTTTACATTACATTTGAAAACAGGAGGAAAATGTAAAATCAATGTAGAACTATGCTACGTGAAATGGACACATTTCCAATATCTAAGTTGGAGGTCCAAATGAACTATATGCTATATCACGGGGAGCGGGGAGAACAAAACACAATTGAAATGAGAAAGGATGAATTCCAATCTTAATGCCACCACTTACTTATTGTCTATTACTACTTTCTCCTGTCCTCAGGTTCTTTAAATGCATAAGTGAATATTTCTGTGCCTTCCAAAGTCTTATGTTGAAACCTAATCGTCCTTTCAGTCGTATTAGGAGGTGGGATGTAGAGTGCTCAGCCACACTTGAAACAGCTATGTCACCACCACTATCCAAGGCTCAGGGACCATGAGGAAATGGGGGCAGAGAGAATAAGAGTCACAGGCTGGGGAAGTCCAGGGTGAAACAGTGTCTTCTGGACATTTCACGACCATTGTAATCATGAGCATCTATGGTTTCCTGCGTAAGCCTTGTACAAAATCCAGTCAGTTAACATTCTAGTATGGAGGGAAAAAGGAGATCATGAGCCCCAACCCCTTAACTGGGGGATTATTGACAATTGGCAGGGTTGGAAGAATTGGTTTTGGTTAAAAGTGCTCCACACTCCAGTGGATGGGCTCATACCCAAGAGTATATGGGCAGTACAATTAGGTCTCAGTGGGCTCTAAAACAAAAAAGATACAAAGTTGGAAATGGGTAGGGAGGGGCAGAATGGATGTGGGAGGACTAAAAGGTAAGAGTAGGGAGTGAATATAATAAAAATACAGTTTTGTGTATTTTGTATATCAAAGAATTAATAAAAACATTTTATTAAAAAGAGAGGTAGAGGCTGTAGGAAATAATTAGGTTTAAGGTAAGTCCTTCATGCAAAGGACTATTGTCCTTCAAAAAGAGACTTAAAAAGTGTCAAGGAACTTGGCTGAGTTGCATTCACATCCTACTCTCCTGTAGAAGTGTTTTAAGTGATGAACTGAAATATTTGATGGAAGAAATACTTAAAGTGCTGAAGACATGTCAGAGCTTCTCTTGACTGCTTATACTAAAACACAAGAAGAAAGAAAGAAATTAAAAATGAAATGTATAAGCAAAAGGGAACAATAATTTAAAGTTTTTGAAAATTCTCAGCCTAGCTGTGCTGTAAGATTGAAAAAGCATATTCAGAAAGAATATGCAGGGCATGGCCAAGTGAACTTTTGGTAAGGAGGTTGATAGAGAAAGATGAAAGTCAGCTACTACTCAATGAGACAGATAAAGAATGACCTCAAAGATATTTAAGAGCTTTTTGTAGGACCAGAATGTCGAGACCTTGAGAACAGAACAATTACAAAGCTTTGTTCCTTGAACAATGTATGATCTAATGTTCCTAATTGCCCCAGATGATACTCAAGTGTCTATGGCTCTGCATTCCCACATTGTGAATCCATGGCTACTTCCACCTACATTTCAAAGTATGCACTGTAAACCTTAGGCAAGTGACTTCAACTCCTAAGACTTTCCATAGGTGTGTTTCAGGAAAGCCATGAGAGACAGGATACTCTGGACACTGGAGACCCAAACCCCAACTAAATATGTGAGGAGAAAAGGACTCTGACTCAATATAATGTTATGTGTTGTGTGATAAGCTGTAAAGATTTGTCACTAGTATTGGTTTAATAAAATGTTGATTGGCCAGTAGCCAGGCAGGAAGTATAGGTGGGTGACCAGATTAGGATAATTCTGGGAAGAAAAAAGGTAGAGAGTCGGTCACTAACCAGATGCAGAGGAAACAAGATGAGAATTTCGTACTGGAAAAAGGTACCAAGCCACATGGGTAAACATAGATAAGAATTATTGGTGAATTTAAGTTGTAAGAGCTGGATAATAATAAGCCTGAGCTAACAGGCCAAACAGTTTCCAATTAATATAAGTCTCTGTGTGTTTCTTTGGGACTGAATGGCTGCAGGATCAGGAAGAGCAGAAACTTCTATTTACAGTTAACCTTGTTACTTTTGGATTTGAGTAGAACCAGCTATCACTGTTTTCCTTTCCAGGGCTCCCATTCAGAATAGAGCCATTTATCCTAAGCCTGCTCTGCCACTGTTTCCAAACATGGGTCTTGCTTGGTTTTAGTGTTTCACAGTTGGAGGGGAACTTGTCTTAGAATGAAACAAGAGTCTCCATCTCACTTGTGTCTGAGTTAGATATCTAGATGAGACTTCTGACTTTATTCTGACTTTAGTTTTTTGTTTTGTTTGGAGCCTGTTGTGGAACTAGCTCTTTAGGTCAGGCTGGCCTCAAACTCACAGAAATCAGCCTGCCTCTGACTCCTGAGTGCTTGGATTAAAGGCATGAGCTCAGCTCTGACTTTAGATTTTTAAATTGATGCTAGAACATATTACAATTTGGGAGACTACTGGGCTGGTGTAAGCATACTTTATACTTCTGAAAGGCATGAATTTTGAGGAATCAGGCTTAGCTCTTAAATTCTTATCTCCCCCAAATTTATATGATGAAGCCTAATCTTCTGTGTAATATTATTAAGACATGAAATTTTTGTGGAGTGAATAGAAGACTAATGATTAAGTTTCATGCCCATAAAAAGAGTTTCCAAGAAGCCTATTCAAGCCTGTTGCCACATGACAACGCATACTAGCCATTATCTATGAAGAGCAGATACACCAAATCAGCCAGATACTTGATCTCAGACTCCCCTGGATCCAGAACTGTCAGTATTAAAGCTCTGGTGTTTTGAACTTCCCAGTCCAAGATATTCTGTCTTATCTGCCTATATAAGACAGAGATGTTTTCTGGAAAACATGGCTTGACATTCTAGCCACGTCTAATGGTTTGTGATGACCGGTGGCTTAATGGTGACAATGTCTGATTCCTACTAGGACAACAATATCATAATGTAGATTTTCAGTCAAAATGTCTTCATTACTGGGTACATGGAAAGCCGAGGAGTTCTATTATAGTGTTGCTGCTGTTTTTTTTTTTTTATTTCTTCCTCTTTACTCAGAGATCAGAGAACTTTCCAGGTCATGTTCCCAAACTGTTGAGCAGAGATTTATTTCATAAGAAAACATTCTTTCACAGAGATTTTTTAAGGCTGCTGAAATCGCTGACTTTTAGCAAGGACCTACATTCTAATTTCTCAACTTGTAGTCTCCAAAGAACTTAAGTATTATCTATGTGTCAAGTCCCAAGTCCTCAGCCAGGCTCGGTAGCACAGCTGCTTGGAAGGCTGAAGGGAGAGGATCACAATTGCAAGGCCTGCCTGAGCTACACAACCATTTCGAAGGCTAACCTTATCAGCTTAAAGGAGACCCTGACTCTGAATAGAAAACTTAAAAAAGACCTAGGGACATGGCTCAGTAAAAGATTGCTTACCCTCATATGTATGAGGACCTCAGTCTGATCCTCAGTACAAAGAATAAAATTAAATCCCAAGTCCTCAACCTAAGACTTCCTCCCTCCCTCTGCTACCCACTACAATCCTCATTCCCTTCCTAAGAAATGCCTATGGCTACTTTAAATATTCAGCACTTCAGCATTCAAACCCCTGGCTCCTTTGTGATTCTTGTGTGGATTTTCCACCCTCTGCAAAATTGCAATTGTCTTCAAACCCAAACAAATAGTTCTTAATATCCTTCAGTTATAGGTCCAGGTGTTAATGGCAAAGTGGTTTCTGTATCTATGGAGAAGATGATTTTTCAAACTCTAGATCTAGAATCTTTCTGAAGCATGTTAGTGGAGTTCCTTGTACTTGACTACACATACACACACACACACACACACACACACACACACACATTCAATCATATGAGTCAATGTTCTTTGTCTTTGACTCTTTCTCTTGTTTGATTGTTTTGCTAGATTCCAATTCATTGTTTTCATTTATTTTACTGTATTCTATTGTGTTTCATTACTATTCCTCAGATGCTTGTTTGCTTCCTAACCAAAGACAGAAAGGATGTTGAGCCAAACGGGAGGGGAAGTAGGGAAGAACTAGGAGGATCAGAGGGAAGGGAAACTATAATCAGAACATACTGTATGAAAAAAATACATTTTTAATAAAAGAAAAAGAATCAATGTTATAATTTTTCAATTGCAGCCTAAAGAATAAGTTAAATATTTAACATTTAAAGCTAAAATTAATTCATTCATGTCTTCAGTCCCAGCTACAAAAGAAGTTGAGGTAGAGGGATTATTTGAGCTCAGGAATTGGAGACCAGTGTGGGTAAAATATCAAGATCTTTACTTCAAAACCACCACTATTTTATTGTTGGAAAGTAATGTATTTGATCTAAAATAGTGCACTTTTCTCTACCTCCGAAACTACCATTTTGGCTCTACATATTTATCTCTCTTATCATCTGCATATCGCCCGTCTACCAGCTGCCCATCTACCAAATTGCTCATCACCTAGATATAGCCAAGCAAAATATTTTGTCACTGGAGAAAAGAAAGGGGGAATGTATCAAGTATAAGTGTGGCTGTATTTATATAAAAATAAAACGAGAGGGGTAAATGTAGAGAGTAGCCGATGAAGACATCTGGCATTGACCTCTGGACTCTACACATACGAATGCACACATATGTATATACAGGTGCACACTTGGCACACAAACAAACACCTATACCCGCTAACACCACATCCGTACAAAAATGATGGGGCTAATAAAAACAGGCAGTTTAAAATAGATTGGAGTTAAAAGATTGGTTTCTAAGTAGCAGTTATTCATCATTTGTTTTATGGCCTGTCTAGCAGTCCCCATCTGAAATCCTAGGAATCTGCTGGCGTTACTCAGTTGTTAGTGTCCCTAGCAACTGGGAGCTCCTGGTGCTACCGGTCCCCTGTCCCTCCCCCCCACCATGTTCTGACAGTCATTCTTCACATCTCAGGATGCTGGAACTCCTGCTTAAGTTTTCTGGGCAATTCTTATTGCTCTGTCACATTATTTGAACTGGGATTTTACATTTAAGTACACTTTGTTTACATTTTAGCATCGGAGTGTGGCTCTTCCCACTGTCTGGCATTCCCTTTGCATAGAACTTGGTCTGTCCCCAGCACGTCTTCTGTTAGCTCTCGGAGACTGTTAATTAGCTGAGTTTTTGCCGTACTCTTTGGTCCCTTTTTCTGTTCGTTGATTGCTTTGGAAGCATTTTCATCTTTCCTATTGGAGGCTTGTTATCGGTTCATTATTTAGATGGAGGGAGACTAAGAAGCCTATTAAAGCCCGTGGGCATCCGCAGAGATGTAGAAGAGGTTACTTCTGATACCTCTGACTCTGACGTGTATGTGTTTAGAAGATTTTTTTTCTGCATCTATTCATTCACTCCAGAATGAATCACCTACTCTTTCTTTGGGTGTGGATGGAAAATGGAGAGTGAGAGACCACCTGGCTGCCATCATTCTGAAAGTCCCGACGTTTAGCATATAGAACGCACTGAGGACTCTTATTTTCAGCCCTAATCCTCTCAGGAGGTTCTGGGTCATGCAGCTCCAATACTCCTAGCTGGCATCCTTTCTGTGTGTGCTTTAGCTTTTAGCTCCCTCTAGTCTTCCTCCTCTCTGAAAAGTCAGTTGCCTCATTCGCGACTGCCCACCTTTCCAACGCCTATTGAAATATTGCCTATCTCCTCCTGTGAGTGTTTAGACCCACTGGGCTCTTAGGAAGGAGGGGTTAACACGAATGACCATGCCACACTGGGTTTTGTTCAACAAAAATCTTAGCAGAGTTTGCATATTTGTATATACAACAAGCGCACAAAAGGTTCAATTTAATGAGCTTAAAAACATTTCTGATCCCTGTTATTTTTTAAGAAAAATCTATTTCCTTCATAAATGAACTTTAGCACCCACACTATTAGCATACATTTTTAATCAGCAAGATATGAATTAGTAAGGTTTCTCTAACAAGCGAGCACTAGCTGAAAATGATCTCTGGTCTGCCTTGAGAAAGAGTTCAGAGGCCTCACCAAGCAAGATTCCAGGATTTCATCAATATGCAGGCCCATGGGTCCAAGGGGCCACGGGTCCACATGAGTTCATTTGAGTTCATTCCTGTATAGTAAGTACCCCCTTCCAGGAAATTTTCAGTTTCCCCTGTTGTAAGCGCTCTCGGAGAGGTTGAACTTGACCATCTGGGCGCTCGAGGATTTCTGCTAATGTTGACTCTCAAATACAGGTCTTGTCCCTTTGCTCTTGATCCATTCATTGAACTCCATTTGGTTTGCAAATAGCTGCACTAGGGTTTTCCAGCTGAGATAATGGGGGCTCTGGAAATAACCCACAGCCTTCTGCAGACATCCTCTATTCACGCAGGTACCACCTGTGCCTGTGAGTCAACAGCGGGATGGGGGTTCATGCATCAAGACCTTGTTCCCTCTTTTCACGTGTGCAGAAATTTGTTTTCCTAAGCGGTGGGGCACAGATCGTCATGGATGCATTTAGAGTATCCTGCTAACACATAAGGTTGGTGCCACCTTCCTTCCTAAATAACGCTAATTGGGAGTTTGACACTGCTGGCCCATTGAGCTTTGTTGTTTTGTTTGCATTTGGTTTGGGGAACAGACTTTCATTCTGTGGCCAAGCTGGCCTTGAATTTGCAATGTTCTCACCTTGCATGCTGAGATGACGTGTGTGTGTCTCCAAACCCGACTTTCTCTGTCTCTTTCAGTTTCAACTCCTAAATAGCTTGTTTTTTAAGTTCTATGCTATATGTCATGTTCTGCTTCACATTTGTTTCAGACGGATCTAACAGTAGCATCAGACACTACTCATTAAATTCAGAAGGACAATCAAGAGAATATTAGCCCCAATCCTAGGATACAGGAGTCATCCTTGAAGGGTTCACTAAACAGCACTCAAGGTGGGGACGTTCTTGTTACCTGAATGAGGTCTCTGTATGTGAACCCCAATCCTCTGTTGCCTCACCAGAACAAGTGATACCTACTTGAATAGAGTAAGACAGAAGGCAGCTGTACAGAAAGCAACAACGCATATCCAGATCTTAGCAGCAGGAAGAAGCTGGTCTCACTCCCAGGCTTGGGAGGCTACTGCTCTGGACCAGGAGAGCCCCATCTGGGGTCAAGGACAAACTGCTGCTCTAGCATCCCCTCTCCTGTTTATCATCACCTGTTAGTGCTTACACACAGATGGAAACTAGAGCCCAGGAAGCCGACATACCATCATTTAATCCATAGAATCTGGGCCCTTGGAACCCAGAGCAAGGCAAAGAAGGATAAAGGAAGAAGCTGGAAGCAAAACAGTTTTTTAAAAAAAAATCATAAGAATATAGTGCATTTAGAGTGAGACCATGTCTCAAAAAACAAAGAAAGTTATTGAATTCTGCCTCTTTGTTGATAGGTCTGATACAGGCAATCCACGTGTTGACTAGTTAATTATAAGAACATGGGATCTGTCTAAGTACTAACTTCACTGGCAACATTACCATGGACAGCTTCAACTCACTATGTGTAGTTTCCCGTTTCATAATGGGAAGTCACACCCCAGTAGAGTTTGGGTAGGATTTCTTTTAAAGCTGGATGTGGTGAAGAATGTAATTTTAGCACTTGGGCAATAAGGGCCATAAGATCAGGAGTTCAATTCCAGCTACAAGTTCCATAGTTCAGGCTAGCTTGGGCTAAATGAGATCTATCTATCTATCTATCTATCTATCATCTATCTACCTATCATCTGTCTATCCAGAGTTCCTCTGTGTAACTCTGGCTATCTGGCCTCAACCTCAGAGAGCCAACTGCCTCAACCTCCTGAGTGCTAGGATTAAAGGTGTGAACTACCATGTCTGGCTAGAACCCTTCTTAAGAAGAACAAAAAGATTTATTTTAACCACAATGATGGGAATCGAACATCAAAAGGCTTGGAAGATAAGACAGTTAATTTGGGCTAAACTGAAAGTTATAGGAGTGGTCATATAGCAGGGAGTGGTCAGGGTCTCCGAACTCTAAATGGGCTTGCAGTGGTCTACTGTACTCTAGGAAAGAGATCTCATAAAAGGGACTTATCCATCATCACAAAGCCACGCACAGCTGAAGACACAGCTAAGAAGGCTGTTGTCACCACACCAAGCTGGCTTTGATAGTGAAATATCCACCAAAAGGGACAACCTGGCAAGAGAGACATGGAAGGAGAAGGGTGGATAAGCCCAGCCATGATGCATCAATTCAAGCCAAACCTCTGGGCCACAAAACTTAGTACTAATCCACTTTCCTGTAAAGTGACAAATTATGCACCCCTTCCCCCAGTGTGGTGTGCTTTCTTTTTCCATCTGAAATAAAACACTCTCCCCATCTCTGTTACGGAGCACATAGTAAACGCCAAGTGCTGCCATTAGTTTTTATCGCCGTATGATTAAACATTCAGCCCACTGGAAAATGTTTTCTCATGTTACCTGGAAACGAAACACTAGATCCAGAAGTGAAAACTCATGGAGCTATTTTCTCAAGAGGTCAAACAATATTTTTTTTTTAATCTTTTGCATTGTACACTCATGAAAAGATGATTCACTTTCAGGCCAGGTCACCCCAGGCTTGAGGACTTGCTGCTTCATTTATTATCATCGAGTAACTTTTAGCCATTTGCTTCTTGGAATTTTATTTTTAATGTGGAGTAAGGATTGATAATGCTGCTATGTATGTACAATAGCTAAATTAAATAAGACGGCCTTTGTCTCGCGCACAGCATACCGTAAACACTTAGCAAGTGTCATCTCGTCTTGCTTCCCTTTTCGTAGAAAATAAATTATCTTTCACTGCTCAGAATATCAAAAGATCCTTTTAGTGTGAAGAAATGTTAAGAATTTTTTAGGTTGTGACAAGTGTTGGATAAGAGAAGCCTGTTTTCTTTTTTAATGAATTAACAATTATAAAACGCGGTTTCAGTCCTTGAAAACCCCAGCATGATTTTATCAGTTTCTGTCTGATCTTGCATCTGTGAAGCTGACACTCTGAAGAATGGGGTCAGTTTGCAAACAGCATCTTTCTTTTCTCCAGGAGGCACAGGTGTAGGCTTTGAATCACGACACTACACCACGCAGAGGTGTGGAATCCTACCAAGGCCACATACGGTCATAGAGAAATACCTCAATACGTCTGCTGTCAGATGGGAAAACAAGTGGGTCATAACAAGCAGGGGGCCTGAGCCAGTGTGGACTTTTGAATGCAGATAGTCCTGCTGATATCAGAGGAGTCCACCAGTCCTACCAGCTTCCAAGGTTTTCAGAACTGCTCTTGCCATACGTGGGTGCTGAGCTGTCAGGGTGATGTTCGTGCGTAGCCAGCAACACAGAACGTGTGCTTTGATTATTTCTATCCTGTTCTACAGATGTTACCACTCCACCCTCCTCTTCTGTATCCTCCTGGGGGGATCAACTATTCTATTTTGAGACAGGTGCTTATAATTTTTGAATCCATGGAAGGGCTAACTGAAACCAATAAGGATTGAACTAAATGAAGTCACAAAGCGCCATTAAAACTGGTGTTCTTAACAGCTGAGAACCACCACTTACTTAGCTGCCTGACTCTGCTGTGTTGTAAAGAAAGCAGATTTAGTTTTGAAAACTGAAGGACAGAGGTTTGGGTTGCAACTCTTTGTGATTGTGAACACTTTATTTTACATCCCTGAGTCCAAATTCACCCATCAGTCAGGTGTGTGTTATGAAGTCTGGTTTTTCAGAATTGTCTACTTGTCTCTCAAAGTCCCTGAGTGAATAAAATGGATTTTACCAGGAAATACAGAGAGCAGGTGAATGAACCGAATAAGGGGGTGCTTTTGAGGTGCGCACACTTCACTCTGAGTGCTGGCAGAACAGAAACCATTGCAGCCTGCATTTGATGTGAGTTTTAAACCCTAAAACCTGAAACTTCAAGAAAACACACTTGCAATTATTTCAGATTCATCTTAGGGTCCCCAGAGATACAAGTTTGCTCATTTCAACAACTGAGAGTTCCAGATAGAAATTTGTTGGAGCTAATCTATGGAATAGTAGTCCGTGAATCTCTTCAGCCAGGTTATAGTGAGGGAAGGGACAGTAGTCATGTGACCTAAGTGATAAGGGATGTCATACAAGAAACTAGTCACCCTCAAAAACTCAGAAGGAATGGAAAAGACTTTAGACTACTGTCTTAGTTAGCAAACAGAACGAGTCTAACTGGGAGTGGTGTGGGCTTTTTAAACATCAAAGCCCTCGGCAAGACCATACCCCCAATCCTTCTCAAAGAGTTCCACCAGCTAGGGACAAAGTTTCCAAACATGGGAGCCATTGGAACCATAATAATCAGTAGCACCTGTGAAGCCAATCACAGTTTGCCAGTAAAACTACTCAAACCATGACATCCGGTCTTTCACTAATTCTGGCTGAAGAAATACGAACAGAGGTGGGCTTTGCCCTTTCTGGGCTGTCACAAAGATGAGCACAAATGTTCTGGAGACTATAGTGTCACAATGTCAAAAATCTTCCCTCAGCCTGAATCTTCAGCTAACCTAGTGAAGCAGATCCCTGTCCCAGCCATCTCAAAGCACGTTTGGAACACATAACATGCTATTTCATGGACTTGGGTTATACTAACTGATCAAGATCTCACGATCATTCAGTAGTAGTATCCCACCATAAACACAGGCATCATGACCACACCATCAGCACTGGCATCTTATGTTTATACTAAGAGTTCAATCAAGTTATTTTATTTTCACTAAGAAATGGCATACTGCTAATGATATGGCAGATGGCAGGTTTTTTTCTCTCTTTTTCTCACTCTATAAGGTTTTAAATGTAAGCCTTAAACTGCTAGAGGCATTCAAGTGAAGCAGTGTGACCAGAAGGTGGGCCACTGGGTCTTTTTACATTTAGAACATGCGAAAGGTGTGTTTTGCTACTGCAACTATAGTAGTTGCTATTAGAGGCTGCTAGTGTTTGTAGCTGAAAGCCTTTCGCTCTGGGTCCAGAGAGAACATCTTTGTTTACAAAGAACCACTGCCTCTGTCCGCCCCAGCCAATGTAGGTGTAACGATAGCATAGCCACCTCCTGCCACAGCTAAGACACTGAAACGTGTCTGCGTGTTTACAGCATCTCTTCCGCCTCCCTATCCTGTATACCTGTATTGGAAGGCAAGAGCACTGATGATTTTACTCTTTTACTGTTTTAAGCAAGCATATGAAGCGGTGAATTTTATTCCTGCACAGTCATACATCTATGTCATTAGAGTGCGTGCCCTCCTCCACTGCCCAGCCCCCCTTTGCTGGTCTCTGTCCTCCCCTCCAATAAGCTTCTCTTCTGCTCTCATGTTCCATGAATTCCATTAAAGGCCATCAATCTTTAATAAGAACAGAATATTAAAACATTTTGCTTTCTTGTTTCTTTCTGCCATTTCTTTCATATTTTTACCTGAATTGACTTCCATTATAATAATTCTCAGGCTTTTTTTTAAAAAAAAAAAAACTCATCGTTGCAGTATTTATGTGAAAGTAAAATGAGATAATGGATGCTAAAGTATTCAATAACTTATATGGAATGTAAGTAAAAAAAATAATAACTTTTTTCAGTAGCCTGTGAATGGTCACTTTATCTCTGGGAGCCGTACAAACCCCACAGTATAATGTTTTCTTCTGGACAACACGCAGCTATTGTACCCACGAATTCAAAATAGCTATGATTACCAGTCCAAAACTGCAGACTCTTGGGCCCACCAGCATCCCATTATGGATGGAGATAACTATGGGGCTCCATTCTTTCTTGGGGAGCTTTTGGAAATTAATAGGGTCTGAGGGAAGGGGAACCATTTCATCAGAGGTGTAGATAGTGATCAAGTTGCCCATAGTCTAGGGAATAACCTCGTCCGAGCACCCTACTCAAACACAAATGGGCCAGAACATTGAAGAGGAAGGACTGCAGAGGTAGGAGGACAACGTGGGATGTGGAGTGGGAGGCCGACAAGAGGGGGTAATGAGGGACACGATCCACATTAACTACATACATCTATGGAACTGCCAAAACTATTTTAAAATACCGACTAAAAAAGAGAAAAATCTACAGCCTAATGCTGTTCAGCAAAAAGGTGGTGTAAGTTTCTCCGACTGGAGTGTCAATGTGTCATCTGAGCGCAGCTGTTCCCATGCTGTGGGTGATGGTTGCCTGTGATTTCATTTGATTGACAGCAGCATTTCTCCGAACTCGGTGAGGGCAGCAGCTTTGCTTCTCCGCATCACGCCGTCCCTCCAGCACCCATCCCAGGACCTGGTGCAGAGTAGACACTGAATCCTCTCGATGGATGAATGGACGGTTGAGTTGCAAAAGCACATGAGGAAGACCCATGCGACCCCAATGGGTGTCTCGGGCTTTGCTCGGCGTTCCTCTCAGCTACAAGTCAACATGTGCAGTGCCAAACAGATGCCATCCGTTTCTGCACCTGTGAGCTTTGTGGCGCCTTAGGAACTCCCCTAAATAGCCCAGATCTGTCCCTGGGTGAACAATTCTTTACAGTAATTGCCCAAGTGATTGCGTTAGTAGTTGGCAAAATAAATAAATAAATCACAAGGCACCATTATGTGGAGGGGGAAAAAATCCCCCGTACTATGGCCACAGGGTTACATGTTGAGAATGGAAACTGACTTTACTGAGCTCATTGTGAGCAAGGGTGTAAGTAGCCTCCACCCTTACATGTGGATAGAGTTGCAGCTTCTGATGGTCAGTGATGCTTTGCAGTCTTCAGCTTGGAATCGCTTCTCCTGAAGCTCCTTCAACTCCAGCCAAGAAAGGCTGACGGGAGGAGAGGTTCCCATGGTGTTGACCTTGCGGGAGACAGTGCTCTTTCTCTTTGAGGAGGCTATGGAGCCCACAGCTGTAGTCAAGCTAGAGGACTCTGGTGGAAACGCTTCTGAGAGTCTACCAGTCGGTGCTCTGTGGCTTAGCTATCCTTTTACTCCAGCTGTGAGTAACACTCAGAGGCTGCCAGAGTCATCATCTGAGGTGACGAGGTGAAGAGTGGAGCCACCACCCCTTCCTCCTGCCCCTCGCCTCTTCTGGCTGCATCCTATTGGCAAATGCCATATGGCACAGACACCATAAGTAAAAATCTTTCCCATAATTCTGAGCAGAGCCGGCAAAAGTGCAAGGAACGGGCTTGCAGGCAGATAGCTTGAGGTTAAGTCGTGGACTCCTTTCGTTTTCCTCTATCTCTAGTGCCCACTACCCAAAGAATGTTCAATAAATATTGCATTAAATGGAATAAATGACTCCCATTATTCTCATAAGAAATGTCGTAGGGTTATTACCGCTATGACGAAACACCATGATCAAACGCAAGTGGAGGAACCTGGAGGTAGGAACTGAGGCAGAGGCCGTGGAGGAGTGCTGCTTACTGGCTCACTCCTCGTAGTTTTCTCAGCCTGCTTTCATAGAGAACTCAGGACCACCAGCCCAGGATGACACCTCCCACAATGGACTGGACTACCCCCCCATCACCCACTGTCAATCACTAATTAAGAAATGTCTTATAGGTTTGCCTACGGCCTGATCTTATAGAGGCATTTTTTCAATTGAAGTTATCTCCTCTCAGATGAGTGTAGCTTGGATCAAGTTGAAAAACAAAAAACAAACAAACAAACAACAAAAGAAACTAGTCTTTTTACCTTCTTCAGTATAGCTCTGGACACAAGGTCGAGACGTGTGAGTCCCCCATTCTTATCCTAACAAGTAAAAGATTCTTACTTTTGCATTCTTGAGAGAGCTCTATTCTCACCATAGAAACTTTACAGTCCATGTCTCAAGCTACCCTGACCCTCAAGACTCATACTTGGAATTACCCTTTTGAATGAGAACTCAGGATTTACTGCCTTCCATATGATTTGCTTATTGCTTTGCTGAAGTGATAATCTGATGGTCTTTGTCCCAAGTAAACTCTGTATTGCCTTAGATCACTTTAAAATATTTAATGATTTATTTACTTTCTTCAATAAAAAAATGTGTTACTTTCTAATCCTTATGACAGGATACCTGAGAGAAATATCTTAGAGGAGAAAACGTTTGTGTTGGCCCAATGTTAGAGAGAGCTCAGTCCAGTCCTTCACAGCGGGGGAAGCATGGCAGAGCATATGGCGCTGGTCCTGTGTGGTGGAGACGTCTCATATGGTAGCCGACCAGAAAGCAAAGAAAGCTCACTCCTGTGCCCTAGTTCCAGCAACCAGGCCCCACATCTTGAAGTCACCACAGCCTTCCAAACAGTTCTATAAGCTAGGTACCAACTGTAGGATATAACACAGACTTAAACCGTAAAAGTAGTAGTTGCACATAGCTCAAGATTTAAATGTTTCAATGGGTAGAAAAAAAATGTATCTTTACAGCGTTCAAAAGCCTGGTCCAACTCCTCAGAAGCAACTGTTGTGTGTGTATATATGTGCGTGTGTATGTATATATATAAACATATGCATATATGTATATATGTGGGTGTGGGTGTTTAAATATCAATTTAAGTTAATGATTGCTTCCCTGAAATTGCCAGGTGGCAGGTATATTTATTTTCCTGGGATTCTATAATAAATAATCACCAAGTGGGAACTGTAAAATAACTGAGTGCATTCTCTCATAACTCTGGAAGCTAGAAGTTCACGTCAAAGTGTTGGCAGAGCTGTGTTTCCTGGAAAGGCTCTGGGGAAGAATCTTGTTTGCCTTTTCCAGCTTCTCAACCCTCCTTGCAACACATGCATTCCACATCACTCCCCTCTGTTATTCTCTCTCTCTCTCTCTCTCTCTCTCTCTCTCTCTCTGTCTCTCTGTCTCTCTCTAATTGCTGTTATTTATTTTTATTGCTGTTTGAAACACTTTAGAGCCCAGATTAGCCTCTTTTGTCCTCTGCTCAGCCGGCCCTGAGTTCTGAGTTTACAAGCGTGTGCCTCCACACTTGCCCCAACTGTGTCTTTGTAAGCCCCATTCCTTTCTCCTGAGGATTCCAGTGCTGGATCAGGCCCACCTAATTCAGAATTATCTCATTTTAACTGCTTCTATCTGGAGAGATTCTATTTCTAAACCAGATCTCACTCTGAGTTTCTGGGTTAATATGAGTTTGTGGGAGACACAGTTTGAGCCAAATTGTGATTCCAAATTTTCCCCCAAACAAGACTTATCTGGTTAATGGGAAATATTCAATGGTTAAAATTACAGATTCTTCACCCCACTCCGATCCCACTCCAAACCCACAGACTTGTAACGCCCCAAAAAGAGACCTGGGACTCTGTAGCAAATTCTCCATGGGGTCTTCTAGTCATTGAAAAGACATGAGAAATACTCCTCTAAAATTATTCTGCAGAATCAATACCTCCAAAGTACAAAACCTCATCCACTTCCCGGAGGCCAAATCTCAGTTTATGGGATTAAAGGCGTGTGCCACCATCGCCTGGCCTTTTTTTTTTTTTTTCAAAATAGAATCTTGAATCCAGCTAATCTCCTTTGTTTAGCTTTTTTCCTATTATCCATAACAACTTGTAATCAACATATTAAACATCCATAATCCATTTTGGGGGAATGTGGGTGTAGTTTTCTAGGCTACTTCATGATGATTGGAGGTGCTGATAATCTTATGAGGACCCAAGGAAAATTTAAAATTATGGTTCCAGTCCTTACTGGAGTATTCTGTGAAGCTGGATCACCTCAGCCAGCAGTCTTGAGGCTGTTCTGGATGTAGAACTCAGAGGAAACTGCAGCAAATGTACTCTGAAACATTGGATCATCTGGACCATCTGCTCCTATAGGAGATTTTTCAGAGGGTCTTTCTTGATCAAACTTTATTTTTCTTAACCAAGAATGAAGCCACAGCCTCTTCCTGTGGAAAGAAAAGCAAAACCTCTTCTCCAAATAACATATATTTTGACTTAAATTTTGAAGTTAAGGCATTTTAATCAAACTTTTTCTTAATCCAGAATGAATCCACAGTCTCTCTTTTCGTGTGTGTGTGTGTGTGTGTGTGTGTGTGTGTGTGTGTAAACCTATTCTCCAAAGGAACATACATTTTGTCTTATATTTTGTAATCAAGGCATTTTCAAAATATATAGGTTGGATTAATCCAGCAGCATTTATAAGCAAATATCTTTTAGCAGCTGTTGTTCCTTCTTCAGCAGTCAAACAATTCAAAAACAACACGATAATACACCGTATTCAGATTCTCTGTGTATTTTCCAGCTTTGCATGGAAGCTAAGCTGAGGCAGATGGGAGCTGGGAGTGCTAGTTTTTCTCCCGAACCCAGGTGGCTAGGTTTGGGTCTGGCTCCTAGAGCTGGAATTCCAATCCCAGTTCTGACCTGGGCTGGTGGCTAAAAAGCCTCAGGCAAACGACATGTTTTGTGAATTCATACTCCAAAAAGTTAGACACCAAATGAAGCATGATTAATAAAAACTCAGGGTCAGAAATTGGAGTTCAACCTGAAGATCCAAAACAGCCAGCCACTGGCTCTATCTTCAGAACTCATATCATGTTCCTATTGCTTGCTACACTAAGACCAAAACCAGTAAGTGACGGGCAGGGTTTGAGTCCAGCCCTGCCTATCTCTAACACAGGCACAGAACCATCAAATCCTTTCAGAGTTCCCCTAACCTCACTGTGTAGGTAAAGGAAGGAAAGGCCGCTTCCTCTACCAAATTGTGAATGACCTTCTAATCGTCCATTGCAAAGTGCAACACCATATGTTTTCATTGTCATGCCTGGAAGCAGAACACAATGCCTTAAAGTGATTCTGAAATCATGCATGCAGGCCAGCAGCCAGCAATGCTAACAGTGATGGAAATTCATTAAAGAATGGAAATTCATGACAGGAGATCTGGGAGTGGGACCCAGTAACCTGTATCTAATAAGCCCTCTGGTGACTCTGTTGCAAACTCTAGGCGGAGATCCAGAATATTGACACTAGCCAGCCTCCCTGCTGTTCGTAAACTGAACTCTGAAAAGAGATCATGCTTACCGTCTCACCCTATAGCGACTCACAGGCCAACTTGTGAAAAGCCACACCAAAGTCTCTATGCTACAGCTCCAGCTGTGGCTACTACATCATGGTTTCATACGAGAAAAGAAAAAAAAAATCAAGCCTGTTTTTTTTAGAAAAAAAAAATCTCACTTTTCAGAACTCCATATTCCCTTAAATTTCCTATTGCTTAAACAGTTCTAATAGAACACACGACATCACATTATTAGTGTGTGATTCTCTCTAAATTGATTTCTCATACTTGGGTTGGAGAGAGTATATATTCAATTACCCAGTACTTTAATGCCTCCTTAATAAATGTCTGCCAATAGGATGAGGGAATTGATGAACAGCAACGGGGATGGTCCACCCATACATTATAGAACATGCTACGGTTTTAGGAGCTCGCCAAAGAGCATTTTATAACAGGTTAAACTGAGGTCCAGTGGAGAAGGAGTCCCCATTTCCAACAGTGACTCAGACCAAAATAATACAGCGAAGGGCATCTTGCCTTTTATAGCACTTTGCTCCCCAAAGGTGTGCTGTGGGAGAATCAGCTCCACACTCCCTGGAGGACTGTAGGAAATGCTGAGTCTCCAGGCCTGTGGCATCAGATTTTAGTATGATTCATCCCATTCCAGTTTGACAGGCATTTTCATTTTGACTATGTCATGGGGCTTTCACCAAACTAATCTCCCCTCCTTTAGTTGGATGCCTTTTTTTGTTGTTGTTTTGTAGAGATGAAATCCAATTTCTCAGTGAACTCACGTGTGTGAGAAATTTACTAAGAAAGAGATGGTGACGGGGGAATTAATTAAATTCACTCAGTGCCTGGGAAATAAACCTTTAACAAACGATCAGAAAGCATTCCTTTGGTGCAGATGGGAAAACTGATCTCTCCCCCAGAAAGCATCCACTTTGCCTAGAGCCAGGCAGAATGCCAGGCTTCATGAAAAGTCAACAAACTGCTTCAAACCTTTTATGGAATGCCCATCGCAAGTTTGGAACCATGACGGAAAATCTATCCCCACATTGCTGTCAGTGTCCTATCCTCACCCCAGCCTGCTGCTGATCCCTCAGATCCAGGGTGGAACTGTTGGGAGCTTTGTTTGCTCCTGTCTGACGTTTGTGTTACCATTGTAAGATCAACAACTCATCAGCATAAAGTGTTTGCCCCTAGATTTCAACTTCTACCCCCTAGTCTTTAGGAAGATGATTTAGAATTAGTAAGAGGGCATGGTTTGAGTTTCTTATTTCTTCCAGTTGTCCTTGATGCAAAATGAGAGGTCATTGTTGGCAGGCACCAGAAATGAGCTAATATTAAAGAAGCATGGATGATATGCCAGCCCTGTAGCTGGTACCTTTTAATTATCTGTATTTGTAAATGGGTGCTAGAAATGCAGAGACTTTTGGGGCTGATTCACCTTTATAGACATAGTGCCCAGTATACAGTAGCTCACCAGTAATACCTCCGAACTGCCCTGAAGTGAATGGAATCTAATTCGGTAACCAATATCATCGTACCTTCCCAGTCACAAAGGCTGCCATGCTTGTATCTTAAAGCCTTATCTTTAAAGGTGAGAATAAGATTTCTACTCTGATGGACACAGAGAGAGAGTTGCCTTCCTACCTGAAAAAAATCAGAAATAAGTTAAATATGCAAGAAGCAATGTCAAACCTTGTCTGGGTGACTGAGAGAAAGAGCTCCTAAGACTGACCTAGCATGTCCCTTAAAAGAGTTGTCAGACCATGGTCCCAAGAGAAGAATGTACAGTCAAGCCAGACAGATCCCGTGAGATGGCAAGACAGAGCTAAGCACGTAGGAAAACCAAACAGCTCATATTGACAAGGTAGATACTAGAAAGGAGACAGAATTATACAAAGATTTTAGAAGTTTAGAGCTCATGTGTGAGGAAAGCTGAAATAGAAGGTGAAAGAAAATATAAAATATATAAAAATATAAGGTGAAAGAAAATACTCCTACACACATGACTGAGATGTGTCAGTGGGATGCACTCTAGGTCTGGACCACTGCCTTTCTCCCCAAATGTTACAACTCTCAGGGTGTTAAGTAGAGTTCACAGAAGGCTCCCTGCAGAGGAGACCATGCCACCCCAGGATAGCTCCATGCTGGCCCTGCCTGGCCATCTGAAAAGCACCCCTGAGAAGATCAAATGCTCCCCAAGTAATTGCGTCCTGGGAGAGAGCACTATGGAATATTTTTAGAAATACAGAAATATCTAGCACTGGATAATTTAAAATTCACAAAGGGTGGTATCTACTAAAAAATAACCAGCCATGCAAAGGAGCAAAAACAGTCACAATGTAGGGGGAAAACAGTCAATTAACCTTGACCCAGGACTGGTATGTTAGAATTACCAGCATGCATGTTAGAATTACCTAAAATGGACATTAAAACAATTGACGCAACAGTGTTCCCTCATTATATAAAAACACGAAGTTATTTTTTAAAATGAGATCCAAATTAGGCTTCTGGGGATGAAAATGATGATGTACTCAAACAAACCTTCCAAAGTCTAATGTAAGACAAAGACATTCAGACTTACAGATGCTTAAAGAACAGACAGATCTCAGACAGATCTATTCAAGAAAGACTTCCAGCAGGAAGACAATGGTGTCAAGTAGAAATGGGGCTACACAGAATGGATGGGCTGGCTATTAAGATGGCTACTCTTTCCTTCTTGCTGTGAGTCAAACACATCATTCTAGATTTGTTATAAAGTTGAAGTAACTAATACGGTAGAATCTAGACATTAAAACAGACAAACTGGTTGACGAATCCCATTTGGGAGTCTAGAAACAGACAGAGGCATAAATGGACAACTGACTTCTAAGATCTGAAAAGACACTCCAGTGGAGACAGGGTGACCTTGCTAATAGACACCACTGTGAAAACTGAACCTCTACATGCAAAAGTGGACTGAAGTCTGCATCTTGCATTACATATAAGAGTTATTTCCAATGTTTCGTCAACCTAAACGTAAAACAATAACCATGTGATCTCTTGGAAAACTGTGGGAAATGTTTTGATTTTCAGTTTAACAAAGGCTCTAGGTGAGGCACCAAATCATATACCTAAAGAAAAAAGTAGATAAATTATACTTCATTATCACATTTTTAAAATCCATTTTATCCTTAAAAATGTTAAAACAGATTTTAGAGAAGATATTTGTGAACACTATTCATTGCATCTAAGTGAGTTGTAGGAGAATATATACATGTGTATGTATATACATAAATATACATGTTATTTATTATGTACACATAATACGTATATGTGTGTATATTTGTGTGTAGACATATATATATCTGTGTACATATACATTTCTAAACCCAATATTAAAAAGTCAGTGTAACTTTTAAAAAGAAGCAATAGGGTCTGGAAACATATCTGAGCAGTTAAGGGTGCTTTGAATATTGCAAAGGATCCAGGTTTATTTTCCAGCACCCACACAGTCAACAACTGCATATAACTCAAATTCCAGGGGATCTGGCCTCGGCAGGCATTGCATGCACATTGCCCATATATATGTATGTGTGAATATATATATACATATATATATATACACACACATATTTACACCCAAGGATATGCTCACATAATTTTTTAAAAAAAGAGGAAATACTCATCCAGACACTTCATCATAGATGACAGGTGCATGGCAAATAGGTAAAGATGCTTCGCATTGCTCATCACTGCAGACACAAAAGTTAGAGCAATAACAGTGTGCCATCCCACACACACTAATTTAAAACCAACAAGACTAGTAGCAATGATGTGGAGGAACTCGAAACTCATGCTTCTGTTTGAGAATGGGTGATGGTACAATTACTTCAACATTGTTGGCAATTCTTTCAAACACTAAGTAAATCTATCAACTGATAGTAACAGTAACCAGATCTAACTGTTTGCCCAAGAAAAATGAATGGCTGTGTCCAAACAAAAACTTATGGGGCTGGAGAGATTTCCAGTGTGCTGTTCTTACAGAGCCCAGAGTTTGATTGCTGGCAACACCAAAGCAGTTTCTAACCATTCATAAGCCCACTGCCAAGGGCTTTGAAGCCTCTTCTGAATACCGTGGGCACCAGGCCTCACATGGCGCACAAATACATGCAGGCAAAAACTCATGCATGTAAAATAAAATAAATACATCTTAGAAACTGCTTAAAAATAAAATAACACTAGCAATATTAGTTTTGAAGCCCTCGCAAGTTCTGCCAAAGGCAAAAGGAAAGTCACAGTGCTTTCTCACGGAGGATTATTGCTTGGGGACAAAAAGGGAAGGACATATCAGCCATGCCTCAACATATAAAAACTCAGAACAATCAAGCCGTGTGAACAAACTTATACTCTGTGATTTGATTTATTGAAATTAAATAAAATGTGAAGTAATCTACAGCAAGATAAAGTGTGGGTAAAGACAGGTTGCGAAGCACAATATCTATATCCATGCATATTATATATACATTCCTGAACATACTCTGCATCCCTGCATTTCTGTTCCTGGCCACAGTGTCCCCACTGTCCAGCCCTCTCTCCCTCCTCAACTTGTGGCAATTGCCAGCCCTGTCTCAGATGTCTCAGAAGCTCAACCTGCCTTTCCTTCCACTGATGCCCACACTTAGGGGCACGCCCATACTGCTGCGTATTGTAATCAAGTTGGCGCCATCTGCTTCAACGTTGCTATGTGACTCAGGCTACCCCTAGTCCTTTATTTACATTCCTTGCCTCCCCATATCTACTATGTAAACCTTGTGTCCAATGGGTGGGTGTTTTGTGGATATTTAATATACCCACGAATTGATTCAGAAATCAAATGGCCATAGCAGAAGGTTGTCTCTTTTTCCAGGGAATGTGTGTTTTCTGCTGCTGTGGCCTGGCAGTCTCATCCATATCCTAGATGATCTCTATGCCTCTTTTCTTTCTCTACCAGGTCACTCTTCCTGGGCACAGTCTCATGCAGCCCAAGCTCAGTCATGGCACTCTGCCCATAGGTGCTTTCCCACTCTGACATTGGTCCCTCAATTTCCTTGCCATCTTTTCTGCTTACTTCTAAGAACTTCCCAAAGATTCTAGCATAAACAACTTAGTTGCACACATATGCACAGTTCAGCTGCACACATATACACAATTCAGTTGCACACATGCACAATTCAGTTGCACACATATACACAGTTCAGCTGCATACATATACACAATTCAGTTGCACACATATGCACAATTCAGTTGCACACATATACACAATTCAGTTGCACACATATACACAATTCATTTGCATGCATATACACAATTCAGTTGTACGCATATACACAATTCAGTTGCACACATATACAATGTCTGTGGCTCAGAACACTGCATTCCTTGCAACACTTAGTCCTCTGCCTCTGGTCCTTTTTTTTTGGGGGGGGGTTAACCAGTGTCTGCACTTCTATCTACAGTGAACTGTGAGGTCACTACTGTTGCTATCACTGTCTCCCTTAGGCTGTAATTCCCTTCTTCTCTCAATGAGAAACTGCAGAGAGGGTGAATTCCTTAGCGTGTAGCCAGCACAGGGACCAAGTCAGTGTCTCCCTGAAGGACATTAACCACCGCATCACATAGGACCCATTGCATTCTTTTCCTGTCATGGGCTCAACCCTCTCCAGGCTCTGTGGACAGCAAACACCTCGAAGCCAAACCCTGTTGTTTGTCTTCGTGTCCTTGCACCTGGCAGGCTGCCAAGCAGAGGGTAGGCACTTGATGACCATGTGTTAGTGAGTGAGTTGAATGTAAGGAAGGTGATGGATGTTCACCTTCCTCCTAAGGCTAGCCTCCTTTCGGGTGTTTGCCGGGATGGGGCATATGTAAGTGATGGTCGAAAGCAGTTCATGCTAACTGGTGAGCACTCCCTTTGCAGGCTGCCTGAGGCATGGCATTGGATATGAAGTAAAATCACATGGCATAAATGTAGAGTGAACAAACGCTTTGGGATTCTGCAAGGCAGAGGTGGGCACGGGAAAATCCTAGGATCTCCCTGGCAACAAGCGCAGAAACCACATCCTTAGTCTCTTCCCTGCATGTCCCTCATATCAAGAATTAGAAAGCTTTGAGTTTGTTTCCTTCACCCATTAAAATTTTTCTAACTTACAACCTTCATGCATTAGAACAAAACAAAATAAAAATCTGATATACTCAAAATAAAATAAAACAGACCTAACCCCACCATTATGCATTATGCTGATTCCCACAAGGACTGCCTTTCTTCCCAACTTGTCTGATGCCTTGGCATTCATTGGGAGAATAAAGAAGATTGGCTTCGGTGTCATGTGACCTTTTAAAATCCGTGAGATGAACATTTGCACGATTCTGATTTTTGCCATTTCTTACAACCAGCCCAAAAATCGCATAACAATATAAAATTTGTCTGGATGGTTCAGATGCAGGTTTGAAAAACAGCAATTTGTATGGATAGTTGATTTATTTGTTTGCACTTGTTTAAATCTGCCAGGTAATGAAAATGATTACAGCTGTCTACAAGAGAGGTCAAAGTGCCTTTGAGCAAAGGCGTCTGGAGAGGAGATAATTATGAAGCTGTCATTGTCATCAAGATGTTGACAGTGAAACATCTACAGAGTACTTCAGTGAGTCTTTCAAACACAGGAAGTAGCCCTGGCCCCCAGCTGAGGGCCTCTCCCCTGGAAAATCATGAGCTTGAATTTACATTCAGTGCATTGTGGGTTTCCACTCTTTTGTTCCCCAAACCTGGGCTTCATCACACTACAGCCTGCACGTGTGACACATAGGCTGCTTCTCTCCTCCAAAATTTAGACTTTGCACCTTTAACTGCTACCTTCCAGAATGTTCCTTCTGACTTTTGTTCTTTTCATATGTTCATGCGTGAAATCAGGGTGGCTTTGGTTTCTCCTTCTCCCTCTCCCTCTGTATTAACCTCCCGACTGCTAACACAGCTTTCCTGTGGTGTTTTCCACTTCCAAACTCCAAGTTCCCCAGGTCTCTTCATAGGGCAAACTATCTTCACCTCCTTCTCTTCCACATCCTTCTCTTTGATGTCGTCTTGGAGTAGAAGACTTGGGTGTAGAAGCCACTAGAAATCCTTGTTGAAGATTACATGAACCCTGAGGATAGCAAATGCTGACTTCTGCAATGTGTCAGCCAGTGTTCAGTTACCGTGACAAAAGACCTGAGAAAAACCAAACTGGATAGCTGGAAAGAGTTTCTCTTTCTTACTGCATGTAGTAGCTGCCAACTTCACATGGTTGATTATTGCTTTGGCGATTTGTTGAGAGCCACAAGATTCTGTGTCCTTATACTCTCTCATTATTTGGAAACATAAGAAAGGGTTTTCTGGTGCCAGATGGATAGAAAGTCATCTCGCTGGTTTTAGAAATAATATCTATGCTGAGTTCTCTCTCCATGTACCTAATGCCAGGTCTCTCCACGTACCAAATCCTTGAAAAATAACTGGTTTGTTTACGACTGAAAAGATGCTTTTGTTACAACTTGATAATTGATCCAGACAGCCAATCTCATTCTTTAAAAAGAAAATCCTCCACTAATGTGCTATATGATATTCACCGATATTATCTCTAATATCTGCCCTCGGGAATGGTTGTCCTGGTTCCCTTATCTTTGTGTGATTTGTTTGTCCTGCCTTCCACACCTGCAAGGCTGTTTGCTTCCATGTCTAATTTGGAGAAGGCCCACAAGGTCATACATTGGTTATTTTAGGCCAACAAAATCATGTGGGGTAAACTGGTGGATAAATAGCATAATGTTGGGTAACCATTTTAATTGAGAATTGCTGATTCTCTCAAAATCTAGGTCATTTTCAGTTGTTGTCATCAATGTCATTGTCTTTCATTTATTATCTAATCTAGTAACCCAGGCAGTGTCTTGGCATTTAACCCTTCTATGACCCTATACTGTATCTACCAAAAGATTAAGCTTTATTCTCTATTCGTGTTTTCATCTGTGTACTTTTTCCATCTCCATCACTCTATACGTCTTAGGACATACAGTAAGAATTATCCCTTGTTTATCTGACGCTCACATTTAGCCAGGCATCTTACATTTTTATTTCCTGAATTCAGCGCTCCTAGCTCAATACAGATCTAATTCAAAAGATGGGAAAATGGTCTCTCAGATGCCAGATGTTTATACTCTGGATTGCACTGTAGGGAAAATTACTTATCAGCGTAAGTTACCAAGAGGCGAAAGTATTTCACGGACATTGTACCTGTATAAAGATTTCCAACCAGTTGAACAAGAACAAACCACAGATTATTTTGTAAAGTACTGATGAAATGGGTAATGGGAAAGTGGAATGTTTTCTCTAGCTCTGACTTTAGCTGCCTCCTTTCCTTAAACTTTGATAAGGACACAATTTCCCTAGGAGAGGTCAACACGTTGAAATTCTTCAGATAGTTTATAAATTTGTATGTCATTCTAAAGCGGGAATCTAGCCAACATGAGAGACACTGTCAGGTTCCTTCAGAGCTTGGAAGGCTATTATCATGCATGACCTGTTTTCCAAATAGGATTTTGTGAAAAACAGCACAAACTCTCGCTTTTCTTTTTTCCCCCATATTAACTGCTCACACTTGACACATTCTTTAGATGATTTCATTAGCTTTCATCATAGTAACCTGCTTCCTAAATCTACATTCTTGGCTGGGGAGTGGAGACTTCCACCACAGGATAAAGTCTACTTGAGGGGATTGGAATTCTCCTGTATTTCCTGAAGATTTCCAAGAACCAGGTTTAGAAGCTCAACAGGCAATCCCATGGCTACAGTTGAGCCAGTGCAAACGTCCCTGTTGCCACCCCACCTTATAATCCTCTTACAATTCACACAGCCATCTCTGCTTGCCCCACAGACATGTAATACCGACCAATCCCTGTCACTGAGAGCTGGCTGTCTCCACACCCCATCTTCCCAGAGATGGATCCCATGCACTCCCTTCTCACATAGTCATCTCCCTGGGCATTGCTAGTTTATAGGAATGGCCCAGTTCCCAGGGAAGCAATGAAAGATAGAACTTGAATTCGACCGTATGACATGGAGAAACTCTACTTGTAATTTGGAAAACATTCCCAGTTTGCCAGAGTGGTGGTCCAAAGATGCAGAGCAGCAAATAGGATGCAACATGGTCCTCACTCTTTCAAATGAGGCATGTTCATAAACCTTCAAAGAATGAGGCATGTACTAGTCAGCTTAACAAGAAAATGTGTTGTGGAATAGAATATTTGTTTAATCATGTAAAGATGTGTTACATTTGTTTGTGTTGCAGAATATTTAACTGTGTAAAGATGGGTTGCCTTTGTTTAACTACTTAAAAATGTGCTGCCATTTTACCTTGCCTGTCTAAGGCACCTGATTAGTTTAATAAAAAGTTGAATGGCCAATAGCCAGGGAAGAGGTATAGGCAGGATTTCTGCACAGGGGGAGTAAGTAGGAGGAGGAATTTTGGAGGAAGAAAAAGAGACACTCTGGAGATGCCAGGGGCCAGCCAGCCAGAGACAAAGAAAGCAGGAAAGTCGGGCCTACAGAATGAAAAAAAGTTAAAAAGACAAAGATGAATAGAAACTGGTTAGATTAAGTTAAAAAAAGAGCTAGTGGGACAAGTCTAGACCAAGACCAGCATTCATAATTAATAATAAGTCTCTGTGTCTTTACTTGGGAGCTGGTTGGTGGCCCAAAGAAAACATCAACTATGAAAATGCTTGACACAATTAACTTCATTAAGAGAAAAAGATTATTTAGCTCACAGCTTGGAGGTTTAAATCCAAGAACAGACAGCTCAGTTTGTTTGGGCCTCTGGCAAGGGTGGCACCTCGTGGTGGGGGCAGGAATTGGAGCAACTGCAAACATGAACCATGAAACAGAAAGAGATTTAGAAACCCAGCTCCCACAATCCCCTTTGAAGCTAAACTCCCAGTAACTTAAAAAAAAAAATCGAATATAGTTCCTTCTCTGTAAGATCCTGAGCACCTTGAAGTGACATAGAGACTAACCCTTCCACCCATTGTGAAAGTTAATACTGCTTGTCAACTTGACAAGGACGAGAATTACCAAGGAGACAGACTCTGCATGTCTAGGAAGGAGTTGCTAGACTAGGTGGGAAGATCTGTCTCAAATGTGTATGGGTAGTACCATTTCCTGGTGAAGGATTGAGGACCAACTGAATAGCACTAAGTAAATTTAAGCATCCACCCCTCTCTGGTTGCTGACTTCGAATGTGATCTGACCAGACATCTCACCCTTCCGTGGCTTTACCACTCAAACTGTAAAGCACACACTTCTTCCTTTAACTTGCCTTTGTCACGTGTGTGTTCACAGCAATAGGAAAATACCTAGAATACCCATGAGCCTTTGTGGTACTGTCATATTTAAATGATACCAGTATAATGGCTAAAGCTTGGTTTTAGAGTCAGATGAACTTGACTCCAGGTACAATGTGCTTTGTTACTGACTGGATGAGCCTAGATGACGCCTCCAAAAGGCCACTTATTACCCCTGGAGTGAGTAGCATATGATAAGATGGCTTACCCATGGAGTGGATACCATATGATCCAGTTCCTAGGATGGCTGGGTGAACGGACTAAAAAAAGTCAAAACTTATTTTTGTGGGTTTTTTTTTTTTGTTGAGGTTTGCAGCCCCACAGAACAAGTACTAGCCCTCATTTTCAATGTTGTTACTTCCTTTTAAAAAAAATTATCTTTTAAGTCTTTTAGTTATATATTTATTATTCTCACTTATTTCTCTTTAGTGTTATCTAAGAATAAAATACATTTATTTCTTAGCATAATTCTAATGTTTACTTCAGAAATCATTGCACGGGTGGCTTTGTTAAAGCTTGCTAAACACGCCTTTCTTTAACAAAATAAAAAGTAAATAAAAAACTTTCTTTTTGTGTCTGGTTACATTAAAGACTGTTTTGGGAAATGAAGAAAAGTGTGAAGGTAGAAATAAAAATGACTTCCAAAGGAGACCTCAAGTTTTACCTCCCAGTCTCGTGTTTCTAAGCAAGAGAAGAACACCCCCTGGCACAGTGGGGACTTCCTCCCAACCCTTGAGTATGCACAAACCACACCCAAACACCTGTTTCCCCAGAGATCCTTTATTAAGCAGGGAAGAAAAGTTAAAGCAGCTGCTTTCTGACTTAGGCAGAAAAACAACAGCAAATGACCTTGCAGGGGTCATTTTTAAGAGGAGAAGAAGGGGAGATCTAAAAGGAGATAGGGTGTGAAGGAGAAGGGGAAGGGAGCAGAGATACTTGTCCGGGAGGGACAAAGGGCTGCCTCTGGATAGAAAGGAGACAGACTTGACACATAGGAAAATGGTAGTGTATAAAGGCAAAGGGGGAAACCCCGTATTAAGATGAAGTGTTTAATTTGAATTCAGTGTGTTAATTAGGTGAGCTACAGGGGACTTTGATTGCTGGACTTTGGTGGTCAGCCTCAGGAGGAGGGCATGGACAAAGAAGGAAACAGACCTTGGTAGCTAGGTTTACAAATATAATCTAACAGTATTTAGCAAGACAGAGGGATTGGGGGAGAAGGACAAGGCGTGCCAGAGCCACAGGCTTAAATGGGCTAGTTCCCTTCAAAAAAAATAAATCAAAACTCTGGCATCCAGAGAGAGTAACCCACATATTTGTCTTTTAGAAAGTGGTTCTTCCATGCCAGAGGAACTATGGATCTGAGACCTGGGAGCGGCCATGTTGATCATGTGATTTACATCTTAGAGATTCATGGTTGTCCAAAGTAAATAGCTTCATCTTTGTTTTCTCCAGTTTCACATCAGAGCAGTTTTTAGGTTGCAACTTCTGTTTTTACTAAATTAATTTAGTATGGGGAGACTTCAAGTTGTACACGTCAGTCTCTGAGCAAGAGAAGTAGAGGATTCTGGGAAGTGTTTGGCTCTGGGGAAGCTTTGCAAGGGTGAGGAAAGAAAGGGCTTCTTCTATCCTGAGGTTTGCCAAATGATCTCTGAGAAGCTGTGATACCATTCACGGCCATACCAAGCTGGATGGAAACTGCTCATCTTGGCAGACATCTAGAATGAGCATCTAATTCCTCAGGGTTGGTATGGGGCCTTTATCAGAAATAGTTCCATAGGCGGTATTTACATAACTGTGGCAGAGTGTGTGAATAAACACAGCTGTGGCATTGCCCTAAATATTTCTATTCAACGGGGAATTAAAAGAGAACTTTATCGCTGAACTACAGATAAACACAATTCATCAAGCAGTGGTCAGTTCAACTGGGGAACAAAATAGGAGTTATAAAAGACTGGCTTGCTCAAAATAGCTCCCATCAGCCCTCCTGACTTTATTGCTCCTCGGCTCCCTCCTCCTTCCTCATCCCCAGTTCCAGATATGTAGGACTCACAGTGAGCAAAGGACTCATTTCTTTTTTTTCGTCCTGGGAGGAGGAAGTAGAGGGCATGCTTAGTGGCCAAGTAGAGCCCTACTATGGCCCAGCATTTTCCCAAGACTGTTTGTGGCTGTTTCCAATGGATTCCCTTTTTTTCTTTTGTTGTGAGAGGTTAGGATGTTAGTGAAAATGGTCATTTTTGTTGAAAAGACTTCAAGTCTTAAGTGTGATGATAGACTTAGTTCTCACTGACCTATTTGGGGCTTCCACGGATTTTAAGCTTCAGAACTTTCCTGATCCTACCATGGACAGGGAGACGGTCATGTGATATAAGCATGCATCACTTGGAGTTGGAAGTGATCGAAATGGATGCACCTCGAGGATCAGAATCTGGAGACCTGACATCAATGTGTTGACAGAGCTGTATCTTTCTAGAGGACAGGATGGAGATGGACACGATCTCTAACCCCTAGTTCCCTACTGCATGCCTAAAACCTTGCCGCATTGCCACATCTCTCCATCACTTTCTTTGCTGTTGATTTCTGCATCTTGTCTGTCCCTCTTTGTGTTTTAATTATTGTTAGTGTGTGTGTGTGTGTGCATGTTTCTGTGTGCTCATGTGCATGTTTCACTGTTTGCCAGGCTTTGTAGTAAGTACCTTTGATCCATTGAGGCAACAAAACTGCTCTTCTTCTGTGTCTTATGATACTATACCCACCCACCCAGTCCAGGACGTAGTTAATGTGATCAAAGAATGCCCATCATCTTGCCTGAATTATACCCACAAGGATTCCTTTTCCAAACAATTCAGTTTAAGGTTCTACTTGGACTTGCATTGTGGCAACACACACTAATCAACGCAATGCAGGTGATATGGTTTTTGGAGACAGGAACCAAGTAGCCCACTTGGTTTTATACCACCTGGCACTCCTTAGATACTATGTAGGTGTGCTAGAGTCCTGTATTTTCTTTAAAAAGAAAAAAAATGCTTTGAATTTCAGTTTGCAATCTGAGACACTTGCTAGGTAGGACATATGGGGCTAGTTTTCATATCTTACCTCTATAGTAGTCTTGTTAGGTGGGTTGATGAGAGGTCCTGCAAGTAATGGCACCTGCCATCAAGCCTGATGATACATTCGATCCTCAAATCCTGCATGGTAAAAAGAGAAAACTGACTCCTTCAAGTTGTCCTCTGACTGCCACATGTACCCCGTGGCTTGCATTTGTCCAACACACAATAAATAAATAAATAAATAAATAAACAAACAAGCATGATTTTAGATTTTTGAATAATGTTAGATAAGAGAAAGTTAACACAAATGTATATACAGAAAATACAAGCATCTTTTATTTCCTAACCGGGTTTCTTTCTCACTAAGTCAGGAATCTTTTTTGTTTGTTTGGTTGGTTGATTTTTGTTTGTTTTTAGAGACAAACAAAACCTGTGTAACCTCCCTGGCAGCCCTGGAACTCACTCTGTAGACCATGGTAGCCTCAAATTCAAAGATCTTCCTGAATATTGGGATTAAAGGTGTATGCCACCAACTCCCAGCGTCTAAGTCAGGAATCTTAAATATTGCCAGTGTAAACAATAATTGCTAATGTCAGGACTCATCAGTCACAAGGTGTTCCCCAAAATCACCTTGTGAAGGGTGTTTATAATCATTATCGTCAGAATCGCCAGCTTCAACCTAATCACTGTCTCTGCTGTTGTTTAGAGGGCGAAGACATCCCAGGCTTACAGAAACTAAATCACCCAATTGTCATCACTTCCAGTTGTATTTCACAGTATCCTATCTTGAACTGACTGAAGGAAGGAAAGGGGGAATGACAGAAGAAACATCCCAGTGCCAACTCTGAGTGGACCTAGTTGCAGCCCTGACTTGCTCTACTGTGCCCAGAGGCATGTCCCTCCTAATGGCAAGACAACCACCATCATCAGATCTCAGCCAAGCAACACTCTGCCCCCCATTTCCTGACCCACAGAAATTGAGAGATAACATGTGTTAGGGAAACCACTTGGTTTTGAGGGATGTTGTAACTCAGTGGCAGATGGTCATCATACTCTCCCAACATCCTCGCTTCTATGGGCTCTGTCCTGAAAGCCACCTGTAGATACTGTAGCACCCTAGCCTTTTCCCCTTTTATTGAAAATAGATTTTTTTCCTTATATAATTTATCTTGATTACAGTTTCCCCTTCCTCTATTCCTGCTAGTTCCTCCCCGTCTCTCCTCCCAGCTGGATCTACTACCTTTCTGTCTGTTATTAGAAAACAAATGGACTTCTAAGGAATTGATATAATATAAGTCTCTGGTTCTTGGTCACCCAAGCAGGACTTGGAATGGGCCTTAAATCAAATCCAATATTGTTTGGTTATGACCATAGCTTTGTGCCTACATTGCCCTAGAATACCATTGTAGGTAAAGGGTTCATAGCTGGCTTCATGTTTCTGTTCTTTTCTGGATCCTACAGGGCACTCTCCTTTACCTGGTTGTACCAAAACCTAGAACATAGGGGTGAAGGCAATATGTAGGCACCAGCTCTACATTTCCCTGTTCAAGGAGTCTTCTTCAGCAATGGGGCCTTGCTGTCAGTTTGTGGAAAGCAACCTTGGCAACAGCCTGGGTTGTTTGACGATTCCCATGGAATGTTATTGGCCAACAACTCAATTAGATGTAGCCCAGTCCCAGTGCCAGAAGTGTCATTTGGTGACAAGAGATGCTTAGTTGGTACTCTGTCTCCTCCATTATTTGGCAATTTTGTTTAGTTTGCTTCATGTATGCCCATATTTTAGAAAGCTGCTACTGCATTCGGTTTCCATGCCAGCCCTCAATGGCCCTGAATTTTAGCTGTGTCTCCCCACGTCATGCTGAACATGCCCAATCTTGTCTGGAGGTTCTGTATCTCTTAAAGGGCTGCAGCCTAGGCTTAGGGGGCTGCTGTCCATTTAGTCCATATAATCCGTGGGACATGTTAAAGCATATACTCGGGCTTCAGCCACAGGAGAGTTGCACTTGATAAGTTTGGGATACGCTCCAAGCATCTGTATTTAACCAAATGATGTTTCAAACGAAATGTAGTTCAGGTTTGTAAGGAATCCTTTCATAGAGAACTTCTACTGTCTTTGGGTATAAAAGCTTCAAGCCCCTTTTCTGCTCTGGGTCTTCTGCTCCCCTTATTTGAGGACTAATTGATTAGTTCAATCATTAATTCAATAGTTCAATCAACAGCTCACCATTCAGCACGTCTACCTCAGCAAGTGGACCTGGCACCAGCTGTACTGAGACTTTTACAAGCCCACAGAGCGGCTCCTCCTCAAATAGAACTGCATCCAGTTTTCCTGAGAGGTTGCTGGGACCTGCCTTCAGGATTCCTAAATAGTGCTGAGAAGGGAAACAAATAGTGTCTATTTCTAGAAAGTTCTCAGTAAGCTGGTGTTACTGGACTTGGCCACACTTTGAGAGCCACTGGGGAACATGCTGGAACCCAGTATTTAAACTTTTCCCTAGAAACACTCTAGGCCCTCCCTCCTTCCCCATCTCTCACATTCCCTCCCTCCCCTCTCATTATCGGTCTCTCACCTCTCCTCTCTCTCTTTTCTTCCCTCCTTCCCCCTCTCTTTTTCTCTTTCTTCTTTCCACCCTCCCCACCCATACAGAGAGACAGACAGACACACACACACACACACACACACACACACAGAGAGAGAGAGAGAGAGAGAGAGAGAGAGAGAAAGTGATGACTTCCCAAACTGTTATTACATTTAAAACAGGTGACCAGATTTTCAAAAAAAAATATCATCAAGCGAAGAGCCTGCACATTTTAACTTTCTAGAACAATAAATAGTGATAGAAGTTGAAAGACGATCTGAGCGTGCTCCTCAACTTTTTCTAGAATCCTATGCCCACCCTTGACTTACTGCCTCTCTTTGGAAAGTCCCTAAGAGGTGTAGCATTGTTTTTCTCCTGGGTGAGGACAGACTTCATTGTCAGATAACCCCCCTCCCCCAAGCCCGTTTCATCACATGAAACCCACAGGCTGTTATGGCTTGTCTTCAAATTTCTTATCAAGAAGACTAACTGTTGTTCAACTCCTCAGAGACATTCCATTTTCCAAATCATTCCTTTTCTACAGTTCAGGTTTCTGAGTTGAATGAGTTTCTCCCTAAGGTCAGTTTCAAATGTTGATGGGGGCCAGGTTGCCTTGAGATGTCTAACTTTCCTGTGATCTACTAACTCGTTCTCTTTCAAGGCAGGAGCTAAGTAGGGCACTATTGGATGCATCCCAGGCGGTGAGTACCAGTCTTCTGACTACTATGGAAGCTCATAGTTTGCTCCCTCTCGGATGCTCCCTAATCTACAGCAGAGGTGCTATAATGTTTGCAAATTCATAGAATCACATGGGTCTGAATCCCAGAATCTCCAACAGTGTAGCCTTGAGTAAATTATTTCCCTGCCCTTTCAAACTTCAATTTCAACTATGTTAAATAGGTTAACAATATAAGTCACAGGATTATTGGGAACATCCTGCTATTGTTCTATTAAAGGATCAAAAACTTTGCCGGAATGTGGTAGATTCATAGTGGACAGCTGTGTAATTATTAAGCACTGGAAGGAAGCTAGTAAATAGATAATTTAATTCTTTTTTGAGGTGCCCAATACCAACACCAGTAAATAAAAATAAATATAATTTTTTCTTGCAATAGAAAATAACTATATTAAATAAACAGAGCTGGAGAACACGTGGTCATAAGGGATAGTGATAAGAAGCTCGTTGGGAAATCATTGCGGTGATTGAATTTGTCCTGTACCAGGATTACAGTGGTCTTCATACACATATCCACAGGATAAAACTGCATAGACATATGCACTGTACTAATGCCAGTGTCCTCATTTTGATATCAACGTGTAGTGTGTAAAATAAAAATCACCAGGGCAAACTGAGTGGAAGTCAGGCCAGATTTCCCTGTACTTTATTTGTGCACATTCACATTAACCTGTAATCCCATCACAATAACAAACTGAAAGCAAAATATAACTGCCTTAGTCACTGTTCTCCAGCTGTGATGAGACACCACGAGCAAGGCAACATTTATAAAAGAATGATTTAACAGGGGGCTTGCTTGCGGTTTCAGAGGATTAGTCCGTTATCATCATGGCAAGGAGCACGGGGCTGGAGCAGTAGCTGAGAGCTACCTTCTGATCTGCAGGCCCCGGAGTGGCAGAGAGAAACAGGGCCTGACCTGGGCCTTTGAAACCTCAAAGGTTCACCTCACCCCCACTCCCAACGACACTTTTTCCAACAATGCCACATCTCTGAATTTTTCTAATCTCGTATCAGGGTTCCACTTTCTGGTGACTAAGCTCTCAAATCTATGAGCCTATCGGGGCCATTTTTATTCAAACCATCACATTCCACTTCCTGACCCCTATAGGCTTGCTGCGATAGCATAATTCAAAAATGCTTTCAGTTCCACTTCAAGAGTCCCCATAGTCTGTCACAGTCTGAACACTGTTTAAACATCCAAAGTTCAAAGTCTCTTCTGAGACTCATGGTGTTCTTTTAACTGTTGCACCCTGCAAAATCAAAATCGAAAACAGAACGCATACTTCCAATGCACTCTGACACATTACCATTGGGGGAGCATGGTGATGAAATTCTGGACCAAAGCAAGACCAAAAACCTAACAGAGCAAACTCCAAATTCTGCATCTCCATGTCTGATGTTAAAGGCCTCTAATTCCTTTCAGCTTCATTGAGTGCAGCACACTTCTCTCTCCTGGGCCAGTTCCATACTTGGTCTGCAGCTCTCCCTGGCAGGTATCCTCGACTCTCTCAGCTCCTACATCCTGGGGTCCCCAAGGCAATCCAGGCTGCACCTCCACAGCGTCACACAGTGGCCGCTCTGGGCCTGAGTACATGGAAACATCAGCCGCACGCCTGGCCTCGGCAGCTTTTCTTCATTGTGGGAAGATTCCACAACCCTTTCCTTATACTCTTGCCACTAAAGCCAGAACCATGTGGCCAAAGCTGCCATGTTCTGTTGCTTGCTGGAGCTGGAACGTGGCCCCCTCAATCGGTTACATCCTCATCAGCTTTCTGGTTTTGATGGTTTCCTTCATTGCCTGGCCTTTACATCAATTCCTTTTCACAGGTAGGAAAGCTTAGTGGGTGGGGTCTTGTCTCGAGGTCACCGCTCCCTTTATTCTATTTAGCATCAGGCTTTTCTTTAAACCTTTTACCTCCTTGGGCACTGGACTTAGCTCCAGTGCACTCTCCAGTGCTCCTTTTCTCCTCAAACTGTACATTGTGTATTTCTCTTGTCCTATTTGCTCCCTTTCGTTACAGAAATGCCTAAGAGTCCTTACTAAAAACCACATGGCACGGTCAAGACTAAGCTGTCTGAAAATCTCTTCTTCAATTCAGCCTCTGGTAGATTATTTGGACAAGGGGAGAGAGTAGCCACATTCCTTGCCAAAAATATCACAAGAATGGTCTCTAGTTCACTACTAATATTCCTCCCCTCTGAAACCTCTTGATCAGGGCTGTAATAAACTACATTGCGCATAGCACCACTGTCTTCCATGCTTCCTGTTTGGGTGGCCCATTAAGCCCTGCTTCAAGTGTTCAGCTGCAACGCTAATCCAAAGTCCCAAAGTCCACATTCTGCCAATCAGCAGCAAGGTCAGGCCTATCAGCAACACCATGCTCTGGCTTCAGAGCTGCCACCACCCCTCCCTCCAGGAACACTATTCCTCCAACAAGGCCATACCTCCTCGTCCTTCTAATCCTACCAAAGAGCTCCACTCTCTAGTGACTAAGCCTTTAAATCTCTGAGCCTATGGGGAGCATTCTTATTCAAACCTCCCCAGAACCTATCGGAAACATCCCACAATTATCACGCTTCCTCTAAATAGATCGTTCATGCTATAACTCAAGGGGTCCACTTGGAACTCTGGCATATGCATTGGCATTCTGGTTTAACTACAAGAAGTGCTAAGATTAGCCCATCCCTGTTCACACCATTGCTCCTGCTTTTCACACCACCCTCTCCTTCACTGAAGGAGCCCAGTGGTGTAGTCATACTTAAGTGTGCCACAGACAAGAATCTTAAAGAATACAAACGTTGACACCTGGTGAGTAGTGGAGCAAGCCTATAAGCCTAGCCCTTGATAGGGCAGAGCAGGCAGCGAGAGAGTTAGTTCAAGATCATCCTCAGTCACTTGGAAATTTGGGGACCAGTTTGAGCTAGATGAAACTGCGTTATTTTTATTTTTAAACATCTTAATTGGCGAACACTGGGCAATGGGGTTAAGAACGTGGTTGGTGACCACAGTCTACTTGCTACCACAACAGCAATGACATATGGGCAATACTAAAATCTTCTGCAAGTGAATGAATATTATCTTACAATTGGCCACATCACAGGAAACCAAAACATCCTTCATTTAGAGGATTTGGTGTTTGCAATAGTGCTGTTATGTTATGCTCTGAAGGCACAGACGAGCACCTGGCCAGCAGGTGATGATCTGAACAAATAAATGCCAGAATGAAGGCATGACCATGGAGGTAAATGATGAGAATAAACATGGTGTTTGCCTTAGAACAGTAGCTTTTTGATGCAGAAGGAGCTCCTGGATCACCTTCTATCTCCCTTTGCTTCTCCAGGCAGCTTGAAATCCACTCTCCGGATGCTAAGCACACGGTGATCCTGAGGACAAAGGACTCCGCCACTGCCCAAGCCTGGTTCAGTGCCATCCATACCAACGTTAGTGACTTGCTGACACGAGTCATTGCCGACATCAGAGAACAGCTGGGGAAGACGGGCATTGCTGGCAGTCGTGAGATCAGACATCTTGGCTGGCTGGCAGAAAAGGTGAGGGGAACGTCTCCTGGGTCGATTGTCTCTAGGTTTTCGCATTGAAGCTACCTCATTCTGTAGGCTGGTGTTCTCCTTGGCAGTGAACTGACTCTCTCGTCCATCCCAGCAGACCTCATAACATGGCAGTATGTGCAAAATTCATCTTAATCAACATTTATTCTCTGGCATACTTTCAAATATGCAGCAAATTACATGTGGTCCCTAACTGCGCAATGAGCAAATTAATGAATAGTTTGATTTCTGTGGTAACTCAAGCTGATAATACAGCATCTATGGGGAAAGTAGAAGTGATTGCTCAGAAGGGGTTTGTGTGGATTTTAATGAACTTGCTCATTAATTAATAGATCCTCTAGGAATCATATGCTTACAAATGGCAGCAATGATAATAATGAGAGTTTATTGAGAAACTACTATGTGCTGATTCATTTCCACGAGATCTTTTACTTGTGCTTTTCAACAAGCAGGTTTTAAATGTCATTCTTAAAGAGCACCTACTTTGTATGGGCTGCCAGTCTAGGCAGGAGTGACAAAGTTTGTATTTTAAATGAATGCATGACAATATTGGAACAGTAAGCAGTTTTAAGATTAGCTATTAGAATATATTTCTCATATAAGATCTTGAGATTCACAATGGTATATATGCAAATTTATGTATCATACTTGCATTCCTATTTTACCAGTCTTCTTGATCTTCTAGACAATCTGCATTTCAGCTTTTACATGCATGTATGTGTAAGAATCTATACATATACTTGACAATTGGTACAAGATGAAAATCGAATCGAGGGTTGCAATGGCAGAAGCTTTAATTTATGCTGCAAATGTGTTTTATGAACCCTAGATTAGACTTTTTAGCAAATCAATTAAATAGTGTAGTGAGCAGGAACTCTGAAGCAAGAAAGCACCCATGAAGACTGTGTCACTGTTCGGCCTTCATATAAATGATGGATTTAGAAAACAGTAGCCCTTTGACATAAAACAATAATAGTGGTAATAATGATGATGATTGATGTGTGTCACGAAGGGCAGCTACCATGGAAAAGGTTTCACATAGAATGTTAACACTGTCTCTCCATGTGATGTGTTGGGAAGAGGAAGGATTGAAGGATTGAGCCTTGGCCATAGTTCTTTTTATTTTAAATTGATTTTATTGAAATCTACATTTTTCTCTGCTTCCCTCCCTGCCTATCCTCTCCCCTTCAGCCCTCTCCCATGGTCCCCATGCTCCCAATTTACTCAGGAGATCTTGTCCTCTTTCTACTTCCCATGTAGATTAGATCCATGTATGTCTCTCTTAGGGTCCTCATTGTTGTCTAGGTTCTCTGGGATTGTGAATTGTAGGCTGATTTTCTTTGCTTTATGTTTAAAAACCACTTATGAGTGAGTACATATCATAATTGTCTTTCTGGGTCTGGGTTACCTCACTCAGTATGATGTTTGCTAGATTCATCCATTTGCCTGCAAATTTCAAGATGTCATTATTTTTTTCTGCTGTGTAGTGCTCCATTGTGTAAATGTACCATATTTTCCTTATCCATTCTTTGGTTGAGGGACATTTAGGTTGTTTCTAGGTTCTGGCTATGACAAACAATGCTGCTATAAACATAGTTGAGCACATGTCCTTGTGTCACGATTGAGCATCCTTTGGATATATACCTAAAAGTGGTATTGCTAGGTCTTGAGGAGGGTTGTTTCCTAATTTTCTGAGAAATCTCCATATTGTTATCCAAAGGGGCTATACAAGCTTGCATTCCCACCAGCAATGCAGGAGTGTTCCCTTTACCCCACAACCTCTCCAGCATAAGTTGTCATCGGTGTTTTTGATCTTGTTGGTCATTGTTCTTACATCTGTTTGCTGTCCCTTGAACCTACAGTCATGCTAGTGTTTCCGGGCTCTGAGACAGTCTGACCTTCCCCTGACTCCCCTTCTGATAGATGCTAAATGGGAGTAGAGATGTTGCAATAGCAGCTTTCCTGCCCATGAGTCCTGTCATCGGAGAAGGCCCAGTCAGGTGGCTCTGGGTAATAACGTCTGAACGGATCATTCAGCTCTTCTCCACCATTGTTCTTTGTGTGTACCTGTGCATGCGTGGGCCTGCACTGCAAAGTTCAATGAACAGTGGGTTGTTTGGTTTGGTGCTGTCCCATTTCTCGTAGATGTCAGAGAATGAAAGGTCAGTTCGGGTATTAAGAGCTTCCATATCATAAGACCTGCGAACCTCGGGAAGCCTTCCACAAGCTTGCTGGCTCAGATGGTGACCAGCTGTGTGAGTGTGACTGGGTAGTCATAGAGGAAATCTGCGGTGATGGACCATTTCTGCATACTGATTTCTGTGGTCTTGATATAAATGTATGCATCTTCAGTCAGTATTCTTAAGGAAAACAGCACAAGAAATCTAGACAGTTGGCATTTGTAACGTCCCGGTTGCTAGCACTTGCCATCATTTACTTTCTTAGGTGTGTTTCTCTTGGGGGAGGCCTGTTAGGTAAGAGTTTTCAAGTGACAGATGCTCAACTTGGCTTGAGCATAGGGAGTGTCGTGCAGCCTGTGTCCCAGGACAAGCTTCAAGTGTGCCCAGGATTCTCTTAATGACATCAGTCACACCTTTCCATCTCTGTGTTCCTGTCTCCTTACTTGATTTATTCTCAAAGGACTCACCTCTGCTTGACCTCAAAATTCCAGGCCCATGTCCTTACTCTTAGCTGTCTCTAAGTTGAAGCCTCTGTGCCCCATCCTTTCCAATAGAAATCTTAAAACCAAATCTAATTGGATTGTCTTGAATCGTATTTTGAGCACCAATTGCTCTGAGCTCGGGATGAACCAAATTATATCCATTGAGAAATAAAGAAGGGTTGTTTTTTTTTTTTTTGGTGGTGGGAAGGTCCATTTGAGAGTCTTTCTGTATAGGCCATTGTAGCTACAAATATTTTCCAATCCACTGGTCCCCCTGGACGAGTTTCATCCCATCCTCCAGGTCCCACTCACGAGCTCCTGCAGCTGTTTGTGAAATAACCATTCTGAAGCCTAATGTTAATTACATACTTATTGGCCTATTAGCTCAAGATTCTTATTAACTAACGCTTACATCTTAACTTAACCCATTTCTATTGTTTTATATTTTACCATGAAACTCCTGGTTTGTTACCTCTTGCTTCTTTGGCAGCTACATAGCATCCACCTGACTCCACCTTCTTTCCCCCTGCATTCAGTTTAATTTTCCCACCTACCTATATTCTGCCCTCCCATAGGTCAAAGCAGCTTCTTTATTAAGCAATGGTAATAGAACATATTCACAGCATACAGAGGGGAATGCCACATCAGGCCATACTGATGTAGAACTTGCGATCATCCTGTCTCAGTCTCCTAAGTGCTGATATGACAGATGTGTGCCCCCAGAAGGGTACTGACTTTTCTTTGAGGAGCATGTCATTGTGATTGCTCTGGTTTTTTGAGGCTGTGTCTCATACAGATAAATCTGGTGATGAGCTTGTCATGTAGCCAAAAATTGCCCAAACTTCTCATCCTCTGGGATGTGGTGCTGGGTATCAAATCCAGTGTTTTATATGTGGCAGGCAAGCACTCTACTAAGATCCAACCACCAAAGGGGCATTTATTCTTTTTAATGAAAGAAATTGTAATAATGAAGCATGTGTTGATACAGAAGTGATGGAACTAGCAGATTCCCTTTATAAAAAGACAAGAGAAGGAGCCTATTGTGATGGATCATGCCTTCATTTGGTTAAGGTCCTGAATTAACATGAGTGGTCCTAGGAGAGGAAATGGAAGACACCTTCAGTGTCCTGGCAGAGAGGGATAGGGATTCAAGTTAGTGCCTAGAAGGATTTAAAGCAGGGGTAGTTAATGCAGTGTAGCCAAGACATGGGAAACACATAAAGAAGTGCCCCAGAATAGGCAGTGAGATGCTGCACTATCCTTTAACCTGAAAGACCACGGGTATGAGCAGGACCTGAATCTATCAAGCATTACAGCTGTAGGAAAAGGCTGGCTACTCCCAAGCATAGTCTTTAGTAGAGAAAGCCAGTTCGTGACAACTCCTGGTTACTGATCTTGTGCAGTTATTTCCCAGAAGTTGAGGCTGCCTGGAAGCAAGAAGTAAGGGATAACCACTGATGTGGTCTGAGCTGTGAGGGGCCATCCCAGGGCTCAGGGAAGGATGGATGTAAAGAGGCACGAGCTGGATCTGGCATGTATGTGGGTTCCAGCCAGCACATGCACCTTCCAAACACTGAGATGAAGCTCTACCATCCCTTCAAGCATGATCTGTATTTAAAATCATTACTGCTCAGTTAATTGAAAAGTGCCATTGTATCTGTCCTTGTGACACTGGCTATGTTTCCAGAGGTTCCACTATTTTCACTTAAAAGCTGAGTGATGTCTTTGGCTTACCCCAAATCATTAATAGGCCATTATTGGGTGTTCCCGTGGAGCCATAATAAGAGCATATAAAAAGCTCTTTCTGTTTGGGGAATGCCATTATTCTTACAATATAATTTTAAATAATCATTGCAGATGTCTACTTGAGTGTGTGCTTCAGTGTATTATAAGAGCAATAATGACTTATCATGGACAATTATTATAAACAAGAATATCCTTTATTGCTTTTAACTCCAAATTTCTCAAAAAAAAAATTACCATACATCAAGTCCAAGGGAACAAATCCAAACAAAGCTCTTTTTTTGGAATTGATGTTTAATACCAAATTCTAGTGTAGATTCATATGGATGGCTTTTAGCCAAATACAATGAATGGCAAATCCTTAATACTGTGCCTTCCTTATCACAAATATCAGAGAATTTGCTTGGTATTTGTAAAGATATAAAATGGGATCCTATATATATCCAGCTGCAATTTACCATAAATTGATGTTTTTTGTCTTTCTCTATACTGTTAAGCTTTGGTTTAGGGATGAATAATAGCAGCTCCGTGACAAGGTTATACAAATCACATTTAATTTCAAGGTTTTACAAGCGAGGCGTATGTGAACTAACATAATGTGAAGCAACATCAATTTCCTTTGTAAAATCCTGCTCAGTGCAAATCCTAAGACCTCCTTGACTCTACACGGGAGAAAACCGAATGCTGACACTCGTCTCCTCTTGAGACAGTCGAGAGAGTGGAAGGATGGCTCTTGAGAAACTCTGAGATCTTCAGTGACGAGAGAGAATTCACTGCACTGCTGGAGAGAATAGGAAGAGTGGGGGCGTGAAATAGTTTAGCTATTTCATTGTGAGAATGACAGAGGACAGGACAAAGGTTGTTCGGCAGATAGATAGCATATATATAACGGAACATGTGTGTGTGTGTGTGTGTGTGTGTGTGTGTGTGTGTGTGTGTGTACATGTGGCAGAAGGGTACGTGTGCCTATGATTGCTGGTAGAAGCCAGAGAAGGACATCTGGTAACCTGCTCTGTCTCTCTCTCCCTTGACATAGGGTCTCCTATTGACCTGGAGTAGCCACTAAGCCCTGGTGATCACCTTGTTTTGGCCCTCACAGTTCTAGGAGATACTGGGGGTGCACTCAACTGCATCCAGCCTTTTATGCGGGTGCCGGGTTCCCACTCATGTTCTCATACTGGCACAGCAAACATTCTTACCCACTGAGCCATCTCCTCAGTTCCTAGTGGAAGATGTTGAAAGCTACATCATGACTTAAATCTGATTTGGGGAACAGTAGGAAGCATTCACATGGCAAAACAGAGAGGAAGGAACTCGGGGCTGACCTAACCCAACTTCATTTTCCTAAGGAAGAAAAAGATTGCAATCCCTGGGATAGAAGGTATTTTTATCTAAAGTCACCCTCAAAATGAAGATACAGAAATCATGAAGCAATAGGTCAAGACAGGGGTGAAATCGTTCTCTGATTGGCCTTTGAAAGAAGTCCTTGCCATTCATCTAGTACAGTCATTTTTCTTCTATCCTTAGGCCCCAGTACTTTTTCTTGGACATTGTATTGTCAAGACCTCTACAAATCTTGACCATCTTCTTTGGCTCTTTGCTGTGTGAGTCCTGTGTCATCCCTGTACTGTGTTTTTCTATGAGCACCAAACCCCATGGACAAGTCGCCCAAGTCAGAGTAAAGCCTTTTCATTTGCCTCCTATATATGGTCTCAGAAGACTAATAAATACCAAGTCTTATCCTTAACGTATAATATGAAACCCACCTCACCCTTAATTTCTAAAAAAAAAAAAAAAAAAAAAAAAAAACTTTCAAAATGATATTTTCAATTATTTGTACATGGAAGTGTTTTCAGGTATTACATTAGAAAGATAAGCTATGTTTTCACTTTCTGGGTATATAGAGAAACAATAATAAATGGAGTTAATGGAACCTTTGAAGTCTGTTGTGTACCCTTTGCTTTGGGGATTTTAATTGCCTTGGAATCTTAATTGCGGGTGATTCTATGTTAGATTAAAAATGCAAAACTGCAACATAGTTTTTGTTGATTGCAAAACTGCAAATCAACACCCGTTTTTGATTTCGAGATGCAAGTAGGTTCTCAGCTTTGCTTATGCTCCTCTCAGATTCTTTCCAATGCAGCTTCACTGGAGCTGGACCTCCCCGTGCTGTTACTAGCACAGAGGACATTCATTATTCATACTATGTGACTGCTCTCTTTCAGGCGATGCGTTTTAATAACATAAGTCCCATGAGGTAATCCTTGAGAAGTTGTGAAACCTTTCTGAGATCACTCTTCAAAACACACACACACACACACACACACACACACTAAGCTTCTCTTTCTAGAACTTTCCATTAGACTGGGCTAGTAAAGGGGCCCAGGAAGCGCCTGTCCTTGGGAGTAAGGCTTCCCTAAACCTACAGTCACCGCAGCAGCACCCACCAGGACACCTTCAAAACTAAGAGACATGTAATAACAACTTGGATTCTCTACAAGCATAAAGGCAAGGGAAGAACAATGCTTATAAAACCATCTATCCCCTTGCCTCCTCCGTCCATTATCATCTTGTTCTCATCTGTTTACTGTTATCCACTGTGATTGTGTCATGGCCCGCAGTTCACTTACTGCAGATGGCAGTCTATGACGCTAGAAGAAAAAATCGAAGAGAGATTCTTCTCTTCATACACCCCCAACAATGCCAGCTAATTAGACTTGTCTGCTTAAGCCTTTCCTTAGGCTTCCCGCACGATAATACTGCTTCCTTTCTAACTTTATGCTACTGAAGTGTAAAGAACAGTCTTAGAGAGACGGGAATCATCTTTGATGGGACACGCTGAGAGAAAACAATGTTTCTAGACACACAGATTGTATATTGGAATGACTAGGGAGTTACAGTTGCTTTAGCACCTTAGGGATGAACAGCTTCAGGAAGTACCATGAAGTAAGGCTCCGCAGTCCACAGATCATCATGTAGATGGCAGATGTGTCTCCTGAATAGTAGTGACTCATCACTTTTCTCTCCCCATGGTCTGGGTGTGATATGTCAACAGATTTCAGTCATTCCCACAAGGACAAGAAAACACATAGGTGAGTTTCCTCTTTGTCTATAAGTATTAAATCTGTATGACATTTCCCAAGAATGGACAATATAAGAGGCGGCCTGTCCAGCAAAGATGGACTGTAGGGTAAAAGGCTGGAAAGTGGTAACACAAAAGACTAGAACAGTGATAACTAGGAAACGGAAATTTGAACCAAATATTGATGAAATTATAAAAATAAAAAAACAGCCTCTGAGCATGTTGACATTGGTGCCATTCAGGGCACTGTTAGTGGGCAGCCAGAAAGTGGTTAAGATAAACTTAGAGCCACAGGTAAGGCAGTAGCAGTAGTCACAGGAAGTAATGACAGTGAAAGGTTCCTATGGAAGGAGCCTATAGATCTATTTCACATCCTTTAAAGTATAAAGGAATGGGCACTGTACGGCACCACCGTAATCCTAACACTCGAAGACAGGCAGAAAGAGTGTGGTCAGACAGGCCAACACCATGGGATGTCAATTCAAAAGAATTGTCTGTATTATATTAAATATATTTTAAAAAGAGGTTAAAAAGGATATGATGTTGTTACCTGATGCAATCTTAGAAAGGGTAAGACAGTCTTCCAAGACAGCAGAAAATAGGTTTCTCTGTCTCAAAAGTAACAGGAGGCAAAGAAGGCAGGAAGTCTTGCTCACAATGCTGCAGATGAAGATGCTGTGTGTACAAAGTAACGATACATCTAATTCCTGACCTTTCCACCGTTTAAATAATACACTGTTAAATGAATGCCGATGAAATAAACTAATATTCACATTTACCTATGGGCTTATGAATACGAAGAAGACAATGTATAAGATATTGATGCAAATTGCTGAAGGTCATGGAATCACCCTTATTTTTCAAACTAATCGTTACATCACATGCTGTAATTTTAGCTTTTCATAGTCAGTTTGACTGCCCGGCCTTCATATGTAATGGCAGAACCACCTCCCTCTCCCTCAATCTCACTATCCCCACTATCTACCTATCTCTGTGTTCATCCATCTGTCTGCCTCTGTGTCTTTTTCTATGTAACTAAAGGTAGAGGTCCTGAGGTGTATGTGTGTGTTGGTCTCTGTTCTGTTGTCTTACCTAATTTGTGTCCTTATTAGTTTTCCGTTTCGGCAGTAGTGATTTATCCACAATATCCTCACCAGATAGCTCCAGACAACCATTCCACCATCACGTTTTCTAGCTGCCTTGCCCAGATAGATTAAAAGAATCTCAAGTGTAAACGTGAATCAGCCCTGGCCGGCGTCAGGCAAGCTCCTTGGTATTCAAGTTCTCAACCGTGTAATTAATGGAGCGATATTTCTGGAGTCTCTAAATAAATCAGCTTACCATCTGCCTGAAAATCACCTGAGTCAGAATTTCCCACCACTTCTGACAGGGAAAAAAAAAATGGTTTCTGACCTGAGGGAACGCCCATCCAATGAAGCTGTAGAAGTAGAAGCACTGTGCAGGCTACCGCCCCCTTGCCTCATCCCTAAATCAAGAAGGCTGGTTATGCTGGGAACCAGACTGGTAATGCAATTAAGTACTAATAGGCCTGTTGTGTTGCTTTAAAAAGCAGTCTTCAAGTTCCTGAATGAATTACGTTTGAGATGGAACAAGACTGGGGAAAGCCTGTTAGCAGCTCGGGCATCTCCCTTCTTTGCAGTTTAAGTTGAATGAGCCGGTATGGATTTAAGTCACAGCCCCCACCCCCAACACACCACACACACACACACACACACACACACACACTCCCATTCTCTCGCATAAGACATCCGAGATTTAAATTGGGATGAGTGGGTGAGTGCCAGAGGCAGCCAGAATGAACACATGAACATATGTTGCTTTTCCTCATGACTTCACAGGGCATGGTTGAGAATGGTGAGTCATTCTCAATCACCAAGGCAGAGACATCCCAGATGTCCATGTGACGGTGGTGGGCTTGTGGGTATTTCACCCCTTGTAGGGTGACTCATAAATCTTACTGTGTGCCTGACCAAATTCCTTCAGAGAACGTGGTAGAACTCAAGATAGAAGACTCTCTGGTCCTGTTTGTATAACTATTCTCTGGACAATATCTATCTCATAAATAATGGATACTCTGTTAGCTTTGGTCATCTGATATTAGACATTACAGAGTAGCCATCATTCATGAGATAGATAAAGTCCAGAGAAACCCAACTTGAGTACAAAAAAGACAATTTTCTAAGAGTTTTTTTTCAGTGTTTGATTTTTCTGAGCTCTTCCTTTCCCCCATCCCACTCTAGTGAGGGAGGGATTCCCTCCTCAGAACAGAGTGAAAAGACTGAACAGGCAATATTCCTCTCTGAACAGATGGACAGCTGTTAGCCACATATCGTCATGGCCTGGCCATGAAGGACATCACACAGGATACAGGGTCACCTTTGGGATGCAGTAGGGAGCTGAGATCATCAACAGAGATGTGTAAAGCAGGCTCAGAAGGATCGAGAGAGACGGTGCCCTGTGATTCCATAGGAGGCTATAACCCAAATGTCATGCAGGCAAAATCCTTTAAAGGATCAAGTGGTCCTCAATCTGTTCCAGCTAACATGAGCAGAATGAATTGGGAAACTTTCCCCCACTGGATATAGGATGTATCAAAGGAATGCAGAACTCACCACTATGCACCAAGGATCATGAGAGGTGTTGAAGCAACACGTGACATTTTATCTTACAGTAGTCATGGGGCTTTGTGTTCATTGATTGTTTAGACTCTTTCATCACAGTGTCTGAACTGTTGAGTCTCAGGGAGGGATTTGCTGAAGGGAGGTCTTAGAAGTAAACCCTGATGGAGTGAGTCAAATAGGAAAGGAGGGAGGAAGCTGAACAAGGACATGATAGCAGCTAAAAATCAAACCAGCCTAAGCCTCCCAGCTCTGGGTACCACTTCTACACCCAGAGGTCTTCCACCATAAGCCAAGTGATGCTTACTCCTTATGTGAGCCAGGCATTGGCTCTATGATAACCTGGAGGTGGAACAAGGACTTATCTGCCACCTAAGGTGGGTATTGCAGAGAAGGAAAGAATGTGTCGAGCACCCTACATCAGGTGGGGCTTTCCGATAAAGGCATTTTTGTGAGAGAGCAACAATGTCTACTAGGATCACTCCCTCAAGGACAGAAATCTATCAGCTGTCTCTGAGGTCTTTAAATGAGGGACAGGTCTCCAGCCCCAAGGGGTCCAGCATCCTCTTTTGGATTCTGAGGAACCCTGATTAAAGCTTTTTATGTTGCCAGGCCAAAAAATAAAAAATGAGGGACAGGTGAAGACAGTGGATAATTCTGGGACATACTAGAAGCTTACAGCCACCCTCTTAGGAGCTTAGATTTGCTTCTACCTGTCTTCAAATCATAGCAGCTCACCCCAGCACTTACTCTTCCTCCATTTCCGTTTTGAAACTCCCTCAAGTTGCTCTTCCCGGGCTCTGGGGGCTGAATCAGTCTCCTGGGTTATCAGGTAAGCAAACTTGACATTCTTTACCCTGACTTTTTCTTAGAATCGGGAATAGAAATACAAGCACAGCTCGAGTTTTAGAATCCATCCCAAATTAAGATGCAGGTGAGGAGCTGAGGTGCAGCCAGCCTGTCAAAATAACTTTGCTCGCGTCAATATCATCGCAATTCACGGACAGGCACTATCTGCCGAAGCATTTTTGCTGTGCAGACTGTAACCTTGCAAAGACAATAAGCATAAGCAGTGGCTGCAGCACCAAGGCAGTGAATGAAATAAAATACAGTTTATATTCTGTCTTCAAAATGGCCTTCCAAAATTTGGTGGCTGGAGTTGGAGTTCTATGTTCTTTTATCTTCCTAGGTTCTCCTATAGCTCTGGCTGACCTCCAATTAGGGATGTAGCATAGGAAAACCTTGAACTTCTGATCCTCCTGCTTCCACCAGCCCGGTGCTGGGATTATAGGCAGGCACTACCAAGCTCAGTTTATGTGGTTCCAAGAATGGAACCCAGGGTTTCCTGTGCAGTAGGCAAACACTTTGCAAACTATGTCTCTGTCTCTCATTTCTATGTTCTACGTAATCCCCCTTTCATGGAGAAGTACTCAGCTCCTGAACTTTGTCACTTCAGGACTGCCTTACATGAAATGTCAAGTTTCTCCATTTTGAATGAGATATAGGTGTGCTGATCTTTGAATGCCTGATCTTCATTCTGTATGAACGCATCATTCTTTTAAATTATAAAAGCTTTAGATCGGGAATCCAGGAACGAGACTCTGCTTGCCAATTGCCATTGCCCCAGAAAGTATGACTCAGTGTGTACCTTGTTTATTCCATGGTCTCTGGTACCATTACTCCTTCTAGATCTGCAGAGTTAAAAGAAAAATATAACAGACACAAAAATAACAGAATATGACTTGGTGATTTATAGAACTTAATCATAGTCCTGAAACTAGTTAGCAATAATCGTGAGCCCAAAACTCACTCTCTCTGACCTCCTCACCAGGTGTAATTGGTTACCTTGTTTTTATTTCACCATACATGCAAAGCACCATCATGTCTATTCAGAATAATGCAAATGCATGATCCTGTCCTTGCTCTTCTGCCACTGAAGACTGTAAGGGAAATCTAAGGGGGTACCTGAAACCTTGGTGAGAACCGAGGTAGGCAAAGATGAGGATCCCTACCTCCCAAGAGGGAATAGTCAAAAGTAGCCCTTCCCTCTGCACTTCCTGGAGGAAAGCATCTACAGGTGTGGAGTAGCCTGCACAAATGCAGGGATTTCCAGGGGTTCCTGTACAAATCCCACTCCGAACATTTTCTTTGTATGTGTGTGCTCCTTTCTATTAAGATGCACAGCCCAGGACATGATGGACTTATCTGCTGCATTAAATACATTGCACGCTATGTGGAAGCCCTGTGCCAGACAATATATAAAGAGTATTTTACTCTCAGAAGAGTGAATGGGGGGGGGGGTAGGAGGAAGGTGGAGAAGCCGGAGGATGGGAGGGAGTGGGAACTGGGACTGGTAAGTAAGATGAGAAAAGATTGCTTTAAATAAATAAATAAATTCAAATAATTAAAAAAGTATTTCACTTAAGTACATAACTTCTCTTTTGAAGATGGCATCAATCAATCAATCAATCAGACTACCCCTCCAGTGTTCTAACCTCTACCAGGGGCTCAGCATCCACAGAGCTCCCATCGCCAGCACTGCCACTGGACTTGTGCCTATTTTAAGAAAAGAAACCTAGTGTCCACACATGGAGTGTGTGGCTATACTTCCTAGAGAGATCTCACAGAACAGCCATGCTGAGGACTGAAGCTGGTCCGTCAGCAAGGCTTCCTCCAGAGCTGATGTCATAACCCAGACTTTCAGAACCAGTATTGGGCAGAATTGCCAGTTCCTGCGTGTCATCTTCATTCCCAATCCATTTAAGAAGAAACAAAGCATATGTCCAGCGATAGACGTGTCAAAATGAAGCTCAAATGAGTGATGATAGTCCAGGAACCAGAGATTTAGGTCATCCCGAATTTCATGTCCCAACGTGGAAGCAGTTTCATGAAGCTTTTTTTATAGTAACAGAACAAAGAAAGCCATAGAACACGGTTCTTTTCAGGTACATTAGTAGGAACATCAGAGTTGGTTACCACGAAGGGGGACCTCTGTCCCAGCCTCAGGGACCATCTGACCATCTTCGTCAGCCTTTTGGTTGGTGGAAGCTAGCGATCTGCTAAGTTAGTACATTTCCAGGTTTCCCTTGATAGTCACAGAGATGTGAGATCAGGCATAGAGGAGGGAAAGTGATGATCCGGGAGCTAAAGATAGCCCAATATAAGGGATAATTACGTGTGGATCTGCACACCCCAACCTCTCTCGTTCGTTCAGCAGCCTTGCAGAAGGTTTGGAGAAAGGGCGCAGTTTCTTTGGGGAACCTTGTGTTCACATTCAAGGACGGTTTTCTGAAAGCTTCATGTGGACCTTGCTATTATTTGGAGAGAGCGAGGTCGGGAATGCAGAAACCAGCTCCTGCCATCTGATCCTTCACAGGATGCTTTCGACGTGCCACAAGCACAGATGCTTTATTGTGTATAATAACCGGGTTGAAAGGTCATTTTCATGCTATCCCTGCCACCTAGAGAGGCTTTCTCCACCTTTTACACAGGGTATAAATTCTCTAAAACCAAACTGGAACCATACAAGACTCTTTTTTTTTTTTTAAATTTATCTCTCATCGTTTAAGGGGTGGACATCCTTTTGCTTGAGAGCCATATCAGTGTTTTGAAATGAAAATATACAGTTGGGATTTACTTATTAATATGCTAAATGTCATGTGTCACTTTTACTTCATCCATTAGTTAAATAAGTATTTAGCACATGTAACATACCACATGAGTGCAAGTACTGAGGCCACGTCGTAGGGTTTCCATTGCTGTGAAGAGACATCATGACAACTGCAACTTTTATAAAGGAAAACATTTCGTTGGGGTCACTTACAGTTTTGGAGGTTTAGTCCATCATGACAAGACATGATGGAAGACATGTAGACATGGTGCTGGAGAAGGAGCTGATTTAGAATAAGCTGCATTTTAATGCAAAGGTGACAGGAAGTGAACTGTCTCACTCATGTATGTGGTTTGAGCATACATGAGTCCTCAAAGCCCACCTCCACAGTGACACACTTCCTCCAACAAGTTCACACCTCCTAATAGTGCCACTCCCTGTGGAGCGTATAGGGAGTCAATCACATTCAAACCAACACAGACCATAATAGCTACTAGAATAGACAAGATCTTTACTACTCTGGAGCATCCACTATGGCAGAGGAGATGGATGATATGTAAAAGAACTAATAATTTAGTGAGGAGTGTTATAAAGAACATAGGGGTATGAATGCAGGAAAAAGAAACTTTTTTTTCAGCCATTGTTTATAATGGTCAAGGTCAAGAGTTGGAAATACAAAAATGTTCCCCGAGGACCCACAAACAGAGAAGAGATACAAACATTTCAAATTAAGCATTTCAAATACAGAATACTTCATGTGGTAATACACCTCTATGCTAAATCTATAGGGGTCAAAGGAAGAAACTAGCTTCCTTCATATGGGAGATTAAGAAAGGTCAGTAAGTTGAATATTAAAGAGAGATAGAAGGACTCGGGATAGCAAGTCTAGCATTTGCAGAAGCTTAAAGAAATGCATGGCCTCATTTAAAGAATAACCATTAATCTTGCGTGACTTGGACACTGGAAAAAGTGTGTGTGTGTGTGTGTGTGTGTGTGTGTGTGTGTGTGTGTGTGTGTTCAGGTGACAGACTGCTTTTATTAGCAACCTCTTTAGGCAGTTGCACCTTCATTCCTATGCTGCCGAATTGCACTTTCAGAATTCTTTGGATGGCTTCAAAGACGATCTATTACAGAGTATAAACACCTGCTTTAGAGTCAGATGGCATTCGCTTGGTCCAAATGTATATTTTCTTTCTTTCATTCTGCCTGTTCCACTTTAGTTTATAGATCCAGTCTCCCAGAGCTAGGAACCTAGAAGTCAATTGTGAAAAAGAGAATGAGACTTGGCATATTGCTGAATCAACCAAGGATGACCAACAAGCTATGTCAGCCAAAAGGTATAGAAAGCTGAATGCTATAATATCGATACTATTTTTGGAGTGCCAACATGTTCATAAGGTGTTCGACAGTAATTCTCTATTTCCCCAACATATATAAAACTTTAAGATCAAGGTTATTTTTACTTTAAGAAGTTCTTTGCTTTTTATGAAATACAGTCTAAGACTTTATCAATGGTGTTAAAAATAGATTTGGACACAAACACTCCAATCTTGCATCTCATAAAATTGTTCTTAGTGTTGTAACTCTTAAGGACTACAGAAGCTTAGGAGCACAAGAAATATTTTCTTGATGTCTAATGGAGTGATTTAGTCTTCATCAGATATTGTAAATGCCTAAAATTCTGCACTGCTTCTGCAGTGCTCACTGAGTGGGTGAGCATAGACCTCTGTTTAAGGTGACTGGCTGCCCAGCTCTTCAGGAGCCCGCTCCTTTCCAGGACAGACACAGACTCTGCCACCCATGGACGTCTCTCCTGGCTGTCACAGTAAAAAGGGTTTATTGGGATTCTATCCTTATGTGTGTGACCATTGGGAACAAAATTTGCTCTTTGAATTGGGTCAACCAGAAATTTGATTGTCTAGACCTTTTATTTTTAAAGGGATCTTACAAAAATACAATCATGCCAGATCCTGGGACTCCACACGTGGTGTTTTCTTTGTTCATTTTTTCATTCAAATCTAAACTGATTCTAAATAGAGATTAACCAAAGCTTTTAAAGAAGGAAGGGAAAAAAAGCATGTTATAAATATAGTGCTGGCTCAGGTCAGTCATTGTCTCTAAAGTCACCAATTACTGAGAGCATACAACTTGCCATGTCACTCAAAAGGGGATATGGACAGTCCTAACCCGAATGTGCCAGTGAGTGTCTGCTTTGAACCATGACCAGCCTGGAATGTGTGAAATCTTCTACCCTGGATATTCTGCTCCTGTTAGGGTCTGTGGTCCAAAAAGAAAGGAAGAAAGAAAGAAAGAAAGAAAGAAAGAAAGAAAGAAAGAGGGAGGGAGGAGGGAAGGATGCAGGAAAGGAGGGAGGGAGAAGGGAAGGATGCAGGAAGGGAGGGAGGGAGGGAGGGAGGGAGGGAAGGAGAGGAAGGGAGGAAGAAAAAGAACTGTGCAAACAATGTGTTCAAAATGGTGAATCGGAGACTCCAGGCTGGACAGAACTGTTTTTAAAGGATGGTTCGTTATTGCATCCCATTAATGAAGAAACGAAAGGAAATAAGTGAAAGCAGAGGGAATAATGAATTAAGAAAAAGAAACACATGCCGTAACCATTATGTATGCCCGCATTGACACTTTAATGTTACTCGGCTTCTGCTATTTGGATGATAAAAATAACACTTGGAGTTAAGCAGACCTACTTTAAACTTTCAGCCTGGCCTTGTGGCTGCTCACTTGGATGCCAACGGAGCCATATTTCATTACTGGAAACATGATAATGGCATGTAGATATAATCAGTTTTCTCCTTTTCTCATATTTTGAGGATAAGTTCAGTTAATTCTTCATATGAATAGAAAGGCAAGTTGATAACTGGGTGTCCTGCAAATAGATTCTTTTCCTCCCTGAATTTTGAGGTGATCCCATCTTCCCTACCTTCTCCAGTGACTACTTAAGGCAAGATGTACTCTGTGTACCCAAGAGCCAAAGCCAAGCTGCCGACCTTTGCATTTGTGCATCTTCGGCTGAGATGCTGGCCGGAGTACACACAAATTGTTGGATCCATCATTAGCCCAGACACTAATGTGCAGCTAATGAGTTGTATAGCGTACACATCAAGCACATGCTAATACCCGATGCCCAATGAGGTGGAGGTGGGGAGGAGCCACTACTACACAGGCAGCAATTAGAAAAGCTGTGTTGTGCAATAGGTGTCGTGGTTTATGGGGGAATAATCAGTAATCTAGAGATGAGAGGATGCTTTCATGTTTCTTCTCTTAAAACATATTCGCTCCGCATCAGAGAGTGCTTTATGAACTGTGAAATGAGGAGAAGAGCTGCAATGTTTGAAAAGCCAGGTAAAGGGCTTTATTCCCAAAAGTAAACTGATATCTAGCCCTGCTGTTCAGTAGATTTAAGACCTCCAGGCATGGCCACGTGGCACTGACCACAAGTACATTGGTGACATTTCAAGGCACCATGCCAGCCAGACCCAGGGCACCAAAGGACATGCTCCTCTGGCCTTTGCAACCATTTCCCAGTGGGAAGCTGTACACACATTTTCTTTCCAGTGCATCCGGGGAGACAACACAATATGCCAGAGAACGGTTGCATTCAATTTGTGAATGTATCCAGAGAGCCTCTTCCCGTCTCCTAGTTCAAGGCAAGCTGGTTCAAGTGATTGTTGAGTTATGGGAGTAGCTCAGTTAATAAGTGCTTTCTTAGCACCATGAAGATCACCCTAAGTTAACATAGAGGGTCCACAACAAGACTAGAATACAAGTCTTTCCAAGAGGAGCACTGCCATCTCAATATTGCTACGAAGACAGGTGGCTGTTTGCCTTGGACAAAATTGTTCCAGCCACCTCCTGTGAGAGGTTGAGAGTCTAACAGTAATGAGTGATTGTGCACTAGTATTTGTGCACTCTGGTTGTATGAGGCGGGGGAAGAGCACCTGTTGTCCTACCATGAGTAAAAGACCAATTTTCGATCCTGTTCTTTCAAGCCTTGGCGTCTTAGGGAAAGAAAACACAGTTTCTCTGAGCTCTTAGAAACAAATGGCCATAATAATGCATGCAAAAGCACTGGAGGTACTTCAGAGCCCCACAAAAGCTATTGTTATTCCTTTATTTTCAAAGATGCTGCTTTCCCAACTGTTTCCTCAGTTTAAAATGGAATCTATGTGTGAAAAAGATTGTGTTGGGAATCAATAACCATGGGAGATAATGCTACATTTTGCCATTTGGGGAACATTAAGGCTTTAAGACATCCTGATAGAACAAACCCATTTCAATGTGTTTAGCATAGTGATGTCTGAGTCCTTCCCACCATTATAACTCCCCATCTTTACCACCGTGGAGACAGCAGGTTTTTTTTTTAAAAAAAATGGCATCTAGTTATTCTTCAGAAATGTCTTAAGGTGTTGCACCTACTCATACTTTGTCACCGAGGGAACAGCCACTGCTCTGTGCCATTGCAGTACTTGGTTGGTATAAGGTGGTGGGGTTCTCAAGAGTGTCATGTAGTACTCTCACAATGGTCCCTGGAGAGTGATGGCATGGGGCAGAAATGTGGACATTAGGCTCTAACCAAAATCTGCTGAGACAGAATAACTCAGTGGCTGGAGCCTGGGAATCTGTTCCCAGGAGAATCAGATATAAAATGATATATGCTATGGTAAAGAAAAGTTCAGACAATAGAATTACTCCTCTGTTTGTTTCTTCTATAAAATAATTGGCTCCATTATGATATTTTCATACATTGTATCTTGTATTTTTTTTTGCATTTATCATCATTCCATTGCTTTCTCTTGTTCCACTTCCCTTCTCCTGATGACTCCCTTCCTTTCCCCAAATAGCCCTTTTCTACTTTTATGTCCTTTTTATGGACTTTTTAAAGTCTATATTTCTGTATATGAGAGAAAACATGTGAAATTTGTCTTTCTGAGTTTGATTTATTTTACTTAATTCTTCATTTTTTAAATTAATCGATATATGTATTGAGATGGGGTCTCTCTAAATAGCCCTGGTTGTCATGAAACTCACTGTGCAGACTAGGCTGGCTGTAGGTATGTATCACTTCACCCAACTTTACTTTTGTGTTAAAACAAATATCTTTAGAGGGATTCTAATATCATCTCTGTACTTTTATTATTTATTGTAAGTTGGACTAGGCAGTTTATGCTGCTATAACAAAACACCACAGATTGTGAGGCTTAACATACTTGTCTTCTTACTGTTCTAGAGGCTGACAGTCTGAGATTAAAGTATCTACCAGCTTGGTTTCTTCTTGGATTACACATAGCTCTCTCTTCTTCTTGCTGTTCACATACATCATATTTATCTATACCTAATCTCTTCATATAGAAGCACTATATTGAACTAAAGCTCAACCTTGTGACTTTATTTCAACTGAATTACCTCTTTAAAACCTCATATCTTCAGTACTGGAGCTTACAAAATCAGTAGCTGAACTAGAGATGAATTTAGGGTGGGAACAAAATCCAGCCTTCCTGTAACCTATTCTCATGGTGGATTTTTATTTCATGTGTTTTTGAAATGCTGGAATGTGAGTTCATCTCCACTTGTTTAATTGTGAGAATTCTACAAGCTTTGGTCAAAGCCATGTCCCTATAGAGTGGATGTAACCTGGGAGGGTCTATCAAGTTACCAATAGACCAATAGCTCTTCAATGGCTCAGGCCAGTGTCGATGCCAATCACATAGCTTAGGATTTTTCTGGAATGCGTAGGCAGTATAAATGCCAACTCCACATCCTTTTGAGACTGAAACCTGTGGTTACAAGTTATCAAAAGAGACCTTTTATTCTATCTAAATCACAGGGTTGAGGGGGAAGGCTATCTACCCCTTAATTAACCATGTAGCCACTTGAGGGTCCAAAATATACATAAACATCTATTAGAGAATCCATTTCTACAGGCTTGGATACCCATGGGATGGTACAGCTTCTGGCTATTCCTAGGGAGTACTAAATCTTGTTCTTTGTTAAAGACATCAATAATCTTTCCTTCATTTTTTTCCCACGCCTTTCTGTTGACCATAGCATTGACTCTTTGCTTCATATTAGTTCTTTCTGGTTTTTTTTTTTTTACATTGTGGCTTCCAGACATGTGCTTGATTTCATCTGCCACCTCTAGATGTGTATTTTTATTGACATATAAAATTTAATGGTAGATTCATTGGTATTAAAGATGAGACATGAATGTCTCTTCCAAGAACTGAGTCTTTGTTTATATTTTCTTTGTAAACCTCCACTAGGTGTTTAAATTTTTCTTTCTATGAATTTACAGGTACAGTTTTTTAAAATTTATTTTAGCTATTATGCTTGAAAGTTTTTAAAGCTTAATATCTACAGGCTGCTGGTCTTAATATATGAAGTCTGTGATCCTTATATGTTAATTGGTTTTGTACCTATGCAACTTGGCTTCTTTTACCATTCATGACAGTATTCAGTGGTCTCTCTTGAGTTCTCTAAGTACAAAATATGTCAAACCCCATTATGATTACATCTTACTCATCTTTTTTTGTCTTATCTCATTTGTCTTGATCAGTATATACGGTGGAATAAAAAGCATCCTTGAGTTTTTCTTAACTTAAATTGGATGATCCTGGTGGATTCTTGTTAAGCTTTTTGCCACCCAACTTGCAAATTCAAGTACAAGTTATTTCTGTCAGTCTTTATGATTTAAAGCACTTTACTATAGATAATCGGGTTGAATGTCACCATCACCTTGTTTTGTGAGAAACAGAAAGTATCCACTTTGCTCAACTGTCTTTTAAAGAAATTATTAGAGATTTTACCTCATCAGCCTTTAGTCATTCCTAAAGGTAAAACGTTTATCCAGTTCAGTCACAACTGAGAATCCAAACCTGGTTATCTCAGTTAAAAAAAGGAAAACAAAAATGCAGTATACGGGCTTAGGCTGATATATATATAAGGGGTCAGGGTAATTGCTGTGCTTTGAGTTGTTGGTATAGAGCACCGCAAAGTCCCGTTCTTATCTGCTTGTGTTTTCTTGGTTTGTGGCATCCTCTAACAGCCACTGAGTGAAGGCATATTGCTTGTGCACTCCACAATACTTCTCAGATGCGGGGATATGAAAGGATAAAATCCAAATGAGATTCTACTTTGGCAAAAGCTGGCCTCCCCAAAAGGGGCTCCCTTCCTTAGCCCAAAGGAAGTCTAATCCTAGAGGTCTCACCTACATGGCTGTAATCTCCCAGAAGGAGCTTGTTTTAGCAATTCACTTCACATTCTGGAGATGCGAATATCATAAACTGTGGATTAATCTCACTCACCTGAAGCATAAAACCATGCCCTGCTCTTGGGATTTACAGTGCAGACTTACTCAACAATAATACTGAGGTTTGGCCTCACTTGGACTTTGTTTTAATGAACATGAAATAATCGTCCCAAAAAGTTCTCACTTTATAACACTAGCATTGAAGGTGTATCGAAGAAGAAGAAGGAGGAGGAGGAGGAAGAGGAGGTTGCTTTATCTGTTATTTTATGTGTTTTATCTACATGTATGCCACATGCCCAGCACATGCCAGAGAGAACGTCTGATCCCCTGGAACTAGAGTTACAGACAGTTGGTTCCCATGTACGTGCTGGGAATTCAATAATTCCATGCCATCTCTCCAGCCTCATATATCTTATCATCCTTTGCTTTTTTTTTTTTTTTTTTTTTTTTTTTTTTTTTAGTTTTTTGAGATAAGGTTTCTCTTTGTAGCTTTGAAGCCTGTCCTCCAACTCACTCTGTAGACCAGACTGGCTTCTCTGCCTCTGCCTCCAAGTGCTGGGATTGAAGGTGTGCACCACCACCGCTGGGCTTTTTTCACTTTAAAAATCTTATCATTTTGCTCACAGTCAACAACAAACGTTTCCTGGGCACCCACCAACCCAAAGTTGCTAATAATCATTAGACATAAAGGGCTTAAATGCATAGCTTAGTATGAATATTTAGGCTCTAGCCAAGGACATTTCACAGATTGACTTGTAAAGAACCTCAGTAGTACCTGGTATAAGGCCTGCTGGGAAGCACGTTTCCAATTGATAACTTTAAGGTTATCACCTGGAGTTATCAGCTGGAGTTAGCAACCTATGCCTCTCTGAAATTTGAATTCCTGGGAGGGAGAAGAAGTAGAAATCGTTGTAGGCCCGAACTGTGACTAGGAGAAGCACACTGACTCCGGAAAGCAGAATGGCACACATGCTCCTCCACAATAAGGATCAATCAACCTCTTCTCACTCCTCCAAGCTTCAAAGCAAAGAACAGCTGGGTCAATTCTGCTGACCCAAGCGACTGTAAAAGTAAAAGAAAATCCACGCATCGCCTGCAGCACACGCCTTGCGCAGGAATGAATTTGGACACAAGAATATGCTGCAACCAATCCAAGACCACACACTGCCGCGCACCGCGCCCCCGTGTCTGCGCTTTGTGGGCTAGAACTCAGTTCGCGATCTTCGGGCAAGGGGGCTGGAGGTTAAAATACACAAACACACACAGACAGAGAAACAGCGACACGGGTCATCCTTGAATTCCCCAAGAATGCCCCCTTTACTGTCTTCAGGGGCAGATTATATACAGATAGCCACACCCCAGCCAAACCCACCAGAAACCACTCTCCTGCCATCAGGAACTCCTGAAGGTCTTGTGCTCAGAGCAGCTGTAGGCACTCTGATCGGAAAAAACAAGTTGTTTACAAGAAATTCAGGATCTGGGGTCTCACTGCTCCCAACAACACACTAGTTGGCAGAAGACAAAAATACAGGATAAACCTCTACATAGGAATTTAAGGGAGCCCCTGTGCAATGACTTGTGATGTGTGGAATATACATGCTCACAGTCTCTATAATATCCACGGTTTAATACCAAAGCACATTTTCCTAGAAATAATTGCCTGGATGAGGACCTGGAGTTATGTTTTTTCCAAGAGTTGTTTCTAAACTAAGTTCAGCCTCCCCGACCCCCATGCTTAATGTTTGCTATTGTTTTAATGTTTGCTATTGTTTTAATGTTGTTTGGTTGGGATATTTTACTCCGTTGTGGGAAGTTTTTATTATTGCATTATTTATTATTATTTATTATTATTATTATTGCTAATAATAATAATTTTGAGAAAAGGTCTCAGGCATCCCAGGATGGCCTCAAACTCACTATCTAGTTAAGGCTGGCCTAGAACTCCTCAACCTCTCTACTAGACTCTTCAAATGCTAAGATTACAGGCCTTGCCACACCCAGCTCTAGTGCTTCCTTTAAAAAATAGTTAGATGTATAAATTTGAAAGTCATAGGTTTTCCATTCCTGGGTTAATCAGTGGCCTGCGAAATTACCACATAACAAAAAAGATAAGCTGGGCAGTGGTGGCACACACCTTTAATCATTGCAATTAGGAGGCAAAGGCAGGTGGATCTCTATGAGTTCAAGGCCAGTCTCGTCTATAGATTGAGTTCCAGGACAGCCAAAGCTACATAATGAAACTCTACCTTGAAAAACCAAAATGATAATGATAATAATAATAATAATAATAATTTAATAATAGTGATGATGATAGAGGAAAGAAGGGAAGAAAGAAAAAGGAGATTGGTAACAGGGAAGAGCACAAAGATGGCAGCATTCTAAGTGGCCTTTGAAGGAGACCCTGGTGCCGGGGGTGCCAATGTGAGCACAGGAAAGCAGAGGGGACACCACCACGGAGTGATGAAGGCTGCACACAGAGGTGGAGATTCAGAGAAGACAGTGACAAAAGGAGACTCCTCCAACTATGGAAGGTTTTCCCGGTCTCAGTGGGCCCGGCTTCATTTCTCTCTGATCTTTGAGTTCAGTTAGACCATTGTGGCTTCACCTCACACAGTCCCCTTAATTTGTTTCCTTATACTCCACTTTGTCTCTTGTCACTACAGCGTCTAGACCAGGGACCTGCTACTCACAGACCCTGGGCTCCAAGCCCAGAAGAGCAGGGGTGCCTTTGTGACTCTTGGCCCTTAGCTGAGCTGCCTTGGTGTCTGCATCACTGGCCACAAACCATCACTGGGAAATGGACCCCATATTCACTATTCCATTCTGTTAGAAAGAACTTTGCTCTCACCTAGTAGTGAGTCGATTGCAAAACTGAAATTGGGGCGTAAACTTTTGGAAATGATTTGGGGATGAAGCTTAAATTTCATGGAGCCCGTTGAGTGACATGGGACCCAGTGGATGGTCCTCCTCTTCCTCAAAGCAGGTGGAATGCAGAGGACTTCACAGAATGTTCTTCTTGTCAGGGATTCTCAAACTTTGACTGCACTGGAGTCTACTGGGCAGCCTAGTTATTAAAAACACATCACTGGGCCCCATTCAGGTATTTTCGGGGCAGGAATTTGCATTTTGAACAAGTTTCCCCGAAGATGTTGATGATGCTAACTCTGGATCACATGGTGAGAAGCCTCTGACCAGTGCTTCTCAGAGGAAAACAGGATGATGGAGAATGATTGCTGGATGGCCCAGGGTTGATTTCAGAAGCAATGGAAATGCTTTCAAATTAACGCCGATGATAGCCCACAAGGCTACAGATCTAAACAAGAATCACTGAATTGTTTTTCTCCTGCGGGAGAGCTCTGTGTATAAATAACACGGCAATAGCAAGGCTTTGTAAAAAATCATCACTTGTGAGTAGGTCCTGAAATTGGCAGGCAGAAACAGAAGTTTTCGTGACACTAAATAATACGGAGTAGGATGTGGTTTATGGAGTGCCGGAGTCTCCAGGGAAATGAAAGCAACAGGATGTGGAGGAAGAGAGAGAGAAGGAAATATAGTTTAAGGAGCTGGCTTATGTGATTATGGGGGAACTGGAAATTCTAGCCAAAGTTGAAGCTGAAGTCTTGAGTCTAAAGACAGAGTTCCTTTCAGTCTGAGGGTTCTTCAGCCCACTGGAGTAGATCTGTGCACATGCTAGAGAGTAATCTTTGCTCAAAGTCTGCTTATTTAAATACTAATCATATCTAAAACGACGGTCACAGCAATGCCTTGACCTTGACTGGTGTTTGACCAAACCGTGGAACTCTGCATTGACGTCATCTACACAGAAAGTGCAGCTCTCCCTTCAATCAGAAGATGGTTTATCCTACAGCCAAATGTACATCCAGCAACATAGATTTAGATTAGCCCAAATATAGTGTCCCAATATGATTAATTTGTGAAATTTTATAGTCACAGCAGAAAGGAAATCATAAATCAAGACATTTGAAAAATATATAGATGGAAACATCAGACTGGCCGGTTACAACAAAATGGAGCAACCTCTTCCATAGCTCATACATGCTAACGAATGATACTCTTAGCTTTGGGGTTGCTGGAAACTATGGTCTGCTCATACATTCCCCAGAAAGACTTACCTAATAGTCGTCACAAGGATGTTTGTTATTAGGCAGGCAAGAAACCTAGGAGATTAAAATAGCCCAGGGTCACTTGTTTCTGGCCCAGCAACATTCCAGTTCTCCATGATTGTTGATGTGTTAATCAGTCAATCAGACTGTAGAATGTTTAATGTGGATGCGGTTCTTTTTCTGGGGACTTCAGTTGACAATAAGAGATTTTCTATCACATGTAGTAAAAGTACGACTTTATAAAACTGGTGTCTGTTCACACACATACATGCACACCATACATGCCTGCAAATGGGGATTTCAAATGTCTTCATTACTGTGATTCTTGGATCAAATAACCAAAATAAAGACGCAGAAGCCCAGCTTGAGTTATTTTGGTGAAAGTTCACACAGTGGAATTCAACTGAATCCTATTGTTTGTTTATTTGGGGTTTCATTTTCTTTTTTCTTACCTACATCTCAAATGCCCTGTGGAAATACCTCCAAGCCCTCTTTCCACTTCTGTGGAAAACATATCAGGAGCTCAACACAGCGCTCCACCTTGTTATTCTAGACAGCAATGTGCTGATGCATATCATGTGCTAAGCATTTTATAACAGTACTGTGCTAATGTGCTAAGCATATCATAACAAGACTGGATGACAGAGCCGAGTGGGTGCATGCATACAGTGGCGGGCGCATCCTGCAGGCATGTCAGGATGATTAAGCCAGACTCCCTGTTTCATTAACATGAGCCCAAGCAGAATACCAGCTGATTGTTTTGGTGTGTCATTTTCAAGAAATAAACATAGCTGTGATATCTTAATAGTGACATGTGGGTCTGCCAGGTCTGACTCCCTCCAACACAGGGCAAAGTACAGGATGGTGGTCAGACTCAAAGTGGAACTTAAGCACTGGATGAAGCTGCGCCCCCCCACCACCACCACCGCTCTTATTAGTCAGCATTCTCTAGAAGAATAGAACCAATAGGAAGAGTATTAAAAGGAGACAAATTAGGTTGGATTTTTTTTATACTGATATATTATGAGGTCCTAACGACTCCCTCAGGCGAGGAGTGAAAGAATGCAGCATCGATGGCATAGACATTGGGAGTCAGATAAAGGGCAAGCAGCAGACTCGTTTATCCAGCAATGGGGAGAGCCTTATATACGTTGTATGGTCATTTGCTAGACATGATCAGGACCTCTGACAGTACTTGTTGTCCCTCAGGCAGACTCCAGATTGGCTCATCTCTTGGCCTCATGGGCCTTATATTCCTACACTGATGGTGTCATGGTGAGGTTGCCTAGGATTGCAGGAACAGACACTTTTTCTCCCTTGATTTAAAGAATAGGTAAGTGGGGAAAGCAAGATCTCAGCACTCAGGGCATTTTATTGAAAGCAGAAACACAACACACACACACACACACACACACACACACACACACACACACCAAAGCATACAGGAAAAGGAGGGGACAGAAAGATGGTGTCTCTGTCTGGTGAAGCCAAAGCTTTTGTGTGCTTAAAAATGCAGTGAGTTCCTTTCCTTCTCCTGCATTGCCTGACTTGCAATATTTGGGGACTGAGTAATCCAGAGAAAGAAAGGAAGGCTGATTGGTTCCCATCACATGAACCCACTCCCCTACTTCCCAGATTTTAGAGTCACAACAAGAGTTCCCTACTTTGGGGGAAAGCCCATCAATTCTTTGTTTTAGAGAGGGAAAAGAAACAGTAAGGTTGTCTCAGAGAGGGAAAAGACTCAGGAAGTTGGTCATTTTACATGCTTAAGTGAAAAACACATTAACTGACCAAGCACATCATCTTCCTGCCTGTCTGTCTGCCTAGCAAAGATCCATCTAATACCTGGTCGCTCATGACAGTCTGGTCAGTCCACCAACAATGGCTGTCTTCATATTGGGGCTGATGTGAAACCAGTGGATGCTCAATCCACAAGACTGGGGGCCTTCCCAACCCCAATACAGCCCTAGAGGAGGTTTCCTATGGAGGCACTGCTCTTTGATCCACACTGGAAGGCCCAAGAAGCTGGATTCTGAAGTCAATAAAGAATGGCAAAAGAGTTAGGTGAACTTGACAAAAGATACCAGTGTCAGGAGACGGCAACAAGACCAGAAGGAAAAGCTCAGGTTAGGGGAGGGATGTTGGTGAAGATCTTTGGGTAAAACACCAGTTCAGCTTTCTTTAAAGATGATTTCAATCTTACGCAAGTGCATCTTTGCTGACTCTCAGATATTTCCGACCGTGTGAGGCTAATGAAAGCTGAATTCCAACAACACATTTCATCACCATTGACTGTGCAGTGAGCCCCTCTCACGCCCAATGCCCACACTTGACACATCCCTTCCCCCAATAGAGACCAATCTAATGATTGCAACAGTATCTGTGAATCTCTTTGCTGGGATTTGGGGTTATTCTTCAAAGAGAGGATGTCTATCAACATGTCTGATCCACGCCTAGTGCCTGCAGAGTGAACAGATACCTTCTGTCCCAACCCCATGAAAAGCCTGCCTTGCTGCTATGACCTTTCTGTTTGCACGGACCTCACGGGCACAAAGCTCTGAGTATATGCCAGTGGCTCCATGTGTTGCCCTTCTGGCCTTAGACTCAGAAATACCCTTTGATCGGATGGGACAGGCTGCAAGCGTGGCTGGACTGGGGTCTCGCTCTGCTTTTGTCGACCCTCAGTCCTGCATCATGCCTCACTCCCTTTCAACTGAGCTCAGTCTCTCTTCATTCTCTCGTTAACACCACCTCACGGCCAGCTTCAAGCTGGACCACAAAATTACATAGTCTGTAGAGTGTCCATACTATGCCAACAAAGACAAAATACAGGTTAACTTATGGGAAACTGACCGAATAATAGACACCCAAAGGATTTTGACTCTGATTATATGCTTTTAAAGTAGGACCATAGGTTAAGAACAATCACAACACTCCTTTATCCCTGATGATTCTGTAGGCTACCATTTCACTGTCAGGGACTTCTATTTCGCATGCCTCTAGCTGGGGCTATGATCATCAGGTACTGAAGTTCAACTTGGAGCTGGCAATGATAGCACTTGGCTCACCATGTGCCCTTTGTGCTGCCTGAGCATCCCTCATCACAGCAGTTGGCTCCCAGGGAAGGGCATTTTAAGTTCCCAGTAGCCTCAGCGGCATATGGTCTTGAAGCCCACAGCATCCTAACCACCACGTTCTATTAGTCAAAACCCATTGCAGGCCCAGCCAAGATGGGCTCTTCCTCTTGATGGACTTATAGTCATCTTACCAACAACAAACAGGCAAACAGGTAAAGAATAAGTAAATTGCAATATTCCAACAGAACTTCAAGGAACTACAAATTGGTGATGCTTTTTAATGTGTTTCTTCTTGCATCTCTGCATTTTCTTATTTTATTAACAATAAGAAATTGCTATGCTTTAAAAATATAATGTATGGATATGCTATTAGTACAGCTTGATGAATTTTAACAGGCTCTATATAGCCACGTAACTGGGAGCCTGATCAATAAACGAAAGATTAGCTGTACCAAGAGATCCTCGTTAATAGCTATTATTTGTACAAAGAGGAAAAAACCATATATAAAAAGAAATGGCTATCATTTTAAAAAAAAAACAAGCTATATGACTGTTCTCTTGACATCTAAATGCATCTCTGACACACAAAGTAACTGTAAACCTTTACCCACTCCTTACATTGCAGATTTCAGCACTAAACTGACTACTATCCAAAACCCTCCAACAAATGAAGAGAAGTGATTTTCCCCACGGTGGCCAGTCAAACGCTGGCAAACTGGGAGATTGTATTCATTCTTCCCAGAGTTTGTATCGCTGTCAAAGTGATAGCCAATTTCTCACACTTGATTCGAATGAGGCCATAAATGTAAAACTGGTATTTGGAGCACAACCATTAAGGAGCAAATCACTTCAAAGACACAAGACTTGCATGAGCATGCAGTGTCGCTTTGTCTGTCTCACTATTTCAAGATCCTGATGTGACAGAACTACACAGCTCCCTCTTATCACACGCCATCTACATAGTACGTTAGAAACGTTTAAGGTTTGAAATGGTAATCGATAAAGAATCAAGAATCGAAGGTTGATCTCACCCAGAATAAATCTTGATTTAAGGCCTATTTGTACTCTTGGCCTATAAACCTTGATTTGAGGTTTCCTTACAGTGGGCTCATTTGCTGGATGCTTTAGATACAGGCCTCACCCTTTCTCTTCTTCTCATTGGCTTTTACTTAACACATGCATAATGCCACACAAGGATATTCGGGTCATAGCCCTGTGAATGTTGCCTTTTGGATGGAGGGAGGGGAATCTTTGCACAAATGATTAAGATTGAACTGATGAGATAGTTCTGGGTTCTTTTGGTAGGTTCTGAATACACTATTGGGCAAGTGAGATGGGTGAGAGCACTGTCTGTGCTTGCAGTGGACCTAACCCAGATTCAATTTCCAGCACCTACATAGTGGCTTACAGTAATCTGTAACTCTGGTCCTAGGGAGGCCCTCTTCTGGCCTCCGTGGGCATAGTACCCATACAGTAAACAGACAAACATGCAGGCAAAACACACACACACACACACACACACACACACACACACATATTGCTCATAATAATTCATAATATGTACATATTAAAAAATAACTATTTAACTTCCTGCATAGCTCAATATCACCAAACAGCAACTCTTGTTATCCCTGGTCCCTGCGCCCTTCACTTCTTTCTATGAGATTCAGACATAACCCTCTAACATGCTAGAATAGGACATTCAAAGCCTGGAAAAATTCGTAAATTTCAAATCATTTATCACGACTTGACAGCCACTAGGACAAAAGCTCTTTAGCAGAAAAAGACTCCCCTTGTGTTCACAGTAAAATATTAATCATAAAACCTCAAACAATGCAGCACTGGGTCAAAGGACCAACGAAGGTCCATCCTTGCTCTACTGCCTGATGTTATCCTAACAAGGAACCTCTCAGCAGCTCAATATATTCCCACGTTCAGACAGAGACTTTTTGTATTTGTGAATTTAGGCCAACTTTAGAATGGATCCTTCCAGTGGCTTCATAAATGAGTTGGTTCATGGGATTAGGAAAAGCCTGTGTAAATAAATGTCTGCCCCCACCCCAAATACACTTCTCATGAGTCATTTTGTTGTTAAAAATCCCATCTCTAACAATTCATTTCTTCGGCCAGAGGGTTTGCCCCTTGTTAAGATATAAATACCCTAACGTTAAGCTATAAATGCCTCACGTAAGATCAATCCCTTCAGACTTAACAACCTTAGAAGCTTATTTGATATGCGTCACTCTTCATCCCACAACCTGCAAGGCTGTTTATCACATTTTATTGTTACCTGTTTGCCTCCTTTTTGGTCTATTACTATAACAACTCTGTATGTCAGAGAGCACTTGGCCTTTATTCATTCCGTCCAATTCTGGAGAGAACAGGATGGCAAGAGCTGTAGGAAGGGTTTTATTGGATGCGGATTCAAGAGTTTGTGATAAACGTATCAGGTATGAGACGTCAGCGTTCTATGATACAATGGGCAGAAGAAGAGTAGTGTTGAAATAGGCGATTAGATATTGTTACTGTTAAAAAGCATTGACTCCAGCTGGGCAGTGGTGGCACACGCCTTTAATCCCAGCACTTGGGAGACAGAGGCAGGCAAATCTCTGTGAGTTCAAGACCAGATTGGTCTACAAGAGCTAGTTTCCAGTACAGGCTCCAAAGCTGCAGAGAAACCCTGGGAAAAACCAAAAAAAAAAAAAACAAAACAAACAAAAAGGCATGACTCCTCACTTGGCCCTACACGGTAACTAAACAGAACAGAAGTACATATTCAGTATCTTTAGTTTTTTGTTTTGTTTTGTTTTGTTTTTGTTTTTTCGAGACAGGGTTTCTCTGTGGTTTTGGAGCCTGTCCTGGAACTAGCACTGTAGACCAGGCTGGTCTCGAACTCACAGAGATCCGCTGCCTCTGCCTCCCGTGTGCTGGGATTAAAGGTGTGCGCCACCATCGCCCCGCAGTATCTTTAGTTTTTGCCTGTATCCTTTACTTTGAGTCTCCTGCTGAACTCTGGGCTCAACATGTTCATCACTCATAAAGTACCTCATTCATCTCCAAGACCGAAGGCCCTGAGATAAGCCATTCTGGGATCCAGGAACCACAGAAGCTTGCCAAATAGTCTCACATAGGGGGAGCTGTTCACGATGGTGAGATTGCACACTTGAGCAGAAGCAGTCATTTCCTCAGGACCACATCGATCCCCTTGAGCAATGGCATGGTAAGGATTTCTTTGGGGTGCCTTGCCGAACCAGAAATGAGGCAGTGAGAGACAGCACACCTGGAACACACTGCTTAAGTATGTGGACCTCTTGTCCCAGTTCTTCCTAAATTTATTCCTGGACTCATAGCATACCGCAAAGACACCCCTGAGGACAATAGACTCCTTCGTTTGTTCCTCTTGCTAACGTGGTCATATTGAATGAATCCTCTCTTCAGCTTTTCAACATTTCTTTTCTCTGGAAATAAGGGATTGGGATGAGTGGCTAAGCCTACCTTCTCAGGGCTTCTGGAAATTAATTGCTAGTTGCACTGAGACAGCGTCAAGCCATTCAGTGTGTGCTGGCTGGGGAGGCTTTAGGCCAGTTTCTTCCAGAAATGTATTTCAGGTACTGCCCACGCTCCTGTTAACTACACTGAACAGCATCCCTGCTGCCACAATTTAACTCCATGTTCTTCTTCACTTAGCCTCTTTGTGAATTAAACTTTTTTTTTTTCCAAACCGTAGACGATGGAAAAATCAAAGTCAGAGCCTGGACTATTTTTTGGTTTTGCTTTTGTTTTGAGTCTCAAATGTTGATTTTATTCCTTCCCCAAGTTTTTCTTTCTCGCAGCTGTATAAACATTTGACCAAAACCGCCATGGGAACAGGGTGTGGGTGAAAGCGCAGATGCAAAGGAATGCGCTGTTTGCAGAAACCTTCACAGGAAGCCAAAAGTTCCCATGCACCTGTTAGTCCAGGTATGCCTCACAAACACCCTGACCTTGTTCACACCTGCCCCAGAGGTATGTGATTTAAAGGGAATTCCAAAATTCAAAATAGAAACACCTCTGGAGAAAAAGCCCGAGGATTTGACTCTCTAGAACTCTTGAAAAACCATCGTGATAAATGGCTGCAGTCACCACAGTTTATAGTGATTAACTTCCTATGTGCTGGTGGTCTATCGTGAGCGCCATCGAAGAAGTGCTGATCTGATTCTGCCTGTCAAATCATGCTTGGATCCTAGCACAGTGTCTGATACAAAGCATGTGCTTGGTGAATATTTGTAACATGGAGGGTTATAGATTTTCAGATAGGCAACCTTTAGTGGAATAAATTATTTTTAAAATTCTTTACTTACTAGTGAAGTGGGACTATCGTTCTGTGAATTGTTTTGCTTTGCTGTCCTGGTAGCTTCCGATCAAAGTTTTTGGCCTTCTAAATTCTGTTTGGGGGGAAGTGCTGTGTTCATAGATGATTATACTGTTCTGATGAACAGGGCCAACTGGAGATAATTAGTGACTATTGTTATAGAAACAGTAGAAAGAGATTGACTCCTAGTGCTCCCATTATGCAAATGTAGTAAAATTAAACAAGTGGTCACCATCACCACCATCATCATCTGAACCATCTCTCTTGCAATTTAATTTGATAAAAATGGATCTTTATAACAACTGAGGGAAACAAAATACTTAAATACCAAGGAAGCCACCTTCTTCAGCATGGATCTTTCCACCTGTTTGCACATTATGAAAAGAGAGAATGGAGTTTTCACAGGAGAGGACTACGCATGACACTCGGGCAAGTAGGCTGCAAAGGATGCAGAAGTTCCTCGGGCGACAGTTAGAATGGTGCTGAAGATTAGGTGTCAGAGCAGCTATTGATTCCAGCTGCAGGGTATCAACAACCTATTCCCTTGGGGAATTGATTCCAGCCACAGGGTATCTACAACCTATCCCCTTGGGGAATTGATTCCAGCCACAGGGTATCTACAACCTATCCCCTTGGGGAATTGATTCCAGCCACAGGGTATCTACAACCTATCCCCTTGGGGATAATGCACTTTCCGTCCCAATCCTCACCCTCCCCTCTTTCTGAGGTATCAAGTGAGGTATTCTTAGACATTCCTTCCCAGAAGAGACCAGAGGCTCCTGGGACCGTTGGGCGTCTCTGCCAATTAATCTAGAAGACCATATATGTAATTAAACACAGCTAGAGACAAGGGGCTCTAATGAGAAAAGCTGAGATGAGATGGATTAAATCGGTGTTTAGTAAATGCATAGCACACAGGAAGATGCTTGAAAAAGAAACGAATTGCTAGGAAAGACGGAGACTGTTGTGGAAGTAGAGTTTGAGGTGACGAGTTTTCAGAAGGGAATCTAGGAGTGGCCCGTCTGAGACTCCACATGCGGAGCTCCAGATTGCTGTGGCACGTCTCATGTGTTATCCAATTCTGCAAGGCTCTCCCTAGGGAACAACCACCCATGAGTGCTTCGTTCTGAGAACCAGAGCCGTGTCATCACGTTAGATAGCAACTTGTGGTCACAGAAGAGTAGCAGAGACCAACTCAGTGAAGGACATGGTAAGACAGTAGGCATGCTGTATACAAATGGGTCTTCCACACTTTCATACGAGTGGGTTTCCCATATTTTTCACATGAGTGGGTTTTCCCAGATCAGCGGTGAGCAAGGGGATTCGAGGAAGTGCCATAGGTCATAGTGTTCACGTTTATAGCATGTATTCCTGGAATACTGTTATATGGTGTTTACTGGAGTCCCACCTATTGTATGTTACTTCATTTGATTCTCATAACAATCTTATAAGTAGATAGTATTAACTACTTACGCTAAGCCAGTAAGAGGCATTGGTAGAACATAAGCAAGTAGACAACTGAGTAGTTTTGCCTGGTGAAGAGGGCATTCTAGTCCAGACTATGTGAGTGCCACCTATACGCACAGGGTGACAGACAGGCCAAGATCATAGGATCTTGGCCACCCTCCTCAACCACCCCCTTTTGGGACAATGCTGCCCTGCTTGTCTAGTTGTTATAGTAACAACTCTGGTCTTCAGCCTGGTTTCCTGAGTTCTCTCTTGATTCTGACCATCAATCAAATTTGAACTTCCCTCTAAGAATCCAGTATCTCTTGAAATCACAGCTGTATGCTTGTCTAAACTCCAAATTTTAAAGGTGTTTTAGACTACAAATGGGCTGGATAAATATTCCCAGAGATTGTAGATTAGATCATTGCCCTAGTTTCATTTCTGTTGGTGTCCTTCAAGGCCCTGACAAAAAGTGGCATAATGGAGGAATGGATTTATGTGATTTACAATTCCAAGGTACCAACCATCATTTCAGGGAAGTCAGTGCAGGAACTCTCCCATCCCACCCACAGGGAAACAGGAGGGAGAATAAGCATGCCTTTCCTTTTTGCTGGGTCAAGCCCATGAAATGCTTCCTCTCACTCAGGGTGGGTCTTCCCACCTCAATAAACAGTCAAGACCATCTCTAACAGACATGCCCAGAGGCCAAGCTGAGCGGATGGAGGGAACTCCTCACTTGAAATTCCCTTTCTAGGTAATTCAAATTGAGAGTTAAAATTAACCTGCACAGGCATCAAAGTAAACCCAGTTGGTTTTTTTTTACAAATACTCCTGCTAGTTTAGAGACATTAAAGTAATCTTACAATTGCAATTGACGTAAATAAGATAATTGATATTACAGATGACAGAATCTCATCTAGACTTAGACAACTCGCCACAGAATTAGAGCATCAATTGCCATTGGACAGTAAATGAAGTATTCCTACATGACATTTTCATTAGATTTTCAGTGCATTTAAATCATAGGCACACGTTTTATCTCCTTATAACACCGGTTCAGTTGGCTTTTTCATTCTTCTTGTTTATTTAGACCCCTTGCTGAATGCCTGTTACTATCTGAGGTACTTTCTACAGTGCCTACCACACAGTCTGTGCTACAAAAACACATAGGGGATGAATGGATGCACTCCGAAGCAAACTAGAAAAGACTTTGCTCTTCGAGAAAGGAATGGTCTTTTGAGTTCCCCAGAGTCACTGCTTTCTTGGTTTGACAAATCCAAGACTATATTTAATTAATGTCACAGTAATTTTGTAAGAGAGCTGTTATAACAGACTTCCTAAAGCCAGGGCTGTTCCAAACAAATGCCATGTTTGGAAGGATTTAAACCCTGGAAGATTTGACTCTCTGTTTTGAACACTGCTTCTTTATGCTTCGTTTGATTGGTTCGAACTTTTGTGGGCTATTCAAAGGTGCTTGAAATTCTCTTCCTGACCTGTTTGCTCCAGGAAGGAGCACGCTGCTAGTGAGCGCAGCAAGGAAACAGCCCTCTGCAAACCAGGAAGCAAGTCCTCCACAGACACTGGCCCTTGCAGTCAATCCCGTGACCTTGTGTTTCGCAGACCCCCAAACATTTTCTTTTTAGACTGCTCAATCTATAGCCATGTGTCACAGTAGCCAGAGCTAACTTTGTTACCCGAAGTAGAAATAGCAAAAATGCAAAAGCAAATATATATATATATATACATATACATATATACATATACATATATATATATAATGTAATTAGGAAAAACTACAGAAAAGTAATCAAATGTTAATGAATATAATACCAGAAGGCTGCAAGGGAGAGGAAATCCCTGAAAGTTTTCTTACATTGGTGTGTGTGCCTTGGTGTAGGCCACGTCAACAAGCACTTATCTCAGTATCATAGACAATGACCGAATGGTTAAATAACAAAAGGGTTGTCACCCAGGAATCAAATGAGTATATGGACTAGTGTATCCCAGTGTGGTGGGATACTCTAAAGTGTAGACACAGAGACATGTGTTCTTAATCGTAAAATATCAGGACTCACTAGTTGCTGGATCCAAAAATCCAGTTTTGACTGGTACCCACTGCTGTGGAGACAAGGACACCCAGGATCCAGATCATTAGACTGCATCCAAGACAAAGACAATGATGACAGCAATCGACACTATGGATAGTCCCAAGTCTTTGCACAGAAGACATACCCAGGCTTCCTGCTATAAATATAGATTGTGCCTCCAGCAATTTCCAATAATGGATCCTAGGAGGAGAAACTGTCTGGCTTTGTAAACAGCATCCCTGCTAAATCAGACACTAGTGAACCACAGACAAAATGTTGAGAAACAGTGGGCTTTGTGAACGTCCTCTTCCATGGATGGACACCACTACAGCCCCCTTTACACTGTCTGAATTCATCCTGGGAGCCTTCCAGAGAGGGAGTTTTATTATCCCTTTTCAGAGATGAGGATGCTGAAGCATGGGGAAGATAAGACTGCGCTGTTCAAGATCAGTCACAGTGGAAAGAAACAAGCTGAACTGCAGGCTAGAAGTGGTAGATGTGATTTATACTTGGGGTACAGGGGGCTGATGAGAGGACTTGTGGTTAGAGGTGCCCTTGCCAAACCTGCTGACCTGAGTTCAATCCCCAGGACCTATGGACTGACGGGAATGTACAGAAAATACAGATTAGTCTTTTGAAGTTTATATGAGCTCCTTGGCATACACAAAGACAGACAGACACACAGACCACACAGAGAGTGGGGGGGAGGGGAGAGAGAATAATTTAATTCAACTTGTTCTTTACAATTTTTAAAGAGATTTATGCTATTGTGCTTGTCAAAGGTGAATAGTATCAGGGTGGTTTCCATGAATGGTAAGGCAAGAAAAGTAAACCTGGGCTTTGATTGTTTCTTAGTCATTTGACATACAGTTCTGAGGTTTCCCTAAAATTAACTCTTGTGTGTTTTTGTCTGGTCATTCAGTAATAACTGATGAGAGATTCAACCAGAAACAAGTACATTGATGTGTCTTCACTACATCAATAACATTGGGGTGCCCAGGACTACTAAAGAGCCATAGAGTCAGGCTATGACTTGGCAGAAAGGCGATGTGTTAATGGGACTGAAGAGTCTTACACTTTAACCATTGTTAGTGTTCAAAAACTCTCATCTTTCCTTCCTAAAGAATAAATAAGTGGGGGAAGTGGACAAGGAAGCCTGTGAATTACGCCCACTCTTCTCTCCCCCAAAAATGGGATAATGAAGCAAAAACTGTTTTTCCAAGAGCCTGCTATTATTTTTCATTATGACTTAGTGATAATGACATCTGCCTTTCAAAAGGTTCCTTAAGGTGGGGGAGAATTTCTGTTCCCTGATTGCACCCTTTAAAGGCCAGGTGTCCTAGGTGGTAAGGACATAGGCTGTAACAAGGGCAACTTGTTAACCAAATAGGCAGTGTTATTCAAACGGCCCTTTGGAGTTAATAAACATATAAAATAGCTTTCCCTGTCAGGTAGAGAGGAGTCTAATTTAATGATCCATGAGCATGGCAGGTGAGAGGAGTCCTTCATCCATGTCCGCATGGACAGCTCGCACCTGGTAAAGGGAAAAGGGAGTTGAAGCTGTGGATAGATGAAGGCTGTCCATGGCAGAGCCTCTGGATTACTGGCTTCGAAGCCCTCAACCCATGCTCTAGAGGAATGGAAGACTTGACATGTGCCTGGAAGGGCCTGAGAGAGCAGGGCAGGTAGGACCTCCCCTATTCCTCAACCAGAATCTGCTAAATGAAATGTGCACACACACGCACATGCACACACACACACACGCACATGCACACACACAAACACACACATACATATGCACACATACACAAAAAGTGATATGGGCTGGGTATTATAGCTCTCTGGTATGGTATATGTTTGTCATGTGTGAAGATTGAGTTCAATTTTGAGAACGAAACCTAGAGAATCGTCCCCCGCCCCTTTTCTGTTCTTCCTCCACTTTCAACAAATTGAACTATCTCCACTTCCGTTCATGAGGGTGACGCCTTTTTCCATAAGCCAGCTGATCCACATGGCAATCTTTTCTAGAAATACAGACTCAACGACAAACAGTTTTTCCATAAAATTAATGGCCCTAGAGGCGATTGTGTATGTTTGTGCCTTATATTTCTGAGCAGATTAGTGCTAATCATTTGACAGTTAAGAACATTTAACAGTCTGAGAACCGTAACTGCCCGACAGATGTATTTCTCGTTGTCTCCATGTTATTTATTTTTAAATTTTCTTATATGGGAATATTTAAATTTTACATAAAATAAAAAATAATAAGCCTTCAAGCACCGATTCCCTAGTTTCAACAGTTCTTGATATTTTGCTGGCCTTGTTTACTTACCGTATGTTCCTTTTTGATATGTGGAGGCAGCACAGGGGAGAAGGCTAAATAAAGTATGATTCAGACTCCCTATCATTCTACTCCAGACACTATTTATATAGCTTGAATTAGTTGCTGAGTCAGGTAGGCAGCATGAGCCTTGCTTCCAGTGACGTCACCCTAGTCCCTTGAACCTGTGATTGTACCACTTTACCCTTAGGTCGGAAAGGGGACTGTGTAAGTGTGGTTTGAGTTTGGAATCTTAAGATTGTGGAGGATGTACTGGATTGTCTGTGCATCTTTGTGCAGAGTGCGGGTTGTGGGGGGGGGGGGGCGCATGTCAGAATTGAGAGAAGAATATATGCTGATAAAGAGCCAAGGGAGAAAAGATAGCAACATGCTGGCTCGGGGCCAAGCGATGAGAATGCCTCTGAAAAGTGTGAAAGTTAAGGAAACTCCCCTGAAGCTTGAGGATGAGACCAGCCCTGCCTATTCATTCCCTTTAGGGCTTCTGACTTCCATATCCAGAAAATAGGGCCAGGCCTTTAATCCCAGCAATAAGGAGGCAGAGGCAAGTAGATCTCTGTGAGTTCGAGGCCAGCCTGGTCTACAGGGTGAGTTCCAAGACAGCCAGGGATACACAGAGAAACCCTGTCTCAACAAATAAACAAAAACAAAGCAAACAACAAAAGACAGAAAATAGGAAAATAGTACACAACTTTCTAAAAACAATGTAAATTCACATGCAAGTGTCCATCCATATCCCTGCCTTCTCTCGAAATATTGAAAGGCTGAGCCAAGTGGAGTGGCACAAGCCTGTGACCCAGCCCTTGGCAGGCCAAAGCAGGAGAATCCAGAGTTCAGTGGTCTCCTTACACTTGGTTCTCAGTCATTGTCCTGCCTTGTGACTCCTTGTCTATGAAAGTCTGTGGTTAACACAGTCACAGACATCCTGCGGAAATCAGTATTTTGTATCCGATATTTCCTCTACCATGAGCTCTATTGGCTTCCTATTGGTACAACTATATAGAAAACCTTTGCAGTACTAAATATCCCGCCGTCGCTCCCTCGCCTACTCTGCCCGAGTGTCCTATGCGGCTGAACTTTGTCACTAGTGTTTTCTGTAAAAAAAGCTACACTAGCTTCCAGAGGATCTGCAAACAATGGAAGTGGGGTAAACCCCCAGTGAAGAGAATGGCGCACTACAGCAACAACACAACAATCGCAAAGCAAACTCAGGACGCTTCACCTCCTTCAGAGAAGAAGCCACGAGGAGCATATTATTCTTTCGATTTTTTTTCAGTGAGGAATAAACATTAAGCAACTACTTTTTTCTTTCTTTGTGTTATAAATAGAGACATCCCTTAAGGCTGGTGAGTCATTCACACCTTAGTCTTGAATGACTTTAATCAGACGGGAGCCTTAAGAATAAAGAGCTTTAATTACCAAGAAAGGAATTTAGAAAGTTGAGCCAAACTGCTGTCTGCTCAGGGTGTAACCCCGTGTGCCAAAAAATGAGAAAGAAAGACAGACTAACAGGAAGGCTCCAGGGGAGGCGTGGCATGCGGCTCGGCTGCTGTGAGCTGGATTCTGTGTACTCCAGCCTACAGGGGACCATCCTTCTGGGTTCCCATCTGCCTTCTGTCCTCAGTCTTCATGATATTCCCACATCACTCCTCATTTTCTTCTTGTGGGAGGCAGTTTATGGTCTGGAAACAGCACAAGTTTTAGCTACAAGAGTGCACATCAGTGGCTTTCTAATGATAAGCTTTTAACCTTGGCCACGAAATGAGTTTTCAGAAGCATGATTTCTTCTGCTGCCAAGTGGGTATAGTAATCAATGCCTCAAAGGGTTGGTAAAATACCATGGTGCTTGCATTTGCTTGCTAAGGTTTACCGGACACAGAACCACAAACTGGATGGCTTCACAGCAGAAACTTGTCTCTCGGTTTTAGAAAGCTGAAAGCCAAGGCCAAAGTGCTGACTAAGGTGTTTTTTTCTAAGAGTTGTAGGACAGATGATGTCTTGTGTTCCTTCACTAGTTGCTGGTCACCATGAGATTGCTGGCAATCTTCCGTTTGAAGATGCACCATCCTTCTTACGTCCCAGTGTTCACACAGCCTCATTTCTTTGTGTGTGTCTGTGTGCACAGTTCCTCAGTATGCATAGTATTTTGGATTAGAGATTGTCACCTCGATGGGATCTAGAATCATACCGGAAACAAATCTCTGGGGATGTCTGTAAGGGATTTTCTAGATTGAGTTCATTGAGTTGGGGAAACCCACACAAAGCGTGAATGGGCTGAGGTCTAGGACAGAATTTAAACACGGAAGAGAGTTGAGTACCAGTTCCTTCACTGCTCTCTGATTCCAGACTGAGGATGTAACATGACTCATGGCTGCTTTATGCTCCTGCTGCCATGGCTTCCTCATTGTGATGGACTGTGCCTCCTCTAACTGCAAGCTGAGAAACCATTCCCCCGAATTTGATTCTTGCCAATTATTTTGTAACAGCATTGTAACTAATAAAGAATCCAACTTAACCTAACTTGATGAAGTCGTCTATCTATACAGGCCCTGTCTTCAACTAAGGTCACAATTGGGAAATACGATTTAACCCATTGCTGTGCTAGTCATGGCTATTAAGTCCCCCCACCTCCTACCTTCTTTGATAAAGAGAATTCTCGTTCTGTTGCAAACCCTTAAGCCTCCAGCTTTACACAACTCAAGCCAACAAATGTACTAAGTTCTCTCTAAGGCTTCCTCTCTCTCACTTACTACTGTTTTTAGAAGATGTGAAGATGTAATAGATTGCAAGAAATCCCCCACCTTAGTTCAGTAGTAGTGTAAAACTCCGGCAGAGCACAGTTTTAAAATTTATCTTTGGACTTTCCCGGGACAAGAACAAGCAGAGTCAATGAGCAAACAAGATTCAAAGGGAGTATTTATGTGTTTGTAAGAGTGAGCCATTGTTAAGTTTCAGAAGGAAAGTCTCTTCCTACACACCACAGGTCTTCATTGCAAGCAGCCGATGTTTAAACGTATCCCAAGGAAGTGGCCACATCCTGCGGGAAAGCCCAGGATGTTTCCAGGTGGTCTTGGGCATTCACAGTGGGTGACAAACACATATTTGACTTTAAACAAGATGACTGCTGAGGTGGTTTTTTTTAAGGTTTGTCCCAAGTAAGGAGGGACAAGGCTTGCCATGATAGGCAGGTAGAGATGCAGAAAGCTGGGTCTGGGAGATGGAGAGGATTTGAGGGCCATGGAGGCTTCTCTGGAAGGACCAAGCTTCTAGTGGTGAAATCAGTGAGGTTGAGTGTACACAAATATCCAAAGTGTGGACAGCAAAATGGATACACAGCAGAAGCCATTTTGGAGTCCTAGAAAACCACCAGGACTTCTCTCCGAATGCCTATATAGAGATTTGGAATAAGATTTAGGATAATATGATGATCTGTCCATTCTCTTTGTTGTTTTTGACCTAGATCCATATGAAGGATCCATTTATCAACAACCCTGAATAAGGAGCCAAATTTCTATAGATATTTATCAGCAGGTCCAACATTTTAACAAGCATTTTCTGTATGAAATTCAGCTTGAGAACAAGATAATTGTCAAAAGAAAAAATCTCACCATGTCTTAAAGCTTGCTGTTTTGTGTCAGGATAGCTTTCCTAGGGTGCATGCATACGATGGGACATAGATTTGTCACGGCTCCTTGTGAAATTTGGCCTAAATGGTAGTATGCCTTGCTCACCGGCTATGCATTCCGGGATACTAATCTGCAAAGGGAGACAATGGCCAAGCTAGGATCAGTCGAGCACACGCACTCTGGCTTTGCCATTGCAGAGACTTGATGGAAGGGTGGTGACCACTGTTGTGGGATGTTTGCACTGCTGACATGAGGCTAGACCCTCAGGGATCTGAAAGGGGCAGAGCTAGCCCTCCAGAGCCCCGCAGCAGCATCGCAGCCGTTTAAGATTTGGCTCATGTGACCAGAGAACGCTGCAAATGTATGGCTGCAAATGCTTTGTAAACTCAGGTCCAGTCCAAGAAAACCTCTGAACAGATAAAGTGTTTAAAAATGTGCTTAGAGGCTAAAGAGAAAAAAATAAAATGGGTATAGACAGTCAGAGAAAAAACCACTAGCTTAAAAATAATAAAATAAAGTCTTTAAAGAAAGTAATATAAAAAGAACAAACCACATAAGGATGGGAAATACACAGGATGTCTGGATTCTGTATGGTGCTTTGTTGACTTTGAATTTTTTAAATGATAATGTACAAAAGCAATAGCTGCTGAGAGACATTGGATTATGGAAACTGCTAAATTAAACCACCTTTATACTTTAAGAAAGTCTTAACTTCAAAATGGAAGTCAGAGAATATGATGCATTTCGGGGAGAGGTTATAAGCCTTTGTTTCCACAGGAAAGTTATGGTTCTCTTCAAAATTAGTTAAAATCAGATTTAATCCAGAGGAGAGCTCCTGAGGATCTTGACTGCAAGTGAAAAGAAAAAGCCAAGAAAGCTGACAAGAGAGGTGATGTATAAGCTTGACATGGTAACAATTCTGAGACTGGATGAGACATGACAAATCTTGTTGGCTACACAGTTCTCATAACTTATTATTACATAACATCTTTTCAGATGGCATGGAAAGAGGTTGATTATACAGTGCAAATGGACGTATAAAGTTGACAGATGACTTTACCTGCCAAAACATAGGACAAAAAAAATTCTTCTTTAGGTGACTTATACACATTGCACATTCTGTACTTGTGTTAATATAGATATATATATGCTACCTTCAAAAGTTTATGTGTTTTCAGAAAAAAAAAAGACCAGCTATCAATGGAGACAAGTAGCCCAGGTGATGCAGCCTCTCAGAATGCCTCTGTTACAGTTTCCTCAAAATTCCACATCTAAGACAACTTCAAAGCTCCTAACTGAGATGGTCCAGCCAAACTCAGATGGACCTGAATTTACAAAGTACTTGCAGCCGTGCATAGACTATCCAGCCAAGACTTCACAGAAAAGCTTGTCAGATATTCTAGGCCTGCAGGTTGAATATAGATGCCTTAATGTTACAAAGGAACCTTGAGTGACTGTCTAGGCAGACAAATGTCTGTCATTTTTATAGTTTTAGAAGTCGGTTGCTCGGCATTTCTTGTTTACTCAGGTGATTGGTATATCCTTCTCTGGTCTCTGTTGAGATTGAAGACTAGGTGGTTATAGTTTACAGTTTTCCTTGTTACAAATTCAGAAAAGAACCTCACAAAAGAGGTGTAAAATATACATGGTTGAGAGACATGAAAACTTAGGTTGCTTATCTAGGAGAATGCTTTGAGGTCTAAAAAAATTGTTTTGGGTTGATAATATATGTTAGGATAAAAAGTAATTAGGTACAAAACTTTGGACTCACTAAGATAGGAGAGATAATGTAATATTTTCTTTAAATTTGTCAAAGACAGACTAGACATTGTGAATGTATTTCTTGTTTGGTAATTGTCCTTTTCGTATATAACTTTACTGTGTTAAAGTTGAAACCTTTCCTTTTTATTTAGACAAAAAGGAAGAAATGTGGGATATTTGTACACTGTGTGGAGATATATTACTGTGGTTAGTTTAATAAAGAGCTAAATGGCCAATAGCTAGGCAGGATGTATAGGCAGGACTTCCAGGTAGAGAGAATGGGAGGAGGATATAAATCTAAGCATGCATCACACACCAACAGGACATGGAGGGAGTCAGATATACAGAATGAAAGAAAGGTAAAAAGCCATGTGGCAACATGTAAATTAATATAATTTAAGTTATAAGATCTAGCGGGATAAGCCTAAACTATAGGGCAAGCTCCCATAATAAATACATCTGTATATTATTATTTGGGAGCTGGCTAGTGAGACAGAAAAAGACTCATTATGGACCACAGACTAGGGCTACAGGTGAGTGTAACTATGCCTGTTGCTAAAGCAGATTTGAATATACTTCCTAGGTTGGAATAATCAGATTGCTGCTACCTCTGTACCTGAAGGGAAGTTAGTTAGACTAAGGTAGACAAACGTGCAGAAAGAAGGGGGATATCCTTTCTCCCCGTATATAATAAGCACTCAGTAAGGCTGTCATTCTATTTTTAAGCGGCAGGAAAAGGCAGCTAGTGGACAACCCTCAGTCTCGGGCAAACTTATAACAAGTCCGTCCCAGGCAAACAGGTCTGCGGTATCAGGTCTATTTCACTGTTTATCTGGAACTCACAGACAGATATGGAATAAGACAAATAGGATTTTTTTTTTATTTCATAAGAGGACAAGTTGAAATCCAGTGGAATGTGCTGTGTCATTAGTGGCATGCAGATGAGCGAGCTGTGGAGAGGGCAAGTTCACTGGTTGGCAGGGCCCTGTGTAGCGACTCCGCTGAGCTTCCCACCTCCTCTTCTTGTAATGCTGCTCAATGAGAGGAGATTTAAAACCAAGTTACACGTCTCTCTCAAAGGCTATGTGCTCTGCCCTGAGGCTGGCTTCATTATGAAATCCCAGAAGACACAACATTACTTTTAATAGAGCCACCAAAGGTCTCTGTTAGTGTACATTAGCGTCTGACCTTCACACACTTGGTCAATAAGATGGTTCATAAGAAATCAACTGTTGGCCAGTGTGCTGAGGGAAGAAAGACCGCTGAAAATGTAGTGGGTTCCAGCCTCTTTCTTACGATGGATTCCCTGTCTCTGCTCTTCCCTAGGCAGTCTGGGAACAGCGTGCCATGGGTCCCAGAGATGATCTTATGACCTTGTTTAAATGGTAAAACCTGCGTCTTTGATCAGCACCCTCCTCTCAGCAATCTTGAGAGATGCTGTGTTTCTTTAAAATGTTTTATTATAATATTTAATAAATTAAATTAGCAAGGCTTCTTCGTGGTTTATTATAAACTAACGAAACAAAACTACTTCAAATTCCATTCTTGATGGATAATCCTTCTGTGCATATGTCTTATGAAAATAAAAAGTTTATTGTAATGTATTACCCTTTTGGAGGCTGCTTTTTCCAAACAACAGTACCTAATTCTTTTCCTCCCTCAAGAAATGACTGAACTATGGATTACTTTACATTTTCTAGATCTTACGTAAATTGAATTATACACCATTTATAGTTTAGATATAGCTCATTTTACTCTGCAAAATTATTTGAATTCATCTATGTTATGGTGTACATGAATAGTTCATTCTTTGATTTTGTTTTATCTCTTTTTTCCCATTATATAGATATATAGCACATGATTATATATTCACCTATTGACAGACATTTGGTTCTGGGGAATATAGATATTTAAAACAAGATTATGAAGAATGTTTCTATGTGCTTGTGTGGCATGTTAGTGACTTTTCTCATTGTTGGATCAAAACAGCCAAAAAAAGCAACCAAAGGATTGGTTGCGTGCTGGCTCACAATCCATTGTGTTAGGGAAGGCATGGCAACCGGAGCTTAGAGCATCTGGTCACAGTGTGCCCACAGGCAGGAATGAGAGAGAGATGAACACTGGTGGGTAATCCACTTCATATGTCTTTTTCATTCTGTCTTGAGCCACAGCCCACGGAATGGTGCTGTCCCCATTCCAACGGGGTCTTCCTTCCTCAGTTAAACTTCCCTGGAAAGGCTATGATAGACATGCTCAGAGGTATATCTTCTAAATGCTTCCAAATTTATCACCAAGTTACAGTGAAAATTAACCCCAGCCCCTAGTTGTACATTTCCTATACTTGGTCATGCACTGACTATGGTTCTGGTGTGAAAAGGTGTCTCCCACTCTGTGCAGATTTCAACTCTGGCACTTAATATGACAATGAAGCCAGGCATCAGCTCAGCCTATCATCTCAGCTCTTCAGATGCTGGAGCAGGAGGACCCAGCCTAGGTGAGAACCTGTCTCAAGAAGAAAAGAATATATTGTAAATTATATAATATCATATATATGATTAGAAAGAAAGGGACAGAGAGACAAGGTCATTGAGCAGGTGAAGATGTTCTTCTCTAAGCCCAACAATCTAAATTTCATCTCCCCAACCCACAAGGCAGAAGGAGAGAACTGCAAACTGTCCTCTAACCTCTACAAGCTTGCTAAATAGCATATGGGTATAATAAATAAATACTTTAAAAGAATGCATGGGTGAATGAGCTGTAATATGAATTTAACTCATGCAAGGTTCCTTTGCGTTCTTAGTAGATCTTGATTGGTTTACGAGATGACTGTTTGCACTAAGAGGCTTACCACTATCAAAGACAATCTTTGAGGGAAAAAAAAAAAAGAAAGAAAATCTTTGACCTAAGCTGGGGCAGTGCTTCTATGACTTAAGGAGCATAAACATCATCTGGACATCCCAATAAATACACATCTGGTGGGGGGGGACGCTGGGATTCTACATTCTCCACAAGCTTAATCCAGGTCCTCAAACTCAAACTTGACAGAGAGCACTTCCATGGACAGAAGAACATTTAGGGAGTTCAGGGAAATCAACATTGGGCCAAAAGGAATGGTGATCTCACCAGGTCTTAGCAATGGAAGGGATGCAAAAATGCATTTGGTCCAATTATCCAATTGGTGCTTTCTGTCCTGTTCCTGGTCGGTCATACTGGCCCTTGAGTTAAGTGTTCTTCACTGAGTGTTGCTAATAGTCAATGGGAGAAGAGAAATTTTGAAGTGATGCCTAAACCAGAGGAGCAATCCAAGAGCAACACTTAAGAGACTATGGGTCTCACACCCAAATGAGTAAGACACGTGCAGGATCCTTTTCAGGCCTTTGGATGTTTATCCAAAAGCTTTCATAATCAATGTGCTGTAGCAGAGAGTAAGATGAGTGTGCACGTGCGGATCCCCCCAAGCCTTTGCTTCCCACTGTGACATAAAGATTCAGCTCTGATTGACAGGTGAGACCTGATGGCAGATGGCAACAGCTGTGTGCCTCCTTGGCTGCACAGATAGCCCATGCCAGGGCCCTAGGACCAGATATTTTCAGTGAACAGGAATCACTAGGATGTGCTATAGTTATTTCCTTCCATCTCAACTGTTGAAGATTGAACCAAAAGACACGTGTTTTGCTTGGTTCTCTGATTGAAGGGCGGCTGACGTCTCTTCTCCCACTCATCCTCGTCCTCCAGCTGTTGCACAGTTCTCTGCTTTCTGTTTCAGGTGCCAGGAGAGAGTGAGAAACAGTGGAAACCGGCCCTCGTTGTTCTGACCGAGAAAGATCTTTTAATCTACGACAGCATGCCGCGAAGGAAGGAAGCCTGGTTCAACCCGGTGCATTCATATCCACTTCTTGCTACCAGGTAGCCTTGACCATGGGTTTGGGTGATGTGTTGCGAGTTTGATAGTGTCTTAATCAATTAGAATCTAATTGGAGAAATGCAAAACACATTCTAGTGTTGCCTAATGGTATGGCCAGGGCTGGAAGTGCCTTAAGAATATTGGTACCTATTTAGCCAGGTAAGTTACTGTTATTAAACAAAGCAGTGTAGAGACAGTAGACTACCGTCTGTCCTTAAGGCACCAAATTATTTGTGTGACATCCCAGACTGAAATTTTTCCTGAATACCCATCCTATCCCCTAGGAAATAAACTAGATGTATGTCTTTCCAGTCCTGGGGTCCAAATGTACTCATCAAGCAAGAGTCTTTACTTGACAACACAGCAAAGAGCCCGTGCCAATGCCCGTTTTATTTGTTCGAGTTTCCCTCAAGTAAGTTCCTCGTGGTGTGTGTAATGTTGCCGTGGAAGTAGCACGAGCTCATCCTGTTCTGCGGCATCTTTGCTGTATACTAGCTACCCACATGCTTTACAGCTTTTCTTAGCGTTACTTACCAGTCTGTGATTGACACACAAGAAGCTGTGTATGTAAGGTATGCAACTGGGGGAATGCAGAGGGATACTCACATTCTTAAAACCATCATTGCAATCGGTACCATAGTGCATATTTACCACCTTGAAAGAACCCCCTGACCTCTTTATTTTGCATGAGGGAAACTTTGTGCTCTTTGGCCAATACCTACCAGTTTCTTCCTCTCTTTAGTTCTTGGTAATAATCATGAAATTCTACGAATTTGACATTTTAGAGTCTCCACGTAAGTTGAATCATAGAGTATCTGTCCCTATTCTGACTTTTTCTACTTAGCTGAATTTTCTTTTTTTAAAGAAGAGTTAACATTCAGTTATGTGTATATACACACACATGCAAACACACGCACACACACCCCATATCACATCACATCACTGTAGCATGAATAATAAAAACCCAGAGACAGACATTGGAGTTCAACCTGATAATCAGAAAAGCAAAAGCAGCCAAACCGGCTACTAGAGAGCTCTTACCTCTTTGAAATCTTCAGACTGAAAGAGTACAAGTTCCTGTCTCATCCCGCCTTATATTCCTCTCTAGTGCTGGATTAGAGGCATGCACCAACACCGCCGGGCCTCTGTGGCTAACGAGTGTGGCGGCTGAAATTAAAGGTGTGTGCCAACACTGCCTGGCCTATATGGCTGACTAGGGTGACTGCTTTGTACTGACCTTCAGGCAAGCTTTATTTATTAAGATACAAATGAAATATCACTACACATTACATTACATTTTCCTTATAGAGGAGCATTTGGAGACCTTATATTTGTTGAATTCAAGTACATAATTAAGCTAGTGGTACCCGAAAGCAAATGATATTGACACAATAGCATGCATACTTATGGAAGACAATGGAAAAATAGATCCACCCATTTGATCTTTGGCAAGGATACCAATAAGAGAAGACATACGGGGAAAGAAAGATCACTTTAATAAATATTTCTGGGAAAAAATGGATATCCATATGCAAAAGATTGAAATTGGTCCCTTATCTCAAACCACATAGAAAAATCAACTCAAAATAGATTAGGAGCATATTTAAAAGTAAAATCTAAAATCAAGAAACCCCTAGAAGAAAACCTTTTTGACATGGACTTAGCTATAGTTTTTGGATATGACACAAAAAGCACAAACAACAAAAAGCAAAAATAGATAAACAGGATTATAATAAACTAAAGAGCTTCCGAATGGCAAAGGAAACGACAAAATCAAAAGGCAGCCTACAGGATGTGGGGAAAAATTTGAAAACTACATATCTGACAAAAGGGTGATAGTCAGAATTTAGAACATACAAGGAGGTCCTACATCTCAACAACATCACACACACACACACACACACACACACACACACAACCCTTGATTAGAAAATGGGCTATAGACCCAAAGAGACATTTCTCAGAAGATACACAAATAAACAACATGTTTGTATAAAAACAGCTCAACATCACTAATCCTTGGAGAAATGCAAATCACAGATACGCATTCCCTCACATCTTTTAGATGGCTATTATTAAAAAGCATGAAAATCTTAAAAATGTTATTTTTAATGTGGGGCATAAGGAGCCTTTGCTTATTATTTCTGGGCTTGCAGAGTGAGGCAGTCACTATGAAAAAGTGTGGAGAATTCCCTAGAAGTTAAAGCTACCATTGGACAGCTCTCATCTTTGGGGGTTCTCAATGCTGGCTGCATAAGCAGGCACAGCAGCTCCAAGGTCAGGGCCATTGCCAAGGCAACAGGCAGATTATAGATGCTGCTTAAAGTCAGCATCCTCAGAGAGAGAGGTGGAGGCTCCGAAACTGAGTGTGGCTATGAGAAGCTTCCAGGGCAGGGATTCTGAGATGTGGTGCACGTTCACAGGTGATGCGGATGCCAGGCCTGGATTGTGAGCAAACCACACAAAGAAATCTAAAGCCATAAACCTTTATCTGGTGTGAGAATGGAAATAGAAAAATCCTTCACGTATATAAATGTAATTGGTGAGAATAGACACAATATTAAAATATTGGCCTCTACCACTAACCTTAAAGAAGAGCCAGTGGTAGGACGGGCTTCCTCAGCTCACCGACATCCTCCCAGCTAACACAGGCTAACCACTGAGGTGCAAAATGGAATTCTTTCTATATGGATACAAGGCCCACCCAGATGTGGGGATAAAGTCAGGGTATCACTCTGAACTCCATCTGGCAGTTGGGAAGTTCCGAATGCTAAGGTGATTCAGCCATTCATTCTCACTTCACAATCCTCCAGCCAGCAGGCAGCTCACTCCATGCTCCTGAGTGGTAATCTGGAAATGTAAGAGCCAAGAATTTCCATCTTAGGCTCTCTCCTTCCAGAACAGTGCCTTTCTCCAGGCTAACCAACCCTCCTGTCTCGCAAAGCCCTCATTTGGTAAATGCACTCGGTGGGTTGTCTTTTCTCTAAAGCCCATGGGGCAATGTGCTTTGGAGAAATCGGTTTTTAATAGGCTTTCGCCTTGGCTACCAGCCACTGTAGGTCATTTACTCTGTTCAGCTTCTCTCTGGAAACTCCATGTGAAGACTTTCATAAACCAGACAATGAAAACAAAGGCCATTCCCCTCCCAGTTGACTCGGGAGATGGTGTCTCTATGCAAATCCATGCAGGAGTTTCAAATGAACCATGGAAGTCAGGGTTCCCTCCAGCTGTAACTGGGGCTGTTCTCTGATTGCACACAAAACAGACTCTTAGAGGTAAAGGGGGACTCGGAGGTCAGGGGGGAATTGGGCTGAGGCTTTCAAGTTCTCAGCAGAATCATTTCTGGGAGTGGTGAGGAAATGGGTCCTTCCTTGTAGACACTACCCCAGCTTGAAAATGCAGACTGCTTGGCTAACTTCTTATCCATCAAGTAGATCTTCACTTACCTCCTGCATCAGATGCTTCTTTCTTCTTGTGACCAAATATCAGATAAGAATGATTTATTCTAGCTTACAGTTTGAGATCATACAGTCCATCTTGCGGGTAGGAATGATAACGGGAACATGTGACAACTGGTCACAACGTATCCTTAATTAGGAACTGTCATGACAACTTAATCCTGCACTTCCTGTCACTCAATCTCATCTCCTAAGGAGAGAAAGCAGTGCCGTGGGCCCCAGCGCGAAGGGGACATGTAATTGTGGGTGTTATTAAGCCAGTTTCTGTTGGTGTTTGCAATCTTTCTCAGTGCTCTGGGAATTGTTGTGTATCCTCTCATCACACCGGCACTCCTTCCAGGCCACAGATTCTAGAAGGACAAATGCCAGCTTTGTCCTTCTAAGCAAATGCCTTCTCTTTTTGCCTTACTTCTCTCTGATCTCACTTCCTTGTCTGACAAAAAGAAAGGTGGCTAATAATGTCTAGCACAGTAGGAAAGTTGCAGTATAGTTAATATAGTAGTCAGTCAATACAACACACAAGTTGGGGGTTTGTTATGGGAAATATATTTTGGATTTTTGTAACATTTGTGTATTGATAATGTGATATGGGGGGGTAGCCCTAACACAGACAGGTTATATGTATATCTTACGCACAAAGCCTCAACGGAAATCGATAGATAGATAGATAGATAGATAGATAGATAGATAGATAGATAGATGATAGATAGATGAGAAAGGGAGAGAGAGAGAGAGAGAGAGAGAGAGAGGCAGATAGATATGAAAACTTGATTGCTTTTAATAGTAGTAATACGAGAAGGGTCCACAGCATGTTCTTGATGTCTATCGCCATGCAGAGAAGTTTACAATCAGCCATCTCTCCTACTGACAAGCTTCTGTGGCTTCTCTGGTCTTGGGGAATTTACAAGGTGCCTCTAATTTACAACAACACACTCAGGACTTTTGCGATCATGCTGTAATTTTAGTTATTCTTGCCTCTCTACTTTTTATGAGTCCCTGAGAAAGTATATTTTGCTTAGCTAAAGTTTGTTTGAGATTGCTGAATATCTTTTAAAGGTCCACTAATCCATAGGCACTAGAAGGATTTTTATGATTGTTGTTGTTGTAATTGGTAAATCACGTGAGTCTGCAGAGAGCGAGGATTAAGGTCACAGGTTTTCTGGCGTTCTAGAGAAGATTTATTTTTATTTTATTTTATTTTATTTTGGTTTTTCGAGACAGGGTTTCTCTGTGGCTTTGGAGCCTGTCCTGGAACTAGCTCTGTAGACCAGGCTGGTCTCGAACTCACAGAGATCCGCCTGCCTCTGCCTCCCGAGTGCTGGGATTAAAGGCGTGCGCCACCATCGCCCGGCTCTAGGGAAGATTTAATGAAGACATTTTGCTCACCCAGTCCCAGTGGCTGATGGAAGTTTGGAAGCACAAAGCTTGCAAAGAGAGTGATGCCGCTATGAGCTCTGCTTGCTGCCCTGTGGGCCTGACGGAAGGGTGTAGGGCAGGCAGAGGAGGAAATGATGAGCTCACACTTCTGCTTTCATACCACCGGGGAGCCAGGAACACGGAACATTGCTGCCTTGCATGCTGGGTAGGGGTTGCTGCCTTAGGAGTGAACCTGGTTTCCACTGCTAAAAGTAGTTGTAGCCTCAGGCTAACCATCAAAAGTTTAGAAACTCTTGCCCCTGGGAATGTGACCAATTGCATTTGTTAAACGGTAAATTAGAAGCAGACTATGGTGTTCATGCTTAGCCTGGAAGGCATGATCACTCTTCAGGAATGCGGCTATTCCATGGGCCTGCCCTAGGGTGGCATGGAAGGATTAAAGGCTTAGGCTGTAGCTTGTATCCAGTCAAATTGTCAAGTGTGAGGTGTGCTTTCTCCCACTACCACTCCATCTGGAGTTAGCACTCTCTTTGGTGTCTGGTTCCTGCCCTCCTGTCTACTAAACTATGAGTTCTTCAGGACAGACTGGAAACTCACTATTTAGCTAAGTTTAGTCTCCACCCTGTGAACCCAGCCTTGAAAGTGCTGGCTGACTTTGGCATTAGACAAAAGGAGTTGCATGAATCTGGGGGCCTTGCTTACATGTTCTTGGGGGAAATATCATCGTACCTCAACATCCAAGTTTCTTCATCTGTGTTATAAAATGGTGGTATCTTCTGCTTCCCACGCTTATTGCTAAGACTAATGGAGATTATATACGTAAATATAAAGCATAAAAATGAGACATGCCAATGAGCACGCAGTAAACAACCCTCGCAATTGTGAAAATCTGAAAATATCACTCAAATGAAAGTGTGAATGGCTGATAAGTAGCTTGACCCACATCATCCTAAAGGGAACATTTGATTGTGTTGAAGACACCTGGTGTCTTAATATCATTAAGATATGAAGACCAGGATTAAGAATAATTGTTGGCTTGTCTGTAGAGGGCAGGAAGTACTGGGAAAAAGTAGAAGATTCATATCACAAGGCTAGCTCTAAATGCCACATGCCACAATACTGCAGGTAGGTAGCCAATGGAGGACTTCCTCTGGAGTCATGCATGGTCAGAAACCAAAACTATGAAGATATGGCAAAGTAACAGAACTTTTGAAAAAAGAAGTTGTGGGAGAAAGAAAGCCAGACATTGTAAGAACTGTTGGTCAGGTGATCATACGTGGTTCAGTTCCAGGAGAACAGATTTCAGTTTGATTGGCATTGACTTACATGGAGATGTTCTTGAAGAACTCTTTGGTATGTGGGTTCTGTGCACTGGGGCACATGTTGAACTCATTGAAACATAGATGGTACAAGACAATATGAAGAGATGAACAGAAGTTATGCAGAATGTCTTAAAAAGCGCAGTTCTAACAGTGTTAGATGATCAAATGACAGCTCACTTTAGAGGACAGCCTCCTAAAGCTTTGACCTATTTTTTTTTTTTTTTTGGATTTTTTGAGACAGGGTTTCTCCATAGTTTTTGGTTCCTGTCCTGGAACTAGCTCTTGTAGACCAGGCTGGCCTTGAACTCACAGCGATCCACCTGCCTCTGCCTCCCGAGTGTTGGGATTAAAGGTGTGCGCCACCACCGCCTGGCCTTTGACCTATTTTGAAATGAGACGATCCATTAGGTCACAAGCCTTGTTTTGCTGTGGCAAGCAGCATACTATGAAGAAAAGAAACCCGTGGATGACCTGAAGTCACTTTGCTTCTGCATTTTGGTTTCCTGTTCTCTCTCTATCTGGTAGAATTTGCCCCCTCCCCATTCTAGTAGGATAGAAAGAGTATGGACCCTGTAGGCTCACAGAACTGGCTTATAGAACAATTTCTGAACTGTAAATATGGGATCCTAGGCATCTAGTTGACCACACATAGACTCCTTATGTGGTGAATTTGGAAATACCATGTTCAAGGAGGTGTTGTAGAAACAAAGGCATTGGTGCAAGCTTTCATTTGTGAGCCTTGCTTTCTCGCTCTTCATACTGCCTCTGAGAGCTGGCTGTGAAAGGTCATGGGCAAATGAGAAAATGCGTGGAGGGCACCCTCTCATCTCCACTCAGCTAATACTGGGAAATTGTCACCAATGGGCTCTGAACTGTCACCCCGTTCATGCTCCTGTGTTAGGTGCATCTCTGTGGCTAGTCACAATCTCTCATTACCGCAAACTCTCTAGAAGAGAGAGTCTTGAGTGACTGTCCCCACTATATTCTGACGAATGAAATTTAGATAATGAAAATGTAGCAATGAATCATCTCTTCCTGGGAGTGGGGAGGTCCTGGCTCACCCCTCTCCACCCCCAATTTGACCCTCTTCAATGATGTGTCCTTGTGTCCTTGCTCTGTTTCTGAGATGTCTATGGACTGATGGGCCCCAATGGGGTGAGCAATGGATGAAAGTTCTTAGGGTCAACAGAAATTTTAAAAGATCTAACCAGTGGCTTTTTCTTTCTTTCCTTTTCTCCTCCCTCTTTCCCCCTCCTCCCTCTATCTTTCTTTCACCCTCTTCCCTTCCCCTTCCTATTTCCCCTTTTCCTCCCCCCTCTCTCCTTGGTTTGCATGGTAGCATCTGTTGGGAGATGCTAATTACAGCAATTAAGTAAAATGAGTATGTAATATTGCTTAGCAACCCAGTTACCTAATATGTAATTTCCCTAATTTGGCTGAATCTGTGTGCTGCAACTGTTGTTGCCTTAATTAAGGATATTAATAATAATGTTTGTACATGGAACATTTTATGCAACATTCTCTAACACCTATCTAGAATTAAATTAGTATATAACTATCCCTTATGAGACAGGTTTTTTTTTTGATTGCTTGTTTATTTGTTTTTCTCAAAAAGAAGTCAGGCTAGGAGCCATGTTTGAGGACTCTGAAATAAATATCTCTCATTGGCTGAGAGAGACACACTTGCCATGATCTCCTACAAGAACAGTCTCCTAAAGCAAGCTCCCCTAAATCTGGAATAAAAGGTTGGGTCTTACCATGCATCTAGTCTAAGCTTCATGTAAGCTACACTTTGGGCATGAGAAGTAGTGTGTATGTGTATGGGGGGGGTGTATGCATGCACGTGCACACGCACATGTGCATACAGGTGCACATGAATATGTGAGTATCTATTTGTGAAAGATGAAAGTGGACATCCAGTGTCTCCTTAATTGCATGCACTTTATTTTGTGAGTCAGGATCTCTGACTGAGACCAACTCTAGGAGCGTACCTATGGTGACTAGCCACCAAGGCCCAGGGATTCTCCTGTCTCCTCCTCTCCAGTCGTGGGACCATAGACATGCCAAGCAACACTTGACTTTTACAGGGGTCCTGGGAATGCCATTTCAGATCCTCCTGCTTACACAGCAATCATTTTACTGATGGATGACCAATTAATTGCACTAGTACCAGGTTATATGATGTAATTTGAAGGTGTTTTTAAAGTTTCACCTAGAAACCCATTGTGTGTGTGTGTGCGTGCGTGCACACACACACAAACACATGCATGTATGTGATCCATGTCAATAAGTGGAATATCTTAAATGAGTCTCACTTTCTTGAAAAAATAACAAACTTTTCTTTTGCCATCCAAAGCAGGAACTTTAATTCTCTAAGCCAGCAAGTTACTACTAAAAAACATCAGTGGCTAAAGATAGACTTAGAGGAAAAAAACAGAAGTAGCTATCAGGCATCCTCAGGAACTAATTCATCCTCATAACTCTAGGCCCACGTTCACTATTAAGTGAGCACAAAGCCAAGTTCTTAGTTGGCCATTTGCCATTTCTGGCTTGAGTGTAAAGGGGCTGAGGATAGGGGAGGTTGTGTACAGATGCTGTTGTTAGCCACAACTCTTTATGTGGGTGTCCTCTTGGTCGCCTGGCTCTGCTTTCAGTCGCTTAGTAATATTTCCTGAGGTCTTCTCTTGCCCAGGAATTGTACTAGGTGCTAAGGATACAGCAGGGAGTAACCACACAAACACTCCTACCCTGCTCTGACTTACGTTGTAATGATAATGATGGTGTTCCGGTTAGGATTACTGTTACTGTGATGAAACACTATGACTGAAGAAATTTGGGGAGGAAAGGGTTTATTAACCATGCACTTCCACATCACTGTGCATCATGTTAGGAAGTCAGGACAGGAACCTGAATAAAGGAGATGATGCAGAGCTATGAAGGGATGCTTCCTGGCTTGCTCCCCCTGGCTTGCTCAGTCTGCTTTCTTAAAGAACCCAGGACCACCAGTCCAGGGATGGCACCACCCAGAATGGATGGAGCCCTCCCCCATCAATCACTAATCAAGAAAACACCTTACAGTTGGATCTTATGGAAGCATCCTCTTGAGATTTCCTCCTTTCAGATGACTCTAGCTTGTATCAAGTTGACACACTACTAGCCAGCGCAGATGGCCACTCGGATATATTCCGTGCTGACCAAGGCTACATGTAGCATTCACACGCCACCTTATTTACTCCTGAGGTGAGGTAGGAAGATTCTTATCCTTCCTCAGGAGTTGAGGGAACTGAGCTGAGGAGAGCTTAAGAAAGTAGCCTGCCAGTAAGCAGCCGAGCTGGAGATGAAAGCCGAGTCACTGACTCTCTCCACTCTGCCTCTTCTACCTAGGGCTTCAATCTGTTGCCTCTCCCCTCAGTGTTGTATCGTCCTGTGCGGTTTCTGTTGCTGTTTGATTATCCACTCATGTTCATAATAAAAATGTAAAACACTGCCGGAGGTTGTGGTTTTGCTTCCAACCCTGGGACTAGATCTTCATTTTATAAACAAGGAACAAAATCATCCTTGGATTGCTCAGTTTCAGAGGAAGCTTAAGTGACAACTGAAAGCCTGTCTCAGGGTGCCAGTGTGTTTTCCTTGCTGGGTAGAAGAGTTACCTTTTTAGGACAAAGCATTTCCTGGGTTGCTAGAGTTTAATTCCTGTTACAGATAAGAGACAGATGGTTATATTTTTAAGGATACACAAATAACCTAAAATGTAAAATAATTGAAAGATAAATAGTAGCTATTTCTGAATTCCCCTGAGACTGAAAAAAACAGGAAAAGGGATCTTTGGGAAGAATCTTGGGAGGAGTACAAAAATGCTGCTGCTGGCAGGATGGGAAGAACCTCAGGCGGCAAGGTATTAGCCCCACCTTTTCGGTGCTCAAATGATGACTTAATGTCCACTCTCATTTCTACTTGACATTCAGTTCCCCCAATCTAGCTATGTTACTAAGAATGGTCTACAAATAAAGAACCTGTTGGGAAGCCCTTTACTTAGCCCAACAAGTCTCTGAACTAAATGCTTCTAAAATTTTTGTTGTGTCTAACCCTAGTCCTATGAGGCAGGAATTAATCTTCTAAGTGTAAGGAATAAAAATATTGGTTGAGTATGAGCCACATGCTGGTTTCTGAGCAAGTAACAATCTATTAATTGTGTTATTTAATTTTCAAAACACTACCTTATGATGTAATGATTCTTTAAAAATTTTAAAATATGTGGAATATAAAATCAGTGGGGTTTGATTACAGGATTTTATGACTCCCAAACTAATGTCCCCTGTTCAATTCAACTGGCAGCCTGGCATTTGTGTTCAACTAATCCAGATATTAAGATTTTAAGAGAGAACAGACGAATATATTTCTTAAAACAACTGAAACTTAAACAACTTTGGATAAGAAAACACCTTGACAAGTCAGGTGCGGTGACACAAACATGTAATTCCAGAGCTTGAACAGAGTGGACATAGAGGAGTCCTGGGATTATTAGCCAGCCATTCTAGCTTGCATAGTGAGTTCCCAGGAAGTGAGAGACCCTGCCTCAAAACATCGCTGAGGTTGTCCGCTGATCTGCATACACACCTGAACACACACACACACACACACACACACACGCACACACCATCTTGAGCTACTAAAACATAATGTATTTTCTTGCTTCTTATAGATGGCTATATATACCTATGTATTAAAAGGTATTTTTTTCTGATGAATTTTTACCACAATCTATTCAAGACCTGTACCTGAATTTAGAACAATGTTTGCTCTTTTCTTTAGTGTCCCTTGAGTTTGAGTGCACAGCCACAGCATAGCCACTTTTGCTCACTTCTCACTCCAAAATGGCCTCCTCCTGCCAGAACAAACTGGACTTAGCCTGTTTATGTTAATTCTCCTCATCCACCCACACGCACAGCCATTTCCCCTTATGCATGTTATGGGCTACTTACGTATCTTCAGTGAGATTCGCTCCTTAACTAGAATGTGGTCATCAGACTTCCCAATAACCTCTTCCCTCAAAGTGGCTGGGCAAACCCTTCCTCCCGCCAATCCCTAGCTTTATAAATGAATAAAAGTGCCTCCGAGTTACACAGACTTCTTACTGGGAATTCCACTGGATATAATACACGTTCCTCCACTGATGCTTTTATTCTCTACTACTTATGCATAGTGGTGAAAATAAACTTTTCAGGTTTCATTACACATATTTTAACCCTCCAGGCAACACATTCTATGTCTAAGAAAGTAACTCTCACCCAATAGGTGGCTAGGCACCTGGCATTTTCCTAGCAAATAGCAAAGCGTTGCTTTTCATATTAAGAGATAAGGGCAAAAATCCAAATACCCTGGAGAGAAATGAAATTACACTCACTGCCCTGCCCTGCGCATGATTGATGTGAGAGGCACTCTGAAGAGGAGGCTGAAATGTCAAGCAGGAGAGAGCGTGTTTCCAGGGGACCCATGCAAAGAAGGAGCCAGTGGTTATGCTCGGCACACTTTGATCCCTTATGTTTTAAGTCTGGCCTTCCGAGAAATTATTTACTATAGAGGTCGCATCTTATGCCGAGGGGAGGCTCTCAAGTCAGCGTGAAAATCTCGTGTGCTTGAAAAACAACACTTCTGAAGCTGCCCATAAATACCCACTAAAGGGCAATCCTCTGCCGGTTCCTCAGAAGTCTGACATCTCTAGTTCTTTCTCCAGTTTGAACAGATAAACAGACTGCTGTTTTTTCAGTGGGGTCCCTGTTTGCTTGCTTGTCTGTAGGGCCTGTCTGCAGAACAGCGTGCATACCCAGAGGTGTTTTCAGTACAGCCGTATCCTTCCAGAGATGATGGGACAAACTGAGTCTCACGCCCATTTAGTATGATAGATTCATTTTCCTCTCTTGTGACCAGGCATGAATGTGCACATGCGTGGGGTTGGAATTGGGCTGGAGAGAATATTAAACAGAATTCCAATCGTTTTTATTCCAACCCATTTATCTATTTATTTACTAAGCATAGTTAGATGTGTATGAGTCATATTATATTATTTGAATCTTCTGCATAGTTTATCAAATGCATGGTTCTTGGGTGACTTATCATTATTTATCATCTCCACTCTGCCCCTGAAGAGGAGAAGATGGGAGGAAACCACTGAAGAGCACTGAAAACCACTGAAGAGTCACATTTTTGACTAGAGATCACAACGAGAGCAGTGCGTCAGTTTGGGACTTTTCCTAGGTGATGTGCCAGGTGGATTTTTCTAAAAAGTGCATTTTAATACTAATCTCTCTTCTTCTCTCCCCCTCTCTCTGACACCTTCCTCTCTAGGCTCATCCATTCAGGCCCAGGGAAAGGCTCACCCCAGGCTGCCATGGATCTGTCCTTTGCAACACGAACTGGCACCAAGCAAGGAATTGAGACACATCTCTTCAGGGCAGAGATCGGCAGGGACCTCTCCCACTGGACGAGGAGCATAGTGCAGGGGTGCCACAATTCAGCCGAGCTCGTTACCGAAATCACCACTGGTGAGTAAGGCTGCCTGTGAGCTACCAATGTCCCACTGACAGACAAATGCGGGAAAAACGAATCTGCTCCTGCTCTGGCCTCACAGCTGTTTCTATTACTGGTCTTTGATGATGCTTAAAATTGAGAGTTAAATTCTTTTCAATTAGGCACTGCTCGCTCTCCTAAGATATAACTAGAGGCTTTTCTTATATGTCCCGTCTCATCTTTATTAAGGAGAAGCAGGTAACTTGGAGGATCACTTCCCATCCTCCTACCTATGACCCCTTAGATGACTTCCAGAACAAAGGAAATTTGGGGGTATAAACTTAGTCGGGTTATTGGTTATGAAGAACAGAAACCGAATCTTAGTGCTAGCATCACAGCTAGGTCAGAATAACTAATCACGTAGCTTTAAAGCTCATACGTGCGGAAAGCATGAATAAAACCATGCTTCGAGCTTAATTCCATGTGCTGGAAGTATGAGACATGAAAATGGGCAAGAGGGAGGACTCAGGACGGGAAGTCATTGCAACCTTGGTGACCCTGTCCTTTGTTGTCCCTTGCTGGTAGCAGAGGGCAGAGCACTCCGAGCTATCAGAGAACCTTGTAAAAGATGAGCTCATAGTACAAAATAAAAATACTTAGAGGAAGCCACAGAAAAGCACATGTACTCACCAGAGCTCCATTTGAACGGGCACCTAATTTTGTGGCCAACCGAGATTCTATTTTTTCCCCCAAAGTTGAAGGTATCCCCTATCAGGACGTCATCACGTGTCACTCTTGATGAGAAAGGAAGGCTGAGAATCTCATTGTCAAGGTGCTGCCCCAAAGCCCTCTCTACACTGAGTGCCAGGCTATGGGGAAAGGAAGATGAAACAGAGGAGAAAGGACTTGAGCTTTCAAAGCTAAACATCGCAGGTGGTGACAGTCTCCTCTCTGAGCTTTAGTTTTTTAAGCCCTCTAATCTTAGTGAAACATTTCTGCCTCTGAAGTCAGTGGTGAAATTGTATTCGGTATATTTAGGAAGCGGAGCAGAGCTATTGGTGACACAGAGTGGTTTCTCAATTAATGACACCTTCATGTGCCCGTGCTGCTCTCGGCTCCACCCCAGCAAAGAAAATGTCCTGGTTTCCTTAAAAATTCAGCTAGGTATGGATCAAGGCCCGAACCAATTGACCTACACAAGTCTGTTGACGGTGTTTTATGAGGCAAACTAAACCCAGTCCGATAATTGACAAGCTTTTCCAGAGATCTATGATGAAGATTTAAAGGATACATTTGTAGCCCTTCTGCAATAAGAGCTTATAAGGGGTGGGAGGTGCAAGTGACTACCCCTCCCTGTCCTGGTAATAGGCTTACAAGGCAACACTTCCGCCTTCTGGAAAAAGCCAGCACTTAGTCTTCTTATAAGATTTATACTTTTGTTTCTCGTGCCCCTGCCCCTGAAAGCTTCTGGACATCTCACGGGCAGTGGGAGAGAGAAGCATTCCTCATGGAAGGCGCCACATCACAGACTGGTCTGCAGCCGCATTTTCTGGACCCAAAATCTTAGGGGGAAATTAAAGGACCTGCCCTTTTGTAAAAGGTTTTTTGTAAAATTTTGTAAAAGGTAGATTATTTTTAAACTGCTCACTTATGACCTCTTAGGATGGCGGCATGTGAGAACTTTGGCAACATAATACGGTAGTAAAATAAGAGTGTTTGCCATAGCAAACAGGACTGTGTTTGCATGCACTTGTGCGTGTGTGTGAGTGTGTGTGTACACATCCATGCAGATGATAAGGTGCTGGTGTTAATGATGGTGATGCAGAGGTCGCTCACTTTGTTAAAATACAATACCTGCTGTTTCTGGCTGAAAGGCCAGGTTCCCCTCCCAGGTCATAGGAGGTCTGGTATACCCTTCCTGTTGAAATACATGTCAGAAGGCCAGATAAGGTCCGGGGCCCAGAAAACAGGCGCTGAATCTCAGTTCTGGACAATGGCTAAATTACAACATCAAAGTCAATCCAAGAAGTGTAGGAACCTTGTTCCTTTCTTTCTCGCTTTAATAAGAAATTTGTGGGTGGACACTGGGTTGAAGAAACTAAAATAATTAAGCATCTGAGTAAATGGATTGATGGATTGATTTCCACCATGTCTCCCCACCTGCCCCAGCCTGCACCTACAGAAACCAGGAATGCCGCCTGACCATACATTATGACAATGGATTTTCTATTTCTACTGAGCCTCAGGAGGGTGCCTTTCCCAAGACAATCATACAGTCCCCTTATGAGAAGCTCAAAATGTCTTCGGATGACGGAATCAGGATGCTCTATTTAGACTTCGGAGGCAAAGAAGGGGAGATTGTAAGTGTGGCTTTCTTGTGACCATGTGACCTCATTTGCTTTATTATGCAACACACCTGTAAGGACTCGGAAACGCTAGGCTGCCTCTCTACTGCTACACTTCCAGCTGACAGCCCATGGTGGTGGCTGCAGTCCCCTGCTGTAGCTGATCCTGGAGAAAGCAGGACCGGATTCAGTAGTGTCAAACAGGTCCAATTATCTCAAGCTCTTTCCTTTGGTTTCATTTTTCATTAGAAATTGGCATAAATATTTGAGGTGAGAGGAAGAATGCTTTATAAGGTTAGCATTAAATTCTTATCAAAAGAATCCTCGGGTATTCTAACCTATGTACAATTTATTTTAAAGATGCACAGAGCAGCTGATATAACCTTGGCGTTGGGTCAGGTGATGGGGATGAGGGCAGCTATGTAAAACAGGCACTGCCATGGTCCAAAGGCTAAAGGTAGTCAGGGAGTAGACATTAGACATTATCTGAGTTGGGGGAGGGACAGACAAGGACCAAAAGTTGGGAGCTACTATAAATCAATATCCATCTTAGATAACCAATTCCCGGTTAAGGTAACAGTCACACACCTCACACCTGTGCACACACTCCTACAGGCATGCTCTGGGTCGTGCAGGAACCACACTGCACACACTTGAGACATCACCATCAAAGGAACGTGATGGACATGCCCACAATGGCTCCAGAGTGGAGGGTGGCAGAGGCAGGGATGCTAAGCATGAGCTCTGTATTCACAAGGCCGCTTCACATGCAGGATCTGATTCAATACTCTAATTACCTTGTAATATTAGTAGAGCCAAGAAGAATTTTAAGTGAAGTGGCCAAGATTAGACATTAAAAAAAAAAAAACCTGTCAGAATCAAGAACCAAACAACCTGAGATGTGAAAGTTGAAATCTGCTGGATGCTGTACACAAGTTGGCATAAACATCACTATTGTGGAGCTGAAAATAAATGGTTTAGACAGTGAAGAAGGGGCTCATCGATAGTTACAAAATTGTTACAGGTAAATTCGTCAGAACTTGTTTAGGGAAAAAAAAAATATATGGGAGATGTAAGGAACAAGTTTGGAGAGTCATTCCCTTAACTCATTGAGAACAAAGATTTGAGGACAGAATCGCTCTATTTAACACTCCCAAGTCAGAAGTGTGTATAGATTGGCTTGACGTGAAAATCACTACGCTACATCAAGCATGAATTGAAAATCTCTCATGCTCTCTTCTTTTCCCGTTTCAGCAACTGGACCTTCACTCATGCCCCAAGCCGATCGTTTTCATCATCCATTCCTTTCTGTCTGCCAAGATTACAAGACTGGGCTTAGTGGCCTGAACAGAGGGGCGACTGCAGTGCCACAGGAGTGCGACATTGGGCAGTACGGCAAATGGCGCACGCACAGCCGGCCATCAGGGCTCAGGAGTCCCATGTAACATCCCAGGCTCCTCTGTCAGTTCCAGGAACTACAAGGGACACCCTAAAGAAAATCCCACCAGGGATGTCAGAATAGAACTTCTTAGAGCAGAACAAGGTTAAGGGGGTGAGGGCAAACGAATATACACAGCACATCTTCTGAATAATGACAACCAAGGACACAGCCATTACAACAGCATATGCAGATCTTAATCACACCAGTTTCTAGGCAACTGGTTCACCCAGGTAAGCCAGGGCTGAGCAGATGAGAAATGGATAGTTTCACCTACTCTTCTATCCCCCCCCCCCCCCCCCGGCAACACTGATCCCTTGCTTCTTTGTGATTTATTTTCTGAGTCAAGTTGAGCTGACTTTCATTGGTAGGCAAGAAAAGAGAAAAAGAAGAGGAAAAGTAAAAAGAAACCCACATTTTATTTAAGAATGAAGCATCTGTTACTTAATTTTCTTAATGAGTTCTCTCTCAGTTGGTATAGAGTGATTCCAAAGTGTTCTTATTAGCATAGGCTGAGCAGAAATGAAGTAAAGCATTGGATACTGACCTGAGCTCTAAGCTGGCAGGATCTGAGCCAAAGTGGGCTGTTGCTGCTGCGAAGCTTTTCTGATGATGAATTCTGAGACTACACTTACACCGTGGATGCTGCCTCATAGCCACAATTGGTACCCTTATTTACAGAAATCAAATTCTGGGCAATTTTTTAAAAAAAGATTGTCATTACGCACGCGCGCACACACACACACAACACAACTGCTGGTCACATAGTTGATATGTTTAACTGTCTGCATTTCCCAGTTTTCAGTGGATGCACCTTTCAATGGCCCTTGTTTCTGCCTGTGCTCATATGTGTATTTCAAAGTAAGGGAGACTGTCTCTCAGTCTTGATAATGCTGTTTCAGACACACAGAACCAGAAGTATAATCAAATCTACAGATAGCACCTACATTCATTTTGGAATTCCAGGGGAATAATAAAATGACCTAATATTTTTCTACAAGCATATTTTGAGGCAATATCTAGCCTACTAAGACTTAATGCTTTTTTTTTTAACCTTTTATTTTTAACGAAGATTAATTCACTAAAAACCACACCTATTTGACTTGGGAGTTACTTTTTACATGCCCCGAAAATCAGCCATAGAATTTATGAATTTTTAGTTCTTTTTTCCCCGTTAGCTTTACAGTACCACAAGCTCTGTGTTCTGCCTATGTGTTCGGAGGGTCATGGTTCAGCAGATGCCTATGCAAAGTGAAACTGCCTAAAGGCCTGTGGTTAGAGCCTCAGATTTGCGTCTTTATTGAGTATTTTAAACCATCATTCCCCAAAGCACATCCCATATCACAACACCATCACCAAGGGACACGGAACAGTGTTCTCCCTGTGGAGGTCATTTCGGAGGTTGGCGACAAAAGATATTGGCTAAGTAGCAACTTAAGACATTTGAGGCCCTTGTTGGGGTTGCCAGCTTCCTCAAAAATCATGGTCTTCATTGATCACAACCTTCAAGGTGGGGGTGGGAATTCCATGCCTTGTACTTCTTTGTAATGGGGCCTCTGTGAAGACAATGCTTTGGGAAATACCGCCACAGCACACGGTCTTTTGGTTGGTTTCTAATCTTACAATGTTGAGGAGTGAAGGCCAGCTTCAACACTGTGGGAAAGCATTGATGCATTTGTAAATTATATTGCACAGTTTCACGCTATATATTTTCAAAAATCACTGGAATGTTGTTATACAAGAGAACTATACTTATGTATTGTAAATAACATGAGACATATATTAATGTCAATAGTTTCGTTCAACAATATGTAATCTAAGGTGCTCGGTACTACATGAAGTTTGAGTTAATTACTCAAGTTGCAAAGAATCTATTATATATTTATAGACAAATTAAAACGGTCATAATAACAGACATTGTTTCTTTATTGCTTAAGTTTTAGAATATCTGGGTAAGACAAACAAAAACAGTCTTCGCCATTTTTAAAATTTTAATTTAAATATTTATATTTTAGGAAAAAATATATTTGAATAAGATCAATGCATTTTCTGAAGCAAATTAAAATGTGTTATTAGCAAGAAATAGAAAACTTTACTATGAAAATTGTGTATATGAATGACTTTTTTCTCCTAATTAAAGTATATTATATCAGAGTGGCTATGATGAGTCAATTCACATATTAATTATTATTTCTCAGCTTGGATTTTAATCATCATCTTTAAATAATGGCTACACAGTGTTTTTTTTTTTTTCTCTTGTCTTAGGTGTTGATGTGTAGGGCACCAACTAAGTCTGTCTTGTGTCTTGGTCAATGAATCAAATTAGTTATTTGGGAGAATTTTTTTCCAGTTTGCTTTGTTCTTTGTTCTGTGAATTATAGAACTAATAATGCTTGTACCTAAATGAAAACCAGTGCAGATGAACAATGTTACTTAATGGATTCTTGCTCAGTTGCCAGGAGGGTAAATTCAGTGGTCTGGTAACATGTGCATGCTACTCTTCCTATTGGCTTTTCAAGAATACCGGGGGATAGAGATGTCATTTTTCATAATATGAGCTAAGTAATAGAAACCAAACTATACAACTATTATGATTATGAACTACCCAGACAGAGGTATTTAATGAATGGCATCAATGGGGTGTGGAAGTGATTTTGGGGTGGTATCTTGATTTTTTAAAAATCTGCCTGTGTTTATAGCCCCATGAACATCATGTACAATTTATATATAAACTAAATAAATATTTGCCTCAGATCTCCAATGCATAAGTTTATATTTTAAGTCCATCATGGGTTGACCAGTCTCAGAGGGTTGTGTTTGTGAGAACACAGACTGTGTTCCTTTCCCATCAAGACTGCTCGTAGAAGTGTTAATATGGGGTAAAGGAATTCTACTAGCAATACCTGTGTTCATTTTATCTCAAAATCCATTTAAAACACACAGAGTTGATCCATCCTAATGCAGCAAATGTTGACAGATTCCTCAACATATTAAGATTCCCCCCCCCAAATTAATCTGAATGTAGCTTCAAATAGGTTTTTATCTATAATTAGGGCTCTCATTTTTAACTAAAATGTGACCCCTGCACCAAGCTCCAAATACTTTAATTCTCTGTTGTACCACAACTGGTTTCTGTTGTGATTTCTTGGAGTGAACATGACAGACTGGTATTTACAAGTCATTGTACTAATTGAAACTTCCACAAGATTGAAGTTAGATTAAGAACCATAAAATCTGGGGTTTCAAAAGACCTAGAAACCGTGAAGCCTATTTCTGTGCACAGTGTATCCCAGCGGTACCACCTTCGTACATTAAGGTGCGTGATTTACTGCTAACATGATGTTGACATAGAAAGCTGAGCAGACACCAATTAAAACGTCTTTGAAGTCCACGCCACCTAAACTCATCTCTCACACATACCGTATCCCAGACACTGTATCCCCGATGCTGTATTGTGGGCTACATGGACCTTGCTGCACACGCCAGTGAACTCAGGGATCGCTCCTTGAGCACTTCGGTGTTGTCCGTCCAGCCTGAAATTGAAATTTTTCCAGGATGAGGAGAGCAGTCCTTATCTCTCCAGGCAGACCCGCTCATTTGCTGGGTGGCTAGAGTTGTTTGAAGCGTCTTGCATTCTTGACGCCCAAACTTCTATTTGTCTACCCTTCACTTATGACCCCTGAACACTGGAAGTTCAATTGCTCTTCCACAAGAATGTCCTAGAAACAGAGACGAATCAAGGCTGACAGCAACCAACTAATGTAATAAAAGCTGAAAACAGCTTTTAATCGGACATTTGAAAATCCTCAATTTCTTCTTTTAAAAAAGGTCAAGATTAAAACCTCAGATATCTAGTGGAAGGTCACAACCGGCATGAATAAAATCACCAGTAAGAATAGTGGACAATAATTTAGAGAGCAATTTAAAAAACCTATGAAAAAGCACGGGATAAAACTGGACTCTCTGAGCATGGCGAACAATGAGGGCTGATGAGAATCCAAGGACAATGGCACGGGGTTTTGAACCTACGTAATGTGCTGGCTTTGTGGGAGCCTAACCAGTTTGGATGTTCACCTTCCTAGAAATGGACGGAGGGGGGAGGACCTAGGACTTACCACAGGGCAGGGAAATCTGACTGCTCTTTGGGCTGGAGAGGGAGGGGGAGAGGAGTGGGGGGAGGGGGAGAAGGTGGGAGGAGGGGGAGAAGGGTGGGAGGAGGGGGAGGGAAATGGGAGGCTGGGAGGAGGAGGAAATTTGTTTTTTTTCTTTTCTCAATAAAAAAAAAATTTAAAACACGTAACTTTGGACTATGAGCTTTGCTCCCACAAGTGCGCAAAAACTATGGTTGAAAGATCATTTCTGCAGCCTTTGTAAGCAGCTGAAAAAGGTCAATATTTGAATGATATCACTGTAACACTCATGTACACTGATAGCTGGCTAACGGATGCATGCGAATGTTTTTGCAACTGTCAGTGTCGGCATAGATGAAGTCAGTAAAATCCCCTGCAAGGTTCTCTCGAAGGGCCACAAGTACCATGCTAGCCCTATTGTATTCACCTGGGCTCAACTACGGCATTCCAGGGATCTGTGCTGTTGGGTATCACAATGAGGAGGAGAAGGGAACTTGCAATTGGTACTTAATGAGAGTTGCTAGATATCCCCACTGGCCCATGGCTCTTCACCAAATGGAAGTATTTCTCCATACACTTTCTGTGACCTCTGAGATTCTTGGAGATGAAAAATCCTATTGTTATCTGAGCCTAGACTTTGATTTCTTATTCATGCAAACATTTTGCCCTGGATTTTCTAAATATGAACTCCCATGGGTTTGAAAGAAAGATGGTGGTTTTGTTTTGCTCTGGGGATTACCAAAAGTTGATATTATTTTATTAAAAAAAGTCACTATAGGCCGGGCGGTGGTGGTGCACGCCTTTAATCCCAGCACTCGGGAGGCAGAGGCAGGCAGATCTCTGTGAGTTCGAGACCAGCCTGGTCTACAAGAGCTAGTTCCAGGACAGGCTCCAAAACCACAGAGAAACCCTGTCTCGAAAAACCAAAAAAAAAAAAAAAAAAAGTCACTATAGTCTTCATGAGGTATTGGATTATCAATACAAACTGCCTGATTCATTACTGCTTCATTAACACATCTAGATGTAAATTGAAATTTGATTATTTTTGTCTTAATATTGCATGGGTACCCCAGCATCTTCTTACTGAAATACACATTATTTTACCATCACTTTCTCCTTAAATGCCTCGGTAGCAGTTAATTTTCTTGTTGCTGTGAGCATATACCCAGCAAAGAAGCCAACTAAAGGGAAGATTGGTTTTGGCTCATTCTTTGAGAGACTCTAGTCTTCTCAAGGAAACTTCGCCAGAAACACCCTCAGAGATATACCTCCCAGATGATTCTAAACCAGCTGAAAATGACCACAACCTTACATTTAAGAGCCAGCAACTCCTAAAGGTTCTGAATCTGTGGGGAGGTCACACCACTTCTTTGTACACGCCCCCTGTACCTCTTCAGATTCCTTGAGTACTCCATCTGTCTCCTACCCTTCTAGATGCTTCTTTAAGCATAGACACCATAGATGGTTCCGCCTGACCTAAGTGTTTCTGCTTAGAGCAAACGAGTGGCTCGCTTGAAAACACTGTCCTCTCAGCTCTGTGACTCAGCTGCCAGGTAACCAGAAGATACACACCTGGCTTCGTGAGTTTTCTCATCTGTCAGTTCCACAGCTGGATCAACAACCACTCTGTAGGACCTAGGCTTGACTTTCTGAAGAGTTGCTGAAGAAATAACCTGAATATTGTTAGAATCCCTTCCCTGGGAAAGCATAAACAATAAATACCCCCTCTTTAGAAGGTCACGATAACAAATCAAAGTCTGATTCCACCAAAGTTAAAGCCAGGAAACCAAACTGGTGAGTTTATTGGTCTTACTCACAGAGCAGAGTCTGAGGAACTTCTTCCAGGAAAGAACTCGGGGAAATCTCCACACAGCGTGGATAAGGACGACTCCACAGCCATCTGGGTGGTGGTGTTTCCTCCAATAGTGAACCTTTCCCAACTTACATGCTCTAGCGCCTCCCTAACCCAAGGTCACTTACAGTGAGAGCAGAATTGCACCCAAACAGCTAGAAGGTGCTGGAGAGATCAGACGGAGTCTCAGGTAAGGGTCCAGCGACCCTCTCCACATCCTTCTGGCGATGGACACTTACAAGCAAGCATGGTTGATCTGATGAAAATGGTGGCTGTTTTGCTCTAAGAACAGCACGTGAAAAGACTGAACGAAACAAAAATTGTAGAGAATTTCAATTTCAGAGGACAAATTAAAATTATCAGTATGAAGGGGCTGAGCAGATAATGCTTGCTATCCTCCCTGTGTTCTTGGCTGAGATGGGGCTGCAGGCTTCACCATCAACCCTAGTGCGTCCCATCTGACAGAGGGTACCTGCAGCCATTGAATGACTGGCTGTCTCTTTGCTCTCTGCCTCTAGTTTTGTTTTCTTGAGAACTTGATTCAAGAGCACTAGTAGTCTCACTCATGACACCAAACAGAAAACAGAAAATACTTAGATCTGGCAATAATGCCACCTGCCTTGAATTACAGCATATTAGAGCAAGATAGAGAAAGACTGACAGAAGCGTTTGACTAACCCGGGCTACTACATATGACAAGACCCTGTCTCAAAACCACACCCACACACAATAGTGGGTACAGAAAGAGTGCTTGGGTCTGAGCATGGAGAAGCAATGGATACATATATAAGAGGCTCCTGCTTGAAAAAGGATATCTGGAAGGTGACACTTTTTTTTTTTGTTTTTGTTTTTTAAGTAACAGCCCCCCTGCCTTAGGTTACTGCTGGGCAATGGGTCCAGGGATCATGGGTGTGACCTAAAGCCCTTCAATGTTACCTGAACTTCTTAAATGTGCACTTGAACACTTCCTTCTTTGAAAAGGGCTCTTTCTCTGGACAAAAAAAATCTGAGAATGGCAAATACTATTTTTAGCCTGTTTATATGAAAACTTGAATAATAGAACTATTTGAATATGTGACCATAAATCAATTATTATTTTACCTACAGTCCTCCAAATGACACTAAATTTGATTTCACTCGGGGAAGCAAGTTTAATAGCTCATTAAATGATTAAACCATGTCCACCGAGGGTACAGCTTCACATTTAAATGATAACAGAAAAGCAGCAGGGGCCTCTGTTTTGGCTTTTTGTTCTCTGTTCATTTTTCTTAAAGCCTGGTCACAAACAAGACTGTGTTTTGGGGGGGGGGGCCTCTAAGGCGCCAGACAGAGGACCCTGATCAGTGTTGCATCAAGGAGCGCAGAAGGGGGCTGGGATGTGGGAGGGTGGGGAGACCCAGTGAGGACAATAGAAGGCAAGGGGAACTGATGTGAAATCAGACCATCTACCGCTTTTTGGCAGCTGGGCGAGAAAGAGGCAAGCCAAGAATAAAGCCTCTCGGGATGACTCCAGGCTCAGGCAGGGACTGCTCTGCTCTCACGCTTGGCCTGAAGGCTGCAGTTCTGTCTTGGCTTGGACTGGGGCCTAGGAATGTTGAAAGAAAAGAAAGCCAGTTATATTTTTAGCCACTTTCTGTTACAATTCTTGGCTGAATAAAGCCCATTTTCTCACAAGAACCCAAAGGCAATGACCAAGAAAGACCTTCAATAATGCTCCATTAATTGCAGCTGTTCAGTATTATAATCCCCATCTGTACAGCACTGGAGGATGGGGATTTCTTCCTCTGCAAGCATCCTGTGTCCCAAAAGAAAGGAAAACAGTCCAGAAAGTAAGCGATTCCCTCCATCTTCAACTAAGTCTTGATGGCCGAAGTCTTTGCCGTCTTCTCTCTTGCGGGTCATTTTTGGATGTGAATGGAATTTAATGTTTGCGCAAAATGGGTCTCACACTACAACCTAGGAGCTTGGCCCACCAAAAGGCATTGTTGTTCACTATTGTGCGGCCTGGTAAGGCTGGTTCACCCCTCCTACTGTTGCCAGTACTGTCTTTGGTGGAGCATCGCACAGGGTGGGGAAGTCCTTCCTGTCACACACACAGGTCTGCAGCTGCTGCAGGCTGTCAGACAGGGACCTTGGTGCTACTCCGTATGAACCTCTTTTCAGGATAAGGTTCCAGCAGAGCAGAACGGAAGTGACAAGGTCCTAAAATTCTAGGTTCCAGCTCACACTGGGTCGTTGATCCCTACGGCCAGCTTAGAGATAGGGGTTAGGGAAGTGAAAACTACCTATGTTGATGGGAAGACCCAAGGCTTTGTGACACTACTGAGTGTTCTCCATTCTTTCCTCTGGACACAGTAATTTCCATTCTCTCTGCATATAAAATAATACAGGAAAAAGGCCAGTACAACCTCCAGGCTCTTCAGACAACAGCTTTGGTCAACACACCGCCACCATGTAGCATAGCTGACCTACTTGGGCCCTTTGGCTCTCCGCTTCCCATGTAAGAGGCTGGAAATGCCCTCAACTGCCCATTCTAAAGAGTGGGACCTTTCAGCCCTGCTCCCTGGGAGACCAGTGAGTCCCTAGCTGCTGAAGTCTAAACTCGGCTTATGTGTTTCTTTTCATCCATGTACCTGCCAAGGTCATTCTGATGCAAAGCTTACTAAACGTGGGACAACTGACCAGCTGTGCTCCTCTCCTGGAGCACAGCCCCGGGGTACATGTGGCTAGACTCCAGCTTCTTAGTTTCTCATCTCATGAGGTTTTTCTCCTACCAAATAGTGTTCACTTGAGTGCCCTGTTCATTGCCCGGGTAATCACAAACTTTCCTTTGTGCCTGCTTTCTCGTTCACTCGAAATATTGTTAAGCACTTTTTATTCATAGATATTTTTTTCTGGATCATTCACAAAAGAAGTATGAGAATCACGTAGCAGCTCAGTAGAATTTGGATGTGTAAACTGTGGAGGGATAATGTGATGGTCTGAATGTCTCCCATACTCTCGGGCCTTAGACTATTTGGTCCCCAGCTGGTAGAGCTCTTTGGGGAGGGTTATGTGGTGTAACCTTGCTGGAGGAGGCACATTATAGGGACTGGCTTTGAAAAGCTCGCGTCACTTCCGGTCCACTCTCTCTTTGTACTTGAGTTTGAAGATGTGAACTCACAACTTTGTGTCCCTTCTGCCATGTCTACTTCCTGCTGGCAACACATCCTGCCAAACTAACTCTTCTATGAATTATTTTGGCCATGGTGTTTGCTCTATTACAAAGCAGCAGAAAAGGAACTAGGACTGACGGAGACTGATGGGGACTGATGGGTAACTGCCCTTCTGATGCAGCCCCCAGGAGGAGGACCTCTTTGTTAGGAGTACAGGAGAAAACCGGACTTGCTGAACATAGCGGACAATGAGGACTACTGAGAACTCAAGAACAATGGCACTGGGTTTTGATCCTACTGCACGTACTGGCTTTGGGGGAGCCTAGGCAGTTTGGATGCTCACCTTACTAGACCTGGATGGAGGTGGGTGGTCCTTGGACTTCCCACAGGTCAGGGAACCCTGATTGCTCTTCGGGCTAATGAGGGAGGGGGACTTGATCGGGGGAGGGGGACTTAATCGGGGAAGGGGAGGGAAATGGGAGGCGGTGGCGGGGAGGAGGCAGAAATCTTTAATAAATAAATAAATAAATAAATAAATAAATAAATAAAGGAGTACAGGCCAGGCCCCGAGGAACGCAGGGCAGAGATGAGCTTGGTAATAATCCCAGCCAGGAACCGAAAACTTAAGGCAGTAGATTCTTTGATCGTAGGTTTGACTGAGAAGGCTTCTACTCTACAATCATTGAGTGGATGCAGCGCCAACAAGACAGAATTCCCCAGGGACCATCGGGTCTACTTGGAAAGAATCTTTTTGCCCCTCCCCCACACTTCTCGGAGTATCACCACATCCCACCACACACTCTAACCCCTGAAACTCACATGGCAACAGATGCCTTTGGGAGCTTTTCTTGTGGGTGATGGGGAGAAACTACAGGCACACGGTCAGCCACAGGAAAGCTATTGACGGAGTTCCATGAAACTGGCCCTGTTTTGAGGGTGCTATGGTTTGCAGGTGTTTGTGCTTTATCCCTTAAGAGTTCGCATGCTGGAAGCTTGGTCCTCATGGTATTGATGTGGTGCGAGCTTTAAAAGGTGGAGTTGGGTTAAAAGTTTTTAGGACAGTGGGGGCACTGCCCGCAGAAGTGTTACCAAGCTCTCCTGGGACTCTGAGTTACTTCTCTCTAGAAAGCTGTTGGAGAAAGGCCACGCTCAAGTTGTTGCTCAAGCTCTTCTCCCACATGTTGTTGCCCCTAATTTGCCATTCTGCACGATGTCCTCAGCAGGTCCTGATGCTGGTGCCCTTGAACTTCCAGAACTGAGTCAAATAGACCTCTCTTGATAAAGTTACCCAGCCTCACAAATGTCATTACAGAAACGAAACCACCAACGAAGAGAGCGAGAACTGGCTGGATCCTTACTGGCAGTTTGATATGGCCCAACCTAACTCAATAGAAAACACAAACTGCATTGAAACAGGGGTTTCTGGGCATACGAGATAGAAATTTTCTAAAGGCAATGGTGCTAAGAATGGAAATCAAGGCAGACTGACTGACTTTCCTGAGCTAAATCCTTAGACAATACTTAAAGCCCACACAGCATCTGCAAGAGATAGGTTCCGCTGGGTGACTTAATCATTACTCAAACACTGTGTATTCACACAATTATTACAATGTTACTCAAGGACAGAATCTTATGGGACCATTATCGCTCATGTCCACCATTATAGGGTACATGACTAACAGTGTGCTGAGCTCCGTTTGATCAATCAGTATCACCATTGCAGCTAGGACCTACAACATTCATATCAGTGTTCCCAGTCAATCACTCCAACATCTGGGACCAGGAAACTACTTTGTTTTCTGTGATCATTTTGGCCATTTTCCGAATTTCATGATTTTGGCATTTTCTTTTCAGATTAATATTTTGGCATAATTCATTTTGCAGGAGTCTATTCCTTTACATTATGGAGTAGTATTTCACTGTAGAAACTTTTCACAAAGTTGGCTTACCAATATTTCCCATTTGGGATTACTGAGAACCAAATGGGTCTGAGTATCCTAACTCAGTTCCTTGTACTCACATCTTAATTTTTCTTGGGTTTAAAGAATTGTTGGTTTCTATGATTACCATAAACTTGGCTTCACAGGAAGTAGTCAATGATTTTCCATTTCTACCAACAGCATGAAGATGCCCAACTGTGACACACAGTCACAAGGTTGAATTGTTGGTGTGAAAATTTTCTCTCTTAGTGGGTGTTTACAGCTTTAATTTGTATCTGATTAATGGTGCTAAACATCTTTACATGGCCGATCTCCACTCTGATGTCTTGCAAAATGTTTGTCTCAAAGTTTTTGCACATTTAAAAAACTGGGTTATATCTTATTATTAAGCCCTAAGAGTTTCTTGTGCATTGTACACAAATTTTCCCTGATCATATTCTCAAGACAAGAGTTGAAATAGAATGTTTTAAAGTATTAATGTTTTAAAGTTATAATGTATTAAAGTCTACACATTTTGTGTCTTTTCTAGGGAAGCCTTGTTTTATCCAAAGGTGAAAGGTTTTATTTTCTTCTGTGTATTTTGTGGTTTTAAATACAGGACTATGAATCAGACTGCTAATATTTGCATATGGTGTGAGGTCATTCCCACAGTTTATCATTGATATTCCCATATGGACAGATATTCAGATCAAGAGAATATTTGCATATGGTGTGAGGTCACTCATGTTTCTGTAAGGACAGGAATACATTTGTTCATGATCTGTGTTTCTGAAGAAGTCTTTTCCAAAGAAAAGTTTGGTGTGTGGTGCACTTTTAAGCAAGATGTCTCAATCACCACGGCAAGACTTGAGGTAGTAAATCCTTCATCTTTGTGATTGTTGATAAAAAAAAAAATACTTGCCTCTATCAAGCACTCTAAGTAAGTAATTAATTCAACTCACTATTTGTTTATGCATTTGTCTTTTACTGGTCAGATTGACATAATTTATACTTGCCAAATTTCAAATAGCACTACAAAAGTTATTCAAAATCCTGAAACTCTACATATATCCACTTAAAAGAAATATTAAGTCATATCAACTTACAGCTTTTACTCAAATTTGAATGTATATTTAAAATGTTTATATTACCATTAATATATAAGCTTATTTTTAATTTACTTATTGGCATATATTCATTATATATGTTGGCTGCATATAATCCTATTAAGCATGATAGAAAACCAGGAGCCAAAAAAAAAGACAACAAAATGCTGTGTATGTCAACTTGAGAGATTGGATAAATTGTTATTCAAAGAATTGAAGCTGCCTCTGGCTTTGTAATTTCTGAGCTATGAGACACTGTACTTCAGCTTACTGTCCTTTAATTTCTAATCCCTAAAAGGGAATATCTACCTCACATGTCAGCAGTGGGACACATGGAAACATCTAGAAGCATATCTGGTACATAATTAGTCCACAATAAATGTTGATTAGTATCACATGTCCAGGAAGTTGGCACTATTATCTGCTTTCAGATTAGGAAACAGGCCCTAAGAGTTTTCATTTCTATAGCTATTATTGTTTCTAGATAAATCTTTCCAGACTGCCTGTTAATCTACTGTGTTCTGTGAAGCTATCTAGTCCCTTTTACATTATAAATGTCTATTAGTGTACACTAGAAAAGCCTATTGCTATAAAATATTTCAAAAGACAAATTTGCTGATCAAAGAGAATCTTTAAAATATTTCCTCATTCCTTGCAATATTCTATGATGTAAAAGCTTATATAAAAGGGGAGAATTTCCAATCAGTAGCTTCAAGGACACCTTTTGAAAGCCTTAGCTTCACATGAGCAAACAGAGCACACACATTAGGCAAACTTCGAGAAGTGGAAGAGACTGCAAAGGAAAAAATGGCAACTTACTCTATAAGAGCTAAAGAATTCTGAGCACCGAACACGAGCAAAACAGGCCAACACCCTCAACATGTAAAAATTCCTCTCAACCAGCAAGCAAAAAAGTCAGTGTTCAAAATGAAAACGGGCAAAAGGCAGGAATGAACAATATAAATTTTGCTAACTTGTTTCTAAAATGTCACTTGCAGCTCTTTCAACTTCACAGAAAGCAAAAGGGGATTCTACCAGGCAAAGTGCAGACCCTTCCGTAAGCCGTCTGCAGATGTATGGAAAAGCTTAAAGCCCAGAAATTTTACTTCCTAGGAAATGTGATTCAGTAATAACCATCAGTGACATACTGGGAAGAGCTCTAAAAATTTTAATTATAGAAAAACTTTAAGTTTAATAATGAAGGATTAAATTCTGACTCGATTGAATTACATCACTGTTAGGGTCCTATAGTATTATATTCAATAGCAAATGTAGTAAATATGAAAAATACGCCAAACACATTTTTTCCAAGAGGCCAGTGGATAGTATCAATCCTTACATATGCTGTGGTCTTTTCCTGTGCAAACTTAATAACTTATCCAACTTTGCTAAGCACGCAATTACTTCAATCCTAACTTTTACAAAATGCAACAACAAAACCTGCATTTCTTTCTTTTTTTACATATAGATTTGTTCTCAGCGCAAAATCTGAACCTCTCCCTTTTTCTTTACATACAGAAGGTTTGTTTCCAGCACAAACCTTGGCAACCTTAGAGCTTTTTATCTTTTCTGCCCCATTAAGATGCCTTTTATCTTTCCACTGAAAGAAAGTGCCCCCCGACTTTTCTGACATGGCCAGACTGCTTTGGGGCTCCGTAGCCTTTGCAAGCAAACCACAGCTGACCGGACACAGCACTGGTAACCAGCAGCCAGTCTGATAAACGAGAGCTACTAAAAGAGAGATGGATGGGGCGAATGCACACTGTAGGACTGCTGCCCAAAAGTGGCTGTTGTCCTGGGAAGGATGACGGCAAGATAACACACAACTTCAGCACATAGAACCACACACTATGTACAATTCAAGTACTATCTTTCATTTTCAACTTTGACTACAGGAGATCAAAGTCAACTGAGACCCCTGAAAACAAAACCATAGACAAGAGGCTGCCTGTACTGCTGGGTGAAAAGCAGGCTACAAACGGACACATGAATACACATAATCATATGCTTTCTGATTGAAAACTTCAAAGTATTTTAAAACAATAACACATGCATACTGGAAAATATTAGTATTTAGAAAATGGTGTGGGAAGTCCTTCTGTTTATGTGTTGCTTTTATTGGTTAATGACTAAAGAAGCTGCTTCTGGCCAATGGCTTAACAGAATATAACCAGGCTGGAAAAGATATAGAGAAAGAGTAGGTGGAGTCAGGGAGAAGCTATGTAGCTGCCGCCAGAGGCAAACACACTGGGATCTTGCCAGTAAGCCACAATCACGTGGAGATACACAGATTAATAGAAATGGGTTAGCCAAAGATATAAGAGCTAGCTAGCAACATGCTTAAGTGACTAGCCAAGCAGTAATTTAAATAACATAGTTTCTGAGTGATTCTTTCATGGTCTGAGAAGCCGGAAAAAAAGAAACCAACTTTTTTAGGTTTATTTGATATGCATGTGTTTCATCTGCATGTATATCAGGGCACCACATCTATGGTGCCTGTAGAAGCCAGGAGGCATCAGAGCCCTTGGAACTGGAGTTACAGACGGCTATAAACCACCATATGGGTGCTGTGAACTGAACCTGGGTGCTCTAGAAGAACACACAGTGCTCTTAAGCACAAAGCCATCTCTCTGTGTCTCTCCAAACTTTCTACCATGGAAATTTACATTAAAGAATAAGCCTTATTTTTACAATTATTGTCATTTTTTTCCGCTTTTGATGCCAAATAAACAATACTTCTGAAAATAGTGGCCTTAGTAGAACGTTTCTAAGTTGGAGCAGAAGACGGAGCTTTGCTGTTGGAATACACAGGAAGGGTAGTGTCCTAGTTAATTTCTTCTTACTATGATAAAACAGAAGGACGAAGACAACTTATACAAGAAAGAATTTGTCTGGGCTTATGGATCCAGAGGGTTAGAGTCCATGATGGTGGAGCAGAGGCAGCAGGCAGCAGGGTTGGCAGGCAGAACAGAAGCTGAGAGCTCACAGTTTGAACTGCAATCAGAAAGCAGAGGATATACTAGGAGCAGTGTAAGGCTGTGAAGTATGAAAGCCCATCTACAGTGACACACTTCCTCCAGCAAGGCTGCACCTCCTGGCTCTCCCCAAACAGTAGAACCATCCAGAGACTAAACATTCCAATGCCAGAGCCTGAAGGGAACATTCTCATTCAAACTATGACGGGCAGAAGCTTAATAGACCTAATAATAAGGATACACAACCCAGTAAGTAAAGAAATATTATTGTTTATTAAACAATTAAATAACCAAGAGTTAAAACATTTAAAATATATAAAAATATAGATTAAAATACTGTGAAGCTGCAAAAGAAGTGCATTGATTACAAATACACTAACAGAGCGTCACTAAAACCACATAAATACAGGACACCAGGGTCCTCTTCACACATGTACCATCTATTCTCTAAGTTTATAGGTGTGCAGTCTTCATAGGAATGGAAGAACAACAGCTTATCTCTTGCTCTTTTCCAACACCCATTCGATCACCTGGAGAAGAAAACAGAGATGCAACTGTGGAACCACCCTCTGCAAGATACCCACGGTCAGGCAATTCCACACAACATCTAAATGCGCTCTGGGTGTGTCCTTCCTTCCTGACCACCTCTTTGCCTTACCCTCCTGTGTAAGTCAATAGTAAAATATCTTTATTAAACTGCAACTCTGTTTTTTGAAAAAGAGAAATCTTCAAAGATAACACAGAAAATTGTAAAGCTAAAAAGGCAACATTCAACCTTTATATTTAAAGGTATTTTATTTTCCAAATAAATGCATGTTGATGTCCACATCCAGATCTGAGCCCAGTGACTGTCCTCAGTGGACCAGGTGATGACTCACCTACTTTCTTATCTTTATTTCAAAGTATGTCTAGAAAGGGTCACTCAAAAGAGTTAAACCAACTGAAAACAGTTAATCAAAATGTATTTTTCCCTAGCTCTTTTGATTATTTTTTTCATTTTTCTCCTTTAATATCTTTTGGAGAAAATCTTTTTTGATGAAGCTATTATATACTTTGCCCGAGCCACTGATAGGTATCAGGGACATTTCAGAAGGATGCTGTTGAAAAGACCATCTCTGTTTTTTAATGTAAATGTAACCCCGAGACAAAATACTGATTTAACTGAGCGTGGCTTCTTGAAAATAACTTATTTACCTGCATTACATTGCTGTTGGCTGTTTTCTTCATTTCTTCAAAGAGACCCCTTGATGTTTTAAGATCCTAGACATTAATAAAACACAGCATTTGGAGCCTTGTTCAATTACATTACTTGAGATCACCCTAAATAATTGTAGAAGAGCCACTGCAATTAGGGAAGTATTCCCAGAATCAACGTAACAAGGTAGTCTCACCCTATATAGAGTATAGAAACCCTCTAAGCAAACACGCACACACACACACAAGCACATACACAGACACACACGCAGCCACGCGTGCGCGCACACACACGCCCTGTATCCTGTGTCTCTAACAGTGCCGCCCCATGCTCACCCTAACCATTCTGCTGTTGATGCTTTAGAATCTGGAGAGTGAACATGTAGTTTCTACTAACTGTTCAGATAAGCACGCACTTTTCCTTCTTTGGCTATTTCACTCCACTGCGAAGAGGAACACAACTATAGTCTTACTTTCTAAAATATCATGATAAGGCTGGACATTTGGCTCAATGTGTTTTTGAACCATGTACAAAGTTTTGGGTTCAATTCACAGCAAGGGGGGCTGGGGGGGACACATCAAAATAAAACACAAAATTATAAAGAAAACCCTAATTGTACAAAAAAAGGAGAAAAAAAAATAAAAGAGTCCTCTAGCAAGCAAATTCCATCTCAACGAGGCAGCCACTTTGAATTCTTGTAGCAATTCCTCCTGTCTGTCCCCTCATGTTTCCAGCTGTCCATGCTGGTCCTTGACGATTTAGTAATTTCAGAATGACTACGAATAGCATGGATGTTTAACGGGCAGATCTAGGCCTATGCACAACACCTTCAATTCCTCCCCTGCACAGCTACATCACAGTGGGGTCCAGAACTGGCTAGTGTTTGCATTATTACACCAAAGCAAAGGCTGTGACGTCACCAGGCGATTCGTGTACTATGGCTATGTCTCTTGCACTCAGCCTCCTGCACTTCCTGGAGTGAAACTTCCTGGTTATTGGGGATTTTTTCCCCACTGACAAGTGTTTCACATACATAACTCTGGCATTTTCCCCTCCCTCACAATGGATTGATTAAACATGTAACAAAGCTTCTTAAAACAGTGTCTTGCTGTGGACAATCTCTCACCGGTTTTCTGTGGAGTTTGACTTCCGACATTATTATTCTCTCTTTACCATGGATCTCCCCACAGCCTGCCCCAGCTGTCCAGCTTCTCCCTAGGCCAGCCTTTTTGGAACTTGTTTTCCTCATTCTAGGCCAATTTTTGTTTTACTTAATTTAGCCTTTTATGTGCTCAACTTGGTTTTCTAGCAGATTCCATAAAAGATATATTTTAAACCTCTTCCGGGTTTGGAAGTGCCTTTTATTGAGTCTTTACATCTGAATGGACTAGATCAGATAGGTCACTCTGGATCAATACCAGATAAATTACTCTAGTTATAGTCCAGATAGTTCACTCTGGATCAATACCAGATAAATTACTCTGGATTATAGACCAGACAGGTCACTCTGGATTAATACTGGATAGGTCACCTTTCCTCAAAAAAATCTTTCTTCCAACGCCTGCCATGGAACCCTTCCTTCCCCTACTCTCTTGTAAATTTATGGTGCTTTTTACTGGTTCTAGTGTACTAAAATACCATGGAGAACTTTAATAGCACTTAATTCTCGATCCTTTCAATATGCAACTGCCCTTTCTCTTGGGAAAACCCAGAAAATGTTCTGGATGCTTAGAAGTTGTGACACTCCAATGGCTTGCTGTCACTTTCACTCCCTCACTTGGGTAAGCAGTGTCTTTTCCAGCAAGAAGCCCAAGTTCCTCGGTTCTGGGAACATTATTATTATTATTATTATTTGTTGCGATTATAATATAATTACATCATTTCTCCCTTCCATGTAATCCCTCCTCAGCTCTCTTCTAAATTTATGGCTTCCTTTTCTTTTTCTTTAATTGTTATGTGTGTGAGTGAGAGAGCCTCTCCCTCCCTCTCTCTCTCTCTCTCTCTCTCTCTCTCTCTCTCTCTGTGTGTGTGTGTGTGTACAGCATGTAAAGGCAGCCATGTTGCTGAGACTTCATCATCAAAATTAAACTAAGAAGAGATCAACAACCTAAACAGACTTATGACAATTAAGAAGATTAAAATAGTAATAGAAATATTCCTATAAAAAAAAAAACCCAGAGCCCTGGGGCAGCTGGACAGCAAAATTATACCAGGTGGGAACACACAAAGAAAACTGGTAATATCCCTGATGAATATAGATTCAAAATTATCCAGCAAAATACCTGCAACCCAAATACAGACACAGATCAAAAATATTATCCACCAGGGATAAAGTTGGTTTTATCCGTGAGATGTAAGGATGGTTCAACATAAATGGACTTAAAGACAAAAGATGCAGAAAAACCTTTGACAAAATCCAACACGCCTTCATGATAAAAGTTCTAGGGAGTAGGGTAGAGGGAGCATTACCCCATATGACAAAAGCTATGTAAGAGAAACCTACAGCTCTCTCGGCCAAGCATCTAGTTTTCCCTTCTCTCTAGAGTTCTTCTCATTTGGCTCTTGCTTTTTATAAAATCCCCAGCCCAGCTGTTCAGCCTATTAGAAGGCCCTTCTACTGACTTCTCATCCCTCTAAACAAAAGGAGTCTTAGTAGTCTCTGTGCGTGGTTTTGGTGATAACATGTAGTTCTGGTTTTCTTCTGGGAGAATTAGAGATTCTCTAACTTTCTCCACTTTCTACTTCTCAAGAGTTCTCTTTAGTTTACACTTTTACCTCACTTGAGTCAGAAGCTATCCTCAGAAGTTGGCTAGTCCTTGGCCGTCCTCCTCTATTTAAGAGAGAGACACTGAAAATATGGGAGCCCTGAGCTTCACAAGGCAGGAGGGATGAGATGTCCAGCTGGCTGCTCACTGCACCCCAATATTTTCTTTGCACTGGAGACTTTACTGCCGCAGAGGTGTGGGCACAGAACCATTTAAAGACCCATATTCACCGCTGTGGCAGAAGGTTATTCACTCTGTGGGTTTGTTTAGTTCCTCCACCTTCCTTTCATTTCCAGTGTTTCCAGCATCTGCTGACACCGAGAATCTCAGAACCTGCTGGTTGAAGCAGCGTGAGTCTCATTGGTATTTCCAGCAGAAATCAGGTAGGCTTCTTAGAGCTACATTTACTCGGCATATGCTTTCATGTGCTTTTGAAAATATCCAACAAGGTATTTTTCTACAGTTTTTTTTTCTTACCTCTTTCTTCACTTGATTTTTCTAGGAATACTGCATTTCTTGAGAAGATTTAAATGAAGGAATTGAGTACATTGTGTCACTCTGTAATCTTAACCAAATATCTACCTATCCTTGCCGGTTACATCTAAGGCAGAGAAGATAAACCAGCACCTAAGTTCCAGAAAACCGACACCCAACGGCTGGAAGACAGCTGAGTGGAAATAGATGCCTGTGAGTAAGGACGCAGACCTGAGGTCAAATCCTCAGCACCGATGTAAAAGGCCAAACATGGATGGGTATTTCTCTAACTCCAGAATTAGAAGGTAGAGACAGGAGGATCCTGAGAGCTCACTGTCTAGCAAGAAAGCCAAAATGACATGACTCAGTTCAGTAAGGGACTTTGCCTCTCTGTCCTTCTTTGGCCTCTGAATGCACATACAATAAACACACAAAACCACATGACTTAACAGAAAAACAAATAAAACTATCACCTGAGGAACCCCTTTCCCCAAACTCTTTACATCTGGCCAGTAAGGGTCGCTTCTAAAATAATATACTTGCCTTTCAGCTTCATTATAGCTTTATCATAAAATAATTACCAATAATGCTTAAGCTCCAACTTAGTAAAAGGTCTGAGGAAAAACACTAAGGCCTCTGGTTGAAGCAGCTTTCTATACACAAAGGCTAAAGCCAAATAAATCAAATGTAAAGCAGTTTTACTCCAGTCTTTCTGTGTCCATTTCAAAGCATCCTGGCAGCAAGCATACAGTAACAGTACAAGAGCTACCTGCACACTTATGTCGACAGAAACATCACATCGCGGACTAAAGCCCCCACGAGCAGACAAGACACCGCACCTTTAGGTAGAACTTGGAGATTTCAAAGAGCCTCTGGCTGCAGGCGGTGAAGCACTCGTGGGCCTCGGTGATGCGCTGCTGCTTCAGCGTGTCCTTCACCACCTCCTTCAGCATCTGCAACAGAAAGGAACACGCGGCTGACAGGGCTCAAAACGGCTGCCACTGTTTCAAGATCATAAATGAACCGTGCATCATCTGCCTGCACTTAAGAGGAATACGGCTGTTTTGACAAAGCCGTTGAGAAAGGTGCCTGTGACATCACAGGATTCGCGTTCAGCGGGAAATGCCTAGAGTAAGTGGTGAAAAGGACTGACATCACGACCCGTGATGAAACCCAAATGTCAGTTATGCATAGCTGAAAATGTATACATGGCAGGGAATTTCTTTATAAGAAAAATGTCAAACATAGAAAATAAAGAGGAAGCTTTTATAACGTTCCTGTTTGGATGCGCTGGCATGCCAGCTTTTATAACAGATAATCAAGTTCTGTCTGATGTGTGTCACTGACACCACGCCCCGCTTTCTCATCATCTACCGTCCTTCCTGGCCGCACTGGAAACTGGACTTAGGGCTTCACACATGCGAGGCAAATGCTCCAGGGTTGAGCTCCCGCCTTCTTCATCTTTCTTGCATTGGATTATTATAAACTCTGGATGTTGTTTTATGTTTTTAGGAATTCACATATGGAAAGCGGGAAGTCTTTACCCGTGTGTGTTTCTGTGAGCGCGATTCCTTAACTTGCTTTGGTGGTTTTGATGCGCATGCGCTCTTCTGTCCTGCACCGGTCTTTGCGGTGACTTTGGAAGCCTCGCGACCTGGAGCTGGAAGCACTGACACAGACCGTTCTGCGTGAGGCTTTCGGGATGTCCCCACGTGATGGTAACGATTACTACTGCAACTTGTCTGAGAAAGCAGACAATCAGAACTTTCTGATTTCGTAAGTCTGTAAGGAGGGACAAAGTAAAAATGGAAGGAATCAACAATGGAGTCTACTTTTTGCTTAAAATATTAAAATATTTCCATGCAAAGACAAAGTCGAGAAAATCTCTTGCTAGTTTGCACTAAATAACTGACACCAAACAATAAAGCTGTTATTCCTTCAGTTCTGCGAATTAGTCACTGTGATAGTGTCGTCAACTTGACAGACTCTCCACTCGCCTGAGAGATGGCCTCTGAGCGCGCCTGCGGGAGGTTATCACGACCGCACTGACTGCTGTGGACAGACTCATCTAAATGTTGGGGGGTGGACTGCATCAGGGGGCTGAGCAGCACTGTGCGTTCATTGCTCTCTGCTTCCGGTTGTGGATGTGATACATGCAATTGCTTCAAGCTTTTACCACTGTGACTTCCCCTGCTAGGAAGGACTCTAGACCTCAGCCGCAAGCTAGGATAAGCCTTCCCTCCCTTACTTTGCTGTCTCAGGGTACTTTACCAGAGTAACAGAGAAATAGCTGGGGCAGTAATTAAAACAGAAGGCAAGTGATAACTAGCTCTGTAGCCAACATGGGAAGCAACCCGAGGACACCTTTCCATTTACACACTTAACACCACATTATGCACTCATATTTTCATTAAGGAATTTTAAGAAACCACAAAGCTCTGTGTTATAATATCTCAGCAACTATCTGCGCAAAATAGGTAATGAAAACAAATACAAATATAATTTTAAAAAAATGGTTCTTATTTCAGTTTTTCTAAAACACTTCTATTTGCTTTTGTGATGACTTGGAAATGTTTTCCTTTTCCAAAACAGGCAGAGGAGCCATTCCTCCTCTCCTCTCGACCACAGAATACTTTTCTCTCTGAGGATAAATCTTTTAAACGGTTTTTGCTTTGCAACTTAATCGGACATAAAAAATGCCATGAGCTAACAAAGTTCTCATAAAAATCATTTAGCTATTTCATACCAGGAGATAGTATTCTCATATTTTCGCCTGTTCAAAAAGACTTGAAAGCTTTATTTCTACATATTTTATACTTAGTTTTAAAGGTTTAAATATAGCTAGAACTTACAGTATATTTTATTTCAAGGGCCTAAATCTGACACATGTTCTAAAGATCTATAAATTCAGTATTTATTTTTAATCAACATCAAAATTCTTATATATTTGAACTATTTAGCTAGCAAAAAAAAAGTTCCATAAAATATACTAACTATGTAGGCTTTAACGCTTTACTTACATGTAACAAGTGGTTTTTAAATGGGGACCCGTGGAGCCCCTTGTTTGAAGGCCAATGCCAGCAGGAGGCAGCGATGGCACAGAGAGTCAGGAAATTCCACCTTCAAATACCACCCTCAACAGTGCCGCTGAGCCCTCCTTCCCCTACTGGTCTTGACTTCTCAGCTTTACAGCCCCACTGTGCTCATGGACTGTGCATTGGCATAGAAAATAACAGAGTTCTCTTTTTCCAAGTCATTTCTTTTTATACCTTACAAGCAAAACCAGCTAACCACTCAAAATAAACGAACTTCCTAGTATAAAGGAAGGAATCTAAAAACCTGTGCAGAGGGAAGCATTAAAAAAAAAAAAAGAGGCAAATGAGGAAGCGACCCTCCAGAGAATAAAACACTTCTCCGGAGACGCCGCTTCTGCATACTTGACAGGTCACCTTTTCTGGGGGTAGTGGCAACTCGGATCTTTAGATCTCCTTTTCAAACCAGAGACTTCAGTTCGGAGCTCGCTTTGCAGTGCTTCTCCGTCGGGGACACTCCGAGGCTCTGACAAAACTGCGGGGGACGGAAGAGGGCTCAGCACAGTGGGGACCGGAAAACTGTCTCTGGTGCAGGTGGTCTGGGTCTCATAACGAATAAGACGAGACTGCAGTTCAGAAAATCCCCCATCTCTTTCTAAAGCTTTCTGGTCATCCAAGCAGTATCTAAAATGAGGAGAGAGCATTAAAGTCAAACATTCAGGAGAACAATAGGACTTTTCCCCCCCTTTCTAACAGAAAACAGCAAGATGGTGACTTAAAAGTCCTTAGTTTCCTGAGAATTTTTGGAAATTTGGCTGAATGGCCCACTTGCTCTGCAGCTCATCTTTTTTCAAGTCTGTTACACGACAGAAAGGTCCACAATGTGAAGCCATCTGAGTCCTCTGGACTGGGCTTCTGTGGCAACAAATTAAGTTCATCATTTGGACGATTTCCAAACTAACAGGGCTGCGGTTTTAATGCCTCTCAAAACTCTAGCCGTCCCCTAACTTCTCCCCATGACTCCAGTGTAGCAGTGGGAAACCGACTCCTGCTGGAAAGGGCAAGTTTATTTTCAACACAAAGATTTATAGGCATGAAGGAATTCAACACAGCCTCGCCTGACAGCTCAGAACACTTTCAAGTTTTTTTTTTCTTTCTGCAATTCACTCCTCACCTGATGTGCACACTTTGTTTCAAACACGCTGGTTGCCTATATATCTGGCTTCTGGTTAAACCTAATCCGGTGAATCAATGACGTATTAGCTGTGCAAAAGCCTCTGGACTCAATCTCCCGTGCTGAGCACAACAGATAAACACACAGGGAGAGCATCGATGACCTTGCAAAGCTCTCCACTTCCTCCCCTCTCCTAACTGCATCACGGAGCACAAACGGCCTCACCCAGGAGACTGACGAAGTAGAAACCGTTCAAACCTTTCTCTGCCGCCTGCCCTCTCCACCTGAAGAGTTCTAACGTGGTGCCTAACATCAGAATTCGTCTCTCACGGAACATATCACTCCTCAGATGCCTGACAGCCCAATGAGGATTTCAGAACGTCATTTTTCAATCAGGACACATATTTGATTTCAAAGACTATAGACCATGGATTTATATGGATTTAAAACCTGGTTCCTTTACCCATTAGCTAGTGACTGGCTAAATTATTTTAAGCTGCTGTTTCCTGGCCTGCAGCAAAATGTGATTTGTAGTACTTACCGAAGGAATTATTTGAGGGGTGAATTGGGTCAGATTCTGAAACATGCCAATTAGCCACCAAATGTACAAGGCTGCCCCCAGCATCATCAAATTTATTTTCTACCACAGCGAGTCATACAACACACCAGTGACATGTAGCCTAAGTAGCAGAATCAGAACTTACAGTCACTGGGTGACTGCGGAGCCTAACTGTGACCACTTGGTATAGTGTCTCTTAGGTTAACGGAATAAGGTCATCACACTCTAGTCAACGCATGTTTGCATCTGACAATCTGCTGAAACACACACCCAGACTAACATGGTCACTGACTCTTTGACAAAGGGTTTAAAGGCGATTCTAAAAGAAAGAATACATAGACAGTGGAATAGAGGTCATGGTTAGGAGAGGGGGCAGTGCTGTCAGTCCAAGGGTCCAAAATGGCAGAGTTCTGTGGGATGAATAAATCTAGAGATCTAATGTACAGAATGAGGACGACAATACTTGTTCCATTCTGAACATTTGCTATCATTAGACTTTAAATGATTATTACACATGAAAAAAGAGCTAACTGTGTGGATGATGGCTTCGTTAACGTGACTGTAGTAACCATTTCACTCTGTATACACGAGCGCACGCGCGCGCGCACACACACACACACACACACACATAGCAACACTGTATTACGTATCCTATATATAGTTGAAATACAAAGCTGCTTAAGTGATCCTAAAGTGTGGTGCAGACTGGAGGAACTCTGGGTTAAACAACCTGAACTACAAGAAAACAGTTCTTATCCCAGAGGACTGACCATGGGAGAGCAAGGTTAGATCACAGATCTCCAGGCTTGATTGTTTTTCTAGTCTGTGCCTAACTTATTTTTGAGTGATCAGCAGGAACTCTGAAACTACTGACACTATCCTGGGATGGAAATAAAACATACAGGAAAGTCAAGAACCGTGAGTTTGTGTGAAGGCTCTGGAGAAGAAGCACCATGTTAGCAGATTAGCTTGTGTATAGAACTGCGTGGGGAGAAACAGATCCTTTGACTCTAAGGATATTTTTGTACTACAGTGTTCTATTTCTAAGATGTGGACTTTTAACTGTCTCAAAATCCCAGGCGCTCCCAATGCCCTTCAACTGAGTTATGGACGTTGCACATGCTCCCTGCACTGCCATTAAAATGCCCTTTAAGACACAATGACTTGGCGACTTGGTAAAAGGAGAGACACAGAATACAATATCTGACGTTAGGGAAATATTTATGGTTGGAAAAATGATTAATAGTTTCATATTTTCTACAAAAGAACAGCTAAATGTTTTATGGGTCCTGTGCTGGCTAGTTTTATGTCCACTTGACATAAGCTAAATCCCTCCACAAGATGGAACTGTAGGTAAGCCTATAGAGCATTTTCTTAATTAGTGACTGATGCAGGAGGGCCCAGACCATTGTGGGTGGGGCCACCCCTGGGCAGACTGCCCTCTGTTCTATAAGAAACCAGGGTGAACAAGCCATGAGGAGCAAGCCCGCTTAGTCCTAGCATCAGCTTCTGTCTCCAGATGCCTGCCCTGTTTTAGTTCCTATCCTGACTTCCTTCAGTGATGGAGTATGAATACGAAAGCATAAGTCAAACTATTTCCTCCCCAGCTTGCTTTTGGTCATGGTGTTTCATCAGAGCAATAGTAACCAAAACTAAGACAGGTCTTAACAGAAAAAAAAATACCCATAAGCTATTTTGTTTTGCGATTTACACAAAAATACATCTAGACAATGAAGAAAAGTTTCTCTGCAGTTTTAAACTACTCTGAAGCTTATTTCCATGCCATTATCTATCCTGAGCACCAGTATGTGTCCTCCCCCTATGAACTCGTGTAAGGTTATTAATGAAAATCCCAGAGTCAGATATAGGGTACCTCCCTATGAACCACTGGTTAGGAAAGCTTCATAATGGGGAAGTGAAAAGTAGATAGTATAAAGATACATTATATGCATAAATATACACTGTAGGCACACATGAAATTATCAAAGAGTAAATAAAAAAAAGAAAAAAAAATTAAAGAAAGAGAAGGACACAACAACCTAACAAAGCCATGTTTCTGACTAAGGGAGGCCCTCTTTTACAGAATGGTTCCTTCTGTCTCAATGTTCCCATCTGAATAAGCACAAATTTATAGTAGAGAAAAAGAACATAGCTTGATTTGTCAATAGACTAGGGAGATTACAGAGGGAAACTACTCTGTAATGAATGTGCTTCATGATATTGTAAATAAAAGGCCATGAGGGTTTGGGCACTAATGCACAAATAGTCATTTAATAGTCTAATAAATGAACAGGAATAATAACATTGTTTACAAATTCAGATGCACCATTAATCTTTTTCGTATATTAAATTAAAACAACAGGGACAAGAGGGAGCTGAAGCACAAGATAAACACGACTGTATTACGGCACTTGTGGGGCAATGATCTACAACGCTCTCATACGAGAGCGACTCCAGCCAGCTACTCGGCTGAAACTATGACTGTGTATTCAAAGCAGTGCTTCCGTGAGCTCATGAGGCCAAGGAAGCCCAAACCACCTGTGTCCTGGGATAGTCTGTCGGTGTAGCAAGGAAGATGGTACTAGCACAGCTTTTCCTCAGCAGAGATACTTTGTGAAAATACAAATAGAGCTTATGCTTTCAACTCTCAGATGTGAATTACATGCAAAATATCTAGAACTCTTATTTGGGTTTCTTTAATAGATTAGCATCATTGCATATGCATGAATGAATATTAAATAAAATGTTAAAATAGAGTAGAAGGCTCTAAACCTATCAAATGGAATGAGAGAGATAGAACTCAATGGGCATAGTGTAAGGAACAGGATTAAATATAGATTCAAAACCTGGGATCAGATGTGGTGGCAGAGGCAGGGGCAGGTGTATCTCTGAGTTCAGGATCAGCCTTGTGTGTTTAGTAAACTAGGTCAGTCAGCCCTATATAGGAGATAATTCAGTGGGCAAAAGTACTTGCTATGCATTCATAAGGATCTGAGTTCAGATTCCCAGCACACAACGTAAGAAGCTAAGTATGGCATTGTCTTAATTAGGGCTTCAATTGCTGTGACAAGACAATATGACCAGGGCAACTGTTACAAAGGAAAACATTTAATTGAGGTGGTAGCTTACAGTTTGGAGGTTCAGTTCATATCAACATGATCAGGAACATGGTGGCATGCAGGTGGACATGGTGCTGGCTACATCTTGATCAGAAGGCAACAGGAAGTGGACTGAGACACTGGCCAGTATCTTGAGCATAGGAAACCTCAAAGCCTGCCCTAACAGTGAGACACTTTCTCTAACAAGGCAACACCCACTCCAACAAAGTCAAACCTCCAAATAGTGCCACTCCCTATGAGAATATGAAAGCCAGCCACATTCAAACTACCATAGGCAGTGTATGCCTGTAACCCCAACTCCAGACAGAATGAAAACAAACAAACAAAAAAAAAAAAAAAAACAGGATTGCTCGGACATGGGAATGGCCATCAGCTTTCATGAAAATCACTGACTCTTGGTTCAGTTAGAGACCCTGAAGGGAATAAGGCAGAGAGCAATAAAGGAAGAGATTTTATATCCTCGGGCCTCTACATATGCATCCATAGCCACACAACTGCACACACACGCATGTGCATAAACACATACACACAAAGTAAATAAATAAATTAAATGCAAATAAATAGCCAAAAAAACCAATGAGAAATGGGGAGCTAAATCCTCATTTTTCATAGCAGAGAGTCAGTTTTGTAGTGAAGCTCAAAAACAATACTGCCAGAAGGTGTTCTCTATAAGTAAAGAAGTAAACACTGAGAAAAACTGAAGCCAAATAAAACCAAGAATGTGTTTCTGAAAGAGCAGACTGGAGGTAGCGCCCACAAAGAAAAGACTGTGACATGAAAGCTGGGCGTGATCTCAGGCGTGGCAAGGTGTAAGTAGGGATGGGGGAGAAGATACGGAGGAGCGAAGGAGGTAGGGGTGCTGCTAACCAAACTAGGATGGCTGTAACTATATAAAAACCCACGGCTTCATAAAACATGTAAAAATTAATTTAAAAAGACTTTGAATGGGAAGTACCCTTTATGGGTGGATGCTGCTGCTTCCAGAAGACAAGGTTATTAATGAAATCCCAGAGCCAAATATAGGGCACATCCCTATGAACCCCTGGTTAGGGAGCTTCAGATCGGGGAAGTAAAATGTAGATGTTTATGAATATACATTGTATGCATGCATGAAATCATCAAAGAGTAAATTAAAAGAAAGAAAAGAATTAATGGCTGCAGAGCTCATACCAGAAGGAACCCACCACTGTGGTTTTGCTAAATATCTGCTGCTGCCAGCCCTGCTCAGAGAAGCCTCTGTCTGCTGTGGGCAGTGTTTAATACAGACACATAACTGGTCAAGTGCTGAGAGAAACCAACTGCTGAGTGCTCAGCCCTGAAACGCACCTCTACCGAGAACATGATGGAAATGGAGGCAGGAAGAATACAAAAGCTGGAGCCCGGGAGAAGAGCTGTGAACTGGGTCTTCTAGAGACAACATGGGATTTATCAAGCCACAAAGCTGTGGCCCCCAACATGAGAGTTGCATAAGATCGGACCTAGCAACATCTCATCATGGATTCAGGAGAGGACTCACCCTCCCTGAGGAGCCACTGGCAAGTAATGGTAGCTGGGGGTGCAGGGTCATTTTCTTCAGTGATGTAGCCCTTGGTAAGGTGCTCAAATAGCTGCTACAAATGCTTCTGTAAGCAACACTAATTAAACTTAGTGGTAAGAAAACACACAGAAAGGGAAGAGAGTGGCAGGGGCCGTGGGAAGGGAGTTTGCTGAGGGGAAGGGATTAGAGAGAGTGAGAAACATAAGAAGTTGGGCAAGGGAGGTGAATGCAATCAAACTACATTACCCAAGCATTAAACGGTCAAGTAATAAGCAAATAGGCAACTGAAATGTTATAATGATGTACACATAATTAATATTTTTAAATCCAGAGCTCATCTCACTTACTAGTTTCTAAGCAATTACAGTATAATTAGTGACCAGGGAACATTAATGTGACCCACAGAGAAAATACATATTAATAATGTATGGAACACAGAAATTTTGATAAAAATACCAAGTAACTAAAAAGATGTGGGTTTCTATCAATTTATGCCATTTTATTTCACTTACACTCCACACTCAAATCAAAAAGGCCATAACAACAAAACACCAAAGTGTACATAAACACTTACTCAATTCCGTGGTAATGGCATTCGGAGGCTTTTTCAAAAGGCAAGACCTGAAGTTTCCGAGGACTAAGTTCTGGTGTCAAAACAAAAGTTTTTTCCCTGAAATACAAAGGTTTCATTTGTAGTTAAGGTTTACTACATGACAGAGAAAGGTAAAATTCCTAAGGAGGCAAAGCTGATTGCCTCCCCTACATGTGTTTTTATGGTGTCCTGAGCAATTTCCGTCAACTAGCCATGAGCTAGAGTCATTTGGGAAAAGGAAATCTCAAACGATAAAGTATCTCCATCAGATGGGGCATTTTCCTGGGTAATGATTGCTGTGGGAGGGTCCAGCTTACGGTCGGCAGTACCACCCGCAGTGGTCCCAGATTAAGAAAGCGGGCTGAGAAATTCATGGAGAACACGCCAGTGGGGAGCACTCCATGGTTTCTGCTGCAGTTCCTGCTTCAAGAGCCCACCCTGAATTCCTTCACGATGTACTGTGATACAGAAGTGTAAGCCAAATAAACCCTTTCCCCCCAAAGTTGCAGTAATTTATCCCAGCAACAGAAACCCTAACAAAGACATAAAGCATTAGCGTTTAGGTAGCTGGAGGTGGTGTGAGGACCGCCTGAGTTTGAGCCCAGCCTGTGTGCAAATTCTGTAGTGAGTTCAAGGCCAGTCTGGGATAAAGAATAATATCCTGCTAGGTGGGAGGAGTTAAGGAATAGAGAAAGCCTAAGAAGGAAATGAAACAGGCTAGGGCTGTGTCCTTTGCCCCATCTGTTTTCTGGGCCTCCATTTTAAAAAGTACAATGGTACTCACGGAACAAATTTTTATGAGAATGAGTAAATCAAAAAGGAAAATGTTGTGTAATGTAAATTCAGGAAGCAACATTATCCCTAAAATGTATCACCCGGCCCTTGGTGAAGGAATTTATGTTCAGTTAAAACACTGTGAGAGAGGAATAAGATTAACCTGAATCTTTGCTAACAAGGAAAGTGCTTACTTCTTACTGTAACTCAGAGTGTAGTCAGCCTGCCACTGATGTTGAGAATCAGCGACTTTACAAGGATCAGAAGGTCTAGAGACTTAAGTGTCGGTTCTTCTGACGTATATCTCAATCAGCAGGCCTTTAGAACTAATCTTATGTTGAGCTATCATAAACTATTAATGCTCGAGTCCTTCCACACCCAAACCTGTAGGACCACGGTGACTGTGAAGAAGAAAGAGGCTGCTGCAATCAGAGTAAGATCACTGCTTATCCTGTCACGGGCCTCCCTTCCCTCATGAGTTAGGACCCACTGGTCTAATGGCCTCAGTCACAGTCCTGAAACTCGAATCGAACTCAGATGTAGCTACATGGAAATGGGGAAAGTCTGAAGCAGCGCACAGTGAAACCGAGGCTTGGATACAGAGCTGGGAACAGGTGCACTAATGGAAAGGCAGGCAAATCCAGAGAACCAGACAATACACCTTCCCACCCCACCCCACTCCTGACCTTGTAAGAAGGGCTGTCCTTCAGCCACCAAAGATTACTTTCAGAACTACATTATTACATTTAAATGTCAAACACGTGCCAATTAATGACTAAAAACCCTCATATGCTAATACCTCTAAGGTGCTCCACAAAAAGTATCATTAGTAAATTGCAGTGGCCTCATTATTTTGATGAGGGACCCTTCGAATGAATAATCTGTAAAACAGGACTCAAGTACTTAGTATTGTACTCTTCTGTTCATCATTTCTTATTTCAATCCTTCCCAGTGCGTTATTTATATTTAATTATCACTCGTCTCGGTTTTTCTAAAAGAAATGTGATGAATATGTTTTTGTTAATGTTCTTATTTCCTTGGCTTATGTGAGGAGCAAGGCTTTCCTTTGTGTAATGGAACAGTAACTGGGTGGTGCCTTGACAGGCAAGAGCAGCCAGGTCAGCTCAGCTTTCCACATTCATCTTTAGTCAATGGTCCTCAGCCTTCTTAATGCCATGACCCTTTAATACAGTTCCTCATACTGTGCTGACCTCAACCATAAAATTATTTGCATTGCTACCTCATAACTGAAATTTAGCTACTATTCTGAGTTTTCTGATGGCCTTAGGTGACCCCTGTGAAAGGGTCCAGAGGGGTCGTGACCCTCAGGTTGAGAACCACTATGTTAAGTGAAGCCACAGTAATAATGATGCCCGTTCTTTCCTAATGTCAAAATTCAGTTTTCTAAGAGCTAGGCAAAGTGGCATGTGCCCCTAGTCTCAGCATTTGGGAGGCAGAGGCAGGAGGATTGCAAGACCAAGGTCAAGTTCAACCATATTGCGAGTCTGTGGTCAGCCCAAGTTACAGAATGAGGTAATGTCAAAATGAAAACATGTAAATTTCACAGAGAATTTTACATTAATAACATCTCTCCTTCTCTGTAATTGAAAGCCACTTTTGCAGTCGAAGGGCACGGCTGAGGAAGGTCACCAGGGCCGGTCAGTACATTGATCTCTGCATTGGAACAAATTATCTGATAGGACTGCTGATTCCACCAGCAAGAGTAAAGCCATCGCCCAAATTCTCTGTCAGACAGGGCCGTCCCCCTGAAGCAGGGTAAGAAAACAGCTCTGAACATAGGAGACAGTAGGACTTACATAGCCCCCAAAACTGCAAGGCTAGGGAGTTCCCAAGGGTTTTTGGTTATGTAGGAACTTGGCAATTATTTGACAAAATATCTTATCAGGAACATGTCAAATTCCAGAAAACGGGTCAAGACCTGTTCAGATCCAAGTTTTACAAAAAACAGGAATGAACTTCTTCTGACCTTGTAATAAGATGGCTTCTAATCTTAAAATGGAGTCGGGCTGGGCCATCAAGGACCACAGTACGATGACCAGAGAGATGAGCAGCTGTGTGAGGCCTGCTTCCGGAGTTCACACTAAAGGGGTTCTCAACCTCTCAAAGCCACGAGAAAGTAAAGAACCCAAAGTTATGCCAGTTTTATGTCACTGGGAGCACTAGGTCGTTATGACCCCACTCATACAGCCCTCCGCTGTCAGCGATGCTCTGCCCTTTCTCTCCAGTAACACGCACAAAAGACAACAGTTCTCTGACTCTATTTCTGAAATAACAAAAACCCATTCCAAAATTTACCTTTAAGATAAATATTTATCACAGTGCATTCAAAACTAACTTGGTAGAAGGGATTGGAGTAAGACAAAGGGCCTTTATGGTCCTTTATTAGATGTTTTAAATGATTGGTTAACAATGAAAAAGAAATCTGGAGCAAATTAATGAAAGCATCACAAGAAATTGATGCTACAATTTTATTTACCTGTAGTCAATGCCAGCAGCAGCCAGCATTTGCTAACTAGCAACTGAGTGAGCACTGTCTCAGAAGTCAATTGAGTATAAATTATTTCTGCAGATGCTGAGTTCGTACTTGGTAATGTCATAGCATCCTCACCTCCTTCAGTAGGAAGGATATGACTTTGGCCATTAGTAGTCATAACTGACAATCATCATGCCAAGTGGTGGCAAAATCAAAACTAAACAGCAATGCAGAAGAGAGAAATTAAAAAAAAAAAACATTTACAAATCAAAGCCTAACTTCCTACAATGAATTTCCAGGCCTGGCAGGTAAAGGCGCTAGCAAAGCAACTCTGTATCACCCGAGCTCAGCACCTGCGACTCACGCAAAGGTGGCAGGAAAGAACCAACTCCAAAAAGTTGTCTTCTGAGCTGCACGTGCCCACCGTGGCACACCTGTGATCCCTCTCCCACCTCCACATACACACATTATACACACTCAGAATAAGGATAAATGAAACAAAGGCAAGAAAAAAAGCTAAATGTATTTCCCCGCACGGAGTAGAAGCCCTTGCCCCTGACTTCTATGGGAGCTGTACTGAGCTGCCTTCATCAACTTTGTTTTCGTCAAATTCAAGGTCACACAACAGAAGGACATTTGGTGACTGAAGAAGTGCGGCTGTTAAGGCGAGTGATAAACAGTGCAGGCAAACCTGGGGATTCTGCCTCAGCTCAGAGCATCAATTAACTACATGGGGAAAAACACAATGTTATTTTTAAATGACTTTTAGAAATTAGTTGCAAATTATAGGTCTATAACTCACCCCCTTTGAATCTGTAATGGCTGTAGATCTCCAACTGGTAATCCATCCGAGGTGAAATATTTCAGCAGTTCCTTAGCATCTAATAATGTGATTGAGTCCCGGGGACCCTCTTTATGGCCCAGCAACTGTTCAGATGAACGAGGTAATGAACCAGTTCTGGGAAAATAATTTGTATAGTTTTATTAAAGGTACATTCAAACCCACCATAGGCAGGAAACGATGGTGAGAGCAAAATCCAGTACCAATACAAAAAGAAAAGTCAGGAACTACACATCTACAGAAAATTAATTACAGCCTCTTTAATTGTGAACTAGATTTTAAATAATCTGCAGGTCACACGGAAACTTGCGGCTTCTGTTTTAATCATCCTACTACAGAAACGATCATGATTACATTCTTTATTAAAAATAACACATTAACTATTCAGTAGTATACAGTTACCAATTCTATAAAATTTAAATTTAAACTGAAAACCCACAATATAAATTTTGGAGGCCAAGAACTGAATGTTCCAATTTTCTCTTAAAGCGTGGCCATGAAATGAGACTGTAATGGAATTCTCTCCAAGGTCTCCTTGAGTCATGCTTACAACATCATGAGAACACACTGAATTATTTTTCCATCTGAAAGACACGCAGGACTTTACATTTTCAAAACGATTTTTACCTACAATATGTTCTTAATCTTCACAAATTTCCTTGGGAAAAAAAATGGAATAGGTCTTATAGCAAAACAAAGTAACGCCTAACAAGTACTTTATAAAATGCAACCAGCAACCAAGCCTAAGAACAGCCATTGATCCTATTCTTTCAGGTAGGGACTGCGACAACCAGCAGTTACCCTGCAGGTGGGGGTAACACAGAGGACAAAATAGCTCAAAACTGAGACTGACTCCAGTAAGGGCCACCTCTGTCTTTGACACTCCATAAACCAGAAAACCACACAGCAAGTCACTAAATAAATAAGTAAATAAATAGATAAATAAGTAAACGGATGAACATGCTCTCATCTCAGGAAACAGGAACCGCTTCACTACATTCTGAACTGCTCTACTGCCATAGCAGAAATAAAAATCACTATGTCACCATGAATTTAATCACTCAACTCCAAAGCAATTCAAAATGTTAACTTTTTTATATTCATTGATTTAGTGTGTGTGTGCACACGCATGTGTATGTAAGTCCAAGGGTAACCTGTGGAAGTCGATGCTCTCCTCCCACCAAGTGGGCTGTGGGGACTGAATTCAATCCCTCAGGCTACACAACAAAACCTTTCTTTGTCCCCTGAGCCACTGTGCCAGCCCAACTTGATTATATTTTACATATTACACGAATTACATCAACATTTTTATGAATAACTCTAGATTAAAATACTGGCATTAAGTTTTAGACCCGTGTCTCTTACACTAAGGACCATCACACGCGGGCAGATCCATTTTCCGTGTCTAGTCCTATTATTGTTAAATGGGATAGAAGTCTAATAAAAATAGTCTAGCAAGAGAACACGTGAACATTTTCTCAGAATTTCATACTCTGGGTGGGCAGGAACTGCACTGTGAGTTTAATTTAATTTCTATGGAGCTTCTTTAATAGTATCTTACAATGTTCCTTAATCAGTACTAATCACAACTGCATTACAGCCTGGATGCAATGGGAAATGTATGATTTGCATTTATATAGAATCCAAACACAAGCATTTCAAAGCAGCTTTTAAAAGCCCAATTTGTGATGAATTGCTCTACCAAGATCCGTCTCAGCTTAGAAAATAACACTGGCAACTAAGCTTTAAACGTCTGCATGCATTCTGTCATAACAGTCCCGCAACTTTAAAATAAAACTAGGATCTCATTCCCACTCTGATGTGGCGAATGCCATGGCACAGGTTGCTGAGTCTAAGACTGAATTGTTGTGCCTTCTGACTTTCACCATAAGATGACTCCCTACTTAAAGCCGCATTAACACTAACAACATTCTGAAAACACACAACGTAGCTTTTGCTCTGACACAGGAATCTGATGTGGTCTCCCACTGAAGCACCTGCAGTCCTTCCTGACCACTTACTTTACAAATATCACTGTAATATAGTGAATAGGGCTCACTCTGACTTGCGAACCCACAATCACGACTCACAGTTGACTACACAGGTCTGACTCCCAGCAGAAGCCAGGACGTAAGGGTGGAAGGAGATACAGAAAACACTTTCTACAGAAGCTATAACATGGCTGTTAGTGATTAGAAAAGGAACATAACACCGAGCTGTAGCATTTATAAAGGACTCAAGAAAGAAAGGCAATGCTTGACTCAAACTTTGAGGGTCTAACACACTTCTGGTACCAGACAAACTAAGCACACACATTAAACTCTCTGCTCAAACTGAAACCACAACGTTGAAGTTCCTGAGAGTAAACCCACAGTAGGATTAAGAACAAGAAGAATAGAACAGGGGCGCAGAGGTCAGAGAATTTCAAGAGAAGGTAAGCTACAGCAAGCACTTCAATGTCAATGAGGGAGAAACCTCACCAAGAGACTATGTCTCTTTCCCTTTCCAGGAAGCCACGGATTTGGGGTCAGAGTGGCACTGTGCACAAATTGAGAGTGATAAAGAGCACCAATACAAACACTATCTGCATACAGGCCGCCCTTGCCTGTGCTAGTGATAAAGAGCATCAATACAAACACTACCTGCATACAGCCCACCCTTCCTTGTGCTAGTGATAAAGAGCACCAATACAAACACTACCTGCATACAGCCCACCCTTCCCTGTGCTAGTGATAAAGAGCACCAATACAAACACTACCTGCATACAGCCTACCCTTCCCTGTGCTAGTGATAAAGAGCACCAATACAAATACTACCTGCATACAGGCCGCCCTTCCCTGTGCTAGTCACCATCCTGACGACACGAGAGTCATGACACTGTTTATATGTCTGGACCACCCCTCCCCCTGCTAGTCACCCATTCTGACAGGAACTGTGCCACTGTTTGCAAGTCTGGGTACTTGTTTTCTTTTGATTATCTCTCCAAAAAAAGGAGCTCAGGAGATGCGTGCTCTTCATTGTGTGTCTTCAGTGCCCGACAACTGGTATTTAATCAATACTTGTGGACAGTACGAGAAAAGGTTTCAGCAGGTCATAAAATTTATCAGAAGAGCTAAACACTGAAAGAGAAATGTCAGGGAGCTTGTACTCCACTATCCTGCAATTACACACTGAGTGACCACTATGCACAATGCCAAAGACCAAAGGCAACCCTGTCAGCTGGGTACCCACTTCTGTCTCTGAGAGTACCTACTTCCTATGTGGATAAACATGGCTAAAAACAAGTGACTCCACTTCATTTTACACGCCCCTGTATGGTTCACATTATATATTCACATGTGCATGCTGGTGAACATTTTGTTAACTTTGCACAAGCTAGGCTCATGTGGAAAGAGGAGGCCTCACCTGAAAAACTCGCTCTATCAGACTGGCCTGCAGGTAAACCTATGGGTCATTTTTTTAATTAACGATTGCCACGAGAAGGCCCTACCCACTCTAGGCAGGTGGTTCTGGCCTATGTAAGAAAGCAAACTGAGCAAGCAAGGGAAACACACCACAGAAGGACCATCCTCCACGGCCCGTTTCCATTCTTGACTCCAGGTTCCTGCGCTGCTTGGGTTTCTGTTTTGACTTCCCTCAGTGATGAATTGTGTTTGGGATATGTAAGTCAAATAAACACTTTGTTCCCCAAGTTGTTTTTAGCCAGTGTTTTATCACAGCAATAAAAAAGGAAAGTAAGCATGTATATTGATGGAAGATGTCTATAAAGCTAGACAGACATTACTCACAAGTTAAGCACATTTGGAAGGTACCAAGATAATGAAAAGAAAGACATCTTTCTCTTTTAATCAATACACTACTCTACTGATTACCTGCTTATTGAAGAAAGCACCTGTTTTTTTATTTGCAATGAAATTACAAGCTACTGAAATATTAATTAAAATATTAAGTGTATTCATTTGAAAATACTGAACATGCATTTTTAAAAACTCCAATATTACCTCATTTTTTGCTTAGCTTTTTCAAAAGTTTCTAAGTTCTGAAGAACATGTCTTTCTGGCCATTCCAGAGGATTGGTTTCCATTAGACTTGAAGAATAAGGTTCCGCTGTTCTGGCATCTAAAGAAAACAAAGTATACCTCAGCAATGAAAAACACTAACACAATGAATGCTCTATGTAACATAACAGTAAAGCTCACTTGGGGTGTGCTTGGTGATACTCATCCGGAGTCCTAGCATTGGGGAGGCTCAGGCACGAAGATCAGAATTAGAGGCTAGCGTAGGCTATAGTGAGTTCAAGGCCAAGCTGGGCTATGTAGTGAGACTGGCTAAGGATGGATGGATGGAAGGATGGATGGACGGACAGGCGGGTGGGTGGATGGATAAATGAATGAATGAACAGATATAAGTGGTGATAGATGTATACATTGTGTGTGTGTGTGTGTGTGTGTGTGTGTGTGTGTGTGTGTAAAGGCTAAGGACTCAACTGAGACATTTATTAAAGCCATGACTAATGAACTGTATAAAATATCACTGAGAAGATTATTGGAAATGAAAATAAAAAATAAAGTATGTTCTTTAAATAAATTGTATGAGTTAGCACTGATAAAATACAATGAATCTGTTCTATTAAGGCTCACATGGAATGAAAGCACAAGTTCACTATTCTTAACAAAAGTAGTCAAATGAAAAGGAAGCCGCTCTATGATGAACACACAAGAACGCCGTGACTTCCATACTAGAAACAGAATTAAGTAAAATGAAAAGCCTTATTCTTAAAAAAAAGAACTACCTCAGTCTCAAAAGTATAATAACTGACCAATACATGCTCATAACGTTCTCAAGGTTACTTCCGAAGTAATCCTTCCTTATCTGTCAATCGGAGATGCCCTCAACTCACTAAACTCTAGCCATAGCAGAGGTGAGGGCCGTCTCGCTGTTACTATGCTGTCGAGAGTTACCCCAGTCTGTCCGGAACCCTGGAACCTAACAAGACCTAAAGGCACAGCCTCCATCCTCATCAGCAAGCATTGGCTCAAACAAACAATGGCAAAATTACCAACTGTACTACGTTTTTTATTTTAAACTTAACTGTCTTAAGAATGACTTTAAACAATTTATACAGCATTCTAATAAGTGAACCAAAGTTACTGGACTTTCACTACTTAAGTCACTGCTGACAGAATCTGTTCTGTTTCTAAACTATAATAAAAATTGGAGCGACCTTTTATTTTCTCTCTACTTAGTAAACTATTTAACCTTGATTATTCTGAACTATCTTCTAATACCTACACTTGGATGTCCTCAACGAACACCCTCAAAACACACTATTTCCCATTTCTTATTAACAGTGGTGAAATCCGTTTGATAGGGTAATGAGCTTTACAGCAAAGCAATGTGCTTCTTAATGGAGACATGGCTTGGTAATAAAAATATACAGAAAATAATCAATACCAGCTTCGCACTGCTGCACACTCCTGAGTTCATAAGATGATTCAAGTTATCATTTAAAAAGCAAACAATAAATTGTCCCTGAATATTACAATAAAATTAATTATTAACTGAGTATATAACATATAAATATGGATGAGATGACATAGTCTAATATTTAAGAAAAGCAAACAAATCTTAACAAATGTCAGGACTTTGGGGTAATAACTAAACATAATTCTTACAGTAAAATAAAATAGGATTATTTTATTTGCTTCTCTAGATACTATACCATGCCCCCAAACAAAATGTAACAAAAGGCTCCCTGAGAGATCAAGAAAATTATTTTTTGTAATATCTTATTTTACAAGAAAAGGAAATAGAACCAATACCACTAGAAAAACAAGGAAAGTGACCTTCACATCGCAAACTCCAGCAAACAGGAAGGTAGTATTATCAGTTCATGTGGCTAATGAGAATAAGTCATTACGATCTTACAGACCAAAGTAAGAATAAATCACAATGAAAAAGTGACATTATTGTTGGTTTAATCTATTTCATAAAGCAACATAATAGTAAATATTTGAAATAATAAAAGGGATTTCAACCTGCCTAACAAACTCATTTATGCAACCTCGCTATGTGCCCAGAAGTGCCAAGCAGACACTCGGCGTGCCTTACACAGGCACCACATCCCCTGGGAGTCTTCAGCGACTTCAGCAGTGAGTCAATAAAATGGTTACATTATGGCATTCCATACATCGTGACCTGTCACTTGTTATACTTGCTGGTGTTTCCACACAGGTAGAACCAGTACAAATCATCCTAGATTGCTAATGAATACAACTGTGCCAGGATATGAACCTGATTGGCCTTACTAGTTTTACATGAAGTTCAATTTACATGTAGATGTATTTATTCAAATCAGTCTATGAGAATGTTAACAGTCAAAAACGTATTCATAGGAGTCACACTCAAATGTGGAGCCTGACAATTTTCAGGTCAGGTTCTAAAAGTCTTCATTTGTTTAGTGAGTACCTTGGGGAGATCATCCTCCTATAGCCTATATCCCCCAGGCTCCATGCCAGGCCCTACAGATGTGGAGATAGCAAGTAAGTGTGTCTGTACCTCCAAACAGCATGGTGTGTAGAGAAGACAAGTCAGTAACAACCAGATAGGTTATGCATCACTTAAATCTATGCCACATAAAATGAGAAAACTGGTGAGTACCAAGTATGGGCAAAACAGTTTAAACTGGCCGAGGCCTGGGAAAGCTTCGGAGAAAACATCTGAACATCCATAAAGCAGCTATAGGCAGTCAGGTGAGAGCTGAGAGAAAAGGACTCTAGACCAGGGACATGCGTATGGAAAGCCATGAACAAGAGTAGACGTGCCCCAGGACTATGCTGACCATTGTTACAAGGAAACTGAAATGTGACATTTGCAAAACCGGATGAGCACAAGGCCAGGTGCCGGTTGTGGAATATTCCTTTACACTGTGTGAAGATGTGTCTCTGTGATTGGTTTAATAAAGAACTTAATGGCCAATACCTAGGCAGGAAGAGGTTAGGTGGAACTACTGGGGACAGAGAGGACTCTGGGAAGAAGAAAAGTGGAGTCGTCAGCCAGACACAAAGAAGAAACAGGGGCCACAAGATGGAAGAGGGGTAATACCACACTAAAGAACATAGATTAATATAAACGGGTTAATTTAAGTTATGAGAGCTAGTGGGACCAGTCTAAGCTAACGGCCAAGCTTTTATAAACAATAAGAACTCTCCATGTCATTATTTGTGAGCTAGGTTTGTATAAACCACAGTGAGGGTGACACAGTCTGTACAGATGGAAGCAATCTGCACGGCTCGAGCAAAAAGAATAACATAATCGCCCAGAGGCAAAACAAAGACATCTACAGATCAGAGCTAAGAGCCAGACTTGCTTGCCCAGGTCATTGTCCACTTTACTAGCTTTGACAACACCTAAAAAAGCACAAGATTGGATATGCTATAGGTTTAACTAGGGAGAGAGGATTCACCTTGAATGTGGAAAGGCTCTAAGCCATGGCCTGTGATCCTGGACTGGGCAGAAAGGATAAACTGAGCAAGCTGCACAACAGTATCCATCTCTTTCTGTTTTCTGAGTAAGAACACAATGGAGCAGCCACCTCATATCTCTACCGTCCTTCCCACCACAATGGACTGCTCTTCCAGCGGGAGTAGAGAGAGCTCTTTTTTAAATACCTTCTGCCAGTATTGCATAAGAGATGAGAAAAGTAACTAACCTAGACCCCAGTTAACAAGGGCCCCAAGTGGGACTTGAACAGGTGTTTGTGCTCAAGCAGGACGTAGCCCACTGTTCCCACACACTGCTTCACAAACAATGTAATGTGGATGAAAGTCAAGGACCATGATGTAACGCAATCCAAATCAGTCTTGTTAAATAAAAACCGGAGTCAAATATTAGGGGGTGAAAAGTGAGAGATCAGAGAAGCAGAGCAGCGGTCAATGTAAGACTTTAAGACAATCCTGAAGCCATTTTTGACAATTCTGAATCCTCTCAGCCTCTGTGCCATAGTGCTTCCCCTCCTCCCCTGGGAACCAAGGACCTAACAGCTACACTCTCAGTACTCAGTTCCTGAACAATTACCCATATACATATGTTTTGATTCAGTCCCCTGGGAAACGGGGTCAAAATGACCTCTTACCTCACCTGATCTGGCAACAGCTCTCCAGTCAATCATTGGTAATAGCCCTTTCAAATAAGCCAATCAGAATACTCAAAGAACAACCCCCTATTGCTTCTGTGGCCCCTTTAAAAGTAGACTGTACCAGCTATTCGAGGTCTCTCAGCTTCCCGAATGCTGGGGGATCCTGTCATGACAGAATTAATAAAATCCTCATGCTTTTGCATTGGCTGTGGTGTATGAGGTGGTCTCTGGGGGCGACTCCTCCTCGGTGTTTGGACGCTAGAGTCCAACATCACTAGAGTTCTTACCTCTCCAAATGCTCAGACCAGATAGGCAAGATCCTATCTCTAGGCATCCTCAGACAAAATCCCTGAGCTCCGTTCTCTTCCCTCCTTATATTTCTCTCTCTCTCTGTCCAGCCATATCCCTTCCTGTCTCCACCTCACTAGTGTTGGGATTAAAGGCGTGTGATTCCCAAGTACTGGGTTAAAGGTGTGAACCATCACCACCTGGCTGTTTCTCTTTTAGACTGGGTCAGTCTCGCTTAGCCCAGGGTGGCCTTGAACTCACAAAGATCCACCTGCCTTTGCCTCCAGAGTGTTGGAATTAAAGGTGTGCGCCACCACTATCTGGCTTTTATGGCTAATCAGCAGCTTAGCACTGCACTCTAATCTTCAGGCAAGCTTTATCTGTTAGATCACAAACAAAATATCACCATACTATGATGTTCAATTTTTTGAATATCCACAGTATCACAGAAAGACATACAAATAAACACCTCGCTAAGCTGATTCTATGATTAGTTTTCTTTAGCCTATACAATAAAAATGGTTCCTGTAAAATAAAAACAAAAATTTGTACTGTTTCAAGAGAGCCTCAAACACATTCTTGCTAGACCCCTGAAAACTTCCCTTTACTCAAATTCACGACATCAGACTCCAGAGAGGAGCAGAGGCTCAGTGAATGAAGCAGTGATTCCACGATCCTCTTGGGAAGTATGGCGACCTCAGGACCCCAGCGAGTGGCAGCTGGGAAGGGTCTTAGCATGTGTTCTGCCTGTATCCAACTCACTGCATACATGTCACTTTCTTCACGTTTTGAGACCTAGCCATTCTAGCAGCTTAGCAAGATGAATGAGACCACAGAGTGCTTCCTCCTGTGCTAAAGAACAGTTAAACTAAACATGCTTGATAAAAGGTGTTAGCAAAAAAGTCTGTCATACTTAAGTAAGTAAAGTTCAGATATACACGTGTTAAAAAAAATACACATCATTCTTTAAATGTGTGAAATATATTTGACTTGGCCAATATAGCTTATAAAATTTAATCAAAATGCTACACACACACATACACACCACCACCACCACCACCACCACCACCACCATCACCACCACTACCACCAAAATTTAAAGGAATAAAAAAACTTACCATTTACCATACCAGCAGATTTCATTCTGTCTGTTTGTGTTAGAACTGCTTTAGGGGCAAGGGCATCAAAATGATCTAGGAAGCGCTCCCTTGTCAACACCAACAGACTTTTGAGTTCATCAGCAGAAACTGTTTCAGGCTGACTGGCAGCCTTTCTTCTTTCTGCACAACAACAGACACAATTAACCACTTTAACATTTCTGAGCACCTGCAGTGGAAGCTCCTCTGTCTACGACTTTTGTCAAATATATTTTGAAAGGAAAACAAATATCTACATTCCTGTATAGCCACATTTCCATCTTGATCTTATTTATAGGTAATGGCATAATTCGGAGATACTGTGTGAGATTAGGGGAAGGGAGTACTTGGTTAACAGAGTGGATGGACAGGAAGGCCAGCTACAGTCTTCAGAGATATACCACAGAGCATTAAAAGTGTCTTACATGTATATGTATGATATGATGGCTATTCTTGGTTGACAACTTGACTCCATCTGGAATTAGCTAAAATCCAAAAATGGAGGGGCCACCAGTGAGGGATTTCTGCTTAATTGGAAGTAGGAAGATCCACTTCTAATCCTGTTCTTGAAGCGGGAAGACACAGCCTTTAGTCTGGGCCACACCTTCTGCTGGAAGCCCAAAGAGAGAAGCGTTTGCTCTTTGCCTGTTTGCTAGAACATCCATTGCTTCATTGGCATGGAAATCTAATTCTTCGGGATTCCACCATAAACTGAAGACAAGCTGAGACACCCAGCCTCAGGGACTGAGCAACTACTGGATTCTTGGCCTTTTCACTCACAGTCAGTCAACATTGTATTAGCTGGACTGAAGCCTTTAAGTCACTCAATAAGTTCTGCTACTCTGGAGAACCCTGACTAATACAGTATATAAAATTAAAACCCATAAAACTTTCTTTAAATACAATAGCATAGACATTCCTGTTTCTTCCTTCTCCAATTTGAAAGTCAGAAATGAAAAATTAAGCAATGGTAACAAGAAAAAACAGCAACCCTTCTGAACAAGCTGTGGAAGACAGAAGTAAGTGGTAAACTTGAGCCAGCAGAAGAGAGGAGGGATCACTTTTGGTGCCTGCAGACAGCACTACCAAGCAGTGTGGGTAAATGTAGTGAAGTACTGGCCTCAAACCAGACTGAACATAATGGCTTAGGCAGAGCTCGAGCTCTGCCCCGACTCACTGTCCAGCCTCAGAGACAGGCAGGCACAGCTGCTTCTAGTTTGGTTTTACTTTAATAGTACCAAACTATGGGACTTCAGGTATGTAGAAAGGTCATGCTAAAGATGGGGTTAAACTAAGTCCAACAAAAGCCCTATGGTTCTAGACATCAGATCCCATGTCCTACCACCAAAATACCAGTGGCTACAATGCCTCACTGAAAGGATTAGAGTCCCAGAGATGTATTCAACTTTGTGACACTGTGACGCAAGACTGTCACCGATGAAATGTATGATTCTATATTGGGCCATAGTCACAGCTATCCTTGGCCATATGTGGCCAGTGGGCCACAAAGAATTCTATGAACAAAACACAAAACTGAACACCCAGAGAGAGAAGAGCCCCAGGTGCTGGTACTAAGATCAGGGGAGAGGCAGGCTCAAATAAGAATACGAAATCCTTCCCCTTCCACTCTCCAGTGACTTTTTCCAGGTATTATATACTAGAGGCTGGATGTAAAAGCTACAGTAGAAAACAGGATGGATGGGAGCCAACCACAAGTCTTGGAAAGGGCTGAGGGAAAGGGCTCTGCACTTCTTATGCTACTATTACCCAGGAAGACTTGCAGCTCCTTCTTGCTCCACTCACTTACTGGGCTGGACATGGCCAATCAGACTTTGACAGCCAGCAGTCTTTGGGTAGCCTCTCTGCAGGACATCCTGAAAGCTTTTCCTATATGGTTGGTCTGTAGTTGCCCAGTTCTGGCAGTTTCCCAATAGCTAAGTTCAAGACTTGGTATATGGATGAGAAAGCCAGCTGCATCATAATCTAAAATATCATACCATTTCACCTATAATTTACTGTACATTTCTTCAGCTTGTTCCTAAATTGGCTGCAACTTTGGGAGAAGAGGTATTGTTGGGTTCTTAAAGCAGAAAGAAAGAAGGGGGGGCGAGGGGAGGGGAGGGGAGGGGAGAGGAGAGAGGAGGAGAGAGGAGGAGAGAGGAGGAGAGAGGAGGAGAGAGGAGAGAGGAGAGAGGAGGAGAGAGGAGGAGAGAGGGGAGAAGAGAGAGGAGGAGAGAAGAGAGAGGAGGAGAGAGGAGAGAAGAGAGAGGAGGAGAGAGGAGGAGAGAGGAGAGAGGAGGAGAGAGGAGAGATAAGGAGAGAGGAGAGAGGAGGAGAGAGGAGGAGAGAGTAGAGAGGAGAGAGGAGAAGAGAGGAGAGAGGAGAGAGGAGGAGAGAGGAGAGAGGAGGAGAGAGGAGGAGAGAGGAGGAGAGAGGAGGAGAGAGGAGAGAGGAGGAGAGAGGAGAGGAGAGATGAGGAGAGAGGAGAGAGGAGAGAGGAGGAGAGAGGAGAGGGAGGAAGCCAAGCCAGAGTAGGAGAGAGAAAGGAAGCCAAACGAGGGTAAAAAAGAGAAGAAAAAGCAATCAAAAAGAATTCAAAAGAAACAAAAACATTATAGAAAACAAGAGAAAATGTGACAGAATTAATATTTTCCTAAAGTAAAGAAGATACTAGAATAAGTACAGTCTGGTTTAATAAAAGAACAATCGCGGAACAACAACAACGACAACAAAAGGACTCCTCACCAGGTGTGGATAAGTCAGGTTGTAATCTTAGTGTGTTGGAAGTGGTGCTAAAAAGGAAAGATGCAAGAATTCAAGGCTGTCCTTAAGACCAAGCCACATGAGACCCTGTCTCAAAAATCAATCAGAGAAGTTTTCTGTCCTGAAACATCAATATCTAACTCTATAAGAGGTATAGGAAGAAGAGAAGTGGGGAAGGAATTACTAAAGGTCTAAGAAAAATTGATGATATTCTATTAAAATGGCCTATCACATACACGGCTCAGAAAACGGGGTATGGGGCTGGAGGTGAGGGGCATACTCTCAATCAGAGTCAGGCTTCTGGGGACAACACATTCAGGGAGCTGCTCAAACCAGTAAAGACAAGAGCACTGTAGTGGACAGCAGTGGGGTTAGATTACTAAGCATAGAGCAAGCAGACAGCACTGTATTGTAACACGGCCCACAGCTCGACAGCAAACTTATCTCTGCTGTGACAAATGTTAGCCAATCCAAGCCTTCACTGTTCAGGGTCACTGGGAAGGGAAAGGGGAAGTGGAAGATGACTTAGGGACACTCATTCTTTATCCACCACAGTAAGAGGTTAAGAAAATGAACTGGATACATATAATTTCACAGTATCTAAAAACAAGAAGAAAGGCCTGAACTAGCTGCAGGACTAAGGAGAGCAGCAGCGGACACAGGGGCAGAAAGATGGGGACAGCTGCTTGTGGACATGGAGACAAAGTTGAGCTAGGCGCTTGTGGCCACAGGCAGAGATGAAGACTGGTCTGAGAGGCAGAAAGATGGGTGCGTGGGGGGGGGGGGGGGTTAGTCTGAGAGTCATTGCCATTCCGCATTCAAAGTTTCTGAGTATCATCTGAATTTTCACACTGTATCTATATATTACTTTGATACAAAACATTTCTTTTAAAAACCCTTCTACATTAATCACATTTTTCTTCTACAATAAACCTACTATCCTAGAAACTGATAGGAATTCCACAGACATTGAGAACTTACAGCCTGCGAAGCACCATCCCAGGACCCAGACTCGGGATTCAGGTGTTTGACATTACACCCAGGGCAGCCTGGTGTACACGAATGCTGCCAGGCAGCTGGGGGAAGACAGAGACAACCCCCACCTTTAGAACATCAGCTTTATGACGCAGGCCCTGGAACACTCTACCTCACTGAAGTGGGTATTTCTGGAGTCCTGACAGATTTAGCCTAAGGTAGGAAACCCAAGCTTCCTGTGACCACAAATATTAGCAGTACACTCACAGAGTTGTGATCATCTGTTTCTGTAGACTCTGCGAGGAAATCAGAAGCCTCGGTGTATTTCCTTTCCGTACAGTCAGCTGGGAGGCCTTCTAAATGAATGGCTTGCTTCCCATGGAAGATACACAATAAGCAATGTGCTTCAGGAATCAGTCCCTCGTTTTATTAATAAAACTCCACTGGAGCTGGCCTCGACTTATGGAGACAGCCAATTACACCACGGTTTGGAAAGCAGAGTAAGAAAGCACCCTGACCTTAATAGCTGAGAACAAGGTAATATCATAAATTTAAGGAGTTTCTTAGCAATTATATATCAGTGATTTAAAACATATTGATATTAGGCAATAATGCATGTTTAATATTTATAAAAATTCAGACTGATAACCAATTGAATATTAGTGATGGAAGAAAAAACCATCTGATCCCTTTTATGAAAGTATTAAGCCTCCCAGCTAAGGAAACCCATGATGCTCACTTCAGTATGTGAATAATGCTCGGTTCTCATCAGTTATTGGTTAAATTGAAGAATCAATGCACTCATTACCATACTAATTTCTCTAGACTTGCATTTTCTTCTGTTTTCGATCTCTACCTTCCTTGTAACAAAACTACATTGTATGCAGTTAGTAGAGTAACAAACTTCTATGTCTTTTCTAGATATGGTTCAGAGTATACAAATTTGAAATACAAAATTTCCCTGGCAAAATATGTTTTTAAAATATTTCCAATGATATACTGACAATCGGGATGGTCCGAATCCATTAAAAACAACATTGCAGACTTCATCTACCCAGCTCCCTATACACACGCAGCTCTGTGCATCATCCTAAAAGACAACACGGATGGGAACAAGATGTAAACACAGGAGGCTCACACCAACGCTGTTACAGCAAAATCAAATGCCCAAACTGGTAGTACTTACTCAGGCATTCTTTCAAAGCCAGAACCTGGATGCTGGCTAACTGTTTCTCTCTTTGCAAAACCTGCTCCTCAGAAAAACACGGGAGTGATGAGAAGTCAAAAGGAAAACCTGAGAAGAAAGAAAAAGTCAACATTTATGATATGCTATACGAACAATTAAACCTCAGCTGCTAGGAAACGTGTTAGGACACGACTAGGAACATAACCGCCAACCACTCATCTCTCTTGATCTCACATACTTCAAAGTAACAATTAAACACGGGGAAACAAGCATACTAAATTGTTTTGTAGTTTAATCTTTGATCTGGTTCTTTCGGTTTTTTTTTTTTTTAAATTAATTTTACATACCAACCACAGTTCCTCCTCCCTCCCCACTCCCACTCCCTCCTCAGAGTAAGGCTTCCCATAGGGAGTCAACAAAGTCTGGCACATCAAGTTGAGGCAGGACCAAACCCCACCCTCCTGCACCAAGGTTGAGCATGGTATCCCACCATAGTTTCCCTATGGGCTCCTGGACCTCAGATAGATCCTGTTCCCACTACCGGGGGCTCACAAAAAGACCAAGTCTCACAACTGTCACCCACACTCAGAGGAGCTAGTTTGGTCCCCTGCGGGTTTCCCAGCTGCCAGTCTAGAGTCTGTGAGCTTCCACTAGCTCAAGTCAGCTGTCTCTGTGGGTTTCCGCATCATAATCTTCACACACACACACACACACACACACACCGCTCATATAATCCCTCCTCCCTCTCTTCGACTGGACTCCAGGAGCTTGGCCCAGTGCTTTGCTGTGGACCTCTGCATTTGATCTGATTCTTAATTCCTTGGGGGAATACGGGCACCAGAGTAGACTTCACTACACGATACTTAGAAAACAAAGACAGAATGTTTCTCATTTCTAAGTATAGGTTCCTATAACCCACACAATGAACCACGGGCCCACCTGACCTCTGTTTACTTCTTCGCATAATGAATCAAGTATAAAACTATGCAACAGTCCCAGGACTGACTTGGCTAACCCAGGCTCATCCTCTTTTCTTCTTGCATGTAGTTCTCAGATAATCAGAACTAAAGGCAGAAATGCATACCTTTAATCCCAGAAGAGGCAGGTGGGTCTCTGAGTTTGAGGCCAGCCTGGTCTACAGAGCTAGATTTAGGGCAAGCTCCAAAGCTACACAGAGAACCCTCTCTCAGAAAACCAAACCAAACACACACACACACACACACACACACAAAAACCCACCACCAACAACAAAATAAAAAACAAACAAACAAAAACAACAAAACTAAAGAAAAAATGTACAGGAAATACACTATCAGGAGACACACAGGGAAACTTGGGGTTTGCTCCTCTCTCACCTTCAAGGGAAGGCTACTCATGTTTAGGGAGTCATGTGACATCTGAAGCATGCAACCCAGAGAAGGATGCACTCAAGTGTCCTCAACTGTGCTATAAGTAGGACACAAGGAGTCAAGACTCCATGTGCACCATATAGCTAAGTCTTGGGAGGCTGGCTTGTGATGTATCCTGGGCCGTTTCTGTCCCTCTGCTCTCTGTCTGTGAGTAATACGCCTATTGGCATAGCTAATACATACACACATACACAAATACACACACACACACACACACATATATATAACCAAATGTAGAACTTAATATAGAATCAAATTTAACCAAAATATAGAACTTGAGAGAAAAAAGAAAAACAAAATAGATTAAAGTAAAAGAGGCTTGAGAGAAAATAAGTGGGAACTTAAAAAATTGTTTTTAGTGTTGAAAGCAGTAAACATTGACAATTTGGTATTTGAAATTGAAAGCTAAGAGCTAATCTTTACTTTGTATATTGTAAAGGAACTAATTCTCTTCATTTAAAATTATAAAAAGATCATATTAGAATTCCAGCATGGAGACAGGGAAGTGGACACAAAGTGCCACCCCTGGAAGAGGCAACCCAGTTTTTCTCTGGTGGAGTGTAACTGGGTATATCAACCACACTGGAGGGCAGGCCCCATGCCAGGAGTAGATTGCCGACACAAGTTGGACTCCATGGTTTTGTTTTTTTTTGTGTGTTTTTTGTTTTTGCTTGGGTTTTTTTTTTCTTATTGATTTTTGTTAGTTTTGATTTTCTATTCTGGGAGGGGGGTTATTTTCTTTTGTTTTGTTTTTTTAGAGCCTGAGAGAGAAAGAACATGAACTTGGGATGGGTAGGGAGGTACAGAATATCTGAGAGAAGTTGGAGGAGGGGACAGCATATCACCAAAATATTTTATATATATAAAAAAAGTTGGGCTAAAAAAAAGTAAACTAATGGCAAACATGGAGTTTCATTATTATTCCTTCCTCCTGAAACCATGTAAATTAACTGCAGTACAAATAAGCATAGGAGTGGGTCTCTTCTAGCTAAGTTAATACGTACTCAGTGTGGCTTCTTCCTTCTTTGTTTTCATCTTAACATGAATGAAACTGAGCGCAAAGGAGCCATTGATCTGGTTGGCCGAGTGAAGCAACGTGGCTTTGCACCGTTTCTTGCCATTGCCTTGCAACAGGAGATAGTAGCTGGAGTACTCTCCTTTCACAGCAACATCTGGAACTGAGGAAGAATGACCTGGGTAAGAGTGAGGAATGTTGTTCATCACCTGACAACTGTTTGATCTCTCGGAGAGAATGCCTGGACATTCCCATGGTATTTGATGATACAAGTTGTCACTGGATACATTTGGGACTATTTGGTTGACCATTTAGTTGAGACCTGTTGAAGCAGAAAGTCAAAAAAGCAATAAAACGTAAGAACTTTTTGTTCTAATAATCCAATAAAAAAAAAATGGAGTACAGACCTAAACAGAGAACTCTCAACAGAGGAATCTAAAATGGCTTAAAGACACTTAAGGAAATGCTCAACATCCTTAGCCATCAGAGAAATGCATATCAAAACAACTCTGAGATTCCATCTTACACCTGTAAGAATGGCCAAAATCAAAAACACTGATGACAACTTATGCTGGAGAGGTTGTGGGGAAAATGGAACACTCCTGCATTGCTGGTGGGAATGCAAGCTGATACAGCCCCTCTGGATGTCAGTGTGGCAATTTCTTAGAAAATTAGGAAACAACCTTCCTCAAAACCCAACAACACACACACACACACACACACACACACACACACACACACACATATACATACATACATATATACATATATATATATATATATATATATATATGAATGTTCAGTCGTACCACAAGGACATGTGTTCAACTATGTTCACAGCAGCACTGTTTGTCATAGCCAGAACCTGGAAATAACCTAAATGACCCTCAACCAAAGAATAGATAAGGAAAATGTGGTACATTCACATCATGGAGTACTACACAGCAGAAAAAAATGACATCTTGAATTTTGCAGGCAAATGGATAGAGCTAGAAAACATCATAGTGAGTGAGGTAACCCAGACCCAGAAAGACAATTATCACATGTACTCACTCATAAGTGGTTTTTTAACATAAAGCAAAGAAAACCAGCCTACAAATCACAATCCCAGAGAACCCAGACAACGAGGACCCTAAGAGAGACATACATGGATCTAAACTACATGGGAAGCAGAAAAGGACAAGATCTCCTGAGTAAATTGGGACCATGGGAGAGGGTTGAAGGGGAGGGGTGGGGCAAGGAGGGGAGCAGAGAAATATGTATGGCTCAATAAAATCAATAAAAAAAGAGAACTTTTTGTTCTGTCTAATCATCATGGACTCACTCTTCTGCTCCGACTTATTCATGTTCCATAGTATCTTTCTAATATAGACATGTCCATAATTTCCAGAGTGTATGTATTTGAGAGAAAGAAATGCATGCATGTATGTGGGGTATATGTATTCATGTGGTATGTACGTGTGTGTACAATGGGTAAGCGAAGTCACTCCCCACATTATTTTGAGGCAGTCTCCCTCACTGAACCTGGAGCTCACCAATCAGCTAAGCTGGCTGGTCTGCTAGCTCCAGAGTCTGCCTGTCTCAACATACCCTCCATTTTGTCAAAGTGGAATAAACTGCCACTTATAAGCACACACAACTCATCTGGTGAAAGGAGAAGAGAACAGAAAAATGACCTTCCCCTGGCTCTGCTTCTCTGAATTCAATCAACTACAGAGAGAAAATATTGGAGGGAAAACACATGTTCATTTAAATGTGCAAAAGCTTCTTCCTTATTTACACAGCAGCTGCATTAGACAAGACATCAGAGGTAATCCAACGATGCCTTAAAGTGGTCAAGAAAGTTCATTCTCTAAAAAGAGAATCCGTGCCTGGGCAATACAAGGCAGCGGAAGTGGAGATCTGAAATAATGATCACTGACTCTCAAAGAGTGCTTAGATGCCATGGAACAATCTTTGTACACTATAAATATGTATTACTCTTCTGGGTTAACAAAGAGCTGACTAATCTATAGCTGAGCAGGAAGAGATTGGGTGAGAAAGCCAGACTAGGATGCTGGGAAGAGGAGCGGAGTCTCGGGAGTCACCATTCAAACACAGAGGAAGCAGAAGGATGTATACGAAATGAGGTAGCAAGCTGTGAGTCATCCCGTGGTAACCATGCACATTTCTTCCCCTGCACAATTTCCAGAATTTTGGAAGTGAGGTGTCATAACTGAACTTTTCATTGTTTAAATGTATATGGGTGTTTGGCATGAATGCCTGTTTGTACACTGCATGAGTGTCTCATGCCTATGGAGGTCAGATGATGTGGATCCCCTGCCCTAGAGTTACAGATGTTTATGTTGGCGTTGGGAATAGAACCCAGGTCCTGTGGAAGAGCAGTCAGCGCTCTTTTCTCCACTCTCTAGCTGACTGTTTATGGTAGAAAACTACACACCTCATGAGAGGGTCTTGAACATAGTATATATATTATACTGATGTACATACACATATGCAAAAAACACTGACATATAATCACTGCAATAATTTTATCAAAGCAAGTCAAATCCCACACATATGATCTGTAAGTGCTTACTTACAGATATGTATCAAATAATTTTTGCAATTAAATTACAACAAAGACACCATTTCTATCCATAAACAGTTCTTCTAGAAATGAACTTACATTAAGGTAATTAGAAAAGAAACACAAGATTCTACGAAAAGACAGAGTGACCTTAAAATTCATGGTTCATCCTAGAACTAACAGTTCAAGCTGCATGTGTTGCTCGCCTACGTTCTGTGTTTGTATGGAACTTTGCTAGCCCGTAAACACTGAATTCTGCAATGACAGCAACTTAACTTTCCTCCAAAGAAAAATATTGACTTTAACAACTCCAAGCACAACAACTGCAGACACTAAAAACATGCTGTCTCAGACTGTTGGCAGGTGCTAATTGAAGACTTATTTAATAACCCTCACGTAAACTCCACAGGAAGCACCAGACTCACAATTAGCAGTTATTTAGTTCTGATCACTCTCCCTAAAGAAGGGAGGTGAACGTACTATAAAAAACAATCTCTATTTCTGAAGGCTGTATTTGCACAATCAATGAAACAATGTTTGGTTTGCACGTTCCTTCAACAAGACATAAAAGCATTTTTGATCTGTGATACAGATAAAATGGGAAATGAACAAACTACCAAGGGTCAATTGCTTCAAATTTTACAAATTAACATAAACCATAGTGAAGGTATATTCTGTGATTAGAAATTCATTAGCAAAAAAAAATACCATTTTTCCGGTGCTAGAGTTCAAACCCAGGCCTAGTACATGCGAGGAAAGCGCTTACAACTGAGGTCCATTCTCAGATTTTTACTGCAATGAAATGAAGCCACCATCTAATATCAATAAGTATCTTGGTGGGTCTTAAAACCTTCAAACACTCACATTTTGTTCAAAGTTCAACAATTCAAAAATAAAATCAATCCAATGTAAAGGAAAAACAGTATTTCATATGAATATAAGCAAACATAAAAACATCTCAGACAACTGGGCAGAACATACTGACAAACTAACATATCCTGACATACTGACAATTATTTTATATGTTAACTTTAAGAAAGGAAAAATTGTCCGCTATGTTCAGCTAGTCCGGATTTATCCCATGCTTTTTCAGACCTAGGCCAGCTGGCCTTGGTGAGTTCCCGATAGAACATCCCCATTGTCTCAGCGTGTGGGTGCACCCCTCGTGGTCCTGAGTTCCTTGCTCGTGCTCGTCTCCTTCTGCTCCTGATTTGGACCTTGATCGGGGGAGGGGGAGGGAAATGGGAAGCGGTTGCGGGGAGGAGGCAGAAATCCTTAATAAATAAATAAATTTAAAAAAATCAATAAAAAAAAAAGAAAGGAAAAATTGTATTATGGTTGGCCTGTCTCTTTAAGAGACAAGCCACGCCCACTCCCTCCCCCATCCACTGAGGCAGGAAGATCTTCCTTCCTGCTTGCAGCCTTAGTCTACCTTTTCTGGCCCTACATTTACTTCTAAGGGGACTCAGTGAGCCTTACAAACAAGCAAACAACAAAAAGCCTTCTGAGCGTGGTAACAGCAGGTGCTGGTAATCTGACCTTTGTGGGTCTCCTCCTCTCCCATCCACCACCTCTTCCCTACTAATCTCTTCTCCATATTTGGTGGATTTTTTTGTTTTGTCTTTTGTCTCTCTGGGTTTGGCCAGAGTAACCTGTAAGGCCTAGAAATTAGAACAATTCACTGGAACCTGATGAGTTTACACAGCGGAAGGCAGTGGCTCCTCATCTCCCAGAGTCCATCAGCAGCCAAAGTTCATCAGCAAGGGTAGGGTTCAATCATCCTGCCTCCCCACACACGACTGAATGTTTAGTGCTTGTCTTGTGCAAGCCAAGCACACTCACAAACTGCTGTGAGTTTGTGGCCACACAAGTTGTGCAGGGTCTACAGTCTTCCTCTGCCTTTCTATCTTCCAGGTCTAAATTCTTTCTTTTTCCATGATTTTCCCTACCACGGCAAGGGCAGTAAGTGGATCAATTAGGGCTAAGTCCTTACCCATCACTGGTTCTCTTAGGCAGCCATGAGTTCTGCATTAAGCCCTATCACTGAAAATAGATGCTTCTCTAAGTCTGAGAGTAGTCTTTGTCTACGTCTATTTTTATATATATCATTTGCTCACAAATCTTACGTGAAAATATATTCCCATTTCTCCTTGGTAGATAGCTAGGAACAGAATGATTGGATTGTGTGATTAAGTATAAGTTTAATCTCAAAGTGTTCTATTTAGCATCTCCCTCCCCAGCAAAAAAGTGTGAGATTTGCTACATCCTCAATACAGGATACTCATGGGTTTCAGCAACAGCCTTCCTAATGAGTGTCCTCTAACATCACATCCTGTTGTCATCTGCACATCTCAAAAGAGTAGTGATGCTGAGCAGGCTTTCATGGGCTTTCGCAGCCATCTACACATATTCAGCAGGGGTATATTATCTGAGACTTAGCCACTTGTTAACTGGACCATCTTTCTGAGTTGCAAGGCTCTATCCTGGCTCAGACATGGTTGGAGTTACTTTCTCTACATGCATGCTTATTTTTTAATATTCTTAAATGTTTTTCAAAACATACAGACTTTGAATTTTGGTACATTCTAACTTAGAGATTTATTTTTCCATTTTAGGCAATGTGTGTACAAATATTACAGTTTAAATTCTTAAATTTGGATGTTTTCCATTTTAAGATAATTTTTACTTAAAGTAAATGTCTATGAACTCAGGTCGTATAAGATTTTTACTTATTTATTTATGGGGGGGGGCGTGCACGTGTGTACAGGTGTGTGAAGGCCGAAGGTTGATATCAGCTATCTTCCTTGATTGATCTCCACTTTATATATTGAGACAGGGTCTCTTACCAAGCCTGCAGCTTGCCACATGCACATACACCAACACAGACATACATACATAATTACAAACACAGGCTTAGAAAAACTATTCTCTAATTTCCTTAACCCTTAAGATCCTTAGGAACATGTTTACTTCCAAATGCTTCAGGGAGTCCTCAGATTGTTGTTGCTGGTTTCTAACTTAATTCCACTGACTCAAGAACACACCGGATACTAATTCAACCTTCAAATTGACCACTCATTTCATTCTGCAGCATATATCACGACCCATCCTGAAGAAGGTTCCTACTGAAAGAATATCATGTCTCTTCCAGTAAAATGTATTTAAAATTTACTGTTTCTCATGATGGAAAAGATTTATAAGTCAGTTATGTGCTGTCATTTTGACCTTATCCCTTTGAGTCCACTATGTTGAAGCATGTGAGGAAGGCACGTGTGTCCCCACTTGAAGACGTGTCACCAGTCTCCATAAGTCTACCACCTTTAAAAGGCTACTAGACTTTTCCGTAATAAAAAGACTTTTTTATGCAAAGTACTTACTGTCTTTTCCCTTTCAAAAGAATTCCAGCTTTGCATAAATGAAGTAACACAAATTTATAATTGTTGAAATTATCAGACATCTCAAATTCTAAAATAATTAGACACTATTTTATTTTGCTAGCTAAGAATGAATGATTTCCATAAATGTCAAGTAAGAAATACAAAAGGCCACGTTGTAAAAATCCCTTTCAGTAGAATCTCTGGCAGAGAAGACTGTGGAGGACTTTAGACAAGCTTCATGATTTCTAGATATCTAAGGTCTGTCATCGCAACAAAGATAGATGTTCTCTTAAAAAATAATCACTTTCCAATATTAAAAAAATCAAAGATAATAAATGCAATGTACATAACACAGAGTAGGTCTCTAACACTGACAGATAACAATTTTTATCTCATCTCTATGACAAAATGATGATCACCAGATTTTTTAAACAATTTTATAACATGCCTCCATGAAAACCTGAGCACTTTTCATTACCCGGCTGCCCTTTCATGTGAATTGTATACAAAGAAATTTCTTCCCAGACACACAGGGTTGGCAGTTTCCTTAGTTTGTAAAAGTCCTTCCCAGTTTTCTCCATAGCATGCTTTTCGAGCACTTTGCTTACTATCTTTTAGAAGCATTTCTCCTACTAGACTTTAACGCACATTTCAAAGTGAGTTTGAAATCCTAGTTCCCACTACAGGGATCTACCGTGACTTAAGTAAGGACTTTTCATCTATAAGAGCAACTGCATTTGTAGTTCAAATAAAAACATGCATGTGCTTTACAAGGAAAGAAGCCTGAGGAACTGGTAACAGCTGAGACACAGACTTTGGCTCATGGTTCACAGGTGAGTCCAGGCTCAGTTTGTCATTGTTGAGACAGCAGTTATTACTATCTGGAAATACATAACCACTTACAACCTAACAGATATCTCTAAGTACCTGTGTGTATCAACCAGAGACAAGTTTACAGCATTCAACAGTGGGAAGCAGCAAGCAGCCCCACACTGCTGCAAAGGCCAGTAGCTCAAGAGTCTGCTGGCAGTGTCAGTGCGATGGCTGAGAAAACAGCTTAGGAGGAAAGGCCTGAAAACAGTAAGACTCTTAGCTATGGGACAGTCTGCGGTTAAGATCTAGGGTCTTGTCTCTTCTACAATGTGAACTTCAAGACTTTGCTTTAATGTGGGTCAAGCATGTAAACAGTCCTAGTAAACCACAGATTAAAATGTCACAAATATGTACAAACGATGAACGTTCTTTTTAGCATGAATAATATCTAATCAATGCACATCTTGACTTTTTCACGCAGTGTCCTCAGGATTGCCCCAGTCAACTCTTACTAAATACAAAGCTATATTAGGATTTACAATTACTTCTCAACACTTCTTTTCTTGCAGCAGCATGAAAACAATGAGTGGACTATAAAGTGTATCTCCTTAGGCAGCAATGCCCAAGTTACTGTACTGTGTCTGGTGGACAGGATCCCATTCCATGTCTAGGTAAATGAACCAAAGAATGTTTAACTGACTGACTGGATGGATGGATGAATTAATTAATTAAAATGACTGACAAAGTCACAAAGAAATACAACCAGGAAGTTGTTTTGGGAAACAGGATAAGCTTTAATCTAGAGCCCTCTAGAACAATGATGAAGAAACACAGTTGTGGTTTGGGGATGGCCTGAAGTGTTAACATGGGCCGTTGAGAGAAGCCACTGTTAGTGATGTAAGTGCAGGGGATGAAGTTCCTGGATCCAGGAGTTACTGAAATAATCAAAAGTTGCCCCCCCCCATCCCCGCACAAACCTTGGCTTCTCTGCTTTGTCAATAGCATAAGTAACAAGTGTCCCCTTCAGGAAGGGTCACACCAGGAAAGACTTTGATCAGCTATCCTCTTAGATTTTGTTCTGTTTCTTAGATTGAAAGAAAAACTCCTGCGAGGAGCAAGTTTAATCAGTGCTAATGACCTGGACTAATCAGTAATCACCAACCTGCAAACAGTATCCTGGGATCTATGTCATATGATTATTCAGAAGCTTCCACTGTTCATCCCTAATCTCAAGAAACAGTGATTCTAAAACCTGAAATCAAACTACAAGGTATTTTTTTAGTTATAATAAAAATAACGTGGAACACAAACAAACAAACCCATGTCAATTCTCAGGCATCAACCCACCTTAAAATCAAGACTTTCAACTTAGGGGCTTCTTAAAGCTGTACAGAGTTACAAGGTGAAAACAAGCGGTGATGAGCTGCCCAGGACATACGCAGTTTATCTAAGGGCTGCAAATGTTATATATATTACTAGTCTCAGTGCTGAGAAACGCAGTGTACAGCATGAGGGAAACTCGACTATCTGCTGCTCTGTAAACCTGATTTTGTTGAAGCACAGCTGTATCCATTCCCCATGAGCAGTTGAGCCGGTTAAATCCACACTTACTCATGCCCTAGCACTGTGCAATAGGCTCTACTAATAACGTGAACTGTGGAGGTCTCCGGAAACACTATGGCCAGCAGAATAACAGGCCAGCAGACTAACGAGCCGTGAAGAAAAGAAGGAAGTCCGATTCTGCACGACTCGGTAGCTGGAGTTGGTTCAGACTTCTACGGTTTGACACTTGGCTGTTTCTTTTAGATATATTTATGTATAGCACAATTTGGAAAATAGCTTCCTGCTGATAATTAACTCAGTCCCATGTACACAATAAAGCTTAAAACATGATTACACTGAAACTCTTTGTAAAGTGTATGTGACTGCTGACAGAAAGATGAGTTCTGTAGACTGACTATATGTGACCTCTTATGGGTCTGGGGGAAGATCTGGTGTGGTCTCAGTGATACAAATAGCACAGAGGTCACCAGGCTATTAACCACCCCTGCTCCCAGCCCTCTGGGTGGGAAACAGATATACATCTCTTTCTATAAAGAGACAACCCTGTAACATTCCTGGTTTCCCTAAGTGCTTATCTGTGAGCACAGGAACCTCTGTGCCCCCTACATTGAACATCCTAGATTACTAGAGGTGAAAGTGCTTGGGGGGAAGCCCCAGAACAAGTGACAGGCAGAGACAGAACTCACACCAAGGCTTTCTAAGTTTTCTAAGCCCCGACACCCTTATCTGTAACATGAAACATGTACATAACCAATGTTCAGAGTTATTATAAAAGTCATATTGCTTGGGCTGAAGAGTTGGCTCAGATATATAGCACTGGCTATTCTCCCAGAGGTCAAGAGTTCAATGCCCAGCAAATACATGGCAGCTTACAACTGACTATAATAAGATCTGATGCCCTCTTCTGGCATGCAGGCAAGCATGCAGACAGAACACTATATACATAATAAATAAACCTTTTCTTTAAAAAGTCATATTGCTAAAACACCTAGGATGCTGTGTGTTCTAAGTAACCTGTTAAATAATTAAGTTCTAGTGTCTTTGGAAAATTATACATACAAGCTCATATAATAAATGAACCATTTTATTTTCACCTATATTCTGTCTAAGAATCCAATATTCAATACAAGTAGCTACCCAATTAACCCGAGTTCTGCCTTTAGAGTACTGCCCTTCTTAATGGGACATGGTTCGAGGTATTAAACAGTAACTTCCAATAAAGATATATGTACCAATAAAACAACTGAAAGATGTAGTACTTACCACTGATTGTCTTGGGCTTCTTAGCTATGTACTCCTTCCACTTTCTTGAAGCCAGTTGGTTGGGAGGTGGGATCAGCCCGTTACTAACTGTACATGGTAGCACAAAAAGAGCTCCGACCTGAAGAAAGAGTTTGATTGACTGCAGACTGAAATCCACCGTTAACAAATGTCTCGGGAAAGTCACATTTCACACATTTAACAATTACTGAGTATGGCTCTCTTGAGGATGTTACTGCAAAATCTAAGAACCCCACCCCCCCACCCCGGGCCCTTGCCCAAAAAAAAGAGAGAAGCAAATAAGCAAAATAGAAATACAGATACAAAATTATATTATTATCTTCTCTTTTCTACTAAGGTCATTATTTCTGAAAACTGTGATGGTCAGGGTTGACAGATGACAAGATTTAGACACGCATAAGAAGCAAGCCTGCCTCTGGGCACACCTGTAAGAAGTTGTTTGGATTAGGCTAGCAGCATGCCTATGAGGGATTATCTTAATTAGGTTCAAGTGGAAAAACCTTCCCTAAAATTGGGCGGCATCACTTGGGTCCAGGACTGCGTGCAGTGGACAAGCACTCTTGAGCACACACAATCGTTCTTCTCTCGTGTCTTACTCTAAATGAAATATGACCTGGTGCCTCAAGCTTCCCATCATGATAGAATGTATCCTTGAATTGTGAGCTGAACCCTTCCTCGAGGTGTGTTTGCAAGGGTATTTACCATAGCAACAGGAAATATAACTAAGACATTTTGTTATTCCTATTTCCGGAACGTTTAGGTTGTTGGTATGATGTCTTTGTTCATCTACAAAACCACGAGGAAATAAGTGTGAGACCTAGTACCAAAAATGTGTGGTGCCATAACTTTAGAAACATTAACTGTATTGATTATTTTTGTGGCTTAAAAATCACAAAACATCCAAGGGCAAAAAAGAAGCTTTCATTCCCAGAAATAAGAGATTTAATGCTAGCAGGTAAGATGCAGTGGTAACAAATTAGACCCTCTCCCAAAACACACAGCAGCTTCCGACTGATTTATAAGCAAACTCAACTTCGTATTTGTATTCTCAAGGCTAAGCATCCAGATGTTTATTAAATATTTGCTCAAAAGAATCACTATAATGTATTTATCTAAATTCTCAGTTTGATTAAGGACTAAATAAAACAAATTACAACTTGGAAGTTATATCGCCCATTTCAGAAATGTAGTTACATCAACCAGCACATTCCAATAAAGGACACTAATTTTAAAAAACTCCAGAGAAATTTAGGCAACACATTAGTCAAATATCTTAAACCTAATGAAAATCTGTTTTTAATTGCCCGATGTAAATGGATTAGCTGCATGAATACGTCACAAGGAATTAGCATCTTACAATGTTAGCTCTGCTGCTTTTTATTATTTTTACGTATGCATTCGTAATTACAGATAAAAAATTAAGGAAAAATGTTTTCATTATTATAGAAAAAGCTTTTCTAAAAGTTAAGTGTCTATTATGCAAATATTAGCAATTAGAAGTACAGCCATCTAGCAACAGAAAATAATCATAAATATAAAAGACAAATCTAATTCTCTAAATATTAGAACTTAGTTCTTTCATAAATAAGACATCATTGTGCAAAATACAGACTACGGGAGAAGAGTCAACACGGCTGGAGGGTGGAGAAGGTGAACATGCCAGGGAAGTTCTCCCTCACAGCTAGCTGCCTATTGATGCTTCTAGACGTAACATATATACTGCGTCATGACCTGCTGCTGTGACCCATTTTTGAGACAGCCTAATTGTGATTAAACATTTGCTACAAACATTTAAAACAAAGATGAAAACATCTATCTCTGAATCTCCCAAGTTTGAATTTTCTATAATAAACATGTCAGTTGCTTACACTGGATCATAACAGACTTAGATCTGATCATTTATTCTCACCCACACACCAATCCTCAGACAACTTCCTGAGACTTGAACTGGTTCCCTGGTAACTCACAAAGGCTAGAAACACATTTCAAGCCTCACTTTCAAATCTTGATCCGATCTTTGCACCAGGTCCTCTTTAACGAGCGATCACTACTGAAATCAGACTTCAAACTTTGTAAACTCCCTTAAAAACAGGATTTCCTAACTATGGAGTAGTGCTATTAGATTTCCTAATAGCCTTGTGTACTCTACGAAGAAAGGCTTCCCTGCAAGGTCTGCTAATCAAGGAGAAAGACAGACAGATGGGAGACTAAACCAAGATCTTTCCTGATGCTCACACAGATTACTAGAACTTAGGCACTGAGGCAGGGTCTTGTCCACCTGCTGTCTTCGATACCTGAACAAGCATCTGACACACTGTAGGACAAAGATTTTTTTGATAAGCAACAACAAAACAAACAAGAGTCCAATAACAACAAAGTATAACCACACATAATATGAAAATGTCACAATAAAATCCATTTCTTATACACTAAACAAAAACGTTTTAGTAAAATTATTTAAAAAAATGTTACATATAGAGCACTCAACTTCAAGGAAGCAGCTCTTCATTGCTTTTTTTAAGAAAATGTAAAGAAGATTTATAACCCAATAAATAACTTCAAATTCAGAGCTTTGTTGTGTAAGTCACAGGATACCTGTGATATCTAGTTTTATGTCAACTCGACACAAATTGAAGTTATCAGAGAGGAGGGAGTCTTAATTGAGAAAATGCCTCCATGAGATCCAGCTATAAGAAATTTTCTTAGCGACCAGTGGAGAAGGGTCCAGCCCATGGTGAGTGGTGCCATCCCTGGGCTGGTAGTCCTGGGTTCTGTGTGAAAGCAGGCTGAAGCAGGAGGCCATGGGGAAGCAAGCCCATAAGCAGCACCCCTCCATGGCCTCTGCAACAGCTCCTGCCTCCAGTGTCCTACCCTGGCTGTATTCCCATCCTGGCTTCCTTCAGTGATGGATGAAAGTGTGACCCAGATAAACCCCTTCCCTCCCCAACTTGACTTTGGTCACAGTGTTTGATGACAGCGACAGTACCCTAACTAGGACAGCGCCACCTCACTGCTGCATACAGAGGAAAGCCTCGAAGGCCTCACACACGCCTCACCTGTGTACTACACGCTGACATGTTACAGTCACGGCCCCAAAAGCAAGCTTAAAACAAATGGCTGCACATGAGATACTAAATAACTTCACTCCCTTCTGGCTTAAGCATGACCTTCGATAACTAGATACTCAGGATTATTTCATATCTGCACTAAACAAATCACAGTCACATGTGTAACTCTGGCTTGACATCATCAAAGGCTGGGTCATCAAAAACACTCTGTCACACGATCCAAACACTATTAAATGTACAGGGAAATGGGACTGAAATCTCCCAAATCCTCAGGGACCATATAGGAAGGCATCTTACAACCAAAATCTCATTCACTTTACAGTATGTATCTGTTTTCTACGGGAATTCCAACCAAGGTCTAACTATAACACCATGGGGGAAAACTGCTAAAATTCTATTAATCACCATTTCCTCTCAGGAGCATCTGCTAACAAGCTGGTCCTAAAGGAGTGAGAAATGTTCCATAAAGACAGTATTTATTTATTTAAAACTCATTCCTATAGAAATGCAACAGGTGACAAAATTTCTAGAAGGAATAAAAACTTTTGTGTTTTTTCTTCTTTAAAATGATACAGGACTTTGGATATAGGGTTCTACTTAGGATTTTGTATTTTTACAGTTTTTAAAAAGTGTTCAAAAGACATCAAATGTATCAATATGATAAACACATGTAACTATTAAAATAGATACAAATCTCTTCCGCAGAACTGGAATATAGAGGTAATTTTTAAAAATATAACCACCCAATGATGTTTTAAGTCATTTCACCTCAACCTCTGCTATGAAAGGACCACACAGGCGTACAAATACCGTCCCAGAGCTGGAATGAGATATCACCAAAGAATTTAATGATGCATTCTAAAATTTGAAATAACTCTTGAAATCACTGCTCATAAGATTTATTTCTGGGGCTGGAGAGATGGCTCAGCGGTTAAGAGCATTGCGTGCTCTTCCAAAGGACCTGAGTTCGATTCCCAGCAACCACATGGTGGCTCACAACCATCTGTAATGGGGTCTGGTGCCCTCTTCTAGCCTGTAGGCATATATGCAAACAGAATATTGTATCCATAATAAATAAATAAATATTTTAAAAAAAAGATTTATTTCTGAAAGTCTCCTATAAAATCAAATGTCACTTTGTCTACAAAACACTTCAGTAATATCTTAACATGAATTACTGCCAAAGGCATGTTATGTTAAAGAAACCAAATTTGAGCAAGAATTAGAGTTACTTTTTTTTTATCATGTCATTAAGGATTTAAAAACAAATTCAAAAAAGTCTTGTATACCTTGCCATACAGAGAAGAGAGCTGTTCCAATAGCAGCATGGAATTCTGCCTCACGCAGTTTCCGGTCACCTCTCTGTACTAGGGAGTTAAAGAATAAGAGAACAGTAACTGGGAAATAACTCAACTTGGAAAAACAAGCTTGATTATTTCACTCTCCCATAAAGTTTTCACTGGAAACCATTCATTAAGCTTAAACATAAGAATTACCAATTAGTCTTTCCCTTGCACATTATTTTCTTGATTATTAGCCCTGATTATCATCACTATAAACTATAAAAACAAGAAATAAGTAAAAATCATGCATTAAAAAAATTCAAGAATGCCATGTCAGTGCTGGGCTTCAAACCAGCAATGTTTTAATATAAAATGTCTGTCCTGGGCTGGTCAAGTGGCTCTAGGGGTACAGGAGCCCGGGCCTTTCACAACTCTCACCTACACACAAGTGCTCCACTCCCAAAACGTATTTTGAATATTCCAGATACATATGGTGGCATTTCCAGTTACTCAAGTACAGAAAGATGTTATCATCCAACTGGTGTTCATACATCAATCATACAGATGCCAAGAGAGCCATTTGAGCGAGTCTGAAGGTGTAGAAATTACTCTGGATTTCCCACACAGCCCTAACATTCTCCTCTGACGCTCATAAGCAACAAGGATCCAAACTGGGGCAAGCCTTGTGCCTATTCTAGAAGCATTAACATAGTACTTGAGGCATGGGGAAGGGAGGGGGGGATAAATTATAAAACTTTGCTTAAAACCATGAGTACAAAAAGCATACTATGATATCTGAGGGCATGATCCTATATCTAAATGCAGATCATAGAAATGGCTTAATGTGTGTTTTTCTGACTTTTTTTTTTCTAGGACAGGCAGATTCTTGCAAGTGAGATCTTTTAGAAACCCAACTTTGGAATTGGGAGAACAGTGTGGCTCTCACTGAAGCAGGAGAAGCCGAAAGTCATGGCTACACACCATAATCCTTCTTTAGTTCTTGTTCTCTTCTGCATCAAGAAAATAACACAAGTCATTGAGAGACATCCTGGACTCTAGAAAAAGTAAAGTTATTTATAAAAGAAAAGAACAATAAAGAAAACAAGACAGAAGACCAATAAAATATACATGTGGGTTATCAAGAAAGTGATGGAAAAGACAGATTCAACTAAAGCCACACTGTGCGCGGCCTGTGCTCAAGCACAGTGCAGCATAACCCCACCAAAGAAGCCGGGTCTGTCACCTCTGTGTTACTTCCATAATCCTGCCCACAGCAAGCAATGACAGAAAAGCCAATTGCCTACGGGGAAAGATTTCTGAGAGGAGAATGTGGGGAGAGCAGGAACTCCCTGCCCCAGGAGCCCCATGGGGAGGGGTGGGAATTTCCACTTGGGCATGATCATTAACCCATGAATACAATGAAATTCAAACAAATGCAAAACCTCCCATGTTTACCGGCTGGCACCAAAACATTCTACCCGACCCAGCGAAAGTAAAATAAAATGAACACATCAGCAAAAGGATACAACTCGAATTCGATGTCAGACATGTAACAGGAGGGAAGATCTGATAATTTTATCATCTGCACGAACTCTAAAGCAGGACCATAATAATGGAAAACCTGGAAAAGGAATTCAAAGTGTATAATACGTTAAACCCAGTAAATGAGGTAAAAGCAAACAAATTAGCGATTATTAATTTAAAAGCCTCCCAGGAAGCACAAAGAAAACACATCCAAAGAAAAAACAGTTTTAGTTTTCCCACCCCCTCTCTTTCTCCCCATCCCCTATGCATGCATGTAATGATTTGAATAAATAAATAAAGTCTGGGCATTTGAAGACTTGGTCCCCAGCTGCTGGCACTGTTTGGGGTGGCTTAAGAGGTGTAGCTTGTTGGATGAGGTGTGTCACTAGAGAAGGGTTTTTTTTTTTTTTTTAATTCTCCTTGCTTCCTGCTTGCAGTTCGAGATGAGAGCCCGTGGCTTCCTGCTCCCACTGCCATGTCTTTGTTTCACCATCATGGACCCAGCCCTCTGGAACTGTAAGCCAGAATAAACTGTTTCTTCTATAAGTTGCCTTGGTCATGTTGTTTAATCACAGCAACAGAAAAGTAATTAATACGGGGTATGAATATTTATCCCTCATTAATTTTACTTTAATTCATTGAAAAGGTTGGACCTGAACATTATTCTCAATAGAAGTGAAGAAAAAGAAGGTTTAAAGATAATTATATTTGAACATTATACTGCCAAAGAAGCGACTCTGAAGTCACTAAGTCTTCTAAGTATAAGGTTTAGAAAACAAATGAAAATCCATGAAAGACAGACATGGTAAGTTGCTTACAGTAAGTAACTGTAAACAATATTGGGAAATGACTTCACAGCAGAAATGACATCCTTTTCTCTACTGCCCTTTCATCAAAAATATTAAGCATCATCTGACATCCTATCATTTCAGGACCTAGGTATTTTGCACACTTAAGTTGGGTATTTCAAATGGATTTTATAAGTGCTCATAAAGGATCTCCTCTTATGCTTGTTTTACAATATTAAAAAAGAACTAGCTGCATTCTTCTAATTATTACGTCTTATAACTGCTTGCATTTAAAGCATAAATCTATAAAGATATGAGAAGAGAACTGGCATGTCTAATACCACATGTTAAGCCTATGCCAGGTTGGCATCAGATGCTAATCTCGGTATCACCTCATTTTGTTTCCATAGTAACTTTGCAAGGTGGCATCGCTCTCATTTCACAAATGAGCTGTCAATCTAACCAAGGGCATATCTAATCTCCAGCAGGTGACAGAGTCCAGTTCCAAACCCAGGCCTATCTAACTTCAACCTTCATCTAACTTTCAGCATTTAGCCATCTAGCTTTTTGTTGATCTTAAAGGGGTCAGGGAATAAACTCCAATTCCAGTCCAATTCAAGCTTATACTGACTTAAATTACCCCATTAAAAAAAAGAAGAATGTAGTACTCATCACACAAAGCACTCAATTATAAGAGTTAGATGAGCTATACCAGTGAACATACCATGCATATTATTCAAATAGATCATAAGATTCAAATGTATTTTATAAAACAGAACTGCACAAAAAGATGACAGCAGGTAAAATGATACGTATATACACATACCTTAGGCAGAATATTCTTATCCTTTGATGGCGCTATCTCTTTGGCAAGAAAGCAGGTATTTAAATTATGCATACTAATACTCGTAGGTGTAATTCCCTTTAAACAAAATTCGGGAAAACTAATTTGAAATCCAAACTGAAAAGAAAGCAAGAGAATTCAGTTACAGGTGTTATCTGTAAAGACTAGTATATTGTATTAGAAGAAACTGACCTTACTCTAAATATAAACTATACAAATAGGAACTTTTTTTGATACATAGGCTTCAAGGGTAGTTCTTCCTATTGGTACAAATCATTCTATTAACTTGATATCAACTTTTCATAAAAAAAAAAAAATCTTGCAGTCAGCAACAGTATGCTAACTGTTTCATGCAGCCCACAGGACCAAGCACCCTCCTTGGTACACATTCAATGCCTGGCTGCCTACTGGTCTGTAAATCACAGCCAGACAGAAGTTGCCCGTGGAGTTAGCACAGTGCCTCACAGCGTTTACCTCCACTGTATTTGGGTGATGAGAAATGCTGTTACCACAGAAGTCGTGACAGTAAAGATGGGACAACACGGACTTTCTGTGTCATTGTCTTGCACCCTAAATAATATAACTCACATAAACCCTATGAATTATTACTATCACCCTGTCTTTGAGAAAAACACAACTATGGTACCAAGGTGTCACTCAAAACTGGAACCAAGTCAGGATCTGAATGCAGGTATTATCACTGTGGAGTCCCCGAGAACAACTGCTGGCGGAGAGCTATGGAGGACACCGGGTTTTGTGGATAAATGAGTGCTTAATTTCATACTAAAGGAATAAAAGAGACAGTGAGAACTCTGGCATGGTCTGCCTACATGCAAGCACATGACTTCAGAAAATGAAAACGAAAGCAATGCTCCTGCTCACATGGCCAACTCTTCCACTTTGGCTGAATGCTAGCTTATTTATTTATTTATTTATTTATTCCTAATAACACCATTTGCAGAGATCATTTCCCTAAAAACTGAATCTTCCCAGAACTAGGAGGGCCACTATGTTAACCTAGACAGACTAGGCACATTATTCCTATTGTTTTATTGGATGTTTCTTTAAGTCAATACAAAAGATAAATGGGGGAAAAAAGTACAAAAAAATAAAACAAAAGACCAATCAGAATGCAAGAGCCCATTGGTGATGGCACACTATCTTAAAATTAAGAAACTGTCTTAACTTTCCTATCCAAAAAACTGACATATATTAATATGAACACATTAGTATAAACAAAATAGAAATAACTTAGAAAAACCACCAACACTCACCTCAGAAATTTAGAACTAAAGAAATCTAAGGGACAGTTTTCATCACAGAGTTGAGATACCCAGAGTCTAGTAAAGCTTTTACAATAGCTGGTTTGTGCACGGCAGGGATCGCCTAAGAATACAACTATAGGAGACTGCTCCCAATACTTTTTCTGGTGGATAACATCGGCAGAAAAATTAAAGGACCTGGTTTAACAATATGAACTTAGCTAGTGTCCAATACTGTTTTCAAAATGCCACACTATAGAACAGTAATGCCTAAAACATAATCACAGTGACAGCTGATACTATAATTAATCAAATAAAATTAAAGATTCAGCTAAGGGTAGAACAAGTCACAGATAATATGCAGCTTATGGGCCACCGCCAGGAGCAGATGCGCCGTTTCGATCATTGTAGAAAACTTCACTTGGTGTCAATCTAGAACACCTTCCCGAGGGACACTGGTGTTGATGTCAGTTGTACTGGAAACAAAGTCAAAAGGCCTACTTTGCTGTCGCGGTGAAAGCCAGAAGCCTGTTTACCTTCCTTTCCCGTATCTGAATCTCTCCCCTCCACAGTTCCCTTGAGTCAATGGCATTTCGGAACTCCTCGAAAGGCACAACCTTAGCTGAAAGGTAGTCTGCGATTTTCTGACAATTACTGTAAAAAACAAACAAAACACCAATTTGACGATTAAACCAATTAAACAACGGTAATTCCACTTTTCTTATTTTTAACGGTTACATATTCGCTACAGTCTAAGAGGGGTAAATGCAATTTTATGTTAATATGAATTACCCAATAAGTCAGTCTCTGAGGAAGGGCTGCCATATTCCCACAAATTCAGAGCCATCATCCCTACTATGTAAACAGAAACCTTCCTGCTACTGCCGGCTTAACTGTGTCAGATGTACACACAGACTCGATGCCAGTCCCTGGGATTCAAATGCAGAACTGCAGAATGTTCCTCCGTGGGCTTTATGAACTGCAGGCAGCACTTGATCACCGGCGATGGTGACTGTTAGCATTGTGCTCTGCCTGTTCTTCCACGCACGAAGCTAGTGTGTTCTCACTTTCTTAACTCAGCAGCCATCGACTGCTCTGCCTGGCTTAGTCAGAATTCTACTAAGTGCTTGATTTGTGAAATAACTGGAATCAAAACTGGAATGCATGCATAACTGACCTCTACTAATGTGTCATAAATACAACCGTATCTACTTATTTCTACCTTGGCATAGACCACAGAAGGCAGACAGAACAGGACAAATCCAGCGTACCCGTCACCCTGGTGCTCACTGGTACCGAAATCCTGCTTGAAAGTACACAGTGAATTTGGAGAACCAATGCTCAGTACTGACTTTACATCAGCACTGGTAGGATTTATCAAATATGTAAACATCTAGGAAATACAAAAGGAGGAAAATCTAGGTTCCAGAAAAGGTACAATTCTCCAATCACGGTGTGACAGAAAACATTACCTCATCACATTAAAGTAGTTTTCAAAGACTCAATCTATTGAAAACCTGGCAGCAGATCTGAGCAGAACAATGACATATGACCACAGGCGCTTACGTGTCACGGTGATCTCCTGCTATGGTAATCTTCGCTGCGTGCCATTCCTTCAGATGCTTCAGTGCCCCTACAGCAGGCAAGCACTCTCTTAATTTAGGAGGCTCTTTGTCAGAAGGCAATAGTATTATGTCTAACATTGCTCTGCCTAGAGAAAAGAAAATCAGAATTTTTCAAAGATGTTAGATCTAAAGTGGCTTAGATGGTGCTCTGAGCAACTGAATTTTAAGCTTATTCGGAAGCTACAGGAGTATTTCAAAACAATACACATCTTCAGGAGCTCCAAATTTTTAAGCACTCATCATCTGAGTTCATGTCATATTATCTGGAAATAGCTAGCACATGGTAGAAAACAATGGCCGATATCGTGATTGCTTGCCGGTCCTCCAGCAGTAGTTAATTATATGCATTGCTCTGGAGATCATCAATGCTATTGTACTCAACAGGGGAAAAAAAACCTGTGCAATTTCATTATATTCTCCTACATTTAATTTTGTTATCCAAAATGGGAATGAATGAGTATAAAATTGCAAAGCTTGAATAAATCATTTCTCTTAGAGGACAATAAAACATTGCGTATAACCAATTATACTAGCATCATTAGATTCTAAGGTTTACTTCATACCAGTTTAAATGACACAAAGTTATACATTTATTGAAGGATCAGAAAAATTAAAATGAAAGGGAAACCAAATGAAAATTTGATCATCAAAGGCGCTTGACAAAAACAGCAACTATGTAATATTTCAGTACATATTTTAAATCTGACAAAGAAATATGATGGATTGGGGAGTAGTTTAGCATGTACAAGGCTCTGGGTTCAATCCTTGGGTGAAAAATGTTTATTTGTGAATACGCTCTGTTGTTGTCTTTCTAAAGGATGTGTATGTTTGTCTGCATGAATGTGGATGTCTGGCGCGTGTAGAAGGGGCACTGGATTTCCTGGAACCAGAGTTACAGATGGCTGTGAGTTTCCACGAGGGTGCTGGGAACTGAACCCAGGTCCTCTACAAAGCAGCCTGTGCCCTTAACCATTGAGCCATCTCAACAAACCCTTAGCTGTTTTCCATACAGGACTCTGCAGTAAAAATTGGCTTTCAATACCAGGTCCTTGAATATAAATAAGACTTTTCCTGTGTGTAAGCTCTGAGATCCTTTATAATTGTCTACTTTACACACCACTGTATAGTCAGTCCCTAGGACGATGTATGACATACTTCACAGACATCCAACATGTGGTCAATAAATGATATTCAATAATAAAATCATTCATAAAAAAACTACAAAAGTGTGAATACCAACTGTGCCAAATTTTACCAACGACTATTTGAGTAATACAAAGAAAACTATATTATGACAAAAAAGAGTTTTAAGGATAATTATCATGTAATATTAAATAAAATATGCTTTCCATTTTAGGAACAAAAATTGGCTCCTATAAAAAAATGCTGATCAAGAAGCTTTGTTCTACTGCACAGCACTCCCATTGGTGCTGTGTACGCTAACTGCACCGTAAAGAATGTTATCCAAACTACCCAGGTTAAAGAGCTATTTCCCCAGAATTTACAGGATTAATGTTCTACAGAATACACTGAATACATCACTCATTCATATAAAGTAGAAAACACAAATGATCAAAAAGTTATTGCATTACCAGGAGCTGGAAGCTTGTCTGATAACTGATGTAAACTTTCTGCTGATTCTTCATATAGGCTATAATAAAAGAATAGATTTAGAGAAAAATACCCTACACAGATATACATATATATGTATAAACACACACACACAAACCATATTATCAAAAAGACAATAATAACGACCTGTGTGCCACATGGCCACATACAGCAGCCACATCACCTTCTTTTAGTCTGCTGACAAACCCATGTGCCATTGAGATTAGTATTTCTCCTTTAAACAAGAGTCCTAAAGTCATGTAACTGTGTGTGTGAAAGCTAGAGTCAGCCTGCAAGTACAGTTCTTACTCACACCCAAAAACCAACAGAACCGATGATAACAATAACGGGAACGAAGCCCTAATTTATATTTTAGATACTCAATATAAATAATAGGCCAAGCACTTTTCTAATCTCCAAAGTAAGCCAGCATTAGGCTTTAATAAAGGACACTGCTTTTTTTCTAAGTTACTTCTAAGCCTTCACAAAAAATAGGAAATTTTGGTGACATTCCTAAAAGCATATAAATTTTATGGATATGGTGAAATTTTGTTCTCAGAATAACTTATTATACCAGATCAGAGTATTTAAATCCTTTTTCATGAGGTGATAATTGTCTAAAACAAAAACCTTAAAGCATTCTGTGCTAAACTATAGTTTTCATGCTCCCTCTTGTGGAAATAAGAAAAAACTACCGGATAGTTTTTTCATTGATAAAATATGAATTGATAAGATCTTTTTAAGGCTCAGTGGTGCCATCTTAGAAAGCACCTAAGAGAACTTCCACATTTGATGAATGAGTAAACAAAGAACCAGATGAGCTAAGTCCCCGCCTTTGCCTCATATAACCAGAGCACTTTCCTAACTCCTGCTAATTCCACAGTTCTTCTCTCTTCTGCGCTGCCTTCACTGACAGTGAATGATACAACCGGAAGTCAGGAAGAAGGAAGGAACGAGCCTATGCAAGTTATAGGTGTGTTATGAATACTAAAATAAAGCCAAAGCATTTCCTGTCACACTACGAAGGCTGAACTGAAAGGGCTTCATAACGAGTCAAAAGTGGAAAATCTTAGGAAGTGATTATCATAACTTAGCACCTGGACTGCTTTCACATTCTAACAAGAGTCAAGAAGCTTACAAGTGAAGTCAGTCACACTGACCCTCCTCAGAAATTCTGTGGAGCACAAACAGTACCAGAAATGTGGAAGAGGCATATAAATTGGGGGAGGGGGAATCCTACGCTTCAGCCACAGAGAACAAAAGAACAATGTGCTTCGGTCTGAGTGCTAGCTGTTAGCACTAATTAATTCCTCTAGTCCAGCTATCGCAGGAGCAGGCAGGACTGAGCTTCAAGAAAAGACTGTGCCAGTGCAAACAGCATCCTAATGATTGCACAAATGGAAATGACACTTTGAGATACTGAGTAGATGACAGGGCTAAACTGCCCAGTGTCTTCTAAAAATGAAGTATTAAATATTGCAGCTGATTAAAGTTCCCCTACTAGGATTGCTAAAACATTCCATCTTTTCTCTTTTGTCTGAAAACGACTGGCCAGTGCGAACTATCTGAAAGCAGTGTAAGCACTGAAACGTACTCAGCCAGGGATAGGGATTCCCTGCTGTTGCTGTCATCCTCTTCTAAGCACTCGACGGCACTCTGACATTCCTCTATGTTCGCCTGAAGAACATCTTCTATTTTATCTTTTTCCGCATCGAAATGTATCTCTTGCCAGTCAGAACTACAAAACTAACAGAAGATGGTGGTTAAGTAGAGGAGTCATGGAGTCATTTATAGCACAGGCTATACAAATAACTATTACAATATTATATTATACAATATTGTACAGCACAGGTTATACAATAATGATTACAAAATCAACAAATCAAAAGGTGGCATTCAACAAAGTGGATGCATGGAACTCTTTCTAGAAGGAAAGGCATTCTCTAACAGCCATTACCTGGTAAAACCCGCATATGGCTTGCACTGCAAAGAACCACTTCCTGGGATGAGGTGTGCCGCCCACTGAACAAGCTTGAAAAGAAATCACACTTATTAAAAGAAGGGCAGACATAAAAAAGCAGTCATCGTAATAAATCACTGCTTAGAGAATTATGCAATTCTGAAACATAGTCTATACTTTTCCAAGTTATGTACTTTTTAACATGTGTGTCTTTTTGAAATCGCTGGTAAAATCTTTCACTCTCTTTAAAGAACAAAATTGCAAGTTTGCATTAATTCATCATAATACAAAACCCACATTACTTGATCATCATTTAAAATCTACTACAATATTTAAAAAAAATACAACTACTTGATTATGGCTGGGTCACACAAAACCAGGTAGGCTACTAAGCACAAACAAATCCTTCTTCAAAGAACACGCAGGCTTAAGTTCTATCCGGCCACAGGCAGATGTTCTACTTGGGAAATGCAATAGTATAAAAATAATAATAAAATAAAACAAACAACAACAACAACAAAAACACCTCAGAGGTCACCATGGAGCATATCTCAGAGGAGCCAAAGGGAATCGAGAGCCCTGTAGAGAAAGCGGATTCAAAGCTGGGAGGAGGAAAGTGAAGCATGCGCTTAGCTTGTGGGAGCGAGGAGAAGCATGAATGTCAGATGCGACTTTCCTCCAGACAGCTCGGCAGAATACTATTCCCCTCACTGGAAGCCATCTAGTAATAAGTCCTCACAGGAAATAGACTACTCTGCTCACTCCGCTTTTAGGTCTTCCTTCTCTCCTTCCTGCCAAAATGCAAGGTACAACCTTCCCATACAAGGTTAGCCCTCAAAATAATCCAACCCAGGCACTCCAAACCATCGCCCTCCATCACTGAAAACCACATTGCTATTTCTCAAAGCAATACTTCCCGATGGAGTCCCAGCTGCATCCCTTTCTTCGCTTTCTTCACAAAGTCCCGGAAAGCGCTGCCTGTCCATGACCTCCTCCTCCTCAGCTTTGCCATGCCCGTCAAAGGCAGTGCAGAGGGCTTCTTTGTTTCTAAAATGCCACTGACGCTGTGCTCAGAGTCACCAATAGCTGACTGTATTAAAACCTTAATTCTCAGTTTTGTGGATATTTAATTTCTCAGCATACGAGAGAGAGAGAGAGAGAGAGAGAGAGAGAGAGATTCAAAGGTGACTCCTATCGCTACGTTCCCTAAATCACTTAGATCAGTCGCACTGATTTTTCTGGCTCCTCCTTCACAGCTCTTAAAGTTGCTGTTCTCTGAATCCTGGGAATCTTTTGAGTTTCGTTGTCTTGTCATTATCTACAAACAACCTCATTTATCTCCGGGCTTCCATCTACACATGGATGATCAGATATCTACACCTCCAGCACTACTCTCCTGCAGTTCGAGATACAAACATATCTGTTCAACTTTCTCACAATATCTGACTAGGCAACTACCCACATACTCTAAACAAGTTATCACACTTATGAATATGTTTCCATCTTAGTAAATGCCACCAACACATTTATTCTGTACTCTTCTAATGTCATTTATGACTCCTTTCTCATAACCTAAGCCAACTCAACATTAAGTCAGGTAGTCTCCCTCCAATTCCCTTCAGATCTACCTACCTCCATCAGGCTGTCTGCCTCCCCTCACCCTCCTGCTGGTCTATTGCTCCAATAGCTGTAACTTTCTCTACTGTGTCCGTGACAGCTAGAGCACTTCGGAAGCAGATCTGGAGGTTGGGCTCACAGAGAAAGCACCTGCCCTGCAACTGAGAGGATTGTGCAGCTCAGACATCCCCCCGCCCCAGAACCCACAGAAAAGTCTGCCAGGCAGGTGTGGCACACACCTATAATCCCAACCCTTGAGAGGTAGAGAAGGGAGATCCTTAGGTCACATACACATGAGAACAAGCGCATACACACACACACACACACACACACACACACACACGTATACCCTATACCCACATCTATTTATTTGTTTTGTTTTTGTTTTTTTTTTCGAGACAGGGTTTCTTTGTGGTTTTGGAGCCTGTCTTGGAACTAGCTCTGTAGACCAGGCTGGTCTCAAACTCACAGAGATCCGCCTGCCTCTGCCTTCCGAGTGTTGGGATTAAAGGCGTGCGCCACCATCGCCAGGCCCCACATCTATTTAAAAGAAGGAAGAAGATGATAATGATGATGATCTGCTGACTACAATTAGGAAGAAGTCCAAATACACTGATGTTATTTGCAAAGATGTCTGCATAATTCCACCAACCCAGCTTGTCAGTACACAAACCATTACCAAACAAAGTGTGTACCCTGCCAGTGACTGATGACGTTACCACTTTCACAGTTTGCCAACTGGTCACTGAACATCTACCATTCAATTTATACAGAGACAGCAAGGGAGTCTAAGTTTTGTTTCTTCCTGGTCTCCTGCTGTAAAGTCATGTAGCCATTTTCAATGGCTAATTAGAAAAGTAAGTAATGAGAAAGATGAAGAATGGCAAGAAACCTAAATTGCTAATGCTGAAAGAGCTACTCAAATCTATATAAGTAGAGTTCTAGTTGGGTGGTGGTGGTGCACACCTTTAATCCCAGCACTGGGGGTGGGGGGGGCAGAGACAGGCAGATCTCTGTGAGTTCAAGGCCAGCCTGATCTACAGAGTGAGTTCCAGGACAGCCAGAGCTACACAGAGAAACCCTGTCTCAAGAAACAAAACAAAACAAAAGTAGAGCTCTAGATCAGTTACTGTGACAGTGTGATAAAAAGGATAAGGATGTCTGTCCCAAGGAGATGGTGCCAGCAAAATCTTTCACATTAATGGGATGGGAGGATATCTCACAACCCTGGGAACTGATGCTAGGGTGTGAGTCACCAAAGCCCTGAAAAGATGCTAAATCCATGTAAGTTATACAATGACAAAGTGGGAAGTGCTGACCGGCTGTCTTCAACAAAGTTTTTACAAAGAAATAAAATGCTTTAACTGCAGTGTGTCTCGTGTTTTAGCTTACACCGCACAGTTAAAGACTACCTTTACTACTTCACTTCCCTAAATATTTAAAAGCCATCAGTGTTTTAACTTTTTTTTTAAATTATATTGTGCATGTGTAGACACGTGTGTCATTGATCTGTGTGGAGATAAGAAAACAATTTTCAGTGGTTCTCTCCTCCATGGTTCCTGGGGAGCAAACTCAAGTCATCAAGCATACCAGCAAGCAACTCTACCCACCGAGCCATCTCAAAGGCCCCTAACAGAGTTTTTATTAGCTTTGATAGAGAGGATTACAAGTCATGGAACAACTGTAACATCTAATTGGGTACTGTATTAATATGGTCATGTATGACTTCAGCTTGAGTCACTTGCAGAGTTCTACATTACTTTGCAAAAGGAGTCTTATAAGAAACTCTGCCTGTACAAACAGAGGGAATACTTTTATGAGACCGTCTAGAATGCTCCCAAAATCTCTTTTACATATACCCTTGAAGCATGAATAGGGAAAACCTTTCCTGCTATAATAGTAGCACTATCTACACTCTACCAGCTGAAGAAATTAGGACCATTAGAACTTGGACAACAGGCTAGTGCCACACATACTAGAAAGCACTCTCCGGTGATGACAGCTGTCCCCAGAGACTGGAGGTTCTCTAATTAGGAAAGGAAAAGCGCAGATTATCACAGATACCAATGAGGACATTCTTCCTGGCATCTACAGACATTTACTTCAGCTTTTAGGATTTGGTCTGTTCTCATATTTCCATTTGCTGAGCCTTTGAGGGCCATTATCAGCGAGAGAAGAAGCAAAAGAAAAGAAAAATCATCAAAGCAAATAAATGTGTTTGCAAAATGCCAGTAGAGTTAAAGAAAGGAAAGATTCTCTCAAAAAAGAATTCTTTCAAAAAACTGAAATAACTTCAAAAAGACAAAGCAATGAGAACTGAGAAGAGCACTATCTTCAGCAAATACACAGTTGTTTTGTCTTTTAGAGAATCAGTAAAAATAGACAGGAAAAAAAACCCACAAATAAGTGGTCAAGGCAGAGTGGGAGCTTTAATAATGGGTCTTTACTCAAGGCAAGAACCTCTCCACAAGGCCACAACCCTATGCTATATATACCTAAAGATGGGGGGAGGATCATGAAGGAAACAAAACTCAAGTTGGGAGTCCACAATAACATTGTAACAACTTACAACATTCAAATATCAGGAAGAAATGGTAAAGTAGTTGAGCATTTCCTTAAGATTGCTCCATATCCCTGTGCCTTATTCAAAGTTAACAAGTATTTCTTACACTCCTAAATTATCAGACTGATTTCCAATCAAATGCTGTGCCGGACTGGGGGAGGGAGGCATTTGTAATTCTGTTATACTTACCAGGAAATGTACTATCTTCTGGATGGATGGAATCACTGATGCTTCTCTTCAAGAGGTGATAAATACTGGATGTTGTCAAGTCTGTAAAAGCAAGGGCCTAATTCAGTCACCTAACTCAAGAGTTAGCATAACCTAGGCCTGTTTCAAGTTCAGTATCAGAGAATTCTGAAGGCTAGTGTGTTGGATACAAAATACATGTGGATCAAGACGCTACTCAAGTGCAGATAAAATAAATTTGAGCAAGCTGAGAAAATAGTCAAAGCTCCTGATTCGTACAAGGCTAGTCGTTAACAAGAAATCAAAACTTTCTTCCAAAAGAACCAGACACATTTCTTCTTCAAAATGTCTGCTTGATCAAAACAAGGAAAGTGCAACAGAGACTAAACAAGATATCAAAAAACAAATGCAATAGAAAGCAGCTAATATCGTTTAATTTGTCATTTAAAAAAAGTGTGACGTGTCTTCTCCGTAAAATGTAACCGACATCTGCAGAAGTCTATCGTTTTTTTTGTTTTTTCTGTATTCTCTTCAAGATAGAACACTGAAGCTTACATACTTTCTAAATGCATACCTATCCAGAAAGCAGAAATTGGATTACAATACCATCAGGTATTGTAAACATTCAACTTGCCAAGCCCTGGGGGCACTGGGATCCAATACCCACAATTTTATATATTTTCTATTTAGATAATACTGTTTTGTTTTTACTAAAACTTCAGAGAGTTGTATCTTCCTGGGACCTCTTGACCTATGCTCCTCCCCGCGAGACCTCACCATAAACTCAAGTCCCTTCGCCTGCCCGCGGGTCTTTCCCGCCTCTTCTCAGCCCAGAGCTTACGAGGCTGTTTCTCGCTGCTCTCCAGGGACGCCGCCTCAGTCCCGGGTTCGCTCTCCCCACCGGCCACCGATCGAAACTTTCCTTCCCTCCAGGTGACGAGCAGCAAGTACCGATCCATTTTCTTCGCGCTCAGACTCAAGTTTTAGCTCTCAAAAGAGCCGCGCGAAACGCGCACTTCCGGTTTCCTGCCGCATAGCTTGTCCGGGAATAATGTCCTAGATCGGTTTTTCCGCAAATCATTTTCGGAAATGATTCTCTTAGTAGCCACACTCTTTGCTTCTTTCGTAAGGACACGGCTACGGGAGGTCCGGAACCGGAGCGTTGCGGAGGAGCAGACGAGTACTCGCCGGCGTTAGGAACCATTGTGCTCTGTTTTGTATGTTTCCGGCCGGACTGTTGGTTCTGGAGTCCCTTTTGGGGGAGTGGAAACTAAAGGACGCCGGAAGTCGCGAAGCATGTCCAGCTTCTCTAGGGCGCCTCAGGTGAGCTCGTGCGCTTTTGGAGTGACTGTGGTGTCATTACGCTGGCGAAAATGAAGAGCGGTGGTTCGCGGGGGTTTAGTGCAGAAGCTGAGCCGTCAGGGAAGCTGGCACTCGTGGCCAAGAAATGCCTTAGGGAGTCACATTCCAGGGATTGTGACTCAGGCCGCTCTTTGATATCTTTGGGCACTTCTTTCTCTCTTCAGCCTGCCCGTTTCGTGTCTTCTGTTCTCCGCCGAGAGTCCGCGGAGAGAATTTCAGTGAGATAATGCGTTGAATGACATGAAGGGTGTTTATTTTGTTTAGTGCAGTGGAGTCTGGCGGGGAAGGGGAAAGGCTGGAGCTGTAGCCGATTTAGTACAGTGCGTATTTGGCGTGCAGAAAGCCCTGGGTTCCATCCCCAGCACCGCGTAAACCTGGCGTTATGGTGCACGCTTGTTTTTCCAGAAGAAAGATTGAAAGTTCGGGGCCAGCCTCCTCCGGTTCATAGCGCTCTTGAAGTCAGCCTTCTCTTCTTGAAACTGTTTCAAAAGAAGAAAAGAATGAGGACCTCTTGGAGGGATTTGACCTAGAAGTCTTAGGTATTAAAAGGACCAGGCGCCCAGGCTGCCAGGAGGAAGATAGAATGTTCACAGACGGGGCTCTGTGAAGGACAAAAGGAGAAAATCCATTCGGATTGCTGTTGTTCTAGTATACCACGCAAGATACTCATGCACAAGTCAGGCTAAAACGCAGGAGTGCTGAGAAGCCCGCAGTATGCATTAAAGGATTGAATGTGGGTGAACGAAGAAACAAGAATTACGTTTGCGGATTCTGGTTTGGGCAACTGGAAGGCTGTGGTATAGGGAATACTGAAACTGAAGCAGGTTTTAGGTAGAAGAGAAAGAATTAGTGTTCGGTGTGTTAATCCAAAATGATGTCTAGCCTAATGCCACTTAAAGTATAGCTCTTGTAAGTGTACTTGTTACCTCTCTGTAATGAGGTAAATCTAGGAGGTGAAGGTAAACATTTTAAAGCTTTGACAGAAGTTGACATTGTCTCAGCATTTGTGTTGCTTATCGAGCTTTTATGTGTTAGTCTGCTTGGAATGGGGGAAACTAGCCCTGCATATGCATGGGCTAGTTTCAAGTGTATGATAACTCATATGAAACTCCAAGCTGAATTGTATTTTTTTATCTAGCATACAACCTCTTCGTATATGCATAATCAAAGCACCTAGTCAAAATCTTTCTGGGATAGAGATAGTTTTCTTAGTTTGGAGATATTGAAGAGCGTGATTTTTCTGGCATGACATCAAGATGTCTGTTGAAGACAAGCCTGCAATACCAGATACTTCGAAGGATGAAGTGGGAGGTTTATAAGTTCAAGCCTTTGCAGGCTACAGAGTGAGTTCAAGGTCAAACTGGGTAACTAGTGAAACCCTGACTCAAAGGCATCAAAAGGGAACTAGGGATGTGTCACGGTGGTGGAGTGCTTGCCTGGTATCCCCAGTGTCACACACACAAAGGAATGTTAAGTTTCAGCTATGCCTTTCTGATTGCGCAATTGTATTTAAGAGGTCTTTAGTTACCATCAGTTGCCAACTAGCCACCCAACTTTCTGTATAATATACTTACTATCTCGGTGCAGTAAGGAGAAAAGACTTCAGTGCTGATAGTGAAAACAAAATGCACACACATACAAATTTTAGTCATGGTCTGTTTTTCAAAGTAATTGTTGGTATTAATTATAGAATATGTATGATGGCATTTGAAAATGCATTTAATTATTTCCATTCTAAATAGAATTTTCTTCACCTTTTTCGTTATTTCTAAGCAATGGGCCACTTTTGCTCGAATGTGGTATCTCCTAGATGGCAAAATGCAGCCCCCTGGCAAACTTGCTGCTATAGCGTCACAAAGGCTTCAAGGATTACATAAACCAGTGTACCATCAACTGAGTGAGTATTGTCTTAGACGTGTCATTAGTAGCCATAGTTTCCGTTCCAGAAGGGGAACCTTGTGAAGTGTGGCTGGACTGTGTCTAAGAGCTCCTTTCTGGGCGTATATTAGGATTCTGTATTCTAGTCCTGACAGTGCTGGTCTGGTGCTAAATTGAATATAACTTATTGAAAAACCATAAGGACAGTTCTTCAAGGGCAGTTTTGTTTTGCACTATTACCAAACAGAAAATCGCCAGTAGCCCTTATTTCCACTCTCACAGTGTCCTGATTTGTACTGTAAATTGGGTTTCCCTTCTTACACATATCTTCTCGAGTGACTTCTTTGAGTAGAGAGTTTTTAACACGAGTCCAGCCACTTTTATAAAAATCCTTCCCTAGAATCATAGAGCTAGCTAAATATGATAGGTTGCCATTCACTCTTGAATTAAAAATTTGCTTTCTGTATGCTATTTCTAAAACAATAAGTCTGTTTTCATTTTACAAGAGTTAGACTTGTAAACATTTTGGGCTGACTTTGTTTGCGAAGGCGTTTTCCTGTCATATCCCAATTTTCCTCTCACTAAAAAGTGGATGTATCCTGTCGCCCAGCCCAGGACTGCTTCTCATTCATTAAGTGACTGATTTCTGTCTCAGAGCTCTAAAAACAATGTGTGTGTGAATCCTTCCAAATACCCATCTCTAGTTAGGACCTGTATGCTGCATTCATATGTCCAGTTTCTTCTCAGCATGTCCTCTTGGGTACCCGGTAGTCATCTTCAGTAAATCGCCCAATAGGGACATCTTTCTTACTCCTGGATTTTCCCTACCCAAACCAGGCTGTCCTGTTTGGTTTCCCCATCTTAACTAATAGTATCTGTGTACTCTTGGATGTTCTGGTCTGAAGCCTTCTCTACTTCTGAGTTCTGTGACTGTTCTGAGTCCCCACACCCTGCATAATAAGTATACCTAGTTTAAAACTTAGGAAGCAGTAGTCCTGCACTCTGGCGGTCAGTCTCTCTCTCTTCTTTGAACTGTTGTTGTTCTCTCCACTGTCTTGCTCATTTATAGTTGCTGCACAGACTAGGCTCAGTTATCTTCCAGAACTCCAGAATAAAAGGCAATGCTGTCCCCTACAGGACTTATGAATGTGGCTTCTGAACCTCTAACATTATTTCCATCTGTCCTCTGAGCAATCCTCTGAGGCCTGCTGCTGTCTCCTTTCTTGGACTAGCAAGCATAGTTTTGCTTGGGTCCCCTTCCATACTCTTTTTCTCTGCCTGCATGTTCTTTCCCAGTTCTGCAGGGTTCGCGCCTTCGTATCTTTTTGTATTTCTGGCCAGTGATTCCTGTCCTGAACAAGGCCTTCCTTAAGCCCTCTGCCCAGCCGCCCATTTACCCTTTAAACCCTACTTTGCTGTTTTTTAAAAAATAATTTTTATATATCACTTGACGTGAACATACTTGCTGTCCACCTTTCTTCACTAAACTTGAATTTAAAAAACTAGCAAGAATTCTAAGTACCCATAATAGTGGAGTGTAAAAAATGCTTGTTGCATGAATATTTGCATTTATAAATACTAGTTTAAAAAAATTTTAAAAAACTTTCTTCTAGGGCCTTGGCATTTGAGAAACTAAATTTTGAGATCCATGGAGCTGGAGCAAAAAAGAAGTATTGCAAATGATTGGATTTAGCTAAGAGCAAGGCTTTGCAATTTTCTAATTTGTTAAACCTCTTAATCTTTCTTCTGTTATAAACTTTCAGTAGAGTTTTGGAATACCTTATATTCTGAAATCTGTGTGTAGAATACGAATCTAAGGATTTGGCCATGTTCAAGCACCTCGTGCAGCATGTGTCCTCGACCAGATAGTAGCTTGTACATCACACTTTCAATCCGATTCTTTATAAATAAGTCACCTCTTTTTGGGAGTTTGGTTCTGTAGTCACCATGACAACTGGATTGCTGAATATTGCACAGCATTTCAAGGGGAGTTTCTATTGTCCATTCAAAATCTAACCTTGTTGTGTGGGTTTCTGTAAAGCCTTTTATACATATTTTTTAATACTGGAACACTGGATTCTTGACCCACAGCATTATAACTTATAACTCAGCTATGAACTAAGTTCATCTAATACACCTTATCTCTCAGAGCATATAGCACAGTCCTCCTGTGCGCAGGAATATTACACAGTATTCCAGTACCAGAGTTGAGGGGCACTTTAAAGAGTGAAGGCACTTAACAGAAAATGCAAACACAGAAACTAGAACACTCAGTAGACCTCCAAAAAACAGCACTGTTTGCATTTGAGAGAAGAAATAGAACATTGCTTTCCATAGCCACAGTTGTCAAGGTGTGTGTCAGGCAACTCAAGTTCTAGCAACTAAGAAAATTTACAAATATGAAGTCATAAATAATGAGAGCAACTGAATTTTGAAAGAAATAACGAGCAGCATTTGTGCTTTTGTTAAAAGTAAATGGCTATTTTTCTTTTTTAAAAAAGTATTTGGCGAACCAGAACTATGTATATTTATAGAATTGCAAATGTGTACAATTTCTTATGTCGTGAGATGTTTTACCTCCAGAGAGGTAGTTGAAAAACAGAAGGAAAAGCAAGGTGACATTCTCATTGCCCTTCAGCTACGTCATAGTATAGTTGAGACAGAAACTTGGGCTCCTGCTTCCTCACATAGGAGATTCCCAGTTGTCTTCTGTGTGGTTGTTAGTTAGCACTTACACTATTTCCTGTTCATGTATTTGTAAACAGCTTCACTGAGACTGTGTTTGTTGAAACCACAGTGATAAGAAATTGAAAGTAAACTCAAACAAGTCTTAGGCACTTCATTTCTGTCCCCAAGGACAACAGAAACCAGCCTCCTCAGTCAGTTCTTCCTTTAAAAGGGAGTCATCATTCTTTAGGTATTCTTTAAATGCTGCAAATACACATTCTGCTGGGACACCAGAAGAGCTGCCATGATTACCTGTAGGTTATCCTTCCTTAAGAATAGAGAGTAGCTTTTTTATGAAGTTGGAAACTTGACTTTTTAAAGATTATACTTCTGTTTGCCTCACTGTGTTGAATATGTTTACTACATCAGCAAAGCTTCTTATGACCACAAGATGTCACTAGAGTCAAGTTCCTAAATCAGTGGTTGAGAAATGCATTGTCTTTTAAGAGTTCATCTCCAACATTTAGCAGTGTAACTATCAGTTAGCTAAGTGTTTGGTATTCATAATCACTGTACACATTTTTTGGGGGGGAAATGAGTAACAAATGGTCAGATATCTAGGAATGGCTATAAAGTTGACACTTGTGGGATCAGAATGTAATATAAACATTTGAACTGCTTGGTTTGTCAGGTGGACCTTGCAAGATGTTATGAGAAACAGACAAACAGACTTGCCATTTAGAAATTATTTTGTTTTATTTTGCGCCCCCCCCCCGTGTGTGTCTTTTGTGGGGGAGTGTGTTCAAGTAGGGCTTGTGAGGAGGGGGTAAAACAAGTCACAGTTAACAAAGGACTTGTACTAGACTACATAAAGAACCGAAACAGCACTCAAGAGACATGAGCTAATTAGAAAATGCGCTAATTAGAAATTAGAGCTAATTAGAAAATGACCAGAGGCAGCTCCATGGAAGTTCAGTACCAGCCAGTAGGGGGCGTGCAAATTAAAACCAGGGAGAGCCTTAAAAAAAAGTGACAGTGAGTGAGAAAATGGAGAAATCGTATTACTCATGTCTTATTGGTGAAAACAAATAACACAGTCATAAAAAATGATGCAGGAATTCTGAGTTATTTACATTCGATACACAGTAAGAAACTAGGTTTTTTAATCTAAAAGTTTAAGATTGTGCCAGTGAGTGGCACGGTGACTGAAAGTGCTTGCTGCACACTCCTGCCAACCTCACTTCAGTCCCTGGAACCCACAGAAAGGTGGGAGGAGAGAAGCACCTCCAGAGCGTCCCCTCAGACCTGTGAACTTCGTGGCACACATGTACCTGCTTTCACACACGCAAAGTAACAACTCCTTAAAATTTTAAATGACAATGATACACGTATTTCATTAACAGAAGCTTAGACACAGGCAGTGATGCTGTCATCAAGACTGTAGTCTTTTCCACCGGTGGTTTTGTTGTATTAATCTGTAGTTCCCTTAAACACAGGTACTTAGTTGTGGATCAGTTTTCATTTCAAGTTGTAGAAAGGTGATTTGATATGGGAGTCTTCTGTTTTGTGTTGATTTCATTGGTTAAATAAAGAAACTCCCTTGGCCCTTTAATAGGACAAAAAATTAGGTAGGCGGAGTAAACAACAGAATTCTGGGAGAAAGAAACCCGAGTCAGGCAGTCTGCCACGATTCTCTCACCCGACACAGACGCAGGTTAAGATCTTCCCTGGTAAGCCCCCTCATGGAGCTACACACATTATTAGAAATGGGTTAAAGCAAGATGTGAGAGTTAGCCAATAAGAGGCTAAAACTAATGGGCCAAGCAGTGTTTTAAAGAATACAGTTTCCGTGTAATTATTTCTGGGCATAAGCTAGCCAGACGGCCGGGCGGCAGGAACGCAGCCCGCTGCTCCATACTACAGTGATTTAAAGAGAAAGAGGTTTGACATAACTTACTATGTTTTCATCCTACTTATAGTGCTTTAATTAATGCCCAGCCTTTTTGATTTTTGTAAATATTTTAAGTGACTGGATGTTTTGTACATATTTGAAGCTGAGCCTGACTCGGCAGCTTTGTGAAAGCATGAGCAAATACCCTAACCGTGAACGATCTGAGCTGCTGTAGCTGTGAAGTCTGAAGCCGGGGCCTTCTAGCTGCTGAGGACATTTTCACACCCTCCTCTTAGCTGAACTCCTGGCTCCCTGTCCATCTGCTTTAGTGGCTGTCACTTGTCACTCTTAGGAGGTTTTGATACAGTCATTCTTCCCTTCAAGCCCGTCAGCCGAGGGCTTTCCAGTTCCTCTCTTTAGCCTCTTACCCCTTTTGCCCTGGCAGTGCAAAGCATGGCTTTATCGCCTTTCTTTCACCCTCAGCCCTAAAACCTGTGGTCAAATTTGTTCTTTGGTTACAATCTTTTCATGTGATTTGTGGAGTTTATAGTAGTACACTAATTTATGCTTATTATTTTTAGTGGCATTTTAAATATGTTTCTCGAATCTTTTGAAATGTGTTGTTTCTTCTAAGTAATAGAATGGTGATTTAATGTTCCAGATTAGCTGATTACTTTATGAGCAGTGGTTCACGTGGAAACATGCGTGTTGACGTTTCTGTTTTCAGAACGACACAAACCTGAAGGTCTTTTTCATGAGGAAACTCACACCGTACATGTATTTAGGTTTTCGAATCATCTGTTCTGTCCATGTGTTTGCAGTCATCGCTGATAGTGCCGTTTTAGATTTAGCTAGTTAAATGTGGTTGGAAAACACCTCGTGGCGGTAGTTAAAGCATAAAGCCACAGTGTTCTATTGTTCTCTAAAATTGAAAAGAATAACAATCAGTTGTAATGTCTCACATTTGTTTCTAGTTTGCCTATTGGTAGAATACACTTTGTATTTTTATGTACATATTGTTTTCATTTTCTGTGCTATTTTTAAGGGAAAACTTCTATCATCTGCTTAAAGGTAACGTAATAGAAATGTTTAAACTAAAGCATTTTAGCCGGAGAGTTATCAGTAGGAGGAGCAAGAGGAACAAGAAGAGTTTCCTCCAAAGAATGTGTTGTCATTATTGTCATCTTTTAAAGTTTTTCTTTTACTTTTCTACCAGTGTTGAGATTTTCCAAATGGCCTGCCAGCTCTTTCTGTGCTTACGTGGTCTATCAGATGAAACAAATGTGTTAACGGATTGTGATGCTGCACTGTGATTTTTACTTTTGAATGTGGTGTTTGTACTGTGGTAACTAAACAATCAAGCTGTAATTTTTAAGGCTTTGCTGCTATCATTCAGTCTTTCTGCCTTGTTTCTTTTGAAATCCAGGTGACTGTGGCGATCATGTTGTCATAATAAACACAAGACACATTGCATTTTCTGGAAACAAATGGGAGCAGAAAGTGTACTCCTCACACACTGGGTAAGAAAACGTCGTTGTAAGGGCACAGTGCAGACGTATGGCTTTAATAGTACTGTTGCCCTCTCTTCCTGTAGTTCCTCTCTCTGTCTGCAGCGCCTTCTGCACAGGGAACTCTCCTAGCTCCCATCTTCCCTGTCGGTAAATGTACTCACTGGGTGTATGGAGGCTTCCCAAGAAGGACAGTTTCCTCTCATCTTTTTCTGTAAACTAAATTTTCTTTAAGGCCATAAACAGTATTATGGTTCATAACATTTACTGTCAGCCAAAACTAAGTTTCTTCCCATGCCCTTGTTAAAATTATGTCTCTTCTTTTTGTATGTTTTAGTTGTGTTAATCCAGTGCTAAGAGATTAGCTTTGTTCCATTTTAGATTTTATCTTTACCATTTTATTTTGAGATCCTGATTTTGCTTTCTATATTGAGTTAATCCATAGTTTCTGGTGAAGGGGAAATTTACTTGATCTAACCTGTACTGTCATCGAAATTATGGTTATAAATATTGGTCTTCCACTCTTTTTTTTATGTGTATGAATGTTTTACCTGCATGTGTGTACAGGGGGCACTTGGGTACAGTGCACACGGAGGCCAGAAGGGGGCGTCTGAACCTCTGGACCTGAACTTCCTCAGAGCTGTGAGCTGCCATGTGGGTCCACTGCAGGAGTAGCTACTGCACTTGACCACTGAGCCGCTTCTGCAGCCCTGATTGTCCACTCTCCATCATAATCCCTCTTCCGTTTCTGACTGCACCTTCACCTTTGACGTCATAGTCTGTTCTTTTCCTCTCTTGCCCATGCACATCTTAAATGCATAATTTATTTGTTTGGGGTTCTCTGAGACAGACATTGATGAAGCCCAGGCCTGTCTTATGCTTCTGTGGCTGAATCTGGCCTTGAACTCCTCATCCTCCTATCTCTGCCTCAAGTGCTGGTGTATAGGAGTGTGCTGCCCAGCTTCCTTATCACTGTTTATGTGCTTTTAATCTGTTAGGAATATTAGTCTATTTTTAAATTTTTGTTTCTTACAAACTTAATGGTGTTCTTTACTGCTACTTAATTTTTATGACTTAATCTGGCTTTTCTTCTGAAATTCTTATGACTTCTTTGCCGCGCACCATGCCCCCGTGTCTGTGCTCGGTGCACTAGAGTTTCGGGCAAGGGGGCTGGAGGTTAAAATACACAGACACACACAGACAGAGAGACAGAGACACGGGTCATCCTTGAATTCCCCAAGAATGCCCCCTTTATTGTGTTCAGGGGCAGGTTATATAGTGATAGCCACGCCCCAGCCAAACCCACCAGAAACCACTCTCCTGCCATCAGTAACTCCTGAAGGTCTCGTGCTCAGAACAGCTGTAGGCACTCAGATCAGGGGATTACAAGAAATTCAGGATCTGGGTCTCACTGCTCCCAACACTTCTTGTCTCAGAAAGTTCTTCCTCAACAGATAATTTATAAACATTGACTTCTCATTTTTTTTCTACTGTTGATACTTTGTCTGAATTCATTGACATGTTTTTATAACATGACTGACCAAAAGTCATGTCATCACTCTCTTTAGGACAGGATCCTGCCTTATGTGCCTATGCACCTCTCATGCACAGAAAAAGAAACACTTAGAAAGTGTATGCTGAGTTAATTTATATAGGAAACTCATGGCTGTCATATTGATCAGTTTTCCCTGACTCCCTCCGGGGCATTTGAGTAAAGGAAGAAACGTGGTTGCTTTTCACCTGTGAGAATCAGTTGCATATCACATTACTCAGGCCATCCCCTGCTTGTTGGAATTCACATTAGCTTTCCAGGTCCTTCAGGAGAAAGTCCAAGTCCTGAATTATAGCATAAGTGGTATTATGGTTTAGAATTTGCCAGCCCAGTGGTAAAAATAGAAAGAAAATCTTTAGCATAGACATTACAAAGTAGTTTTCCATAGGAATAGACGTCTAGACGGGTGTTTCTTCTAAAACTGAAATTCCATGAAACAAATAGGTCGTAGCAGTTTGGAAATGGCCCATCTTTCTCAGCAGACATTTAATATACTTGTTTTAGGTTGCAGTCCTAATGTATGGCTTACTCAGTCATCTTAAAATGTTTTTAAAAATTCTTGAAAGTAACTTAAATTTGGGTAATCCTAAATTTTTCTCTTAGAATTCACTGGCTGTCTTCTTTTCCTCTTTTTGTGTCTTCTTTTTGTAAAAACTTTAATTTTTTTCATTTATTTAGGGTGATAAGCTCTCATAGCTATAAATTGTCAGTTTCTTACGCTTTCAAAAATACGATTTTCTCTGTTGACTCAGAATTTTGTAAAATTAGGTAGGGCAATTAACAGTTTCTTTAGCTCCCATAATAATATAAACTAGTGTCTCAGCATCATACTGGGAGCCACTGGCAAAATCTGGTTTCTAGGTCCGGATCGAGTGCTGTGCTGATTCCAGTTTGTCCATTTAAGTCTGTTATTTGGTCTGAGCACTATGAAATAGGTAATTCATTACCTGGAGCCAACACATAACTCTTAATAAATTTACTGCCTATTTGAACAGGGTCATTGCCTGTGAACTTCCAGATTGTTGATGCCCACCTGCAGTCTCAGTATTGGGAAGCAGAGGATAGATGAGGAGTTGAGCATCCTCCTCAGCTGTGTGAGGAGGTAGAGGCCAGCCTGAGCCATGAGGCCATGTCTCAATGTCAGAAGAGGGAGAGTGAACTTGACTCCAGGACCAAGTGTTCTACCAGCACCTTCCCAGGTTCTCAGTCCTAGATTATGCAGTTAGTCTAACTGGGCAGGAGCCATAAATTACCCTGGCTCATTGCTATTTCTTTTTTTTTTTTTCCTTGTTTTTTTTTTTTTTTTTTTTGGATTTTCGAGACAGGGTTTCTCCGGCTAGCTCTTCTAGACCAGGCTGGCCTCGAACTAACAGAGATCCGCCTACCTCTGCCTCCCAAGTGCTGGGATTAAAGGCGTGCTCCACCACCGCCTAGCTGCTATTTCTTTTTTTAAATAAACAAATGGTAATCTAGATAGAATGAATAGGTGAGAAAATGAATAAGTGGCTAACAAAATTCATATGAAAATAATTATGCTAAGATAATTTTTTGAGATAACTGCCTATGAAATAGTGATAGCCACTTAAGAGAATATTTTAAACAGCATAGCTTACTTACTTAATTTAATTTTAACGTGTGTGTGTGTGTGTGTGCATGTGCATGCATGCTTACAAGTACATGTATGCATACACGTTTGTGTGGAGGTCAGAGCACAACTTATATATGTGTGTCTGTATATACATATATGTACACATATGTATATTCATTTTTAATAAACAGTTTTCAGAAGCAAAATATAATTTGTTAGAATCATTTTACTGTTATAAAAGGATGATCAGCTTAAGAACATATTTTTTCCTTTAACAGCTACCCAGGTGGATTTAGACAAGTAACAGCTGCACAGCTGCACCTGAAGGACCCAGTGGCGGTAAGCTTATTGTTTATATTGGTCACCTGGACAAGACTGGTTCCTACTGTTTTTACCATGTCCCTTCTAATTGCACCATTCAGGGCAATACCTGCTTCATCGTATTACACAAAGTTTTACTAATGCCATGTTCACTATCATTCAGTTCTGTTTCCTAATTGCTATCATTAGTTACATCAACTCAAAGAATTTAGATATTTTGGTGTGGGAGGTCCCTCTGTATATGTGTTGCTTTTATTGGTTAATGAATAAAGAAGCTGCTTTTGGCCAATGAATAGTACTTTTTTATTTTGGGCACATCTGTCATTGTCTAGAATATGGTAAGCTCGCTGCAGATACCTTGGGAGAAAGTCAGAATAATATTATGTTTGCTTAGTATATTTTAATCTTACCAACTTGTTTGTTTGCCTATTTATTGTCTGATTAAGGGTTTGTTTGTTAATTACTAAAGTCTAAGTTATGGGTTTATTTATTTCTATATAGGTCTGTCAGTTGGGAGTTGTATATTTTGAAGATTTAGTGTTAGATGAATATAGGTTTGGGATTATAATCTTAAAGAATAAATAGATCAACATCTGTGTGTTTGGCCTTCTTTATCTCCAATGCTTCTTAACTTGAGCTCTGTTTTTTTCCTACTTTGAATATAATTGTATCGGTCTCCTTTAGATTTGCATTTACCTGGGTTATAATTTTCTATAGTTAAAACTTTCTAACCCCTTTTAACATGCACTATTCCTCCCAGTACTTCACGGAGGAGGAAAGATCCTAAAAGAAAAATCAGGTGCAGCTGTGCAGCTGTTGCTTGTCTAAATCCACCTGGGTAGCTCTTAAAGGAAGAAACATGTTCTTAAGCTGATCATTCTTTTAAAAACAAATCAGAAAAAAAAAAAAAACATACCCCAACAAAAAAACAAAGCAACACAACAGAAGTCAAATGATATCAGAATAAATAACAAGAATATTGAATCGGAAGAGCTAAGAAAATATCGAAAAGTTGTGTATATTAGAAATTAAACCCAGAGTCTACCTTGTGCTAGCTAGGCAACCACCCTATACCACTAAACTGCATCTGTAACCTAAAATTAATATATGTCACTGTTAAATTATATAAAATAAGCACTGTTGTGAATGATGTTTATTAATAACAAATGTTAATGTTTAGTAATAATCATTATTGGTTATTATTATTTGAATGATATACTCAACAGAATTCTAAGCCAAATGTTTGTCCAACTACTGCTAAAACATTAGGTCTCCTTTCGCTGTTTTACAACTTATTTTTCCTTCTTGGCTGTCAATAAACCTGGCCTTTGAGCTCTACCCTCGGAAAAAAAAACAGCCCTTTCACCTTTGGTGACTACTGGTTTTTTCTTAAGTGCATTTGTAAGTGAACAAGGTATTACTCCTAAAATACTCCTTATTTTCCTAAAAAAAAGTTGGAGACAGATGGATAAATTGTCATGCTGTGACCACTGGTTTATACCACCTTGAGTTTTCTTGATGAAATGTAGGAGAGGAGTGTTCTGTAATGCTAAGACTGGCAGCCATTACTGTCTGAATCATACATGCTGAGACATCACTTCTTAGGAAATAGTTCTGTTCTGTTTGATAGCTGGTGTGGTTTTACAGTGTCACAGCACACACCGTACTGTGTTCCATGTATTTGTTATGGCCTATACAGAAAAGTAGTGAGGCTGGCTGGCTGGGTGATACTCTCTAACATAACTGTTACAACAAATTGTAGTTTTAATGATAAGTATTTTAAAGTTGCAAAAGTTAGTTTGTTTCATTTGGGTATGTTAACTGTACACTAGGAGGCAATATAATCCAACTTTTTAATATTGGCACTTGTAAAAAATATTTTTTGACATCTCTTTACTTTTCAAGTTACCATGCAACAAATGGGTTTAATTATGGCAGTTTTATACACATATCTTTCTACTTTGTTCTAATTATAGTTTTGATGAACCAGAATTGAAACATAATATAAAACGCTTGATGAAGGCTTAAGAAATATCCATTTAAACCTATTTGCATTATTATGTCACTAGATCTTAATTTGTTAACATTTTATTTATTAACTGTTTTTCTGTGTATGAGTGCTTTACCTGCATGTTTGTGTGTGTGCAGTGTCCCCAGAGGCCTGTATCATCCTAATAAGTTATGAAGAGAAGTGTATTTTGGGTATGATTCTATATACTGTCTTAATGTTCCTGGGAGTAAAATCATTTAATTTGAAAGCCAGTACAGCAATTTGGTACGTAGATAGAATTAGGCCGGTCTCTATCCACAGTCAGTTGTCCTGCTGCTAGCTGAGGCTGATTGTAACCCTTGCTCCACAGCATCATAAATATGTTGTTAAAATGTGACACACTGATGACTATATAACCAGGAAAATGTTGGTGAACATTCGCTGTAAGAGTTGCTACCAACTTGTGTCTTAAACAATGTAACCGTACTCAGATTAGTTTATGAATTCAGTCTCACTGGTCTCCCTCCTAGAGGAAAGGAGATTCAGGTCCCACCGGTTCATACATAAACTTGGAAATGACCTGTGTTAAAAATTAGCATATGCAAGGATTATGTCCAGTCCCTTCCATTTGCTTTTTCTCCATAAACAATAAGCAGGTAACACCTCTAGAAAACAGTAATGTAGAAAGTAATGAAAGTTCCTCTCTGGTGTTCCTGTGTAATTTACTTCAGACTGTTTATTTACTTTGTTCACGTGGAACCCTAGCCATTCCTTTTCCCTGCCATTTCTAACAGTATTTGCTTTCAGTTCATCCTGAGTCTCATCTTCTCTTAAGTCCTTGGTGTCTCTGTTTTTCAGATTGTGAAATTAGCTACCTATGGCATGCTGCCCAAAAACCTGCACAGAAGAACAATGATGCAGAGGCTGCATCTTTTTCCAGATGAGGTAAGCAAGCAGCACTCCTTAATGCTCAAGGAAGCCTCATTTCCTGTTTTCCAACAATTGCCATATGTTTTTTGTGAGTGCTTGCATCTCAGTGTCCAGCACTGGGTTTTGAAGTGAACACAAGGCATACACATATGAACACATGCTTACATACTCAGTGGATACTATTCCTACATTAAACCGTTACATGACATGAAAATAAAAATCAGAAGATCTACAAGTTCTGTTTGCATGTCAATCACTTCTTTCTTACTAATGGGAACTATTATGAGTGCCCGGTGAAGTGGAGGTCCTCAACGATAGTTTCAGCAACTGTGAAAAAATAATTCTCTTTCATTTTATGTGATAAATAGTAAGCTCTCTGTGAATCACAGATTAATAACTCTGTTTGCTCATTGTTGCCCATGACTCAACAAGGATGTTTTAAATAATGATTTTTACAGGCTAGGCCACTATCTGCATAACCAAACTAAATTCCGAGAAGGAAAAGTAAAGTTTACAAAGTAGTAGCACTGGACACAGCAACCTGGTACTTCCCTCAGTCAGGTGCAGTGTGAACCTGAGCCGAGACAAGCAGACAAGAAGGGATAAGTTAATTACGACTTTCAATATCAAATTGCCAAGGTAGCTCACATCTGTGTCTAGCACTTGGGAGGCCGAGGTAGGATGGTCACAAGTTCAAAGCCAGCCTGGGCTATTAGAGTATTTTTATGGCCACCCTGGGTAAAACCTTGTCCCAAGGAGAAAAGAAGGGAAAGACCAATTACAAAATGCATCACTGGTACGTTGTACTTTTCAGGTCTTTATACAAAGTGTAAAAATATGGTGTTTTTCTCATTCCTTTTGCTGGTTTTTAATACTATTGTTGTTGTTTATTAATAGGAAATACATTTTAAGAATTCTAACTGCCAAATATGTTTAATGTAGGATATTCCAGAAGATATTCTTAAGAATTTAGTGGAAGAGCTTCCTCGGCCACGGAAAGTGCCTAAACGACTGGATGAGTACAGCCAAGAAGAGATAGAGGCTTTCCCAAGAGTGTGGGCTCCGTAAGTGTGTCTTCCCTTCTGCCTCCCTGCTCTTGTGTTTCTCAAGCTGAACTTGGAAAAATAGTAAGATCCTTACAGGTGATCATAATAAAGTTTTTATCCCCTTTGAAACTCAACAGCTATTAACTACAAATAATCCAACGGAAAGGTTGGACCCAAAGGTCAGGTCGTTAAGCCTTGTGACCACGCTAAGTAAGAGCAAGGATGTTGTTGAATACTTGATTTGAGGTGATCTTATTAGAGTGAACATCTCTGTTAATGAATCCACTGTCATTAACCTAAAGCAGTGAGTCTGGATTTTCAGACTGTTTCATAAGACATGTCACCTAATGAAAAGTCCATTGGCTCAGGATTTTAGTTTTGATCCTAGAAGAAGAAAAATAAGAGATTTTCCTCTCTTCCATACACATTTCCTGTATCTATGCCCGAAATGACAGGCTATCTTCTAACTATCTCTAGGCTTCTTTGACTTGGAGATGCGATGCAGCGTGCACCTGCACTTTCTCAGGCAGTGCCTCCTGTAGTCCTCAGCTGGCTTGGGCTCCTATGTAGGCTGTCATCCTGGGCTTTCCTTTTCACTCCTAGTGCGGTTGAGCTATGTGTGTGCTTGTCTGTTTAGTGTCTTGTTTGCTCACTATTTTCACAAGAAGACTTCATCCTTGTCTTGCTTGGTACTAAGGCATAGTGCCCAGAGTACTGCTAAGTGAATTAATTAAGACACTTGATCTTCTTCTTTGGCATTTATAAATGAAGTTCTAAAAAATGTTTAGGGAAAAATGAAACAAAAATCTTTTTTTTTTAGATTTTACAAACATTTATTACTACCCATAATAATTTAATTTATATCTTTTATTATTTGTCGTCCTATATTAATAGCAGTAAAAGTAGGAAGAAAGGAAGTATTTACAGTACTTTACATGTAGTTACAGCTACTTATCCTCTGAGCAAACTAATAAGTTGTTATACCCGATTGCCACTTTTTTATAAATTGGAAAATATAGACAGAGAAAGGTGTGGAATGGTCACTAAAATCACATGATTATAAGTGGTGGATTAGGGATTCAGCAGATGACCAGCTCCTAGGTCATTCTCTCAACTGCAGCTCTGGTGTGTGTGCCCCATTACCTTGTGCATCTGTGCCATGCCAAACTGTAAACGTGGCAGCTACTACTGACTGCCTGTGGGTATACATTCTGAACTGTCCATGCATCTGAGAAACCCCTACTCATGGAGCTAGTACTTGGCACATGTTCTCCAGGGCTCAGTGAGTGTTTCTGAAAATGAAAAAAAAATGAATCCTTTCCTCAAAATTAATCTGGACAACTCCCATACTTAGGTTTGGATTTTGCCTCTATATGTCCTAGGTCTTTACCTGTAAGTAAGTCTGTTTCCTCATCTGAACTTACATAGTACTGGCATGCTTGCTAACATAGCATTGTTATATAAAAGTATATGTAGAAAGAATCCCAGGTACTCAGTTTTGACAAAGTTGCATTCTAAAAAAAGGAAACAATCTGTCCTATAAAGACCTATCAAGTTGCCTTCTGTAACAACCACCCATAAATGTAGATATTCCGTGTCAGATAGTCTCACAGAATCAGAAGTTCATTGTCCTGACCAGAAGAATCATGGTAGCATTTTTTAAACAGATCTACCATGCATGTAATTTAACCAACTATGTCACAAAATACATTTTATGAACTTGAAGTTATAATATATTCTAAAGACTTTAACCAAAGAAGTGTGGTAATACACTAACATTCAAAACTAAGGCTATTTAATATTGTTACATCAAACAATACTGGCCACACTGCTTATTATAACCTGAGTGTCTCCACTAAGTAAGTAGACTTAGAAAGGGCTTTCTGTGGTTATTTTTAAGGAGATTCTCAGTGGAACTTGGAGCCGCTTGGTTTAGTTTTGAGTTACTACTGTGGGGATGGATGTTCCTGCCCTTTCACTCCATAGTCCCCTGTAGCAGGGATATGCATTAGACACCCAGCTTTTCTTTTCTTTTTTTCTTTTTTTTTTAATTTCCTCCTCCTTCCCACCTCCCACTTCCCTCCCCCTCCCCCCACTCCTCTACCGCTCCCCCCACTCTTTCCCTCTCCCTCTCCAGTCCAAAGAGCAGTCAGGGTTCCCTGCCCTGTGGGAAGTCCAAGGTCCTCTCCTCTCCATCCAGGTCTAGGAAGGTGAGCATCCAAACAGGCTAGGCTCCCACAGAGCCAGTACATGCAGTAGGATCAAAACCCAATGCCATTGTCCTTGGCTTCTCTTCAGCCCTCATTGTCCGCCATGTTCAGATAGTCCGGTTTTATCCCATGGTTTTTCAGTCCCAGTCCAGCTGGCCTTGGTGAGCTCCCAATAGATCAGCCCCACTGTCTCAGTGGGTGGGCGCACCCCTCATGGTCCTGACTTCCTTGCTCATGTTCTCCCTCCTTCTGCTCCTCATTTCGACCTTGGAAGCTCAGTCTGGTGCTCCAATGTGGGTCTCTGTCTCTTATCTCCATCCATCGCCAGATGAAGGTTCTATGGTGATATGCAAGATATTCATCAGTATGGCTATAGGATAGGGCGATTTCAGGTTTCCTCTCCTCAGCTGCCCAAGGAACTAACTGGGGACATCTCCCTGGACACCTGGGAGCCCCTCTAGAGTAAAGTCTCTTGCCAACCCTAAGATGGCTCCCTTAATTAGGATATATATTTCCCTGCTCCCATATCCACCCTTCCTTTATCCCAACCATCCCATTCTCCCAAGCTCCCCCTATCCTCCCCTTCTCACTTTTCTCTCCCCATTTCCCCTTACCCCTATCCCACCCCACCCCCAAGTTCCCAATTTTTGCCCGGCAATCTTGTCTATTTCCAATATCCAGGAGGATGACTATATGGTTTTCTTTTGGGTTCACCTTCTTATTTAGCTTTTCTAGGATCACAAATCATAGGCTCAATGTCCTTTATTTATGGCTAGAAACCAATTATGAGTGAGTACATCCCATGTTCATCTTTTTGGGTCTGGATTACCTCACTCAGGATAGTGTTTTCTATTTCCATCCATTTGCATGCAAAATTCAAGATGTCGTTTTTTTCCCGCTAAGTAGTACTCTAATATGTATATATTCCACACTTTCTTCATCCATTCTTCCATTGAAAGGCATCTAGGTTGTTTCCAGGTTCTGGCTATTACAAATAATGCTGCTATGAACATGGTTGAACAAATGCTTTTGTAATATGATAGGGCATCTGTTGGGTATATTCCCAAGAGTGGTATTGCTGGGTCCTGGGGTAGGTTGATCCCGAATTTCCTGAGAAACCGAAACACTGATTTCCAAAGTGGTTGCACAAGTTTGCATTCCCACCATCAATGGATGAGTGTACCCCTTACTCCACAACCTCTCCAGCAAAGGCTATCATTGGTGTTTTTGATTTTAACCATTCTGACAGGTGTAAGATGGTATCTCAAAGTTGTTTTGATTTGCATTTCCGTTATCGCTAATGAGGTTGAGCATGACCTTAAGTGTCTTTTGGCCATTTGAACTTCTTCTGTTGAGAATTCTCTGTTCAGTTCAGTGCCCCATTTTTTAATTGGGTTAATTAGCATTTTAAAGTCTAGTTTCCTGGGTTCTTTATATATTTTGGAGATCAGATCTTTGTCTGTGCGTTGGTGAAGATCTTCTCCCAGTCAGTGGGTTGCCTTTTTGTCTTAGTGACAGTGTCCTTCGCTGTACAGATGCTTCTCAGTTTCAGGAGGTCCCATTTATTCAATGTTGCCCTTAATGTCTGTGCTGCTGGGGTTATACGTAGGAAGTGATCTTCTGTGCCCATATGTTGTAGAGTACTTCCCACTTTCTCTTCTATCAGGTTCAGTGTGTTCAGATTGATATTGAGGTCTTTGATCCATTTGGACTTGAGTTTTGTGCATAGTGATAGATAAGGATCTATTTTCATTCTTCTACAGATTGACTTCCAGTTATGCCAACACCATTTGTTGAAGATGCTTTCTTTCTTCCATTGAATACTTTTAGCTCCTTTATCGAAAATCAGGTGTTCATAGGATTGAGGGTTAAAATCCGGGTCTTATATTCGATTCCATTGGTCGACTTCTTTGTTTTTATACCAATACCAAACTGTTATCAATACTGTAGCTCTGTAAGGGATGACAATGCCTCCAGAAGTTCCTTTATTGTATAAGATTGTTTTGGCTATCCTGGGTTTTTTGTTTCTCCATATAAAGTTGATTATTGTCCTCTCAAGATCTGTGAAGAATTTTGATGGGACCTTGATGGGGATTGCATTGAATCTATAAATTGCCTTTGGTAGAATTGCCATTTTTACTATGTTGATCCTCCCAATCCAAGAGCAAGGGAGGTCTTTCCATTTTCTGATATCCTCTTCAATTTCTTTCTTCAAGGACTTAAAAGTTCTTGTCAAATAGATCTTTCACTTCCTTAGTTAGAGTTACCCCAAGATATTTTATGCTATTTGTGGCTATCGTGAAAGGTGATGCTTCTCTGATTGCCCTCTCTGCTTCCTTATCCTTTGTGTATAGGAGGGCAACTAATTTTTTGGAGTTGATCTTGTATCCTGCCACGTTACTAAAAGTGTTTATCAGCTGTAGGAGTTCTTTGGTGGAGTTTTTGGGGTCGCTTATGTACACTATCATATCATCTGCAAATAACAAAAGTTTAACTTCTTCCTTTCCAATTTGAATCCCCTTGATTCCCTTATGTTGTCTTATTGCTATTGCTAGAACTTCAAGCACTATATTGAAAAGGTATGGAAAGAGTGGACAGCCTTGTCGTGTTCCTGATTTTAGCGGGATGGCTTTGAGTTTCTCTCCATTTAATTTGATGTTAGCCATTGGCTTGCTGTAAATAGCTTTTATTATATTTAGGTATGGCCCTTGTATCCCTAATCTCTCCAAGACCTTTATCATAAAGGGATGTTGAATTTTATCAAATGCTTTTTCACCATCTAATGAAATGATCATATGGTATTTTTCTTTCAGTTTATTTATATGATGGATTACATTGATAGATTTTCGTATGTTGAACCATCCCTGCATCTCTGGGATGAAGCCTACTTGATCATAATGGATAATTTTTCTAATGTGTTCTTGGATTCGGTTTGCCAGTATTTTATTGAGAATTTTTGCGTCGATGTTCATGAGTGAGATAGGCCTGTAATTCTCTTTCTTGGTTGGGTCTTTGTGTGGTTTTGGTATCAGGGTAACTGTAGCTTCATAAAAGGAATTTGGCAATGACTCTTCTGTTTCTATATTGTGAAATACATTAAGGAGTATAGGTATTAGCTCTTCTTGAAAGTTCTGGTAGAATTCTGCATTGAAACCATCTGATCCTGGGCTTTTTTTGGAAGGGAGGTTTTTGATAACAGTTTCTAATTCTTCGCGACTAACAGGTCTATTTAGATTGTTCACCTGGTCTTGGTTTAACTTTGGTATATGGTACTTATCTAAAAAAATGTCCATTTCTTTTGCATTTTCCAGTTTTGTGGCATATAGGCTTTTGTAGTAAGATCTAATGATTCTCTGAATTTCCTCTGTGTCTGTGGTTATGTCCCCCTTTTCATTTCTGATCTTATTAATTTGCGTATTCTCTCTCTGCCGTTTGATTAGTTTGGATAGGGGTTTATCAATCTTGTTGATTTTCTCCAGGAACCAGCTTTTTGTTTCATTGATTCTTTGGATTGTTTTCTGTGTTTCTATTTTGTTGATTTCAGCCCTCAGTTTGATTATTTCCAGTCTTCTACTCCTCCTAGGTGAGTCTGCTTTTTTTTCTAGAGCTTTCAGGTGGGCTGTTAAGTCTCCAATGTGAGCTTTCTCTGTTTTCTTTAAGTGGGCACTTAGTGCTATGAACTTTCCTCTTAGGACTGCTTTCATAGTGTCCCATAGGTTTGAGTATGTTGTCTCTTTATTTTCATTGAATTCAAGAAAGACTTTAATTTCTTTATTTCTTCCTTGATCCAGGTGTGGTTCAGTAGTTGACTGTTCACTTTCCATGAGTTTGTAGGCTTTCTGGGGGTAGTATTGTTGTTGAATTCTAACTTTACTCCATGGTGAGCCGATAAGACACAGGTGGTTACTAATATTTTTTTGTAACTGTGGAAGTTTGCTTTGTTACTGAGTATGTGGTCAATTTTCGAGAAGGTTCCATGAGCTGCGGAGAAGGTATATTCTTTCCTATTTGGGTGGAATGCTCTATAGATGTCCGTTAAGTCCATTTGATTCATTAACTCCATTAATTCTCTTATTTCTCTGTTAGGTTTCTGTCTGATTGACCTGTCCATTGGTGAGAGAGGAGTGTTGAAGTCTCCCACTATTAGTGTGTGTGTTTTGATGACTGCCTTGAGTTTTAGTAATGTTTCTTTTACATAAGTGGGTACTTTTATATTAGGGGCATAGATATTCAGGATTGAGACTTCATCCTGATGAATTGTTCCTGTTATGAGTATAAAATGTCCCTCTCCATCTCTTCTGACTGATTTTAGTTTGAAGTCAACTTCTTAAAAATTAGTGAGAGGCTCTCAGAGAGAGGTGTCTATCAAGGAGTCCTCCACCCAAGAACCAGAACCAGTCCACTGGATGCAAAAGCAGGAGGCAGTTTATTAGATACACAGGCGCCTGTGGATGCTGCAGCAACTAAGTTACAATTAAGTTACTGAGCATGCCAGGCTGATGGTACATCATGTATTTATAAGGATTTAGGAGTTACATGAGGCTTATCTAGCAACAGCATTTCATTGGTTCTCAAATTGGCGGGCTTAGCTCACCCTGGGGACGGCCCAGTGTGTATTCTCCCATTTTCAGAAAAACCATAAAGCCAGATAAAACACCCAGTAGCAGGTTGACAGTTTAGATAGGATGTCTTGGGGGGGGGGGGGTGGGGGCGGTGGAGTAGTCCCGAAAAACCACAAAGCTAGATAGAGCACTCTGCAGCAAGTTTGACAGTTTAGATAGACTGCCTTGGGGGGTGGAGGATTCCCTCTTCTTTGCCTAGTCAGTAAGTCTGCAACCCATAGATATCCAGTTTTAGCATCAGCTGAGCTGAGGGGCCCAGCTAAATTTCAGCAAAGTTTAACATAGTACATGTGCATGGGGGTCTTTCATCAGTATGGCCACACCTGCTTGTTTCTTAGGTCCATTTGCTTGATAAACCTTTTCCCAGCCCTTTACTCTGAGTAGATGTCTGTCTTTGTGGTTGAGGTGTGTTTCTTGTAAACAGCAGAATGTTGGATCCTGTTTTCATATCCAATCTCTTTGCCTGTGCCTTTTGTTTTTGTTTTGTTTTTTGTTTTGTTTTTTTTTTTTTAGTTTTTCGAGACAGGGTTTCTCTGTGGTTTTGGAACTTGTCCTGGAACTAGCTCTTGTAGACCAGGCTGGTCTCGAACTCACAAAGATCCACCTGCCTCTGCCTCCCAAGTGCTGGGATTAAAGGCGTGCGCCACCACCGCCCGGCTAGCCTGTGCCTTTTTATAGGCAAGTTGAGTCCATTGATATATTAAGTGATATTAATGACCTGTGGTTGTTAACTCTGGTCATTTTTTTTTTGGTAGTAGAGTTTGTGTGTTTCCCTTCTTCGAGTTGTGCTGGTGAAGGGTCTCTAGATGTCTGAGTTAGTGTGGGCATTGTTGGACTCCTTGGTTTGTGATTTTCCTTCTATTACTTTCTGTAAGGCTGGATTTGTGGCTACATGTTGTTTAAATTTGTTTTTATCCTGGAAAATTTTGTTTTCTCTGTTTATAGTGAACAAAAGCTTGGCTGGGTATGGTAGTCTGGGCTTGCATCTATGGTCTCTTAGTTTCTGCAGTACATCTATCCAGGACCTTCTGGCTTTCATGGTTTCCATAGAGAAGTCAGGTGTAAGTCTGATAGGTTTACCTTTATAAGTAACTTGACCTTTTTCCTTTGCAGCTCTTAATATTCTTTATTCTGTATGTTTTGTGTTTTGATTATTATATGGCGAGAGGAAGGTGTTTTTTTTTTTTGATCCAGTCTATTCGGTGTTCTGTATGCTTCTTGAACCTTCATAGGAATATCTTTCTTTAGGTTGGGAAAGTTTTCTTCTATAATTTTATTAAATATATTTTCTGGACCGTTGAGCTGTACTTTTTCTCCTACCCCTATTATTCTTGGGTTTGGTCTTTTTATTGTGTCCCAGATTTCCTGAATGTTTTGTGATGAGAATTTGTTGGATTTGCTGTTTTCTTTGATCAGTGCATTTATTTTCTCTATGGTATCTTCAGTTTCTGAGATTCTTTCTTCTATCTCTTGTATTCTGTTGGTAATACTTGTCTCTGTAGTTCCTGTTTGTTTACCCAGATTTTCCATCTCCATCCTTCCCTCGGTTTGTATTTTCCTCATTACCCCCATTTCATTCTTCAAGTCTTGAACCCTTTCCCTTACCTGTTTGTTTTTTCTTGTTTCTCTTTGAGAGATTTATTCATTTCCTCTACCGTTTTGTTTGTCATCTCTATTTCTTTATGGCAGTTTTTCACCTCCTGTTTAAAGTCGATTTCTTCTGGAGTAGGGTGTTCAATTCTTCTTGTTTCAGGATCCCTGGATTCTGGTGATGTCATGTTGCCTTTCAGGTTGTTGGAGGAATTCTTGCATTGGCGCCTGCCCATCTCTTCCTTCAAATGGAGCCAGGAGAGGCCTGGTGTCTTGGTCCAGTCTTTGCCTTGACTGACTCTCTGGGTGGATCTCCTCAGTATAGGAGCAGGAACTGTTCCTGTCTGGATAGAACTCTTCAGCACTGAAGCTGAAGGGATGCCTGGTATCCCCCTCTGAGTGGATAGCCCGTCAGGATAAAACTCCTCAGCACTGAAACAGGGATGCCTGGTAGCCAAAGACACCGAGGACAAAAGGGCTAACGTGGGGAGCAGCGCGGGGTCGAGTAGAACACAGGAGACCCTGCAGCACAAGCTGGAGGTGCCCATGCTTTCTTGTGGGGACCTTCATGCCTGCCTGGCAGGCAAACACTCACCCCTCTGGGTGGGTAGCCTTAGTGCAGGAGCAGGAAACTGTTCCTGAGCCAAGGCCCGGGCTTTTCTTTATGGGTCATTAAAGCCGTGGTCTTTTCTCCTAAGTTATACAACACACGGTAGCTTCTATTGCCAAAATAATAAATGATACACATTTACTGAAATTTTATCATGTGTAGGTATAGTAATCTTTTAGCATAAACCATTGAAAATGTAGTTTTCTCTGTATATTAGAGCTGGCATCAGGTTCTGATAGTTTTTAGTGCATGAAAGGCATATGGCCAGGAACAGCTTCTTAGACACCTGGCTCTGCCCAGCTGCGGGACTGAACCCTGCACTGTCATTACTGCGATAAGGAATAGACTTGAGTTAGACGTAATCTTAATAATCTTACATTTCAGTAACCACAAGTAATTGCCCCTGCTGCCTATACCATTGATGTTGAACACTTTGTAAATTCTAGTAAATTCTGTATAGTTTGAGGCAAAATTGAAGTATCACAAATACCATTCAATTCAGTGCACTGAAAGTAGAATTTCTTGTTTTTGAATGTTCACCTTTATGAAATGAACATTTCTCTCCTTTTGAAAGAAGAACTTCAAATAAACTTTTATTTCACTAAAAATAGCTGAACCAAGAATATAGTCTTACATTGGAATGTAATCATTAGAGATAATTCAGGATCCATCTGATGGTGCGTCTGCAGAGACACGACTGAAGCGGGTGGCACTGGGCCACACCAGGAGTGAATGCCCTAGGAAATAGCATCCTTTGCGCTTTTTTGTATCCCTGGTAATGAAAATTATATGGGGACTTTTTGTTGGCTTTTGGAAATAGAGAAACTTATAAAATTTTCTTTTCAAAGTTATAGCTTTTCCACAGCAGTAATAATTGTCAACCAAAACATTAAACCAGCAAATGATTAATAGTTTGATTTCATCTTTATTAAAAACTATCAATTGAGATTTTATTTAAATCAGTGATTCTCAGTCTGTGGGTCACTTTGGGAGTCATATGACCCTTTCACAAAGGTCATCTAAGATCATTGGAATACACAGTTATTTACATTACTGTTATTAACAGTAGCAAAATTACAGTCATGAAGTAGCAACAAAAATTTTATCTTTGGGGGTCACCACAATATGGGGTTCTGTACTAAGGGTCACAGCATTAGGAAGGTTGAGGACCACTAATATGAGTTGTTCCAGTGCTTACAAAGGTTTTGTTCTTTCCTTCCTACTCTCAACATACGCTAATGCACTTTTCCTAGTTATTCTTTAGTCATTTTTAAATAGTGGTGGGAGATAAGAGATGAAAGCTATTGATAATAAAATCATAGCTTTTTACTTAGAATTTCTCCTTATTTATGAGAAGAAATTAACAATTAGCAGGGCTATTCTTTCTTTTCACTTTAGTTGCCTGAAATTTTAGCTGTCAAGTGGACAATTATTTTAATACTTTCAGTAATTATTTCCATAATTGTTGCAGTTTTGCCAGCATATTACACAACTCCAATAATTATATACTCTACGGTACTCTTGTTAAAATGGAAATTTTTTCTGTGTAGGCTAAAAATAAAACTTGGATCATTGTAGACTTTAGTTTTGAGTTTTACTTAGTTCTGTAGGTGCTTTTATTTGGAAAAACTGCATTGCCTTTTAATCCCTCACTTGTTAGTGATGCTTTATATTAAACAAAATTCACCTTTATAGAGAAACTGAGTGGAAATTTTGAGCGTCTTTTGTAACAAGTCTTTCTCTGGCCAGCCAGCTCCCAAATAATGACATGCAGACTTCTTAATTATTAAAGCTAGGGCCGTAGCTTAGCTTGTCCCCTTAGCTCTTATGACTTAAAGTAACCCATTTATATTAATGTACTTTTTACATCATGGCTTTTTATCTTTCTTTCATCTTGCACCTCCTGATTCCTCTTCCTCACTGGGTGGTGACTCTGCTCCTTCTCAGAGTTGTTTCTCTGCTTGGAAGTCCTGCCTATACCTCCCATTTAACTCTCTATTAAACACTTATAGTGACACATTTTCACACAGTGTACAAATATCCCACAATATTTCCCCATTTGTCTGAATAAAAAGGAAAGGTTTTGACTCAAATTCAATAAAATTATATACAATAAGAAAAATTATATAAGAGTTACATTCACGCCAAGGAGTGGTATCACACGCCTTTAATTCCAGCTCTTGGGAGGCAGAGGCCAGCCTGGGCTATAAAGTGAGTTCCCGAACAGGCTCCAAAAAGCTACAGAGAAACCGTGTATCAAAAAACAAAACAAAAAAGTTGTATTTACAATGTCCAGTTGGTTTGCATTTGTCAAATTCAGAGAAAATACTTCATTATCTAATTTATCTTGTTAAGTCCAAAGTTTTATTCCTAATTTACTTTCTATCCTAACTTGTATTACCAACCCAAAACTATCTTTTTAGACCTCAAAACATTTTTTTAGATAAACAACTGTAAGCTTTTATGTTTCTAAACCTTATGCACTTTATAAAGATATGTAATTTTCTTTTTTGAATTTGATAACAAGGAAAACTGTGAAGCTATAACGATCTATTCTTTAATTTCATTAGAGACCCGAGAAGAATATAATATCACTTGAGTAAACAGGAAGTGCATAGCAGGCAACTTCCAAAACTATAGAAATGACAGAAACATCTGGATGCATGGGCAGTCAGCCATGGTTTCTCTCCAACTTTGAGGCATCCATCTTTAGTATACAGGCTAAAGAATATCACTTTGCTATGAAACAGGAATTTTGAAGGACTGTCCTACCTTGTCTTGCAAAATTTGGTAGTCTCCATTGTGTCTTGCTTGTCCAGTTTGGACAGCATAATGACTCTGGTCGAGGGAAGGGTAGTTTTTTATCTGGTAGCTTATTTTGCCACAATGAACACAAACTCCATATGGAGGTTCTTTATCATCCTTTTTTTTTTTTTTTTTGAAGTAAATTGGTGATACCAGGAACAGACAGGTCTCACTGTCATGAAAAGCTATTAAAACACCTTAAATGCCATGTTCTGTAGGTCTCTGAAGTGTTTGAAGACTACTTCTCTATCTAAAATATCTCTGTTTAACCTGGAAAACATATCTAGCATGACTACAAGTTTGATTATTATAGATGAATACTAACCTGTATTTCTTAATTATACTTTACATTTTTAAATGAACTACATGGGTATACCATAAACAAGAGTAGAAAGAAACACATATACCAGTATATTAAGCAAAAATAACCTTAAATTTGTTTCAATATACAAAAATCCATACTACAGTAAAATATTTGAGATTAGTAGGTTCTTTTTAGTTTGAAAGTAGATTCATTAATCTACCCTTTCATCCTATCATTTCTATATCCTCCTTTTTTATCTTTTTAGAAAAAGATCCCTAAATTTAATCTTCTTTGCTTAATTTTTTTTTATCTGACCATGACTAGTAACAACTTGTAACTGACCCCCCCTAAACAATGACGAAAATCCATAACCCACTGAATGACATTAAAGCAATCCATTCCACCTCTTGGGAATGAGGTTTTCTATGTCTGGACCTGGCTTTACTAAGCACCTGCATCATTCTCTGAGTGTGTGAGACAAATCTTATAGTGCTCTCAGCTACCACGCAGCTCAGCTTAGCACATGGCACTGGCTACTGGCTCCCACCCACAGATAGCAGTCAAGAGCTGCATCTGCATACACTACAGCCTGCCTAAGTGACCACACGACTAAGAAGCTATGTCTGGCTCTGTGTAGTGTGTTTGGAACTTTTCTTTTTAAGCTTTCTCAGGTCCTGTGTGGAAATATGTGCCCCCATGTTGGACACCATATTTAACGAGTCTTTCTCTGTCCTATAGCCAGCTCCCAAATTATCCCAATAATAGCCCAGTATTCTTGTCTATGTTAGCCACATGGCTTGGTACCTTTATTTCAGTGAGGCAGTCACATCTTGCTTCTTCTGTGGTGGGCTCACAGCTGCAGAGGAATGGGCTAATATAAGTTATAAGAGTTAATAAGAAGCCTGAGCTAATGAGCCAATCAGTTTATAACTAATGTAGACCTTTGTGTGATTTCTTTGGGACTTAACAATTTGGGTAACCAGGCAGGACAGAAACCCCGTCAACATACCTTGTCTAACCCTGTAAGGAGCAGGGATCCAGGTTGGCAGCTTCAGGGTTTGCTATAACTGCTAGCTATAGCCTGGTCATGTGTTGTTTTCCCACAAGACTTAATTTGCTGTTCCTCACAGTCAGGAGCTATTAGCTGAGCTTAGGGAAGACGGAGCTTTCCAACACTGCTATCCAATTCCAATGAGTCCATCCCTGGTGTAAGCCATAGACCTGGGAATTTATAGTGCTGCAGTTACTTACATGAGGCCTTCTAAGCAACCGTTCTTCTGGAGAGGAACAGATCAGCAACAGTTGTTAACATAGAAATCTATTTTAAGTGAGGGGGGAAAAAACATGACTTTGAGTTTTGTTGTTATCTTGTTTCTTAAAAGCACATACAGCATGCATCCTGAGGTCAGAGGACAACATGTGAGCGTCCTATTGCTCATGCCCTGGTGTGGGATCCAGGGGTCAATCTTAGGTCGTCAGGCCTGTGCACCAGCACCTCTACCAGCTGAGCCTGAGAAACTGAGCTTTTTAAGTTACTAAGTACATAGGTGTTCAGGCACAGAGAGAATATGGTTTGTGTCCTAGAGTGCTCTGAAATTGCCCCCTGCATTTTGTGATACTTTGGTTTGAATGTGTTCTAGAAATGCTGTCATTAGGTACTTCTCAGTGAACGATCACTTCCATTTTAAAGGGGAAAAGTAATCTTTCTTCTACAGCCTGGAGAAAAAGAAATAGATTCATGAAGAAATAAACACTGTTTTTTGTCTTTCAGACCTGAAGATTATCGACTGTAGGAAAATGGAAATGGTCAAACACAACAGCAAGAGACTGAATACTTCATGAGGAATTCCCATGACCAAGGACAGAGAGGAAACAGCACTTGATCTTGCTGCGTGGACACTCGAAGTCAGACCTCAGCAGGAGATTGCAGTAGAACGTATTACTTTACAGAAGTGTCTTATAGAACCTGATTTAAATGGTGTAAATGTTAATAAAATTGCTTACTTAGTTATCTACTCAATATGTCACAGCTTACTGAAAACAGCCCCCGTACAACATGCAGTTTAAGGAGCCAAACATCCCCATCTGTGTGTGTTTTCTCACCAGAGTACTGTTCTTGTACCTGTGAACAAGGCCCATCCTCCGTGTTCCTTTCTTTACCTGTTATATCTATCTTACTTCCTGTTCTGCCAAACTCATCACTCTGGCTTAGTGCAGTAGTGTTTACTCTAATGAGTATACGCTGCTGTCATTTTCTCCTGTGTCCTACATAGCCAGTCCTGTTCTTTATGGTCTTAGGAGATGCTAGAAGGTGTAGGAGGTGGGGGCCAACTCAAGATGAGATTCCTCTGTTGTGCCTTTCATGAAATATCCCCCATGCTGCATTTGGGCTTCTTGGTAACTTACTCATGCTTTCGTGAGCAGCTCCAGTGAGCTCATTGGTTCAGCAAACCATGCACAGGTAAAATCATTGTTTTGGTTTGTTGACCTGTTAGGTTAGTCAGTCTTACAGAATCTTCAACATATCTGTGACTCTTTTTTCGGGAACTTCTTTGTACAGTTCCCCTATTGGCCAAGCATCATTTTGTACATGTGTGAGCCAGTGTTGTTTTATGTCCCATGGTGCTAGGGGGGCTGGGTATTAGGCTCTGGTAAAGATGAGGCTGAGTGGGCTGGAATGCAGTCTTTAGGAGAAGGAAACAGTGAAGCCAGTGAGAAAAGACACCCTTGATAATATTCTCAGCCATCATTCTCTGGGTCTGCATCTTATTTCATACTGCATATGTCATAACATTTATGTGAACACATACCGGACATCTCACAGCTAAGTAGTGAGATTCATTATGTCTCGTTTGTAGTTTCATTGAAACTAGGCTCAGCATTTTTTCAGTCATTTAGGAAAATATATACCCTAAAGTTCTCAGACTAAAATATACACCAAAATTCTCAGACAATTTTTAAAGGATTAAAATATAACAATTTAAGAAATGTATGAGTAAGAGAAGGAATGTCAAAAGGGTTTGGTTTTAGTTACCACTCAATTACTGATGTAGTTGAAGGAGAGCGTTGGCCAATTCTGGAGTCTGCATGGATATGTGCTCAGAAGGAGCTAGCTCAGTTTGAGGGAAGATAGATGAATCCCAGAGTCTGTCTTGTTTAGGCCGTAGCACAAGAGGTCCTTAGAAGCACCTACAAGGGTCTTTGTATCCAGGCTGAAGGAACTCTATGATGTGATACCTTCTCCATTGATAACAGCACCTGGTTTTATCTTTCATTCATTTAGTTCTTCATTGCCCAGAAAGTCACTGTGGAAAGACTAGCCTATTCTGAATTGCATAATCATTTGTATGATTCTGTAATCCTGTGCAGTGCCATTTTATAGCAGAGAGAATTCAGATAGCTCTTTGCCCAGCCATCATTTTATAAGGTGATAGCTGATTTCTTTTTTCCCCAAATAGATCCTAGATTAGAACTAATGGGAATGTATTTTAATGAGAAAGCCAAGGGCTTTAGTCATTTATGCAACTGATTTTTTTATAGTTCCATTTGTTTATTAATTAAACCCAGAAGATTGACAATCATAAGCACAAGGAAAATTCTGCAACAAAAAGTCAAATTTTATAAAAAGATTTAAGTGTGTGTCCATTAAGATGACTTTTACATCACTGTAATTTAGCAAAAATGCTACAAGAAGGGAAAATCAACAGAAATTTCCCTGTTATAATAGTGACTTTCTGGCAATCACAGCTAAACCATGAGAATTGGAAGGATATAATGCATCAAGATAAGCATTATCAACACTCAGGAATATACCAATTGAGACCAAATATCATAAACATGGTTTAAAATACCTTTAAGAAGCACAATGCGTAGTGATGAGGCGAGCAGGCCTGCTTTTCATCCCACCCAGCTTCCGCACAGCTAGCTTTACACCTGAAATAACACACAAATTGTATTCATTTAAACACTGCCTGACCCATTAGCTCTAGCCTCTTACTGGCTAACTCTCACATCTTGATTAACCCATTTTTATTAATGTGGTGGCTTATTGGGAAGATTCGATAACCTACGTCCATCTTGGGCCAGAGCTTCATGGCCACTGCCTCACTTCCCTTTCTCCTCCCTGCATTCTGTTCTATCTTCCCCGCCTACCTATGTTCTGACCTATCAGCCAAGCAGTTTTCTTTTATTAATTAACCAATGAAAGCAACAGATAGAAGACCCACCTACATCAACAATGTAAGAAATTCTAAGTTACTCATTCAGGTAGCCAGTGGTCAGTGGAGATGATCATCGCCAGCATCTTTAGAGTTCATTGTTGTATTCTCAGGTGAGGCACGTGTTCGCTGTGAGAAATGTGACTCTGAGGTTCACCTCCACTTCCGCAGAGCAGGAGCGGTTGGGAGTCCCTGGACAGAGTACTTTTCCTCCATCAGCATAGTCTGCCATGTGCTATCCTTTGATGAAACCATCAGGTTTTCCTTATCCATCAAGGTAGACTACCTAATTCTGAGTGTTTAGTTATCATATTTGAAAGACCATTTTATGGGTCCATTTTTTTTTAATGGAGATGGCTTAGATACTTACTTCTTTGGATGCGAAGTACTTATTTCTAAGGAGATAGTGGATGTTTTCCAAAGGAGTAAATCTTAGAAGAAAGAACTTTAGTTGTCCATATATTAAATAGATATATTTATCCATTAAAATTAGTTCCATTATCATTATTTAATTTGGTAAGAATGTTCCAAGTAGGAGAAATTCTCTTTAGAAAATTATACCTAATGTTAAGGCAATGGGTATCTAACAAGTAAAGGTTTTGCCTAATGAAAAACACATATAAGATGTACAGAAACCTAATTTAAAGTTTTAAATGTCTCATTTAGTAAAAGGAAAATGCCCTGTTTTTCTAAGCCATTTTTAAAACATTACTAAGTATCAGTATAATTTTTAAAAAAAAAATTTATTGTAAACAGAATCAAGCAGTTTTATCTCAAGATATGGAATTTTGGCCTTAAATTTTTTAATAATTTTGTATTATAAACAGCTTATCAGTTATAATCCTGCCCATTTCCCTTGTTTAGTGCTCATAGTCTATAGCATTTTGATCCTCTAACATTTGCATTCAGCTCCATTTTGGTACAGTTTCCCTTAACATCTAAAGTCTCTTTTATAATCAGAAGCATTTTCCCTTTCATCATCCTTTTCCAAAGCTATATTGCATACTTCTAAACTTTATATCTTTTTTTACTTGATAGTTTTCTCTTTATCATTATTATTGCTACTTTATAGAATTTAGAAGACATCTTAAAGATAATTTTAAATAAAAATTTACGTGAAATAAAATTCTAATTAATATATATATATATATAATTTTTAACTTAGAGCCTATTTTGGAAGGGAATCCTTATCAAGATGTATAACATTATCTGTCATTGTTTAGTGAAACGTTTATCTTATTACTCTGATGATCCTGAGTAATAAGATACTTGTTGGACAAAAACTGGATCAAAACTTGATTAAGGTTTCCTGAGTTAACCAGGACCCTATTGAATTTATTAAATAGATTCAAAGTACTTTATGTACAAAGCACTATTTATGACTTTATTTAGAAATGTCTACTTGTAAGAGTATTACCCTCTCTGCCAGTTCCTAAACCTGAAAAAGAGGTCGGAGAGATGGACCAGCATTTAAGAGCACTTTCTGCTCTAGCCTAGAATCCGAGTCCCAGCACCCAAGCCAGTTCCTGCAAGAGTCACATTTACCCAACCCCAACAGGCTCAGCCACCTGAAAGATGCTGGATAAACCTGGGTTGGAGCAGGAGTACCTCACTATAGTGCCTCCCAAATGAGCATGGTGACAGGATGTCTGCCAGTCACCCCATCGTCTTGGGGTTAACCAAGACAGCAGGAAAATCCAGAAAAGGCTCCATGACAAAGCAGGCATTTATAAATCTTTAAACTTCACTAATTCTAGTTCTTCCACTAACTAAATAACTATAGCTGGAGAGACTGAGGAGTAACCTCTCCTGGTCTAGGTGAGCTGTACCTACAGGATGCTAGTAATCAAGGAATGCTGTCTTCTTCAAAGGCGATTGGAGAGTAGAGTTGGGTTGTTGTTTGTTTGTTTTTGTAAGATATAACAGATTCACTAGGTTTAAAACAAAACAACACAGCAAACTGCCTCCAGTGCTTTCTGCTTTTCATCTCTGCCCTTCCAAGCTGGAGCTAGACTCCGTCATTCGCCATGCACCTCTTCTCCTATACTGCAGTTGACCAAGTTTAGCCACCTTCTAAGAAGGGGCAAGGGGCAGCCAAGAACAAGGCTAAGTGTCAGGACTCTCCTGGAAAAAATTCCCTTTGTGGGACAGGACAAGTAGTGAGATCAAGACCTTCAGAGCTTAGAAGACCCAGAGGGATTTTCAGCCAAGCTGTGCAAGGTGAAGGTGGAATCTGAACTGGATTCCCTCTTTAGGAAAGTGTCAGCTTTCCAAGACAGAATTAAGGCTTCATGCAGCGCACGCCTGTCTGTGCTCTATGCGCTACCATTCAGTTCCTGAGCTTCAGGCAAGGGGCTGAAGTTGAAACATACAAACACAGAGACAGCACAGATAGAAAGACAGAGACAGGAACCTCTAGTCACTGGTAAGAAGCCCCCTATTCAATAGCACCATGGAGGCTTATATACCCAAAGGTCAAGTGGGCCAACAGGTGAAAACCTTATCCTCTGATCCTCAAGGCCAAGGCAACCTGTGCTCGTGAAGCAGAGCTGGTAAACAACTTTGACATAGCCTTTAGTAACTCAAATCAGAAGGAAAGTAAAGATCTCTAGCAGGGAAGAGCAGCTGGAGGCCAGGACTCCAAATGGTCCCAACAGCTTCATGTCAACATAGGTATGAGCACCTGCAGAGATAGCATTCCTCTACTCTGCCCAGGGCATCTGCACAGAAGGCCAAGTAGTTTAGCAGCCTCACTGCTGTTTGGGCTTTACCTTGGAAGAATGGGAATCTGAGATGGCACCAGGAAAACAGATGGTGAGCTCCAGCTCAGGGCCAGTTTTTAGTAGGCTACCAGCCAGTAAGTTTCAGTATGTGTTTTTTACATGAAGGAAGCTTTAATAGAATCCCTGAAGAGACAAGTGTTTGTAACCAAGCCATTTGGATGACAAGGTACTCTTTGATTTCAAACAAACCTGACTCGGCTCTGCTTTTGCTACCTTCAAGGCTTCAGTTGCAAAGTTAATTCCTAGTAAGCCCTGTCGGACAGTGGCTTGAGAAGACGGTTGTGTTGTGGGGGGCACCTGTGCTTTACAGGCTGCAGGAGCTGGGCTCCACACCTCAGGCTACACGAAACCCTTGCAAATAGATCCTTTGAAATTCCGCTGCCTTTTGGCTGCTTCTGCAGCAATCACAAACCGAGAGGAGTCTGTCCAGCTCTTCAGAGGGAAGGCAAATTCACAGAATCCAAATAAAATATTTGGATAGCTTGTTAAAACAATATTGCCAGCAATTTTTCCCATTAGTACACTGTTACCCGCATGGTGTGGAGGCAGAGCCAGGAAAACATGGATAAAATGTGAATGCCCTTGTTCTTCAGAAAGTTGACCTAGAAGTCGAAACTCTGAAGTGCTGAGTAAGCAGCATGCCAGTCTGTGCCGTGCTACCTTTCTGCTCGGTCATCCAGGCCGCATTTGTGACCCAACACTCACTAACCAGAGCTGTTTGTAATTGCCCGAGATGCATATGTAACTGAAATAGTTCCTTCTGCTATGGACACCTTCCTCAAGTGAAGGCAGGCAGGTAATATAAAATCATAATACGGAAATCAAACCTAAGTTACACATTTACATAGTAGACTTTAAGTGTGAGATCTCTCAGCTGTCACCACAGTAACCCTACATAATGGCCACCCCAAAACAATATATTTTATTCATATATGCATGAGACACAAATGGAGTTCCACTGACTGCAGCTAGGCTTAGCGGGCACTACTGCACCATTTAGCATAGATTCAAGTCTTGTCCCTGTGTCCCTGGTTATCCTTGCATCAGCCTCAGGGAAGGCAGGAAGGGAGATGAGTAAGCTGACGCTTGTCAAACCCACTGTGGTATGTGTGTTAGCGTCCGTTGACTGTTGTAGGTCACAGTCATGGGCTTGGGAAGTCTTCTAATGGGATGAAAGGGGTGCAAAGGGTGGATGGGTTTGTATTTAATTTACCCAAAATGAAATAAGAAGGCTAAGAAGCATCAAGAATGTCACAAGTAAGGCATATTACAATGCACAAGAACATTTGAGCGCAAACTTCAAGAAGGGACATTATCTGGGAAAAGAAGATTCAAGGCATACAGGAGTGGCTAGTGCAAGCACCCTAAGGTGGGGCACATCCAACATCTTCAGAGAACAGAGGTTGAAATGACCAGCCATGAGGCAAGTAGTGGAGACAGAGTTAAGGACTGTTGTAAAGCAAAGTAAGAACTTTGAAGCAAGACAAGACTTACCTCGGAAAGATTGTCATGGCTGAAGGATCAATCAATAATTGACTATAGGAAGCAAGGACAGAGCAGAGAGACTTGTCAGAAGCAAAGGGAGGCATCTTGGGCCAAGGTAACAGCAGAGGGAGGGGGAGAAGCGGCTAGACCAGTGAGATTTGGGGATGAGGAAGATGACTGTACGTTGATCCACCTTTACCCTCCTGGTAACCCAAAGCTCACCTAGAGCTTTGCCAGGGTATACTATTAAGAGGAAAGGAGGAAGAGAAGGAAGCATATCGATCAGGCCATACTAACAGAGACATGAGCAAGGTGTAACAGGATCTCCTCACATTCGACCTTGCACACCGTGTGCTGTCCCTGAGTTTGACATGGTTCTGAGTCCTAAACTCGAGGCAACTGGGGCAGCATCGGGTGCAGCCAGAGGCCAAGGCAGCAGACTTATTCACTTGCCTGGAAGTGGCCTGTGAATATATCAGCTTAGAATTGGCACTATACAGAGATGGACTGCATAGCGCAACTTAATAAAGATGTGTCTGTGTATTTCTGTGTATCTGTGTGTGTGTGTGTGTGTGTGTGTGTGTGGTGTGCGTGTGGTATGCTAGTTGCAATCTATCAATGCTGACAGTCCTAACAAAGTAAACTCGGCAACAGTGTTGTCCGCACATCCCCCATGCACACAATTCTATTCTAAGCCCTACAGGAACTAGAAGGTGAGAAACTCCAGCCCTCAAAGAGAGCTCCCAGTGCACATAGGACTACTGACTTGAAAACAGAATGTGAAAGTTTTAAGGAAGCACCCCTGCGAATCATGAGGACGAATATTAGCGGCAGTTCCGTGACCCAGATCCACCATTGTTGGAATAACCTATATTTGTGTGGTGAGCTATCATTAGAGCTCTACTAAAGAATTCGTAATACATTATTTGAATTATTACAAAAGAAAATTGAGGGTAGGGAAGAATGGAATGAACAGAAACCATGCTGAGGAAGGTCTCTGAGGCCCTGCCTGCCTCCGATTTTACAAGGTAAAGTGCTGGGGCCTCATTTTATAGTGCTTTTTAAAGCGCTAGAAAACTAAAATGGTGGTGCCCTGTGGCTTTGAATATTGGTTAATAGCAAGTCAAGTTTAGTTCCTAAGCTATTTTGGCAATTCCCAGTTCCTGATTATCACAGCGTACACACACATCCATGAGTCAATCTGTTATATCGTAGATGGAGAACCAGTGGGAAACTCAGCAAAGTCCTCTCCCTTCAGTTGGTCTCTTGTTTCACTGATAGGGACTTCTTAGTCCCTGTCACTAGCTTCTCTCCTTGTCCCTTAAGTGCCATGATCTCTGAGGTTCTGCCCGGGTACCCACATAGACTCTCCTTGGTCAGTTACGTCTACATATGCATTGTTAGCTGTTAGCATGTAATGAAGTCTATACTTCAGATCTGCACAAGCCTCTGCTGAGATTCAGGTTCGTCTCTGTACAAGCCTCCTCTCCTGAGATACAGGCTTGATGGAGGAAGGTCATTGGCTAATAAAGGCACTGCCCTGGCCCATTTTATTGGTTAGAGGATAGGTGGGAGGAGTAAACAGAACAAAATGCTGGGAGGAAGAGGAAGTGAGCTCAGAGACTCGACCGCTTTCCTCTCAGGAGCAGACGCCTGAGAGAGATGCCATGCCCCTCTCCCGGGATGAAGCTCTGACCCAGGATGGACTAGGCTAGAATCTCCCCAGTAAGCGCACATTGAGGTGCTACACACAGATGATTAGAAATGGGTTAAATTAATATGTGAGAATTAGCCTAGAAGAGAATGGGCCAAGCAGTGTTTAAAAGAATACAGTGTCCGTGTAATTATTTTGGGGCATAAGCTAGCCGGGCAGGGGGCTGGGGTGTTGGGGACGCAGCCCCGCCGCCGCCCCTTATTATTACATATGGCGCCCAACGTGGGGCTAAATCCACTTAAAAAACCTGAGAAGGCTTAAAAATAAGGGAGAGAGAGTTTAACAGAGATTTTTGCTGTTTGTTGGTGGCATGCTGTAGAGAGATTTCCTGATTCAGCAACAGTAGCAGAAAAAACGCTGTGTCATTTTAAAGCGCAACTTCCTGGGGCTGTGTCGCCATTGAGATCTCTGTCTGGCTCCTGCGGGAGACAGAGCTTTTGACTAGAGCATTTGGAGTAAAGTGCTACGATTTGTTTGATGGCAACTAGACTCGCTGTGTTCTCGGGTCTGCTCTGCTTTTTAGAGGCAAGCATGCGCTTTCTTCTAAGAGAAGCTTCCTGACTCAGCTTTAGCTGCAAAGCCTGCAGCTCATTAAGAGGTCCTGCCACGAAATGCTTAAACGGTGTTGACAAAAAGCTGAACACATGCTTTTCGGTTTTCAGCCATAGCAGGAAAAAAGCTGCGCCGTTTAAAAATGCCAGCTTTCTGGGCTGTCCTGCCAGGACAAACTCTGACTCTTTTATGAAGGCGGTTTGTGCGGTTTGCAAGCACAGGCTGCTGAAGCTCGCTTGCTGGGTACATCCAGTACCTCAGCCATGAGGCTGGAAAGCTAAGGAATGGGCTGGATCCAGCCGGCAAAGCCACGCCTTTAATCCTACTGAGATTGCTTGGTAAATTAAAGATTCATGTGGTCAGAAAAAGAGAGATATACAGTAAAGAGAGATTCAAAGACAGAGAAAATTTCTGAATGGTTTAAAGCGTGTTAAAAATATATGCAGACTAAAAGTTGAAGTTCTTAAAGTAAAAAAAAAAAAGGAAAAGAGTTGTTGTGTGTGGTAGCACACGCCTTTAATCCCAGTGCCTAGAAGGCAGAGGCAAACAGATCTCTGTGAGTTCAAGGTGTAGTAGCTTACACCTTTAATCCCAATGCCTGGGAGGCAGAGACAGGTGGATCTCTGAGAGTTCAAAGGCAGCCTGTTCTACAGAGTTACTTCAGGTCAAAGATACAGAGAACCTGTCTCAAAAAGCAAAGAGTTAAAAGTAAAAATAAACAAAATAGAGGTTAAAACACAGCTGCACAAAGATGGAAAATACACAGAGAATTTTGATACTGTATGCTATTATGCTCTCTTTGAATTGTTTAAATGCTGAGGAAGGAGAAACAGATGCTAAAAGATATTTATTTATAAATACTGCTGAACTAATCCAACATAGATATTATGAATTTGGATCTAAGGATATGATACTTTGGAAAGGAGTTTCTTATTTTGTTTTCACAGAGGATGAGACACTGTTCATTTCTTCTACTCCGATTTGGTATGATGGACCATGCCCTCCTGAAGGGTTGGTGTGAACACCTTCAGAAAATTGCTTCGCTCAACTGCCAACTGAGATGAAACTAGCACACAGGTTATACCATGAAAGACCTAATTAATGACGCCCCCATTCAGCAGGAAGCAGTTTGGAGAGAAAAAACTGCGCCCATGTTCCCAAATATGGTTTATAAACGTTCTTTTACATTTAAAGGGGGATATGATATAGATATGAATAATTTGCATTAGTATAGATTTTGCTTTATTGATAGAGATTTAAGGTCAATTTCTGTTATATGTATATGTATTTCTGATATTGATTAAGGTATTGTGATTGTGTAGTTCATTTAAATATGTACTGTATAATTAAGAAATATAGGTTGTTAATGGATAATCATTGATAATAGTAAAGGTTGTAGTCATGTTAGTTAGATTTTCTAGATATATAGAGATATATTTTAGATAGACATTCTTCATGTCTTTTAAAGATTACAGAATAGGACATTAAATGTTTTAATAACTTAGGACTTTTCATGACAATGAGACACTCTGCTCCTGGCAGCACCAATCTACTTCAAGAGGAAGATGGGCATCGAAGAGGCACCTTATGGAGTTTAATAGCCATTTGGACAAGAAACTGCTCTTGCCTGGACTATTTCATAAACTGGACACAGAGAACCCACAGAGGGAGGACTACTGAACTTGCCTAAGGTGAGATGATCTTTTGGGGTTCCTGATTCATGAAAGAGTCTGCGAGACATTCTGGAGGACACAACAGATAGTGACTGAACTGACTTTGAATTTTCCTGCTTTATGGAAATGTCTGCTGGATACCTTGGGCCTGAAGGCTGAAGATGGATGCCCCAACAGTACAGAGGAACTTTGGGTGACTGTCCAGGCAGCGAGATGTCTCCGTCATTTCTAGAGTTTTAAAAGTTGCTTTTTTCTTGTTTGCTTAGGTAGTATTGTATCTTTCTGGAGTCTTTGATAGAGTTAAGAATAGTTAGTTATAGTTATAGTTTTTCTTAGTTATGATAAAGATTATTGTAACTTTTACTTGATAACTGTTTTGTTATATGTAATTTTGCTATGTTAAAGTTAAAGCCTTTTTTTGTTTGTTTAAACCAAAAAAGGGGAAATGATGGAGGAAGGTCATTGGCTAATAAAGGCACTGCCCTGGCCCATTTTATTGGTTAGAGGATAGGTGGGAGGAGTAAACAGAACAAAATGCTGGGAGGAAGAGGAAGTGAGCTCAGAGACTCGACCGCTTTCCTCTCAGGAGCAGAAGCCTGAGAGAGACGCCATGCCCCTCTCCTGGGATGAAGCTCTGACCCAGGATGGACTAGGCTAGAATCTTCCCGGTAAGCGCACCTTGGGGTGCTACACACAGATGATTAGAAATGGGCTAAATTAATATGTGAGAATTAGCCTAGAAGAGAATGGGCCAAGCAGTGTTTAAAAGAATACAGTGTCCGTGTAATTATTTCGGGGCATAAGCTAGCCGGGCAGGGGGCTGGGGTGTTGGGGACGCAGCCCCGCCACCGCTCTTATTACTACACAGGCTTGTCTCTCTGTACAAGCCTCCTCTCCTGAGATACAGGCTTGTCTCTCTACTAGGCTTCTCTAACTGAATATTCCCTAAGCCTCTCAAATAAGGTATCTATCATATGAGAGACCCAGCCTTTGCCTCCAGCGGAGTCTTCTTTTTCTCATCTGCAGAAGTCAGAAATTTGGAATACTTGTTAAATTGATCATGAAGGATCTGCCATATCCATAGTGAAAAGTCATCTGTTGCTGGTAACAAGTCACCATGAGCTTAGCATCTTAAAGCAACACTAAAGCAGCACACACTTACTGTCTCTCCATTGTTGTGGGCAGCTGCCTGGGCGTGGTTATCAGAGTCCTTTAAGAGTCTAGGAAGAAATTATTCTTTGGGGTCGGAGTGTTAGCTGAGTGATTGCAGTAGGACCTACTTAAGCCCATTCTGGTTGATTATAAAAGTCTTTCAGGAGCCCAAACATCCTATGCTATGATCCACTCTTCTACATGTTCTTGGGGTCCTCTGTATTCATTGCAAATGAGAAAGTGACAATTGGAAACCATGCCACACGTTTACCCTCTTTCATTTTGAAGCCACTTTGCTATCAAGAATGCCTCTTGCCGCCATACAGAAGCAGTCTGGGAAGGGAAACCTAATTTGTATCCTAAGAGCAGAGAAAATAAATTTAGCTGTGTCCAGTCAGTCTCAGACATGGAACCAATAGGCAGCGGTTTACTGCCTCCACTTGAGGGTCTCTGTGTGAAGTGAGGGTAATGAGAACTCCAGAATCATGGAGTTGAGGAGAGAAGGCAAGGGAGCAGCTGTCAAGTCTGCATGTTTCAAGGCGAGCAGAACAGGTGAGGGTTTCCAAGCACATACGTCTGCATGAGCTGCAGCCTGCCTATCTAATATGGGGCTGGGTGTGTAGCTCAGTGATAGCTTGACCTCATCAGTCTAGAGTGTGTGGATCCCTGGGCTCAATCTCTGACATCATACAAATATCATAAATGTGCAAACAGCAGCCTTTTTACCAGCCAGCAATGTCTGGAAAAGTGATAACCAAAATCACTAGCCTGCTTCCACTCTGCCAAGGTGCTGGGAGCATAGACTGCCTTGTGAACTGCCAGCTGTTTTCCCTCTCCAGCCTTGAAAGTCGTCCTTAGCAGGTACAGCTGCAGTTCCCTCTGAAATCAGCCCTGGATATGGACGGTGCCGTTTTAGAAGAGCCAGCTTCCCCAGAGCTGTAGAATAGTGTTGCTGCTTGCGTAGTGAGCATGTAAACTGTATCAGCTTTAGAGCTTTCTGTGGCTCCCAGTCTCCAGATCTGGGAGCTGGTAGATAAAAGATACCCTCAAGTAGAACGGACATAGATGCCATGGCGACACTCCAGAAATACAGCAGGCACCCTGTGATGGGGAATTTGCAATAGGTGGGCTTCTACTTGTCTTGCCCAAATTTGTAAAAGGAACTTTGCATGTGACATTCAATTCTGTCTGCCTCAAAACTTCCCGGTTTTTAGGCCCAATGGAAAGATGTGTATGAAAAAAAGATAGGAAAAGGGGAAATGTGTGAACATTTGAAAAGCCCAATTTTCTTGACTAAGCAATAAATACATTCAAGTACCAGTGAACTCTTTTTTACAATGAAAGACGATTTGGTTAATAATGTATAGGACATCAATTTTAGAACAAAATCAGGATATCATATTATTAAAATTCACTGAATTGGGGTCAGTTGACTGCTGAAGAGAAATATGTTTATTATTTATAATTCTCTTTCTGCCTTACTTGTTATTTATACTTTTAAAAAACACTCAGTGCTCAATTTGGATAATATTTAAAAAATTAGATATTTTTATTGTGTATCTTTCATTATAAAATTTTTAAGCTAGGTAAATAACATGCACTGTTACTATATTAGTCATGCATATTTTTTAATCAGCAAGAAAAGAAATTAACAAGAACACCAAAGCATAACTATTCATATTACCATATGTTTTTCATCACACAATAAAATACAGAGAAAAATCAAACCATCAGTACATTCATAAGCTCTGCCAAAGCAAACTCTCCAACCAGTCCTGGCAGAGTACTGAGCCTGCTGCCCCACCCTGTGTTTAAAGATGTCCAGCATCTTTCTAACTATCAATGGGTCACTTTTTTCTCCACTTGATCCCTATCGTAATGATAGTATTAAAAAATATATATATTCTCTTGTGAGGTTGAGTTGCATTCTGTGATCTTTTGTGGTTTTTCCCATAATACCCAAGGTTCTGAGAACACAAACCTGTTGCAAAATATATTTTCAAACAATACAGAAATAACTAAATATAACATATAAATCATTTCCTAAAAAACAAGTATTTCACTCAACACAAGAGGTAATCACAGCCACTCAAGAAATAAGCAAGACTGAACATTTGGTATTTTTAGCATAAATGTTTTAATCTGGATAGGTGAGAAGAATAAGAAATTAATATATTTCTCTAATGAAATTATCCAGCCAGATAAAGAAAACCCATTATAAGTATATTCATTTATTGATTTTGTGTTCAGGATATCCTAAAGAGGCCAGCAGTCTCTAAACTGAGTTTGAACCCTTCCTATCCTTAGTGTTTTTAATGCCACACCAGATTTGAATCGATAGCTATGCTTTCTTAAACCAAATATTTTGGTTGTACCTTGGAAACCTCCACTGTTCATTTCAATGTTACTTCTCGGTGAGAACAGGCCCCAAGAGATGAAGTCCGGGACTGACTGTCAGAGCCTCCGTGAGTCATCCCAACCCTCCGTCCCATTTACCCCCTCTGCTAACAATCATGCACCTTCTCTGGAGAGAGCAGGAACCCCGGGGAGAGCACTGTGTTTGAACAGAATCCTCCTCTTCCTCACATTTCTGCCTCCTCCTGAAATCACCAGTCACCCTGTTTCTCAGGCTTCAAATCCTGAAGCCCTGCTTGCCTTTTTCATATCGCTACCCCATATCCCATCAGGCATCGCGTTCTACCCGTATTCCCTCTCAGACTGTCCCCAGAGAATCCACTTATGGCCTCACCCCTGCACTGCTGTTATCCACCCCTGCACATCTCTGAAATAGAGTGGCAGGCAGCAGAGTATATAGAGGGAAGGGAACAATGGAAATAAATCATTCACAATGAAAATCCCTGCTTTGCCTCTTCCTGTTTCTACATAGATTCACATGCGCTCCTTGCTTTCTGTATTCTAACACTTCAAATGAAGGGAATGCTCACCTTGATCTCTGGCAATCAACCTGCTACAATGTGCCCAGAATCTAAGCTCACATGACAGTTCCTCACTGAATGATCCTCCTCACCCCAGTCCACCTTATACGTGTGTTAAAACTGCTCCCCAGTAATAGTTCCAACTAGTCTGTTCACTCCTTGGCTTAAAACCATCCACTGACAGAATTCTTGTTGCCCGTAGGTAAAAATCTGAACATTTTAGCATGGAATAGAGAGAGCACCTTCCAGAATCTGGTTGTGGAGGTTTGAATAAAAACGGCCCCAAAGGCCTACAGTGAGTGACACTATAACTTATGGCCTTGTTGGAGTAAGTGTGGCTTTGTTGAAGGAAGTATGTCACTAGGGGGTGGGCTTTGAGGTCTCAGGTGAGGGAGCCTGGACAGTGTGTCACTGTCATTTCCTGCTGCCTGCAGATCCAGATGTAGAACTCTCAGCCACCTCTCCAGCACCACGTCTGCCTGCATGCCACCATACTTCCCAGCATGACAATAATGAACCCAAACCCTGAAACCTAAGCCTGTCCCAATGCAATGTTTTCCTTTATAAGAGTTGCTGTAGCCACAGTGTCTCTTCACAGTCCTAGAAACCCTAACTATGACACTGGCCCAAGCTGTCTTCCCTACTTCCCTTAGAACACAAATCAAGGAGTTCCTGCAACATGCTTCTTGTCTTATTCCTTAGCACCCTAAAGTGGCTTGTTGTAGACTATATTTTAAGATGTGTGATTTTTGTTTACGCTGCATTTGTTTAACTCTGGGAAGCTGTGTTACTGTGCCTGCCTAAAACGCCTGATGGTCCTAATAAAGAGATGAATAGCCACTAGCGAGGCAGGAGCAAGGATAGGCAGGACTGGCGGGCAGAAAGCATAAATAAAAGGAGAACTCTGAGAGGAGGAGAACAAGGAGCAAGAGAACAAGGAGAGGAGGACAGCAGGGACCAATCACACAGCCACCCAGCTACACACAAGACAGAAAAAAATTAAGAAAGGTACACAGAAATAGAGAAAGATAAAAAAGCCCAGAGGCAAAAGGTAGTCAGGATAAACTAAGTTAAAAGCTGGCAAGAAACAAGCCAAGCTAAGACCAGGCATTCATAACTAAGAATAAGCCTCCCTGTGTGATTTATTTGGGAGCTGCGTGGCAGGCCCCCACAAAAAACCCAAAGCATAAAATACCCCACAATATTTGGCACCCCATGTTGGACACCAATCGTTCTCTTTTTTGGTCATCTGCCTTGTAAGCTATGGCTGTCCTAGTCAGCAACTGTAACTCTGCCACTACTAGCAGCGGCTTGGCCGCCAAGAGCCGCGGCCTGAAGAAATTCTGTTACCTCAGGCACCAACTCTTTCAAAACTACTAAGAGAACTTGTCTAAATCTCTGTTTCACTAAAGAACTCAAGATTCAAAGGTTGAGGTAGAATCTTGCTTCCCAGAGAGGCTGAGTAGCAAGCAGCTCACCCACCTCAACTCCTCATATCTCCCAAGAAGTCTTTCTCGCCAAGAGGCGTTTCTTCTAGTCCCTCCTTATAAACCTTTCTCCACAGGCTCCTTCCTACTACTTCCTGTCAGCTAGCTGCTGACTCAGCCTCCAGACCACAGGTGAATTTTATTCAGTCAAACACATCTTTGCATCATTATACAAAGTGTTCCAGAGCATAAACAAAAGTAACACACCTTAAAGTAATATTCTCCAACAGTGGCTGAACCCATGGCAGATGATAAAAGTTTGGTGGCTGGAATTTGCATGCAGGAAGAGATGAAAACATGCGCATACAACTGGATAAACTTCAGGGAAGATAAGATTAAAATATTTTTCCCCACATCCTGAAATGTTTAACAAAACTGAATTCGCAAGCTGCTATAGAAACCGACCTTTCATTTCTTGTCTCCAATATTTTCTGCCTTGGGTCTAAAGAAAAATGTTTCTGCTTTAAGAAGAGGGTGTGGTCTGGCTCATATTCTGGAGAAATGTATCTCAAAATGAGATGCTTCTGAGAAATATCCCACATGTTTATGGAGCCTTTTTCTGGTGACGAACAGCTGAAACACGTTGTACACCATATGGGAGACCAGATGTTAAGAGTTGCCTAGAAAGTGGGACTCTGTTACTGTGAAGACAAGGAAGGGTTCAGAGATGACAGCGTATGAGAAAGGGTGGGCATTGAGTGTGAGTCTAGGCAGGTCCTTCAACCCCAGGGTGAGGCAAAGGCCTTCCTAATGAAAAGCATAGTATGTCAAAAGACAGGGAATAGAGAGAACATGAATAAAGAATTTTTGCAATGGTTTCACTGCAGCTGTTATTGCAAAAATCTTTGGTTGAGAGGTGTATTCCTATTTCTTTTTCTTTTAAATAATAATAATTATTATTGTTTACATCCTGACCAGTTTCCCCTCCCTGCCTCCTCCTAGTAACACCCCGTCTTCCCTCTGCCTCCTACCCATCCTCTCCTCCTCCATTTCTCTTCAGAAAAGGGCAGGCCTCCCATGGATATTAAACAAACATAGCATATCAAGTTGAAATAAGGCTAGGTACCTCCTTTAATATTAAGGCTGGACAAAGGAACATAGCATGAGGGATAGGGTCCCAAAAGTCAGCAAAAGAGCCAGCAACAACTCTTGCTCCCACTGTTAGAAGTCCCACAAGAAGACCAAGCCACACAGCTGTAACATATGAAGAGGGTCTGTGTCAGTCCCCTGAAGGCTCCCTGGTTGTCAGTTCAGCGTCTTTGAGCCCCTATGAGCCAAGGTTAGTTGATTCTGTGGATTTCTATGGTGTCCTTGACCCCTCTGGCTCCTACAATCCTTCTTCTCCTTCTTCTGCAGGTTTCCCTGAGCTCCACCTAATATTTGGCTGTGGGTCCCTGCATCTGTTTCCACCGGTGCTGGATGAAGCCTGTCTGATGACAATTATGCCCCAAATGACCACAGCAGAAAATCATTAGGCATCATCACACTGACATTTTTTTTCATAATTTTTTCCAGTTGTGTTTGATTCTACCCTAGATCTCTGGGCCATCCAGCCTCTGGATCCTGACCCTTGAGGCAGTATCAGGGCTGGCCTCTCTCCTGGGGCATGGGTCTCAGGCTGGAGTAGTCATTGCTTGGCCACTCCCATAATTTCTGTACCAAATTCACTCCAGCACATCTTGTAGGCAGGACAAATTGTAGGTCAATGATTAGGCGGCTGGGTTGATGTCCCAATCCTTCCACTGCTTACAAGAGACAGTCCAAGTTACAAATCCTCTATTGCTAGTAATCTTACCTGGGGTCACCCTGTAGATTCCTATGAGTTTCCATTGCAAGTGGGCTTCTACCTCAACCAAAAATATCTCTCATTGCCAATTGACTCTTAAAATCCTGCCCACTTTCATACTCTCCACACACGATCTCTTCTGATCCCCACCCACCCCCACACCACCCACGAAATCTATTCTTTTTCCTTCTCAGGGAGTTCCAATTAAACCTCCTTAAACCCTTCTTGTTACTTAGTTTCTCTAGGTCTGTGGATTGCAGCATGGTTATCCTTTACAGCTAATAGACACTTACAAGTTAATACATATCGTATTTGTCTTTCTGGGTCTGGGTCACCTCACTTAGGATGACTTTTTTCTAGCTCCATTCATTTGTCTGAAAATTTCATGATGTCATTGCTTTTAACAGCTGAGCAGTTCTCCATTGTGTAAATGCACCACCTTTTCTTCATCCGTTCTTTGGTTGAGGGACATCTAGGCTGTTTCCAGTTTCTGGCTATTATGAATAAAGCTGCTGTGGACATAGTTGAGCAAGTGTCTTTGTGGAAGGATGGAGCATCCTTTGGGTATATGCCCAGGAGTGGGAATGCTTTGAGGTAGTCAATTCCCAGTTTTCTGAGGAACCACCACATTGGTTTCCAAATGGCTGCATGAGTTTGCACCCCCAACAGCAATGAAGTATTCTGCTTGCTCCACATCTTCTCCAATGTGAGCTGTCACTTGTGTTTTTGATCTTAGCCACTCTGACAGGTGTAAGATGGACTCTCAGCGTCATTTTGATTTGCATTTCCCTAATGGCCAAGGATGCTGAACATTCCTTTAAGTGTTTCTTGGCCATTTGAGATTTCTCTGTTGAGAATTCTGCTTAGACTATACCGCATTTTTAATTGGATTATTTGGTTTTTTGATGTCTAGTTTCTTAAGTTCTTTATATATTTTAAAAATTCTCCCTGTCAAATGCAGAGTTGGTGAAGGTATTTTTCCATTTTGTAGGTTGTTGTTTTCTCCTACTGACAGTGTCCTTTGCCTTATAGACACTTTTCAGTTTCAGAAGGTACCATTTATTAATTGTTAATCTTAGGTCTCTGCTAGTGTCAGTATTCTGTCCAGGAAGTGGTCTCCTGTGCAAGTGTGTTCAAGGCTAATTCCCACTTTCTCTTCTATTGGGTACATTGTATCTGGATTTATGTTGAGATCCTTGATTCACTTGGACTTTAGTTTTGTGAAGGATGATAAATATGAATCTATTTGCATTCTTTTACATGCCAATGTCCAGTTAGGCCAGCACCATGTTTTGAAGATTCTTTCTTTTCCTTTCCTTTCCTTTCTTTTCCTTTCCTTTCCTTTCCTTTCGCTTCCTTTTCTTTTCTATTTATTGATTTATTTATTTGCATTGTATGATTTGGTCTTTGTCAACTCAGGTCTCCTTAAGTATGTGGATTTATGTCTTGGTCTTTGAATTGGTTCTGTTGACCCACCTGTCTGTTTTTATGCCCAAACCATTCTGCTTTTATTACCATAGCTCTGTAGTAAGGCTTGAAATCAGGGATGGAGATAGAGAGGTACATTCCAATATAAGTCAAAACAAATAGAATAATCAAAGTTAGATAGTTTGTGTCAGCAAAACTGCAAGTGAGAAATCCCCCAAGTGATCACATGCATCCTTCCCACTTTGTCATGCAGCTTTCAGCCTGCATGTTGAGAATTCTTAAATGTTTATCTCTGACTGTGAATTCTGTCCCAAGCTTCAACTTGTTTACTTAATGCCTGACAAGTCAAATTTATCTCCTAAAATGAACTCTTCAGTCTCTCTGCTTCGAATCTTTGATTCTCAGATGGACAAAATTATTTTACTCTGTTGTTAATGCCAGTACTGGACTAGCCTAACATGACTTTCTTCATCTCCATTCATGTTGACTAGCGAGCCACTGATTCCAACAGCCAACATGACCTCTATTGTCTGTCAGTGGTCACTACAATGTTTTTACTATTGTTTTCTTGTTTGCTCTGATCCCCTCCAATCCATTCTTCCCCACAGGATGGTTTCAAACCACTATGTCTCAAGTGGCTGTCTACTCACTGCCTGTAATCCTTGACTGTATGTGGTGTGTGTGTGTGTGTGTGTGTGTGTGTGTGTGTGTGTGTGTAGGGCAGAGCATACATCAGTTCTCAACTCAGACAGCCAAAAGGGAATCTTTGGAAACACTCCTGAGTCTTGGGATCTTCACATTCCTAGGTTCCACTTCCATTCTTTTTTGCCATTTTAAGGATTACCAACATAAAGCCAAGTAGTGTCTGCCAGTTAGGAGGGCATCATATGTTCTGCCAGGGTGCCTGGATTTAAATTCTATCTGTGGGTCTTTGGGTAACTAAGTTAGTTTTTCTGTGCTTCTGCATCTGCATTGGGAAAAATCAAGATGCTCTCAACTAGCTCTTGGGTTTCCACGCTGTTCAGATAAGCTACAGCTGAAGAGGCAGCCTTTAGCACACCTCGCCACCCATCCTGCCTCTCTTCTCCTTTGTTGGTTTAACTGTACTTCTTTCATATTGAAAAATGCTCACCGGATCGTCTTACGTCAATGACACCTGAGCACAAACATGATGCATCACTTCCATCAGGTTTAGAAAGAGGAGTCTAAATGCCATCTTTTCTGCTGCCATGACAACCATCGAAGGTGCATGCTGAGACTCGGAATGCCTACTGTAGAAGCTGTATAGAATTCTAGATCAAGATATGCCAAGCAGCTGCCCTGAAGATTGAGAAATAACTGTTTATCACTCTAAGCTCCCATGCTGCTTTTTTTCTTTGCCATTAAGATTTGTCACCACACAAAATACGGTAGTAGGGTAAGGGTATATATCTGCTGGCCACATGACCAATTTGAACTGTCACTGTGTACGTTGGGTTTTTCACTAATTATTTTGTGCTTATTCCAACTTAACTTGACAATGCATACAGCTTTCTTTGGGGGCAGGCCTTTATTTAGAGCTTAGAGCACAAACTCAAATGACAGCTTTTGGAACAAAAAGCCCAGAAATGTGGTGAATGAAAGAGTTATTAGCCCTATATTAACTTCAAACACACAGAAGACTGTTTAGTTTTGCCTTTGACAATGTCTTGATTGATTCTAGTAGGATTCAATTTAAAATCTAAGTCATTAACTGCATGCTTTGGTCTCCAGGTTTATCTGGTGCCTTCTTCCACTGCCTCTTATCAACTGGTTTCCTCTCACGTGACAAGTTGATCCTTACAGAGGACCCTGAACTCTGGGCTTCCCCACTCCTCCAGCATTCTGCTTATCTCCATTTCTTCCCTTATTGGTCAGAGGCATTTTAGGGTCACTCAGTTAGAAGCATTTGCTCCCGTATTCCTCTCACTTTCTTACTCCTGCCTCAGCACTTTTTCTGTCTCTGTGCCATGTATGAGTTTTAATTATATCACTGGTCTACTCATGCACTTTTGTTCTTTCTCCATAAGGAAAGAACGGAAGCTCCATGAGGTCATAGTTCACATTTCTCTTGTTCTTGTTTTCATCCTCAGAACTAAAAGAGCAATGTTAGGCATAGAAAGATGAAGCCAGAAAGAAAAGACAAAGAAGAAAGAGGGAACAAAGTCATCCTGGAGTTAGAGTCTTTCTGAGATTTAATAATAATAATAATAATAATGATAATAATAAATAAAACTGTATTCTAAAATGACTAATCTCAACACAAACAGAAATTCTAACAAACATAATGAAAATTCTGAGCAGTAATTTTTTTTTCTCATAATAGGATGGATGTCCTATTGCTTTCAGAAAATGCCCTACATCTATAAAGACAGAAGGACATCCCCACCAAGATAAGCAAGTCCGTAAAAAACCCTCTTGAGAATCAGCTTGTATTACAGGCCATGTATTATAAACACACAAATCCAGAATTGTAGTTACACCATCTCTTCTGAACATTTCACTCAATAAAAAGCTGATATACTGGCTCCAAGCAATGACACATACTAAACAAATGAGATTTTGCTGTTGCTTACACAAATGTATTCAGGTCACCAAACAAAATCAAAGCCAGGGTATTTTTGTGCAACCCGAGAATGGCGTGAATGAATTAGAGCCTCTCATGATGACATCATCCATAAAAACTGAGTCCTTACAGTGACATAGTTGACCATTTGTTCTCACCTAGCTCATCTAAAACACACAGAGTATTCATCTCGATAGTCACCATTAAATGTCCCAGACTGAGGACCCCGAAAGAGAGCTGTTACGAAACAATGTGTTAGCTGACTCTGTGGATTTGCTGTGTGCTACCAAGCATTCCTCTTCCGCTCTGGGCCTATTTTTCTGCAGTAGATTTCAGCCAGGACTTAACAATGGATATGGGTTACTCGCTCACTGACTTCTTCCTCTGCACCATAATGCTCTTTGCCTGGGTCCACAAAGACACACACATAAAGCTGCTGGTTGGCTCCTTTGTTATCCAGAAGATGCCTTCTTTCTAGTAACAGGAACCCAAGGAAGTAATGGGATGCTGAGGAGGACAGAGGGTGAGAAAATGTAACCCAACAAACACTCTGCTCCTCATGAGTCTTTTCCTGATCCAGACAGAACATCCAACATGGCTGACATGAAATCATCCAACTTTCTTAAATGGTTGTTAGTGGGGTCAAGCAACTGGGGAATGGGGGCTTACAGAAAGATACGGTTTTCTTTCCTGATTTCAACCAGAAATAATAGAATTTGAGGTGGTTTGAAAGAAAATGCTCCCCAAAGGGAGTGACACTATTAGGAGGTGTAGAGTGTGGCCTTTTTGGACTCTGTGTGACCTTGTTGGAAGAAGTGTGTCACTGTGGAGGTGAGCTTTGAGATCTCATATATGCTTAGGCCATACCCAGCATCTCAGATCACTTCCTGTTGCCTTCAGAATCAAAATGTAGCTTCTTCTCTAGTTTCAACTTTTCCACCCCGTGTCTGCCTGCTTGTTGCCATGTCCCGCTATGACGATAATGGACTAAACCTCTGAAACCGTAAGCCACCCAGTTAAATATTTTCGTTTGTAAGAGTTGTTGTGGTCATGGTGTCCCTTCACAGCAACAGAAACCCTCACTAAGACAGAAATCAAATTATTTTTTAATACTTTGATTTTCCTTCAGAAGAAAGTCAGAGAAGTTCTAGTTTAAGGGCTAGAGTGTGTGGGATTCAATTTAATTTCCTCGTTACCATCTAGAGCAGATGTTCTCAACCAGTGGGTCACAGCCCCCTTTTGGGGGGGATAGGGGAGTCAAATACACCTTTCAGAGGGGTCACCTAAGGCCATCAGGAAATGTGAATGTTTACATTACAATTCATAACAGTAGCAAAAATTACAGTTACGAAGTAACAATGAAAATAGTTTTATGGTGGGGGTCAACACAACATGAGGAACTGTGTTAAGGATCAGAGCATTCGGAAGCTAAAGTGCCACTGCTCTAGAGATTTTTTTAGGAAATTCCTCAAACTAAGAGACAGAGGAGTTCTTTGGTCAACCGCTGTGTTATCATGCAGAATTAATATATTTCTGCTGCTTCCACTGCCTGGTAAATTATAAGTGATGTTAAAATGATGCCAGGCTCTGCGTCCATTGGTTTGGGTAAGATTTTTCCTCCACTGAAGGTGAAGGAAGGGATGAAGGAGTGGGAGTTGGAATGTTACCTACAGGGCCACGGCTGTTTCTCTTCAGGTGGACACGCAACTAGGACCACAAAAGTTGACGGTGACATTCAGAAATACACTGAAAAGAATCCACACATATTGTTTTAAGATTTTTTTATTTGCTTATAAAAAAAGAATAAAAACAAGTCTTCAAAAACATATTTGCATTTACAAAGTAATCCCTGTAGTCAAGGGGAGGCAAGCTCTGAAACACACTGCTGGCAATTATTCATTTAAAAAAAAGGGGGGTCTCTTTTGCATTGGAGGTGGGAGGAAGTGATTATTTTACATGAATCAAAAACTGCTAGAAAACAGAATCTGTTTCTTTAATTATCAAATCCAGAAAGACAATATTCTAGTTCTGATTTCTGAATACCCGTGAAACCAGTTACTGAGTGATCTCAGAATTGGACAGATCAATTTCAACAAAAACGAGGTAGTTTCCTCAATGATGGCGGTATTTTTAATCATCAGCAAGGTCGTTGCCGTGGGTACAGGTAAGTGGCGCAATCCACGGACCTCCAAATACACTCTTCTGCAACGGGGGCCCTAATTCCCTGCAATATAACCACACCTCTCTTATTTATTTTATAAATTGAAATGATTTAATACAGAAGAGATCCCAGGGTTCAATTTATCCTTTCTGATTCCTCTCTCACACTCTTCTTTGGAAGACCATCAAATTAACTGGCATGCAATTAAAACAGCAAAGGGACAAGACTGCAACTGTGTCACAAAAAGGGAATGGTTTCAAAACACAATTTTTTAAAGCAACAATTAACGTTACCCATAGAGGAAATATCAGCTGATGACACGAGCCCTGCCTCCCCCTGCAAAGTAGCATACATCCATGTGACAACATCTTGTAAGTTAAAGCTCCGGAAGAGGGCCTGCCACTGCTCCTCAGACATCTCCTGAGGCCGTCAGATGCTCGAGCTCCACAGATCCATGGCCTCCTGCTCGTCCTGGACCGGGGTGAACTCAGGCTGATCCGGATGGGACACTAAGGAGGAAAAGTGGGGGTGGGGGGGGCCTGATGGGACCCAGGAACCAGAAATGGATAGTTTCCCCTATCTGAGTCCTTAGAGCAACACAGATTTGGTTGGTAAACCACAGAGGTGCCCTGCGTGAGGAGAAAACACTCACTGCCATGCCCCCATGCCACTGCCCCAGAGGCTTCATAGTTAGTACAAGGAGCAAAAGAAAAGACAAACTAGAAAAAAAATGTTAGAAAACTAGAAGCGTGGCCAGTTGTTTAAATATTGTACATTTTATTTACAAAAGAAACCCTGCAATGAAGTCGAATCATAAAAGAGAATATAAAATTAAGAACCCAATCTTGTGTTACAAGCCCATCACCGGGAGAGAGGGGGAAGAGGGTGATCAAGAGAAGGAGGTGAAACAGAGAGCCCGGAGATCAGGTGCTCATCATCTTGGTGGGGTAGGCAAGAGGGACATACAGTTAAGTTACTGTTACAGAGCCTCAGAATAGAGGAGGTTGGGATGAAGTCTTGACACACAGTCAGAGAACTCTATTCAGAATGATGTGGGATGGATGTCAGTTTCTATTACAGCTGACCTATATTTCTTTGTTATGTTTTGATGTTATCACTAATCATGTTTGGAGCATGATAGGCAGGGGACCTGAACATGGTGAGGTGGGGAAGCAGTGGAGGCAAGAGAGGGGTGACCATGGTTACGGGCAGGAGCTTAGCAGTGGCGGTGAACCGGTTCTGTGTCCATATCTAAATGCCCAGGTCAATGCAACCGAAGTGCCAGATTAGCCCTTCAGTGCTGGTAATCATTGTATGGGATGAGATCTGAAGGAACGGGGGACAGATTTGAGAAGGCAAGGAGGGAAAAGATGAACAGAGAAAAATACATCAACAAAACTGTGACCAATTTCTCAGGCAACTAAGGTTAAATTTCTCTTAAAGCAGAAGAATTTCCATGCACTGACGACGCTGGGCACTGGCCTAAAGCTGTCTATGAACCTCTCTCTCCGTGATTCAGCAAGGCCCTAGCTGGAAGACTGCTGCTGTTTGGGGGAGGTGTCTTCTGTTGGATTCTCAGTCTAGCCCCTAGTGATGAAGCAAAGACATGTCTATTTTTATTCTTCAGATCTCCCCGGTCATGTGGTGGGCAGGACGTCCTTTGAAAGGATTGTGGGGAGCCTTGCTCATTATGGGGACAGTCTAAAACTAAGAGTGAAATTTCACAGGATGTCATGGCCACACCATGACAGGAACAGCATGGAAACACTAAAATGTTCAACCGTACGTGACAAATGACCCAGTAGGAGGCCAAGTCTATGTGGATTACCATTGGGCAAATATTCAACCACTCTGCTACATCCCCTGCCCAGGGATCGATATTGAGAAGCAAAGGAAACTTGGATGTGGTGGTTATTCGAATCTTCCCCTGGGGGATTTAAGTAGAGTGGATAGTAAATCGCACTCTACACAGGGGCTGAGGCATCCAGGCTCTGCTGTCCTCTGCTAACCATTGAATTTCAAGCCCTCCCTCCACAGGTTAGTAAGAACCACTGTATAACCGCACAGCCCGCAAGCGGCTGGTATTTACCTCCAACACCGTAGGCAGAACATGACGATGGGTCACAATATCCAGGCTGGCCAGATGGACCCTGTGGTCCAGGTACTCCCAGGTGGCCTGGGGGACCCCTTGGTCCAGGAGAGCCAGGTGGCCCAGGACTGCCAGGACGACTTTCCCCTGAGGGTCCTGTGAAGCGACCAACAATGAAAAGCCCGTCATTTACTACAATAGAGTGACTTTGGAGACCACCATGAGGTAAGCTGACTTTAAAAGATGTAGCAATTAGGAGATTCATCCATTCTACTCATTGTGTGATTTTTTTCCTAAAGTAGAGTCCCTGAGCAAAGGATCATGCCATAATCACGTGTGCTCCTCAGAGACAGTACTTGTAATCAACTCCAGCATCAGAGAGCAAAGCGTATTCTTCTCCATGTCCTCTTGAACATTGAAGGGAAAGGAGGAGGAGGCCATTCTCAATGGCGCTCTTGTTTTCCAAAACAGTTCCTCATGAATCCAATGCGTAGGCCTACCCATATATGTACAAGCACATGAACATGTTCAAACCATAACCTCATAAAGCTAAAATTGGTGTGTAAATTAGTACCGGCCTATGTTTTCAGCTAATTAAATTAGTCTAGGTCTAAAAACATTATCCTGGAAAAGACAAATGGAAAGTAGTTTAAAATTGGACCCAGTGCGTTAGTCTAAATTGCTTTGGGCCATCTTACATGAATTAAAAACTTTGAATAGAAATAAGGGGTGATTAAAAAAATTTTTTTTGAATTCAAGAAATTTGTTGGGTTTGGTTTTTTGGTTTGCATGCCTATTGAATGGAGGCCTGGCTTTCCTCTTAAAAGACATTTTCAACTAGAAATAAAACCATTCATCTACACAGGGAGAGGAAAGGGCTCCGGAAGTCCCAGCCCTAGCTGAGGAGCGATTGGGAATCGATGGTTGCTGTGAGAGAAGTCAGCTTTCTTCAGGGAAGTGGCCCCTGAGAGGCCACCCACACTCTCGTGGATGTTCCAGCTTCCGTACACATTGCTTCTGAAGCACTCAGGGAACTCGGTGGGTTTCTTTTTTAAGAGTACATGAAGTTAGAAGGGAAAAGTGATGTGTAGGGGGTAGGTAGGGTGGGGATCTGAGAGGGAAAGGAGACGGATTTGATCATAATCAATTAAGTGTATGTGTGAAATATTAAAGCTATAAAAATCACAATCCCACTCAACTAACATGAAAATGAGATACAGACACAAGTACCACTTGCTGCTTGAATAATGTGAACCTACAAGGGCATTCAGTTTCCTTCCATCAGTTCTCACAGACCACCAAAGACACGACGTCAAACATGATGTCAGTTCCTCACACAGGAAGTAAAAGAGCCTATCATCAAGACGGACCTATTGATTTTGGGCTATCCCTTAAAGACGTGGTCTAAAACTACCGTTACACCGAAAAGAAAAATCTGTACACATTTGATTCCATAAGGCCAATAAGGGTTGTAAATACAACAGGACACAAGCTCATGTTTCCGGTGACAACTCAGCTCATCTGGAGATAATTTGAAAAACATGATATTGTACTCAAAACTCAGAACTTCCACAAAGCTCATTTGGCAGGACAACCACAGCAGGAACTAACAATGTTCTCCAAATTCCCTTGTGTTTCTCTAGATTTCACGCTTCCCTTACAGTTCAGCCGAGGCTGTGTGACTAGTTCCCATCAGAGGAGTGGGACTGGATATTAGACATCACCATATTTAGGAAATTGAGACTGGTGGGCCTTCTTCATTTTTTTTTCTTGGAGGGTGTAGAACTCACGAGGTCTAACATGGCAGAGTCTTTACCGCAAACACCGGAAAGTGTGCATATGTGAGGTAAAGCTTCGTTGTATCACCAAGCCCTTGGGAGTCATATGTTACTGTAGCCTCGTCTAACTCATCCGATCAAAATGAACCCACATGTACTGTAGCGTTTTAGGCTGACATCAGGGGTGGATTGTAACCAGCGCATTGGCCTTTCAATAAAATAAATGAGAAATGCAGTTATTCCCGTTGACACAAGGGTAGAATACAGTTATTTTCTTCACCTATGAAGTGATCATAAAGATTTCTATCTTATCATTTCTGTTAGGTAGAAAGATTTACCTGCTGGTCCAGGGGGACCTCTGGGGCCCTGAGTTCCAATGCCTGGATTGCCTTTCTCTCCTTTGAGACCGGTTAGACCTGTTTTTAAGAAGGGAGGGTGACAGAAATTCTCTTCAGAATCAAATCTTGGAAGTACCATTTTCAGACATTACAATAGTTCTTTTCCAGTGAGAAAGATGAAGTTGGTTTAGGGTTACAGGTATCATAGGATTTTAGGTTAGATTCTGACATGGTAAGATTATACAAAATTGCATTCCAGAAGACCAGCCCTGTGATCTGTATGTGCTCTTCTGCTCTTCCTCCTGCCTACTGAAGTGGCTCAGCTGGCCAGGCACCGACCTGTCACTGCACATGACAGACCACTCGGTGAACCTAACTGGCAATTCACAAGCAGCACCATAGAAACCACGAGTGGACATGTCTAATATTTTCCTTTTGGTCCACCTCATAATACATCTGCAGAAGGCATGAGTTATAATTAAACAACAAACTTCTGAAGACCATGACTTTCCATTAAGAAGTTGGAAGCTTTGGTGAAGCCTGGGTTTGATTTGGCTGATTCAGTCCCATAAAAAAAAAAATCTAAATCAATTTGGGCTTCTTTTCCACTGGGTAGACCTCTTATTCCAAACAATTTACAGGTTTCTTTTTAAAACATGTTCTGACTATCTAGCCCTGACTGGCCTGGAACTCACCCTGTAGACCAGGCTGGCCTTGAACTCATAGAGACAGTTTGCTTCTACCTCCTGAGTGCTGGGGTACAAGATGTATACCACAACACCTGGCTCAGTTTTCAGTATTCTTAACAAAGGACACATTTACACAGGTCAAAAAACAACAAGGAGACGCAGACGCTGACACATCATTATCCAATCATATCTTACGTGACCACCGGATGTGTGACAACACCTTTAGGTGTCCCTGCCTCAAACCAAGATAGGTGAGCATTACATTAGAATAAGAGGACTGAGTGTCTCAGCTATAACAATGCTTTGAAAGATTGGAGGGGAAAATAGCATCTCTCTTTAACAAAGTTTACTGAGAAATTACGTCGAACTGACTGAGACTGGAAGAAAATGTCTATAGATTAGAGTGGCAAACTTGATAGGTAGAAGTACTATAAAGGATTCTCAAGTTCAAAATACAGTAACTTTTTCCTTAACATAAATACAATACATATTCAACTGTAGACAAATTTGAAATCATAATAATCAAGAACTCTGACAGCTGAGAATAATGTTTTAACATTCTAGCTTCCAAGTTTTAAAAGGAAAAGGTACAGTGTTTGTTCTGGAAATAATGAGGAAGGATGGAGGTAGGTAGAGATGCACAGTCTTTAAATAATGCAAATATTAATGAATGACTATGCAGCTCGGATAGATCCTGCAATCCTAGTAATTCTCTCCTGGGGTCAAAATACCATGGCACCTCTGAAATATAAATCTCTTCTTTCTGGGCAGTCGTTGACCAATGAGCCAACTACAACAGCATTTCCCAACACCCATGCCTGCTGCACACGGCCTTGGTAGTGCTAAGTGAACCCGACAAAGGTCAGGGCTTCTATCACCAACCCCGGCAAAGGCTCCACACCCTCTCTGTATGCATCCCGTTGAGATCTGACTATCCGTTCGGAAGCCCACAGGGAGGTAAAGATTTCTCTGAGGTAAACCTGTCCTCTCTGAGCTTTAACGGCATGTAAATAACTCCAGAAGCCTTCGTTTCGTGCTCAGCTGCCAACCAAGCTGCCAGACGAAAGCCACCCTACACAAGTGTGCTTGGTTACTTTTGTGTCACAGTGACCAAAATACTGACGGAAGCACATTCAAGGAGGAACGGTTTGTTGAGGCTCACAGTTTTGGGAGTTTGGGTGCTGGGGACCCTGGACCCCCAGACCCTTGATTTCCTGTAAGCAGCTTGTTTTCCTGTGCTTGCAGCTGCTCTGAGCACGAGACCCTGCTAGCAGGGGTGTGGTTTCTGGTGGCTTGCAGCTGAAGGATCCCGAGAACTAGGGCGTGGCCATTGGTCAGGGAAGGCTCTACATAAGCTTCCCTGGAACACAATAAAGCTGGCATTCTTGACATTCTTGGGGAATTCAAGGATGACCCATGTCTCTGTCTCTGTCTATGTGTATTTCAATCTACAGCCCCTTGCCCAGCTCATGAACCGCACCATAGTGCATAGAGCAGGTAGTGCCTTACATTTGGGTCTTTCGCAGTGGAAAGGTATGGCAGAATTCATGGCGGCAGTGGTATATAGCAGGGCCTGCTCACACTGTGGTGAATCAGGAAGTGAAGTGGAGTGGACAGAACCAGGGGTAAACATAACCTCCGAAGCTCTACCCAACTCCTAAAGTCTCTACTGTCTTCAAAACTGCACTGCAAGCAGCATCGGAGCACAGAAACCGTGAGTCTCTGGAGACACTGCAGATCCAAACCGCTGTAGACTATCTACTGCATAGCCATTAGAAGCTAACTAGAGTTAGTCCTTTTTATCTGATCGGGGTCCCCACTTGTCAATGCTTTTGTCCTAAAATGTATCTTGGTATTTGGTGACAATCCCTGTTCTTCTGTCAGAAATCACACGACTTTCCCTGCAGGGAGCCTCTGAGTGTGAAGGAATTAGAACATAATAAAACCCTCTGATGACTAAGGCTAGGTCTGCTCCTCATTATTCTCTACTGTGACTCAGCGACCTCTTGTGACCTTATGCTACCAGATCATCTGAACTCGCTCACAGCAGAAGACACACATTAGCTTGAAGGGGCCTCCAGGAAAGTACCCTCAGGAACAGCTCCCCAATTTCCTGAGTTATTTATAAGAAAGGAAAAGGCAAGTGGTGTTAAAAGTAACCAATCTGGTTGCTTTGATTTTTTTTTAAATCTATAGAGAAAAGTAGGTATAATTTGGTGCTCTCTGCAATGCAAATAATAGCAACTGAGAGAAGACCTCGCAAAAATATTCAATCCCTTGAAATGTCTCAGAAAAGATGAAGACTGCAAAGATACAAATCCATACTGGTAGGGAAATTTAGGTTTTATTGTCCTTGAAGTTATTCTATATTCCATACTCATAGTACAGGCTAATATGTTAATATTTGTCTGTGTACATATATGATTCCCATAATCACACCTGAGCTTGACTGTAGGTCTCATTCATTTTCTCTCTCTCTCTCTCTCTCTCTCTCTCATTCTCTCCCCCCACATGTAAAAATTAATGAAGATTGAAACAGATGTGGTGAGACCTGGAGATGCCTTTGTATGCCTTGTAGACCTTGTTAAAAGGCAAGAGAATCAAGTGTCCTAAAACACGATTCTGCAGCTGCTCATCAGGTGATTAAGTCCCCCAGAGCTGGGTATTAAGAAATTTTTTACAGAAATAAACACAGTCACAGTCCACAAAAGAGATTTTTGCAAGGACCCAAGGTCAGGCCACTTGATAATGCGATGGGGCCACCCAAATTAGGTGCTAGTGCCCCATTCTAGGAGATGCTGAGATTCCTTAGTACAGAAAATATTCCCTCCTGAATCCCTCTTGCCCCTCCCTGTTTGCCTCTACCGCTGTTTCTCCCTTTGTTGAGACAGTTTCTCGCTACATAGAACTGGCTGACATGAAATTCACTATGTAGACCAGACTGGCCTTAAACTCACAGAGTTCTACATGTCTCGACTTCCAAGTGCTGGTATTAAAGGTGTGCATGCATCAACATGCCTAGCTATCCCTCATGTTTAAACTCCCAACTCAGTCCTTCAGAATTGTAACAAGCAGAGCCACAATGGGTCCAAGAGATCAAGGGCGACCCATCTTATCTGTGGTTCCATTCCAACACTTTCTTGTTGTCTTCCACACGATATGTAAATTTAAAAAATGTTTGTTGCATCAACTAACAGATGAATGGATGAACTTTCTGCCCTTGTGGCTTCCTCATGGCCTTTGCTATCTCTGATGCATCATATTGTTTATTCGCATTTCCATTGTGCCCCCAAACTAAAGGCTTTTGACTTTGGCATCATACTTTATTGAGCTCTCTTGAATCAGACCAAATGAAAGCCTCACCATGAATAGGCGGCCCAGTATATACGGGACGGCACCTAAGTGAAGGTATGTTTAGATCGGCATGTAAATATGTGTACTAAGCAAGCAAGATCTCTGGAGGATGGATAGTCAAAATTCCTTAGGCTGAGGCTTCAACTCTAATCCTCCCACTTTTAAATTCTGTAAAACTGGTTTTTAAAAATCTAGTCCCTGCTGGGTGGTAGTGGCACACACTTTTAATCCCAGCCCTTGGGAGGCAAAGGCAGATCTCTGTGAGTTCAAGGACAACCAGGTCTACAAAGTGAGTTCACGGACAGCCAGGAATGTTACACAGAGAAACCATGTCTTGGAAAAGTATCTAGTCCCCTATGTGCCTGTAATCCTAACACTTGGGTTACAGATAGAAAGATCATAAGTTCAAGACCAACCTCAGTGACAAGGCGAGTTTGAGACAGTCTGGGCTATATGAGACAATGCCTCTGAAATAAAATTATTCTGTGTAATTCATATCCATCATAAAATATTTTTAAATGATGGTTGAAGTAGTGGGTGAATGATTGACATGTCAAGTTCCACTGTAGGCTTTGATAAGGAAAATGTGGCTGGCAGTACATCAGGTATTCAAATAAGCTATTTCTCTAGGTCATAAACGCCAGGTGGTTTGCATCTGTAAGCTCATTTTCAGTCTTCACAAGAACCAATAGGGCTGACCCTAATACTATCCCTGAAAGAGGGTTATAAAAACTGAGGCCAAGTTACCTGTCCTTAAGTAGGACAAAAGAACAGAAAACCAATGTACTGGCACCTCTCCACCCAGTGGTAGTCCTGTAGCCTATGGTTGTCCTCATTTTGGTTGTGTTTTCTCAACGCCAAAGGGTGTGCCTGTCCTCCCTTCCGTCAACTCAGCAATCAGCCTTGAGTTTAGTACCAGTTTCCTCTTGCTCACTTTGCCCTCTGCTCTGAGCAAGACACAGGACTGAATTCCAAAGGATTTAGCTTACACTGAGTACACGTCCTGCGTCTGGCCCTTTGTTGTCTGTTTCCTATTTTCTTTGGCCCGTTGGCCTTCAACTTGGAATATTTTATTCAGTTCTGTGCCCTTGGCCACCCCAAGCACTCCAGGCAGAGGACTCAGGCAACTCTAAGGAGCAGATTCCCTTCCTCCTAAGCCGAGACATTGGGAGAAGCTCCTGGGATTTCTGCCTGGGCAGATATGCAAGGCCTGGGGAATGCTTTCCATGTCATTATATGAAAAGCCAGAGACTATGAAGCAAGGCGTCAGCTGTGTTATATTTGTCTGTTGCCTGGGAAATGCTGGCAGTGAGATCCAAGTGTGGTCTGTTCTTCATGTGGTGTGGGTTCCAATGCCTCAAAGGTACAAGGTACTTAGTAGCCACTTAGAAGAAGGCAGGGTGACTGATTCAGGTCCATGAGTGTCCGATGCATTTTCCTAAGCTCTCATGCTTCTGTATGTTTGGGTCACAGGACTAGTTAAGATCATACAGAGCTCTATACTTTATGGGAAAGTGGTCAAGGATAGAAAATATGGGATGGTTTTAGGTGTAAAGAAGCCCAGCAAAAGTATTTCCTGTTGTCTTTTTTATGTTAGCAGCTGGCTATTTACAATGCTGTTACAATTCAGGACCCTTCCAGGGAAATACAAACCACTCTAGGACTCTTTGGGAAAGTGAATTTCACAGAGACAGAATTTCAAAAATAAGATGGTGTTAGAGGGCCTTAAAAGCTACATGGAGATGTGGCCTATAAATTAACAAGAGCAAGAAGTCACTATTAATCATTGAAGTGCAGGGACAATAGAAGAAGATGGTGTGAGGAGAGATGCAGCCAGAGGAGGTCCTGGGTGGTCACCGGGCACCAGTCTACTGGAGCGCTGTAGATTACCTGCTCACAGCTACAGGTATATGGACGGCAAAAAGGAACACACGTCATGTCAGGCACCCGGAAACCCAGCTTTCTGCTCATGAGTTTTGGATACTCACACTATGACCCCCACGGGTACATACAAATGCCAGAGCAAAGGCCACCCTGTCACTTTCATCTCCAAAACATTAACATCCTTCCTTCAATGACGCTACATCATTTGCAGCACAAATCATCAACAACTCACGTTATTCATGATTGGTGGGAAAGCTTACAAAATGAATAGTTGAGGCTCAGTATGAATCGCCAACCAATCAGTGACATTTTAAATGACAGTTTGGTCTCCATGCCTTGTAGAATTGAACTGAAAAAACGATGCAATGGTGCCTACCCCCGGGGATGAAAGAGAACTATATAAGGGAGTTGGGATAAGATCAAAGTCTGCAGGATTTAAAATGAAAATGCTTTTAAAGTCAACAGGACTCCTCTTTGAAAAAGCACACTTTGCGTATGAGGATGCTCATTATGTTTTCCAGTTTTTGGAGAACTTCAGAAAAGTCAAGCTTTTTGCTGTATTTACCTAGTAATCTCATGCCAGTATTAGATCTAAAGCCAAATAAAGTTGGAAGGGCCAATGCACATGCCTTCTCTATGTATGTTTTAGTCCATTTTTTAAAAAGTACAATCTGGAATACACTTACTTCATCATTATTATATACCAGCTACCTGAAGCAGTGAGCCTTGGTAATGCCATCCCTGGGAGATGGTCCTGATGTAGGGAAATTTCTGTTTAGTGAGATGTTACAAGTGCAGTGTGTTCGTGCATCTAGGAAAAAATCACTTCAGTGCAATATAGACCCCAGGTTCTGGTCCCCTTGTTCTCAGTGAGACAATTAGTAGTTCATACTTGGTGCAGTTTCATCACCTAAGAGAGAGCTTGGCAGGTGTAATGATGTAACTCTGTCTGTAATTTCAGCAGTTAGGAAGACCCGGAGTTCAAAACTCGCCTCAGCTACATAGCAAGTTAAAGCCAGCTGAGGCAACATGAGATCCTGTCTCAAAACAAAATAAAATAGGCTGGGGAACAGCTCAGTCAGTAGAGTACTTGCTCTGTAAACACAAAGATCTGAGTTGGATTTATAGACCTCAAGGAAGAAGAAGGAAGAGAAGAAAGAAGAGGAGAAGGAGGAGGAGAAAGAAGAGGGTAGCAGCAGTAAGTGGTGGCACACACTAGAAATCACAACACTGGAGAGACAGACACAAGAGGATCCCTGGAGTTTGCTTATCAACCAGCTTCGCTTACTTGGCAAGGTCAGTGAGATGTCTCAAAGGTGGTTGAGGTGGTCCCTGATTAACCCATGCAGCTGTTGTCTGGCCTCCACTTATACCTGCACACACATGTATGTGTACCTGCATACACATACATGAACACATACACACATGCACACACAAAGGAGGGTCTAATCCAGGGCTGAAATGCACACACATGATGGTATAAACACACACACAGAGAGAGAGAGAGAGAGAGAGAGAGAGAGAGAGAGAGAGAGAGAGAATAGGAAAGTCTAGTAGTCTAGTCTAGGACTAAAATGTTCTTGATAGTTAAACACCTTTCTGGCATATGGAAGATGCAGGATTTGACCTTCAACATCACAAAAATAATGGGGCTAATCCTGATCTTATAAGGTTTTTATTTTTAATGAATATCATACTAGCAAATAACATGGTATTTGTTCCATATACACCAGCACTCTTTCTTATCAAAGCCAACAGTTACATCTTCCTCTTAACTCCTGAAACCATTTACTTTCTACAATCTCAAGGCATCTGCCATCGAGAAGACAGAATTTGGGAGATTTTATTAATTCTTTCTGAGAAAATTAAGAATACCTCATTCCAAGTAAATAACTCATATCAAGTAAATGAAGAATCTCATTGTTGACCTAGTTAGATTCTGTTTTCAATTCAAGACACCAGTGTGGATACAAACATTTCAACAACTGGAGTAAGAAAATGAACAGATGCATTGATGATCAAGGGGTTCTAGGTAGAATCACCCAAGCCAACGACCAAAGAGACCTGGAGGGTCAGAAGGGTCAGCACATGACTGGCAGTTCAGGGAATCAAGGAGAAAGGTGAATGTTGATCCTGATATAAAGAGCCCTGTATCCCCAGGGCACTACAGGGCATAAGAAGAGGAACTAAGCAAGCATAGGAAATGTTAGTCCACAAGAAAAACAGTTTTCTCTTATTGTAATATGATAAGAAAAGGCAGGGGGAAACCAGGCCATATAACAACAGCATGATGCTGTGCATGATGAAGCCCTGAAGTTCTGAGTGCCAGCAGCTGGGGAAACCAGCAAAGGAGTGTGTGAAGGAAACCTCAGCTGCGTGGTCTCTTTGACTCCTCCCATTCTGAGGAGTCTCTGCGTGTTACAGTCTAAGAGGGAAGAGAGCTGGCAGAATATTGTGCTACATAAGTTTTGAGTACAACTTTCTAGACTGAAATGAGACAAAGCTTCAAGAAGGAGGAGAGAGACAGCAACCAGAATGAGCAAAAATCATCTCTGAGTTAATAAGGAGAGCAGCAGAGAGCCACACATGCGGCATTGCTTAGACCAAGGGAGCGTCTGTCATTTTCTTCTGTTCTCTGAACACAAAGAATGTTTGGCCACTTCTCAAAGGAAGGAGTTAAGCAGAGATACTATTCTAAGATAGTATTCTTCAAACTGAGATAATCAAATCCAAGATCTCCTGCGAGGGTTAATGTGCGAATTTGATACAACCTAGAATCACCTGGGAAGAGAATACCAATGAGGGACTGTCTAGAGCAGGTCAGCCTATGGGCATGTCTATGGAGGACTGTCTAGAGCAGCTCAGCCTATGATCATGTCTATGGGGGACCGTCTAGCTCAGCTCTACCTATGGGCATGTCTGTGAGGGACTATCTTGGTTGCCTTAGTTGATGTGGAAAAACTCAGCCTGAAAGTGGGCTCCCTAGTTTAGGTTCTTGACCATATAACAGTGTAGAAAGCTGGTTGTATGTGTGCATTCATTTCTCTCAACTCCTGACTGTGAAAGTGGAGTGACTAGCTGTTTTAACTTTCAATTTCCCTGCAGTGTGACCTAAAATAAGGAGTCTTTCTCTGCTAAATTACTCAGTGAAAGAATATTTTATCACACAATCAGAAAAGAGACTAAACCATTCCCCTGGGGGGGGGGCTTTTAATGAAAGCAGAAAACAGAGTAAGACTGCTTTTCCACTTACTTCAGCTTCACATACTTGCATGGCTACTATACCAGCATTCCATGTCAGCTCTCTCCCGGCCTGGCTGTTCTGGAATTCTCTGAATTGATTAGGCTGGCCTGGAGCGCAGAGATTCACCTGCCTCTGCCTCTGGGATTAAACGTGTGCTCCACCATACCTTGCTCATTCACAGATCTCTCTGATGCCGGATGCCCTTCTGTATGCTGTGACTGGGTCTTATTATCATTGGTTAATAAAGAAGCTAATTTGGCCAATAGTTAGGCAGAAAAGAACCAGGCGGGAAATCAAAGCAAAGATGAAGGGAAAAAGAAGGTGGAGTCTGAAAGATGCCAACTGCCACCAGAGAAGCAAGACAGGAGGTAACAAGCCACAAAGCCTTGTGGTAAAATACAGAAAAATAGAAATGGATTAATTTAAGTTGCAAGAGCTAATTAACAGTAAGTCTGAGCTAATAGACCAAAGAGTTTGTAATTAATACTAAGCCTTAGAGTGGTTATTCAGGAACTGGCAGGCAGGAAAGAAACATCCAGTTACATATTTCCATATATTTTACTGTACAGCATGTTTTTTAGAAGCTTGAAATACTTTGACAGAGAAACCAAATGGAGGACTTCTGATGAAAAACTATCCAGATGAAGAAAGCTGCAAGTCTTCAGTCTCCGCTGGAGAGTGAACTTCATTTGAGTACTATTCCAGAGACTATTCATCAGCCGTGTTTCTTTTAATCCTGCTTTCATAGTTTATTATATTTCTGACTAACAATACTTATTTTTTCCTCACTATGAAGTAGTGTTATCATAAGATGGTCTTACTCAGCATCACAATAGTCATAATTGATGCAACAGTGAAAAAAAAATAATACCTCCTCTGTTTCTTATTACCAGTCCTGATGCTGACTGACTTTGAGTCCTGTTTGGCTTCAGTACCCTCATATGCTTCCTTTTATATAAAACGGGAGGGCCAGAGAACAGATGGACGAGGACTTTGGTTTCAATTCAATTACACACAACACAGCACACAAACATGAACGATGCTGTGGAAATTCATATACCCAACAGTTGTCTAGCTACCATTTGAGAACTCCTGGGCAATTTTTCTTTATCTCGTTATCTACTGTAGAGGAAAGACTCAGTTTGGCAAGAGCAGAGAAAGGGTTTCCATAAAGAGCAAAGCAACTTGTCGCTTGCTGGGAGTGGATCCGGCACTGGCTCTACACTCTGTGAGTCACTGTTTCTCCATCCTCAACACCACTGAAGGGTGCTCTGTTGCCAGAAAGAGATTCCCTCCGGGCGTCCAGATCTTCGGGGCATTGGAAGGCCTTAGCCCTTCTTTCTGATTCTGTGTACTGCTTGACAATCAGAACCAGATACTAATCAATGTGACAGCCTTGTAGGAGGCGGAGCTAAAAGCATTGTACACATTGTCACAACATGGTGACTCTCACTCTCAGGAATCTAGGTTTCAACTAACGTCAGAGGCACACAGAACTGGGAGTAAGAGTCAGTAAGTGTACCACCTCTCCAGGGGTGGCAATATTTCTAGTCTGGGGTGATCAGGGCGAGGTTCATGCACAGGGCAGGATTAACCTGAACCTTGCACTCAGAATAAGATGCATGGGAGCAGGAGGTGGGGAGGGAGTGGGAACTGAGGTAGGTATGTAAAATGAGAAAAGATCATTTTTAAAACTTAATTAATTAAAAAAGAATAAGATGTATAACACAATGGAAAGAGGTTTCTGTGATACCATAACCCCTACAGGTAAAGCTCAGGGAAGACCACAGAAACGCCTGAGGACTGAGACAACTGTTGCAAGACTGTCTCCTCTGGACGTGCCAGGGATACTGCACCCACGAACTCTCAACAACACGGTCGCTTGCACAAGACCACACCAGCCGACATGCCAATCTGAATGAGGGAAAAGTTGACAAGACTCTACTCCTAAATGAAATCAGGAAGTTAAGCAGAAGCCAAGGTAAAGAAAACCAGTTTTTGTCCCTAGTGAGCCCTGTGGTAGGTGCCCCAATCCTAGGTTGCCAACCCTAAACATGTGTCCTCGTGGGCAACCCTAACTGGACTCGGTCAGTTGTATATATTTGTGTGTCTTTATACAGATAGAAGAGTAGTTGTAAAAGAATTCATGTAGAGACCCAAAAAGAGGAACATGGGATGTACTCACTCATATTTGGTTTCTAGCCATAAATAAAGGACATTGAGCTTATAATTCACAATCCTAGAGAAGCTAAATAAGAAGGTGAGTCCAAAGACAAACACATAGTCATCCTCCTGAATATTAACCTTAATCAGGCGATGAAAGGAGACAGAGACAGAGACCCACATTGGAGCACTGGACAGAAATCTCAAGGTCCAAATCAGGAGCAAAAGGAGAGGGAGCATGAGCAAGGAACTCAGGACCGCGAGGGGCACACCCACACACTGAGACAATGGGGATGTTCTATTGGGAACTCACCAAGGCCAGCTGGCCTGGGTCTGAAAAAGCATGGGATAAAACCGGACTTGCTGAACATAGCGGACAATGAAGACTACTGAGAACTCAAGAACAATGGCAGTGGGTTTTTGATCCTACTGCACGTACTGGCTTTGGGGGAGCCTAGGCAGTTTGGATGCTCACCTTACTAGACCTGGATGGAGGTGGGCGGTCTTTGGACTTCCCACAGGTCAGGGAACCCTGATTGCTCTTCGAGCTGATGAGGGAGGGGGACTTGATTGGGGGAGGGGGAGGGAAATGGGATGCGGTGGCGGGGAGGAGGCAGAAATCCTTAATAAATAAATAAATTAAAAAAAAAGAATTCATGTAGAAGGTCATGAATTTGAGAGGCACAAAGACACAAAGAGAGTACTCACATACACAATTCTCAAATAACTAAACAAAGCCTCTTAGCGGTGAGTTGGGACTTCTGGTGCTCCTCCGTCACACAAGCAGGTGAACTCTGATTAACAGTCATGTTCCTTCATTTTTTCAATCTCAGGAATATAATAAATTTAGTAATATAGGGAGAATTAATCTGGCTCTGTTATTTCAGTCCCTGTCACTGTATAATCACCACGGTCACACTCTGATCCACCGTCCCCTCCTCTGGGGATAGCCTGTGAGAGAAGTGGCCCAGCTTACCTCGTTCTCCTGGGATCCCCGGCACACCTGCATTGCCCGGGAAGCCTGGGGCACCTGGGGGTCCTTGGTCTCCAGGGGTTCCAGGTGAACCTGGTCTCCCAGGCTCCCCGGGAGGGCCCTGGATGGTCCGGATGGATGAGGAATGGCTGGGAATCTGGTTGAGGATGGCTGTGTACCTGGCCATATGACCTGAGCAACGACAGATAAATGAACTGTCACACATTGAAAGGGGAAGCTGGGGTGTCACTCTTCAAACCTCTGAACAGTTCTGTCCAATGTCCGCTGAGGAAAAGGCACACCCTTCTTGATTTGTAACTTAGAATATTTTGCATCTTATCCTGGATGTTATTAATGGCTTGGCCTCATTCAAGTCGCGTCTCATGTGTTTGGAATTCCACACTTCGCGTCAGTATTGCCATAAACATCACTGAACGGCAGTCATAAATTTCATCCTCACCCCAACACTTATCTGACCCCTGACCCCTCACCAGGCTGCCTTTCTCCCCAGCAATTTCCCTCCACATTATTTACTTGTCTTTGTTCCAACCCACAAAGCCTGCTCCACCCTCTTGCTCTCAAATCCCCGGACAAGACCTATGTCTGTGTTCAACTCTGGTTGCCAAGATGGTTTTTTCAAGAATCTTTGCTTGTGTCCCAGCTGCAAACTGCCCCTGTCCTGGGTATAGATAGATAGATAGATAGATAGATAGATAGATAGATAGATAGATAACAAACCCTGTTGCTCTTTCTGGAAATCCCTTAACTCAGTGATATTGGGAAGAATTCTTTTTAATAATTACACATAACGCCCTAGTACTATAAATACTTCATTTTCCAGCATCTTTGAAAGTGAGATTTCTCCACATAGGTCACTATTATTCATCTCCTTTTAAGAAATGAGCGGTTTATTTATTACTCCAGTGTATAGGGTCACCCACTCTTTCTGTGGCTTTTTTTTTTTTTTTGGTTTCCTTGTTTCTGGGAGGCAAGGAGATCTCATGTATCTCATGCTGGCCCTCACTAGCTTGTCGCTGAGGGTAACCTTGAACTTCTCATCTTCTGATCTCCACAACCACAGTGGTAGGATTACAGGCATCACTAAGCCTCGTTCACAAAGTGCTGGGGATCAAACCTGGGACCTCACACATGGAAGGCCAGCACTCTTCCAACCGAGCTACATCCTCAGACATATTTACTTCCCTTTAAACACTTAAATCTAAATAAAAGCAGCAATCGTATCTTGGGAGGTACATATAAATACAGCCAATACATTCTTTCCTTAATATTAACCATGCCTGTGATCCAGGGCGCTCTCCTGATTCAACCAGCAGGCATGTCTGTTGCTGTTTGGGCAGGTGAGGCATCCATCTTTCCCACTTCCTATACTGACGGGAGCTGTCATTTATCACGTCTGCAGCTGCTGTCACTCTGCCCTCTCTCCATTTCCCACGTAACTCTTTTTGACACCATTCTTGCCATCTACTAAGAGCTAAAACCCAGATGACCAAGCTTGTGTGGAAGTATATGCCAGCCCATAAACGGGGTTCCGGGTGAGAGTTTAAGCAGCACAGACAAAAGCAGAGCTGTGTTCAGGGAGCAGCCAAGGGGTGGCAGATGCTGCCATTTCCTCCGATCATAGCTGCTGTGGTAGATGCACCCCCACACACCCACCACCACCACAGCACAGATTCCTTCCAGCTCTTGGCTCATTATTTCTGACTCCACTCCTAGAAGCCACTCATCAAAGTCTTGAGAATTTCTAAGGGAGAAAACTCGACTTTGAGAGCAGGTTTTAAACCGACACAAAGCCAAGATTTTTATCCTCTAGCAGGTATTGTGACTCATTCTTCCCGTTGTGTGTAGGAAGCCACAGTGCATCTTCTTACAAACTCGATCTTTTACTCGTTTACAATGTCCGTTTGAGAGTAAGAAACCTATGAAATAACGCAGAGCTTATATGAGCTCTGGGTGCATCCCACTCCAAAAGAGACTAATGTCCAGGTTTCCTTGTAGCCTTTATTGTCTTTAAAGACCTCATTTTGTCACTAATTGGAACTGTTTAGTTTCGTTGGTAAATTTTCTCTTCCATACACACCGGCTGAGGGCACTAGAGAATTAAATCGAATTGAATTTGGATTGAATACAGCGTACGGAGAAAACAACTGTGCTTGATGATGGTGGTTTTGCCCTCCTTCTGCTACTGATCATTTTGCCTGCCTGAAAATCCCCATCTCTTCATCCACACCTCCCCAGAGTAGGACCTGGGTTCATCCCAAATGAACAGGTGGAATTTGGGGTCTTGCCAATGGACCTCGGCACTTACTGGGTTCCACTGGCCTGACTCCCAAACTCTTTTAGGTTAAAGTAAATACAGCCATGAGACAGATAGGCAACTACTCTGAAAATGTCATTTCTGGAGGAGGAGGTTGCTATCAGCATGGGGAGTGCTGGGCAGGAGATCTTGGCGAGAGTTGGGTGGCTCTGAGAGGAATTTTTGTTTTTACTTGGCTTCAGATGTTCTGGAACGAAACACATTCATGGCAAACAGAAGGACCTACCCTAAGTAACCTTGTGGTTAGATGTTTGAGACAAAATATATAAAATAAGCAGGCATGTGTATAAAACGGGTGAGTACAGGAATCTGTTGTTGAAATAAATGCTGTTGAAACGTTCAGGTCTGGAAATAAATAGGTGGAATAAATGCTGTAATGAGTATGCTCGGCTATGATTTTAGGAATGGTGCCCAGCTGTCATATCCGATGTCCCATCAACCCTACGTGTACGTGTATACTTTGGCATACCGCCTAAGGAATCAAAGGAGGGGCCTTGGGCTCACCAAAGGTAATGGATATACACTGGATAAGAAAGGGGAAGTGATTAAAATATGCAAACCAGTAGAAACCAGCACTGTGGTCATCTCGATTCTGATACAGTCTGGTAGTCTTCAAGTGCTTAACGCTCGAGAAAGGGCCATCCACTTGATGGGAGAAGGAGGTATGGGAGATCCGATCGGAGCAGTCAAGTTAAATGTTATTTTGCAAACCAAGGGCTCTTTGGATGAAGGGCATGGGAGTCTGGCTCCTGTGCCATGATTGAAGAGCTCTGGAACAATCTATTGGGCTGGTAGGTGGTTCAGAGAGGGGGCTTGTAAAGCTATGTGTATTCAGCAAAGCTTCCGAGGGGACTTCCTGGGTTTCTCTAGTCCTGGGAATGGGGGCTTCCTTTGGGCAGGAACCAGCATGTGTACTTACTCTGGATGAGCTGCTCACACACTTGGCGTGCCACTGCCCTCACCATGGCCTGAGATTGCAGGTCTCCCTGGATGGGAAGAAAGTACATTCCTCAAACACGGCCAAATGTGCAGCTATACAGCTGGGGCATAGCTCACCTGACCCATGGCTCCCAAGACTCTAGGCTCCTAGTGGCAGGGAGGGCTAACTTCTGTTGTTAATGCAGAAGAGACAATTTGTACCCTGGATTCTAGGTTTCTCAAAAGTCTTTGCATATCCGATTTATAAGCTCAAATAAATATTTGGGGTCCAGGATTCTAAAAACATATATTAACAATATTTAAATATACTCATATATAGTTAATGCCTTCTCAGGTGATGGCTCACTTAATACTAATAACAACTCATAGAAAAATTATTAAGCCCATGTTATAGCTAACTAGTATTAAATTCACTGCCTAGGTTTTTGCAGGGGAAAAAAAAAAACTATTGAACCTGAGACAGGTGCTGCCTCTACCAGTCATGAGCGTTGAATTTCTACAGGAAGTGAGTAGTGAAATTAAAGCGATTTGAATTACAGGATCTGTTCTTTGAGTCTATCCAACCACTGTCTTGCTTTGTACCCAAACTATGCCATCATGAAAACACGAGTCCTGTGCCACTGGCTGGTACTAGTCTAAGCCATCCATTTCCATTAGGACACCCTTCCACATCTATTATATTATTTCCATCTCAGGTCCACTTTGTAGGTTAGGCTGAGTGTGATTCTTCTTGTGTTTATCCTTAAGGAGTGGAGCCCAAGTACAGCAGGTACAGGACTGGAAATCCTCTCCTGGCCCCGCCCCAGCCAGATGTTTCCCCTGGGAAATGTGCTTCTAAATGAAAGACTGCTGGGGCAGCAATGAATACTGCAGTTGGCAGTGACCGTTACTCAATAGGCGGGGGCAAGAGCTGCGTGCAACCACCCTATAACCAGAAGCATCCTCCGAAGACTTACTCGTTCACCTCGCTCTCCCTTTGGTCCAGGGGCACCCTGTAAAAGTGAAGAGGAAATTTCAAGTTACTTAGGCTGCTGTGCTGAACTGAGTCATGAGAACGCACCTTTCTGTAGTGGACAAAGCCATTTTTCCCAAACTTGGGTGAAAATGGGCAACAGGAAGGGAACGGGGAGCAACCTGTAGCCCCACCAAGCAGAACAGCTTATTTGTACACATTAAGTGTCTGGATCTTTCATGGAGAGATACGGCAGTTTGGAGCCATGGAAGTAGAATGGTACAACTATGTCTTCACCAATGATACCGTCCCAGCTTCTTACTCCAAACACCACGCAGGGTGTTGACCTCTATAAAGTGCATCATGATTCCACAAGCCCCTTCTTGTGGAAAAAGAAAAAGAAAGGCATCTCTATAAGAAGGCAAAGAATTCTTCTCAACCTAGCAGTTAGAGGAACTGATGAGATCTATGAAAGTCCACGGCCTCAACCTGCTTCCTCTCCAGTGACGGCATGAGTCTCTGCAACATCTGAGCTCAAGCGTGCCTGAGTCCTCAGCTTTACTACTTTTGACAGTAAGAAACTTACTATTACTGTAACATAGTGACTGAAAAAAAAAAACAGTGTTTTCAGTGTTTCTGCAATAAAATTTTGCTATAATGGGAAGCAGGTGTCTTCAGAAGGCTGTCATATTTCTGTGTAGACTCACAGGCAATATGGATGCAGCAGCATTTCCGTCATTGCTCCTGGGAGTGTGGACAGAATCCACGAATGGAATATGCCACATTGTCAGACGGTTTCCTCTCGCTACTTCAATCTCACTGGGTCTCAAAGCAAACACAGTGTGGAATCCGAACTCTGCTGTGATAAGTCACCCACGCTCAAAATTCTTGGTTCCCTTCATAGGGCCCCAGGAATGCCATGAGTTGTAGTGTGTGCACAGGTGGGCAGCAGAAAGACTTCTTCCCCAATTGATTTCAAGCTACACACACACACAGTCATAGTTGGGGTGGGCAGGGGAAGGGACCAGTAGTGACCTCTCTTGGGCAGGTGGCAGCAGCCCACTAATTCTCTTGTCTCTTTTCCATCTGTGCCCTTCCTATTCTATAACACACACACACACACACACACACACACACACACACACACACACACCTATATTTCTTCTCATAGTTATCCTTCTTGTGTTAAGCATCTCATCTCATCCCAGGGCATTTGCAGCATTCAGGCCTCCCTTCCACTCTACCAAGCACACAATTACTCCAAGCTCATTATATCTTGCTCTTGAAACTTCCACCTGCTCCTTCTCACAGGCATGGTCTAGTATAGATATGAAAACTTGATATGGGAGAAAAGTACTAATTGTAGATCTTGTAGATTAAGTGTCATCAGCAAGGACATTTCAATATAGTGATTAGTTTGAGAATCAACGCTCCAACACTAAATCTTTTTTTTTTTTTTTTTTTTGGTTTTTCGAGACAGGGTTTCTTTGTGGTTTTGGAGCCTGTCCTGGAACTAGCTCTTGTAGACCAGGCTGGTCTCGAACTCACAGAGATCCGCCTGCCTCTGCCTCCCGAGTGTTGGGATTAAAGGCGTGCGCCACCACCGCCCGGCCAACATTAAATCTTTATCACTGTATATGTTTAATGAGTTAATGCATGGATCTCATGATTAGAGGTTTCTACAAACTATCATAGACTTTATTTTCTGAAATCACTGAGCTTGATTATGCAAATCCTTGCATAAAGCTGTCATTGCCTACATCCAATATTAAACTGAAATCTTGGACTGACCTTGCATTTTCTTTTATCTTGCTAAGGCAACAAAGATAAAATATTCACTTCATTTTTCAACTGTAACAGGAAATTTATTCTTTAGTCTGCCACCAGATAACATTCCAAGATTGCAAACTGGGTCCAGCATCAGCTAAGCACAAGAGAACTTTCTTTTAAAACACATGTGTGTCCCATGTGGATCATCCCAGAATCTTGGTATTGCTATATAGGCACTCACTTGAAAAGTCTTTCAATACTAGGTGTGTTTGAAAAACTTGGGAGCTGGAGAGATTGCTCAGTGGTTAAGAGAGCATACTGTTCTTCCATAGGACCCTAGTTGGGGTCCCACATGGTGAACCACCTGTAAATCCAACTCCAGCATGCAAGCACTATACTCATGTGTGCAAACCCACACAGATATACACACAATTAAACCTAAAACCTTAAGACATCTTTTTAAATAATAATAAGAAGGGTAGGTGGGCACCAAGTCACAACTTCAGCCAAGGAACCATTGACAATAACTCCTGAGAGAGAAAGCATCAATTTTCGTTAAAAAGGGTAGCCTCTGATACGCTGGGTGGACTCAAGTAGAAAGCCTCATAGCTCACAATAAACAGACAGTGCAAACTGATCGGGATATTAAAAGACCCAGAGTTGTGTGGGTACGAAAGTGAGAGTGGATCTGGCAAGAGTTGGAGGAGGTGAATATGATCAAACATAGAAAATTCTTGAAAGACTAATAAAAATAAAATAAATAAAAAGTTTTAAGAAGAACAAATATTGGGGGGAAAGTGTAAGTCTTTGGCTCATCGATCCATTTAAAGCCTTGCGTTTCCTCATAAGGCAGGGCTGTTCAAGGAAGAGAATCTCTCGAGTGGAAGGCTCATGACACCTTGATGGTTTGGACAGGTGGACAAAGAGCTTATAAAAAAATCCAGATTCTAGGAAGAAAGTAGCTCCTGAGCTCCACAAGACTGGGTCTGCATTACTAAGCAACCTGCACTTTGCTTCAACAGCCTGGATAGAAAAGAGACTGAAGAAAAATAGTGACAATATACTACAGTGCATTGTTAGAGGGCTCGAAGAAAGTGTTAGTTCTGTTGAATAATACCCAACTTCCACAAGAAAAACTTGCTTTTAAAACTAATATTTATGCATCTCTCTCTCTCTCTTCTTCCCTCCCATCTTCCTCCCCAACCCCCACCCCATGACAGCCTAAATTCATTTTATAAATAAATTCACAAGCTATGCCTTCTTCCCTTGGCACCTGTCACCCCTGCTTTCACAAGAACAAAACCCCAGAGAAGGCAGTGCCTACTTACAGGTCCTAATGGAGACAAGGTGTACTTATGACACCATTGGGGGGGGGGAACAATTCTAGGGACATTAGATACAAGCCAAAAACCAGCAATAAAAGAAAACTGACATTTTAATCTATTTAGAGATTATAAATGTTAATAATGTATATTTATAAATGTTAATAATGTATATTTTGGTTGCTTTTGCCAGCCACTGTTCTGGGTACTTCTTATGTATTTCACTTAGTTAGCCCTTCCAACAGCTCTGTAAGGTAGTTCTTTTGATCTTTATAATACTCCTGTGAGATTAATTCATGCAGTCCTTGTAACAACTGCAAGAGACACGCCCAGTTACAAATTAAGAAAACCAAGCACAGAGAGTTCAAATCATTTGCCCAAGATCACACAATAAGGGATGTAGACGAGCTGGAACCTGGGGCCAATTTGTAGACTTCTGGACCCGGTCCTCTCTACTGCTTGGCTGGAAAAGGATGCTGTTCACAAGAGCCATGTGCCAGAATCTTCTATTTCAATTTTTTTTAAAAAAAATTCCCAATACAAACAAAAACAAGCAGGCACACCACTACCTCCCCACACACTCAACACTATGAATTCAGAGTGAAGTCCTAACTTGAGCTATTTAAAAAATTGATTTTGAGCCGTACAAGGTGGCTCACACATTTGTAACCATAGTACTGAGGCAGCAGCATTGCCCTGAGTTCAAGCCCAACCTGACTACACAGTGAGATCTTGTGTTAAAAAAAAAAAAGTATTTTGTCTTCAACACTTCGATTTCAATGCCAGCATGTCTTTCCACATTTCCTTTGGTGTCATTTATTATCTTAGCATGTTTGAAAATATTTCATATTTAAAGAAAGAAATTAGAGAGCAAACTTGGTTGTTGAGGAAAACAGACAGCATTAGCTACTGGCAGTTTCTGGTATAAAGAGATGGATTTGTTTAATTAGGCCTGAAATTCCCCAAACTAGGGCTCATGATGCCTGTTATTAAGTAGTTAAAAGGCATAGCTATGCAGTCTCAATGAAAGATCTTTTTAGTGAAATATTAGCACAGCAAGTAATTATTTTTGATTCCAACTTCTTTGACATATTTCCTTTGATTTTTGCAAAGTAAAACAAAAAAACAAAATAAAAATTCCTGAGCACATGAAGGCCTATAACTCCACCAAAGTATGTTTTGAAGGGAAACACATAGTCCCTGTAGATGGAGGCAGGAAAAGGTGGTGTATTTTCCCTTCAACTTTAGGAACACTTGAAATGTAAAGAAATACAATAGCTACATTCATACATTCACAGAAGGTTGGGGCTGAAAGGGAGAGACCCATCTCATGGTCCAAGTCCCACATGCTGAAGAAGTCTCTTATACAAAATCCAACCTCAGCAGGCCTCAGAGATCTTCAGTGACCTGACCTTGAACCAGTAACAGTAACTTAGCCTTCCTGAAAGCAGCCTAAAAAGAACACAAATGCCGGGTCCTCTTTTTTCCTCTCTTCCCTACCCCTGTTCCCCTATCCTTTTCTCTTTCCTTCTCTTCCTTCCTCCTCTTCTCATCACAAATATGTAGAAAGCATTCTATGTCTCAGATGACAAAGAGATATACGATCACAACAATAAAATCCCTGACTTCCAGAAGCTATTTTATAGTTATGAGACAGACAGCAGGAACCAGAAGATGCAGCTGACTGCCTGGGACCAGAGGATTTACCGAAGATGTAGTAGGCTAGACAACTTGGTTCAGTTTGTGGCTCCTGTTGACAGGTAGATCTGTGCCAAAGCCCCACCTGGACACCGGGTATTTGGACATTTTATACAGGGCTCTTTAAATGATGGCCTTACTGACCGAAACACATGGCCTCAGCAGTAAGAAGGGCCTTCGCAAGCCTCATCATGCGCATGACCCATGGCAGGGAGGCACAACATTGAAGCCAGTGTCCAGGGAGAAATTATAAGCTTGGCAGTGGCCGTGTTCATTTGCCTGGAGGAGCTGGTGGAAGAAGCTAGAGAGCAGGAGAGCAAGCATTGCTGGCAGCAACCGTAGGAAACACCCTGCCATTTTCTGCAGCACAGTCTGTCCTTCTTGGTTCCTTTCCCTCATTTTCCTAGACAGATATCTATGGGAAATCAATCAAGTCCATAACAGCACAACATGGAGCCTGCTTTAATAATCATACCAGCCTGGCAGCCAGCAGGCGTGTGGGAGCTGGCGGCCTGGACACAGGGAAAATCTTGGACTCTAGTGCAGAGAAGAACTTGCTTTGGATGGGGAAATACATGAGCTGACTGTGGCATCCCTACCAAGCAGCTACAGACCAGTTCCGGCTTCTGATAAAAGTGACCATGGTATGAGGCCTCTCTTGCTGCCACCAAACGCCATCCTTTGCTGATGGGTGATGAAACTAATACGAAGTGATTTATTAGTGGGGAATGCATTGATATTTAGTATGTCTCAGATGCATACTAAGCCAAGTGGGTAATTGAAGAAGCATTGTCCGTATCAATACATTCTGGCCTTACTCTGCCCCTCCCTACCCTGTTTGAATTCTCCCAAGACCTTGGTGCCTGATCCTCCTTCTGTCCCCTTTCATCCCAACCCCTTGGCTCAGGACCAACCATAACTTGTATTCTCATAGTCTGGGCAAGAAACCTTAATTCTGGGAGATGTAAGAAAAAAGGCCCCTTTCTCCTCCTGTATGTAACTATAGTAAAGCAACTTCTTCCTGGTTTCCTACTGCATTTGGGGTGCAACATCTTTGATGCCCTAAGTGCTGCCATGGTTCTGCTGCAAGGAGCATGCACTATCTCTGAAACTGCTTTGACGGAAGGACTTAGGCTCCCTAAGTTCCAATGATAAATTCTGAATTTCTGGTTCCCTAAACCATATCTTGAGGAAGGTTTTCTGGTGTGGAATGGATGAGTAGATGAGCAGAGAAGACTGACATAGAAGGAAAGATGAGAGAGGGGGAAGGAAGGAAAGAGAGAGAATAAAGATAAACAGAGAAGCAGTCTGTGTGCTTACTTGTAATAGTAATAGTGTGTGTGTGTGTGCGCACGTGTGTTGTGAGTGTGTGCATGTGTGTGTGTGTTTCCACACACAGGATCAAATGTGGCAATGTCTTTTTGAATCAAGAAGATGTCTGAAGACGGGCTCATTCAACTTTCTTCTGTGGCCCAGTACTCGCTTGATTTAAAGACAGAGAGTCAGGAGTGTTTCGGACAATGAGAAGGCGGCTGGGGTACGAACACAGCTCTGTAAAGTGACTAAAGATAGTTTCTGAGGATAAGCAAACCACGATATAGTCAGGGTTTCAGGGCGTGTCCCAAATACGTCTAGGGTATGTGTCATGTGTGCCATAGTGTCCTTTCTAATCCACCCCAGTGTTCTGTTGTGCCTTTTCCCCTATGACAAGTGGGAAAGGTTCCCCACCTACCCCACATGTCCAAATCTAAACCAAGAACTTGTGAGAGTGTCACTTTATGAAGTCAGAGGGACTTTACAACAAGAACTTAATTAAGGACTTAGGAATTATCTAGAGAGATTTTACAGACCGGTCCTTAAAGGCAAGGACCTTTCCCACCTATGGAAGAGACAGGACTGTGGAAAACGGGACTGAAAGGTGACACGTTACTGAAATTGGAGATGGAGGTGGCCACAAACCAAAGCACGTGGACAACATTTAGAAGAAGCTAGGAAAAGTCAGGCAACTAGATTCTTCCCAAGAGCCTCCAGAAAGGAAATTTCAGGACCTTGCTCTTAACCCAGTGAGATCAGCAGCAAAGTTCCATTCTGCAAAACTGTAGGATGATAGCATTGTCCCGCTCTGAGCCACTGTGGTAGCGGGAACTTGTTAGGCAGCAATAGAACGTTAATTCCTACCCTCCTCTGCACCTTTCCGTCACAAGTCACACCCAGCAGGTTTGCAGCAGGACAGAGTTTTCAACAGTACAGCTGCCTGAGTTTCCTGGCCACTCGGTTCGGCACAGATGCTGCCAGAATGCTGATGGCTAAGCCTACAGTGAGCATCTTGCAAGTCACAGCAGTGAAGTATGGCTCTGGTGAGGGCGACATTATATCCCTTGGTTCCTGACACTTTCCCACTGGTCACATTTAAATGCCTGGGAAGAGACTGGGCTTGTGAAAAAGGGGGAAACAGGTCTACTCTTTGCACTTCTGTTTGCGCTCTTGGCTTATGTGTGCATGTGCTTTTACTGTGCTTTCTGACTGAATGTAAGGTATAAAAATATATTCCTATTTTCATTAAAACCTTGATTTCTCCAATTTTTTTATATTTCCTTCCCTGGAGACAAGCCTGATTGACATTTAGGTGTTGCATCCAACCTTTATGGCTGGTACTGATTTCACTTATGCAAACCCAAAACAAGCCATGGTGACACGCTTTAGCACCAGCATGGCTGACTGTTCTGGTAGAACCATTTAACCTTAGCCATGGCATATAGACAACCCAATCTTAAAACTCTAACCACTCTCAGTCATGGAATCCTGAATAAACATTCTTTATATAATTTTTTGCATATAAATGATGACAGGACATATATCCTGACTGGCTACCATAGAGTACTCACAGGCGGCCCCAAGGCTCCTTGTGGTCCCATGCTTCCCGTGATCCCTGGGACACCAGGAGCTCCAGGAATGCCCTAAAATAGAAGTAAGAAATGGGTCAAAGGTGAAGATTCGTATATAAGACAGATCATAGCCAACTTTCAAAGAGGGATAACAACGCATGCCCCAACAGCTTCCCTCCCCACCATGTTTGGGAGTCATTGCTCATTCCTGTGCCCAATGACCAAATATAGGTTTTAAGTCTCTATAGAACTGGTCAGGTGTGGTCCTATCGATTCCGAGTCTTATTTACAGGCAATAACAACAGCATAAATGCAGATGATCTGACAGAAAATTGGCTCAGTGAATAATCAAACTCTCTGGATTGGTCACTTTCGAAGGGACTATAGGTCTGTAGCAACAGACAAACTATTGTTACAAAATAGCAAAAAAAAAGGCAGCAAGAAAACATAGCGGAAGTGGAAGAAATGTCTACCAAAACAAACAAACAAACAAAAAAAACCAGACGCCTTAAAGCAGAATGCATTCCAGAAGTTTCTAGAAATACTCACAATTGGCCCGGGTGGCCCTGGAGGACCTGAAGAACCATCCTTTCCAGGAAATCCCTGAGGAAAAGAAACAGTGCTTCACCCAACTGGTTGCTAGATGGCTTTCAGAAGAGACTCATCAAGTTCCTTTCAACATCTGAGGGACCAGTCCTGCCACCTGCTCTGGACCACCATGGATGCGCTGCTGTTCAGTTCCTGTGGGACTTGTTCTTGGAAAGTGGTTTGTGTCTGTTGGCTCCAATAAGTGTCCCAAGTGCGAGGATTGTAGGTGTGAGAAATGCCACTCATAAACTTAAATGGGAACTTGTTTTCAGAAAGTTTATTAAACTAAACATTGCAAATAAATAAGTTCAATTCTTTTTAATTAATATCCAGACCAGAAAAAAAAAAGTGGATTGTAGTCTTTCAAGACCTACAAGTCTTGGGCAAGGAGTATGCCCTCGAGGAAGTCTATATTGCAATAAGGGGCATGAGATTATCTGCAATACTTAGCTCTTGAGATGCAGATTGGAGGAGAATGTGGGTGGTAGGGTGGCCAGCTGTGGTGACAGGTTTGATCTGGGAAAGTTTCACTGAGTGTCTACCCTAGTGGGTCACCACTGGGTACATACTTGCTTCCCATTCCATTTCTTAAGTGTATAAACAAACAAAAACTTAAAACAGTCCTCCCCTGTTGCGGGATGTCCTCCTGTTCCTCCAGCCTATAGCTGCCGAGATACCAGTCCATTGGGGCGTGGTCTCTCTCTCTTTAAAAAAGCAGCCACTTCCCTCTCCTCTCTCTCTCTTCACTTCCTGCTCCGCCGGCGACTAGACTCCCTTCCTGGTTGCGCAGAGGGCTGAAGGTGATCTGTAAGTTTTTTCCCCTTTAAATAAATACCACCCTATTAATCATAATTCCAAACTGGTGTGGCATTGTTTATGACTTATGCCTTCACTCCCCCTCCCCCCAAAAAAAACCTAATGGTGTCCCTTAGAAACTCCTCTCTCCAAGACATTGGATAAGTGTATATGTGCTATTTGTGGTGGTGGCGCACGCCTTTAATCCCAGCACTCGGGAGGCAGAGACAGGCAGACCTCTGTGAGTTCAAGGCCAGCCTGGTTTACAAGAGCTAGTTCCAGGACAGGCTCCAAAGCTGCACAGAGAAATCCTGTCTCGAAAAACCAAAAACAAAAATATATATATACAATTAACAGTTGGGATGGATTACTCTTAGCACAGTTGTGAATGCCGGCCTTTCTGATGCAGCTGGCATGAGAGTGAATCTTCAAACTAAATTTTATAAGTTCATAAAAGTTTTCAAAATACCACCTCCTACTTCAGGGACAAATAAACTTCTCACCATGAGATTTCAAGCCAGAACCCTCTGTCCCAGCCCAAGCCACCTTGACTAGTGCGTGACCTTGCTGCATCTCGCCACCCCGTTTCTGATGATTCCCCCCACTTCTGCAGGCTGTTCTTCCCCCTCCTAGCTCACAGGAAGCAATCTGATCTGCACAAGGAATCTCCACCGGCAGCATCTCTTCAGCCACAAAGTACCAAGAAGGCTATGGACAGGTATGAGGAGGGAGTCCGGATGGCCACAGAGAGACAGTACAGGCTCAGTGTGTAGGAGAACCATAGGCAAGCTAGGCCCTTTCATCCTGTTCTCAGCCTTCCCGATGCAAACGAGGCTTAGCACAAAAGTCGGCCAGGGAGGTTGAACCTCACCTCTATTTCAGGTTTCCCTTTTCTGCCTGGCACATTGCTTGGCTTCATTTTGCAGCCTCCTCAATCCAGTTGGAGCCCATGTCTGAGTACTGGCCAGGAAAGAGGGCCCGTTCCAGCCCTGGCTCATGGACAGTTCCTGTGAAGGATCAGCCACTTTCTAGTCCCCTCCTGTAGCAACCATAGAGGCTGAAGAGTACTCCAAGGCATAAAGACAGGGCAGTGATTACAGGAGACAAAGGCTCCTTCTGCTACTCCACCCACCCTTGCTGGTTGCTCTGAGTTGTGGACAAGAAATAGCCATTATTTGGCTTGATTTTATTGCGCTTGCAGTACATCAAGCCGCTTATATGTTAGGGTCATTATGGCTATTATCCGAGACTGATACATATGGTATTGCTGTTGTCATTTTATAATATATTTCTGGTTTTTCACTTTAGTCAGGATTAATAGAGATAGAACCGGGCATGGCAGTATGCACCTATAATCTCAACACTTAGGGCAGGGTCTGGGACATGACAGTTTGAAGCTAGCCTGGGCTGTATGGTGAGGCTTTGTCTTGGGGGGAAAGGTCTGAGAGAGCTCTAAGGATTAGTCCTGACACAGACTGTTACACACGTACACACACACACACACACACACACACACACATATGCACATGCGTGCACACCTTCCTTGGATCTGTTAATTAAACAATAAAGACTCACTTTGATATAAGGGTAACAAATAACTCATTTTAGCAGCATGTGATGATGGCTCAGGAGACTGAGGCAGGAAGACTGTAGGAAAGTTTGAAACCAGTCTTGGACGCAGAGTAAGATCAAGAAAGCCCAATGAGGTTTTGTGGCGAATGAATTATCGTAAATGGATAATTCCATTTAAATTTAAACACAGCATTTCCTGGGGAAAGGACATACATAAACCAGAATCTGCGACAGGCAGGACCTCACAGCCCAACAACCTCATTTCATAAGTAGGAAACTTGAATGTAAGAAAGGATAGAAAAATCTTCATGTAAAAATGTTTTAATTTTTAAAAAGTTTTTATTTATGTGAATGCTTGTGCATGTGTGTGTGTGTGTGTGTGTTTGTGTGTGTGCACGCTCCCTGTGTGGGGGAGCCCTTAGAGGGAAAGAGGAGGACACCAGACCTCCTGGAGCAGGAGTTACAGCATGGATGGGAGAAAGGACTTATGAAGTCCCACCCCTCCCTGAAATGGCTGCCTGAGATGGGAAGGAAGAGTACATTTCCTCAGGAATGTAACCCAGAGAGGCTATCCATACTCCTGCAGGTGGTCCCACACCATTCACAAAAAGCAACAGCAAGTTGCCCAGTGTGGGAAGGGGCGGAAAATAGAGGGTGCACAGGAAGGTGGAAGAGAAAAACCACAGAGGATACAGCAGAACTGGAGGGGGTGAAGAGGAGAGATTTGACCAAAACACATTGTATGGATATATGAAATTCTCAATCAAAAATAAAATGTTAAAGAAAGTTTAACATTTTCATATAACCAAGGTGGACTCTCGGCACATATGAAAGCATTTTTGAAAGGATTCCTCTTGGTTCCTGCCTTCGACAGGAGAAGCAGCCTGAGTCAGAATGGCCCCCTTGCAGCAAGTGCCTTCCCTGCCTCAGCTCTCACAGTTCCCAGAAGAAGAGCTCTAATTCAAACAGAGACGGGCTTATTCAAAAGGAGAGTTGAGCCATGACATATTTTCTAAGAGAAGAATAGCATAAAACTGCATTATTCTCCAGAAGACTGGCAGGAAATAATGCATTTACACCCTGCTCCCCACCACAGGGGGAAGAGTGTGAAAAGGCAGCAGTCTGTCTGGGCTCTGCCCTTGGCTGACACAAGCTAGCATTCGCCTGATTTATAGTCACAACAGGCTCGTCTGGGAGCGAGCCCAGGGAAATGCGGTTCTTACTTGAGCGCTTAATCAGGTTCACAGTGAGAAAGATGTTTGTTAGTTCCACGTTCTAAGCCTAGGCAACATGTTCAGGTGCCGACAGAGCTGATTCCTGCGTTGAAGGCAGAACGTATGTGCTATGCAGTGAGATATTCCTAATTCCTGCCTGCTGCACAGAACAGCCATTGATAAAAGCTTCCAGAAGTACTCCACTCACGTCCAACAAGGAAGTGTAGGTTGGAGTTACACTGAGTCTGGCTATAGGAGAGAAGGAAATGCTGGTGACGTTCCTTCACAGCCCTTTTCATGGTTCTCACGGGGCTGGGGGTCAACCCAGGGCTTTGCACATGCCAAGCAAGCACTCCGTGGCTGAGCCGCATACCCAGCCCTTCTTACTATTCTCAGATACGGACTCATCTAACTTTGGAAGCTGAAATTCCATTGCACTAAGCTCTTGGGGGCAGTTTCTTAGAAGCAGACCTACAGCTCTGGATGACTGATTTCTTCCTAAATTGATCTTGGAGAAAAATCTGAAAGGCAGGACAAGGAGGGATGGAGGATAAGGAAGCCAGGTATAAAAGTAGCCATCTTAAGTCTGGTCTGTCCAAGCCCATGGGGGACTCTGGTGTGGGAATTACACATAGGAGTCAGCTCAGGCTAAAATTTTACATACCCATATAGTTAGCTATGGCCCAGGGGCTGACATGTCATTTCCAAGGATAACTTTCCAGGGAAAGGAAGAGTTTTTGGCAGCTGTGGGATGGAGCACATTTGCCAGGGGAAGCGGATCTGGGTACCCACAGTACCCAATACAGTAAATATGATCTTAGCCATAAGGCCGAGAGGTGATCACAGTAGATTTTTAGTTTGACATTTTCTTTCATGCACTAAAACATTTGAACAAATGAACAACTGAATATTCATTTTGAAGGCTGCTGTGAGTTTCCTATTTCTATCACCCCCCATTCAATTTTACATATAAAGTGAAAGAACGTTAGCCGTAAGATCATATTAGAAACAAAGTCAAAGGCAGCATCCTCACCTGTCCTCTTAACCCTAGATAGAAAATAAAAGGTATTCACAACTTTGACTTCACATTTAAAAAAGATTAGAATCATCACCAGTCAATTTATCTCTACAATAGTTTTGGTTTTTGTAAGCTTCTGACTTACCACATGTTTAGAAATACTTGCATGGTTGTCATGTGCTAGGCTTTCTGTCAGCTTTAGATTGGCAACAGAAAGAATAAGTACAAAGTTTTGTGAAGTGTCAGACAGTGGAATGTTAGCAGCAGCATCACTGCTCATATACAAGGGAGTTCCGAGGGGACATGAGGGGACATGAAGGACAAGCAGCTGACACTGACTGCCGGTAGTGGGAGGGAGGGGGGACAGGACACAACATTTACTGAAGAGCAAACATCTAGACCAACAAACTCCAAATAGTTGGACCTTGCTGTGGTTTGAATGTGTCCCCAAAATGCATGCCTTAGAAAATTCCCTTTGCACCTCTATTGAGAGATAGGCTCTATAATAAGGGGTAATTAGGTCATGGGGTTCTGACCCCGTGGATGATAAACACGGTCATGATGGAAATGGTTTTGTTAGAACAATGAGTCACTCTTTCTCACTCACTCTCGTTCACTGTTCAATGGCTTCTGCCATGTTATGCCTCAGGCAATGTGGCCTCACGAAATGTGGCCTAGATCTTGGACTTCCAAGCCTTGAGATCCACAACCCAATAAATCTACTTTTATAAATCATCTAGCTTTAAATGTTCTGCTACTGTTCCTTCAAAATCAACAGATACACTCAGTTGTCAGTTTTGTTCTCCAGGTACCCCTGTATTCCCTGATACAGCCCACTCTGAGAAAATCTATTACCTCTTTCTTATTGAGGTAGAGCTCAGGCCCCCTTTCTTTCCTCTCTATCTCAGGAAAGCAACAAACCTGGTGATATGAAATTTTTGGAAAATGTGTATACTTTATAAGATGCATTTTTTAAAGTGCATGAAGTCAGCCATCCATAAACAGACATGTTTGTTGACATGGCTTCAAACATTTTTGCCTTTTTTATATTCCTACCTCAAATACTAATATACCCCCATGGCCCACATTAAAATAATTCTTGCTATTAAAAACTGAAAAGGATTATTATAATTTGCTTTGGAAATATTTGGCTATGAACAAATTACTAAGTTATGATTGGCTTTAATTTACCAGTAACAAAAAAAATCTAATTTACAATTTGCTTTCATCATCACTAATATTCTAATGAACATTAAATGTGCTTCTACGTAAAAACTGCAGGCAGCATCATTGGATAGTTACAAATTTCCATTTATACTTTTCTTTTCACACATTAGAGCAAATGTAAATGTCTAATATAGTTGTAGTTTCTAGGCCAGAGCCTGCAGAAGCTGTAGGATGAAACCCAGCGACCCACAGCCACACTTGAAACTGATGTTAAAGTCAGAAGCCAGGGTGTGTGTACTTACGAACCGCTCAGCAACATCGTGCATAACTACTGACTCACTCGTGAGGGTCGCAGACCATTTCCGAAGCCTGCAGTGGCAGATCATGGGCGTAAGCTGTAAGATTCTGAAATAGGGGTGATTGTGAAGGTCTCTTGATTGCTGGAGTAGGGTCTGTGGGCCACCTGGATTTAATGAGTGAGTTGTCAAGAAGCGAGGGCTAGACCATCCTATGATGCATGAGTTCAACCCTGTGGTCTGGTTCTGGACTGCCAAGACTAGTATGGCAGTTGGCCACTAGAAACAAGGCTGCTACTTGTTGCAACGGATTACTAGTAACTACCAGACAAAAAGGCCAAGCAGCCCAAAGCTACAGGCTATGCATACACTGGCCTGGGACAGAGATTAAAGACCAATCTTTATGCATGGTACCATGCTAGGTCTCATTGGGAAACTTTAAGTGACACACACATACACACACACACACACACACACACACACACATTAAAACTATCTGTGTAATGCATAGTATATATGTGCACATTGATAAATATGCACATATGTACTAGTTAATATGATATTTAATGCAGCTTAGATGAATATAATTGTATAGATTTTTAATATCTCATGCTTTTAACTTCAGATAGTTAAAAAAATAACAGAGCAGCAATATTGTGTTAAAGAACTGAACTGGGCATAAAATAGACCTTGTATAAGAGACTATTCAGTGATTCTAAAGCTTAGATAGGTATAGAATCATTAAACTGTCTAAATATAAACATTCCTAAGTTTTGCCTAAAGGGCTTTCTGCATTTGAATATCCGAGGTTAACCTGCTAGATCTGTGCATTAAACAAAAGAAACAAACAAAGACCACCTGATGACTGAGGTGACAAATCTGTTGGTTTACAAAAATTTAACATCTGACCCTACCCTGAATGACAACATTCCAAGAGGAAGGCAAAGTTGATAGTCAAGAATGGGTTTCATCAGAGCCCCTGAAAGCAGGAGACTAAAGACCTTCAAAGCTCCTCCCTCTCAAATGTGCACAGATGAACCGTTATCCAAGTAAAAGGCCAAGAGGCTAGAACCACAGCTTTATGAATGATCAATTCCTACTTTACTAAGCCGAATTGGATTCCAAAGTACAGGGTGTAACATCTTTGCTATAGAGTTATGTTACTTAAGTTTGTTGGAAGATCTTCTTAGCCACAAAATGTCATAGTAAACCTTACTTTCAGAATTTTATGGAAAGAGAAGGCACAATGCTGGCTCCCGCACTGCCTACTTCTGAGCATTGTGTAGTTCCTCCCACTTTCAGACCTTCTGGTTCTCTGTCTAGAACAATGGGGGCACCGTTGCCTAGCATTCATAGATCTCCTGGGAGTTAAGGAAGGAAACACCAGACATCTGCATAGATCCCATTCTTGGTGGTGTGGTTTACTGACATTTTAACAAAAATCAACAGCCAAGTCCCAAGTGCACAAACTACCCTCACCGTAGTTGACTGTGCAAATATTTTCCTGAGATTTTATAAAAGTCTTTCTAGAGCTGGACCCACAAAGAAGACAATCCAATCCTTCTGGCTACCAGTTTTGTGGTAATAGCTTACTCTGCCCTTTCTGAGGGAGGAAGATGCCCAGGGGGCTCATTATCATGAACCTAGTATTTCAAAACTATTTTTTAGATGACTCCCTCATCACTGCCTACTATTCATGACAGGAATGAAACTCATCCAAAGAGTTGACTCAAGCGCATTTTAAGTCCAACTCATTTTTGATGAAACAGAACATTCCACACAATATGGTCTTTGTGTATCTCAAAGCCACAAAATGAAGAAGCATGCTTCAAGGGTCCTTTCCAGGCAGAATGCAAATATTTCAAAAACACTTTCTTGACTTTTTGTATTTCTTCACCATCTTCCAAGACATTTTAATTTACGTGGGCATTACAAAAAGTTCTGACCCATTAGGCTGACCTCAAAAACAGTATGCTAATAATATTGTCTTAAGATGATATCATCAAGCCGGGCGATGGTGGCGCACGCCTTTAATCCCAGCACTCGGGAGGCAGAGGCAGGTGGATCTCTGTGAGTCCGAGACCAGTCTGGTCTACAGAGCGAGTTCCAGGACAGGCTCCAAAGCCACAGAGAAACCCTGTCTCGAAAAACAAAAAAAAACAAAAAGATCATATCATCAGAAATGCTTCATATGAATGAATCTTCACGACTCCTATAGTGCAAGATTGTTCTTTGACTGATATATGCTGAAGCTGAGTCTTGGCAATACAAAGTAACTGGGCCCACACCATGCAGCCTGGATTTAAACCTGGTTAGCATTGAAGGTGTGTACCAGTCTGCGCAGACCTTTTCATCCACACGCAAGTTCAACAGGGTCCAGGGGCAGAACACACTCTGGCCAGAAAATTGAACTTGGAGGAACTGGAACTCAGAAGTAAGAAAGAGGCTGTCTTTCATTTTTCTTTCCTCTGTGCTATTTTTAATTCTTCACCACCTAGCTATCTAATCTGTCATCTACTTATCTATCTCTCATTTATTGATAATTTATCTCTCTCAATATTTCTATCTTCATCATATGTCTATCTTTATTCTCTATCAACTATCTTTCTATATTTGTATAATTCTCTCTAATATTTTGTTTTCTCTCTATAATTGATCTCTCTGCCTCTTTCTATTCCCGTATTTATCTGACCCTATTCTCTATCTATCTAATCTATCTATCTATCTATCTATCTACCTATCTATTTACCTACCTAGATAGCTTACATCCCTCTTCTATCTGATTTCCCTAAGGACCATCTGAATGTGTAGGGTGGAGACTGAGAAATCTACCACACACCAAGAAGAGTTTGAATATCACTTGAAAGGCCCTGCACTCAGATACCAAGAAAAGAAGCAGTCAGGGGGACAGAGACTGGATGGGGGTACAAGATTTATAGGAAAAAGAAGGAATGGTCCAGAATGTTTTAATTGGAATGGCTCAGAGTAAAACCTGGATGCCTGACTGCATTAGCTGCAAATATAAGTTTGAACCATCACTTTCAACAAGCTAGTCTGTTGGCTACACGGCCCAGGCGGAAACTTACTCCGGGAAGTCTAGCTAGACTTGCTTATGGCCTCCGGCCCAGAGTTGAATAAGACTTGTCTCCAAGAGTCCAAGATTCCTCTTGGGAAAAGCCAGAATAAGCTGGAAAGAGAAGAGGTTATATTTTCTCTTTTTTATTCTTTCTCAAAACCTTCTACCCTCTCAGTAAATTCAGAGGCAATGTTAGCACCAGAGTCATGAAAAAGGCTTCTCTTTTCCTAAGCTAACCACCTGGTGATGGTGTGAGGCGTGGGCCATAAGATAAGAACTTCTAAACGGAACTTTGCAGTGACTTTGGCTGTGAATCCCAACTTTCTGTTGGCTCTCAGCAGAGTGCCGTGATAACAGCTATTGTTGATAGCAACCTATAGCAGAACAGGGAGAATCAGGAAGTGTCTGTGCTCAGTATTCATTAAGTAGCCCCGTATCTACCACTGCTCAGCCAGCCAGACCTGGTACTCCATGTATCCTGAGAGCGTTCTCAACCTATGTCTGTCTGCTTCTTTCCAAACTGGTACCGGCGACGTCGTTCCTTAGACCTTTAGCACCCTCGAGCCTTCAGATCACCTGATCAGGGTCCACTAAGTGAATCCGCTTTAACCAACCTTTCTTCCTGCCTCCTCTGCTGCCTCTGAAAGACTCATTGCTTTCTGTGTCCAGGAGAGGACGCACGAGAGCCCATGCCTTTCCCTTCTATGGGTGGTCTGAAGATTGCTCTCTTTAGCAACTAGTAGTATTCCTGCTTTCATAATCTTTTCTGCAGAGGGTGATGGGAAACTCTTCAAGCTCCAGGGAGTGGGGTTGGCATGGTGCAGGCACTCAGGTAAGACACGGCTGAGGGAGAAAATGTGTCTTGTTCTTCCTTCTTGCAGAGCAGTTACATCATCGTTCCACGGCACCGCAATTTTATTTCATGTGAATAGTGTCTCCTTCATTTTATGCCAGGTGGCACAGTCTTCAAATAACTTTCCTAAGGTAATAGTCACCGATCACACAACCTTCTTTAGAAGACGTGCGGTTCCATACTGAATGAGTTTCCCTCACAATCAGACTTTAAAAAGAACTCCATTCCCATCCAAGAGGGTTTCATAATCAGCATCAGACACAGCCTCAAAACTTTATTTCCAAATAGAGGAAGAGGGGGAAACAAAAGCCAAGAGTAGATAGCTTATCACTTTATGATAGCTCTAAACTTTGACTACTCAAGTGGAACACATGAAAATACAAAAATTTTAAAAGTCTGATTTTAGATATGGACTTTAAGAGAAATAAACCAAAGGACTAAAACCAAAGCCCTCAAACACTAACCTAGCAGGTTTGGTTCCGAGCTCTTTGCCAAGACTGGGCTCTACGCACAGATAAATCAAATAAACTCGCTCAACCAAATCTTCAGACTTGCTGTTTCCAGGGCCTCAGGAATCATGAAGGAATCTAGCTGTATAACCACACAGGATCTTAGCCTATGTGCCCGGCCAAAACATATAAATACTTCTGGCCACTCCTCTCACATGCACAGGAACCCAACATAAATCTAACTCTCAGAGAAGGCCCTCCTCAGATGCGCTAGCCTAAACATGCTCTAATGCCTGGTCCATTTGGTAAACAGAGACTACACTGAGATTCCAAATAAGTGTCACTATTTTGTTAAAGGGGGGTTAAGAAGAGATTTCAAATCCCATATCTGTGCACCCATAGAAAAGATGAATTTCTTCTTTTTTTTCAGTATTGGAAATTGAAACTAGGGATCCATGCATACTAGCCAATGACTCAACCACTGAAATGTATTTTTATTCTCCATTTTGAGAGAAGGAGTCACTAAGTTGTCCAGACTGGCCTTGAGCTCACACTGTGGCATAACCCAAGATGGCCTTTGACTTGCAGTTCTCCTGTCTCAGCCTCCTAGGATTGCAGGCCTGTTTCCCCATTTTCATATACTTGAACAGATGGGTGAGAGGAAGCTACAGTCAGGCTTGACAGAGTAGAGAAGTCAACATTCTAATAAGTGTTAGCCTCCTAAAGTATATCGGCTCCCAGGGGATGCCATGCGTGTTGATCTTCATTGGAGAAGACGCAAGTGCTTGGGGCTCCCTCTAATTCGGAGATTAGAGAAATGGAAGGTTCCTCACAAGTCCAAACCAGTGATCATTTAGGAAGACAGACCCCAAAAAGACACGCGTTCAGGTTATAAGACATGAAGAAACCCAAGTCGGTACAGACTTGGGCACTCCCTCCCTATTGTCTAGCTTTCATGGTGCTAGAAGGTGCCGGGTGGGCTGTAGGGAAGAAAAGTCATCAACACTCCAATCCAGCTGTGAACTCTGCAATCCAGCTGTGAACTCTGCAAGCTACAATAAAGGCTGGCCTGGCAAAATACACCACCCATGCATGCAATGTTACTAGGGTAACCAACTATTTCCTGTTTGGATCTAAGCCCACGCGATAGGATGGAACTCAGGCCTGCTATTGTACACCAGACCAAGAACCCATGGCTGGATAGACCATAGACCCTAGAGGAGAACCCACTTCTATTATTTTGCTAAGTGGACTCAGTATCAAAGTGTTTTATAAATATTTATCTCTATGCCCATAGATTAGTTTGACATGTAACGATCATCAAGAAGTTTCATTTCGCAGTGAAGACGGATGCACAAGTGTCCAAAATGCAGAGGGTAACGATTGTGGTGTTCAGATCTAAACTGAGTATCTTTGTTATACTCCTTCCTCACAAGGCTCAGGAACATCATAGAAGGGGAGAACGAAAGATTGGGATAGCCCGACATTGGGGAAGACTGTTATAAATAATGTTTTCTGGAATGTACCAGGCCTATGGACCACATAAACTCACAGCAGCTGTAGTGCATAAGACTTACACATTATCAAGCCAGTCAGAATTCCAACGTATTTCATGGAGGGGCTTACAGAGCCCCACTCCTAGCTGAGGGGCTATTGGGAGTTGATGGGTGCTGGAGAAGAGAGGGTATTGTTAGGGATGAGGTCTCTGTTAGGCTGCCCATGACCCAGGGAAGGGTCCTATACCCACGCATATACAAGCCACACTAATTGAACTCAGTAGATTAAAACAAGAGACTATGAGAATTGCTGTTTGATATCGGGAAGAGTTGAAGGGGTGAAGTGGGAAAATGATATCACCAAAATATATTGTCTACATCTATGAAATTACCAAAGAATAAATAAAGACATTTTTTTTTAAATCAGATAGCTTTTCTTTCCCTTGGAAATGTAGTGGATTTTTATTTCCTTCATGTTAAAGTTCAAAGTTTTAGGTAAAAATAAAATTGATGTTTTAAATAATTCAGACTGCATTCCACAATAAACGTGCATACCTGTGCATTGTAGGCATGTACATACATGCAGATAGTCGCACACACGGATTTATGATCTCTAGCCAAACATACCATATTAAAGACACCCCACTGTTTCCACATTCCTCCTTTATATAAACAGTTCTCCCTGTTTGCAATGGTTTTCTTCTCCTCATCCACCTGGCCACCTCTGCCTTTCAATCAGGCAGCAGCCTCAAGGGCACCTCCTCAGACCCTGCAAGCCTGGCTTGATTTTCCAACCTTCTATTCTGACAGGTCCCAGGGCCCATTATACCACGTGACAAAGTTTTAAATTTGAATTTCCCCCAATAAATTATAACCCTCCAACCCTGCCTTGGTGAAAACTTGTCAGTGAAACAAATGTCACACTTCAGCTTATGCCTCGCTTGGTGATTTTTGTACTTTATTTTGCTGCTCTCTGTTTGACCTGGTGAAAAGAACAGATGACTGAAATATACTAAGCCAGTGGAAATTCCTTTATAAGCCATACTACTTTCCTTTTAGGTCTGTACTTCAAGGATTTAAAAAAAATAAAAAAGAAAAACAACAACAACAACAACAACAAAAAACCCTAGAAAAATCTACTAAGTCAATAGATCCAATTTAGTGCAAATAAGAATCAGACTTGGGAACATTCAGAAAGGCACACTGCCAACTGGGGTAAGTTTGATGAAAGAAGTGGACATAGAAGATGTGGCCGAACGGAAATAGACACAAAATAGACAGAAAGTAGACTGACGAAAGGAAATGCACAGACCCTGACTCAGCGTCTGCAGCCAAGTGACCAGGCAAGAAATCTGCCTTGTCACAACCAAGTATTTCACAAGTTCTTACCCTCTGGCCTGGTGAGCCATCACGTCCTGGTGAACCTACACCTCCAGGGACACCCTAGGGAGAACAAGAACAGAAAAGAGTCAGAGTTGTAGAAACAGCGGCTTGCTTCCCTGGGACAGACCATGGCCTCCACACAAAGCCATTGGCACAGTGGGGACCCCCTGGTGACACAAAACTGAGACCCAGAAGTTCCTACTGAGAAATCAATGTCCCCAGCCCCAATCATTTTGACTTCCAGACAGGTCAACGAACAAGGGCAGATATCATTAACAGACACCCCTGTCAAGGTCACAGCTGATGGAAGAAGCTGAAGGCTTCTGTCCTTGGCAAAAGACAAACAGCAAAAATAATACCTGTGGACCAGGAAGGCCAGCATCTCCTTTATCTCCTTTGTCACCGGGCATACCCTGAGTGTCCAAAAGTTCAGAGTTAGATTCACAGACATAAGTCCTCAGTCCCTCCGCCCCCCCCCCCCCCGTTATTCTCAACAGTAAACTGCCTCGGCACTAACACCCACACGTCATATTTCACTTCTCACATACGCTAAGCCATCCATGTAAACATTCCTACAGAACTGAATGTTCACGTCCAAGAACAATTCCAACCCACCATGTGCAGCCCCAGATGGCCAAGCTGATAATGCTAACACATGCGGGGGAGAGAGTTCTTCAATATTTAAATGTTATACGTAGTTTACGATTTAACGACCACATGTATTTCAGTGAGTTAAATTTCTTTTCAAAGACACCAAATACTTTAGAATAACCATTTAATGCCTACAACTAAAACGCTAAAATTCACTCAGTGAACTAGATTCTCATGGCAGTAGAAACAAGAAAGTATATGGTGGCTTTGATTATTCTATGTGCACAATGGCTGCACATCAATAATAAATTGGTATAACAGCTGTTACCTTCTAGACGTTAAAAGTTCAGTCAAAGGGTGGGGAGGTGAATCTGTGGGTAAAACTCATGAGGACTTTGATCTTCGGGGCCCATATTAAGAATAAAAATCTGAGCATGGTATCCTATGCTTGTAATCCCAACACTAGGGTGGGGCACTGGAAACAGGTGGGTCCCTGGGGATTCCTGGACAGGTAGCCTAGCCTAGTCATCATGTTTTAGGCCAATGAAGGCAATGCTTTGTAGCTGACTCCTGAGGGTGGCACCAAGGCTGCTCTTGCCTCTTCTTGCATACATGCACACTAGCACCTGCATCCCATGTGCACAGTGCATGCACACTCAGATGTGCGCACACACACGCACACACACACACACACACACACACACACACAATAACAACTGCACAAAGGAATCTCGATGGACAAGCAAAGGCTATCCATGCTGACCCTGCCATCCTCGTTAGGTGTGACTATGCCTACTCCCTAGACATGTACCTGTTTGTTGAAAGACCCCCATCACTGAACAATGGATTGTGGGCTGAGTTAATGCATGGTCAGTCAGTCATGATTTTCTCAGGGCCTGGGACCCATTGGCACGGCACAGAATATAAAAGCTCATTCTACATGCAAACCAGATAACTATAAAATCCTTCTGAATATGTGCACACAACTCACAGGCATGCCTTGAATAGACAGACCACTGGGTCCTTGGGGTCCAGGGGGACCCTGGGGTCCTGCAGGACCTGTTTCCCCTCGAGGGCCCTCTGGTCCCTAGAAGCAAGAGAGAAAAGTTATTCTAGAAGTTAGATTCTCTAATACCTGAAATACATCTCTGCGTACAACACTTATTTCTTATTACAACTCCTAAGATATGAAACACTCAGAGGGTTAGCAAGACATCAAGCTTCAAAAGATTTACCTCCCGGGTAAACTGTCATCAGTAAGCTATAGGAATAAACACAGCAGGATTTCATCAGTTATATTTATTTTGTTTCTGCAAATAAGAATGCTGTGCCAGTTATGTAAGCAAGTAGTCCCCCACAAATGCCTAACACTTCCCCAAAGAGAAAGCACTGAGGGACCACCCTCCTGGTTCGGGAAGGAATCTGGAAGAACAGGCTCCATAGACATCCTCCCTGCTCTCAGTTCCTGCCCCAGTGAGCCTCAGCCTCTCTCTGAGAACTTTATGTCAGTCCCGTTTCCTCCCCCACCTCCCTGCAATACCCCATTGCAGTTCTCCTGCAGCGCCAAGCACCTCTAGCTCCAAACCATCCTGCCTTTCATCCAGGGTCAGACATCCCTTCCACAACAGGAGCTTCCACTTCGTCCAGTTCCTACTGGACTTTAAACAACTCAACGAGTAACCTTAGTCTCAGAATATCTATTTATGCTCAATTTCTTCTTCCCTGTTTTGAGCACAGCAAAGGCCATTCCTTGATTAAATTATGATCTCCTATGTCTGGGTAACATATTATTCTGGTGGACGTGCTACAATTGTGCATATTAATGCAATCCCACATGTACCTCTTCTCACAGGATACCGCACATGTATGTGCAATATAGGAATCGATTGTAAGAACATCTAGCTCCTCAGATGTGTTTGTGTGTGTGTGTGTTGAAAACATTCAAAATCCTTTCTTCTAGCTTTTGGAAATAGAACGTATGCTACTTTTACCTACAGACCTTTTTACACAGTGGAATATTAGAAATTATTTTCCCTATCACTTCCATATTGGCCAATTGTGCCTCATTCTACATCCCCACCCCTAAGCCTTGGGTACCCATTTCCTCACTCTTAATTTTTTGCTAAATGTTTAGATCCCATACATGCATAAACTCATTCATGACTTTCTCTGCCTGGCTTATTTCATTTAACTAATTATCTCTGGGTCCATCCATATTTTTCACAAATGACCAGATTTGACCTTCTTTTTAGGTTAAATAATACAACCATCACCTTTTCTTACCCACTTGTCTTTTGTTGATCAGTTGGGTTGTTTCCACTTTTTATTTATAGTGATTTCTTTTGAAATAAACACAACAGTATAGCTGTTTCTTCAACATACTGATTTTTTTCCGTATGAATAATTTTGTGTGTGTAATTTGTAAATTGCCTCAAATGTGAAATTACTCAATGTATTACTTGAGTCCAAGAATATGGAAAAGAAAATGCTAGTGGGGTAAACTGTAGTTAAGTCATCACGACAGACTAAAGTTTAGTGTATGGGCAAAAATCACATGGAAAGGTCCAGAAGAAGTAGAGGAATCGGGCAAAGTCAGACCCATACAAACTACAGAGTTCTGATAACATGTTTGTTTATAGATAAGGTTGCAAAAAGTGTATTGAGAGAGGCTGGAACGATGGTTCGGTGTTTAAGAGTGCTGTTTGCTCTTTCGGAGAATTCAAGCTTGGTTCCCAGTACCCACATGGTAGCTCCCAACTGTCTGTAACTCCAATTCCAGGGGATCTAATGACTTCTTCTGGTGCCCACAGGCATCAGAGATGTACATAGTACAGAGATGTGTATGGAGGCAAAACACCCATACACAAGCAAATACAGTCAAATTAAAATTAAATATTTTTAAGCTACAGATTGAAAGTAGAAACTGATTAAAATTACATGACAATTAGGATGAAGAGGAAGAAAGCCTGGGATGGGATATGAAAAAGTCAGGAAATTAGTACCAAAGCAAAGCTAGAATGGCAAATCAAAAACAAATTCCAATAGAGAGCTGGCCAAATGAGTCAACTATTGCCGCAATCTCAAGGGAGATAAACATTAAACAAAAGCCTATGGACCTAGTCACATGTGGTGACTTTAGTGAGAACAGCTTCACGGGGCTCAGAGGAGATCAGAGATCACATGTGATTTGAGAACTGTGCAGGAAATGAGACTGTAGAACATCAGATTTTAACTATCCTTATAAGGAGCTTGCAAGGTTTATGAGGAAGAGGGCAAGAGCGTTAAAAAATGTGATGTTCTTGAGAAAGGGCAACTTATTCAGAACGTTTAACAGTAACTGTCTAGTGCTATATCATTATGTATTGTCGAAGAGCAGGGAAGAAAGTAGGTGGCTCATTTTGTTCTTTAAAATAGAAAACAAAGAGACTAGAAGAGACCTGTGATCATTGCTTTCCTCCCCAAATTCTTATCCATTTGGTGCTGGAAATGAAAAAAGATTACATGTTGGGACTTTCCCTAAATGTATCTATGTACAAGGTATAGTTTATCTGTCCTCATACTGTCCACAAGGGTGGCTATGTGATTCTCTAAGGTCCAAAATCCACTGCATTGCAGTATTGGGGTTTTTTTTTGTTGTTGTTTTTTTTGTTTTTGTTTTTTGTTTTTTTTTTTTGTCAAAACTGCCACACAGAAATAACCATACTAGCAACAATCCTGTGAGTGGATAATTATTAGAGAAAATGGATTACCAAATATCAGATTAATTTGTAGTCATCATTAGAACCATTGTCCACTGATAATGTTGGAAAATTTTTGGGAGGTCTTGCTGAGGGGGGTCTTGAGAGACAGAAACCCGCAAGCGTAGGAGCTCCTGGCTTCCGCCATTGGTGACCCAGAGAAAGAGCCAGAGAAAGCCTGTTGAGAGGAGGCATTCGGCTTTGGCCTTTCTTACAGTATGGTTAGAGATGGAGTCAAGTGAGGGCCAGAGAGCCTGTCTCAAAAAATGAAACAGATAAACCACAAAGGATACATCCCATGGTCTTTGAATTAGATAATACTTGATTGATTGGCTCCAGCTTTCCTTCATTTATCTCCTTTTCATGCTCACTTCTTGTCCTACCTTGCATCATCTGTTTCCAATTTTAAAGTGAAACTCTTTTTTAGTGTAATGATCTCTTCTATATGAATAAACAGGATGTAAATCAAATATATTTAAAGCACTAAATCAGGAAGACAGATGATGTGGAAATCGTGAGAAGCAATGTCACAAGAATGAGAAGGAGAACTGAGTTAGAACGGGCCTGGAGGGGCTGGAGAGATGGGTCAGTGATTAACAACACTGGTTCCTCTTGCTGAGGACCTGGGTTTGATTCCCAGTACTGACATGGTGGCTCACAACTGCCTATAACTCCAGTTCCAAGGGATCCGGTGCCTTACTGGACTTCGCGGGGATTGCACACAAGTGGTGCACAGACATACATGCAAAACACCCATGCATAAAATAAATCTTTTAGGAAGGAGAGGCCATGACTATGATGCCAACAATGGCCAAACCATGGTCCATGACTGTAAGTTTTAAATAAGCATAAATACAGCATATACTCTCAGGAAATGAATCTCAGAACAGATGTGTAGAATGAATCAGAAAGTCAAGGCACTGGACACAGGAGATCAGTTAAAGATTTTCCAGAATCCAAAGGAAAGAGGATGAAGCCTGAACTCAATTAGTAGCTGGGCTCTTGCCAGTCCTTAGGATGCCTTTGTGCAAAGGAGAAAAATGTGTTTTGATGTGGGCTGGCATGACCTGGTCATTTTGGCTGGCCGATGCCTCTGCAATGCAAGACCTGGAACATCATACACCGTGGCCTTGGGTACTCAGGATAGAATGCAAAGCTCGCTGTTTGATTAGACATAATGCAGAACTGGAGAAGGAATTCAAAATGTGGGAAATTTTGAAAGGGACGGAGGCAGAATTGGGACTATGTGATTCTGCTTAAGATGCATTTCTGTTACCGGTGCAGAAAGCGAAGCATGAACCTGAGAAGGCAACCTTGCAGACCAAGCCAACCAGAACACTGGCATTTTTGTCTGTCCCAACAATCTTCCGTTTGGCTGAGTTGTTAAATACTTATTTGGGTTTAAAAACACGCATCTGCCCTCTAAGTCAAAATTGTTAGACACAAGTGTCACAAACGCATTAAGATGCTGTCAGTCACAAGGGTAAACAAAGTCACATCTAACTCCAAAGTGATGGCTAGTGGAGACAAATGCGTTACCTTCGGACCCTGTTCACCTTGTTGGCCTTTTGGTCCTCGGAGTCCTGGACCACCCTGGCAAACAGATGTTAAGTATTAGCTCAAGAACAAATCTCAAAACAGCATACTGTATTCATCTTTCTTCATAATATGGGATTAGGTCATTGCTATTTTATATGAAGCCCACACATTGTGTACCAGTAAATGTTCATCACGATCGTCAACTGGAAACTCCCCACCCAGTTCTGCTCCTTCCTGCAGATCATTTCAGAGCCTCCACAAACCTTGGCTGCCACATTCTTTTAAACCTTAAAAATTCCTATATGACTTGTTTATTTAGAGCTTTATATAATGCTACTCTTGCTCACATATAAAAGAATAAAATGCTTAGTTGGCATGGAATTATGTGTATTATATACCATAACTTCATAAAAAAATCAATGAAAAATCAAGAATTCAGCTCCATCCATTTATACAGAAATAAAAATACCTTAGTGTTTCTGAAATCACAATCATTTGTTTTTCTTCCCAAGATGTTCTGACATATTGATGTCCCAACTGTCCTATTTTAGTGGCAATTTCATTTATTAGACATATCTATTTACACAGTAAACATGTGAATATATTTTTGATATATTTGTTCATGTTTGTAAACACACATCTAAAGACAGTGCATGTATCCTCTGAATATTTTAATTGGCTAACACATTTAAATAAATATATTTGCAAAAGCAAATATAGAATTACAATAAATAGAAAAGAGTATTACTAAAAATGATAGATCACTTAAAATGAATACAGTGCAGATGATGTCTTTCAATTTACTTAGGCTTTGCTCTTACTAAAGTCTGTCCAGAAAAACTTTCTCTATAATAGAGACATGGACAGTGTTAGTAAGGGTGACATCAGACAACTTCTCCTTCAGTTAACAGAAGACTGAAGATCACAGAAGCTGACTTAACGCTCTCCCTGTGTACCTCCAATTTATTTCAAGAGGTGTGCAGCTTTACTTGAAAATGGCTGGACAGCATCAACAAAACACACACAAAAATTTAAAGAGTGGGCATCAAGAAAATACATTAATCCGCTAAGCTGAGGGCCAATGGCTGAAACTCACACTGATGATAAACCACAGGGGCTTAAAGGGAGGATTTTGTACATAAAGCAATGGAAAAAATGGATGGAAAGGTCGGAAGACGATCATCTTGTAGATGTGTCTAAGTTTACCTAAGATTAAGTGGGTCACAGCCCGAGTTCAGTAGGCAGCGAGAGGGAGACCCACCCCAAGGTGACAGTGTTAACGCTACTCAAGAGCATTCAAGGCTGAGCTAGCAAGACTTACTGGGGGGCCAGCTGGTCCTAGAGCCACTTCGTTAGTTTCTGAGCAAGAGCAGGAACGTGGGAGGTCTGGGCAAGCCTCTTCATCCCTCTGAGTAGGAAAATAAAGGGTAATTATGAACAAGACAGTATACATAAATTGCTTAACTAACTCTCAGAAGATACTTTAGGAGACGTCTTAAAATTTTAAATGAACGTTATGCTATAAAGCCACCAACTACACCATCTCTTCTATACAGAGACAGCATGGGCACTATGGATCGTTGATTATCCCACCTACAGAGAGGTTTGCTGGAAGTGACTTAGAAATCCAAACGAAGAAATGAAGTCAGAAGAGAGGAGAGGGCATTTTCGGTTTCTATCTTATTAATTTAGAATAGCAATGCCCTTTGAGCTAAAGGCCTTAAAGCCTTTCATTATGTCACATTGCTTTTCTGTTTTAGAGAATAAAAGAAACCTTGTTGAAAAGCTCAGTGGAAACTACTGCATGTGAATTAAAACAAAGAACTAAGTCTGCTTAAGCACACCTGTGTCCTGTGACAATCCCATGAGGGTTTGTAGCTGACACTAAGGAAACACTGTGGACCTAGAGCTTCAGGGTAGGGGTCATTTTTCTCCTCTCTTGGGATCGTTACTGACACGTGACAGTAGAAAATGACTGGCAATGTCAGGCTGAATAAATCTAAGTGAGCTGCCCAAATGCAGGCGGAGCGAGGCAGAGTGCCTGGTAGCAGCCTCGTACAATTTTTTAATATCCCGTTTGGAGCAGCTGCCAAAGCGACCGCAGCACTGCAGTATGAAGCTCCAGGACTTAGAGCCCACCAGTCCCCTTGAGGAGATGGGGAGTGGCTTCATTATTTAAGACCTCCCAGGACAGTGAGGTGAGGAGCAACAGAGCACAGACAATAAATTACCAACATGAAAGTAGGTCACTGATATATTCTAAACAAAACCTTACACACAGTTGAACAAGTGACCTAAATACCCTTCACATCCTTTTCTTTAAATGGTGGACAATAAGGACAGATTTCCATTCAAATCTCCTGCTGGCATATCTCATCTGCTCCAATATTTGGTTGGTTAGATTACAACGTAAATCTAAGTATTCCAAAAGATCTCCCAAATGAATTTGGCACCAGGCTTCCTGTCCCAAGACTCAGGGGTGTTCTTGCTCCTGTTGAGGATTTGCATTCCAGGCATGAATTTATAAGCCTGCAGTGACTAAAGCAAGAAGAAAAGTGATGCAAAAAAGGGCTTGGTCCTTCCCAGGAGAACTGGTGAGGACATTTTTGCTTGATACAACATGAGATTCTGTTTCCTCTTCCATTTCCCAACCTATCTTTTTTTATGTCTAACACTAAGATGCCTTGTTCAGTTCACTACTAGTTTAGAGACCTTCTTTGATGAAGAAACAATGGGTTACTTGCTTCTTCCAAACTGGCCCCCAGGAATTTACTGCCTGCAATAAATGTTTTAATCTGGATCTAAAATCAAATCCTCTGGATTTCGTGAAGACTTGACTGTGTTCATTACATGAGTTTAATTATAAGACATGCTAACTGTCCAGTTATAGCAATCTCCTATGCCAGCTTGCTTTCTATGAGGAGCCTAAGAGATGGATCTCCTTCTCTGTCCATTTGTAGACATATAGATACAACTTTATGAGAGAATAATGGGAAATGATTAGTTTTCTAGTAGTTTCAAATAGATTACATAGATTATGACTACATCTAATAGTGTCAATTAGGTTATATAGATTATGACTACAGTTCTAAATCTGTGTGACAGGATAGCCTGGGGGCAGTCTATTAAATTCATATTAACACCGAATGTTTTAAATATTCAATGACAATACAACATCCTTTGGCATCCACTGGACTTCAAGTGAGCAACTAGCTCAAGACAGCTCGGAGCTTCATTCTGGGTGTGGTGACGCTATGTCATAAGCCAAGGACTTGGGAGGTAAAGGCAGGAGGGTCAGAGTTCAAGGTCATCTGTGTTCTAGCTTCACCTCTGCTGTTGTGATAAAACACTCTGAACAAACCAACTTAGGGGAGGAGAGGGTCTACATCAGCAGACTTCAAGAGTCAGGACCCTGACTCTGAAACCAGGCAGCAAGTCTGCTCTTTGGTTCGTTGGCAGCCCCATGCCTACCCTGAGAGGAAGTAACCGAGTTGGCAGAGATAGGACTGCCTTGGTTCTCCCAAAATTAACAGTCAAGACAACTCCCGATGTATATGCCCTCAAGATAGTATGAACTAGATGACTTCTCTCTCAGGTGACTGTGGGCTGTGTCCAGGTGACAATCAAATCTAAATAGGCTGTCTAGTAAGTTTCGGTACAGCAAATCAGTGTGTAGAAGGAAGTGAGGAACAGGCATACGCTGACTTCCGGATATGGAAACACTGCCATGTACAGTAGACATACACGTCTCATTAATATGTAATCATCATTAATCAAGAATCAAACAAAAATGTCCTATTTCCCATTCAATTCCTGCATATTATGCTTCCGTGGCTGACAACTAAACCTTCCATAGGTGGAACTTTGAAGTATTTCCTTTGGCCTGGGATGCTTTGGGAAGCAGGGCGTTTGGAAGCCCCTGGAGTATGTATCAACAATATCTGTGAGACACAGGGCAAACCATGTGGTCATATGTGACGGCCTCATTGATTTCTTCTTGTCTGTCTGACACAGCTCAAACCATGTGGTCATATGTGACGGCCTCATTGATTTCTTCTTGTCTGTCTCTCTATTAAAACTTCCTGACTTTAATTAGCATCACAAAAGGAGTTGCTAATAGTGTGAATATTGAGAAACAGCCCTTCGTTTCCAAAGCAATCACAGAGTTTAATTTTTAGAGAAGCGAAAGAATTCTTACCAGGCCGGGAAGTTCACAGCATCTGTCTTTATTGGCCCATGTTGTAGAGCAAACGATATCAAACATCTGTAACTGGAACTGATTCAGAAAGACAGTTGTCACTCAACAAGGTAAACACGGAGAAAATGTGTTCGTAGTTATAGCTGCTTCATCAGAGATAAAATACAAAAATATTTGTAACGTACTATTCCAGAAAGTAAATTTTAAAAGTAAAGTCAATTTTTAATTAAACTTAATTTTAAGTTTAATTTTGCTCCTGACATGCAATGTTCTAATTTTCTATCTGCAGTTGTTCTATCTGCTATCTAAATCCTCCTCCCTATCATAACTTCCCCTTCTCAGATCAACAATAAAAAGCTTAGTTCCATGGTCAAAGCCTTCCCTTGGAAGCCCCTCGTGCCTCACAAATGACCTGAAATCATAGACACTCTAGATGACTTCGTGGATCACGTCTCATCCACAATTCAGTGACTGGTATTAGCATTTCCTTAAATTCCTCAAGGTAAGGAGAAACGCTCACAGTTTCTCTGAGTCACTTAGCATAGTTTGTACCACATAATAAACACGCGGAAAGTCTGAAGAATTAACCCTTAGCTCATTCCTTTGTGCAGTTGTTCTTACTGTGAGCAAGGTATTCTATAGCCTTTTCTGAGGTAATAGCAAAATCAGAAAACAAAACAGTCCTGTGTTGGAAAAACTTATAGGGAATATTAATATGAATATAACATGATAGTCATATAAAATTATACTAATTATTGTTACATTATTTAGTTAAGATATTATATTAATTTTAGGTATACTTATTTTTGATTTATTAATTTAGTTATATGAATGTATAATAAATCTATATATTATGTTAAATATTAATATTCTATATAAAGATTTTACTCAAAGAGGTGTTGTGAGAGATTCGCAGTGAGTACCATTGGTGCATGGACTTAAGTGTATTTTATTTAAGCCACTTGTCACTCTGTAAATATTTATTCTTGTTTCACTCACATATATTGGTATAATACAGGGTACAAGGTGAAATATACATAAATAGCTCTATAACAGTAGTGAGGACTAACACTAACTTAATTACCTAATTATTTCTACTTATTTCTTTCTGCATTATTTTGAAATACTTAACAGAACTGGGAAAATGATAATATTTTCATTTCATTCAACCTTCCTTCAGCAAGCAATGCATTCAATAAGGGCTATAAATATGTTGTCCAAAGAATGCAACTCGGGCTGGAGAGATGGCTCAGAAGTTAAGAGCATTGCCTGCTCTTCCAAAGGTCCTGAGTTCAATTCCCAGCAACCACATGGTGGCTCACAACCATCTGTAATGGGGTCTGGTGCCCTCTTCTGGACTGCAGGCATACACACAGACAGAATGTTGTATACATAATAAATAAATAAATAAATATTTTTTTAAAAAAAGAATGCAACTCATCCTTGGCCCGGAGCCCTCCGGGTGGGAATGACGGTGTCAAGGAGCTAGCACTGTTGAAGCAGGCTACTGAAAGCATGGGAAGTCTCACCTAAGAGCCACTTCTAACAGGCAGGAAATGGAAGCAGGCTTTCTGTCCTCCTAACTGTGTGCATGATTGGACCGTTTATCCTAACAAATCAACAGGATAACCTTGGGGTTTGAAAACAGGCTCATTATTCAAAACATCTTACTCTTTTGAACTTACGCATAGCAGGGTATTATTTGTCAAAATACCAGCAGAGCACATAGCTTGGGTTTCCCCTAGATATTGTAACATCCCAGGCTCCAAACATATAACCAGAACATATGAACCAAACATATGAACCAGAACAGGAAAGCCATACGACAAATAATGAGCAACTAAAAAAAAACTTAAAAATGAAAATATTTCCAAAAGCATGCTACAGCAGACTTTGGTTAATACAGATATAATAGCAAGAAATAGTTCAGCAAGTACCAGGATTGGAGTCTATGAAGCCAGACTGCTGGGGTGAGGATCCTGACTTCAGCCCTAGTTGAGTTGAGTTATTTTGAAGAAATTAGCCTCTGTCCTGAACTCTCATTTTTCTCATTTGTAAAAGTGTTCTAGCTGACACGGGTTGCACTCCCCTAGTCTGAATGTGTGAAGCTTTCTGGCGGTTGAAATGATGCCATGGACGGGAAGTTCTACACCTGGCCTGGCTGGGTGGGTCGCATATAAAATGCAGGCACATTGACAATGTCTAAGGCTCCTGCTGAGTCTGTGTAAGGACATACACAAAGCATAAGTAGATCTAGTGTGTAGACTTGGTTTCCGTCCTCAAAATAGCTCATTGTGTATATTCAAATTTTCCAAAATTCCAAATTCTTTGATTCCAAGTATTTCAGATAAGGGATGATAAATTCCATTAGCTATTCATATGTTTCTTGGGAAGACCAAGTGAGTTAATAAGGAGATAATATTTAAAACAGTGACTGAAACACAACTACAATAAATAATAAATATCATTTTAAAATTCTATACGTGACTCTCTCATGAATGACTTTTAAAGTATAAAAGACAAAAGTGCAGAATCAATATAAAAAGGATAGTAGCAAGGGTCGAGAGAAAAGAGTTTTCTTCTAAAGTATTATTTACTTTTAACCTTTTGTTTGGAAAAAAATAATCTTAGCAACAAACAATATCAACCAATAGGCTTTGAAACTTTGCTCTGTGCCAGGTACCGTTCCAGGCCCTCTTTGTCTAACATTTCTCCTCAGACCATCACCACGGAGCACAGCGCTGGTAATGTCCACTCTGTCGCCCAGGTCAGTAGGTCCCAGAATGAGTAGGTCTAAGCAATTGAAGTAGATTGTGAAAGTTTCATCCCAGTTGAGATTTGAACAGCACAACCAATGTGTGGTCTCACAAGTGTGGTTTATTTTGTAATGAATGGATCTTTGGGTAAATGCTTCAAATGAATTTTGAATGTCATTGCACTTGAGAACATTATTCAGGGGTCTCATTACGGCAGCATCAGTTAAAGTCAGCTATGTCTGGAAATCATTTGTGCATTAAGAAATTTAACATTCCTGGATAAAGTCTTCCTGTCAAAATATTTCAGGCAATGGAAAGATTTACATAAAGCAAAAGCCCTTCGCCAGCCCTAGTATGCATCAGGCTTTCTTGAAGTTTTTCCAATAAACACTCAACACTCAGCCACTATTACTGCATAATGTCAACCTATAAACATTTGCCTAGCTCTCTATACTGCAGAGTGATGAGGATTTGTATGTGCTCAGTTTATCTACGGGAGGGATCAAACATCCACTAAGTACTTAATGAAGCCACTGCTATCATTTGAGGAATGCCACTAAGTGGGCTGCCTTTTCTTTCGCAAGCTAGATGAAATCAGCAGCTTTATCGCCGAGTACAACACATTGATTCATAGTCGTTTTTGCATTTGTGATAGCTTAGATTCCCTAGCCTGGACTTGGGCCTTCTTTCCCAAGGCAAATTTCTGCAAACAGATTAAACAGCAGCAGCAAAATTAAATAGGTGCCTGGCTTTTATTCCAAAAGCAATGGCATGCATAGCTGTACAACTTACACAGGAGACAACACAACACAGCAACGCTGTGTCAAAACATCTCACATGTGAGGGCCTTGGGAAACAAAACAACATGACTCCAAAGAAGTCATAGCTCAGGCAGTTAATCCAAGAGACCACTCCCTTTTACTTAACGAACCCCCCCAAAACATAAAAGAGAGTTTTTTAAAGACACAAGGAGGGACATGTAACCTTCTACATTTATATTTCATAATTTCTCTACATGGAATACGTAGCCAATTTCAAATGCTCATTTTCCATCCCTGAACATTTTGTCAGGGTGTAGTTACAAAGGCAAGTCATTTGGGGTCAAATGTTAGGAAGAAAATAAGATTAAAATATTTCTTGCCAGTTAGTCATTTTGATCCATGAATGGGAATTTCAAATTTCTCTTGGCTTCACTCTCCACTCAGTACCAAACTTTCTCCTCTGACTTTTTCTTCAATACTGTAAGAGCATTTATGTATTTGTACAAACAGAAAGCGTTCTGTGTATAAAGTACATAGGTAGAGCTGCAGAGACCTAAGCCATCTTCCGTTTCTCATTAGGTGTCCAACTTCTCATTGACCTCATTAACAACGCAAGACATACTTAGCATCTGCAATGGGTACAGCTTAGAACATTGACTTACTTTGAATTCATTCAAATTTGGAAAACTATGAGCATTCATTCTAATTAAATTCTGAGATGAAAATGAACAACTTCTATATCTGCCGCTAGAAATTTGAACATTGAGGTAAGGAACATTTTGAGGGTAAGATTTGACCATAATTATTTGCAAGCTTGTAACTCTAATCGTGAGTCTTTGACACTGTGAAAGACTAGATCAGGCACGTGGTCCCTGGATCAGACTAGACTCGCTTCTCTGCCTAAAGATCTATAGAGTTAGAGTCTGCTCTAGGGGAAGACATCTTTGGAATAAAAGGCAGACAACCATGGGGAGGGCAGATAGAGTATCATATCTCAGTTTCATTTTTTGAAGCAGGAACTCTAATTGACTTCAAGCCTCAGTTTTAGCATCAATAGAGGGAAGAGAGTTTGAGTATCTTCTTTTTTTTTTTTTTTTTACATTTTAGAAGATTAAATTGTTATTTCAGGGTAGCACACATTCCCCAGACCACAGCAGACATACCTATCAGCTACTGTTATAACTTGAGGATTTAAAAAAAAAAAAAAAGCAACATATGGAAAAGCTCCTTTTAAAAATTTGGCACTTGTTGTTTGTTTGTTTGTTTTGTTTTGTCTTTTTGAGATAGCGTTTCTCTGTAGCTTTTGGAACCTGTCCCAGAACTCACTCTGTAGACCAGGCTGGTCTCGAACTCACAAAGATTCACCTGTCTCTTCCTCCAAGTGCTGGAATTAAAGACATGTGCTGCCACCACCACCTGGTGCAGCACTTACTTTCTTAATGTCCTGCTTTATATTTTAGTTACTTGTATGTTTTAGATATTAGTCCTCTATTGAATGTGTAGTTGGTTAGAAAAAAATCTTTTCCTATTCTTTAGCTTATCTTTTTTTCAAATGATGGTTTGCTTATAAATTATGGTTTTTTATTTTGTTTTTATGGGTTCTCTCTCTGTATGTGTGTGTGTATATCTGTATGTCATTCTTGAGTCTTTTTGTTTGTTTTTTGGTTTGTCCTATCATGATTTGTTTGTTTTATTTTTGTTTTATTATTGATGTTCTGGGAAGTTCTTTGTATTCTAATGGGTAAGAGAGAGAAAGGGTGTGGATATGGGTGGGTGGAAAAGTGGGGAGGACCTGGGGAGAGTTGGAAAAGGGGAAACCATGACCAGAATATATGTCTGAAGGTAAGCCTGTTTTCAATACAGAAAAAAATTTAACAGTTGGCTATTGCAGAATCATCAGCCAGAATCATCAGTCTACTGTTGAACTCGACACCAAAAACTTCTACTCAGTGAATAAAATTATAGGTGGCTCCTTACATATTTCTCTTTTATTTCAATTGCAGGAGGCTGAATAAATGCCAATTGAATAACTGCCTAAGTGTTAGATTTAAAAAAAAAAGTAGAAGAGAGACTTTAAGAAACGTAGCTACATGCCAGAAGCTTAAACTATTTCTAGAATCATCCAAAAAAAAAAAAAAAAAAGTAACTAGCAAGCCTCTTAGAGGAAAGCCTGGAAGGGAGCGGCAGTTACTTCTCTTTCCACATGTGTTCTGACAGCTAAGCTAAGCCTGTTTATTTAGTTAGGTTCCCTGGGGACGGCCAGTGCTATAGAATCCAGCATTTCTGAGCATACGTTGTTTTTGTTAAGACTGTGAGCAATTTCTATACAGAAGTTACTGTGTCCCTGAATACTTTCTCCTTCACTCAACTATGGTTTGAGAGGATACATTTTCTAGAGAGGCAGAATCTGGAGTCTTCTAACATTTTGAATTATTGCAAGTTTGGTAGGTGACACTGACCTGTGAGCTAATATTATAATTATTCCTCTTGAATTGTCTGAACTGTGCCCCTTACACACACACACACACACACACACACACACACACACACACACACACATTGCCTGGAACTATCTGAGCTGCACCCCACACATCCCTCCTTCTGGAATTATCTGAACTGTACCCCTTACACAGCCCCCTCCTGGGATTTTCTGAACTGTGCCTCTTACTCATCCCCCCTCCTGGAATTTTCTGAACTGTACCCTCTTACACATGCCCTCTCCTGGGATTATTCGAACTGTGCCCCTTATACATTTCTTTTTGCTGTTTATCAGAGGAAGGCCAACATTGAGATGGGTATTTTTTTGAAACCGAAATCCCAAGGCCAGGACTTCTCGCCTGTGGCACTGACACCATCAAGCAACCCCTCCTAAAGGAAGACTGGCTACTCAATTGCATTTTTACGATCTAACCTAATATTATCCAATTCAGCATAAGCAAATTCTTTAGTAAGTGGGAAAACGAAAAATCTATTTAGTAGCCCTTCATAGACTTCTAGATTATCAGGGAAGCTATAGCTTTTGTCCTAGTAACCTTACAAAGAGCTTTTTAGTTACTGACGTCTATAAATCCCTCCTTTGTCTACTACTGGCTACAAGCTGCCACAAAGAGCCCCTGTTTAACTGCATTTCTCTGGTGTCCCAAAGTGAAAAATCACCATCAGTGCTCCTGAGACGTACAGGCACATTTAGGTTTTGACATCAATTTTTTAATATTTAATTAGTTATGCACATGGAGTATATTATTATGCATGGTGTAACTTAAAACACAATTACTATTAAGTTACAATTATAAAATACAAGTAGGGGACAATAGAATATGTATAAGAGATTGAAGTCAGTGCCACATATGGGGTCTACTACAGACAACACCTTTTATGAAGAGAAATTATGCCAATCAAATAGTCTGGCTCTAGGGATGTCGTTCAGTCAGAGGTCTTGGTCTGATAGTCACAAGGTCCTAGGTTCAAGTCTCTGGACCACAAACAAAACCCTGTGTGTGAGAAACAGTCCGTTTCTGTTCACGTTCTGGGAAGAGTTCCTTGGACACTCATTCTGCTTGTTGGACTATGTTAGACACTGACGTAGTTTTGAAAGGACGCCCATACTATTGTGTTATCTTAGGGAATTTATGCTGTCTAGGGAGGCAAGAATAAACAAAAAGGTAAACAGATGTGACTGTCAACAACCAAGCTGTAAACGAGCATTTAGTTGTCTGTAAAAGACGGGGTAGAAGATAGGAAATTCATTGTTGTGAAAAATTTCACTTCTCCAGTAATATGGCTGATCACTTTTGTGCACTACTTTCAGGGACTTTTTAGATGCACCATGCCTAGAATGAAGAAAATCACAGTAGTGCTCAGGGATTGGGCCCTGAGTCCCACTCCACCCCACACTTAAATGAGTCCGTCTACTCATCCCTGCTTCTGTTGATCCAGCATATCCTTATTTTGCTAATTCTATATTTTTACACTCTCTGAAGAACAGTTTCGGAATGATGGTTGAGATGGAGGATATAGGTAAGAATGGTCAGAGTTCTTTTTAAAAATGTTACTAGCTCTACAATGACTAAAATGAAAGAGAGCCACTAATTAGCTGTGAACGCCTGCTGTTAAAACGAAACCCTGTAGACACTATTCGTTTTTGTGGATAGTGATTGAAAGGAATGGGATTTCTGTGCTAATTAAAAGTCTCCCAGACTTAAATTCCATTTTAGTAATGTAAAAATTATTTTAGGATTGTTACGTAAATAATGACTAATAATTAAGGGGAAAACCACATTACTGATAGTGAAAATAGTTTTAAAATATACAAATCTAACTCAAATCATAGACATTAGCTACTTTCCCAGGCATAATGTTGAAAAACTTTGTAAGAATTTGCATTTTCTTGCATTAATTTGTACACATGCAGTTTTGAATTCCAACAACAAACCACTTAAGTCACAAATAAGGTACTGAATATTACAATATTCAAATCCTAAAACGTATTTAAATAATTAACTAGCCTGGTGCCTGAAGCATTCTCTTTATATTATACCAGAAATATACTGCCTTGAACATCCATGTTTGCTTAAAGAATCACCATCTATCTATATGTCTGTCTGTCCATCCATCTATCAACCCATCCATATCATTGCTACATTCCCTCCCTTGAAACCAGCTGAATGTGTATCAAAGGAATCTTCCCCATAACAGACACACAGTTTCACTTCCTTATCTACTTACTGGTGCAGAGTTTCCGTTGGGTCCTCTGGATCTGACCATTCTCCCCAATACTTCCACACCATCCGACGTGATATTGGCGGATGCATTGATTGCCTTCTGGCCCACTTCCTTACAGTCAACGACCACTTTGGCCAAAGTCTTGCTGATAACAACATGGAGCTAGGTAAAAGAAAAGATGATTTAGAAAGTCCTATGCAGGGAGAAGGATCAAGCAATTAGTGTAATTGTTTAACTCATTGTTAAAAATTAGAGAGAGGGAATTCTGTCTCTACATCCTTCGCTAAACCTTTACTGTGATGGCTCAACATTCAAGAATCAGTTCTTTAAAATACTTCTCTCTGTTGTGACTTGAAAATAGTCACTATTTAATAGAGATGTGCGCTTACTTTTACTGGTGTTTAAGTTAGCATGCAAAGTATTGTGTGTTATCATGGAATTTTATATGTGTCTTTATAGTTAGTTCTAATCTGTTTCCTTCCCCCATTGTCTTCTCCTGTTCACCTCAACTCCTTGCAGCTGGAAGGAGACACATGAATGAAGGACACTTTTTTCAGGGAGAGGAAGGGAAGCATTGGAATACAAGTGAGAGGAAGCCCTTCGGCTTAGTGTCTGATGCTGTTTTCTCAAATTACAATCTCAAAGACATGCAGGACACAGTTTCAGCAGTCACGGGTTCTTTGCCAGGATTTGGAAAAGGCAGATCTTTCAAACCTCTACGTAACCAGCAAGGCTAAACATATTGTAGATAAACCAGGTAACTACACTGTATCCAAGTTCTCATGTAAAAATGTCTGGGCCCACTACACATTTTAATTTGGACTGAGATTGCTTCGTAGCTACTAGTTACTTGTGGCAGATTAATGAAAGGAAAGTAAAATCCATACTCCAATAATAATTTTCCTCCCAGGGAAAGGTAACCATGGCAACTCCTTGAAGAGGATTGGGTGATGTGAATCGAGGTTATAAAAGCTCAATCAGCTAACACCGTGCTCAAATCATGAGCAGACTCAGCCTGTCAATGAGGTGACATCTTTTATATTAAGACAGTTTAACTTTTCAGATTTTGTTCAATGTTGTTTAAAGGTTAAAGAAAGGATGAAAGCGCATGGGATCCTACCTATATTTATTTAATGTTTTAAGATACAGCCGTGTAAAAGCGATTCCGGTTAGCAGAGCAGTTCATTAGAAATTTTTCCTCTCAAAAAGCAACTATTCCTTAGTCAAACAGAGACCATTCCCGGGGAAAAGCTGCCACATCGCTTGCTCCTTGCTAACATTGTCATTTACAAGAGTGGAAAATTACTTCTGTGTGTCCTAGGGAGATTAATCTCATATTTAAAAGAGCATATTGCTTTACAAAGGACATTGAACCATTTTCAAAACTATTTTGCGTCTTTGGTTACACATACAAGTGGTTATTCCATTTATATCATTACTAACACTTCAAAGCAGATTTTGGACTACATTTGATATCCAAAGTGTAATAGACATAGCCAACTAATAATCAATAAAGAATGAAGCTGCTTATTTAATTGTAATGCTTTGAACAAATAAAATCTGATCTGTGAGAACTGGACTTTATTGACATCTTCGATCAATAGTTGCATGCTATCTCAGTTTATCTCAGAGTTGGCCTCTCCTTTTATTTTGTCTCTTGTTTAGTTTTACTAACGCATAAACCAGAGGGAAGTATTTCCTTATGCAGCTTTTAAAAATTTAAAGGTTCATACATTTAAAGTCAATCAATAACAAACCTCACTTGTGGCTCCTTGAGTTCTGGTCAAGGAAATAAAGTCTCACACTGCCTAAGACACATCAAGAATTCCTTGAAGTGAGAACATTTGCTCACGCCTAAGCCACAGGTGCTGGTGACAATGACTCTTTTGGCACAGACGGATGCGGTAAATGCTTTTCATCTCCTCTACTCTTTTCCCTGGCCGCTTTGCAATGCTCTCCACACAACTAAGAAAAGCATCACACCAGGATTCTAATAAATTTCAAAAACCTGCTAATGGAACTTTTATTTTTTTTTTAAGTTTTTAAAAGATATTTATTTGTGTCTTAAATTGGTGTTTGAAAAGCAAACCTATATTTTATGTCATGTTGTTCTTTGATTCAATTCACTTAGCATTTTAGAATTCATCACTTAAAAGTCCCTAAATGTTTCATCTGCTTCTTATAGTGGCCTCTCTTAACATAGTATTCTTGATGCATCTCTTTCTACTGTATCACTTTGAAAAATAAAAATGCATCTCTAGCATGGAGAGTTGTCTATAAGACAACATAACAAACTGCTAGAAGCACGGAAGGCTGATGCCTACTAGAATTTTGTGTATCTAAGAGCATTCCGTAGGAAAATGGAAAGTGAAATTTGGTAGACACCCAGCAATAATTGCACAGCATCTGTCTGAAAGTTTACAAACTTAAGCTGACCATGCTTGAGAGTGACCCAGCTTCTGATGCTACTTTCTCCAGTGGGTTTTAGGAGAAACTGGTTTCTCCTAATGGAACTTTTAATTAGTAAACCTTCACTTGTACCCTCTGCCTGCTCACACACACACTTTTCAGATAGGTATACAAGCCTATCAAACAAGAAACAGTAAGTTTTCACATGTAATCCTTATTAATTATACAGTATGCAGTAAAGATACCAAAACAACAACAACAAAAGCATAGAAGATCCTCACTAACCTTATGAAAGCTTCCATAGAACATTTTCCTGATGTCAGGTCCTTCAAAAGTAACAGTCTGAAAATCTCCAGTATAGTCATAGTTGAAATAAGTCAGAGTTTTCCCTCCATCTAGTCAAATAAAGAAAAGTCAAAATATTTCAGAAATGCTTAAATAGATGATTAACTTTTTCCTAAAATTTAACTTGACAGAAAATAATGAATTCATCATTTAGAAATCACATCTAAAACAAAATGAGGGAAATGAGACACTGAACAGTCCTCAGGTGGTTACAGGCATTCAGGTGACTAAAGTACTTGACTCCATGATGTGACGGTAGTGAGACCAGGAACCCACATGTTCCCTCCCCTTACACCTCTCCGCCTAAACTCTTATACACGTCATCTCTGGAGAGAGGTCATCAAAGCTCAGGGTAAAAGAAGATAATGAGAGAGGACATTATCAATAAATATTATGAAAGAAAAACTGGGCACTTTTTCTTACTAGCCCACTACAGACAGTTGCTTTCCCAGGACGTGACACATTACCACACTGATGTCTGCTTTATTATGAACACACAGAGGCAAGTGTCCTCAACTTCCGTCCTTTGTTTTATAAGAAATTTTCATTATTAAAACTAAAGATTTTTATATTAACAGTGCTTCCCCTTACTATTCATCTGAGCCTAAGGTTGGCACAAAGCAGGGACTCAACAATGAGCATTTCTTGAAAGAATAGGTTAATAAGAGGAATGAATCAATGATTTCATAGTTCACTGTGTGTTGTTTATACATTGCATACGTTATGTTACAACATGAGAGGGCAAGATGGCATGCCCCATGCGTGATCGTGTATGTAGCAAATGTGACACACAGAAATATACTTACTGTCTAAAATGATCCCAACCAGTGGGTCAGAATTTTTATTTAAGATCTCCCAAAGAGCAAATGGTTCCTGTGGAGTGTCAGGAAGAATCCGGAACAGGAAACTCATTGTGTAGTCAGAAGGAAGCCCTTCCGGATGCAGATACCTGAAGATGAAATAAAAATAATGCCCTCTTGTAACTTAAAAAAGTCATCCTGTGCCCATAAAGTCACATATTTTCACCACAGAAGCTTGGAAAGACAAAAGGAGACCGCCACGAATCCCCACCAGATCACTGTTTAGGTTGCCTGGCTCTCCAGATTTGGGGAGTTTTGCCCAGCTTCCTTCTCCCAATTCACTTCTGGAGTGCCTGTATTAGAGATGTAAACCATGGCATCCGTGTTTTCCCATGACTCCAGGTATGTAAACTCAGCTCATCCGGCTTGCATAGCAAAAACATTTATCAGCTGAATCGTCTCCCTGCCCTAACTGTGGATTTCATCTCAAGTCATGGGTGTCTCTAAACTTTCATTTCAGAGTTTCAGAGCTGTTTAGAGGCCTGAGACTTAGTATAAATCAGGATTCAAAAAACATATGGTCCACCCTATTACCATGTATGCATCCATTATTTTTATATGTTTTCACAGATGAAACCATGCTAAGCTTCACCCAGCATTATAAGATGGGTCTGATGTTTATGTTAAATTTTCAACAATTTATTTTCTGTGTATAGATGCTTTGTAGGTCTGTGAACTCACACGTGTGTGCCTATTGCCCAGAGAAGTCAGAAGAAGTTACCAGATTCCCTGGAAGCGGAGTTACAGACAGCTGTGATCTGTTAAGTAGGTGCTGGGAATTGAACCCAGGTCCTTTGGAAGAACAGTTACTAGCGCTCTTAATTGCTGGCTGAGCTACATTTTCAGTCCCAGGACTGTTTTTAGATAAAGAACTATAAACGTCATTTTCTCTAAACATCATAGAAAATCTTACCAGAAACTATTACAGTAAATTACAAATTGACATCATTTTTATATTGAGATATAATAAACATATAATTAACTTTAGCATCTTGCCAGGAAAACATACTTGGTTGGCTGGGAAACCAGAGCATCTTTGTGGATTTGATAGCATGGGAACAAATTGAAGGTGCCAGGTTCCATAGAAACTCCTTCTACTGCAGAAAAATCCTTTTCAACTAAACCAAACATTTCCATCATCTTAAATCCTAAGGTGGTGAGAGAGGATAGAAGAACAAACAGGAACTTAAATTATTTTAAATTTTCTACTAAATAATTAAACACAGACAGATTTACCCAAACAAATATTAATCAATATTGGTATTTAAAATGTGACGATGATGAGGATTTGCTGAATCTATAGATTGCTTTTGGTAGAATGGCATTTTTACTACACTAATCCTACTCATCCATGACAATGGGAGATCATTCCACCTTCTGATATCCTCTTCAGTTTTATTTTGCAATATCTTAAGGTTTTTGCCCTACAAGTATTCACTTTTTTGATCAGTTACCCCGTGATATTTTTTATAGGCTATTGTGAAAGATGTTATTCCCCTCATTTCTTTCTTAGTATGTTTGTCATTTGTCTGTACAAAGGTTACTTATTTTTTTTAAGTTATTTTGTATCCAACTACTTTGATAAAAAGTGTTTATCAGCTACAGAAGTCTCCTGGTGTAACTTTTGGGTTACTGATATATGTAATAATATTGTTTACAAATAAAGATACTTTGACTTCTTCCCTTCCTATTTGCATCCCTTTTATCTCCGTAAGTGTTCCATAAGCAAGCTATAATCCTTGTAACAACAGAGGTTAGGTGTAGAGCAAGGGACTAAAGAAACAGATCTCCCTAGGAAGGGAGAATAAGATAGTTGGATGGATGAGGAGGACAGAAGTGGGAGGACTGAATGGGGAAGCAGAAGGAAGAAGGGAGCAGAGGAGTTGGATACAGAGAGGAACAGCTACAAGTGAGGATCACTGGAGGAGTCATATGGAAACATCAAGCAGTAGAAGCTTCTTGTGTTGGGGGTGGGACAATTGTCCGTATTCTGTCAATTATATGTTAAATAAACACTGATTGGTCAGTAGCCAATGGAATCTCACTGGAGACACCCTTGATTTTGTTAATTTGCATACTCTCTGTTATTTGGTTAGTTTGGATAAAGGTTTGTCTATTTTGTTGATTTTCTCAGAGAACCAACTCTTTGTCTTATTGATTCTTTGTATTGTTTTCTTTGTTTCTATTTTGTTGATTTCAGCTCTCAATTTGATTATTTCCTGTCCTTTTGTGTGAGTTTGCTTCATTTTGTTCTATAGCTTCCAGGTGTTCTGTTAACTCAGTAGTGTGGCCTTTATCCAACTTCTTTATGTAGTCATTTAGGCTACGAACTTCCCTCTTAACACTGCTTTTATTGTTTCCCATAAGTTTGGGTATGTTGTGTGGTCATTTTCATTGAATTTTAGTCACTGGAGACACTCTTAAGGCCAGTCCCCATGTTCAATAGCAGATGCCAAAACATATGTCTTGTCAGGGATTCCCCCCCCCCAAAAAAAACAATAATAACAACAACGAAAACCTTACAAGTCCTTTGCATTTATATTAAGATACATTAAGACTTCTGTTTTTGTGGGATTCCTGTGTATACAAACGTGTGTGTCTCTGTCTGCACCTATATGTGCCTCTTTTTCTCATGTTTGTTTTGTCCTATTCTTATTTGTTTGTTGTTATATCTTATTTTATTTTATTATTGTTCTTTAGATGCCTATTTGTTCCCTAACAAGAGACACAGTGTGGGTTTCCGATGGGAGGGGAGGAGGGAGGATCTCGGAGAAGTTGGGGAATGGGAAGCTCTTATCAGAATATGATAATATTCAGTATATGAAAAAGTCTACTTTCAATAAAGGAAAATAGGAAACACTGTGACAGTGCGTACCTGCGAGGTCAATTCCATCCTTGTGCACCATTGGGCAGGCTGGAAAACAAGGCAAGGTGGGTGAAAGCCTGGCTCTTGTATCTCCCAAGCATATGCTTTCACTGCGAACTTAACACGACCTTCCCTAAGCGTCCCAGAGCTGAACTCTAACACGCCGTGGCTGTGGTTACCTAATATTCCACTCAGACTCAAGGGCCACACCTTCCAAACCACTCTCCATTAAATCAAGGATTGGCACTTGAAAACACAAGTAGAGAGATGTTCTGATTAAGACATCTTTGAAAATGACTTCCTACCTTTTGTTTGTTTTAAGACAGGGTCTCACTATGTAACCTTATTTGATACTAAGTATTCCAAATTGGCCTCAGACTTGGGGCCATCACCCTGTCCCACACCCCTGTGTTTAATACAAATTGTCATCAATTTGGGGAGATCTTTATCAACAGAAACCACTAAAGGGAGGCGAAAAGACATTTACCTTATATGCTCAAAACCATAGGACTTGACACCTGCATGGTAAATAGCCCTGGGAGCCAATAGCGCTTCCTCAGCTCTAGATGGGACTCCTTATTGAACCAGCATTAGCTAATTCAGATTCTAAACAACACCCAGGAATACAAGCTCTAAAGAACTAACTTGCTGATGCGGTTTCACAGACAAAAGTAATTAATTCATCTTCAATTTTCTTGAAGGCATCGAAATCATCCACAAAGAAGACATGGCGTGCGCTGGGTTTGCTGCCAATCCGAACCAACTCTGAGTAATCAGCATCGGCCACACCAATGGCAAAGATGTTGTAACCTAGGAGCGACAGCGAGCAGCCTTTTGATTACTTTAAGCTTCACAAAACACAAACAAGGCAAGACGCTGGATGCCCAGATTTCCAAAATGTGCTCCTTTAAGAAGCTCATTAGGAGTGGCTAATTCATTTCATACCATTCAGCAGAATTCTTCTTGTGTGTATTTCATTATCTGAGAATTACTCCATCATCTGCTGAAGAAACTTTTCCATTTAAAAAAAAATAAACTCAACAAACCAAGATCCTTAACTGGTGCATAAGTCAGAAAGGTTCCCATTTGAGCAACATATTTAGAGTTGCATATTTTTATTAGTTATTCTGACATCTGAGGCATGAGATGCTATTTAGACAGTCATGGTTTGGCTTTGGTTTGCCTTTGTTGTTGGGATTTTTTTCCCCTTCAGAAGTACAACTGGAGTTCTAGCAGCCTAAATTGGGTCACCATGTAAAAATTGACACGTAGGTATTAAACTACTATTGCTAGGCATATGGTCTCAGTTTCTTTCCTGTGACAAAATATTTTGACAAAAGTCACTTAAGGGAGAAGGGGTCATGGTCCATCACGGCAGGGATGTCACAGCAGCCAGGGAATGGGGGAACTGGTCACATGGCATCCCTCATCGGGAACTGAGAGCAAAGAATACCCATATGCTAATAAACTCATTCCTGCCTTTCAGATCAGGGCTAAGCCTGTGGAAATGGCCCCACCCACCTGCAGCTTGGGCCGTCCCACCTCCATTAATCCGACCAAGAAGACCCCTCACAGGCACATCCAGGGGCCAACCTAACCTAGAGCTTCTGTCATTGAGACTCTCTTTCCAGATTGAGTCTAGAATATGTCAAATTCACAGTAAACAGAAATCATCATACATATTTCATATAACTGACTCTCCGCAGCCATCCTACAAGAATCCTTATTTTGCAGATCAGGAGACAGGGGACTTTCTATAATGAGCCCCTTCCTCTCCTTGGCCCTTCAGAGGGAGGGGTCCTTCCAATAGTATGAATAGTAGCGTGAATCAATACTGGAGTTCCTTAGACAGAGAACCCTGCCGTAACGAATCATACATTGCTCTCCAATAAAAACATGTAATCACAGAACTGTGAATGTATGCAATTTCTAAAAAAAAAAAAAAAAAAACAAAAAAAAAACAAAAACACATAATCCACTGGGGGATATTTAATTAAGCCGATAGGAATGTGTGCTTGGTGCCAACATTGTTCTTAATAGCCATGAGGGTGCATATAGGAAATTACCATCGGCCTGCATCTCCCTGGAGATTTTGTTGACATCATCTTGTGATCTTCCATCAGTGATAACCACGATAACCTTCGGAATGCCTCTCCTCGTACCTGACTCCGCAGTGAACAAGGTATCGCGAACGTACTTGATAGCTTTTCCTGAAACAAAGAACCAACAGTTCCGTTTCACTCCTCATGTGCTTTCACGGACAGAAAAGGGAGGGACAGAGACGTTACATTGGTGAAAAATCCTTGTGTCTTGGGAACTGAGGCTGTCACACAAGGGGAAAGAACCTGTGAGGTATGTGTAAGGCCCTGGATTCCATACTCTTCACCAAAAGAAACAAACACTCCTCGTAACAAAAGTCATTTCTAATGATTACAGTGAGCTTTGTTCGGCCCGTGTTTGTCTCTTTGGGTCTTACCGTGTGCTTTCGCTGGCTATTATTACATAAATGTTTGTCTGCTTGGGTCTTACCTGTTTTAGTATTTCCTCCTTTGTAGGAAATGTGTCTGATTGCGTCAAGAAGTGTCTCTTTGGTTTTGTAAGCATCGAGTTTGAATTCTGTTCTGGGGTCATCAGTGAACTGAACCATTGCCACCTGGAGACACATGAAATCAAGTAACTGCGTGAAGATCAAAAGCCGACAGCTAAAGCCAAGTATATTCTATTTCAAAATCTGGGCTCTCGCTCATTGCTGCATATATTTTTCATACCTTAATTTCCTACAGTTTACTTCTATTCCTGAGGCACTATGGGACAGTTTTGAGTTTATTGCTTCCCTTTTTTTGGGGTGGGGGAGACAATGAGCTATGAATAGCTGCTGGATGAATGAAATAGTTTTATATTCTCCATGATCCTTAGAAACGTGTGACCATGGCCTGGCCTCTGACTTTCAAGACTTCTGTGCCCTTCAGTGCAGGGAGAATAGGATGTGTAAAGAAAATTCTCTGCCTTAATATAAAATAAATGCTACCTAATAGCCTTCCTACCATCTTCAATTTGCTACTCTCAACAGCTCTTGCAGGGACATCTAACTTTTGGATGTTGCAGTATGAGGCTGTCATCTACAAATGTATTGGGCCGCACCATAGCACCATAGCAATCTTGGATACATGTATCCATGGGCAACAAGTTGGACACACCTATAAAGATTAGCATCACAGTACTTTGACTACATCCCCTGACAAGTAGCCACAGTAAGAGACTAAGAAATAACTCCTGGATGCATAGGATAATGTAATGTTTGTCTGGGTAACCTTAGCTGATGGGATAATGTAATCATTGGCTGGTTAACCTCACCTGAGTTCCATCTGCACCAATCTTGTCCAGGGCTCCCACGGTGCTGTACAGAAAATTGATGATCTTATTGAAATTGTCATCGCCAATACTCCAGGATCCATCCACCATGAACACTAGGTCTGCCTTGGCTGCTTTACATACTGAAGACCAAGAATATGTTTTGAGTCAGAGGGAAGAGGAAAATAACGTCTTTATCAAGCCAGAAGACAAGTAGCGGATACCTTCCAGTCACTAAAGCGCTTTCCAAAAGGAAAAGCTTAAGCTATTAAGATTCCCCATCCAGGCTCCTAAAACTCTATCGCCATCATTTCCCTTTGATGCCATTTGAGACTGAAAAGCTTCTGCTGAGCATGTGGGAACAGGGAGGAGAATCAAACCAGCCATCATGGCAAGGAATGAAAATGAGAAATGGGAGACATGGAAGTGAAAGGGACGCAGAGACAGAAGCAAGCAGCAAGCACTGGCTAATGGCCGCAGACGGGAAAGAAGTCTATGCTATCGCACTGTGCGCCGTGTCCTCTGCATGTGGAGTCTGAATCAATACCAGAGGAGTAGAGTTAGGGAGGGAGCCATGCGATATGATGCAATCAGAGAAACTACAATTTGGGCTGGGGATGTGGTTCCACCATAGCTAGAGTGCCCACCCAGGATGCCCCAAACCTTCAGTTTGATCCCACTGCACAAAACTGAGCATGGTCGCCCATGCCTATATACCTGGCATTGAAAAAGTAGAGGCAGGAGGTTTACAAGTTCATGGTCACTCTTGACTAATGACAAGTTTGATGTCAGCCTAAGCTACATGAGACGCTGTCTTTTTAAAAATCTGTAGTTCATTGGCAATAAGCCCAAGCAAACTTTAATTACTGCATTACTCAAAAATTCTTCCTATGTCCTTTTACCATCCACTGCCACGAGCCAAAAAAGGTGCAATAATACTAGTAGATTGACGCCATCATCAGCAGTTACTATGGATACCATAAAAGGCCATACAGTACTATATCAAAGCTCTTCTCCATTGAAAGCCACCTTTCAAAGTCCTCTCTGAGCTGTTTCTCATGATCCAGTCCTCTTTCTCTCGGTAAGTGTGGATCACCATGATTAACTATGTTTTATAATGAAGTACACAATTTGCTCTTCAGTAAAATATTTTCATCTTAGTTCAGTTGCATACAAATATTCTATGAGATAATTCGCCTTTCTCCCTTCTTAAAATCAACAGCCGGGATACGACTGTAGCAACTTCACCCCTGTCTGCTGGGTGAAGATAAATTATCTTCAGTGAGGTCACACTCGAAGACAGTGAGGATCTGGCAAGCTTGCTCTCATGATCTCTGTGACTTACACAATTTTATAGATTCATAATCTGGCTTGAAAGTTGAAAAGACTTATAAGTCTTCTAATTATAATAAGGAAAGTAAACAACATCCTATGTTTCCAAGGAAAGATTAAATAAACATTGTTTCATCTTCAAAATAAAAGCAAAATTCATTTTAAATTTTACTAGTGAAACATTTGCTTAGATTAAAAGAAAATTCATCAACATGCATGAAGAAATTATATTTAGGATATAAAACTGTGTTTTTAATTTTGTTCTTTAATCATTTTTTTCTAATTTTAAAGACTTACCTAATAAGTATCCAGTATAACTTTGATAATTAAAAAAACCTATACTCTAGGTTTTCAAATAAAAAGCCCAGGGCCAGACGTGGGATACCTCTCCTCATGTTGGCCAAGGGTGTCCTAAAAATCTCCAAAACAATACAGGCTATTCCTGTTGCTCTTGGCTGCCCACCAGAACATGACAGTAAGACCCTATTGTTGAAGACACCACACCCTTTGGCCACAGGACACGGAGAAATCATATTTGTACTGCCAGGAAGCTTCCGCCCTGTTGGTTAGCATTCACAGTACCAGAAGGTGCTATGTGGGCCTGCATTAGAGGAAGGTCGTCAACATTTTTACCCAGCTGGGAATACTATGTACCATAACATATGTGTATGCATGGGCTCATCCGTGTGTCTGTGCATGCAAGCATTTGGAGGCCTGAGGTGGATACAGGTGTTTTCTTCAATGGCTCTCTGCCTACAGGGTAGCACCTGGAGCTGGAACTTGACCTTTTTGTTAGACTTGCTGAACTACAAGCTCGAACAATCTGCCCTAGGTTCCAGACATCTTATCGAGGTTCTATGTTGACGCTAGGGTCCAAACTCAAGCCTTCCATGGTAATGCAGTGAGATCTTTACCAACTGATGTTGCGGGAGGTCCTGAGGGTTGGGGGAGGAATTTTATAAGCTCAGGGATCATTTCGAAAAAAAAAAAAGAGGGATGATGGGATAATAGATTTGTAATTGTGAGTTACTGTTTTTAGACAAATATATTGGTATCGATTCTTGTATATTGATACAAAGTTAAACTATATTGACTATTGTATGCATGCATGTTTCTACCTCTGTTTAAAATATTTTTTATGTATTGACATATATTGTATTGATATATATATATTGTACATATTTATCATATTGCAGTGTACATTTCTACCTCTGATTAAGATACTTATATATTGTTTGTGTATTGATATATATTTACCATACTGCAATGTATATTTGTACATTGTTTATATTTGGACGTCATTGTCCTCATTTGTTTCACAGTCATTAATTGTCTTAGTCTTTAAGTTAGATAGATATTGAGAATTATATAGATTAATAGTCATCTAAGTTTGTCATTTATAATTAGACTAATCAGGTTCTTTAGATATATAGAGATTATACTCAGTATAGATAGATAGTCTTCAACCTCTTCAAAGAGCTGTAGAAAATGGCCTTTAATCTAACTCAGAGTTTTGTGGTAGTGAGACACAATTGCTCCTGGCAACACCACTCTATTCCCGAGAGAATGTTGAGCACCAAAGACACTCCACCTGGAGCCTTTCTTTTTGGCAGAACTGGCCTTTGGGCAAAGAAATGCCCATACCTCAACCGCTGACAGAGATACAGAGCATGCATCAATGGATAAAACAGGACTGTCATATCCTGCCAAGACAGGGTAAGATAGTTTTGAAAAGTTGCTTGCCTTTGAAAATGGTATGTCAGTTATGTTAGGCCTTAGCCAAAGTTGGTTGCTTCAACGTTGCTAACGTGACTTTGGGTGATTGCCCAGGTAGCTAGTTGTCTCTGTGATTTGTTGCATGTTTTGGAAGTTGTTTTACTGAACTTCCTAATTACCCAGGTAACATTATTTCCCTTCTCGGATCTTCGATGGGGTTGAAGACTATATAAATGTAGTTACTTTTTTCTCATGACTTGGCCAAGTTATTTATTATACAAGACCTAAGCTAGTTAGAATAGGATATTTGTACTTATTGTATACAATTTCGTAGTAGGTTTAGAACTCTCTTACTTAAACAAAAGGGGGAGGTGTTGCAGGAGGTCCTTCCACTCCTCCAGCCAATAGCCGCTGAGATACTAGCCCATAGGGGCGTGGTCTCTCTCCCTTTAAAAAAGCAGCTACTTCCCTTCTCGTTTTTTTTGCTTCCTGCTCCAGTTTGGGCGACTAGACTCCTTCCTGTTTGCGCAGAGGGCTGTTGTCTGGGACAGTTATCTGTAAGTATTTTCCCCTTTAAATAAATACCACCCTATTAACCATAATTCCAAACTGGTGTGGCATTGTTTATGACTTACGCCTTCAAACTGAGCCACCTCCCTGTCCAAAGTTATCTTTCCTAAGCAACGATTTTATTAGATCATCCTTCCCTTAAGGGATCTTCCTGTGCACCATACTTTTGAAGGATAAATCCTTTATGTTGTGACACGATTCCCTTCGTAACTCTATCTTTACTCTCGTCTGTGTTTCTCATTAAACATTGATGGTTCTCTAAACACAACATTGTGGTTCTAAACACAACATGGACCAGATCACTCTATGCCACTGAGCGCTATTTATTCTGTTATTTATCTCTCAAGTGTAGTGGCATTTCACTTGCATTTTAATAAATAAAGCTTGCCTGAAGATCAGAGTGTAAAACAGCCCCACTGGTCAGCCTTACAGACCAGGCAGTTGTAACATACACCTTTACTCCCAGTAGCCATACTAGTTGCTATAGAAACCGGGAGGTGCATTCATTTTATCCCAGTGGTGCATGCCTTTAATCCCAAACTTAGAAAGGATTGTAAAACAGGAGGAGACAGCTCACAGTTTCAGTTTCATTCTGAGATTCTTGGAGGCAGGATCGCCTTTTTGGACTGAGGTCGAGGTAAGAGGCAGTGACTGAGTCCTTTGCTTTTCTGGTTTTCATGTTGAACCCCAATATCTCTCTGAGTTTTTAGTAATCATGCTTCACTGAAGCTTGTTCAGAGATAGATGAAATTCCTCCCATTTATCCGTCACCAACCAACGGAGCATTAATTCACTCTCTGGCTATCAGAATCCAGTGTCTCCTTTAGAACTCATGCCATTGACAGCATTAGCTAGCTGCCTTAGTGTACATTTCTCGTATAATACTGAAAGTAAAGAGAAAGCAACAGCCATGTGCTATGATGGTATTCCTCATGCCCAACATGAGCACTTTGAAAATAAATAGTAGAGGTAATAAATGCTTGCTAATGGGATAAAAAGTTACTGAGCACTACATTGTTTAGAGGCTTAAATAGTTACCATGGCAACTCCAGCTGTTGAGATGAGAAAAGAACCTGGAGAGGCACTTGGGGGGTAAATTGGAGACCATTCCCCTTGAAATCACAATTATACACTAGCTTTTCACTTGCACTATGTAAGTATGTAACTGTTCTTCCTTGCTGAACAGTCTTTATTCTGAGATTTTTCAATGAAATCAACATCAAGCAATTCTGGAAGAAAAATCCATTTTGTGTATATAATTTATTATTAAGTGGGTTTTTTTCATTGTCAAGGGTTTGAAACACATGAATGTATGTTAAGAAAAAGAGTAGGTAAGACAACAAATATTGTGTATAAATACTTTGGTTTTTTTTCTAAAATTTATATTATTTTTTAATGGTGTGTATTTATTTGTACATGTGAGTGAGATATCCCAGGAAGCCAGGGGCTTTGGAGCACCCTGGAGCTGGAGTTATAGGGTTGGGAGCTGCTTCATGGAGGTGCTGGGAACCAAACTCAAGTCCTCTGCAAAAGCAATGTGTGTTCTTTACTGCTGAGCTGTCTCTCCAGCACCCGCTTTGGTTTTTCCCCTGAATGAATGACTAAAAGCAGCAGACATCTAGGATGGAGAATCCCACTGCCCCTACTGTTCTCTTACCTTCCTTTGCTGGTGGAATGGTTGGAGCAAACGTTGGTGGCTCTGTGGGAAGTGATTCTGTGTAGGAAAAGGACAAAGAGCGCCCATTAGTGATCTCATCACAGAGAAGAGAGGAAAGTAATATAGAAAATCTTTTATTCAAGGTTATCAATGATGTTGATACCTGGCTTCTTGAAGAATTTCATGACTGCTATAAACTAGTCACAGCCTGTGAAAAGTGGCTTTAGCCATCCTTTCTTTGCACACCAAAGGCTTGAAGTGCCATTCCGCCCCCATTCAGTCTGCCCAGCAGGAGTCAATGTAATCAAACTGCCAACTACAAAGTGGTTCTGATGCTGATTTAAGGCAGAAATCCTAGCCTTCATTTGAGATGTAGGTTCTGGCTGTTTTCACATACACAGTGAACTTCATTTCCATTCTGTCTCCCTAACCACTGACCATCAATCCTTGATCCCTGACACTTCTAACCCTTCCCATCCTGTGTCCCCAAGGGGACCAGCTACGAATGAAATGTGATTCACTCTATTCTGTTCAGTGTGCATCTGAAAAAAAAAAAAAGTCTTTCAGTTCTGAGGCCCAAGAATAAATACTTGGTGTGTTCAGATAGTTTCAACCTACACCGTGAAGATGACCTGAGGAAACTTAGGAAGAAGAGTGGCAAAGGACCACGGAGTTGTAGGACCATTAGGCAAAGATAAAGTAATATTTTATTTTTCATTTTCATTAAGACCCGACACTGAAGATTTAGGGGGAAATAAACAGAAAAGCCTTACTCTCCCAGTTTAATATGTGGGAAGTCCCTCTACTAATAATGGCCATTCACAAAGGGGAAGTTCAACTTCAAGTGGCCAACAGCTGGAAGAGTTCGAGCTCTGACAGATGTTACAAAGAGAATTCTGTCATTAGAAGCGATGAGTTTTGTAGTCTCTTCTAATCTGGGGCTCAGTAAAATTAAATTATCTAAGAGGCATGAGTCAACGCCAGAGTATGAGGTAACTGTACATTACTAATAAAGAAAAAAAAATCCATGAACTAATGTTTATGTGAAACAAAGCAAGTCATAGGACACCACGGCAGGAGCCCATTTGTGGGCAAAGTCCAAAGCGTTTTGTGGAAGAAACAACAGTGGTAGAAACATGTCTTTCTAGAAGACGGAAGGAAGACACTTTGCGTGTTGCTGCTGTTTTGTTGTGGATACACGAATCACTGTTGTTTCGAATTCTTTGAGAATTCTAAAATTAAAAAGGAGAGAGAAAAGAGAGAGGGAGAGTTTTTAATACTAAACAATGATTGCAAAACTTTCATTAGATCACTATATAAGCCAGACTTTGGAAGCCTGGCTTAGGACTCTAAATAACTTGAGAACCACGAGTCTTCTTTACTACTAAGCATTTTCTCTCACATAGAAGGTTGAGTCATATCCCCAGTGTCATAAGTAAACTCAGAATCAAATCAAGAGGCAGTTTGTTTGGACAGAACTTCTGGCCAAAGAATCTCTTGGGTATGAAGAGCGCACACCCGGATGCCATGTGTGTATCCTCTTTACGTGGCACACAGATGGTCCTGCCTTCAGCCATACGAGGGGCTGCCACAGAGCCGACAAACTGTCCTGATCTGCATTGCCTCAGAAAGTTGAACTAGAACCAGGGGATGGAAGCTACAAGAAGACAGATGTTTTCCATATCAGGAAAATATTTACATCAAACTAAGAGATCCCAATTGGAATTAACCCTGGGTTGGTAGCTAACAGTTGTTGAAATTAAGGTTAGGGGTTGCTAAAGTAGACCAGAGGTCACAAACTCAACCATTTTTAACAGTCAGACAATCACTGAATTTGAACAAAGAACTCAGCCTATGAGCCTGGGAACACAGCAATCAACAGCTTTGAGCAGATTGGCACCAGGAAAGTGCATAGACTAAATCTGAAAGATGTCCAAAGTTTTCAAAAGTAAAGGTCCAGAGAAAGCACATGATAATGAGACCCAGCTCCTCTTTGGCTCTAAATTGTGACTCCCAAGAAGACAATCGTGAAGATAGAAGTTTGTGTCCAATAAAACACAAGTTGAAAGCTCAAAGATATTAAATCTCTCCTGCCGATATTGGTGATAAGAAAATAGATATTTAATTTTACTGAAGAGTAAAAAGAGCCTCAGATGTGTTAACCACCCAAGACAATGATAGTAGAAAGTGTCTCTCAGAGATCCAAAAATACTTCCAAGTCATGCATACCAAAGACCTGTTAATGTCAAAAAATAGATGATGCATATCCATAAAGCAGAATTCTTTTCTCTTTTTTTAATTGTTTTTATTTTTCTTTGCTCTCCTCCCTTCCTTTACCCTCCCCTTCTACCCTCTTCCACGGTTTTACTCTTTTTTTTTATTTCTGTGTAGTACTCCATTGTGTAAATATACCACTTTTTTCTTGTCCATTCTTCAGTCAAGGGGCATTTAAGTTGTTTCCAGGTTCCAGTTATTTCAAATAATGCTGCTATAAACATAGGTTGAGCACATGTCCTTGTGTTATGATAAATATCTTGTGTATATACCAAAAAGTGGTATTGCTGGGTCTTGAGGTAGGTTGCTTTCTAATTTTCTGAAAAATCGCCATATTGATATCCAAAGAGACTGTACCAGTTTGCACTCCCACCAGCAATGCAGAAGTGTTCCTTTTTCCCCACAGCCTCTCCAGCATAAGTTGTCATCAGTGTACAAAACAGAATGCTAATCAACAATAAGAAAATCAAACACTGGATACACTTGAAGTCCTTGGTAAATTTCAAAGACATGCAGCAGATACAGAAGATTGTTGTATATTTTTACTCATATGAAGTGTCCAGGAAAGAGAAATACAAAATAAAGGGCATTACATGGGGTTCCATATGGGTGGAAAGGAAAGAGGTTATGGATAATATGTTTTTGAGTTGATGGAAATGCATTAAGATGGGAAAGTAGTGATGTCTAAATGATTCTTCAAATGTACTCAAAATAACTGAGTTGCTACATGAAATGGCTCTTAGAGTTTATGATATATAAATTATATGTCAGAACAAATATACATATGTTAAATATATTTATTGTGAAATACATTTTCTACATTAAAACTTTAGATGATTTTCCTTATTATATTTTAACCAATTTTGTAACAAAGCATCTCATTGGGTAGTAATGGCCAGCCTCTAACTCACAGAGATCCCCCTGCCTCTGCCTCCTTAGTGCTGCAATTAAAGGCATGAATTATTTTCTATCTGCTTATCAGGTGTGTTTTAACGGAATATGTTAATTGTGATTTCTTTCTCCATGGTTCTGGAAGCTAGAAGATCTATACAAGTTTTTAGTTCTCCGTAAATGCCATGCAGAACCAGAAGGAAATCCCACCACCCACCACCTATTCTGAAGTTCATCCTCAGGAATTTGAATTTAAATTAGAGATATTGAGCTAGGCACATAAACACCACTGCCCTCAACCTGCTACTATTAAATCTACTTTATCCATTTTAATGGCTGTGGCCTTCAGGTCAGGAACTTCGGATTAAAAGCCAACCCAAGAAGCTGATACTGTCCATTCCTTGGAACATATAAAATGTACTTTGTTTTAACTTTATACTTTGCTCTTCCATTCCATGCATCAGAGCTGGGCTTCAACTTGAAAAACAGCACAAGGACCTCCAGTTAAGGAGGCCATAACTCAGGGTCAGCTGGTTGGAACGTGTTGGCTCTGAGCCTGCCCTCATTGCTGTGGTAAAATAGCATTGTCCTCAAACTCAGTTTCACACACCACATTCCATGAATGCTTCTTATGCATCTGGGTCATAATGTAAATCATTGTTTCGAGTCTTTTGCCGTCAGATGGCCTTGTGGTCTCTTGTGCAACATATAGAGAATGGAAAAGTATAGGGACACTGCAAAGAATTTGGGGTGGATTAAAGGAGAAAAAAGTGCACTCCCCATACTCCTGGGCAGCAATAGCTACCGCTTTCTTAAATAAAGGGAAGAGGCAGAGCCATATCAATGTGCTATTTGCTCATAGTGAGGGGCAAATAGCACATAATCAGAAAACATTTGACTTACGTGTTCTTTGCATGATGCTCACACTTGGTCCCTCGATCTCCTGGAGCTTCGTGTAAACACTGATTTTATAGTCTGAATCTGGCTGAAGTCCATAGAAGCAATGCCTGTTTACACCTCCCCCCAAGGTAGATTCTTGCGCTTGTGTATCTACAATCAAAGAGAAACAGAACACACATATATGACAGGAAAAACACACAGTCATTAATTCTTGGCTTCCAAAATGCATAATAGGAATAGTCTCCGTCAAATAACCCCAGCATTTACATTCATTTGCAGTATTGTATCTCCAGATAAAGGTTTTATAAATCTACTTAATTTTTTCCTGTTAAACATTACATTTAATATGGACAAAAATAAGGCTTATCATTTTAAAAATCACCAAGTTCAAGCCCTTATTAGAAGAAGAATTATATGCATGCATCTTAACTCATCTGTGGCACTAAATTCTCTTTTATTCAACTTTATTCACCATAACATAGTCACATGGCCACAAATGACACAGAAGGACAGATCTTTAACCCCTTGCAACTTAGTATCATCTAAAACACTGTAATTGGAATCTGTTCTCAAAGAAACATGCACAAAGGCTTAGGGAACTATCAGAACAATGTAGGACAATGTAGGAGTTCCAGAGAGCCCGTTCTCTTCTCTGTCACCCTTGGTTTTTTGTTTATTTGTTTGTTTGTTTTTATTAATATTTTAATGGTGGGTTTCATCACAGCATTTCCATGCATGTTTCATTAAATTTATTTTAAGTAATTCCCCTTCTCTATTGTCCTTCCCTGTCCTCCTCCTTGTGGTCCCCTTTGTCTCCTCAAATAGACCCCACTTTGCTTCCACGGCACATGTGTTCCATTCCCCCCCTTTTCCCCCTTGTTCCGACGGAAGACCTCTTCCTCCTCCCTTAGTATCCCTCACCCAGACCCCCAGCTCAGTTTGACCTTCAGCTCATTATGTAGCTGAAAGCAACCTTGAATTTCTGATCCTCTACCTCCACCTTCTGAATGCTGGGGTGACAGATGTGAGCAACCATGCCATTTTATGGGGTGCTAAGGATTGAACCCTGGGCCTTGTGCAGACCAGGGGAGTATTCTATCCACAGACAACATTCCTCCAGTCTTGATGTTTAGCTGACACCTGTGTCGTGTCTGTCATCTCATGTCAATCATGTCATGTCACATCTATCCTGTCTTATCTACCATGAAGGAGACTCAGCAAGCTTAGAAGGCCATTTCTAATCTCCCTAACGGCACAATGAAACCCCTTTCTATTCTTTCAGCGTGGGCATGATGTTTAAGTGGTTTCAGGCCACAGAGACAGGAGTACTGTCTCCCAGTCACTGGTTCTCAGGCCCTTTTGGTCCAAGGATCTGTGTGGCCTACACCAACTGCACATCATCGCATCTTCTGTCTTCACTGCATTGAAGACACAAAGAAGGGTGGAAGAGTAACTATTGGTCCCCTTCTCTTTCCCCGCAAATTCAGAATAAAATCGCTACACTTCTCTGGAAGAATTAGTGCTGGCCCTAGGGTCTGGAATGAGAGGAGGTGGATTCACCATCTGCATCATTTATTGACAGCCTGTTTTATTCCAGGTTCCTTGATTGCTCTTCAGCGATAAGCCCCACCACAAATGACAGCTGCCAAAACATTTAGTGAATGTTTACCATGTGCCAAGAACTATCATAAAGATTTTATGTCTATTAATCCACTCTAATCTTACACCATTTGTAGTTATCGCCAATCTGAAGACAAGAAACTGGAGGCCAGAAACATTAACAAGTTACTACAGTCCCTAGCTCAGTCACTGAACTGAAACTTGAATTCAAACTCTAAATTCAGATCATAGAACTGTCCATTACTAAATCCTAAACAATGCAAACTAAAGACTCAGGATTTCAAAATGAGCAGTCTGAAAGTGGTGTACGCTCATTAGCTAGAGATCAGGTGAGGGGTCCTCGTAAGTACACGCTGGCTTTTGTTGGTTTTAAATTACTGAAAAGTTTCAGAATTAGGAATATCATTTATTTTTTTGCCATAAAGGATATCAGGCTGGAATGAAGAACTGGCATTACTACAAAAAGAACAACTATTAAAATTTTCCTCTAGGGGCCAGCAAGATGATTCAGTGGGTAAAGGTGTTTACCACCAAGTCCAAGGACTTGAGTTAGAGCCTTGGAGCCTACATGGTAGAAGAACGAACCCAGCTGCCACCAACGGTCCTCCACACTTGCTGTGGCATGCACGCACTCCCCCCTTCCCCATCACCAAATACCCAAATAAAACGTAACTTTAAAAACTTGCCTTGGGATTAATTCTAGATTCGTTTCCATAAATCATGTCCTTTGTTTTTCCTGAAGATTTTTTTTTAATTTGTGAGTATGTCTATGGGAGGGCATATCTCATTTTTGTGTGGGTACTGGAAGAGGCCTGAAGAAGGTATTGGATCCCTAAGAGCTGGAGTTATAAGAAGCCATTAGCTACCCAACAAGTGTCCTGGAAACTAGCTCGGGCCCTCTGCAAGAGCAGCAAGCGCTCTTAATGGCTGAGCCATCCCTCCAACTCAAATTGCATATGCTTCATCAAAGTCTTACAGCTGCTCATTGTTAGGAATTCAGAAACTGCTGTCAAAGGCTTCATGGATTCAATTGACGCATTACACATTTTGTTTAATGGTTAATAGAAACCATCTACTTCTCCAAATATATCACTTCAGAAGTCTAGTTTAAAAAACAACATATACAAAATAGAAAAATAGATGAATTAATTATTAAGTGAAAACATCAGAGAATTTTCGTCTCTTGAAAAACATGACATCTAGATATTAGCTTTGACTTTATATTTTAATCTGTATCAATATTTATGTATCATATAAACATTTTGAATTTTAGCTATGGAAAAATCTTGGCCTTTAAATTAAAGTTATTTGAAACTCATTTTTGAATTCTGTAAATATCAAAGAATTTCAGAAGTGAACTTTACAAAGTAATATTTGTTAATATATCTGCACTGGGCTGAGATATAACCTAGGGCTTCTCCAGCTTGAGTGAGGCCAGGGGTTGACCAGCATTACAAAAAAGAAAGTCAAGTATATTTGCTCACAATTAAATACGCCCTACCTTAGTTATTTCTCACACATCATATGTGCTGCTGAAGTGAAAAGCATCGTTATTGGGCCAGCAAGATGGCACCACTGGATAAGATGCCTTGCCCAGCGCACCTGCTGACCTGACTTTGATCCCTAGAATTCACTGAAAACTCCACAAAGCTGTCCTCTGACCTCCACACGGCCTGCCCCTGTGACAATAACACTAAATTTAAAAGCTGTGACCATTTTATGAGATTATACTTTACTGTGAAAGAAACAGACCTTGGAAACCCAGTGCTTGGCTTTGCTAGTCAAGTTCACTCTGGGGTTCCAAGGCTCAGAAACCCTCAATAACTGTTTCTCTCTGTAAGCACCCTTTGCAACCACCTGGAGGTCTCGGTAAGTTGCCCATACAGAAGCATTTCCTGATCCTACACATGGAGTAGAAAGGTCTATGATCACAAGAGCTCTCCATGGACTCTCCAGGGAATGGTCTCTAGAAATGCTCTGTCTCTGCCATTTATCATTTATCATGGATATCTGTGTACTTTAAAGACCCTTGAAAATGGAATATTAATGAGCTTTACTGAAAAAAATAATAAATCCATAAACGTTGGAAAATTGGAGTGGGCACATTAAAATTAATGGCAAATAGTATTAGTTTGACTCCCAACACTAACAAAGAGGGGCTCTGTGAGTCGGGATGTACGCATGTTGCTTTTGGCATGTGCCATTCAAGTCTAATGGCTTTGCCTTAAAGAAAAACAAGATCAAGAGTGATCACATGGTGACTAATTCTTTCAATCCCTCTGCCCACAGGAGAAAGTTAATTTAGTTTGATTTTCTGGAACAGGATAAAATGTTCCGTCTTTGTGTATTTATTTCTAAGAAGCAAGATAATCTAAATTCTCTGGATTGTTATCATGTTGGTAATGATGTCACCACCTTGACTCCCCCATCCAGTCCCCCAAAATGCCTTGAGAGGCTCCTGATGGCCATATGTAGAGAGACGATGAGGGACCAGGACAAGGATCATATGAGAATATTATGGCATAAAATTTTATGGCATACTTTCTTTTCCTGGGTTTCTCAAATACCTGATCTCCAATACCGTGCCTCTGTGTCTGTCAGTTTGATTTTGCAGTGGGTTCTGTGTACATTTCTTTTGAACGTAGGTCTTTGGTGAGGTAGATAGCTACTCCGATACACTGCAATCCTCTCTCCCAGATAAAGACACTACCACAAAGTTGGCATCTGAGCGCCTAAAAGGAGAGAAGGGCAGAGGTGCACCCTCTGAACTCTTTCCTAGGTGGTCTACAGGAATGTTCTACATATTAGGGAGAACACACAGCATTGGGCCTTTGGCAGGAACACAGAGAAATGCTGCATCCCACCTTGGCTGCCACGTCAGCCTGAAAACAGATGGGGAAGAAGGGCAACTGGGATGTCATGTGGGCGCTCACAGGTGACTGAGTTGCCAATTCAAAGTCCCTCACTTTTATCTACGCCAGAATTAGCCAAAGCCCATGCCTGAATTTGGCAAATGGATAACTGACAAGTTTCATTTCAGTCTCTTCCCCAGAGGGGCCTTGTCTTGCTGGTGATCTCCCCCCTCCTAGCCATAAAAATGTCAAAACGTTCACACAAGCACATGTCTTTTGCCTGCCAGCCTTGAATGGCATCCTTCTTTCTTTAGATCCCTCCCCTCCCCTCTTCGTAATTATAATCTGGACAGCATTAAATACCACCCTGATATTCCTGGCCATTGCCACCAGACACAGTTAGTGAAAGTGACCAGGTCCAACCAGTCTGTTTATTTCATCCCTGTGCACTCAATGACAGATTTAGGGGCATGTGATCAAACCAGACCAGGATGACTCAGTTTCTGGACTTGTGTTGGAAATATTGGGAAAGAAAATTCCCTTTTCACCACGCCTGTGAAGCTAGGAGCTGGAAGGATGTCACTCTGGGTGCGACTGGAGCCCACTCACAGAGCAGGGCAGAGAATTCAAAAGCTGACTAGAGCAAGGCTCCGTCTCAAGGACTCTTTTCAAACACAGGATCCAGATGTGCCCTGAAGCCAGACTCTCCCAGCCCCACTACTGATTAGTCAATAAACTGACCCTTTGTTTATCTCCCTTTCTTTAGGTGTCTGTAAGTATAATAAACAAGTTTGAATGGTGCGACCTGGAGGGTTTGCTTATACTTGGAAATGGGTGGGTAATTGTCACTGTTAATGATTTCAAATAAGGGCATTCTGGAGAAATCGAAGCTTAGAGTTAGCTGACAGGAAGCTGAGGCTCCAGTAGAAACATCTTTACTGATGTCACACCAGAGTAAAGGTGTACATGATAAGGCCCCGGGGAATATATGAGGGAAAAAGAATATATACTCATTCAAGGCTAGAAACAGGACTGAGGCATTCAGCAGTCAGTGGACCCACCCACCATAGAACTTTCTCCAACACAGGAGCAACCAGGCCTCATTTCTCCCTGTTAGCTCCTCTGGCTGGGTCTGAGGGAGAGAAGGTCCTGCAGAGGCAATATATTTAGCCAATAAAATATGTCGCATGGTCAAAACCCGGGACTCATCTGCCCACTGGAATGACAGGCATCTTACCACAAGTAAGGGTAGGCAGAGGGCCAGAGCAGCAATCACATATCCCAGTAAGATGAAGGTGCTCCACCCCAACCCTCCCCCTTCCAAAGAAGAAACCCAATCCTTTGAACTGAATTCCATCAGCTGAAATAGCAGACCTGCATTCCCCTCAGTTACCCTCACCTTCACCTCACCAAACCTTCTTTTTGACAGCTCTTGATTAGAATCTGTAGCTGATAAATGTCATCAGATGAGAGGCAACTGAGCTAGCTTGGCATCTAAATCCCTCAGCGAAAAATGTTCACGACAAGTAAAAGAAACAGCACTTCTGTACATTCTATGACTATAGTGATTCAGTTTGAAAGGTTTCTGGCAGACTGAAAATAATTCTGAGGAAGTGTTTAAGACTTAGGCATTCTGACTCGTTTTGTGGCCACCAAAGGCCTTGGCTTCAGAGAGAACACTCTGTGGTTTGGGTTTACCAGATCAAGAGTTATAACCACTAATCCTATCTTCTGATAAAGAATCTCAGTGCTTCTCTGCAAATATATTATCCTAAAATCTTGAGCAAAAAAAATACCTCTAATTGGTATTAATTCCATTCATTAAGCTAATTTTCCTCCATATCTTTATCAACTCAAGTGGTAAATTATTTTTTATAAAATATGACTATCTATAAGAACTTAGGTTTTCTTTGTAAGTTCTTAAGCCACACAAAAGGACACATTATTGAGGTTCAGTCTGGCAGGGTGGCTATATAGCTTAGTATCTTTAAACCTAACAAATGCCAACAAATATTAACCTTGCTATATTAAGTGTGATTATAAAGGGATATGAAATAGAGCTCAAATTCTGCAGTTGTTTTTCCACTCGTGGTATATCTTTCATTTCCTTTGGCATAAACATCCATAATTCATATTTCATACAAGCACAAAATTTATAGTTTTTTAAACCTTTTCTTGTCCTCACTGTTTATTCTATTTTAAATTAACTCCTATGGAAGTAGGCAATGTCAGGCTTCTATTACACTAAGGGAACCAAGGACACAGTGGCATAAGTCTATGGAGACACTACCTTGGCTGGACCTGACAAAAAAATGTTCTAGAATGTTCCTTCAACTGCTCATAATCTATAGGAGACCTGCTTTCAAATGGTCACACTAGTTTATTAAGCCATATTTCTATTTTATGGATTGAGTCAAATGTGGTATTTCTTTATTTTGAAACTAATCATAACCAAGGCTATAACTTCTCACAACCCCCCACGAGGGGAAAAAACAATGCTATGGTAATATTTGTTACAGATGAGAAAACTTCAAGAGTTAAGGTCAGCTGGTCTGCTGTCTCGTTCTGCATCTCTGAGCCCTGAACCTGCAGCTCCCAGAACAGGACTCTGCTGTGATGTGGTTTGTCCTCCATGGTTTGCACAGAACCAAGCATGTAAGCACTTCACAGAACTGTACTTACCTTGAAGGGATTCTAGAACTATCCTATAGGCTGTGGCATGGCGGTGTATTTGCCACCGAGCACACAAGCTTGTTGTTTCAACCTGATGGGCTTGGAGATCTGTCACACCTAAGAACACTGTAACGAAACAGAAAGAAAGCTATGTCACACTGCAGACAGCACACAGATTATACCTGGTTCTGGAGGTAACTGATGGGAAAATTCTCAGCCAGGGCACTAGACTCAGAAGCGGGAAACTTATCAAGCCACATAAAATGGAAAGAACAGAAGAAAATTATTTTATCACTTAAATGTATACAAAACAAGACCCATGAAGCAGACTGTCTGCTATTCCTAAATGAAAAGGACACATATATTCTTAGGGAAAAGGTAAAATGCAATGAGTACTTTGCATACATTAGCTCCTTCATCTACGCCATGGCTGCGAAAGGACAGTTACTGTCTTCATCTTAGAATTGAGAAGCTTTGGCTCTGAGAAGGTAACTACTTTGTCCAGGGCGATCACTAATACAAAGCACAGTAAAGTCTCCCATCAATATTCTCTGACTGTAAGTCTAAGAGCAAGGTGCATGCTACTGCTAGCACACGGGCTTATTTTCCTGAGTGCTGGGTCACATCATCTTCGTCTGTATGTTATCTTCTTTTGTTCTGCTTGCTTTTGTGACAGGGTCCCTGTATGATGTGGCTGTGGCTGTCCTGGAACTCCCAGAGACCTGCCTGCCTCTGCCTCCTGAGTACTGGGATTAAGGTGTGTAATCCCTAAGTATAAAAAGTACCATCTTGTGTTTATCATAGGTATATGGGTTTTTAAAAATGTATTTGTACCTAAAAAAATGTAAGTTGATCTAAAGAAATGAGTCCAGTAGGTGATGTGGACGTATATAACAAATGCCAGAACAATACAACACATCTGTTGAAACCTGGAAAGCCCTACACAATTCCGTTGTGTGTCTAAGGGTTCTGGTACCAATGAGAAATTCCAAACTGAAAGTCCACATAAGAATATAAGAAGTCCTTAGCGTGCTGTGACATGCACTTTTAGAAAATAGTGGTGGTGTGTGTGAGAGAGAGACAGAGACCGAGATCATATGTGTCGATGGTGGGGAGCAATACTTTCAGAAAAGGCAAATTTCTCCTTGGCCCAGCTTTAACTGACACTGGCCATGCCAAACTACAGGCTGCTTGGAAAAATTCACCTAATTTGAAAAGGGCCAACAGACTTTTCCAGAGGAAAATCCCTATCTGCAACCATCAAGCCGATTGGAAAAAGCAGCTGCTGGCATCTGCCTGCCAACTAGGACTCTGGACGGCCCTGAGAAACTGCCACACCCTTCTTTCCACAAGATGCCATCCAGAGAGGGTAACGAGGAGGAAAGAAAAGCCAATGGTTGCACTGAAAATGGAGCTGAGAGACGAGACACGGGTGAAACCAAGCACAGAGCCACTGGCGGGGCTGAAGCGAGCAGACATTAAATCAGGCTTACGGGTTTTCACGAGGCCAGTCAGAGCATCGCTGAAGCCTGCGGCCTGGGAAGCAAATATCTTCACGTTATAGTCCATCCCACTGAGGAGATTGGTGATAACAATGGTGTTAATGTCGGCGCCCACGAACGTCTCCAGAGTTTGACCGGGTACTGAAAGAGACAGAGTATACACTCCAGTCACGACACACACGCGTTCTCAGAGAGGACTACTCAGCCAACTCTTGACAGTTGCCCAGGATGGCCCAGCAAGCCAACAATGAGGCTGAGGCTGGAGTCTAGCATCATCTGTCTCGAAAGTCACATCTTAGTCCTTTTCCGGCAGTGTTTTATCCTTTGTAGTCCCAAAGTTGGTGTACCTCACTGATCCACTCATCTCCTACCTTATTCTGCCTTCTACATTGCAAGAAGTGGTCAGCACTTGCTCAGGTGAAGTAATTCCCGACTGCCTTCACTTAGTTAGCTGCTTTGCTCCCAGCGCATGTCAAGGACAGAAAGCCCTATCCTGGACACCAGACCACACCTTGTCATAGGAAGATCTGTGCAGAGGTCGCCACTATAGCTCCATCTCCTGCTATACCATCGCCAGATTTTGAGGCCTTTGTACCTTTGACTGGACTCAACTCTCTGGTGTCTCACGTAGTAAGAACATTCTGTGCTGCGTCCTATTCTAATTGTTCACCTGGCTGTCTTTCCTTTTATGTGTCTACTCTTTAAAGAGCTTTGAGTTAGTGGTAATTTCTAAACACTCTTCACTTTCCCCCAGATACCCACTTCTAGCAGCCTGTTTATGTGTTTCTGGGGGCATGTGTTGTGGCAGTCATAATTCCTATGCTATAAAGATCACATGTAGCTGCCTCTCCAGGAAAACCCCAAGACTACTGACATGCTGGACACAGCAGGACGATTATGCTGAGGCAGGAGAGTGCTGTGAACTGAAAGATATTTGTACTCAGAAAGTATGATAATGTATTTTTCAGAGGACCCGGAAAGCATACATAAGGATTTCTACAAACTAGCATACAGCTTAGACCTCTAACAAAGAGACAAAGGAAATAAAATCAGCGAGGGGTCTGGAAAGAGTCAGGGCAGAGCAGGCCACTGTCTATGGCCACTCTTATTTTCTTGGTTCATAAAGATATTTTTCCAAGAGAAATTGGAAATGGGACTATCACAATCACCTGAGCTGGATAATTATCAGAAAAGGAAAAATGAAGATTGAAATAAGGGCAGTAGCAATGCCTAAATTGACAGATTGGGACCACTGACGTTTTTGAGAGAAAAAGCAGTTTTCCATGGCCCTCAAAGAGCTTTTAACTGTTTTTTTTTTCCTGCCAATTAAGAATAACTGGATTTCAGATTTCTGCTGAACAGCCAGAGTTCTGAAGGTCAGGTCTAGAAAATTGAAGAGATATTTATAATACATATATTTTCCTGTTTAAACTCCCATGAGAATATGAAGGTTAGAGAGGCAGAATTGTAGTGGCTGCTGCTACCCAAGTTCCCCTTCACTGTCTATAGACCAGAACCAAAGCATTCCCTGTTTGAATTGTTCATCTGCCTTTAAAATATAATGATGTAGGGGACACACATTGGAGGGGCAAAAAGTAGTTGGAAGAGGGAAATGGGGGCAGATATGATCAAGATCCATTGCATACACATATAATATTATCAGGGAATAAAGACACATAAGAGTATAGAGTGATCTGGAGGTAGAAAAGAAAGAGTCTCTCATGAAGTCATTTTTCACTTTGATGGGTTTTACCCCACAACATGCTTTTTTTAATTGAAGACAAAGAAAAGTTTGTTGATGGAATTTACCCAGCTGACCCAAGAAGAAACAAAAGAAAAATTCCAAAGTACAGATTTTAACAGAGCTTACACATCTGTTGAGCCAAGCCCAGCTTTCCTTAGACTCATTCTCTACCTAGGCTAAGGTTAGGTCGGGGAAATGCACATCGAGTAGACATTCTACTCTGTTCACTGGTCTGCTGCTAGATTTCTACCTGAGGTCATCAATCCATCCTTCTAATGATGTCTGCCCATCAGGTGGGGACATTATGCAAAAACATTCTCCTCAAAAAAGACAGGAAGCAATTCTCAGCTGTTTACTATGTAAGATCAAACACCTGATAGACAGTGACCAAATGTTCTTAAATTATACTTGGTGTCGGTGATTTGCTGTCAAGCCTGGCCATTTGTGTTTGACACCTAGAAGCCACTCAATGGATGGAGAGACCTGACTCCTCCAAGCTGTCCTCTGACCTCCACTTACATGCTCTGGCAAAGGAAACCACAGACACACACACACAATTTTTTTAATGTAATTAAATTTTTTTAAAAAAAAATTTTCTTGAGCTGTCTACTCGTGGTTCTAAGAGGACCTTACCGCTCACAGGCTTGTAGACAATCCTATAGCCCTTCACAGGGGCAGATGGTGGGTCCCATGTTATGCGCAACCGGTTGTACCATTCTTCCGAGACCCGTAAGTTTTGAGGTCCAGAAGACGGCACTGTGCAGACAGAGGAGGGAAAGAAAGAGGTTCAATATAACTCCCTTCTTGGTGACCTTCTCTTGTTGTTAGTGAAATCGAAGTTGTTTCCCTACAGTGCTAAACACGTTTGCAAGTGATAAAGCAATAAAGCTCACAGTTGGGGGTCTGTGGGTGTTTTTTAAAAATATATATGTGGAAAATTGCTTTGGGGATGGATGAGTTCTAGCTGAGATCCAGAGGTTCATTCAAAGTTCTCTTTTCAATTAACCTTAATCAAAAATAAAATCGAATAATGCTTATTAAAAACCTCTACCTTTGCACCAATGTGGTCCACATACACCAAATGCACGTGCCAGTCAGTGTTCAGGATGCTACCCGTACAGTGTGACTGGTAATTATCCCTGGTGGTGAGAGGTGGGGAAATTTCTGCTTCCTTCTTTATGCTGAATAAAACCCACATGCAGGAGTAAGGCACAGAACTTAATCATTGACATGGCTCTGCCCTCAACACCATGTGACTCTTAGCCAATGATGATGGGTTCAAATGGTCACCAAGTTTTTAGACCCTTTTTCCGTTAAGAACCGGAAGCCATCAGTCTCTGTCTGAATTTGGGTAGATTCTCTACTATGCTAGCCACAGACTATATGGCAGTGACACTCCTTGGAAATCTTCCCCTTATAGTGCAGGGTCACCATGGAGAGCCTCTGATGTGAATGGGTAGAGACGGCTGACCCTGTAGCTGTCCTCACCAAGAGGACATGTAGCAAAATTGCCTTAGACCTTTCAGGTTGACTGAGCCACAATGTGAATACCAGTGGGTAATGATAATTTCTATCATTATATATGTATATATAATTTATATCATTATATATGTATATAATTTATATCATTATATGGTGCAAAAGAATTTCCTAGCAAGCCCTGATTCCTTGACCCACAGTGTCAGAAAATATAATAAGCACAGCTACCGTTTAAAGCCACTAAATTCTGGGTTGGTCTTTATGTAAGAACAGACATTAATAATAGCAAAAAAGGCAGATAAGAGTTAGGTATGCTGGCTCCTCATTTAACTTTGGTCAATGCATCTTTAGAACACCTCCTTGGGACCATGTGGTACTGCTGGAAGTTGGCATACAAAAGTGAACTGTATAGATGGGCTCCCCAACACTGGAACCTCTGAAATTGTGGAAGGAAGTAAACCTTCTCTCTTTTTAGTTGGTTGTCTCAGTAGTGGGTTACAACAACAAAAGTCTGACTAATTTGAAACAACAGAGGTTGCTAAGGGGTGGGTATATGAGCAAACTAGTACTACAAAGGGTATCACAGCATAAGAAACCAAGGAGAGAAATAACTGCTTTCTATTTTCTACTGTAGTGGTGATGGTTACACTAACCCATGCATGTATTAAAACTCAGAACTGTAGTAAAAAGAAGGCACATTTGCCATGTGCTTATTTAAAAAAACAAAATTATTTCAATAAAAGGAAAAGAGTGGGGAAAAGAACAGAAGGACACCACGGAGAGACTTGGATTGTCGTGGTCCCACGAAATGAGGAGAAAGTTCAAGGGCCTGAGGACTCTGCCTTAGTGAATCATCAGGACTTGTGATGAGCCGTGAGGCAAAGCTGAAAGATCACTTCCGTAGTGCATGTCATGTCAGCTTTCATAGAAAATAAAGCTGCAGCCCACTGACGCTAAACGGCTTGCTCGAATCGCACTGTTCATGGGTGTGGCGTCAGGATTCTGACAGATTTTCTGACCCCTAATCTTTGGAGTTTCTATTGCCCTATACGTTACCCATCACAAGTGATAGGCAATATGGTGTCCAAGGAGCCAAACAATCACTTACAAGTTCTCCCAGGGGCGGAGACGCTGACGCCTTCTCCGGTTGTATAAATGGGAGTCACCGTGACTTTGTATTCGGTGTCTGGAGTTAGAGTCTTCAGAAGGATATTGTTCTGCATTCCTGGCACCAGAACCTGAGCAGGAAGTAAAGTACCATGACCTGGTAAGACCTCTTCCCACTGCCCTACTAAGGAAGTGTTATGGTAGACATTTTGAAAGCATTAGGAGTGAGACAAGCTTTGAAAGTGATAAGAAAAGGAAAGGCATCCATGCAAAAGCATTTCCCCCTGCCATGTCCCTCACAAAACATCAGCCTGTAATCTCTACTACAGGAGGATTAACTCTGCTCAATGTCTTCTCAACATTCGTGGGGAAGACGGAATGACCATCTGCGTAGTCAGCAGGTGCTTATGGTTAAAACATTCACTCTGCAACACAGACTGGTGCTTATCGGCTCTGAAATGACTTGAGCAGCCTCTGGTGAAACCAGCCTCCCCTATTTTCCTTCCTCAGTGATAACCTGACCCCAACATTTTATTCTTTCAATTAGAAGGGATGGATGGCAGCCAAGAGCAACAGAGCCAAGCACTGGGAGCCAAGTTTTGTTGAGTTGAAACATATTTAACCCAACACTAAACACTGCTGTAGCTTTCTTACATCTGAAAGGCAATGTCCTTCCTCCATCTGGATCCACTAACCTTCTGTCACTAAAGATGCCAGAAAAAGAAACCCAAAGGCAAGGGGGACCCCTCACCCAACTGGTCCACGTGGCACCCAGTATAATTTTGCTGTTTCTAAGAGACTGCTCTGGACCACGTCCTCACTACAAAATCCTGTGCTTGTGTTCCAGCAGTCAAATTCTGGCACTTCTATGGACTGTTGGGAACTTAATAATCACTGGGAAAAAATGTGAGGATGTAGGAACTGACCCAAGGGGGCTTAAAAGAGTCACAAGACCAGGACAACCAGAGAGGTTTTCCATTCCACTGCTGGGTGAGATGCCAACAAGCTGAGGCCATACTGTCTCCTTCTGAGTTGAAGGAAGGAACCCATCCATCTTGAAGTAAGTCCGAGAAAACCTTGTGGTGAGTCCAGAAGCACCTATTGCTATGATACAGCTAAGTTTCGGCATGCCACAGTGTTGTGTATGAGAAAGGAAGTCGGCCTTTGGTGACCATGGTTCTGCTCATCTAGAGTAAGACACTGGAGTGTACAGGTTGCATCGTGTGGGATCTTGGGAAGCAGTTATAAAAATAGCAGCTCTGTTTTAATCCAGAATGACTTAGTCGACCCTGGCATGAAGGAGCTGAAAGACAGCCGTGGGTGCCCTGACATGCATTGCCCCATCAGGGTGGCTTCCGGAGGGGTGCCTCTCTTCAACAGAGTGCTGGAGCAGAGCCCAGACGTTCATTCCAAGCTGTCTAGCAAACCACCCAAGTAGAGCCTCTTTAAATAAGGTCAGGTCTCACACTGAGAAGTGTATGGCATTGTTGTCGGTCAAATGCAGCCTGTAGAATACTATAAAGCAGCGCAATACCTCTGGAGGATTCCCCACTGCTTGCCAGGAAGTAACTGCTGTAGTTTATAACAGCAGCCCTCATTAAGCACCAAATATTTTGTGCCAGGTGCTACTAGAAGAATCTGAACCCATTACGTTATTTCATCAAGGCCGTAACTTTTTAAAATAGAGACATCACACTCATTGTGGAAACAGACCCGCATGGCCCAGCAAAGGGGCTACATTGAAACCTCAGAGATCTGATCTAGGTCTTGCTTAACGTTTGGGGCTTATGCCATACAAGTACAAAGAACAAACCCCTTTCACCCTGCTATTCATTCCCAAAAGTAAAACGGAAATTCCTTCTAGGGTATGCAAATTTCATTCTGTTCGAGCGTTGCTTGTTCAAGTAAAGGAGAGTAAGATTATGTATATTAACAGAAGCTCCTCCTAAACAACAAAAGCTTCAGTCATAGCAGATGGCTCTTTTTATTTTTAAGACAAATCTATGAAAGATGTTCATGATTAAATGGGACGCAACCACCACTAGGGAGTTAGCTTCATGTTCTTAATTTTTTCTGGCATGGAACTCTTTTGTCTGGTTCTACCAGAGATGTCTGGATCACATGCAACAAGCTGTGACCTGCAGAAGAAACTAGAGTCCCTGCATTTTGTTGTGTTTCCTGCTTACAAAATTCTATTGTAGATCACGGTCTTCATATGGTAATAAAGGATGCTGGAGAGTGGCGTTGATGGCATTGCTGTGACTCCATAAATGGCTGTCAAGATCCAGAAAACCTTAATGTTAATATCTGGACTCAGCCTGTAGGACACTAAGACACACTTTAAGTAGCCCCCCTTTTTAAGATTTGTTTATTAATTATGTATACAGTGTTCTGCCTACATGTGACCTTGCAGGCCAGAAGAGGGCATCAGATCTTAGTGCAGGTGGTTGTGAGCCACGATGTGGTTGCTGGGAATTGAACTCAGGACCTCTGGAAGAACAGTCAGCGCTCTTAACCACCGAGCCATCTCTCCAGTCCTAAGTAGCCCCTCTTTAGACACTGTCCACCAGTCAGAATTCAGTTTGTGGTTAACAATGACACACAGGCCGTTGGATGCTGGAATCCCAACCAGCCATTTACAGGAGAGGCACCTCTACTCTGACAACAAAACTGAGGTCACAGCCATTGTTGTTTCTTCGTGTTTTCAAGCCCTGTCAGAGTCCATCCTGATGAAATATGGACAGCTGCTTTTATATGTTAGAGTTCAATCTATTCTCTTTGAAGTATTTGGTAGACTTGACTATGACTAAGTGGACAAAAGTAATTCACCTACCCGAACTGGTAAATTTAGCTCCTCTGCTTTTCATTTGGTTTACAACACTATATGTGTTTACAGTTCTCCATCCTGAGGATTGTCTCATCCTTTGCCCGTGCAAGTACAATCAACTTTAACAGTCAAAGAAAACTTGGAAAGATGGTAAGAGAAAATATGTCTGTTACCAGGGCACATTTTCTTCTTCTTTGATTTCATAGTATATCTTAGTCATCCATCTTTCCTGAGCAAGCACCGTGTGTGTGTGTGTATGTGTGTGTGTGTGTGAGTGTGTGGTGTATGGTTTTATGCAAGATCATACATGTGTAGATATATATATATGCATGGATGCACATTGTATGTATGTGTGTATGTTGAGGCCAGAGTACCTGAGTATCATTCCTCAGGAAATCCACTGTTTTGTTTTTGAGTCAGGGTCTCTCATTAGTCTGTTACTTATGGAGTAGATTAGGGTAGCCAGTCGCAAGCCCAGATATCCACCTATCTCTGCCTCCCCAAGGCTGGAATGACAGGAGCATCACCACACCCAGGGTTGATCTTTCAAACATGGCTTTGGGAAATGCAACTCATTCCTCATCCTTACAAGGCAAGTGCTTTTATGCCTAAACTATCTCTTCAGTCCAGACATCATTATTGTAAGATATCATTTGGTCCACATGAATTCATGGCCTTTGGACTTTGTCCTTGGCCTGCATCTCCCTCTTCTACTTTACTTTCATATCCTAAACTCAGACGCATCTGACTTCTTACCTCACTAATGTAGTGATATTCCATTTGCATTTTAATAAATAAAGCCTGCCTGAAGATCAGAGAGTAAAAGAGCCCCACTGGTCAGCCTTACAGACCAGGCAGGTTGACACACACCTTTAATCCCAGTAGCCACACAAATTTGCCATAGAAAAAGGGCAGTGCATGCCTTTAATCTCAGGATGCATGCCTTTAATCCCAGTCCTAGAGAGGAATATAAAATGGGAGGAGACAGCTCTCACACACAGTCTCCTTCTGAGATTCCTGAAGGCAGGATCGCCATTTCAGACCGAGGTCGAGGTAAGAGCCAGTGGCTGGCTGTTTTGCTTTTCTGAACCCCAATTTCTGTCTCTGGGTTTTATTAATTGTGTTACACACTAATGATGCAGGATGGGGTGGGGTCTTGGTGGGGAAAGCACACACCACCTAAGCGTGAGTGTATGACTTCAGAACCCTACAAACATCTGGGCGTGGAACACATGTCTGTAATCCCAGCTCTAGGAGAGTGGGGACTGGCAGATCCTGGAGGTTTGCATGTCATCCGGTCCAGTAAAATGTCAAGCAGCAGATTCAATAAGAGACCCTGTCCCAAAAACAGGTTGAATGACAACCAGAGTTAGCCCCTGGCCTCCACAGGAAAAGTGCCTGGGCCTCTCTCTCTCTGCCTCTCCCTCCCCCACCCCCTAATTATCTAATTAGCTGGATAATTAAAAGAACACATCATCACATTTGTGTAGCAGTAGCATTTGGTAAAATACATCTATAAATTCTCAATGCTCTGATCAGTCTATTAATTCCTAAAGTGCCTGTAGTTACAGGTGCTCGTCTAATTAATTAGAATTCACTAAAGGAGCTTGGAATTTGCGGAACTCCTCTTCCAGGGTAGAAAACAAACACTCTGCTGCACAGTAAACTTATCAATATCTTTTCACTTTCTTTACAGCTTTGTTTAACTGGGACAGACGAGGACTCTTTATCTTTTTCCCTTCACTTGGGTGTCCGAGTGTTTCAAATATAAATAGTGCTAAATAAAAGAAAATCTCGAAGGGACCACAGTCTAGAAGCCATCCAATGTCAATGTAATTATTATTATTATTATTATTATTATTTCAGTTTGCAGAGTTTGCAAGGGCACGTGTGAGATTAAATTTCTACCTTTTCCAAATCAGCAGGAATTAGCACCAAGAAGCTAAATGTGCTTCTTGAAAACTAAAAGGAAAGCATCTCATGCTGAGAGGTCTCTGTGGGTCTTTATTTTTAGGAATGGAATTATAGTAGTGGGATAATAACAGGGAAAATAAAATGCCCAAATATTATATTTAATTGGCACACGTAAGCTTTTCACTTTGCCAATCATGAATCATGTGGAATGCAATTATTGTCAGAGTGAAATTACAGTGCCGTCTGAATTAAGTGTCCAGTAACTTTCCAGAAGCACTCTGAGACCCACGGCATGAACCTGCTGTGATCGGAGAAAGCCCTCAGACCAACAGCATGAGCCTGCAGGCTATCCACCATGCACAAGGCCCTGCAGGCCCTCACTCTGCCCTGTAATGATTCTTCCATCACCTGGAAATAAATAACGTTGGGCTCAGACAATTTTTTTTTTCCATCAAAGTCTTCATAAGTTAAAAAGGCAGGGACAGGGCAATTCTTGAGCAACGATGAGTTTTGGAGACTCCTCCCTGGAGCATTGAAAATGACACAGCAAAAGAAAAAAGCGCTAGTAATGATACAGTGATAAACAGAGCATTGTGCCGTGAATAAGAAGTCAAACACTTTCTGCTAAAAACCGGAGCCCTCTCCTGTGTCTGGATACATATATAAGAAATAATCTCTAAGGGGACAATGTGATATAAACTAAGAAAACCTGGGGGGCCATGATTGAGAGTATACCAGGTTTGCCACCCAGCAATTTAAAGGAAATGCATCACAAATCCCTAGAGGAGATGCCCATGGTTGAGAATAAATAGAAAATAGTTAAAAATATGCTCAAAATGAGCTGATGTCAGCGACAAATTGGTAAACTGTTAGAATGCCCTTCAGTGCTTTGCTTAAAGGCTTTGCAGTAGACTCCCAAGAACAGCAACAGAAAGTTTAATCCCTGCCTTGAACATTTTACATAGGCATCTATTTATATGTATACAAACACAAGTGTGCAATGGTCCTTGGTCTAATCTTGATTTAGTTTGCTTTTGAAATAGAGAGGGTCTAGCTGTGTTGCCGGCTGGTCTTTAACTCCTGGGTTAGGGTGATCCTCTTGCATCAGCCTCCCTAGGAACTACAGACCCATGCCTCTATGTCTGACCTAATGGCTATTTTATAACCCAATTTAGGTTATAAATGGACAAGGCAGTAAGTGCAATACCAGAAGAAAGCAGCAGAGGCTTGATTAGCTTGAAACAGACTGCGTGGGGCAGGTTTTAGAATTAGACAAGACAAGATGAAACCAAGAGAGAAGTTTGGACTGAGCAAGAGCATCAGTTTCTGCAGACATGGAGTCAGCAAGCAATGAGCAGGAAAGCAGCTCCACCAACAATGGCTGTGTGACTCCCGGTCAGCTGTGGTTATACAAACCGTTCCTACCACTTCTTCCATGGGGTCCCCTTGGGCTGTCAGGTAGGTCACCCGAAACTGCTCCACATTGCTGTCAGAAATGTCCCATGTGACCCGCAGGCTAGTAGCAGTTTCATCATCTACAACCAGATTTCTGATTCCCGTCTGGAGAACTGGAATAAATACAACCAGGGATTAAAGACCTTGTAGCCCATCATAACCCAAAATGAGACACGGATACCATCTGTGGGGTAGCACCCAGCATCATTCAGGGCAGCCTTATGAGGGATACCCATGTGAACCAAGAGCTCCATGTTCGTCTCTGACAGAGAACCGAAGGAGAGCCACTGGACTAAACTCAAGATGGGGCATGGTCCTGAGGGCCTCATACTAGTTACTTCTTGGAGAAGTGGCTTTGGAGTACCAGATCTCACCTCTCTAGGGTGGGGTGCAGCATCCAACGCAATCCACTCACCACCCCATGCTTATTTTAACTGTACCCATGCAAGCATAGTTCCTCAACACAGACTGTCTTTATCTTTTCAGCCCACACAAGTTATCTTTTCCCATACACATTTTTTTCCTGGGATATTTGCCCAAATTTCTTCACCTGTGTCCACTGGAACATGCATCTTCATCTACCAAGGTATCCCTTCCCTCATATGCTCCTTTTTTTTCAAAGTTTTCCCTTCTACACTGACTTCCTCTCCTCCTCCTGTCCATCCCCTCTTTCATTCACTCATAAAAACACTCACAGAACCTGTCTTCAATCATATCATGTAGATCTTTGACACATGCATAACTCTTGAGAAAAAAAAGATAAAAACGACACAGAGTTGCCAGGAGACTTAATTGGTATACCTATGGTATACTACCTGACAGGGGAATTGTGGGAAATTCTCAGATCAAGGCAGAGTTCCAGAACTTGGGTGCCAAGAATGAAAACAGGAACTATCAAGAGAGAACTTGTATGTTCCAATAGATAGACCTTAAGGCCCAAATAAAGATTAGCTGGAGAATAAATAAATGAAAGAGTGGGTGAATGGGTAATGAAGATCTCCTGAAGTGTTTCGGATGTAGAGATAAAGGGGTGTCTCACTTATTTAACTCAGACAGATAGTTGGGAGGTCGCTGCAGTAGAGAGAAAAGCTTAGCTGATACAGAATAAAAGTCAAGTCTCAGGTCCCCACAAATGGCACCAACGTGGACAGCTACATTCACATAAAACCTGAGAGAGCTTGGGAAGTAATTCTGGACTCAAAAGAACAGAGTTAAGCAGGGCTTTTTAGTAGCAGCATTTTCTCAGGTGAGCTCTGTTTGCTAGAGGCAAGTGCATCTTATTTAAGAGAGGCTTCCTGACTTTAGCTGCAAAAATCTTGCAGCTCTTTTAAGAGGTCCTGCTAACAAACACTTAAATGGTGTTTATGAATAGCCAACAACATGATTCTTGGTGGTGGACCCTGAAACTCCATAAAGTTGTAGCAATAAACATGGCTCCCACCAAGCTAAGGAATAGAGTGAATCCAGCCATCAAAGCCATGGCTTATCAAATTAAAGACTCATATGGTCTGAAAAAGAGAGATAAACAGTAAAGATAGACTTAGATGAAGGAAGAAACAAACTAAATGGATTACAGTGTGTTTAAGACTATATGTAGGCTTGGAAAAGAAAAGGAAAATGATAAAGTCCTTTAAAGAGAGTAGTTGGGTATGTTGACACACACCCTTAATCCCAGTACTTGGAAGGCAGAGGCAGGTGGATCTCTGCAAGTTCAAGGACAGCCTGGTCTACAGAATGGGTTCCAGGATGGCCAAAGGTACACAGAAAAACCCTGTCTCAAAATAATCAAAAAAGAAAAAGAAAAGAAAAGAAATAGAGTGTAAAATAAAGCCACATAAAGATGGAAAATACACAGAAACACTGGGATACTGTATGTTATTGTGTTGTCTTTGAATTGTTTGATGGTTGAGGAAGGAACAGCAACTGTATAAACAAAAGACATTTGATTATAAGTGCTGCTGGAGTAATCCAATCTATATTATTTTGAAAATGCATTGAAGTCAAAATATGTTACTTTGGAGAAGAGGCTTTGCTTTTGTTTCCACAGGAAAGGAGAGGCTGTGGATTCATTATGGGTTAAGAAAAATCAAGTTTGATCAAGAAAGACCCCTGAAAAATCTCCATTAGGAGCAGATGGCCCAAATGATCCAACATTTCAGAGGACCTCTATTGGAGTTTCCTCTGAGTTCTACATCCAGAACAGCCTCAAGACTGCTGGCTGAGATGATCAAGATTCACAGAATACTCGAGTCAGGACTTGACCATAATCCTAAATTTTCTTTAGGTTCCCATAAGATTATCAGCACCCCCAATCAACAGGAAGTAGCCTAGAAAATTACACCCATATTCCCCCAAATTTGATTATGGATGTTTGTCTTTGTTTAGAGTGTTGGTTACAAGTTGTTATGGATAGTGGCCAGGAGAAAAGCTAAACAAAAGAGATTACATTTAGAGTTCTTGTTTTGAAAAAAGGGTGGGAAGTGCTGTGAGACACTGGTCTTCTACCCTGTAAAGATTTGTTACTTATAGTAGTTTAATAAAATGCTGATTGGCCAGTAGCCAAGCATGAAGGATAGGTAGGGTGACGAGAACAGAAGAATTCTGGGAAGAGGAAAGGCTCAGTCTGCAGTCACCACCCAGACACAGAGGAAATAAGATGAGAATATTTCACTGATAAAAGGTACCAATTCACGTGGCTAACCCAGAAAAGAATTAATGTAAGATGAAAGAGTTAGTAAATAAGAAGCCTGAGCTAATAGGTCAACCAGTTTATAATTCATGTAGACCTTTGGGAGTTTCTTTTGAATAATTAATTCTCTAAAGAGAGCAACAGAATCACAGGAGGCAAAGACCCGAGGGGAATGCTTTGTTAGAAGCCTCAGAAAAGTGAATGAGAATCAAGGGTGAAGGTAGAAAAGGCAGAGTGATTTCATGATGGTGAGCAGGAGACTGAATGGTGCTCAGTGGAAGAGAAGACATAAAGCTCAAAGCTTGGTGAGTTGTTTACAAGAAAACGAGGCATGAACATCTCTCTTCTAATTAATAACAAATCCTAAATACAACTAGGAAATACAACTTCTGTTTAAATCATGGTTATTGAGGATAAACCCACCCCTATGTGTCCTCACCTGAAGTCACGGGGCTGGTAGGTTCTACAGTTGTGGGTGCTTGTGTCCAAAAGTCATCGACTGAAAGAAAATCCATTACTTAAAAATTATGTAAAGACCATGTTCTATATGTTTGTATAAACTGCTGTAGAACTTTTGAAGGAAGTTGCACCGATGTTATCCAATTTCTTCCCACGACAAACCTGTGACTTGCAAGGAAGAAAAGGTGACCCGTACAGCAATCATACCTGCTGTTTCAACAGACAAGGACAAGGAACTGGAACATCATTAGTGTCTCATGAGAGACTTCAGATAAGTGCTTGAATTGCATCTACAAAATTATGAAACCTTGCAATTATTTTAAAATAGGGGCATACCCATAATAATTAAAGACAATTAAGTTGCAGACCAAGTTGTAAAACAGGGCTTCCCAAGAAAAAGACCACCCAAGAGGGCAACTTGCTCGGGCTGGCTGTGTACCTACCTTGTGGGCCTTGAATCTACCATGAGTAAATGCTGGAATGGAGGGGCTGTCTGCTGTGCTGTATTCACTTGCCCATCAACACATCCATCTAAGAGGTCATCAAACACTAGCTCTGGGAATCGCCTCCTCTGAGGTACAGCTTGTTATGGACAGTCTTTCCTCAGCAACTGAAGATAGGAGGGGTACTGGGCCTAGCCTCTTTGTCTCACTTTGATACAATTCAGAAGACTGGTCTAGCTCTGTTGGACTAACAGGGCTCAATCCCCCCTGTGCAGAACCATGCTCTCTTCAGTTTATAACATCACGGTCTCCCAAATGCACTCACCAATACATCTTCTGAATGCCATTTAAGAAAATGTAATGCATAGTTATACTTCATTTTTTAAAAAGTCGGATGTGGTTAATACATGATTTCAAAAAAAAAAAAAAGAAGGGAATGTTAATCAGTGAGCAAATTCCACGAAAGGTTCTTGTAACCAAGACCAACTTGGAAATTTCAGAAACTCTTGGCTACATTACTATCTGGCTTATTTTCCAATTTGATCATTTATGATTATATCCATCTATTCATCTATTTTTCCATTCCATTCACTACAATTAAGTACAATTGCTTATGGTACAATTAAGATATGCCAAAGATGGCGTTCAGTGCTGGAAAATAAAATAATGGACAAGACAGAAATGCTTTGTGCCTTCGTTGTGATGATGTGTCACTGTGTGATGTGTCTGAGAAATCATGATTCACACATGGGTGTCATCATTGACTCTAAGACACAAGACCCATTCTGGAGGATCAAGAACAGTTGAAGCCCAGTGGGGGAAGACAGACTGTTCGTGTGGATGCTGGACACTGAAGCTCGGCGTGGACTTACGTGTGGTACCAACAGCAGTCACCACCTCGCTCTCGCTGCCGTCATCGAGCACAGCTAACAGTGAGACTTCATACTCAGTTCCAGGGTCCAGGCCTTCAACAACATAGGAGTCCTGCTCTTCCTTGAGGGCAACCTGCAAAGCACTTGATGCTTAGTAACTGGGGTTACTAAAAGAAAAGGGGAGATTGACCACTTGATGCTGAACAAACGGGTGTCTGCTTCCCTGGGGAAGACTATCTCTCCCAAACCCAGCCATCCTTAGTTGCCTGTAGTTCCTTGCATAGGGTTGACGATTCACAGACCTTCCCCTGTCCACTTTGGAATGCCTACTATTGTCTTCCTCGTTCAGCTCATGTTTAGGCAATCACGTTGGTGAGACCTTATGGGTGTAGCTTCTAACATCACAAGGAGACACGATCTTACAGCAAACTCCCTGGTCCTGCTTCCTAGGATATTTTCATTTCATCTCCTGCAATGATCCCTGAGCCTTAGGTGCAACATATATGCATGCATGCATACATTTATGTAACAATAATTAATAAAGAGAGGCCATGAGTTTGAAAGATAGCAATCAGGGGTTTGTGAGGGTTTGGAAAGGGAAAAAAGAAGGGGAAATTATATCATTACATTATGAACTCAAAAATAAACAAAAGAATTTTTAAAAAGAAAAGAGAGAATGAAAGTTAAAAGAAAAATATAAAGGAAAAATCCTTATGTGTGCAAGATCTAACTAGGTGAATAAAATACGGAAATGCTGAAATAATTTTCAAAAGCAAACTCCAGACCTTATTGCCTTCACCTCCCTCAACAAATATATGATCAATACTGCAAAAGGAGCATTGCAAAGTTTTATTAAATGGTATTTGTGAGGGAATACCATGCCACGTCCTACAGGACACAAGTTCTCAAGTCCATTTTAAAATGGAGTTCAAACTGGGTGGAGCAGTAAGGCACCCCACTTCCAGGGAACATGTTTGGGATCAGTTTGCTGTGTTTCAGTCAACTCACCTCCTGAGTCTTCCCGCCATAGACTGGAATCCACATGAGTTTGTGTTGCCCTTCCTCAGCCGAGAGCGGATGCCAGGTCACCCGGAAACTGTCTGTCTTCACCTCATCAATTTCCAAGTATTGCTGGGCGGGAACTTCCTCTGTGAGCCATGGAGGAGGTTGAGTTCGAGAAATGAGGAGGCAAGAAACAAAAACTCAAGCAGCTCCCAGGGGCCAGAGGATGGAACCACTGAGGAAGCTTTTGGTTTTGGAAAGCCATTGGAAGAGCTGGTACCAGCCTCCATCCATCCGGTGTGTCTTTAATGTCTGTTTCCAGCACCTTCCAATAGCATACATTAGGGTAACCACAGAAATAACGTTCTTTAAAATGTTTCCAGTAACTCCAGAACTCTTACACTGTTTATATTGGCCTTTTTCATAAAGTATTAAAAAATAAAATAAAAATGGAATTTGAAGATAGCTTACTCATAAAGTGCTTGACTCAGAAAGCAGAGGGATCTGAGTTCGCACCCCACCCCCACCCAGAACCCTTGTAAAAATGCAGTGTGCAGCGGTGGGAGATTGTTAACAGCAGCTCTACAGAGGCAGAAACGGAAGGGCCTGAAGCTTGTCAGTCCACTGGTCTACCTAGTAGGTGAGCTCCAGCCATTGAGAGCCATGGTCTCAAAGAAAGTGGATGATCCTCTTGAGGATGGCATGCAAGACTGTCCTCTGGTCTATATACTCTCTCTCTCTCTTTCTCTCTCTCTCATTCTCTCTCTCTCTCTCTATCTCTCTCTCTCTCTCTCTCTCTCTCTCTCTCTCTCAAGATGTGCACACACATGTACACACATAAACACAATTTTAAAGTAAAAATGTCTTATTATTTTGGAAAGGCATTATACTCCAAGTATTTTGAGGAAAGAGCACCTTGAAGCCTAGAGAGATGATCTCTAAAGTTTTGTATCAAATCACTCCACAGTAATGAATTAAGTCCTGGAGGAAGAACCTTCACCTTTATAATATGAAGGTGTGGGCAGCACCAGAGACAATAGCATTTACTATTTATTCCACCACCTCACATCATACACACTTTTGGGACTTACCTCAGAAAGTATGTTATCCAAAGGTTGCCAAAATAATGACTCAAGTTATCAAGGTTTCTTTGAAATCAGTGGTTTTAGAACTCTGTTAGGACACCACGAGAAATCCAAGCAGAGTCCCCATAAGGGGATTTTGGCTAATTTTCATTTTTCTCTACTTTACCTTATTTCCTCAGTTTAGAACTAACTATATTTCTTTCCAAGTGTGATCAACAAATTCAGAAATATAACGACCAAATTGTTGCTTCTATAAGGCAGAGAAAGGTTCTCTGTCTGCAGAGGAACTACAGACTGCACTGGAAAATACTGTATCTGTGTCTTCTCTTCTATTTCAGTATTTCAGTCATTCCTTGCTGTGTTAAGAGTTCTAAGCTCCATTACAATCCAGCTACATCACAACACGCTGAGTGGAAACTGTATTAAAATGTCATCTTCATTGGCAGAAAACTGTCTGATGCTAGTAATTTTGGAGTTCAGCCAAATCACCCACAGACACATGAATGGAGGAAGAACATAAAAACCTTAGGTTTGAGAAATAAGAAAAATGGGGCTGAGGGTTAAGAAAAAAACAATGTGCCCTTTTCTGTGTTTTGTGCAGTTTTGTAATTGTTGAAACTTTTATCTATGAACATAATTCTATTTTATCATATCCATTCCTCACCCCAACTCCTTCTGGACTCCACCACTACATCCTTCTAAAAGATGTCCCCTTTTAACCCATTGAGTCTGATTAGTGCTTCTGGTATGGGCTCAGGTGGAGGGAACTTAACCTGTTAAAATGAGATGGCATTTTTCTCTCTTTTCCTTATTCTGATAGAAACGAATTAGTTACCGTGCATGTTTGATATCTCATTGGTTGTCTGTTAGTAATATCTTTAAAAAAAATCACGGTTGAGGAGGCGGCTGCAGGTTGGCTAACTAGTTGCTTCTGAAACCCTTTCAATCCAGAGCAAGGCTTACCTGTCGTAAAGTCTCCAACCAGAGGCAGGGACTGCCCCTCTTCATAGATGGAGAAAATGGCAACAGAGTACTCCGTGAGGGGGGTCAAGCCTTTCAGGGGGAACGTAGTGATGGGATCAACTTCAACCTGCAAAACAGAGTACCCAAAACTCTCAAACTACACAAATCATCTTGTCATTGCCTACTGTTTGGCTGGCTGAAGAACCATCACTGCTACAAAGCACAACACTGAATCATGGAGCCAGAGAGTATCGGAGTGCATACAGGCTAGCTGTACTTGGATGACTTATCAGCTGGTTCTCAGGACGATTCTCAGGAGGAATGTGAAGTGCGTGCCAAATATGAGGCTGAGGAAACACTATACCAGGTTTGTAGCTAACTCCACTAGGAGCAGACAGCTTTGACTTCACTGGCTGGGCTCTTCTGACTAACTCCAGAGCTGGGTCACACATAACAACTCTATTATAATTGCACAGTAACCATCCTGCAGAGAAATAGTAACACCAAAGGAAACAGTAAGCATTCAAATGTTCCTTTATATTTCACAGAAAGACATAATTGTGGGAATATATACATATGTGTGTGCATATATATGTATGTATTATGTATATATACATATATGTGTTAATATGATTAAGTCCTGAAGAAAGAGAGCAAGGGCATACTATATTAAAGTCTTTGAAGAAAGAAAATACAAAGAGGGGATGAGGCCAGGATCATGATCACAAATCTCCACCCAGATCACCCTGAAGACAAGAGAAAGAATGGACATGGCTTTAGCATTGAGAGGTTGGTGCTGCCAAGCTAAGAAGTCTGGAGATCAAATTGTAGATCTTGGCTATGGTTCCCACTTGTCGTGAGCTTAACATATGTCTTAACTCATCCTCATGACAATGCATAGTGTCATAAAGTAAGATGCCTTAGTTCTGGTATTCCAGGAAACTGAAGTAATAACCATAGTTACCTGAAAGCAGGCATTTTCAAATTACAGGCCACTTAAAGCCTCAAAAGGTATTTTAAAGCAATACAACACAATCTCTTATTTTAAGTATTGTCAATAAGTAATTGTGATGTCTAATGTTAAGCAAAGGTTAATAACTCCATATCTGCTCACAATAGCCAATGTGGCCTTTACCAAAGTAGAACCTGCCCCTTCACCACTTGCCCGTTCATGAGCTGTCAGCTGGCCTTCAGACCAAAACCAGATGTCCAAGACATCACCCTGACTTCGTGTATTCTGGGACTCTACCCTGTACTCGGCAATAGTCCCTTGGTCTCTAGCCTTACTCACGCTCTCATCTTTCCTACCTAAGGTCTTTGCACATGTGACCCATTTTGTCTATGTTTTTACTACTCACTTCTTTTCAAAATTCAGCCTCCTGTATCTCTTTCAAAAATGCTAACTGTGCCTCCACGACAGTTTTTCCCTTTCCGCATTTCTCGGTAGACTTGTTCTCTAACACTGCTTTTTCATTGTTCCTTCCTGGCATTAGCCACACCTCAACTTACTCTATGTGTATTATTCTGTCTGTCTCCTGCATTCGGTGTGAGCCCCTGGGGGCAGAACCTTCACTTTGGTCCCCTCACCACTCTGTCTAATTGTGGGATGGCCTGGGACTTGGTTCCCTTTTTCCTTTTATTAAATTAAATGAGCTGAGTAGGCAGAAAATAAGATGGAAGCACCTCAGAAACTCTTTCAAAGGAGGACTCCTCCAAACCAGTTCAGAAACCATATCTTTCTCCGAGGAATCAACTGTGGACCAAGAGAAAGAGCCAGACTGGAGGCTTCTATTTCACCATCCTGCAAACCTGAGACACTCTGCAGGAGGGGGACAGCCAACTGGAGTCTTACAGCTGCTAAGTAAGATACCCAGCAGCAGTGAGGTCATTTTGGCAGCTCTAGCCGAGCCAAGCTCCTGGAGGCATGCAAGTCCTGTGTGCTGACACCACGTGGCAGAGGACCAGCCGCACTGCACAACCAGGGGCTGCTTTGTAGCATGGCAAGAGTCACTGGAAATAAGAACTATCCCCTGCCAAAAGGTCAGAAATATTCTAGATGGTTCTTAGAACTTAGCATTTAATGTTGCCTGGGCCTTGACTACATCTACTGTATTAAGTAATCACTTGATCCTCCCCAAATCCCTAGGGATGTGAATTTCTATGCTCAATTTGAAGATGAAAAAATCATACCCAAGAGCATACAAACTAGGACCTATGACTTAGACCCAGATGTGCAGGATCTAAACCCTTGTCTTAAATGCATTTTACCATATGTTTTGTTATTTAACCCACAAATTCATATTTAAAATATTAATTTAGTACAAATTGCCCAAGGCGGTGTCTACGAATGGCTTCCTGGTGTTATGAACTGTTGTAAGCAAATCTGGCTATCAATCCGTTTCATTCAGAGCCCCTTCCCTGACTTCCCTCACCACACTCTAGGAACTTATAAAAATGGCTTTCCAAAGACGAACCTGAGGCTAAGGAGTGTAACTAATTTGTTCTGAGCCATAAAACTTTTAAATGTTAGGTTGGCATTGTCACCTTGACTTTGTTTTTAAATCTCAAATCTGTGACAAATGAGAATCTGGTATGGATATCAAACCTACACAAAAACAAAATCCAATTTGTTAGGTTCACTGAGAGTCTAAAGGGGAAAAAAAAAAGAATAAGAGCATAAAGCCACCTATTGTATGTGTAGTATATGTGTTCATTAAAAACGATCCTGCTCATTGCTAAAGTGTTTTATTTTTCAGTTTAACAGACGACACTTTATGTAACCCATGAGTTGATTAACTATTTCCAACAAACAAAAAGCTGCGTTGTCATTTTTCATTAGCTTCTTTTCTTGTGTTGCTTTCGTTGGGGGTGGTTATGTAGCTGAGGATCACCTGGAGATCTCTCTGCCTCTTGGATTACAGGTATGTGCCGTCACGCGTGGTTTATGCTGTGCTGGAACTTGACTGAAAGGTTGCCTGCACGCTACGTAAGCACTTTGCCAACTGAACTACCTCCCCCACCAGCCTGTACAGTCATACATTTTTTAAGTATTAACTTCAAAACTGATTCTACTGGTAGCACCATGGGATATAAGACTTAAGAAATGACAACAATGACCATTGTTTTTGCAACTATTTTGAGAAGAACTTTATGAACAGTCTCGCTAATCATCTCCCTTGCACCTTATTTGGGGGTTAAGAAGAAAGAACACTACTGAGGACTGAGAGGTGTGGGCTGTGCCGCTGAATCGTGGCTGTTGGAAACTGACATCTCACAGTCTAAAAATGGTGGCTTTACTTCTATAAAACTCAACGGCAGAATTTCCAGAATTTAATCTTCCTCGCCTTAACGGCTTTCACAGTAAATGCTGAGATGGCACCCGTCCTTGGATTGACAAGCCATGCTTTGCTAGCGCTTGGTGGTGTGAAAACTATATGAAACTTTCTCTGGAGAAAACTCAGAATGGTGCCTGGCTTGCAGTAGGGCATTTGCTCCCTTAGCACCATCACCATCTTCCACAATCGTTAAGGCCCATAGAGGGTTAGGACGAAGACTCAATTCTGGAGATAAAGCAGCCGAAACATAAACTCAACCATCTTCCTCTGTATTCTAGCAAAGCTGTCACAATATAGTTGAGTACTCAAGTCTCAGGACCAGAGAGGAGACGTACGATCTCCTTTTTCATGAAACCACCACATGTGCTTCATGCCTTTCTTCCATCATGAGTTTTACATCCACACACAAATCCAAAGAAAGGAAAACAATGGTCATGTTTTACTCTTATTCTGAATGTCTGAGTAACCTGATGGCTCAGTTGAATAATGGAAGTGTACTCTGAGGTAGGGAATTGTAGGGAATAGCAACCTGGAACTCTGCTTGGCTTGAGCTGTCCACACAGCCCTCTTCTAACAATGTACCTAGGAACCTCAGCCGTTCACACCTGCAACGAGCTGCAGATGTACCCCACTCCAGACAAAGAAATACATTACTCCATGTCTCCCAATAACCATCAAACATAGATACAAAACATAATACATTTCAGTGGAGAGAGAGAGAGGAAGAGGAGGAAGAAAAGGAGAGGGAGGAGGAAATGAAGGGAAGGGAGGGGTAGGTAGAGTAGAGAAGGGAAAAGAAGAAGAAAGGGAAAATAATGAAAGAAAAAAGAAATCTCAGTGGTGGAGCACTCTTGGCAGAATAACACTTATTGCTAACAATAACAAAACACCTATAGCTCAGGGATTTTTATTTTGATTGTTTAACTCCTCGGGGCTATTATCTTCAAAACCAAAGCAACTTTTACCCAATGACCCCAGCCTCATTGGAATTATTGACTCTTCAGATCTATGAATGTTGATGAGAGGGACTGAACATTTTTATCCAGGCTAGGAAATGTGCCCTTGTTGACATTCCATTAGACAATATCTCTGAGAGCACACGCTGCAAAATATTGAGTTCAATTGTAGGAAAAAGTTTGTCCCAACATATGAAAATACTTATTATATTTTCTCAGAAAATAGAAATGATGTAATCCAACATATTTCTCTCTCTTTCTTTGCTTCCTGGACCAAGATAAGGGAAAATCAAGCAAAAATAACCTTGCTATCTTGCTAAAACATGTTTCTAAGAAAAGAATTCCTAAATATATTAGTCACCACACACAAGACACTACACTTTCTTGAGTTTTAGCAAGTTCCATCCTTTCTGAGTATCTTTCTACAATTATGAAATCACCTTCCTAGAATCTTTGCAGTGCCCACCTGTTCCAGAACAGAGAAATAAGCCAGACTTTGGGTCAGTTTGTTAACACATGAAGACACACCCTCCCAGTCACCTGGGCGTATGGTGTTCTTCAGAAATAGCCACACTGCGGTACATCTCCCATCCACAGGCTCCTCTAGGATGACCACCAAGCTGCCCATGGTGTTTAATGAACTGAATTTAGGGAGGAAATTCTGAAGTTTCTATTAATGAAATATGTCAGCAATGGTATCAAACGTCTTTTCTAAAAAATGTTAAGATATGGAGTCCACACTCTATCTCCTGCCTCCGTTTCCTGATGCAGTGGTTACACGTGTGTGACCATGCCTGACTTTAAATGACTTCTGAGTCTAGACCACTAAGGTGATACAATTCCATTTAGTACATTCTGGCTTCTGTGGAGAATGTGTTGAGCCAACACTCTGACGCTATGTGCTGGAAACTTCACATGAAGGGTAAACTCAGAGATGGAGATGTCAGTGTTAGCTGTCAACCGCACCAACCTCCCTAGACCATGCACTGGGACACGGAAAAAGTCACCTAGGTCATGCCATCTCAGGCCATTTACCTGTCAGGACAGAAGTATATACAGTCCCCACCTCCTGAGCCCCACGAGCTATGAAAGGAACTATGGATGATATTATATAAATATATAAATGTATATACATATATACATATACATACATATATATATATATATATATATTGTTTGTCTCTTTGCTTTGCTGAAGTTCAAGGGCAGTTTTATTAGTTCAGAAGAAAAACCTCCAAGGCAGACAAGCTGTACCTCTCAGCATCTGTTCGGAGGAAGAGAGGGGAGGAGAGGAGATTTAAAAACAAAACAACAAGCCACACCATCTGGGCTACCAACATGGAAGTCAACCACAGGATAACAGGCAGGGAGTGGAGTGTTAGAGAAAGAGTAAGAGAACCCACCATAGCAGACAAAAGCATACATCCTGGCCATTATCCAAAAGAAGAGACAGAGAAGGTCAAGGAAAAGACCTTCCAGAGTCAGAAAAGAGGAAGACCTAGCTGCCCCTCGAGACTGCTCAGCTTGTGAGGACCGCACTAGAGAAAGGAACATTACATGGTCTCAATCCACAAGGCTTTGATGCCGATGCCCTGATCAACAACTACACAACAACTCGAAAAATACCAGGTCCCACTACTCACCTCGTTGATTTCTGTCCCATCTGCACTGGTATACACAATCCTGTAACCATTGATCTTTCCCGATGTGGGGTCCCAGGTTAGCCGGGCACTATTAGAGCCAACGTTGGAGATTCTCAGATTTCTTGGTGGGGTTAAGGGCACTAAGAAAAGAGAGCGTAATTAAAATTTTAAAGAACTAAAATTGCTTAAAATAAATTAAAAACTTAAACAGCACCCTTGACTTTCAAAGACTTCTTATTGGGAAAAAAAAGTCATTTAGATAATCCTGAAATAGTAAATTGTCTCATAAAGATCAATAAAGTTGCCTAACTAACAATGAAACTCTCTTCCTTGGCGAGACCGAATGGCGGCAGAAAGTTACACATGCTCAGAAAGAAGAGGGATTGGGATAACTCCCTGTGCTTTTTTGTACACTAGAAAATGGTGACGTATAAACAGAACACCTAACACCAACTCTGAGCCAGTCCATCAGCTGCCATGTGACTCTGGAAGTCCCCGGGTGTAAAAGGGGGAAGGTGCTCTCATCTATCTGCATGTGGCCATAGACTTTGAGACTTTCTCGAGTGTCCACCAACACTTCGATTAGGTGACCTGTATGAGCTCAACAAGTACCATATTATCTCATTAAACCGCGATGTTAGACCGCATTAGCGGCAGTGATCCCTACGGTACTGGTGACAAAACTAAAGTAACTTAGCCAAAGTCACTGTTACACTGGCACAATGCGACAGAAGAGCTCTGGGAGCGTAACTCAAGACGATCAACTGATGGCAGAAGCAGCAGCATTAGCCAGGATTCAACTTATGTGCACGCACATGTGTGCGTGTGCGCGTACACACACACAGTCTCAGTTATGGCTCTGTGGGAATCAACAGAATAAAAGCCTTGGGGATAAAGTATGCCACTTTCCTCAGCCACAAGGGATAGTGCTTTCAAAGGTAAGGTTTTCATTACCTCCGTGCATACTGGGATTTGACATTACAGAGCTCCAGGAGATAGTGATCATTTTGATGCTTTAGGGGCTAAAAACCAAGTGTGAGAAGTAAAATAAAGTGATATATAATCAGGCTTTATGCATGCTTGGGTTGACACCATTCCAGAATCCAACTGTATTTTGGTGACATGGCAGGAAAGCATCTATTTTCCTTAGGACATTGAAACACCACTTAGGAACATTTTTGAATGGGTCCTATCTCCTTCCTTCCATCCTGCAGCTACCAGTCTCAGGAAGGAGCTAGATCTACTTTAAGCACATTGATAAACGAGCATTCTTCATGACGGACATTCTTCATGGCCGACAGTTGGGTTTGTTTTCTTTTTCTTTACAGATAGCTTCCTCAAACCCCTCAAGTGGTATAGAGATACTTTCTGAAGGGATTTAGTTTTTCCTTCTTCTCCAGGTTTGATGTTTTAATTACTATTCTGCAGAACAGGAACAGTACGGCCTGAACTAAGAATGGATGTGGGAAAAACATCTTTATCATTAAACTTCTATTATGTTTTCATCTCAAGTCGAATCATAAAGACAAAGAACCATTTGTACTGTGCTACTCATCTCTCTCCAAGGAGCAGAATGAGGCTTCCTGCACTTCCATGAGCTTCAAAGGATCATGAGCACAGCCATGTTTATGATGGCCTGTGGCAAACCCTCTTAGCACACATCAGACTCTGTAGTGATATTTCATTTGTGTTTTAATAAACATAGCTGGTCTGAAGTTCAGAGAGTAAAACAGCCACACTGATCAGCCTTACAGACGAGGCAGTGGTGACACATGCCTTTAATCCCAGTAGCCATGCTACTTTGCCATAGAAATCGGGTAGTGGTGGCGTATGCCTTTAATTCTAACGCTAGAGAGGAATACAAAACAGGAGGAGACAGCTCACAGTCAGTCTCATTCTGAGATTCCCGGAGGCAGGATCGCCATTTCAGACTGAGGTAGAGGTAAGAGCCAGTGGCTGGCTGTTTTGCTTTACTGACCTTCAGGTTGAACCCCGTTTTCTGTCTCTGGGTTTTTATTAATCGTGCTACATTAATCTATTATGTATTTTCAAAACAGTTAAATTTATACATTTTCTTAAAACATTAGGAGTAATTCTATCAAAATTAGCCTCATAGTTAGGGGTGTCTCTCAGTGGTAACCTGTTTAGCAGATGTGAGACAGTACCCCAGAAAAGGCAAAATTAGTCTTCTTATTAAAATTTTCATTACTATTTTATTTTCAATAAAAACCCAATAATTGAGGGCTCATGTAAGAAGGACAGAAAACACTTTTAGAAAAACATATTATTTTAATTAGCATAAAACATATACTGAGCAATTATATATTTTCACATGGATTTAATCTTATAGCAACCACATGACAGACAAGAAACTGTTCCTTCCTTTATGGACAGAACTGACAACATTGCCATTATCATCCAGGTCACCTGAGGTGAGCTCCCTGCCTCAGCTGCTATAATTCCGGAACTTCCTGGAGCTACTCCCTTTCTAATCTGATCTGGTACCCGGCACATTTAGATTCAGAGAGAGGCACGGGTGGACTTACGGGAAGGATGCTAAAGTTCAGAGCTAAAATTCAAACTTTTGAAAGATCAAAGGAATACAATTCTCTCCCCAAGTAAAATATACATTTTCCTAAGCCCCGATGGCCTCTCGAGAGGTTTTAACCAAAACTGGTATTCTGGGTTCAGAATCTCAAACATGTATCTGGGCTTTTGTGATAGTATTTCATATGTATGCTCTGCCCACTCACGGGTTGTCGCTTGCCCTGTAGCAGGGTCGCTGGCCTCTTCTCCAAACATGGCATACACAGTGACTGTATATTCTGTGTTGGGGAACAGGCCGCTCAGCTCAATGTCTGTGTGGGTCTCTCCGATTTTCATCTGAAAAGAACACATGCGATTAAGACAGCTCTCCAACGGGTGTTATCCCTGCTCAGCAGAGTGGAACCGAACCGAGGTGATATTGCCCAGAATGAAGCTGTGTGACCTCGCATGGCACCTACATCTAACAGGCCTCAGCTGGAACTGTGGGTTTGCCTCAAGTTGTTTTGTGTTAGAAGCTGATAACATAGACCCACATAAAATTGAGCGTCCCCCCACATGCTGTGTTGAGATAATGCTTTTCAGCTGGGCAAATGGCAACGGCAGCCAGAACAACGATGATGTCTGCTCCCCGGGAAAGTGGGGTTGGAAATGAATTAGATGTATTCTCTAGATGTGTGCCTCAGAGCAGCGTGCTGGAGGCAAGCCCAAGTGGGCACTTGTCACTGCTTGCTAATTCTACCCAGCCCTCTGGCCGGATGCCTGGGTTCTGCTTCAAGCTCGACTATACTGGGCCAGCTTTGTCACCCCATTTAACAAGGAGGCCATTTGGAAGAATCGCAAGTCCCTTCAGGTACCCAGAAGAGATAGACTTCTCTGTCTCTTCTTCCAACTGGTCAACTTCTCTCTCGATTCGGGGTAACTTTTCTGACTTTTGGAGTTTGTCAGACTAGTCGTATGACAAGTGGCTCGCTTGGATGACAACTAGACATCAAATTTATGACGAGGTAGTTTTAAATTTTAGAAGAAAGGAAAAAAAAACCATCTCTATAACCTCCAGTCACACAACCCAAGTTGAGTGGCTAAATGCTGAGCCATCTGAGCACACATCAAAATGCATGGAAGGGAGCCTGGAGAGATGACTCAGAGGTCACTAGTATAGCCTGTTCTTACAGAGGACCTGATTGGTTCCCAGTGCCGCATAGAGTGATTCACAACTACCTCGAACTCCAGCTCCAGGGGATCTGATGCCCTCTTCTGGCCTCCTTGGTCATACACACACACACACACACACACACACACACACACACGTACATACATACATATACACATACAAATACATAATTACAAACATAAAACAGCCAGGCAGTAGTGGCACACCTTTAATCCCAGCACTCGGGAAGCAGAGGCAGGCAGATCTCTGTGAGTTTAAAACCAGCCTGGTTTACAAGAGTTAGTTCCAGGACTATATATATATATATATATATATATATATATATATATATATATTAAAGATTGTCTAAAACAATCTTTAAAAAATATACTAAAGGATGGGGATGTAGCTCAGTGGTAAGGCACTTATGTGTAAAGTTCTGGGTTTGATTCCCAGACTTATAAAAGAAGGAAGGAAAGGGAGGCAAAGAGAATGGATGTGAAATCAAAGAAAACCGAATACATTAAAAAGACTATAGATAAAATTTCATCAAAAGGGATGAGGCTGTGTCTCAGCAGAGAAACTTGGCTAAGATGTGTGAGGTCCTGAGTTTCGACCTTAGCACTAGACAACAATGAATAGCTGCTTGGAAGAATATGGCTATGTAGAGGTAGCAAGATTACCACCTATGTTTCCATGTTGACAGCTTGGATTTTCTGAATTTTCTCCCATCAATTTTTATAGTAACAATTTTATCCAGAAGTCAAAGATTCTAGGGCTGTAATTGGAAGAAGAGAGTTACCTCTTTCTCATCGCCCGCCAGCCCTTCTGTGAGAGGAGCATAGAGGATCAGATAGCCCGTGGCGCCAGGCACTGCATCCCACTTGACACGCATGCTGCTCTCGGTCACATCGTACAGCTCCAGGTCAGAAGCCATGGGTAAGGCCACTGCAAGAAAAGGCTCTTTGTCACAACCATTTACAACTGTTCTTGAGAAAAAAAGATGGAGTCACAAGGGCTGGAGAGATGGCTCCACCTTTAAAGCCTAGGCTCACAACCAAAACTAAAAATGGAGTAATAAGAAACAAGAGGCCAGGCCTGCTGGGCCTAGTTTTTAGTCCCTGCACTCTGAAGAACAGAAAACCGCTTCAGGTTCAAGACCAGCCTTGGGCTACTGAGTGACACCTTTCCTCAAGAAAAAAGAAAGCAAAACAATAATTCCAGCCATGTTTCCAGACTTGGGAGAAAGGAACTAGGATAAGCCTCTAGTTCACGGCTTGAACAACACTGGTGAAAGCATGGCTGTTCTTTCAAGTGTTCTGGCAGGTTCCCTCCCTGCTAAATGATGAAGTCTCATGCTTCTCTAACTATGCTGTCCACTCCAGGGCTTTTCTTGTGCGTTTAACTCTTTGCATATGTGTCGTTTGCAGTCCCTCCAGCACTTCATGCCTGAACATGTTCAAGAGTCCCTGGTTTGCAGACTCAGCTTGTCCCAGACCGAAGCATCTCCGAGAGGAAAGACGGCCATTAGACTATCTCTGCAAAGGCAGACAACTCGAGGGACAACTCGGGGGAGTGGAAGGGAAGCAGCTGGGAAAGGCGGGGTAAGGAAAGTCATGGGAGAAGGGGGTGATATGGGACAAAAAGTGATGCAGAGGTCGGGAGATGCCGCAGTGGAAACCACTGCTTCGCATGCTAACTGAAAGCTAAGTTAAAGAAGAGAAAACCCATTTCCGCGAAGCAGAAGCACCAACACTGGCCTTGCGGATCACTGTCATTCAAAAGCCAACCCTGCACAGGGGGTTAGCACCATTGTCCTGGGACGTTACACATTTAGTGTTGTTTAGATAGCTATTCTTCTATAAAATGCAAATCATTTAGGCCAGCTTGGGACAGTGCCCAGCCGGTATTAAGAACACAATCTTTAAAATGACTAAAAGATGATCGTTTTAAGATTATCTTTTTGTGATTCTCTGAGTATGTGCCTGTATGTATGCATGTATGTGTGTGCATGTAGTAGGCATATGTGTCATTGCGATCGTGCCCAATGAAGGGACTATCGCTACCCAAAAGATCCTTTTAACCATGACGAGATGAATGAAGAAGGAAATAGGCTGTCATTCCCTCAATACTGCCCTGAAGAAAGCAAGTCCTGAACTTCTTCTCGTTTTCAACAAACAGACTGTGGCCCAGCTCTTGGCTCACAGTAGACATTTGCTAAAAAGATTTTTGGTGAATGAATGACTGGGTCTGCCTCCTCCACCTGGCTGCCCTCCCTAAAATATGCAAGAGATTTGTCAAATCCATTCCGTACGCACAGCTGCAAAGCGGAAGCCACAGCACCTTCCTCTCCCACAGACATCACGACAGCCCCTTCCTATGAACTTTAGTCAGGGCGTCTATCCTGAGCAGCAGCCCAGTTTAGGGATAAGCCCCCTAAGCATGGCTGTGCGTGTTGATAGAGGGGAATCAAATACACACGTGTGGTTTCTGTTCCCCGCAGGCCTTCACTGGCTGTGTGAGCAGATACTGCAAACACTGCTATCTGGTACTCAGTCGATGACATCAAGTTTTTCAACACTACAGAAGACACACTTCCGTCCACCACCACCTGTTGAAAGAATCACGTGAGAAAAAAAAGATGAACTAGCTCATGTGCAGAATTGAGACCAAACAGCAAAAAAAATATTTCCAGAAAGAACATCTCATTAAATATTTTATTATTTGTGCTGTGTCTTTATTTCCACTGTAGAAATTAATTCCCCTTGTCTTTGCACATAAATGAATGCACTTTTATGGCATGTGTCCAAAGTCATTTCTTATTTCATCCCTGGGCTAGTTATTGTCCCGGTTGCATCCACATGCTAACAATGGATATAATTTCCCCCGTGGAGCTTCAGAAAGTATTTAAAGGGCTTGTTAGTCACGAGAGAAAATGGAGCCACTGGAAGGACTTGGGTTTAGTTTTCTCTTTGGACCAAAGGATTTGAAAATCCATGATCAATTTCTATAACACTCGAAAGTAAAAAGGAGCCTACCAACCCTGCCTTGGTACAGACAAACATTGTGAAACATTCCAATGTCAACCAGAGGTTAGAAGAACAAAAGGAAATGGAGGTTTCATCAGGTCTGAACTCAGTGACTCTCTGCATCCAAGCATTAAAGGCAAAGAGCACAGTCGCTGGCAATAGATGTTCTCTTCTGTCTTGGCCATGATGGAAACTGCTGGCCACAGCTGCCAGAGTGGTGGCTTTCCCTTGTCCTGACCTCTACAAATGCTCAGGAAATTCCGAGTACCAGAAGACTAGCTCCTCATATTACCACAAAATTTGGAACATACGGTCTTCACTATGGTAGAAATACCTGGCCACTCCCAAATAGAAACAGATGGATTTAAACCTTAGTCAATTTAGAACTTGCTAATTTCGAGAAGAAAAGTAGACTAGGTTGTAAGTGCAGAGTTGATCCATTCTGAGGATGACTGTATGATGGGATGAGAGGTGTGGGTACCACAATTTGGGGAGATGGGGGAACAACACAGTCATGTAGAGATCCATTTCAAATCACTTACAGTCTTGAAGCAGATAATGTCCTATACACACATTTGCGTTTTGTGCCCACTATGAGGACGTCAGGGATGGAGAAGTCATACAGGCTGTCACATTACCTCTTCCGGTTTCCCACCTCGGGTGGGATAATACACCACTCTGTACTTTTCCACTTTTCCTGGGCTGTGAGTCCAATTAACCATAAAGCTCCTGGCGGTGACTTCAGAAGTCATCAGCTCTGTAGGTGGCCCAATGGTGGCAAGGGCTGAGGCTAAAAGAAAGAAATACACCAGATAAACCCAAGCCATTCCTAGGGCCCTAAGAAATGCCACCAGTCACGGTGCCCTTCAGAGTCCCCTCAGTGGGTAAGCAGGTGCCATGGCTGAGTCTTGCATTCATTCAATCAAGCATTTAATGTTCATTAGAAACCGTCCACTGAGGCAGATTCTTAGGACACAGACTGAAATTGAACATAGCTTTCAATTCTCAGAAACTTTGACGAGAACTGTTAATAAACACTGAAAACAAACATGTAAGTGAATGTGCCCATATCCAAAGATGCTCCTCTGAGGCATTTAGAGGTGCTGTTTAATTCTCAGCTGTTGCTACTACTGCCCATGTGCTGCAGACGAGAAAATCAAGGCACAGGGAAAGTATCAAAAAGACAAGTAGTAGCTCTCAGGGCTGAGTTATTCTCACGGATATAAAGACATAGCATCTACATCGAAGATGACCAGTCAACAGGGATCAATATCTAAACATAAAAGTCGAAAAGAAACTGCCATATTCTGAACACCCACTCTGTGTCAGACATGTGTCTTATGCATGTTGAAGAAAACGGTTTTATAAAGATTTGGGGAGTGTGTGGGGGGGGGGAGCTGGGGATGCAGCTCAGCTGACAAGAACGCTGTCTATCATGCATGAGACCCTGGGTCTAATCTCCAGAACCACATAACCTGGGTATTCTGGCACACACCAGTATTTGCACACTGGGAATGTGGAAGCAGAAGGGTCAGAAGCTCAAGGTCATTCTCAGACATGTAGCGAGTACAAAAAGCGCCTCAAGCTATAGGAGATACTGTCTCAGGAAACTGTTAGACAACTGAAATGAGACTTATAAAATCTCTAGTGTGACTCTATCCTACACAGAGAATAGGAAATAACGCACTTTAGGATACACAGTCATTCGGAAGGAAAATGGCCAAAGGCAAGAGAATTTTGTACATGTTACTGACCATTCTCAGGAAGGAAATTGAAGCCATTATTATAGACCCTACAGACATCAAAAGAATAATGGCAGAGTGGGAAGAACTCTACACAATTCTCCAACATTTACGAAATGGACTGATTCCTTGAAAATTAAAGTGCTCTTTTTGAAGTACGGAATAAGATAGCAATATCCCTATGCAATAGTTACAAGCATTTTGGTATGGAAAAGTATAGCAAATGCAGTAAGGCAAGAAAATGAAATAGAAGTCACAGAAATAAAAAAAAAGAAACAAATTATTTCTATTTGTAAATTATATTATTTTCTATATAAAAATTTAAATTCAGAAGTAAACTCCTAGACTAATTAGTAATTTCAAGTCATGTTATGGTATATATGGTAAGTATGCAAAAGTCAAATGTATTTCTATTTGCAAGAAATAAACATGTGGACACTGAAATTAAAAAATTCAATTGAGTTCATTCATACAAAGTTAAATAATTTGTACAATTCTAACAAAGCCTTTATAGTAAATGAACAGACAGAAGACATAATTCCTGAAAACTATAAAATGCTAATGAAAGAAATGAAATCATATCTAACTACATGGACAGGTATACTATATTCATGGACTGCATACCCCAACAAAGCAAAAATAATTCTTTCACCAAGTGGATATTTGATTACTGATAATTTTTATATGATGCACTTCCTATCAAAATCCAAGTAACACCTTTATGGAATAAAGATACCCTAATATTTAATGGGGTAATAAAAAATGGAAAGAGTTTTTAAAAACTTAAAAAGAATAAGCAAGGGCTGTGAAGAAGGTGCAATGGATAAAGCAAAGACCTCCCAAGCCACATGCTAGGTTGGAGCCCCAGAATCCAAGGATGGGGCAGTATGCGCCTGCAACCCCAGCATTCCTGCAAGAGGATAGAGGTGGAGACAGCAGCAGGGACTGGAAGGTCTTGCTTAGCCAGCTTCAAATAGCACAGCAGCAGAGACAAGAGAAACATGGTCTCAATAAAGTGGAAGGAGAGGAGAGGATCAACTCCCAAAGGCTGTAGTCTGATGTCTAGATAGAAGTCATGAATTTGCAATAATAGTGATGATGATGATGATGATGGTCACAGAACTCAAGTTTACACAATATAAAGACTTACTATATAGCTAGAGCAAGTTAAAAGTTATTATTGGAAGAAAATTAGACAAGGTGACCTAAGGGAATAGGCCAAAGAGCCTGAAATAAAACTACAGAATTATACCTAAGAGATGGTGGCACACAACGGTCAACTAGAAAATGCCTCACGTCTTTGTAATAGATGTGTCTTTAGAGAGCAAACAGAAAAAAAGGCTCAACATTACCATTCACAGCACAGAAATGAAAACCAAAACCCACAACATGTAATGACTATAAACTTTTCAGAACGGCTTAAATGAAAACAAAACGAAAAAGCACATCAATATTGGAGCCAAATGCAAAGACACCGTGCAGTCACATGTTGCCACTCAGAACATAAAATTCTAGACTCGAGAAACAGTCCGGCAGTTTCTTAATGAAAACCAAGCTGAACTAAACATGCACTCGAGATACTGTGCAGTCGTTGCATTCCTGGGTATTATTCCAGAGAAATTAAAGCATATATTTACACACAAAAAAATCAATAAACAAATATTCACAGCAGCTTATCATAGTATCCTCAAGCTGGAAAGAATCCAGAATCTGAAAATGCTTAAACAAACACTGGGCCATCCAAACCACATAAGATAACCCAGAAGAGCTGTTGATACACATATAATATGGATAAATCTACAGGAAATTATTCTGCATGAAAAATTCCAATCCCCAAAGGCTGAATATTTGATCATTTTATTTGTATAATAGTCTTGAAATGAAAAAGAATAGAAATGGAGACCACTCTAGTGGCTGTCAGGATTAGCAAGAGGACGACGAAAGGATGGAAGACTGTGAACAGCGGCAGGAGCATTCCTGAGATAGAAATGTCTTTTATATCCATTCAGTCATCGCTCATCGCATGCTGGTGTTAATGCTGGCTCTACAAGGTGCTGCCATTAGGGCGGAGCTGGAAAAGAAGACGCTAGCTCTGCGTGTACTGTGCGGAACTGGAAAAGAAGATGCTAACTCTGCGTGTACTGTGCCTTACAACTTATGTGATTGCATAATTATCTTGAAACTGAGCATTTGTTTGGAAAAACGATGTTTTAAACATTAACACTTCAGAGAAAATCCCCTACTGGTCAAAGAAGATGTCCCTTACCCTCATGAGGCTGCCAATGTGTTTGTCTTTGTTTGACTGGAGACTTGGGCACCAGAAAGAAAATGAAGTATTAAGAAAGTCAACTTGAAAAAAAATATAGGGATTTTTATAGTTTATGTACCCACCATGACTGATGTGTGAGTGTGGTGATAGACCTATGTGCATGGTAACAGACCTGTGAGCGTGATGAACCTGTGAACATGCTTTCTCTCATTTACGGTTCAGTGTCCACAGTGATAGCACTGTGTGCACTGTGTGTGTGTGTGTGTGTGTGTGTGTGTGTGTGTGTGTGGTTAGAGACATGTGAAGATGATGACAGACCTGGGCATATTGTGCTGCACACATCCACTGACCCTCCCTGTGCTCCTCACCTTTAATCTCCGCCCACACCCACCGGCCCTCCCTGTCCTCACTCACCTTTAATCTCCCTGTCCTGCTCTTCCACTCTGGAGCACACAGTCCTGGTCAGGCTCTCCACTACTGTGTGCATCAGGTCGAATTCAGCAACATTGTAGACGTGAGTGCTGTCTGGCTCAGAGGCAATCTCCTGCAGCTCATTCAGGTCAGCATTTTTAACCCCTGCCATTGAGAGTAACAGGGAGGATGGTGATCTTGATGGCCACTCTAGTGGAGTTGAACAGTCTTCACCACAGCCAGAGCATCCTCCACTCGGATGGCTGGCCTGCATTGTGTGCCCAATAGCATTGAAATGGATCAAGAAAATGGGGCATATGTACACAACAGAATAGGTTTTCAGCCACGGAGGAGAATTATGTCATTTTCAGGAAAGTTGATAGAAATGTAGATAATCATATTAGTTAAGTCAGTCTCTGAAAGGCAAATGCTGTAATTTTTTTCTCATTTATTGTCCCAGCTTTTAGGTACATATATAAAATCATATTCATAAACATGACATGAAAGCACAAACCAAACTTTTTAAGGGAAGAAAGGAGACTCATAAAAGGAGAAGGGGATGGAAAAGGCAGAGCAGTAGGATTAGGGGTTATACAGAATGCACGGTATTTATTCATTTGAATGTTTTTGTTTTAATCAAAAAAGAAAAACTATGGTGGAGTATGATGGCACACACCTTTAATCCTGGTACTTGGGAGGCAAAGGCAGGCAGATCTCTGTGAATCCAAGGCCAGCATCGTCTACAGAGTGAGTTCTAGACCAAATAGTGCTACATGGTGGGACTCCATCTCAAACCCCAAAGAAGAGTGTGAGAGTTGTTTCCTGAGCACTCCAACAGGAAGGGAACTGGATAAACTGGATATAACTTCCGTATTGCACAAATATTACAGAATCAAGAGTAACTAAACTAGTACTGAAATTAAAAAAAAAAAAAGCCGGGCAGTGGTGGTGCACGCCTTTAATCACAGGACTCAGTGCAGAGGCAGGAGGATCTCTATGAGTTTGAGGCCAGCCTGGTCTACAAGAGCTAGTTCCAGGACAGACTCCAAAGCTACAGAAAACCCTGTCTTGAAAAACCCAAACAAAAACAAAAACTATCAATCTTTAGGTTTAAACTTCTACAAAGTAAGTTTATTTACATTCAGAATCATGCTTCTGATCTCAGCACTCAGGAGGCAGGAGAACTATCATGAGTTCAAGGCTAGCTTGGGCTACATAGTGAGTTCTAGGCTAGCCTGATCTAGAATGTGAGATACCATACCTCAAAAAAATAAAATTGAGAAAATACTGCTAGAATTCAAACTTTATCTACATAACCACTTAATACAGAGCTAAACCAGAGGGAAACATGGGTGAAGAGATTTTCTAATTGACTCAAACACAATTTACTGCCCAGTGACTCTGCAGATTTTAATGGATCAAATAAGGAAGTTCTGTTCCTTCCACTGTCTCTATTCCATCACCACAGGTCAAGCAGAATGCTGAGTGTCTGGAAGGTGATACCCTAGATAATCCTCCACTAGCTTAATTCTTCTGCATAGACTCTCTTTACTGGATGAGAGACTTAAAGAATTGTGTATCTGAAGTTTCTTGCCCTAAGGACTTCTAGAACACACAACCGTGTCAGTATCACATTGATTGCGTGCTGAAGCAAGAGCTTTGTGGAGAGACTGCTTTCTCAGGCCATGCAAGTCTACACTTGATAAAATATGCAACCAAAGATTCTGTCTCTCCCCTCCCATATCTTTGCTTCCCCGTCTTCATGAATAAAATAGTTGGACTGTTTAAAATGCATGGAAAATAAAGGCAGTGGCGGCAATGACTTGGAAGGAATTTGTGCAGTCAGGGGTTCTGTTCCAGTCTGCTTTGCGTCCCAGAGTTCACCACAATGCCTGGCACACAGTGAAGTGAGTCAGTCCTGAATAACGCATTCTATAGCCCACAATCTCAGCAGTTCATCTAAGAATGGATTATCGGCATTTTCCCTCTCATTGGCCGCTCTGAAAATGCACTGTTCAACTTCAGCATAATAAATGTTAATACCTAGCACAAGCAACTGAATCAGTTCCTAGGACCAAAATGATCACATAGCTTATTGCCCTTCTATGATCCAGGAGTATAATACTTAACAGTCATACTTCTGCTCTCAATTCCAGTATTTACCATTTCCTACTGTATGGGTTCCTGTGACTTGTGGGAAACACCTATGTGAGGTCCAAAGATTCAGGTGAGGGATGCAATGTGTACAGCTGGCTCTTGAAAACTGGTATGAGATGCTTCCTTCAAACCACTATAATACAATACTCACAGACATGCAAAATAGCAAGACTATAAAAATGCTAAAGCAAAGTTTGAATATGATGCGTTCTTAATTTTTCCCTAGAGCCTCTTTTATCCTCTCTTCTACGGATGGAAAAATGCAGTTATGTTTTGAGCATAACAGTTGTATGGCTCAAAAACAATATCCCCTGGGGACCTGAACAAAATCTACTTCTCCTAGATGCACCATTTATGAGCATCTTGGCTTTCCATGCTAAGGCTGATAGCGCCATCTTTGAAATGGTTTAGATCCCCAGGTCGTTGACAGAGGACTTGGCAAATGTCAACACTGGGCAGGGCTGTGGGAAGGAGAGGTGATGGTACAGTCTCACCCTCCAGTGACTCACTGTTTAGAGAGGTTGCAGGGAGTAAGGAAAGAAGAGAAAAAGACAGTCAGCAGTTTCTGCGGCTAATGTCAGAGGCATCAAATGCTAACAAGCAATCAGTTCTAAGCTGGCAGTGGTGGCTCACATCTATAACCTCAGTCTTTTTAGAGGCAGGCAGATCTCTGAGTTCAAGGACAGCCTGGTCTACGGAATGAGTTCCAGATGGACACAGAGAAGCCCTATCTCAAAAAAAAAAAAAAAAAAAAAAAAAAAAACTCTCCTCCTGCGGACTCAGATGTTGAACACTCAGCTCCTTCTCCAGCATCATGTCTGCCTGCACGCTGCCATGATGAAAATGGACTAAACCTCTAAACCTGTAATCTAGTCTGTATTAAATGGTTTTCTTTCTAAGGAAAGAAGTTCTTTTAAAAAATGATCAATCAGCAACCTACTCTACTATATAAAATAAGAATAAAAAGGTGTAAAAGAAATCTTTTAAGGTCTTTCTCTAAGGAAAAAAAAATGTATAAGCACTCAAAAAGAGGTTCTGTCCATAATGGGTCTGTCAGTAGTTCCCAACACTGAAGAACGTTTTCGAAGTTCAGAGGTACTTTGTACAGGTAGCCCTGGCTGGTGTAGAACTCTCAATATGGACTATGCTGGCATGGAACATACAGTGATCTGCCTGTCTTTACTCCTCAAGTGCCGCAGTCAAGGGCATACATCGCTATATCTGAGCAAGTTTTTAAAGTATACATTGTTAGACACCTTCACCCTAGCTATTTTCATTTAGTAGGTACTGTAGTTTGGATAAAATGGCAGCCATATGCCCATAGGGAGTAGCGCTATTAGGAGTAGCCTTGTAGGAGTAGGTGTGGTGTTGCTGGAGGAAATGTCTCACTAGAGATGGACTTTGAGGTTTCAGAATTTCAGCTGAGGCCCAGTGGATCACTCTTCCTTCCTGCTGCCTGAGGCTCCAGAAGTAGAACTCTCAGCAACCTCTCCAGCACTATGTCTGTCTGCCTGCTGCCATGCTTCCTACCATGACTATAAGAGACTAAACCTCTTAACTGTAAGCCAGCTACAACTAAATGTTTTCCTCTATCAGAGTTGCTGTGGTCACTGTTTCTCTTCACAGCAACAGAAACCCTAAGTCAGTAGGATGAAAACAGAAGCTGGGAGTCCATTTCAGTACTGGGTCCACTGTTATCTGTTCTGACCTCTGTACAACCTGAAAGTATTCTCTTCTGATGAAGACTACAGAAAAACTACATAAAAAGACTCAAGTATGTTCTTGATAAGCATATCTATATGAGACTAAAGATGGACAACGGAATAATTCACCATGTAAACTGTAACTAAGTGGTTCACTCACAACAAGAGACTTTAAGTGTCTTCAGAGCCCTGTTGAGAGATTTGCTACCCCATTTTGACTAATGTTTCTGTGTCTTGGGAATCAGGCTGTTGTTTTGCTTTCTGCCAAAGTTTATTGGTCTCTACTAAGCAGAAGACCTTCCTCTTGCCAGGGAAACTGTAAACATTTTAATTGAAGGCAAAGCTTATTGTGTAAATATTTTGTAATTATGCTGGATCTGTTGTATATATCCTTTTTCATAAATGATAGCTTTCAGAGTGCTTGATTCAAGTCAGCGACACCACACGTCTTTAATAGCTGCAGGGCCCTTAATTCCCTGAATAGGTGGGGCGTGATTTCTTCTCGTACAACTAGCAAGGAGACAGCTACAAACTGACCCTGAAGAGCAACCCACGACTGATGAAATGGAAGCAAATGTGAGCCTAACTTTAGCACGTCACTATGCCTTTTCAAAAAGTTTTGCGCTCAGTATCCGTCTCAAAGTTCCAAACACTGTGGTGTACGTGAGAGAATCACTCTTATTTTCAGTGCAAGAGAGCCGGACTCAGCTGGCAAGCCTGGTAGAGAGAGTGCTCTGGCCTCTGGCTTCCAAAGCTGTATGTGTTGCATGTAATGGTGTGTACCCACGTCCACAATGGAAGAGGAACCATTAGAGACACATAGCAACATATGGCAGCTGGGTACATTGGCACCTGTAAGCCCAGCACTCAAACTGAGACAGGATCACAAGTTCAAGACCAGTGTCTGCTAGTAGCCAGACCTGTCTTAAAAACAAACAGGATTGGTTAGACGGCTAAAAGAAGAAGGGCACTTCCTGCCACGCCCAGTGAATTCCATTCTTGGGACTCACATGGCGGAAGCAGAGAACTGACCCTCACGAGTTATCCTCTGAACACACACACACACACTTCTATAAACACACACATTAAATACATAAACAATAAATAAATAAGCAAAAATTTAAAAAGCCAGCATACCTATGGCAAAGAGCTCTACACCAGACTCCCGGAGGTTTCTGGATGGCGGGATAATGTCATCTTGGGATTTTCCATCTGTGATTAAAATGCCGATCTTGGGAACTCCACTCCTTGATCCTGCTTCAGGCTTAAAGCTGTTCTCAAAAATGAAGTTCAGAGCAAGGCCTGGGGGAAAGAAACACAAACCAAACATTTCTAATTAAAATCTTCAGTTTGGAGATCATATCCCTATGACGAGTAGAGTTAAGAGGGTTTTTATTAGGTCTAGGCCTTCATTCTCACAACAACCTGATAGCAGCTGATGAAAGACCCAAGTCTACTAGAATAGAGGTAATAAAACAAAAGAACCCGCTGTTGCATCAGGGAATAAAATGTAGATGGTAACACATTTTAGATTCTTCCTTAGACTTCTTTTCTTCAGAGAATGGGAAACACAGCATTAATAGCAGAATTACTACAGGATAGTGCATATCATTCATCTTAATAATAAATACACTTCTCTTGGATGAATCTTTAATAAGCAATTTTGTCTCTCACAACACTACTTAAGAAATCTTTTTTCTTTTAAAATTAATATACAAAACAACAACCTTCTTTATTACAAGAAAACATTGAGACCACCAAATCATTCAACAAACATTTACTGTCATCTCGTTAAGCATCAAGAATTAGGTTAGATGATAAAAACTCTCCCTTTCTCTCTCTCATTCATCTTATTCATTCATTGTCTTTATTTGGGGGCCAGGACTAAAGATTGACTCTAGAGCCCCATTCATGCTTCCCTGAACTAACCACAAATCCACATGCTCAACTGAGGTCTAAACTCATGCTCTTGGCTTTTGAGGGGGATTTTACCTGGAAAGGAGTAAGAAAACGTGCAATATTGCATCTGTGTTTAATAATTTTTCACAAGTGTTAACAATTCCACTAGAGCATGCTTCCAATTGGCAAGGTGATTAATTATCAAGTTGCCAACAGTTTCCCTAGAAATCCATAATAAGATCTTCATGGCTAAAGCTGAGCATCCAAGCCATATGCTAGAGGAAGGCAATGGCCGCTCTAAGTTTAAAATCTGTTCAAATAGTGCTGGAGATGTGGCTCAATGGTAGAGGCCTTGTCTAACCTGTAGAAGGTCCTGGGTTCAATCCCCAGGATAAAAAAAAAAAAAAAAGACCTTGAATCTAGAATTAGGTGCTTAAAAAAAAAAAAAAAAGAACATCAACAGCCGGGCGGTGGTGGCGCACGCCTTTAATCCCAGCACTTGGGAGGCAGAGGCAGGCGGATCTCTGTGAGTTCAAGACCAGCCTGGTCTACAAGAGCTAGTTCCAGGACAGGCTCCAAAACCACAGAGAAACCCTGTCTCGAAAAAAAAAAATAGAATTAGGTGCTTACATTAATTTGGAGAAAATTCTCATTATTATTATTATTATTATTATTATTATTATTATTATTATTATTTCAAGCATTATGTCTCCCTCCTTCTTGTTTGTCTTTTGGAATTCCTGTTATCGTGTGTGTCTACACAGCAATTCTATAGTACTTGAATTTCTAGTTTGGAAGGTTTTTTTCCCCCTTTTTTCTGTTACAGAGTTCATCAGGCTTAGAGATTCTTCATGAGTCATGGCCAGTCTACTAAGCCCATCAAATATGTTCTTCATTTGTTTTATAGTGAGTGTTTATTTGGTTTTTGTTCCCCTCCTACGGCTAGTATTTCTTTTGGATCCTTTAATTGAATTTCCATCTTCCCCCTTGTATGGCCACTTTGTTACTGCATATTGTCTACTTTATCCATTGAACTCATTAGTGCACTAAAAATAAAATAATACAAAATAAACCACATCTACATAAACCATGCATGTTCGTGCCACAGATATTTTTAATGTAAATATTGTTATCATAACCACTTATAATACTAGTGGGTCAAAAGTCTTCAAAAGTCAACAACTAGTAATTGAAGTTTCAAATAGGGTGAAGACTACAAACCATTAATTAAAAAGACAATAACACAGAGTGTGATAACTCACACTCAGAATCCCAGCACTCAGGAGGTGGAGGCAGGGGACTGCTCAGCTCCAACCCTGCCTATTCTCCATAGCTAAACTGTCTCAGAAAAGGGAAAAGAAGGCTACAGAGATGGCAAACCCTCCGCAGTGGCTGATAGCCATTGGCTTCCATGATGGCTTCATTTCCTTCTAAGTTTATTAAACTGTGAGCCACATAATCCCTGTATATCTGGGGTCAGGAGGTTGGCAAAAAAAAATCTATCAACAGTTAAAGGTTACTAAATAAAGTGGACCACAAATTAATTCAAAATCAAATGTGAAATAAGGAGAGAACAATGGCACACACCTTAAATCCCAGCCCTGCCTGGGGAGGCAGAGGCAGGATGATCTCTGTGAGGTTGAGGCCAGCCTGGTCTATACAAAGAGTCCTCGGCCAGCCAGGGCCACACAGTGAGATACGGTCTCAAGTAAATATAAATAAATAGATGCATAAGTAGATGGATAAATAAATAATATGTAAGGAATCCGACATGCTGCTGGCACTCGCCCATGCTGCATCACGCAGGGCATCACTGCAGCCTTACTTCTGGATGCATAAAATGCACACTGCGCTGCGTGTACCACCCTGCCCCACAATGCCCATGAATGCTGCCAACACCTGCGTTCAGATTCAGGCCGATCGTGTGCTAGGAACTGCACTGTTTTACTAAACATAGCAAGCTCTCTACTTGTATAGAAAATGTAGCTGTGTAACTGTGGGAAACAAAGAGTTTTTTCATGCTTTTCTATCATCATCCTCAGAATCTAAGTATAAAATCAGTATGCCTTTGAATTGAAGTGGAGTAAGTCTTAATGCTGCTTGATTAAAAAAATAAGTCATCTAAGAACTTTTGATGTTACATGGTAAAAAGAAAAAGAACCACTATGCCACCTCTTAAAAAGGAGCAAAATAAGGTAATATGATAATTGTTCTTCAGCAAAATAGTTCGCTAAGAATGCGCATTGAAGAAAACAGACCTGTTAGGGTGTTTCCTCCTTTGTAGGGAAGGCTTCGGACAGCATCGATCACTTCATCTTTTGTGTTAAAGGCATTCAAGTGCCACTCTATTCTGGGGTCCCCACTGTATTGTGCCAAGCCTGGAAAGAAGGAAGAGAGAACCGGAAGTTACTTGCTATGCAGGATCACATGACCACTGGAGAAAGCAGGATGACCGATGGTGTAATCTGCCTAACATTCTTCTCTTTGCCTGGTGCTGTGCTTCCAAAGAAAAGCCCTGATGTCAGAGAAAGGAGTCTAGTTGGATGTGTCTAGGAGTGGAGGGAGTTTACATATTTTCTAGTTCTTTCGACGTTATCAAATACCAAGGTATTTAGTATTTAAAAGCAAAAAGGCCGGTTGTGTATAGATAAAAGGTCTAAATTTATTTGCTGTCATTTTATTCTCAAAGGAATGGTGTTCTTAATGATTACTTAAAAGTTAGTACTTTTTATAGAAAATATACTATTTAATTGCTTAGACTATGACACAAAGATTTACAGGAGGTTTTTTCTCTTTTAATTATAACTAGAATTAATTTGACAACGATTATAATGTCAAAATATTATTTCCAGCTTTTCATTTCAACATTTCCCTGGACTTGGCTGCTTCTTTTAAATACAGATGGCTGTTGATGAATTCTTATGCAAGTGATATTCTAAAGCTTCATTAATATCAATAGTAAAAGGGAGGCTAAAAAGAGAATTAGTGTATTCAATAGTCAAGTGAACGGCCTCATGAATGGGAAAATTTAGTAGGGATAATATAAAATTGCTAGGGAAAAATATTTATTGATGTGAACATATGCTTTCAGGAACAACAGTGTAGTTGATCCTTCGATAACTTTGAAAGCAGCGTTGTAAAGGGTTTCTGAATTTTGGAAGAATCTTCCCAGACATTTTGCAGTAGCAACTAGCTTCTATGGCCCATAAGGTATACCAATCCGGGTCTTCTCTGAGCCCACGTTGAACGCTGTGACTAGGTTTTCCAAGAAATTCCGCACCAGCCTGAAGTTGAATCTCCCGATACTCCACGACCCATCCACCAGGATGACAATGTCAGCAATGGCTGGAGTCTCACAGAAGAATTTTATCTCTGCAAAAAGCGCAAACCACAAAAACACACACGTTACTGTCAGAACCTTTCAAAGCGCGAGTCGGTTTCAGCGCCATTCAGACAATTTAGTGCTAAGAATACAATAAAGTTCCCATCAGAGCTGCTATCTTTTTTATAACTCTTGCCTTAAATGCATTCTTCCAAGGGAAAAAAATGTAGTAATGTTTGGCGGCAGACCCGAGGGCTCTGGAAATAGTTAGCAAAGGGCTGTCAGGTTCAGGCCAACCTGGCAACTCAGCTGCTGTGTGCTTTAGAAGGAGGTGTCTGTACAGAATCTTCCAGCCTTGGGCTTTGGCCTGCAGAGTCTTTCCAGAAAAGGTCTCAACAGTGTCAGTTAGGGCCATCCTCCCAGGATGGGCGGATGGCCAGGAAGTGCAAAGTCTACTCTCCTGCCCTTTGCTAGATAAGCCAAGGCTAGGTATATAAAAATGGCGCAGAGACCTTTGATTAAGTATAGTGTTCATTTGGAAAAAGAAAATTGAGGAAGGGTTCAAGGGCTTCCCCAAGTCTGTTTTGTGCTTTGTTGTTAGTGTTGTTGATTCTCATATTGCTTCTATGTGACAAAAAGATTTCACTCCTAAAGATGAGCTAGGTAACTGGCGTTCTCAGCAGTTCAGTTAGTACTGCACATAGTGATCCAAAAGGGAACCAGGTTTTTGGCATGGTCCCACCAGTGCTTGACCATCAGGGATGGTGCCCACCTGCTGCAGAAATGCTGAGAAAAAAGAGAAACCTGTCTTTACAATCACTGATGGTTGCCTGATGAAGCACAGGTCTGTGGGTGATCACGTGAAAGCCCCTCCGCTCACACAGAGCCAAGATGGTGGGGGTAATCTTAAAGTGGTTTATAAATCCTTGAAAAAATATTATGGCATTTTTAGTGTCTTAACTGGTTTTGCTTCTTACTACAGTTTACCCTTCATACTAAATAGAATAGGATCTTCATACTAAAATAGAAGTAATTGTGTGTGTGTGTGTGTGTGTGTGTGTGTGTGTGTATCTGCGTGTGTGGGTGCACGCACGCGCGCACACACACATGCACATATGGACATTCTTACTAATTTTAATTTTTGTCAGACCAGAAAAATACCAACTTGGTTTATGTTTTAACATTAAAATGCCAACATAACAATATTTTAAATATAATTTGCATATTGAAAACCAAAAATACAGAAAATCACAATCAGAAAGAACATGAGCCATGGGAAAGATGTGCTCACTGGCACAACATTGGCAAGACTATGATGCAGGGGTGGAGAATGCTATCTTGATTGAATTTCAGGTCTGCCGCATAGGAGGGAGTTCATATGTAATACTGTAAGCATGGTCAAAACCCATGGTTAGGAAAGTCATCGGCCCTGGGGGAGAACCTATTGGTGTTGTTTTACTGTGCAGTCATGGTGTCAAACTGCCTTCTAAATATTCGTGTTTCTAGCCATAGATTTCTGCTCTCTCATCCTTGGTTGGGGAATGGCTAATGCAGAAACTCTTACCAGTTCAAAGTACATATAATAACTGAGGATGCGTGCTCAGCCACAGATGGAGCGTCTCTATCAACCACCCTCTCCAAGGCTCACGGAATATCATGGATGAGAGGGCAGAGAGAATGTAGGAGTCAAAAGATGGAGCCGTGTGCTGTGAGATGCTGTCTTCTGGAAATGGCGTGGCAGTTATACACATAAACTAATAGCAGTTACGATCGCCTGCACATGATAAAGCCAGTACAAATTCCAGCGTTAAGTGGGGAGGGGCTCCCATTTTCCACTCCTCGCTGAGGAATTACTGACAGTTGGTTAATGGCTGCTGAGGAAGTTAGGGTCACTTTGGATGGGTGGCCACTGGTAGGTTGCCCATACCCCAGTGGTTGGCACTACTCCCACGTGCAGAGGGGCAGCACTAATTGGATTCAGTGGGTTGTGACAAAAGAAATGAATTTGGGAGAGAGACTTATTGAGGAAGGTGGTGGCTGAAGAGGGAGGGAAGGGGGATATGACCAAGATACATCATTATACATGGGTACGAAATTTTCAAAACCGGAGGAAACAAAATGCTTTTATCATCAAGACAGCTGAACTACTGTGGCTGACAAAAGAGACAGGCAGTTGAATAAATTTGTCTTTGCATCTACCACACCACATTTGCTTAAAGGAGCTGGATTTTTTTTCCAGACATAAATATGCATGAAAGACTGAGATTCTTTTACCAGATGGGGGAAAATGTGTTTGCCAAGGGAATACTCCAGCCTTCATTGTGGAAGCTCAATAGGACAACTCAATCCAAGCTATCTTTTACATTGCTGGCCCTAAATTCCCCTCATTTAATAGAAGAAAGATACCAGCTCTGCACTTAAGACTTACTGGAACTTTAAAATATCTAAACTAGATACTACCACAATCCATGGGACAGAAATTCTTTAAGTTTTGGTCATAATCTGGGGAAATCGTTATCTTATTATGCTTTGAGAACTCATTTTTATTAGCTGTTAAATGAAGAACCCCTAGCTCCCAAATGGTGTGGTTTTGTTTCTTTCGAAACTTCTACAAATATTGTTCAATAATTGAGGAAATGTACAAAAGATTTTTCTAGAATTTTTCCTCTTGCTTACACTTTCTTAGGTTTCCTGGCTGCTTGTTTTTTCAGTGCTAGAGGGTGGCCCAGGGGCCACACCCATCTGAAGCAAGCACTCTCTCACTCAGCTATCTTCCCAGGCTCAGAAAAGATTATAGGCTGAAAATCCCTTCTTATCCCAAAGAGTGGGGAAGCTTAACTTTTATATTTCAAAATTATGTCCAATAAAAAAATCCTCTCCATTAAGCTCACTCATAAATAAGTTAAATCTAAGCCCAAAGAATAATACAAAATTGATTGACTGTAAGTCAAAATATTGATAACTCTAATGATACTAAATCTTGAAAAGTAGCTCACATAAACAAAAACACTCTAAAGAGAAATTCAAAAGCCATGCGTGGTAGTTGACACTTACAACCACATCATTAGGAAGTCTGAGGCAGAGGATCACCAGGATTTGGGGCTATAAGGGGAGACTATCTCAGACAAACAGAAAGAGAAGATAAATGATAGATTACAACCAAGAAGAAACATTATACATTGGGGAAATGGAAAAACATTACTTTCAAGAGTAAAGAATCATGAACAGACTCTTTAGAGGACAGGAAATAATGACCAATGAGTAAACAAAAAATGTTTAATTATCTTAGTGGTCCAAACAAGATCATAGAGAAATATAATGTGTTCATTCAACTGGCAAAAATTAACAGATGTATTGCCACTTATGATTGCCCTAAAGATGAAAATATACTGACGTATGTATTTGCCAAAACATGCATGGAAACACTGGTGAAGTTAAAAAACAGCAAAGGAAAGCTGCCACTTACATACATGTAGAGACTCCCTGTGTTCATAAATTGGAAGATTCAACATAATAATGATTCAATTCTTCTGAATTGATCTGCAGATTTAATTTTATTCCCAGCAAAATCCCATTAATACACACCCTGGTTTGCTTTTCATGATAAAACACTGACCAGAACCAACTTGGGGGGGAAAGGGTTTATTCCAGAATACTGGTTCCAACCCATCATTGAGGGAAGACAAGGCATGAATTCAGGGAAGGAACCTGAAGCGGAGACCATGGGAAAACACTGTTTACTCACTCTCTACCTTGGCTTGCTGAACTAACTCTCTTCTATAACCCAGGTCCACCTGCCAACAGTGAAGTTGCCCCTCCCACATCAATCAGCAATCAAGAAAACAAACAAACCAAAGGCAAAAACGGCCCACACACACAAAAAAAAAAAGCCTGTATACCAATCCTATCAAAGCAATTTCTCTGTTGAGATTCCCTCTTCCCAGGTATGTCAAGTTGACTTTGTTTTCTTTGTGGGAAAAGCATAGCAGGGCAGAGCAATTCATGTCATGCAATCCAGGATAGGCATTCAGGAAAGAATCAACATGACAGAGCCCAGAACAAGACTGCCCCAGTGACCTACCTCCTTTAAGGCAGCCCTGTCTCTACTGTCTACGTTTGGGCTCCTCCCAACCATGCCATCATATTGTGAACCCATCATGGAAGTTATCTATTGATTAGGTCAGAGTCCTCTCCTTATTTGATCACCTCTGAAATCACCATAGTGGACATTCCCAATAGAGAGTGCTACAGTAAGCTCTTGGGTGCTTCTCCGTCTAATCAATACAAAATTCAGTCAGCCGCCACAGCATCCTTGACAGGTGATCTAGCACAACACTCCCCAATATCCTCTTCCTAGCCTGCTCTTAGTTCTTTCTGGAATGTCTTACTTCTTAGAAAAACTGTGCTGAAATGAGTAGTGATTGTTTAATGTCTGTTGTGTTTTATGTCATTAATTCTGACTGAGCTATATTATGTGTACCCATACATTTGACCAAACATTAATCTAGATGTGTTTATGGACATGTTTCTTGGTGAGACAGAAAAGCAGATTGCTCTGTCTACTGAGCTTGAGCCTCACTTAATCACCTGAACATCAGTACCCAAATAGAGCCAAAGACAATGGAAGAGGGAATTCCTGCCAGCTGACTAGACACCCTGGGACAGCTGTGTTTCTTGCCTTGAGCTTGCTGGGTGTTGGTCTGGAATTGGTGCCACAAGCTCCAGCCTTCCAAATTGAACTAAATCTACATCGTTCTTGTCTCCTGAGTCCCCAGCTTGCTGACTGCCTCCATGATTGTGTAAGCCCCTTCCTTATAAATCTCCTTCCTTACAAATGTCTTTTCAATTAAAAAACAATATCCATCCTACATGATAAGTGTTCTTCCACTTCATAGAAAAGAGATTAAGTACTAAAGAAGGCAGAAGCTCTGCCCACTCCCCCATACACTGAGAAAATGGAAGGTCTAAATTCAAAGAGAGGCCTGACTATAAAGGCTGGACTCCTTAGCCAAATACACTTCAAATACTATCCCAAAAGAAATAAACAGAAAGAGAGAGAGATGGAGAGAGGGAAAGAGGCAAAGCTGACAAGCTGTGGAGTTACGCAGAGCATGAAATCAAATCTATCAGCATTTGTCCTGTAGTCGGCCTGCAGTGCGCACAGCACAACTTGGCAGAATGTGCAGCGCCGTCACTGCGCCACAGCCAGGAGAACACTGCAGCTGCCACTCAGAGCTCGGATCATAACAGAAACCGACAGTCCTATAAACAGCACAGTCATCACATGTCTCCTCGCTCCGAGGGCCTGGGAGAAGGCAGCTGCTTCCACAGTTAAAGGGCTGTCAACTTGGAAGGGGGATCAGAAGCTTCTGTATGCCCGCAGGAGTCTATGGCTGACAGACTTCAACTCAAATCATGGACAGGATGTCTGCTCTGTGGAGCCGCGGCATCTCTGTTTAACAGACGCAGACAGGCTAGCGGTGGTGGTGCATACCTGCAACCACAGAACCTGAGAAACTGAGGCAGGAGTCTTCCCGTCAGCTGAAATCCCAAGATTACTGCTCTCTCCCCGGCCCACGAAACAAAGCTAAACCGTTCATTTTGCTTTTCAAAGCTTTATTAACTCTACTGCTCTTGACTCGTCCATATGTAGTCCTCGCTTCATCCCAATACAGTTATTATTCTTGCCCCCATGACTCCCATTTTACCCATTCACTTTTCACACACACACACACACACACCCCTTATCCGCCATAATAAAGATATCGAAAATCGATTGGAATTCCTTTGAAAACACATGGTGCTGCCTAATAACATTTGTATGAAGCCAGTTTTAAAATTTGTTTGAATAGATGCCTGACTACTTCCCAGTTTTCTCAACAGCAACTCAAAGAAGTCTAATCTGTCTTATCAGTTCTGCTTTCAGATAAATGTTTTGCAAACTCTAAAGCCAGTGCAGAACAGCCCTATTTGCTGCCAGCTCTTCCTGAAGTATGCAATTGTACAGATGTTTTTGCTGAATATCTGGCCGTGTGCTTACTTTAGTTGTCCTAGGTAAATGTCTATGAACTCAACAGCTCAGCCATCTCGGTGACTAATGACAAGTAGTCCCCAGCAACTTTAAGTCTCAAACACCTGTTCCTTTTGATACCAACAGTTAGCTCTGCAGGGACAGAGAAAAGGAGTTCTAGAATATTCTTCGGCAAGAACTTAAGAACTGACCAGAAGGGCTTCACCATTCTGGAAAGAGATGGACTCTGCCAAGTCACTACAGTATGCATTGATTTAAGAAGTAGCTGATTTATTTAAATATTGCAAGTCATTTTTCAAATGTGAAAATTTGAAACTTTACTTTGGATGCATTAAGAATTCTTACTACTATAGAAGTCACAGGCTGAAGATGATAACTTTTAGTGGAGGACAAGAAGGAAAAACAGGTGTCCACAATTTGTTAAATTATCAAGGGCCACAAAGGAGGAAGAGAAAATTGGAGGTCTAACACTAGAAGTACAATCCCCATGTCGTCCCCTAACCTTTTAAAACTTTCTTCCCATAAGAAGACCCTCCAGACACACTTTGGTCTGATTGCCCCCTCACGAAGGATGGATGTCATGTGCTGGGTATCTGCCTATGTGCTTATGTATATCTAAACTATGAACATAAAAGGAATAAAAAATGTTTTCCACCTCTACCCCAAGAACCAATTTTGCCTTTTTGAAGATTGCCCCACTCCCACTGAGGATGCATTAAACCACTATTTTGCAAAGAACACGTCACTCTCCTGAAGTCAAGAGCATCGAAAGCAGAAGCAGCTCTAGTGGGCAACTTACACCTTGTAGAAGTTTACTTTGTTGTTGTTGTTGTTGTTGTTTTAACCTTCAACTCTTTCATGAGGTGACTGTTAAGATTTGCATGGGAATTGCCTGACAAAGGCTCCTTTGACTTTGACTTGGTCCCCAGCTGACTAGGCAGTTTGGGAAAGTTTCAGGAACATTAGGAGGCAGAGTTGCAATGGAGAAAGTGAGTGGCTGGGAGTGAGTTTGGAGGATTATAGCTGGGTCTTGCTTCCTGACCTCTCTCGGTTTCCAGATTCGCTACAGTGTGAGAAACAGACCATTGCACATTCCCACCGCCATAAAGCCGCTTGCCACCATGTCATCCCCACGGTGATGGCCTGGGTCCCCTCAGACAATGAGTCACGACAAAGTCCTTCTCCCTCAAGTTTCTTCTTGTCGAGTATTTAGTCACAGCCAGGAAAAGTAACTAACACACAGTGAAAGAAGCGATTTCTGTAAGAAGGCACATTTATGAGAAAATCCAGGCGAACGCAACTTTCTGTAGTGAACGCGCATGTGTGTGTGTGTGTGTGTGTGTGTGTGTCCCCAAGTCCATTTGTTTCAGTTAGTTGGTTTGGTTTTTATTTGCTTAGCTAGAGTCTTGTGTAACACTGCCTGGCCTTGAACTCCTTATATAGATAAGAATAGCCTCATTTTGGAGTACCGGGATTATAGACATAATTCTTATACCTAGTTTTATGAGGTGCTAAGGAATGAACGCAGAGCTTTCTGCCTTCTAGGCAAGCAGTCTACCCATAAGCTACGTCTGCATCTCCTTTTCAGTTCATCCTAAGTCAGTCTTTGTGAGTCGGTCCTGATGGGGCCAGTCAGATTCTTGCATTTCCCTGCTCATGGCGCTAGATTCAGAAGCGATCATATAGATCATTACAACTGCTCTCCAGGAAGCTTCTGAAGTAACCAGGGCTAAAGATGCGGTTCAGTAACAGAGTGCTTGTCTAGTGTGCTGAGTCCCTGGGTCTGATCTTCAGTGATAAAATGAATTAATTAATTAGTTAATTAATGACGCATTATGCAGGCCTTCTCCCATATCACACTGGAATGCCTTGTTACCTTATAACTCTTTTGATGAGCACCCCCAGGCCCTTTGTTGTTGTCTGGGGAAGCTTGCTTGTGAATAAAGCCATCCCAGAAAAAAAAAAAAAAAAAAAAAAAAAAAGTCAGCAAGCAAGAGAGAGCAACTAATCAACTAATACTTGACTGAGACCCTAGGTATGACAATGACTGAAATACAGGCCTGCAATGCACGGTGACACTTTAGTCTATAGCTGGCCATATACGCAACAATGGCCCCATATCTACAATGGTGCCGAAATGCTCCGGCCCCCTAGTGAGAGCACAGCCATTGGAATGTGAGTGCGATGCATTGACCATCTGTTTATGACAATGCTGGCCATGTGCCCAATCTTACAAAATACAGCACATACATTAAGTACTGATCATGCTATTTGAAAATGACGAGGTTAGTGGTTTGTGTTTATCAGTAACTAACAGGGTATTCCTCCTGGTCACATACGTTGACCATAAACCAGTTTGCAGTGTCTTGCTAGCCCTGCCTTCTGGGTCTCTTGCTAACTGTACCCATCAATTGCATCAGGAACCAGGGTGAGTAACAGACCTACGCCTCCAATATTTGTACAAGTAGCAGTGGGGAAACAGCCCAAGGGGTCAAGCATTGCCACCCAAGCAAGAGAACCTGAGTTGGAATCCCTAGAGCCCAGGTAAAGCCACCATGGTAGACAGCATGCATCCGTTATCCCAGTTCTCGTATACCAAGATAAGAGACAGAGACAGAATAACCCACGGATGCTCACTGGCCACCTAACCTGGAATGCACAGACATGAACAAGAAATCCTGTCCCAAACAAGGTGAAAAGGGGCACACGGGCTGTCCTCTAACCTCCACAGGAGAGCTGTGGAGATTATGTTCACACATATATGTGCATGCACACACACACACACACACACACACACATACATCACACACATACCATACAAATATATACCCATCCAAAGATATTTAAGACCTGGGTGAGTATACTTTAGGATGTTCCAAAAGCAATGAAAATGCCCACTGACGAATTTCTGAGGCTGTTTGCTGCTTCTGTGTGTGATGGTCTAGTCCATATTTAAACCCCAATACCACACTTCTGACAACGCCAAACTTTTCCCCTCGTTTATAGGTATGGAGCCAGGAGTTAGCCAGAATTTGCCTAGAAACACACCTATATCCCTGTGTTTTAACTGATCTTATGACCCCTATCTAACTGAAGTTTAAATCCCAAATTGACCCACTGTTTCCAAGATGAATCCACAATCTTGAATTTGGCGTGTGTAAGTCCTAGAAAACTAGTGGGGGAGGTGATAATTTTTTAAATCAGCCACTTAGCTATGAGTTAAGAACCATGAAGGTGTCAAAGTGATGTTAAGAAGTGGAAATATGGCAGGATGTTAGTGGTACATGCCTTAAATCCTAGCACTCGGAAGACTTCCAGGCCAGCCTGGTCTACAAAGCAAGTTCCAAGACAGCCAGGACCACATGGAAACCTTGTCTCGGGAAAAAAAAAAAAAAGAAATGAAGAAGGAGGAGGAGGAAGACAAAGAAGAAAATATGCTCTGAGCACCATCATAAGACCTAGCTACATGCAAACATAATTAATATACACAATTCAGAGCTGACTCCTCATTGGGGGAAACTATTTGATACCTGTCTCGAGCTGCACCGAACTACACAGGCTTCATGAGTGTAGACATCTACCAACCACGTTCATCATTTAATCCCGGTAGGTAACTCAGTGCTTCCCCCACTAGGGGATGACTATCAAATCCCATCTGTGTGGTCACTGTCAAATCAATATAAAAGACAGGACTCTTAGTCAAGTATAAAACACTTATAAACCCAGCACTGGAGAGTAAGAAGTAGGAAGGTCAGAAGTTCAAGAACAGCCTCAGCAAGTTTGAGACTAGCCTCCAGTGTATAAGGCTTTGTCAAAGATATATAGATACATAGATCGATAGGTAGATAGATGATAGATAGATAGATAGATAGATAGATAGATAGATAGACAGACCTATAAGTATACTTCCTAGTATTTGGAGGGTCATGTTTATTGTATAATTGTGTTTGTTTGTTTTTAAAACCAGATACTCCACATGTAGTCAGGGTTGCCCTGGAGCTCACTATGTAGACCCCATGGCCTCAAACTCATCCTTCCTGTGTGTTGGGATTACAGACTTGCACTACTATGCTCAGTTTCAAGCATTCTAATATTAATAATAACATAATAGTACTCACTGTGTTCTAAGTATTTAGCTGACTTACACTAATTCACTCAACCTTCACAACTAACACAGAAGTTCTCATGTTTCCAGTTCTAAAAAAAGGACAAATGTGGACATAGAAGAAATGGAATCTTTTGCAGATTCATAAATGAGATTACATCCTAAGAGATTCTGACTGAGAATTGTAGAACAGATCAAATGTCCACAGAAAAGAAACCAACTTAGTGAGGGATTCAGTCCCAACACATCTGAAAGTTTTAAACACTCTAAGGCAAGAATCAACAGCCATATTCGGAAGAGGTCAAGATAGGGAATACTTGAGTCTTTACCGGCCATGTGATCTCTTCTTGGAACACTTCAGTGCTGACATTATGGGAGACCAGCCATAGACAATAGTCAGGAATGAGGAAAACTGTGCCCCGATAAAACATTATTTAAAAACTAGTAGACGACTGGGCTGGCCCACCAAGTATTGTGGAAAGAAGAACAAACCCATCTCATGCTATTCAGGCTTTTTCCTTAGAAAATCAGAGCTCTATTGTATGGAGGAAAATTAATAAAAAATAGAGAAGAAAAGAAAATGAGAATTCTAGCCTCTAGTCTCCAGTTCTCTCGTGAGAGCAGAGAACATAAGGAGAAAAAGGAGGGCTTTTCCTAAGCCTTACTGTCTAAAGCAGCAGTGTGGGAAAGCACCTGATCTCACGTGATTCCAGAAGCTAAGCAGATCCTGTTCTTCAGTACAAGGGTAGGAGAACAGAGGCTAGATGGGCTTAACTGAAAAAAAAAAATGAACAGAAAAGAAAGAAACCTTAAGTTTCTTTTCCTATCTGGCCCATAATCTTTTCCAATCTGGTTCTGCTTTCTTATGCAAAATGCCAAAAATAACTAGAGAAAGCTGTTTGGACAGCCACGGGGAAAGAACCATTCATGTCAACGAGCCAGCGCTGTGCTCAAAGGCAAATACCACTGCTGTTTGCAAGCTGGCTTTGGAGCATTAAGGAGATGTGTGCAGTGTATTAAAATTAAGTGACTACTTCATAGCACAGAAGTTTCAGCTAAACATCCGAGCTCCTTGCATTTAATCTAAAATTTTGAAATATATGAGAGAGAACTGCTTCTGAGCTGCTCTCAGCATAAATGCTTACGCGGGAAGAGTATAGATTGATGGGAAAATAAAGAATGACATAGTTCAATGTGAGTCATGGGACTATCTCATCCTGAGAGGAGCGTATGCCAAGTAATGAGAGGAACCATGAATGGTTAGTGGCCCCTGTTCCCATTTCTTCCCCTAGGAACCCTAAAGCTGGCCTGCATTGTTAATAACCTACTTTCTTTCCTTCTTCCTGAGCCCCACTTTTATTTTTCTCACCCCAGAGCTCACGCTGACCGGGAGCTCATTATGTAACCCGAGGTGGTCTCAGACTTTCGGCTCCTTCTGCCTCCACCTCCCTGAAGCACTGGGACCTCGAGGGTTTCTGGCCTCCATTCCACACCGAGCCGGAGACCATAAGACAATTCTCTCCCACAGTCTGTGCCTTCCTAGAGTTCTCATAGGCCTGTACACACCTTACTTGAGAATAATCCCACCTGTCTTCCTCCAAGTCTCCCAAGAGTTCTGGCCCCTACATGGGTCCTGATTGCTACCATACACCTGCCTGACTGTGGGTTCAGGAAAGTCACTCATGAATGTATCTCCAAGAGATATAAGCACTGTGAACTGTACAATCCTCAAATGCTTCGCATATTTCTCAGAACATGTGCCCAGATCACCCTCAGTCTTTCATTATTGTCTTCTTTGTCTTTCATTCATGTTGCTCAGTCCTGGGTTTTGAAAAGACAAGAGGAAGGTGCTTAAGGCAGAGAATAGAAAAAGTAGGACTAGGGCTGGAGAGATGGCTCAGAGGTTAAGAGCATTGCCTGCTCTTCCAAAGGTCCTGAGTTCAATTCCCAGCAACCACATGGTGGCTCACAACCATCTGTAATGGGGTCTGGTGCCCTCTTCTGGACTGCAGACATACACACAGATAGAATATTGTATACATAATAAATAAATAATTTTTTTTTAAAAAAAAGAAAAAGTAGGACTATTTAATAATGTGCAGCTAAAGTTAAATAAATTCTGAAGCTAAATGAATGCACAGATGTTTATCTCAAATACTCTCTAAGCATAAGCAGGCAAAGAATGCTAATCTAAATCTTACCTGGGAACTTAAAAAAAAAACACCACATTAAAATATTAATGGGTGTACTTTAACAAAAAGAAACAGAAACATGCAAGTCAAAAACTTATAGATTGGGAGTACAGAATGTCACTTAGTAGTAAAATATATGCCAGGCATGGTCAAGGTCCTGGGTAGGTTCAATTCCCACTGTCCCCACCCCACCGCAAAAAAAAAAAAAAAATGAGCTAGGTGGTGGTGGCGCACGCCTTTAATCCCAGCACTTGGGAGGCAGAGACAGGCAGATCTCTGTGAGTTAGAGAACAGCCTGGTCTACAAGAGCTAGTTCTAGGACAGGCTCAAAAAAAAAAAAAAAAAAAAAAAACCTTTGGTTCCTTCAGCCAACTAATGTTGGAAGGAAGGATACTTTGTCAACGCCCTTTATTTAACTTTCTCATTTCATATTGAAGCACGCTAATATTTTGCATTCTCAAGTTAACCTATGTTAAAATGAATGACAAAACACAGTGAATAGTGAATACAAGCACTAACACAGCTTTCCTCATCCCACGCATGCTCTCTCTCCCTGAGCTACATCCCAACCCCGCTCCTTCGTGTTACAGCTTTTTATTTTGAGACAGTGTCTCACTACATTGCCCAGGTTTGCCTTTTACTCATGACACAACCAGGGCAAGTCTTGAGTTTGCAATCCTCCTGCCTCAGCTTCCAAAGGATCTGGAATTACCGATCTGTGAAATCAGGCCTGGTTCCCAGATCTTTTTGAATCTCATTTCTATCCCATACGCTACAAGCAAATATCAAACTGTAATTAGCAGATTGTGTGTCTGTCTACTTTGCCTATTTTGTAATACGTACAGATGAGCAGCTCTAAAATGGTTTCTATGGTTGCACATATAAATAGAAAAATTTAGGATACTGAGATTCGTGTTTCTCACTTTGAGGTTCTAAACATTTAAAAAAGCAGGCTTAAATGAACTGTGTGAAATGGGCATGAGATAAAATACAAGATGTCACAAAATAAAGTAGGAGACATAATTGGTAGACAGAAAACAGTGTGATACCCTGAAAGCATTGGAAGGATTGTTGGCATGTGCTACAGCTATCAGTGACTTGTAGACTTTGTTCAGTTTCATATGCCTCTTAAATCTTAATACAATCATATCAAAGAAATACAAAAGAATGAACATTCCCCAGGTTGGTAGGAGAGTAAAACACATATAAAGAGAACAGAAACCATAAAGGAAAAAGAACATGAAAACTGTGGATATATATATATATATATATATATATATATGTTATATAGCATAATATAAATATATACATATATAATGTAACATATATAAACAAAAGAAATAAATTATACATCCAAAATTATCAGTAATCTCAGCAAATTTAAGCAGCACAGTTATAATAAACATAATGATTGTGAAATAGAATATTCAAATGCCATGCAATCTCTCCATAAGATTCCCCAGGATAAACCTGGGAACACAAGTATAGTGACAGTTAAAAACAATGGCTTGTTTTGTGACTACACCTAGTAATGAGAGTATGACGACATTTATTTTAGACACTGCAGCTTTGAGACAAATATTGAATGACTAGTAACAAAAGGGATCATTTGAAACAACAAAAGTGAATTTTCCCTAGAAAAGAAAACTCTCATTATATGTCACCAGCATTACAAGTATTTAAAATAGCCGGCTTCAAATAGAAGTGGACCAACATTAGTGAGGGAAATTAAAATACATTTTTCTCAAGGACATGTGGAGTGAATCTAACCGCTGGCCATATTTAAGTAATAAAATACCTCAACAAACTTAAAAATATCCCTGCATACCACATTCTCTGAGCATAGTGCAATAGAGTCAGACACTAATAACAGATGAATATGTTTAAGATCACCACCTGTTTGAAGTTAATAACTTATTTGAATTAAGTCATGAATTAAAGAAGACAACCTAATAGAAATTAGAAAATATTAATGCTATACATCAAAACATGGGATAGGGCGTCAGCAGAATTTGGTTAGTTTTAAAAATGCATAGCATGATGGGGGGGCACAAATGAGAACAGAGCTGAAGAGACAGTTTACCACGGACTCCTGCCCCCCGGAAGTATCCACAAGGGAAATCCCTAAAGTGAAGAAGCAGCAGACACAAGGAATATGTCAGGACAGCTTCCATGTGGATGCTTGTTTAGTCATAGACAGGTGAACGGAAGAACCCCCAACCAAATGCTGACAGCCATTGGGAAGGCAGAGAGAAAAAAGCCAGTGGCAAACTTTGTAACAGATTTCACAAAACAACTATGGATGTTTCATCTGCACAATTAAGTCAACCACGCTGATTATTAAATTAATTAAATACATAAATGTCCAACCTTCTGGTGAAGTTGGTTTACTTCCATTTCCTTTGTCCACAACCTTGACTCTGGGCTTTGTCGGATCTTTTCTTTTCTCTAAGTCTTTAACTGAAAGAAAAAAGAAATATAGGAACGTGTGGTATTAATGTTTTTTTTTAATGTGGTACATTTACACAATGGAGTATTACTCAGCTGTCAAAAACAATGAGACCATGAAATTTGCTGGCAAATGGATGGAACTAGAAAAGATCATCCTGAGTGAGGTGACCCAGACCCAGAACGACAAATGTACTCGCTCATAGGTGAATATTAGCCGTAAAGAAAGGATAACCATGCTACAACCCACAGACCCGGAGGAGCCAAATAACAAGGAGGGCTCAAAGGGTAACACATGGATCTACCAGGGAAGGGGAAATAGGGGAGATAGAATAGGCATCCCAGGTGGACTGGAGGAGGGGTGTGGATGGGGGTGGATGAATGGGGGGATCAGGTGGGGAAAAAGGCAGAGGGAGAGTATTCAGGGACTCAACTGGAACCTGGGGGCATCTTTGGAATAAGCTAGAAGCCTGGAGCAAAGGTAACTCCCAGGAATCTGTAAAAGTGAGCCTACCTAAGACTCCTAGTGATTGGGGGATGCAAAGCCTGAATCTTTTGTACTCAGGCAGGATTTCCACTCGAGGGATTGGGCCACCAACCTAGACACAACCCCTTAGATCTACAATTTTTCCTGACTATAAGGATGTACTTGGGGTAAAAGACGGGAAAGAAATCATGGGCGTGACCAACCAATGACTGGCAATGACTGGCCCAGACCCATACCATGAGAAGGAGCTCACCCTTGAGGACCAGGACCCAGAAGTGGGATACCCCAGAGCCCTAGGATAGAACCAAACACGACTGGAAAAAATTAAATAAAATGTCAAATGAAATAATTCCTAATGACATTCTGTTGTACCCATATATTGGTGCCTAGCCCAACAGTCATTAGAGAGGCTTCATCCAGCAACTGATGGAAACAGAAGCAGAGACCCATAGTCAAACATTTGACAGAGCTTGTGAAATACTGCAGAAGAGGGTGAGGAAGAATTGTAGGAGCCAGTGGGGTCATGGCCACCACAAGAAAACCCATAGAATCAACTAATCTAGGGTCATAAGGGCTCACAGAGACTGAACTGAAAACCAGACAGCCTGCAGGGCACTGGCCTAGGACCTATGCATTACTGTCACAATTGTGTAACTTGGTCTTCTTGTGAGACTCCAAACAGTGAGAGAAGGAGCTATCTCTAACTCTGATGCCTGCCTTCGGGACCCTTTCCTTCAACTAGATTGCCTCACCCAGCCTTAACAGAAGAGGGGACCTCATCTCACCGCGACTTGATATACCATGGCTGGCCCTTGATATCCATGGGAGGCCTGCCCTTTCCTGAAGAGAAACAGAAAAGGAGGAGTGAATGGGGGAGGGGGGATTTGAGGGGGAACTGGGAAGAGAGGAGGGAGGGAAAACTTTGGTTGAGAATGCAAAAACAAAAATAAATAAATAAATAAAATATCCAATGTGTTTAACTAAAACCCCTGCAAAACCAAAAGGTATGGTTAGACACTAGTACCACAGCACAAATTCCTTTCCAAATGTCGGGCCTGATATGTTCTTCAGCCTAGTCACACGGTATGAAAAGTCCTTAGGGCTTAGGCCAAGGGTGTACCATAGATAAATGTATCAATTTATCACTTTAACACTTCAAACAGCTGTACAACTGATATCTTCCTCCCAAGCTTAAAAAAAATGTTTCTCTAGCATTTTCTTCATAGCTATAACCCACTGGCCAGGTGTCCATGCTCCTGTAAGCAGCCTCTCACCCATGATAATGTGAGTAAGCCTAATGAAACCCACTGGGTTGTCAAATTAAGAAGAAAAATAAAATGTCAAAGCAGAAGGAGTCTGGTAGGGATGAGTAAGGGAATCAGTGGGAGTGGGGTGGGACATTAAAAGGTAATGAAATGCTGATATGATAAAAATTATGAACTCATTTTTTTATAATTAACCTTTACTGATAATGACAAAAAAATAGTCTTGATAGTTAGATGGTGAGCTTGTCACTTTAAGGAGGCAGTATCCAGGGGCTGAAAATGGCCCCCATTCCTATGGTACATTCCTGGCCACCTTCAACGTTAGTTTAATTCCCCACTGCTCTCTATGCTGGACACTCCGCAGCAACCTGCCTGCCATTCCATGGTTCTTTGCTCTTCCAAAGATTCCAAGACCACCACCAAACGTCAAATTTCTGCACGAAAAGCAATAACAACGACAAGATCTGTCATTTAGTTGTTTCATCTGCTTGAAGGAAGTGAGCAGATGTGTTGGCAGGGTCAGGTGCATGGGGGATATAATTTCGCCAACCATCCTTGTCATTCTCCCCAGGAGATGGTCCCACTGGTCCTCACTCTGTAACACCCCTCCCCTGCTTTTCCCCTGGCTTCTTTGCCTTTGCTGAAAGGGTCCCTCTTTCATCTGCTCAGGGCTTACCGCCTCAGTCCTAGTAATCCTGTCTTTAAAACCCTCCTTGTCTTCCTAACACCAAGAAATTTAATTTCAACCTAGGAACAATAATTCAAATTTTAAGATATTTTAATCTTACTGGGTGCATTAATAGAATTTTATACCAATCTTTAGATCCCATTCTCTGGATTCTTAATCAAGTGTACTGCCTCTTTAAAAAATCTATGTTCTCAGTTTTTGCAAAGACATAATTGCATTTTTTTTCCTATTTCACTACCCTATCTTTTATATTCTCGTCTTTGGATGCTTTTTCTCCTTTCATTCCTAAAACATGACCTTATACTAAAGTGGCCTTGCATCTCTGCCTATAATTTATTGTCCAACAACTTAAAATCTCATCTTTTCCAAGCTATTTCCAAATCTACATCTTTCACCCCACCCACACTTGGGCTATGACCCAGGCCACTTACATTTTCTGAAATAAAATGCATCTGTCGGTTTAATGTGAGGGAAAACTGCGTTAAGAAAGGCTAGTGGGTGTGCAGGAATCCGGGAAATAGCAAGAATAATTCCAAACATGGGGATCTGCAGCTCTGTTCCTAGAAGGGGAACACTACCGTGCCACTGTTTAGAGGGGCAGGCAGATTCGAGCAGAGGCCAATTTTCTCCTTGGAGCTCCAAGGAGAAAAGTTGGTGGCTTGGAAGCGCTCCAAACAGACCACAGCGCCAACTTATATTTGAATTTTGAAAATTAGGTCTCGGTGGAGGTTGAGCCACAAGGTCACATAGAAAGTGTAATGAATGTTGCTACCTTCAAGTAGGAAGAGAATCAGAAACAAATTGTCCTGTCAGGTGTAGTGCTACAGTCTCCTGCCTCCTAAACTGTTACAGAAGTATCTGAAATGATGTCATGAGATTATCTCCGCTGCATCCACCTTTCCCTCACTCCTTCTCTCTCCTCCATCTCCCTCTTATTCCTTCCCTCTGTTTTTTTTTCTTTTTTTGAGACAGGTTTTTGCTTTGTAGACTAGGCTACCCTGGAACTCACTATGTAGCCTAGGCTGTCCTGGAACTTATGAGTCTCCAGTTGTTTGTTTGTTTGTTTTTTCCAAAAGAAATGTGCTGCTTCTCTTTCTCCCATTTCCTGTTTCTCATCGGCCTTAAGAGACATCATTTCCGGTACTTCAGGAACAATTTAGGATGCTGGTGACTGGAGTACCAACAAGGGGTGGAGGGGTGGCGGGACTGACTTTAAACCGAAAACCTAAAAAGCTAGAAACCTTTTCGATGATGGGGGAAATCTCAAACAGTATAACATATCATCTGGACCTGAGGACAGGTAGACTCACTGAATGTCTTCATTCAGCAGTCCAAAAAGCAAACTATCTCAAAAGCCTCCCTCATGCATCCAGTATTTTAAGCCCAGAGCTTCTGGAGCTACTTAAAGACTGTCAGCTTTTGCCCGGCGATCATAGCATGTGATCAGACTGGAATCTCTGAATGTGGCTGACAATGAGGGCTGACTTAGAAGACAATGATAATGGCACTGGGTTTTGATTCTACTACATGTACTGGCTTTTTGGGAGCCTAGTCTATTTGGATGCTCACCTTCCTAGACCTGGATGGACGGGGGAGGACCTTGGACTTTCCACAGGGCAGGGCACCCTGACTTCTCTTAGGACTGGAGAAGGAGGGGAGGGGCAGAAGGGAGGGGAAGGGAAATGGAAGGAGGGGAGAGGTGGAAATTTTTAAGAAAGAGAGAGAGAGAGAGAGAGAGAGAGAGAGAGAGAGAAAGAAAGAAAGAAAGGGAGACTGTCAATACCCACTTCTGAACTGGCCTTGAGCCGGTTTGCTTTCTTTGTCTTTATTGTAGGCGATAAGCTGAACCGTGTAATTCTGCTCTGGCAGAAGGCCTTGGATAATCGCCTTTGTTGCAGCGTTCTGCAGATTCAGCTGGTTGGTTTTCCCCCCTGGAAGGAAACAGAAAGGTGAGTTCGTTTGAGGCCGCAAGTAATTACATGCTCTGAGAGCTTTTATTAACCACAATGTGAGACTGTTGAAAGGCAAAGACATTAATATTTTTAATTTCGGTTGTATGTATTTACCAGGCACAGTACGCTTTGATAGATATCAGACGGTAACACCACTTGAAACACACATACCTAATGCATGTGTGCACAGAGCAATATAGTTTTCATCCTTGTGTCCAGCATATCCTGTCTGCTTTAGATAACAAATGGTTGCCCACGCTAGATAAAACCCGGTCACAAAAGACGTTCATCATAGCACTCTGTCCCATTGACTATCTAAGGGAAAAGGTAGCACAGGATTGGAAAGTAGATTCTCAACACCAGATAGTCTTCAAAGGGAAGAAGAGTGAGTGCCCCTTGAAAGTGTGTGTGTGGGGAGGGGGGACACAGGAGCTGACTGAATGTAATTAGTCCATGCTGGCGTTGTTTTCCTCTGCTCCCCGGAGAGATACAAAGCATCCTTGAATCACCAATCATAATCATAAACTTAGTTATCTGAAATCTGGTCATCACTGCTTCAAGATGCAGAAGGAAGTACTCATTGACTGGCTTCTTAAAAGACAGCTTGCTTCCTTAAAAAAAAAAAAAACTGCAAAAATCCCCATCAAACTATACTGACAACTAAGGCTTTCTTGAAAATGCTTTTGGTTAAATCCTGAATTTCTAAGCAAAACTTCAAAAACACTTTTCTCCCCCCTAGAATTTCTGGCAGTAATTAACAACCCGAAATAAAGGGAAAGTTAATCCAAAATTCCTGTCCCTCTAACAGCCCTTGGAGAGGTATAAATTAATCAAATGTAGCATATATTATCATAAATTTTAATTAAATTCCAACCAAATCTATATCTAGATCAGAAATGTTTCTTGCTGTTATTCATGCGTCCTGCTGCCAAAGGACAAAACTGAGTTTTCTCTTATTAAAGCCCATTTCCTTAAGTGTTCAAGGTGTTAAGTTTTGTCTCATAAACCCTCATCATTTGGAACTTATCTGTTGGGGCTAGTGAAGTAGTTCAATGGTTGAAAGAACTGGCTGTTCTTCCAGAGAACCAGAGTTTGATTCCCAGCACCCACATAGCAGCTCACACCTGGTTGGAACTCCAGTCCAGGAGGAACCAGGGTCCCTTCTGGCATTCATGGGAACAATATGCATGTGCAGATGTATCTGTAGACAACTAACTGAGGGGGTGGGGAGGACTTTAAATATGGGCAGGAGCATTCTAGGAGCTGGGGATCCAGGTCAGAAGAAAAAGGAGAAAAAAGAGAAAGCAGCTAAGCGCAACAATGCCTCTCTCTCTCCCACTCTGCCACCAGGGCAGCTGGGAGTCAAGCTGTTTCTCTCGGCAGCCCATGCCAACTGCCATGATGGACAGAGTAACCAGGGACTCACCCTCTGAAACCAGAAGACAAAATAAACCTTTTCTCCCTTGAATCGCTTGTGTGGGACATTCTACCACAGCAGCAAGTAACAGATGCGTGGAGGTCATGAGGTTTCTGGAGAGTTCTCGTGTACTTGTATGTAAGGATGACAGCTGAGGGACTTCCTGAGGAGCACCCCTGCAGTGACGGTCCCTGAGCAATCACTCTATGGCAGTACTTCGGTACGTGTGCTGTTTAGTTCCTTTGGCCTTCACAATCAGGACTCCCCAAACTCCAATTTTATAGGAATCCTTTAGGGGATGTTTTTACAGTTCAGATTGAGTCAGAAGTTTGGGGCTAGGATCTCATATTTTGTATTTGAAATAAGCTTCTGGGAGATGCTGTGTGCATGCCCATGAAGCTCCAATGTTGTTTCATTCATCCTACAGAAAAAGAAACTGAGGCTCTCAGGGCTAAATAACCTGCCCAGACCTCCCTATTTCTAACAGAAGTATAATTAGAGCTCAAGAAAGCCAATGTGGATTCTCTGAGTCTCCGTGACACCCATTCAGTTCCCCTACATGCCCTGCCTTGACTGACTTTATCTTTATAATAGAACTATAAAACATGAAAATGAAAGCTTTACCCATAATTTAATCACAATTTTATAGCACACCTTTATGTAATGACCAATAAATCTATTCAGTTTGTGCTTCTCCGGTTGCAGTGTGTTTTCACAATGTCTAGTTGACCTTTATAATTTTGATGTGTAATTGCTGAGTATCATTCAAAAAAGTTCATTAGTTAAACCTATTCAAACAGGTGCAACAATTGCACACTCAGTTGTATTGTATCTTTACAGCATCCGTGGATCAAAAGTATTTAGTATATGCTGAAATATGGGTAGGAGGATTTTTGATGTTCTGGAAATTCTGACCTAAGGAGACTCAATCACAGCCGAGTCCAAGAGCCAGCCCTTATATTATTTCCTTGATGAGAGGAGAATTTGCCTAGTTCAAAAACTAAATTAAACCAAGTCTTTCACACACTCCTAAAGCAACATTCAGCACTACACATTTTTAACCATCCATGTATAAAAAGCACAACAAGCCCCAGATAACATAGTGTATTTTTTTACCTGAAGCGGGAGCCACCAGCAGTTTGTATCCACCAAATTTCCCTCTGGGAGCTTTCCATGAAATCTGTATGCTGTCCTGGGATATTACATTGTATCTTAACCTTGTGGGAGGAGCCACTGAAAAGGAAAAACAAAATGGCTTAGACGTGGAAACATTTAAGTTTAAATTGAAAACACAAAGCAGCATGACCAAAGGACACAAGAGTTCATCAGCCTCCAAAGGTGTTCTTTCTACGACCCCAGCAATGAATCACTCAGCGTGGGAAATAAGATAGCTGGGAGAGTGTGTGCTTTCTCCCAAGCGACACCCGTTTGTCAGACAGCACGGACCTGAGACATGGGGTTAGAACTGAATATCTCATCTCCTTTAGAAACCAAAGCCAATGCTCCAAACTGATTTCATTTTGTTTCAAGGATGTATTTCCATACTTGGAACATGAAAACTTCTTTGCCTTACTGGGACCATTGAAAGTATGACTTTACGTTTTCTGCTATGGGCATCAAACGGTTTTAATGATGCAATATTTGAAGAAACTATTTCAGGCATGTTATGGTAATAAAATATTCAATGGAAAACATTTGAGAGGGGCTGGAGATGTGGCTCAGTGGTTTAGAGCAGGTGCTGCCTTTGCAGGCGACCCAAGGTCAGTTCCCAGCACCTGTGTCAGGCGGCTCACAACCGCCTGTAACTCCAACCCTATGGGATCTGAAGGCATTGTCTGACTTTGACAGGAACTTGAACTTGTCTGTATACACACACACACACACACACACACACACACACACCTAGTTAATTTATTAATTTATTTTCATATAATAAATAAAACATTAGAGGTAGTGATCATAAGGAAATGGTTCAAATGCAAGATCCGTGTTTTGTAAGCTCTGATCTACTCTTCTGGAGAAGCTGATTTATGCAGATCAGGTAGGTTGCATACGATGATTCAGGCGACAATATTTGATCTTTAGTGGCCTCACAGAGGTGTTTAGATCTCTTTACTTTCCTGTAAATCATTAAAACTTCATAATAGTTTTCAGAACCATCTGTAAATGCCCCAGGGTTCCAAAAGAAGTCTTTTGGCATGGGGATATGTACTGTATAATATCCAAATAAAGTTTTTCATAGTAGAATGTCAGGACTCATCATCCGCCTTGTGCCCAGCCTTCTTTCCTTTCTTTGGGAACCAGGGATGGGGAAGAAGGCAAGCATGAGGCATAATAGGAGCTCAGACATAAGTTTGATTCCCAGTTCTGTCATTGATCAGTTAAGCAGCCTGAATTAGGTGATCAGTTCCTACAAAGCCAGTTTCCTTACTTTTAGAAAACGTGATACTTTCTACAAAGCCTGGACCATAACTTCAAACAGATTAATTGATTCATTATGATGGGCAATAAAAATGTCTTCCCCTTCCTTTTCCTTTAGCTAATGATGGAGTTTAAAAACTCGTTTAAATCCTCACAAACATTTGTCACCAATCTGACTTTAGAACAAAGGAACCAAGGAATAGCTGCTGAAAACCTTGTTCAAGTTCACACACTGGGGAAAGGACAGCCCCAGTGAAATCTATGCACTGCTTCATATATATATATACACACACACACAAACACACACACACACACACACATATTAACAAATCACCCTTTATCGAGCTTGAAGAACAAAAAATTTAATTCGCATCCTGGTTAGTTTTTTGTCAACTTGACACAAATGACAGTCACTTGGGAAAGGTGGACTCTCAATTGAGAATATGCCTCCATAAGACTGGCCTATGGGAAGGTCTATCAGGCATTTTTTTTTTTGATCAATGATTGATATGAAAGGGCCCAACTCACAGTGGGTGGTACCACCTTTGGGCTGGTGGTCCTGAGTTCTATAATAAAAAAACTGAGCAAGTCATGAGGAGCAAACCAGTAAGCAGCACACCTCCAAGACTTCTGCATCAGCTCCTCCCTCCAGGTTCCTGCCCTGGGTACTTGCCCTGGGTACCTGCCCTGCCTTCCCTCAGTGATAGGGGAATGACCTGAGAGATCCAAACTGAAATGTTGCTTTTGGCCGTGATGTTTATCACAGAAATAGAAACCCAAGCTGAGGCACCATCCTACAACTACCCAGGCACATGGAATCAGTGAGCCCTGAAGGACACATCTCAAGAATAGAACATCTTTACTTATCCTTAACCACCTATAAGTAGAGAGCACCATTTACAGTGCAACAAAAGCATTGGTTTCACAGTTTCAACTTGAGACAATGGAAAAAACTTTCCTGACTAATGGGAAAACACAATTTTACCACAAGAACGGCTCTCTTGGTGCCCAGCATTTTAACGTACAAAGAAAGTCTTTTTCTAAGTCTTCAACTCAGAAGCAAAAATCTATGTGTAGCTGCATTTTTATCACCTGCGGGAAACCTTACAAATATGAATTAAAAGTTTGAAATAGCATTTCTGAGTTCAGTCAAGTCAGTGGGTTTCATTTATCACTCAAAAGCTTTCGCATGACTGCACCGGTGAGAAAAGCTACCTGGGACCCAGGAAGGGAGAAAGGGCAGCAAGCAGCTGGGGGCTTTGATCTACGCCAATCCCTAGGCGGTTCCATGGACTCTGCTAGCATGTCAGGTGTGCTGACGTCTCAAGGAGAGCAAAGAAGCTAACAGCATTCGGGATTGCTAGGCTAGACAGTAGGCATCTGTAGATTTCCTGCCTAGGCCGCTATCCTTTGAATACTGTGTGAGTTCCTGGTCCTCAGCATCTCTTTAGACAACAGCTAACTTTCTAAGCTGCCAGCGGAAAGCAGTGGGGAGAGCATGGGCTGTGCTGTTTATGAGATGCAGACGGTCATCTAGAACCCAAAGTGACATGGCTTCCATTGACCTTCTCAAGGAAACAAAATGAGAGGCAAATGGCACAACGAAGTCCGGCAAACGTCAGCTCTTGAATTTAATTTACAAATAGATCACACGACACCCATCCCGTCGTGACAGAAGTCAGATCACATCGAGCGCCAACAGAAGCATAAATATTCTGACAATCACGAAAATAAGAAATCCTTGGATAGACATGAAGCACACAGTTTTGCCTTTGGGGAAAAATACAGTGCAAAGAATAAATACGAATTAAGAGACAGTTCTAGATTTCAAAGTCAGCTCCCTCCTCTCCCCACGCCCCGCCTTTGGAAGGCACTGGGACTTGAGCCAAAGCAAGGGCAAGTGGAATTGACAGAAACACTGAAAAGAGTCACAGGAAAATAATTGCTGTTATCTCACACAACAAGAATCTATGTGGGTCTTTTTTTTCCTTTACAAGCACAAAGGGCGTGCTTTCTGTTTCATATATGCTGTCCTTAACTTCCCGCAAATGCTTGAGTGAGCTTCATTGAAATGTTAATCTGTGTCAGCTCAAATACTAATCTTTTCAAATAGACAAACTCAAGTGTAAAGTTTTGTTTGGAACACACACACAGGGAGCCCAGAGGAAGTCAACAAGCTCTTCCATGGTGACATGAGATTAGGCTCAACAGAAAATACTTGTGTATACATGAATTTCACCCCAAAGGGGAATGAACAAGGCTATCCACTTATATCTTCTTCTTACTGAGACTTGTTACCAAAAGCTCAGAGGGCTTTGTCTTGCTGTGTTGCACTGTGCTTTGTTTGAACACAGTTTGGCAAACTTTCCATAGGAATCCATGGGAGGAAAGGCAATTTTATGTTATTCTATAATCTACCTGCTTATCCAATGAATAATTTTCTGCTGTTTCCTCTTTCCCTTCTCAGGACTCTTCCATCTATTTATCTATCTATCTATCTATCTATCTATCATCTTTCTGTATGTCTGTCTATCATCTATCTATCTGTCTGTCTGTATATTTTCAATTTTGTTCAAAGCTAGGTTCACAATGTCTTTATGACTTTTAAGGGTCATGTCAAAAGTGGCCAACTCGCGGGGCGGTGGTGGTGCACGCCTTAATCCCAGCACTTGGGAGGCAGAGGCAGGCGGATCTCTGTGAGTTCGAGACCAGCCTGGTCTACAAGAGCTAGTTCCAGGACAGGCTCCAAAACCACAGAGAAACCCTGTCTCGAAAAACCAAAAAAAAAAAAAAAGTGGCCAACTCATAGGAGCTCATAGAATATAAAATCAATACAGTAAAGCAATTTGCATGTCTTTTCCTTGCTCAAAACATGTAACTCAGTGGTCATGGTAGAAATAAGATAAACTTTCTGGAAGTTCTCATGGATTTTTCAGACACCAGAGTCCACGTGACATCTGAAGTTTTTTCTAGCTTGGCTGTCTTAGCACTCAGCCACAATCTTCCATCCTTCACTTCCAGATACTGTAGTTCCCGGACTCTTCTTACAGTTTCCTTGATTTCCTCCTCTTCCTCTTCTTTCTTCTTCATTGGATACTTTTGATCAGCCATTTTTCTCCCACTGAACTCTTGACTGAGAGTGTTCTGCAGGCTTCATCACCATCTTTCCGTGGAGCTACCCCTCTCTAGTAACACCACAAGGGTCTCAAAGGTCTCTAGTCCTAACCATAAAATACAATAGAACTCAAGTAAAAACTCTCCTGGTCTTAAAACTTTTCCTATAAACTCCATCAACTGCACACCTACCAGGCCCACCTGTATGTCTCCCCAAAACCTAAAACCCCACATATTTGTCTAAGGCTGAACTCAGTATCTTGAACTTAAAATTCCCCCTTTGTCTATTAATCTATTTAACATAAATGCCTTCTAAAATTCAAACCTTCTCTTGTAACCAAACATACAGAAGCAGTAGCAACACAAGGAACAGAGCCAAGTGTCCCATCCACTCAGTTCTCAGCCAAGGAGTTTCCGCGTCACCTCGTGCTTTCCCTCTCTTCTGCCCGCCTGCTCACTTTCTCAGCAAACCATCTCTTCTTACCCATCTCTTCTACCACTGGTTCCTATATCCACACTTTTCCCTCCTCATCTGCTTCAGACATTAATGCCCAGTTTAGGAACAACTGGATATTTTAGCAGCCAGACGATCTTAATTATGCCTATGCCTGAAATTCATATGAGTCACAAGCACAGGTAGTGTTGTTACCAATATTATCTGTACAAAATAAAATTGTTTGAAAATTAGCAGCAGTTAAATGTCCGTTTGGTTTTGGCCTTTGCTTTTCGTCACAGTCCCGTGGGACGTGCACTGTGATTATCCGCTAGTACTTCCATCTGGTGGCCAGGAAACTTCTTGACGGGGAAAAAAACTCTCTTACTCAGCAGAGCTCGTGAATCGCAGGCACACAAAATGTGCCCCTTAACCGTTCATCTGAAGCAGAATCTGGCTGACAAGGTGGATCTGGCGGTCCATCCTTGAAGAGAGTGCATAGAGATGTCTACTCCAATCCACAAATGAAGGCTCTAAATAAACCAAGATCGGGATTGCATGGCTCAACATTTTTGCGACTTGCTTCATTCCTACGGACCTGGGTCTTGCATCGTGGAGTTCAGGGAGTAAATTGCCTCCAAAAACCTTCTTTTGCCAGTGTACATAGGACAAGCAGAATCTGTCTCCCTAGCTGCTCACTATGTGTTCAATGAAGTAGATGAAAATACAGCCGTCGGTCCCGGGTGCATGACAGCTATGTGAACTTGCCGAGGGTCGAGTTCCATTCCTTTTCAAACAGGTGTGCCTTGCTTTGAAGAAGCAGGGTGTGGTGGTTCATGCATTTGATTTTCGCAGCCAATTCCAGATATGAGACATTCCTAAAACTACCTCATTGCATTCATGCGTTTTGCTCTAGTGATGGATATTTCAGAGGTGGCAGTTAAGCTTCTGCAGAAGTGTGTGTTTGTCTAGTTAAAGAGGCATTCAAACTGTGTGTGATGTGCACTGGCTTCATGAATAGCACAATTCTGTGTAAAAGGTCAGACAGTAGTATCTTCTGTCACCCTAATGTAAAAGCAGCCATATGCAATATGTCAACAAGTGTGCATATAATACAAGTTTATCCAAACAGACAGTGGGCCAGATTGAGCCCATGGATGGCAGTTTGTCAACTACTGACTTAGAAGAAAGGGGCTTTGCAACAGTACATATCTTGCTAATATAAAGAGTAGATTTCACAAACTCTTTTTTCCAAAAGGCCAAAATAAAGTCACATATTAGTGGAAACCTCTACTAGACCCTTAACAATCTTAAACTATACTCAGTTTTAAGGAAAGAACTAAAAAAAGGAATCAAATTTAAAGTGATATAAATATACTATAGGTCCCAGGTATGACAACATACAGCTTTAAGCCCAGAACTCAGGAGACAGAGGGGGCTGAGTCTCTGTAAATTATATGCCAGCATGGTATACAGAGAGAGTTCCAGGCAAGCCAAGGCTACACAGGAGTCTAGGTCTCCAAAAAATAAAATATATTATAGACTATATGGGAAATACATATAATATATAATCTATTGCCGTTTATTAACCTAGCTGATCTGGCAACATGCAGATTTGATTTTCACAGATTCAACTCTGATGGCTTTTCAGCACCCTCTCTTTAATCAACTTCTCCATAATGGCTATGCCCAGTTTCCGGTGACATGGTAACCCTGTAAGTGGTGTGTTCCATTGCTACATTGTAACTAGTTGGTAAAAAAGAATAAAAGCTGACGGATGTCCTGCCTGGGAAGACAGGTGAACAAACAAAAAGATGGTGAGGATGGAGAACCCAAGAGACTGGCTCCTGGGTCTTTCAATTACCTTGACTCCGGACGATGGTGCAGAAATAACCAACCGCCAAAAAAACCAGAAGCAGCCAGTACCGCATCTCACGCTGAAAAATCTTCATCGTATTTTCTGCCTTTTACATGAGGTGCAGCAGCTGCCTGGAAACAGAGAGAGGATAGAAAATAAGTCTGTGTTGTCACCCAGAAGAGGCAAGAGGACCACTGTGGCTTAGAACCGTCAGGAAGTAATTAATTCCCTACAATGCTGAGTATCTCATTCTCAAATACAAACTGACAGAAGATTGCTCTTTTCCTCTGGAAAATTCTATATTGTAGGTGATAGGAAGAGCTGGGTGTGGTGGTATATACCTTTAATTCCAGGACTCAAGAGGCAAAGGCAGGCATATCTCTACAGGCTCAAGGACTGCCTGTCTATATAGTGAGTTTCAGAACAGGCAGGGCTACATAATGAGACCCTGCCTCAGAAAAGAAGAAGGAGGAGGAGGAGGAGGATAAAGAGGAGGAGGAGGAGGAGGATGAAGAGGAGGAGGAGGGGGGGAGGGAGCAGCCAATGATCACAGAGTTCTACCCATAACCAAGAAGCTATCTGTAATCAATACCTACTGACAAAGAAAAATCAATTTTCTCTGATGGAGTTTCAGGGCAGGTCCCGTGCCTGCCCAGGAGTGGTTGGCCAACACAAGAAAGACCTCAAACTGTTAATTTTGTAGACTTTCTTGCTTCATATTGCTTCGGGTACTTTTCTCTTATCAGTCTTTTGCTTGTTTATTTTGATTTGTTTTTATGGAGGTGTGTGTGTTTGTGTGTGTATGTGTGTTGGCTTTTGTAGAGAAAGAGGAAAAGAACATACATTTTGGTAGAGAAAGAGGTGGGGAGTATGTAGGATGAATTGGGAGAGGGAAAAAAACATGATTAAAATATATTTTATGAACAAAAAGCGTTTTTTTCACTAAAGCCAAACTTAAAGAAAAAGAAAGAGAGGTGGGGCATTAGAATGGGGTGAGCTGTGTGGCTGTACTGCGGGTCTCTTCAGTAAGTATTATGTGAATTGGCTCGTCTGCCTGAAACAGGGTCTTTTCCAATGGCGTGTCCCTCCTGTACCTCTCACACTAAGAGCAAACCTCGCCTGTGGCCTTCCATCACCTACAGAGCACAAATGAGTTCTACCTTTCTACCGGTGATCAAAGAGAGCTTGCTAATATGAGATCACGGCTCCATTTTCCCTTCGTGGGTTGAATATTCTCCAGCCCTTTGATCTTTTCTCGCAGCTTTTCATTTTCTAATATATACGAATCTGAAACTCTTCCAGATCTCCTTTTTTTTTTAATGTTAGTGAAAGACAAGGTACAAAAATAGAGTGAGAAGGAAGAATGTAGAAAAGGGAAGAAGGCAGAGGAAAAGGGGGGCAGAAAGATGGAGAGAAGACATGAAGGGAGGGGAGAAAGGAACTCTACTTGGTATTATGTAGAAGACCAGTATATTGACCACAATTCTATTTTTGAATTATTACACTGGGGAAATACTTAGAGATTAAGGCAACATTCATGTAGCCCTTGGCAAGGTGCCTGTGCGCCTATAAATAACGCCCCCCACCTGTGTTCTTGTAAGTAGTCATAATTAAACTAATTGGTTAATTATTCACAAGACATGATTGCAAAAGGGGACTAATTGGGTAGAAGGAGATCAGTTGGTGTGGGGAAGGAATTAGGGTGTGTAATGGGATATAAATGTGATTGAAATGGGTATGGTTATGAAAACATCATAATAAAAATCTCTTTATATACAATTTAAATGTGCTTTTAAAAACTGTAAAAAGATGTCTCAAAAGCCTTCTTCTACTAGGGCATCTTCAATCATCTATCCATTCACTTACTCCCTCCTCCATTTATTATATAAAATTGTGCCTCAGGAGAGCAAAGGCAACTTAACAATGCAAGGAGAATAAGATAAATATAAATACAGGCAGTGGTGGTGCATGCCTTTAATCCCAGCACTTGGGAGGCAGTGGCAGGTGGATCTCTGTGAGTTCGAGGCCAGCCCGGTCAACAGGACAGGCTCCAAAGCCACATAGAGAAACCTTATCTTGAAACCACCACTCTCTCCAAAAAAGATACATATAAATACAGTGTATAAGATAAACTTTCCAGGTTTAAACCACACAGGCACAAAACACAGGGCTCTCGTTCCACTTCAATTTCAGATAAATAGTAAGTAATTTGTGGTGTGAGTATGCTCTGTGAAATATTTTTGACATACTGAGGGACACCCTGAAGGTGTAAGCAGGGAAAGGAACCATAGAGAGTTTTAGAAAACCTAGTTTAGATTCACTTTCTCAATCTTGATCAAGCTTCAGGGAGTCTGATGCCAGGCAGTGTATTGCTAGTATATTTAAACACAATATAATTTGGAAAAAAAGCGTTCTGATGTAATACAATGCCCGGTGAACAAGGAAACGCAGTTACATCAAAACTCAACTCAGTACATGTCATTTCTGATTTGGTGATAATATATCCTGACCAAAGGCGGCTTAGGAAGAAAGGGTTTATACAGTTTACAGTTCCGGGTTACAGTCCATCACTGGGATGGAGGTCTAGTCAGGAATCCAAACAGTTACATCACACCATTTCCTCACCCAAGAGCCTGCCTGCCTGCTGGCTTTCATCCAACTTTACCTGACCTGTTGTAGCACAATGAATAAAAACTCACAGACACTGGGGTTCAACCTCAAGGTCAAAACAAAACAGCCAGCCACTGGCTCTTACCTGCTACCTCAGCCTGAAATGGCGATACTGCCTCTAGGAATTCTCAGAATGAGACTGTGTCTGAGAGCTGTCTCCTCTCATCTTATATTCCTCTCTTGTGCTGGGATTAAAGGTGTGTGTCACCACTGCCTGGTCTGTAAGGCTGACCAGGGCAGCTGTTTTACTCTCTGATCTTCAGGCAACATTTATTTATTAAAATACAAATGAAATATCACTCTCCCCTGTCTAGTTCAGGCCCTCGGCCTAGAGAGCACCAGTGCCCACAACAGGCTAATCTTTCAATAATATTCATTCACAATCTCAAGACATTTCCCAGCAGATGGTCCTGACGTAGCTAATTCCTCCACTGAAGCTCTCTTCTCAGCTCTTTAGGGTGTAGACACAGACTTCCCCTGCCCCAGCCAAGAAGCTATCTGCAACTGATACCATTGGCGAAGGAAAATCTGTTTTCTCCAATGGAGTCTCCCTGGGTATATGGATCACACTTTTAGGGCAGGCCCTCAAGTCCAAGAGTAATACGCGAACGCAAAACAAACTCATTGATATTTTTCTGGACTTCTTGTCTCATTTTGCTGGGGGCATATTTTTTTTATCTTATTGGTCTTTTGTTTGCATTTCCATCTTGAGGAAGGGAGTGTACATGTATTTCTTTTGTTTTGTTTGTTTTAAAAGAGAGAAAAGAAGAACATAGACTTTGGCAGGAAGGGAAATGGAGATGGTCTGGGAGGAACTGGGGTAGGAGAAAAACATCAAAAGATATTAAATGAAAATAAGTTTTCAGTAAAAAGTCAGTAAATAAAAATCAGGATTTTAAGTGCAAAAAAATAAAAATAGGCATCACAGATACCAAAAATAATGTTTTTACTGTAAGAAAACATAAGACTATAAACTTTTGCTCTTCTTTCTTTAGTGATGTATAAACATTTACTGGTGATAATAAAAGTCCTTCTTTAATACATTTGTGACAGAATCACAATTTATTTGTCAATATTTGAAAATTTTAGGTTATTTCCAGAGTTCTCTAACATATATAAACACTGCGCTCAACATCCTTTCCGAGATTGGTGTGCTTCAGCTGGACACAGAATATGGAACTGCTTGTTAAGACAAGATATAAGTGTTATTTTGTCTTTTGAGACAGGGTCCCAATAGGCTGGTTTTGAATTAATTATCTTCAGTCCAGGTTGGCTTTGAACTAATAATCTTCCTGCTTCAGGCTCCAAAAGGGTGGGACTGAAGGCATATGCCACCACCCCGCCCTAAGATAAGGGATTTTAAAGCTAATTACACAATGTTGTGAGGACAGTTACGCTGATTTCCCGCTCCCACTGGCACCAAAGGAATATGCTGTATCGCTCTCCCATCCCAGGGGTTGTGTATCATCTGATTTGAGAGTAAGTATGATTACGAGTCTTGTTCTCATGTGATTTCCATAGCCAGTGGCTTAGCCACTCGTGCACAGCTATAAACAAAACATGGGGCAGAATAACTTAGAGAAAGAAATTATTTCTGCTGAGTTTCCAGAGGTGTCGGTCAACCAGTACGGAGAGAGGAGGACGAATCAGAGGAGCTTGATCACAGCATCAAAGCCCCAATAAGGAATGGAAAATCCGAGAGAAAGACACAGCACCTAAGCACACACCCCAGGGACCCACTTCCTCCCACCAAGCAGGAACTCCCACCATCACCCAGCCATCTGTTGAAGTTTTAAATGCTCCAATGTATTAAACCGCTGATTAACTCAGGGTCCACATGACCTAATTATGTCTGGAAACATACAGACACACCCACAGGTTGTTTTATTGTCTCCGGGATATTGTCTCAATACAGCTAAGATTAACATCTAACAATTAAGATCTTAGGGGCAGGGGAGATGATTCAGTGGTTTAGAGACCTTGTTGATCTTGTAGAGGATCTGGGTGCAATCCCAGAACCCACACAGTGGCTCACAAACGTCTATAAGTCACTCCAGTTCCAAGGCTTTGGATGCCCTCTTTTGACCTCTTGGGGCACATGGTGCACATGTATGCACGCAGGCAAAACACTCATACCCATAAAACAAAATAAGGAAATCCAAAAAAAATTTAAAGCTTGACAATCATTTTAATGTAGTATTTGGCATTCTTTGGCTATTTAATTTTTTTAAACAAAATCCATGTCTTACATTTTTTTCTGAATTGTGAGAAACTTTTACCTACTATTTATTTTAACTGATATCACTTGCACCAATTTTCTAGGTTATTTTTTTACCTTTAAATTTTATTTACAGGGTTTAGGGTTTGTTTAAAGATGGTTCAGTTAAATCATCTGACCAAATGTTTTTCATCATGCTGTCCAATGTCACAGGGAAAATGACCTCTCTCAATCCAAATTTTATTTCTAGTTAACTTTTTAGTTCCAGATAAGAAGGGACTTTTTTGCTAATTTGCTACTCATAACACACACACACACACACACACACACACACACAATACATTGCTGTATAATGATCCAACAGTCTAGATTAATACTACACCTTTACATCTTTTCCAATCTCATTTCATGTGTTTAATACACTTGTAATTAATGCTTCTTTTTTTTCACATTGCATAGACTAAATTTGTATTTTTACCAGCAAAACTTCAAAATTTCACCTTAAGTATATCGCTGGTGACTAGTTGGGGTAAGGTACAGTTCGCTTTCACGTGCTGTTGTTGAGGTTCTTAGACAGTAGGGCAGACACGGGGCTGTGATCCTAGCATGTAGGGAGTGGAAATAGAGAGAGATCAGGAGGAGAGGTTATGTGAGATCCTCCATCAAAAACAAAGCAACCCAGGGTGTGGGAGCCGGGAAGATCATCATGAAAAGGTGATAAAAACATGGGAGTAGGGGTACAAATGTGAGCAGCATGCGTGATATTTATGAATGAAAGTACACAACAAAGCCCATAATTCTATATACTAACTAAAAATCTTAGTTAAAAAAATGAACACTATTTTAAAATGCATTTGTGGTGATGAATTCATAACTACATGGCCCTACTAAAATTAGACATATTCTACAATTAAAATAAATCAATAATGTCATATGCAAATTATGCCTTAATATAGTTTAAAAAGAGATCAGTGCCAAACCCCTTTATGGCATTTCATTCTACTTTTCTTCTTGGTCTTTCACTGTAATGAATTCTTTTGACATTACTTGTAGGAAGTTAAAGCTACCAAGCCAAAAGGAGCCAACCTGGAGTCTGTCTGGTGCTATCAGAGGTTCTGACCATGCCTGGCCAATAAGAAGTGACCAAGCGGTGTTTCCTGAGTGCCTTTTGACCTGGTAGGTCTTTACTTCCCCCAAGTACTAGTTTATCACTGCAGTAGAGACCTACAAAACACAATTATTGTTATTTAAATATCTACATAACTGTAGTAGCCCCAACTTTTGGATCAGTATTGTTGGGGGCTTGTTTGTTCATTTCTGGCCACTCAGACCCAAAATAATCACTCAGAAACTTTATTACTTGCAATACTGTTTGGTCAATAGTTTAAGTGTATTTCTAGCTGGCTCTTATATCCTAAACTAACCCATTTTCATTAATCTGTATATCGCCACAAGGTTGTGGCTTACTGGGAAAAGTTCTGCCATCTGTCTGCTCTAGAGGCTACAAGTCGTCTCACTGACTCCGCCTTTTTTCTCCCAGCATTCAGTTTAGTTTTTCTGCCTAGCTCTATTCTACTAAGCCACTGACTGAAACAGCTTTATTCATTAACCAATAAAAACAACACATATACAGAAGGATGTCCCACACCAGATCAGGCCATTTTGAAGTAGAAATGACAGATCCTGCCACATCGTTAAAAAAGACTTCACTAACTTATACTTAGTGACTCTACATTTAATTTCTTAGTAATTTCTGTCCTTGAAAACAAGAGCAGCTAAAATTTCCATTCTTACATCTCCTAGGAGACTAGTTAAATGTAATCACCTGCCAACAAACTGCTAAATGTCTTAAGCTTTAAAATGCTTGCATGTTCTCTATTGTAGATTTCTTAAAAAGGCAAAATAACATCAAATTAAAGTCACCTGATTGCAACATATAGATTAGATGACTCATTAATAACAGTTGCTATAACTTTTCTTGAAGAGCAAAACTGCTATTGTCTAAGACTTTTTAACTTTGTGTGTGTGTGTGTGTGTGTGTGTGTGTGTGCGCGCACGCGTGTATGGACAAACAACATGTGTCATTGGCCGTTGCCCTCGAAGACTAGAAGATTGGATTCCCCAGAGCTGAAGTTGCAGGTTCTTGGGAGAAGCTGCCAGTGGGTTTGGGGCGGGGGTCCAACGTCCCCAAGAACAGTAAGCAACCTCTGACCCAAATCTCTAGCCCACCTTGTGTCGTTTGTCTTCAAATGCAGAGCAAAAGTTCAGCTGGTTTTCGTTTTTGTTTTTATTAACATAAAAGGTTTGAAATTCTTTTCTAGATTCTCCCCGTGAAGCCCAGGCTGACTTTGATTCTCTTTCCTAATCCTCCCAAGTGCCAGTGATACAGGTGCGAGCCACCATACCAGGTTTATATATTATCTCCACTATTTCTACTTAGAGGCCTTTGATAGCGGGACATCTGGATCAAATCCCTGGTGTAGCAGGAATACACTAGAAGTTGCCCTTTATGTCCCCTGGTTTACAAAGCTGGGCCAGAGACTCTGGCACGTAAGTGTTTAATAGAACACAGGCTGCTTACTCAATCCCAAATGTCTTAAATTGATCTCTTGAACCTTCTTCCAGGCCCAAATACTCTGCTTCTCAATGATGCTAGCTCAGTCTTTGGAACAGATCTAATCTATCAAAACACATAACAACCAAGCTTTAGGCTAGAGGCAGGGATGAGAGATCATTTTTCATCAGCACTGGAAAAACTTCATTGAGTGAGAGATAAGGTCCCTAGGAGACTTAGTCCCTTCCAAGTCTATGAATATCATAGATAGGTAAGCCATCAGGGCAGCCATTAGTTAGTGACTATGACACTAACGCCCCATGACATCCTTAGAGGAGCTTCCTAAGGTTAGACTCTAGCCTCATTCATGGGAACACCTGGGACACGGCCTTGTTACTGGCAGCCACAAATGATCTGCTAAGTTTTGCTGGATGAGGAACGTCAGGCTCACTTGGATCTGAGTCAGGACTAACCTAGGGATTTTCTTCCCATCTCAGAGGCATAGATCTCATCTTGCTTTTCTGGCTTCTTCCAGACCCTCCAGGGTCGTTCTTCTTTGTGATCTATTCTGGAGCCTTACAGATGGAGGCCTTTTCATCAGGGGCCTGAAGATAAAGGAGGAATCTTTCTGCTTGCATCACTGTCTCAGAAGAGCTTTAGAGTGGACGTCAGCTCCTCCAGTTCCAGGGGAGAGATGGGATGCGATGCTAATATTGGGGCCCTTACCCTCACTGAAAATACTGTAGGGGACAGGGGGTAACTGCTTCTCGCGTGCTTCCCACGATGAATTAAGACTTTGGTGATCACACAAACGGGATCATTTGGTCGCATCCCCAGTGCCCTCTGCTCTCCTGAAACAGTGTCACGTGCTGCCAGACTGGCTTCTCCTAGGATTGCACAACACACAAAAGGAGATCCAGGAGACAGTCTCAGCTTGCACCGCCACTGGGGAACTAGCCCTTTGCTACTAATTGCTTTATCCAAATTCCTATAACAGTGACTTTGCATCCAAGGTTTTGAAGACTAAACCAGGTCCCCATGATGCAAGACTTGGGCAATGCTTCATCTCAAGGATCCCAAGATTCTGTCCATCTGTATGAGCCTCCTGCACAGTTCTGGTGCCAGAATCTCATCCTGGACTGAATTCGTGCCTCCCACTGGTGCACTGGCTTACCACAGAACCCCTTTTAACGACTGCCAATCAGGCACCCCCAGTGCAAAGTCTACTCCGAGGAGCTTCCATCCAGGCTCGTGTATCTTCTTGCACTAGTTAGGTATCGTTTTTACACTAATTCCAATGTACGCAGCTAAATTTTCAAGCTACGTCAACAACCAAGGTTGACTTAGGGTTGGCTTGAGAAATCTTGGTGTCAAGATTTTTCTAGCTTGAAAACTAGAAAGTGTCCTATTGTCACCTTTGTCCTGTCCAGTAATCTTTCCCTCCCTGATGCCGATTCATGCACGTTTCCCTGCTCTCCTTTTCACTTGCTTTAGATCTAGTTGAGTTTTATACGTCTTGGCTCTGGCTGGGATATCTCCCTATAATTTTTTCTCGGCATATCTGGATTTTCGTATATTTTTATTTTACTTGCACGCTGTCACGTTATCTCAGTTCCAAACTGTCTCTTTTCCATTTATAAGAAATAAATTTTGTGTTTCCAACACAAAATACACAGGCTGAGGATTTGCCCAATTTGAAGTTTTGAAAAAATTGTCAATTCTGTTGCTTTTTTCCCATCTTATTTCTATGTTTGTTATTAATGGCTACTTTCTGTTTTAACTGTCGTTGGACAGCAAAACATCTTTCTTTGTTGTTCACCATTGTTTTGTCTAATCCTTCATCAGTACGACGTCATCCTTTCTTTGCCACTGAACACGTTTTGACAGCATCACATAAGCTTTCGTTTCCCTTTTAGCCCAAGTTACTACAGGGAAGGCAGTAAAATGAATCTTCCTTGGTATGGCAGTGCCAGCCTGTGATGCCAGCACTTGGGACACACAGGCTGGAGAATCAGGTGTTCAAGGCTGAGCACTGCTACTGTTTGAGAGTAGTCTGAGCTATAGGCAGCTTTGTCTTCAGACTTAATAATAAGCCATAATGCTATACGCTGTTAAAGTAATATAACTCATCCACACTTCAACCTCACTATTCTGGTTTTATAGCAGAATGATAAAGTATATCTGGAAGAATATATAAGAACATATAACTCTTTTCTTCGTGTAACTGACTCGTAAAGAAATCATAGGAGAGGCAGAATGTTCAGTGATATTATCTGCATAGCAATTGAAGTTGAATTAATTGATTACAGGTTAGTTAAAGAATCCAAAGGGATTGAGCAGTTTTTGTGTACAAGGGTTTGAGAAGATTCCAAGAGACAGCCTCATTCTCTTCGGATTAATATATCCCTCAATCAGCTAATCATCCATGGATCTGCCCATCACACACAAAGAAAAATATAGCAACAAAATCTTTCCCAAATGAAATACTCATTCTAAGAATTCCTTCCCAAACATGCTAAACCTAGGCTTCAAGGAAACAAGTCAAGGAAACAGACCACATCTGTCCCATAGGCTCTTTAATACCAGACTGTGTGCATCGTATCGTGTCAGTCTATTGTAACACAGGAAAAAAAGATCCCTTCCGAAGTCATATCAGGGCAAGAGCCTTTTTGTATATTTTTTACCAATTGCAATTGCAGCGCAATTCCTGTTCCCTGGTGTTGCATGACAACAACTAGCATGTGGCATTGGGGGTGAATATATTTCCAACGCTGTAACTAATTAAGTACCTACTGCACCCCTTCGTCAGTCTGGGCATAAACAGTCTAAGTTACTAGACTGGAGATAAAGCAGTATACAGAGCCTGTCTTTAAATTCTTTTTGTTGTTTGCTTTAAATTAGGATTAGCAGCAGCATGTCGGGAGAAGTAGGATCTTAATTTTCCCACGCTTTTCTGCCAAGTCACCAAACTTCTGGACAGAGAAGTGGAGACAAGAAAAGTCTCAATTTCTATTTAAGTGCCATGAAATATTTTAACATTTACCCAAAAAATGTCAAAGTTTCTTTTGTTGAAACTTTGCCTGAGAGTCTGAATAAACAAATAACTCTGCTTTGATATTTCTTTTCTTCTTTTCCTTCTTCTCAAATATTCTGAAAGCAGAAGGCACAAATCAAATCTGAGGAGAGATGATATTGCATTGCGTAAGTGTGGTCAAAGCACTGTCATAACCTGACAAACAGCTTTAAGCCAGTCCTATCAGTGCTAATTCAGCCTGCTTCTACCTTGTGTATTTTTTTTTTATCAAATCTCATTTGTGCAGTTAGGTTTGATAAAGAGCAAAAACTCAAGGGAAGCCATTAACCAATGCTTACAGTTATTCAAAGAATTCTCAGCTCGGCACACAGCTGGTTTTATCAAAAGGCCTTCAAATGTTTATTCAACAGTTATATCTCTTGCCAAAACTTACACATATACACAACCAAATCTTGAAGAGTATTCCCACCAATCATTGTTTATAAACCTTACAAACTTACACAGAATTGTTCTTAGCAACTTGGTATACAGATGCTGGTGACCCAGGGGATGAGAGAGATAGCTATTTATGGCACTGGAACTATCATTCTAACACTCATTGAGAGTCCTTGCTATATAACCAAAGTGGAGTCCTTGGCGCTAAAGAAGGTAGACAACATCACACTATGTGTTCCCCTTAGGGAGCTCCCTTACAATTCCATTATAGAGCAAGATTGCAAGCTAAATGCAAAGCTAACAGAAGTATGAAGTGGCATGGAACATTAGCACAAGCCCGGTGGCATGCCAGACATTCTACGTTCTTCGTCAATGATATATGTACGGTAATGTCTGTCTTTGAAAAATGAAGTCATGACATTTGCAGAAAAATCAAAAGAGCTAGAAAATACTCCGTTAAACAAGCACCTTAGACCCCAAAAGACAGATGCTGCATAATTATATACAAAGACTAAATTTTAATTTTCATATATGTGTGTGGAGGATGGAGTATGGATCATAAACCCAGAGAGGCAACCATGAAGTGGGAAATGATGTCTTAAGAATGGTAAGTAAGAGCTGGGAAGTAGGGGCTCACGCCTTTAATCCCAGCACTCAGGAGGAAGAGACAGGTGGATCTTTGAGTTTGGCGTCAGTCTGGTCAACAAAGTGAGTTCCACAACAACAAAGGCTACATAGAGACACCCTGTCTCAGAAAAGAAAAGAAAAAGGAAAAGAAAAGTAAGGAAAGGAAAGGAAAGGAAAGGAAAGGAAAGGAAAGGAAGGGAAGGGAAGGGAAGGGAAGGGAAAGGAAAGGAAAGGAAAGGAAAGGAAAGGAAAGGAAAGGAAAGGAAAGGAAAAAAGAAAAAGAAACGAACTTTCAGGCTGGAGAGTTAGCTCAATTGTTCTTGTGAAGGATTAAATTCGATTCCCAGCACCCAAAAGACATAGATGGAAGCAAAACACTCATATGAATAAAATAACTCTAAAAATAAAGAGAATAAGTAGGAGAGAAGAGAGGGTAATAGAATATATGCGACATGAAGGCAGGAGGGTGGGGGGAAGGAAGGGGACCAGCAAGAGTATGGGGATGGCATTACAAAACAATATGGAGATGCCAGGCTGAAAACCATTGCCTTTTACACTACTTTTTAAAAAACTAATGTAAAAAGAAAGATGATCACCATAATACACAGATAGACTCAGAGAGTTCTAATTTGGGCCCCTGGGCACCAGGTTAATGGAGAGGAAACGGAAACGGTGATAAGCAGTAATCTGCTACTTGGGCAGATGCTAAAGGAAGAAGGCAAACAAAGAACCTCTGTCTCCCCCATATGAAGGGTATACGGCCAACTTGGCAGAAAGGTTGAAGCCAACACTGAAGGTCCAGATAATTACAAAGGCGGCCGGGACTCGCTTGTGTGAACTACTGGAGACAGTTCCGAACACATCCCTATCCAGTTTTTAATCTGAGAAAGAACTTCGTGCAGGTTGAAATGATCAGCTCTCTGTCGATATGGCCACCTGACTCGAGAATCATTCACAGGCTTTTGAGGGGGGCGGGAAGGCTTTGCAGTTGTGGACAAGTCTGTACAGAGCAGCTTTGAAAGATTGGGAATATCTGAGTATGGTTTAGACCCAAGAGAACGAAGAATAAGAGGTGTGTGTACCAGATGTCTTTCTGTGTTATATTTAAAGAGCCTTCATGCAGAAGCTAAAACTGGGTTCTTTGGCGCACCTTCTGAAAAGAGAAGGTTTGAACTGATGCAAATTTAAAAGTCCAACATTGAGAATAGTTCACCTTCCTCTGTAAAGAGTGGGATCACAATCTGAGTGAGTTTTCCAACTTGGGGGATCAGGATAAAATGGTTTTTAGGGTGTCTGCCTCAGGTCTATTTTTGCAATATTGTTTGTTCATGGTTCTTTGTTTATTTGTCGTAGCAGTTCCTTGTTTGTTTGTTTGTTTGTTTGTTTAAGACGTGAACTTCAAGCTTGTGGGGTAAAGCAGTTGGCGACACTTTAAGGACAAGAGTTCCAGCACCCCCAAACGGGGTAAGAGGGTATGACAGTGGCCTTTAATCCCATCTTGGGGAGGAGAGACAGTGGAACCCCGGAGTAAGCTAAGGCCACAAGATCTGTGTTCAAGTTAGAGACCCTACTTCAATATCCAAGCTAGAGAATGATCAAGGAAAATGCCTACAGTCTACTTTAGACCTATATACGCATATGCATACATGCATGCGAATACACACACACACACACACACGTTCCCACATACATGCAAACATGGATACACACATAAACATGTATATTATACAATGATACACCTCAAGAAAAGACAAATCCTCGCATGCGTACAGGCCAACCTGATCTAGAAATCCCTCAGTAAGTTCCTCTGACTCTAGCCTGTGTTGAGTTGACCTGTGAAGCTAACCTTCACAGTGCTGCTTCCAAAATGTCAAAAGAACTGCCCTGATTCCTTCATGAGGGATGCTTTACTGAAAAAAAATTAGTCTCACCTGGAGCTGAGAACAGTTTTATGGGTGGCACCATCAACCAGGCCTCCGAGGAACAACAGCAGCTCCTCAGCTAGATCGGTGGCCTTTAGAATTCTTTGCCTTTCTGGATATTGGCACCAGAGGACATCTGGATGACATTTAAAAGCATAGCTTAACAAATTCAATATACTTAATAAGCAATCGATAAATACCAATTAATTATCATTGAGTGTCTAGGGATAATGATGTGCAGTTCGAAGGTGAATATGGTGCATGGATTACAGTTGGCTTCAGGTAACCAGGGCTTGAAATTAGCGGTCACCTGCCAGTTGTGAGCCGCAGGGCCAGATGACCCAGAGGAAAGTGCAGTTTTCTTCTCCCATAGCAGAGGGTTTCCCAGAGGGGTTCACTTTTCACTAATTCATCCTATGAGGTTAGCAACAGCCTTGTGAGTCAGTCAGCTGCACAAGAGCCGGTACAAACCAGTCTCAGAAGCCCAGCCATTCTGTGAGTTGGAGAAATAGTCACGTAGCCAATGTGCTTGCCACACAAGCAGAAGGGTCTCAGTTCCAGCTCCAGAACCCACATACGAAACTCAAACACGATAGCATGTGCTTGTAATCTCAGTTCTGGGGAGGCAGAGACTGGAGGATGTCTAGCCAGCCAAACTGATGTAATTGGTGTGTTCTGGGCCAATGAGAGACCTCATCCCAAATAAAAATAAATGTAGACTGCTCTTGAGGAATGCTTTCTAAGGTTGACCTCTGACCTCCATGCTCATTCACTCCTGAGCACATCCTGACTCATACAAGCATGTGTATACACACATATACGGCGGGGGTGCCTTGCCACTCTTAAACTAGACATGTAAATTTTGAAATAGAAGCCAGAGCCATTCCAGAAGCACAGCAAGTTAGTGACAGCTACTTGACACAAGAATGTCCCATCATCTGTCTTCCCTCACAGCTTGCTTTTTAAGGACTGCAGAGCTTCTTCACCAAAGAGATGGGAGTTTAACTTCCTCACAGCCTATGGCCATCCTCAGTAGTGGGCCAACTCCACTTCTCACCTTCCATTCAGGAGGCTTCCCTGGTCTCCCCACTGAGAGCCACAAGGCTTTCCCCTGACACCTCCGATGCTAACCTCTGCTCTTCACTCTATATGCTCATCACTGGACTATAGTTATTAACTGCATTTCTGCTTTCAGAAATGCATTTGCAATACCGCACTTTGAATATTTAGCACAAGATGCTGGGCTGGAGAGAAAAACAATTTTTTTTTTTTTTTTTGGTTTTTCGAGACAGGGTTTCCCTGTGTAACAGTACTAGCTGTCCTGAAACTAGGTCTTGTAGACCAGGCTGGCCTCAAACTCACAGAGCTCCCGAGTGCTGGGATTTAAGGCGTGCGCCACCACCGCCAGGCTATTTTTTTTTTAACCTCAGTTCAGTGTGCTCCTCACCACAAAAGCAGAGGCAGAAAGCCATCCAGAAGCATATCTTTCCACAACTGTGTCTCCTGACTGCCCACCCAGACCTGCCTACCACATTCTGATGGACTTAGCAAAGGCTAGCCTCCTTCTGCAATAATTTTTACAAGCCGCTCAAGGAAAATGTGGGAGAAGAATCTGAACACAACTCCCTAAATGTTTTGAGCAGCCACTAACAGAAAAATGCAAGATGAGAGAGAACTGGTCTAGAGCCAGGCGTGGTGGCTGATGCCTGTGTTCCCAGCACACAGGAGGCTGAGACAAGAGGGCTGCTGTGAGTTCGGGCCAGCAATAACTACATAGGCAGTGGCAGCTGAGTTACACAGTGAGATTCTGTAGAGGCAGGAGAGTGGAAGCAAGATTGCTCAACAGGTCATGTATGTGTCATGTAAACCTGGTGACCTGAGTTCAAGCCCTAAGTCCGACAGTAAAAGGAGGGGACTACCTCCAGAAAGTTGTCTTCTGACCTCCACATGGGTGCAGGGCAGCTGTACACGCACACACACGAACATACATGTTCACACACATCACATAAGGGGAAGATGGGAAAAAAAGAAGGGAAGGGTTGCAGGGTGCTTCCAACAGTGATGGAATTTGGGTCTCTAGGCTCCGTACTCCAGCTTGTACTCTTGGCTCTCATAACGCCCCACAGACAAGCCTTCCTCGTCACGATTCCCACAAAAAAAAGGAGCCCCCCCCCAAAAAAATAAAACTGTAGACCTTTTCAAGAGGAAAATAAGAGAAGAGAATGAAGTAGGAGAAGAAAGAAACCACTTTTGTCAACCAGACTCTTTGAAGTAAGCTTGGTCCTAAGCGGCCCCTAGATCCCTCTGTCTGCTTCAGCACCAGAGCACGTGACCTCAGCTTACACCATCCACTCCAGTTCCAGACACACATCCTAGTGCCTCCCCCAGCAGAGAAACTGGAAGAAAAACTACCCAGAGTGATACGGACACTGCAGACTCCTCTGGCCTTTTCTCTAATTGTTTCCAAGTCACTTGCTAGACTTGTGACCCCAGAGGAGGCCATATTTCCCTGGAGCTCAGGGGCTTTGTCCCAAAAAGGGAAATCGCATTTATGTCCCAATATAATGAGAAGATAGTGTCCTTTTTACATAGAAAGGAAGAGATACCGGAATGTGCCAATATCTCTGCTATAGTCTGGGTTATAAATGTCACCCAAAGGACCAATGTATTAAGGGCTTGACCCTTTGGGAGGCCGTAGAAATTATAAGAGGAGTCTACAGAAAGGCTTCTCAGAAAGCCCCTTTCCCCTTCTCTCCTTTCACTCCCTGGTTCACAATGGAAATGATTTTGCTCCACTGTGTGCTACAACTTGAAGTACTGCGGGCCACAGGCCCACAGCGTCAGAGGCAACTCATCATGGACAAGACCTCCTCAGCCATGAGCCAAAGCACATCTTTCCTCATTATAATTATCTCAATTATTTTGTTTTGGTGACTAAAAGCTGAGTAGCACAGCTTCTAAAACAGACAGATAAACAACGCACACAGATCATTATCCCCGTGAGAACAAGCAGCAGCCTACACTGGGAGTTCAATGTATAAAAGAGTGACTGGCCCCCTGCCGCTGTTTATTTACTTATATGGAGTAAAAGAGAATGATTGCTTCCTTGACATCCAGAACTATCGGGCGCATATTTTCTACGGCAAACGTAAACTTTTATCGCTTCCCTTTAAACTTGCTTCCTGACATCCCCGCCCCAGCCGCCTGTCCCTTGGGCGATCATCTAGAGTGTCCCTGCGCTGATGCTGTAATGGCAGTGTGTTAGCTCAGTGGTGCTCAGAGCACAACCCCAGTGCGCAGGATTCAAGCAGACTTAAAGAAACAGTCGCTTTTGCTCTGCGTTCCGGGGGAGCAGAGGTCATTTGGCTGAATTTGACTGAAAGTGGCTCCAAAGGAGCTGAAGTCACATCTCTGCAGAGATGTCAACTGCAAACAGGCCAGAAGAAAGGAAAAGAAGGCGAAACAAAGAGAGGCGATCTCTGTGCGCCTTAGTAGGGGACAGTGGGAAGTAAGACTGAAGAAGGGGTGCCCTGTGGGGTCTTTCTTGTGAGTTAGGGGCTTCCCAGACTTGCATGCTAATCCTCTCATTTGTGCAGCCCCCGATGGTTCTGGAAATCATGGAAGACCAGAGACTTCTCTGCAAACTTCAGCTGGACTGTTAAAGCACCAGGATCCGGGCCAAAGAGCTCCTCCCATCCATCCTGAAGCCTGGGAGCCATCCAAACTACTCCAGGAACACTGACAGGTTCCAAGGAACCCTGCCCAGAGAATTAATTATTCAGAGGCCTCACAAGGGTGGCTCCTGTCCTTTCCAGGGACCTGGAGGAGGTCAGGGCTGCAGTGGAGGTTCAGGGTTGTTCTGGTTCAGAGTTCCTCAAGCAGGAGAGTGTGCCCAGTGTCTATTAAAAGGCTAAGAAGATACCCTATGCACCATGGATAAAACCTAAAGATATCTCAGTGGGTGAAAAAAATCAATCACAAAGGACCATATAAAAGCTCCATTTATATGAAATGCCCAGAGGTGCGGTGACAGAAAGATTTGGGAGTTACTGACCAAAGGTATAAGTTTTCTTTTGGAAATTCTAAAAACATTCCACCTCTTTTGAGAATTTTTAAAAATATGTGTATATAGTGTTTGGAGATACATGTGTGCATGGGGGGGACACAGTGTGTGGGGATGGGATGTGTAGGGAGGTGTGTGTGGAGGTGTGGATATGTAGGGGGATATGTTGTGTGTGCGCATATGTGTGTATGTGGTGTGCTGGGAATGTGTGTGTGTGGATATGGGGTGATGGGTGTGGGTGTGTATTGGTGTGTGAGTTTGTGGGGAATGTGTATGTGTGCATATGTGTGAGTGTAGATGTGATGTGTTGGGGATGTATATGTGTGTGCGAATGGGTGTGGGTATGAGTGTGTATGTGGGGTGTGTGTTGTGTATTGTGGGGGGGGGTGAGTATGAAGTGCCCATAGAGACCAGAAGAGACTATCAGATCCCCGGAGTTGGAGTTACAGGTGGCTGTAAGGCACCAGATATCCTTGCTGGGAGGTAAACTCAGACCTTCTATAAGAGCAACGGGTGTTCTTAGCCACTAAGCCATGTCTCCAGGCACCTAAAATCATTCTTAATTTGAGATGTTGACTGCCCTCTCTAAATATACTAAAAGCCTTTGCATTATACATTCTGAATGTGTGGGCTGTATCCTGTGTGGAATGATCCTCGAGAGAACTGTTCAAAACACAAAGAAACGGACAGGGTGGTATAAGCCTGTAATACCAGCACTGAGGGGACTAATGCAAGATGGTCCTAACCAATCTGGGGTACATGATGAGTTTCAGGCTAGCCAAAGCTACAGAGTAACAACCTGTTCCAAGAAAGCAAATAACAAAACAAACAAAAACCCACCAGAGAAAGTTACTCCAGAAAATGGCATTGAGCCTGGGTTCAACTAAAGCCCATCTGAGTTATTGTCTTAACCTCAAATCTAAATCCCATCCATCCATCCACCCGTCCACCCACCTACCTGTCACTAATGTAACAGTAAGGCTACATGCAGAATTGGAATCCCTCATCAGCAACAGAACACCCAGTCTCCTCGTTACAGCCACCCCAAGTCTGCTTGCTCCTTCATCCTATAAAGAAGGGCCCTCTTGGCCCTTGATGGAAGCTGCATTCCAGGGCCTCCAACAAATGAGGGTGGAGAAAACTCCATTTTCATCTCTCTTTACTATCAGGTAACAGAAGGCTGACTCGTATGTCCCTCCCTCCTGTCCCTACTGCTGCTACCAGTCAGGAACTCTCCAAATCTGCAGCCCAGTCTAAAGCCAGGTGTTGGCTCACACCAGTGATCCCAGCTCTTGAGAGGTGGAGACAGAAGGAACGGGAGCTCAAGGCCTTTCTTAGTTAAGGAGAAAATTTTAGACCAGCCTGGACTACATATGACACCGCCTAAAAATAAATACATCTTTCTTAGGACTAGAGACAGTTTTAGAAGTCATTTTCGGGTGGAGGCAGGGTAGGGGTGGGGGATGGAGGGCGATGAGGGTGGGGATGCAGACTCCTGTGGGAACTGCATGCAAGCTTCTTCAGGGGCACTCTTCGTGGCGAGCTGAAAGCTCTCCTGGACCTAAACTAAGCAACCATGAGCTCTCCAGCAACAAGACTAGCTTCCCTCCGAGCCCACAGGAACTCAGCACCAAGTCTGCATAACTCCAAACGTTGGCCAGTCACTAAGGCTACCCAAATGGCATAACCTCGCCCTGCCCCCCAGCCTGTGCACACTGGATGGCAAAGCCCAGCTTCTGCAGATGCCTCGGATGCCCAGAGGCTGAGCGCAAGGAGTTCGCAAAAATAAAAGAAAAATTAAGTGAAGAAGGTTCGCGAAGCATCTTAGCAGCAACCCAAGGAGCGTGGTAGCCCTCTACCCTCTATGAGCTCTGCCAGGCTGTTCCTCTTTCCGTTCAGCGCCTGGCCCAAAGCTGGTAGCATGTGCGATAGTACAAGGAATCCCTGGGTAAGTTGTCTCCACTGACAAGTCTCCTAAACAGCGTAGTGCTCTTTACGCACACAGGGCTTCCAACCAAATCCCTAAGCCCCTGTCAAAAGATCACTCCGGAGCCTCCGCTGTAGTGGAGCAGCCAAATGCAACTAGTTCCTGCCCAGCGCCCACCGCACCCAGACTTCATGGGGAAATCCCCAGAGAGAAACAGAAGATTCCTTTGCTCGCCGCACACCGGTCACTCAACGCCTTGCAATCTCTTTGCCCCGTGGTCCCAGAGAGGCATCATCTATCTGTGTGCATTCTCCTATCTCACCCCTAAGATTCCCAGGCCATCCCGTGGGCACACGTGCGGCGGGAGGTTCTGGAAACCGCATTCGTCTACAGGTGGCTCACTTTCTCTGACTTTCTTTCTTCACCTATAGACTTTGCAAAGCCGAAACACAGAACAGTAGAGAAAGGCGGACTGACCTGTGCAGGGCAACTTTCCAGCCCAAGTTGGGGACCTCTTGGCGCCTAGGGAGGGTTTGCCGCCGGTTGGTTCTTAGCAGACCACTGCCCTGGCTCGCTTCCCTCGGAGTACCCTTTCTTAATTAGCTTCTCTTTCCTGTTGCTCACTCTGTCCTCTCCTTGTCCCTCTCCCAGCCGCCTCCTCCCCTACAGAGCTATCCCCTCCTCGCTTGCCCGGGATCAGATAAGAGGAATGGAACAGCAGCGCGAGCCAATTATAAAGCCGAAGGTGGCCTCGGGGGCGGGAGGTGGGGGGGAGACAGACCCCCCCACCTTCCCTCCTCCTCCTCCTCCTCTCCAGCATCTCCGCCCCGCTGGAGTTGCAGAGGAGCCCGCCCCCACGCCTACTAACCCCCCCCCCCCCCCCCCGTGCCTGGCAGCCGACCCAGGTGCGCGTGGCAGCCGGGTGCAGAGCAGGAATGATTAGGCTGCAAGTGACCTGTGTCCCCAGATCCTAAACCAGAGCCCCAGGTCACTTTGAGAGAGCTCCGGCACTCCTGATTTCAGTCCAGACTCCAAAAGATCCCATCCCCAAAAATGAGCCTGGTCGTCCTGCAGGGATCTCCTCTCCTTTGCCCCTCAAGTCCAAGGGACCAGCACAGCAAGGCCCCCACGAGTAGACTTTGATGTGCAGGGGAATCTACTGCAGGAATGTTAAATAGGAGGGTTTTCTTCGTCGTAAAAACTACATATGAACAGTTTATTTCGTGCGGTTGGACTTTCAGATAGATTTCCCTTTCCCCCATGCATAGAGATTATAGTCAGTAGAGTTGGGATCCCAGGGACTCAGCGTCTATCAAAACCCTGGGGCCCTGGTCCGTGCAGGCCACGCCCTTTGAGAAGTCCTGCCCCGGGACAACAAGAAGAGGCACTCTAGAGCCCTCGGTGTCTAGAGAACTAGGCCTGAGTTCTCGCCTTCTGGGTGCTCTTTGAAAAACCGTCTTTCCATTTTTTTTTAATTTATTTATTTATTAAGGATTTCTGCCTCCTCCCTGCAACCGCTTCCCATTTCCCTCCCCCTCCCTCATCTGCTCGACCGTCTTTCCATTTTTATGTCAGGCTAGAAAAAGCCCAAACATTCACCATCATACTAGAAGTTGTTGTTGGCCTAAACGGGGGGGGGGGGAGGGGGGAGGAGGTCCCCGCCTGGGAGGAGCTGCATACACGCCGACTATTTAGCAAGGCTTTACTTTGCGAGAAAAGACCAAAATGACTATGATTTCATCAGTTCCCAGCGCAGGGGGTAGAGAAAAGTAAGAAGCACTCTCTTAAGTTCCCGGACTGCTTCCAACTGGCCGCGCTGGGAGCACTCGCGGGGATGCTTGACACCTTTCAAGGTAGTTTCTGAGACATCCCAGCCTGCACCTATGCTTTCTTCAAACTCGCGTGCTCTTGGCCTCTCTGCCTAGTTTCTGAACTTCACCTTGGGGTACTAAGGGCGGCTATAGCCTCCTCCCTGAGACCCTGAGTCGGGATCAGCCTTGGCCTCAGAGCTAGGCGGCGGCTGCGTGAAGTTGCTCGTGCGTATCACGGAGGAGCTTATTTCTCCAGGGTCTCCAGGTGGCCACAGCTTTCAGTATGCAGGTGCCAACGCTATGGACCTGCACGCGGGACTACTGGGGTGAGAGCGCCACCTGGTGTCTGCCACGGGTTTAAGACCTGGAAACAGACCTTAGACTGACAAGTAGGTGCCTGAATTCAAGATTTGTTCCTTGGTTATATCTCCTTTCTTCAGCCTTACTCCCCAAATGTCCATTATGGTCCCATTTTAATAATGCATCAGGGTGCCGATGGCCGCTGTAAACCTGACCTCTGTACCCTTGGGGGAGGTAGCTGAGAGCTGGCACGGGCTTATAGGTAAGAGACCAGAGAGGTTATGGGTTATATAACTATGAAACATTGAGGATGGAAGACTCTCTGAAGGTCATAAGAGATAAAACATTTGTATAAATATCAATACAAAAGAAGCGTACGCAATAGTTTTTTTTTTTTACTAAACTTTAATATGAGCAGCCAGGGAGGTCATGCTGATCATTAGGATCTCTGGAGTCCATATAAACCAAGCAAAGTGGTTGGTTCAGACATAGAATCCCATTAGTAAAGAGGTGAGCTGTTAAGAACAAGTTGACCTCTGGGAGGGTTCCTGACCAGCCAGGTTCCTGAACCTGAGCTCCAGATTCAGTGAGACTGTCTCAATAAATAAGGAGGAGAACTGAGTAAGGAAGACAGCAGACATTAATCTCTGGCCTACACACACAGAGAGACAGAGAAAGAACACAGACACAGTGATACAATACACACACAGACAGAGAAAGAGAAAGAACAGACAGTGACACACACACACATACACACAGAGAGAGACAGACAGAGAAAGAACACAGACACAATCACATATACACACAGACACCAGAGACAGAGAGAGAGAACACAGACACTGGCACACACATACACACTTACGTGGTTTGTAATCATTTAACATCCCATGTGAAATGTTCTATTTTTTTAATTCCAACTGAACTTTCCTTCATCTCTTTAACTTTTGAGTTCTGTTTGTTCATTGGGGTTTTTGTCATTTTCGACTTTTTGAGACAGGACCTCAACTCAGCAGCCCGTGCTGGCAACAAACCTGCTACAATCCTTTGGCCTCTGAGGGCTGGAATTATGGAATCGTCCCAATAGGCCGGGCTTTAGCACTTGAATTATTGCATATTACTTTCAATTGAGATAAACGTCAGTTAATGCTGAAACAGAAAGGCTGGTGTCAATCTGTGTTACAGTTGAGAGTGACTTTCCAGCTCTTTCGAGAGAATTCATTCAATGTGTATCTTAAGCAATCAGAGCTGAATCATGGGAACAAGTCAAGAAGACCCCATTTCAAGTCTTCTCCTTCACTCTAGAAAATATTTGGGACACACACACAAACACACACTGCAGCACACAACGCCTGTCTGTGCTCTATGCGCATACAGTTCCCAAGCTTCGGGCAAGGGGCTGGAGGTTGAAACACACAAAGACACACAGACAGAGAGACAGAGACACGGACCTCTAGTCACTGGTAAGAAGCCCTCTATTCAATAGCACCATGGAGGCTTGTGTACCCAACAGTCAGGTGGGCCAACAGGTGAAAACCTTATCCTCTGATCCTCAAGGCCAAGGCAACCCGTGCTCATGCAGCAGAGCTGGTAAACTACTTTGACCCAGCTTTCAGTAACTCAAATCAGAAGATCTCTAGCAGGGAAGAGCAGCTGGAGGCCAGGACCCCAAATGGTCCCAACACACACAGAGTGACCCTCCTGCTAAAGCCTCCTGACGCCTTGCACTTTGCAAAAAAGCTTTGATTTTAAACCTGAATTTAAAAGCTTTGTCCCTACTGCCTTGGAAAATCTCTTTTACTTCTGAGCTGTTTTTTTTTTTTACTCCTGTGTAAGAAAAGAGTCTTTATATGTTTTAGAATATTGTCGTGTGAATTAAATATGTTTTAGGATATTGTGTAAACTAAGTGACAGGTGCCTATGGATCTAACCTATCACGTATGGAAGTTATATTTTACACTGGGATTGTCATTTTCTTTTTTAAGATTTACTTTTGTTCTTCTGAGTATTGGTACTTTGCCTAGAGTATGTCTGTGCCTATGGAGGCCAGGAAAGAGCACCAGATCCCCTGGAACTGGAGTGATAGACCCTTGCAAGCCACTACATGGGTGCTGGGAATCAAACCCTAGTCCTCTGGGAAAGCAGCCAGTGCTCTTAACTGCTGAGCCATCTCTCCAGCCCCAGGGATTGTCATTTTAGGGCCACTCCATGGAGATGTTATTGGCATTTGGGGCAGGACAGACTGCTATAAGCCAAAAATTCCAGCATCAACCACCCCATCTCCTTGTTGTAGGTTAATCTTTTTGTGCACTGTGAAGATGTATCTCAGCCAAGGCACATGCTGACTGGTTTAATAAAGAGCTGACCAGCCAAAAGCTAGGCAGGAGAGCACAGGCCTGACTTCTGGGAACAGAGTGGAACTGGGGGGCGGGGGTGGATAGAAGAGGCAGGGAATTCACTAGGCAGACACGGAGGAAGTGGGATGCTTAGTACTGAGGAGAGGTAACGAGTCACATGGCAGAATGCAGATTAATATAAACAGGTTAAGTTATAAGCGCTAGCTGGGGACAAGCTAAGCTTTCATAACAAGAGGTCTCCATGTCATTATTTCAGAGCAACACAGTACAATGAGAGAACTGCTACATCTCCCAGTCATTAAAAAGGCCAATAATACCTCGACATCTCCTGCATGCTACATAAAAACATTTATGATGGGGCCCAAAAACGAAAAGAAAATGCCCATATTTTATATTAATTGTTTGAGTAGCATAGAAAGAAATGTGACATTTTCGTGTGTGTTTATCATTAATTGTACTTGGTTTCTATTCGCACAATGCCCTCTCTTGCCCCCCCACCTCCTCAAATAGCTCCTCCTCCTGCTTTCATAATCTTCCTCCATAGTCCATCACTAGTGGCCTTCCCTTTAGAACTCTTCTCCCCCTTCTCACATTGCCCTTTTTACGTGTGTGTGTGTGTGTGTTGTGTGTGTGTGTGCGCGTGTGTGAATCTACATTCTTAATAGGAGAGAAAACCTGCTCTATTTCCACTGAGCCAGGCTTATTTCACTTAACACTATGACCTCCAGTTCTATCTCTTTTCCTGGCAATGTTACTTTCCTTTACAGCTGAATAGACTTCTACCGTGTGCATGTACCACATGTTCCTTATCCATGTGCCTGTTGGTGAGCGCTATACTGTTTGTTCGGTTTTTATCTCATTGAATCCAAACGTCGCGGCCTGAAGGAACAATAAACTTATACCCAGATGGACCTCCAACTTCCATCAGGAGTTTGCCAATGCAGCTTCCTGCGTGTTGAGAAAGTATAATGTTTCCATGTGGTGGCCAAGTACTAACTGCTGCTCCACAGCCTGCAATGGCTCTCTCTACCATCTTCCTGGAATCATGATCATGACCTCCCCTTGACGCAGCAACTGTGCTGGGATCCTCCAGATCCCTACTCAAGTTGAGCTTCTGGCATCCGTTCTGATTAAATTGCCCCTGTGGCATGCTGGTTGTTCAATGTCTTGCGTAGCAGCCTTGCCCAGCTCTCCCATGCGCCTGTCCCTCCCTTCCTGGAGATTCTGTCTCTGCTAGGAGCAACCTTCAGTGTGCCAGATTGGGTTTCTTTCCCTGCTAATAGAAGAACTTCAGAGAAGACTACTTGTAGTTAAGCAGTCCTGAGGAGCACTAAGGGTATAAGAAAGCTTGCCAAGATTCACCTGGAGTGTCAACAGAAGGTCAACACCAGATTTTAACTGTCTAAACTCCTAAGGCTGAGCTTGTATTATTGTGATGTGCTGACCCCTTCCAAAGAACGAGTGAATCCCTTTGTGTTTTCACTGGCCTTTGCTTTACACCGTGCATTCAAGTTCAAGTTCATTAGCCAAGTTGAATACATTAACATGGCAAGATTAAAGTCACTCCAGAGGGTCAACTGATGCTGACTCATTCTGCCCTGTGGTACTACAGTCCTCAGCTTACAATCGCCATTCATACTCTTGAGCACGTGACTTAGACATTCCTCATCTTTTCAACCCCGTGGCCCAGATCAAAGTCATGACGTTAATAGCTGCCAAGCTTTTCATGTGTGACAGCAAGCTGTCAGGGTGTGCATGTTACATAAAAGGTTCTATTCATAGCACAACTGTGCTAGACCAGGCCTGCAATTATGTGTAGGCCAACCCCCACCCCCTCCACTTTACAGTGGATTGGTGACCCTGTCCAAATCCCCCAAAAGCCAGCAGCAGATACTGCTAGATCAGTGCCATATAACAAAAAGCAAGGCTCTTTGCAATTGTAATAATATTATAAGAAGGGGCCCTACTTAGAGCCTTTAACTTTAGCCATGCTAGAAGAGCTCATGTGGCTTACTTTTGCTTATTTTGTCATTATTTTATTAAAATAATTCAGGTCTGGGCATGTCATTCAGTTGGTAGATTACTTCCATAGTATGTCCACAGACCTGGGTCCATTCCTTAACATCAAATAACTTGGGCAAGCACACATCTGCAATTCCAGCCTTTGGGAGAAAGAAATAAGAAGATCGGTTCAAAACCATGCTTGGCTACATAGCAAGTGACCCTGTCTCCAAGTGTTCAATCCATGTGTTCAAATTGTAAAGTCAGTAACACTGACAATGTGTAAAATATAAATAATATTATCTTGCTCTTCTGAAATAACATCTTTTACTCCTCCATTTCATCTGACATTTTTGGATCTCTGTATTTCTAAATAACATGCTTGTGTTGACTAGTTTTTTGCCAACTTGACACAAGCCCTGGTCATCTTGGAAGAGGGAACCTCTTTAAGAGGACACTGAGAAATGTCCCCACCAGACTGGCCTATGGGCAAGCATACGGGGCATGTTCTTGATTAATGATTGGTGTGTGTGGCCCCATTCCACAGGAGGCAGTTCCACCCATGGCTGGTGGTCTAGTGTTGGGTAAGAAAGCAGATTAATTAGAGAATGGGAAAAGATTTTTAGCACATACACATCCAATAGAGGGTTACTATCCATCGTACAGAAAGAACTCAGGAAAGTAGATATCAAGAAAACATACAACAGAATTTAAAAATGCGGTACAGATTTAAACAGTGAATTCTCAATAGAAGAAACTCAAATGGCTAAGAAACACTTAACGAAATGTTCAGCATACTTAGCATCTAAGAAATGCAAGTCAAAACTACTTTGAGATTTCATCTTACACCTGTCAGAATGGGTAAGATCAACAAGACAAGTAACTGCTCGTGCAAGCAAATGGATGGAACTAGAAAAAAGTCATCCTGAGTGAGGCATCTCAGACCTTGAAAGACAAGTATGATCGGTTCAGCCATCATCAGAGAAGTGCCCTCCTGCAGGAAATGGGAACAAATTCAGAGACCCACAGCCAGACACTATGCAGAGAGAGAGAGAGCAATCTTGGAGTGATCTTGGAGCCCTAAATGGGAGGTCTCCGTCAAATTCCTCTCCTCAGAGCTCAGGGAACACTGCACAAAAGAAGGCGGAAAGAATGAAAGAGTCAGAATAGATAGAAGACACCAAGAACGCAAGGCCCTCAAAACCAACATGAGCAAAGCTCATTTGAACTCAGAAGCTGAAGCAGCATGCACAGGGCTTTTGTGTGTCTGCACCAGGTCCTTTGTGTGAGTATATTTAAGATAATTGATCTGATTGAGTCCTCAAACAAGACAAACACTTCATTTAGAACTCAGAGGAGGACCCTAGTCCTTTTAGGGTTAGATACATTCCTTGCCCAGAAGCATTTTGTCCAGGGACCCAGCCCTAAACTAAGGAAGAAATGCTTACAAACATCTAGCACATTCCAAACCTCCCAGGAAGCACCGTGCCAAGTCTGGTCCGTCAGCGCTTGAGATAATGAAGTAATTTATGGCAGCCTGCCGTGATGGAATTGAACAAGACTGGAAAATCTTTTCCTTCTACACAGATAAAAAAAAAAATGCATTTTTAACCAAGAGAGTTCAAGTCTGTGATTGAAAGGGGCACACCCAGCAGAGCCCTGCAGCTACTGGGTGCAATTAACATCCATTAGTAACATCACAGGAACTGTTTTATTCAGAATCAAGCCCCACCCACATCTGAGGAAAAAAGTAAATAATTCTGTTGCCATGGTTGTGAATTTTACCAAACCTTAATCTAAAGAAAGATGGTTTGCCTCTCCACAGGATTGAACTGCACAGTTAAAACGACTGCCAGTATCACCGCTGTAGGTTATCTGAACAAAAGCGATTGTCTTGGATGACCTTACACATTCTTTCCTTTTTGCTTTTTAAATACAAATTGATGAGGCGCACAAATGGAATTTCCCTGGAGTCTCAGTCCTGTTCTGCTTTTTCAAACTTGGTTGTCCTACAGCAGCTGTTTTTTACACACAGTCGATCTGTCTAGAATATTCCCCACCCCCGTCCCCATATCTACCCAGCGAAGCATCTGTGTGTCCTCAGATTTATATGTAGGACTTCATAAATGTCCTCTTCTTCCTCTGTCAGCTCAGGCAAGGTCATGACTCCGCACTGGGAACCGGACTTTCGGGAGTCAAAACGATCAATGTCATCGTTCGCTTATATTTCCACACTGAATTTTAGTTTCCTGAACGATTCCCAAAACATCCATTGACAAGATAAATTTTGAAAAAGCTGTCAAATTATTTTTCATCTGGAATTAAATTTCCTATAAGGAAGCAAGCGAGCCGACAGGTAGTTCAGCCAAGGGACACATCCACAGGATGGGGGTCCATCCTCTGCAAAGCCCTGGGGAGATTATCAGCTCTGTTTCTTGCCTCACCTAAGCCATTTTAACTCCTCAGACTAAAGGATCCCTGGCGAGCCAGCCACAGCTTTTCTTCACACTCGCAGCCTCCTTACTGGTGAGAACTTTTCATTTCCAGAAATCAAATAGCTCCGCAGAAAACTAAGTCTCTACCGAACTGAATTTTCTCAAAGACCAAAACAAACATACAAACAAGCTAATGCTTTTCTACGCACACAAGGTGGGTTTTATGTCAAAGCTGGTAAATCATAAAAAAAAGAAAAAGAAAAAAACAGTATTGAGACTCAGCATTTCTGTGAAGTATTAAAACGCTTCATTTCAAATGCACATTTCAATAGATATTAACATTTTAGCCAATAATATATGTTGATTATGGGAAATTGTAAAAGGAGGAATAAAAGAATCACACGGAATTCAACTCCCTAAGCAAACACTAGTAGACTGACATAAAGCTATTTCCTCTGCGTCTAAGGAACTCGAAATATTTTATAGTGCTGAGCTCACACTTCGTTTTATGACTTTATTACCAGTGACTATTATGACATAGTTTTATCTGTTTAATAAATGTCTATATAATAATTTAAATTGAACATATATTAATTGTACAAAATAACGGTTTCATTATGACATCTTCATACTTTCTATTTTTTTTCTAGCCTAAAATATATTTTATATTTTAGGGGCTGGAGAGATGGCTCAGTGGTTAAGAGCGCTGATTGATCTTCCAGAGGACCTGAGTTCAGTTCCCAGCTCCCACATGGTGGCTCACAATTGTGTGTAATTCCAGGTCCAGGGATGCAACACCCACAGCAAAAACATCAATGCACATGAAATAAAAATAAATAATTTATAATATATTTTAACTAATTTTGCTGTTTTGTTTTTTGAAACAGGTCATCAGAGTCTGGGAATATGATGGCAGAACACTTGCCTAGCCAGCACATGGTTATGGATTTAATACCAACACAAAAAAAAAATTAGAAAGAAAAAGAGGGGGAAAGAAGGAGTAGAAGAGGAAGAAAAGAAGGAGGGAGGAAGGAAGAGAGGGAGGGAGGGAAGGAAAGGAAGGAAGGAAGGAAGGAAGGAAAGAAAGAAAAAAGGAATGGAGATGAAATGAAGAAATGAGAGATTCTTGTTTAGACCAGGCTGGCCTTGTTGATCTGACTATGTAACTGAGGCTGGCCTTGAACTCCTGATCTACAAGTCTTGTCCTGGGCATGTGCTACCAAACCCAGTTTTCAAATGTTAAGCTTTGAAGTAACCAAGGTAGGACAGCATTAGTGTTAGCAACTTGCCCATTGAAAATAACCAAAATCTAGAAATAGAGTCTACATAAAAGACCTCAACATTTTTTAAGCTGGTAAGAAAAAATTCCTTAGGAGTAAAAGTTAATAAAAATCAGGAATCATAAAAGAGACATCAATATTTAAGCACACTTTGATCTCAAGCCACCTACCAGACCCTGGAGATTGGTCTTTGTTGGACAGCCATTCGAGTTCAAGGCTAGGGACCCCCACAAAAGAATTCTAGGAGACTGTGGCGGAGTATTGATGACCTGAGAGGCTCCACCGATGAAAGACAGATCCTCACAGGGCTGCTCTGAGCACACAGTAAGGACTGAAAGGATGATGAGAGATTTCTCCCAGGAAATGTACAACCATTAGAGGTTGTTGGAACGGCTCAGTCAATAAAGGGCAAGCATGAGACCTGAATTGAGTCTTTAAGTCCACATGAAGAAGCTGACCCCAGTCCCATAAGGGTGTCTGCAGTCTCAACACTGAAGATAGGACAACGCCTGGGGTCATATAAGGAGACAAGAGAACGTGAACAATAGCCAGCAGAGGGCTGGGGCTGCAGCTCAATAGTAGCAAGCTTGTCTGGCATGCTCAAGTCTGAGTTCAGTCTCCATATGGAAAAAAGAAAGAGAGGAAGCCAGCAGAAATAAAGCAAGGTGACAGACAATAGCATTCCAACTGCAAAGACTTTGCATAGTAAGATTAATGAGCAGACAAACTGAAATAAAATGTAATAAAACGTGAGCAAGTACAAGCGATAATAAAAATATAGAAGTAACTTTAGAAGAAAAAAAAATGGAGCTTCCAGAAAAGAAAAACCTGATGCTTTGAAAAAGTTAATCTTTGGGGACTGGAGAGATGGTTCAGAGGTTAAGAGCACTGACTACTCTTCCAGAGGAGCTGGGTTCAATTCCCGGAACCCACATGGCTCACAACTGTCTGTAAGTCCAAGATCAGACACCCTCACACAGACATACATGCACGCAAAACACCAATGCAAATAAAATAAAAGATAAGTTAATTAATTATTGTTTTTAAAGTTAACCTTCCCAGCGTAGTACTACAGACCTGCAGCCCAGCACTGGGAAGCTGGCAGCGGGAAGGCCGAAGTTTATGTCCAACCTGGGCTATGGAGAAAAACCTTGATGCAAGGAGGCTGGGGAGATGGCCGTTCTCACAGAAGACCAGGCTCAATTCCCAGCATCCTCAGGTGGTTCACAACCATTTATGATGCCAGTTCTGGAGAATCTGATGCTCCATTCTGACCTCCAGAGGCACCAGGCCAGTGGTGCACACACTTAGACGGAACACCCATATTCATAAAACAGATTCATTTCTTTAAAGGAAAGAAACGAGAAAAAAATCTTCACTAGAAATGGATTTTTATGAATGAATCTAAGAAACATTATATTGAGTGAGGTAACCCAGACAGAGAAAGACAAATATAATATGTACTCTCGCATAAGTGGCTTTTAAACATAAAGCAAAGAAAAACCAGCCTATAATTCACAACCCTAGAGAACCTACACAACAATGAGGCCCCTAAGAGAGATATACATGGATCTAATGTACATGGAACATAGAAAAAGACAAGATCTCCTGAGTAAATTGGGAGCATGGGGATCATGGGAGAGGGTTGAAGGGGAGTGGGGTGGAAGGGAGAAGAGTGTAGAAAAATATATAGCTCAATAAAAACCATTTTAATTTAAAAAGCCTGAGGCAAAGACCGAGAGCCCTTGAGTACCTTCACTCCTGTGACCCTCTGCTCCCTTGCAGTGTCTTCTGATCTTTCATATTGCTTTACTTTAAATAAAATTTCCTCAGCCTGCTTTTTAAAAAATGGATTTCTAGAAGAAACAAAATGAATGATAATGCATATATAGACTATCTTTATAGTTATAAAATGGTATAGCTTGGATGAATGGCCCTCAAGGGTCCATATGAAAAGGCTTGGACTCAGATGGGGGTACTAGAAATTGCCATCGACCTTTCAGAAGTGAGGACTCCTGGGAAAGCCACAGGGTTTTGTGGGTGTGGCTCAAAGGTAACTGTAACACCCAACCTGGGTCTCTGGGTCTCTCTTTGGGTCTCTGGATCTCTGGGTCTCTGGGTCTCCCACACCCCACCACTACCTTGGCACGGGTGTGAGTGTTCACTGCAAACACACTCCCATCCTGATAGGCTGTTGTCACCTGAGGCCAAAATCCAGAAGGCTGTATTTCCCCAAACTCGAACCTCCAAAACCTTAACTAAATCAGCTTTTTCCTCTTTATATGTAATGTATCTTGGGTATCTTGTCACAATAGTATAAAGTTGTCCAATACAAAAATATAGTAGGAGAGCAAATTAGCATATAAAATCAATATGTGTCATGTGCACACATTTATGAAAGAGAAAGTGTCATTTCACGGTAGAAACAAACAAAAAGATCTGATTCTTAGAAATAAACCACATGAAACTCTTAAACTTGCATGAAGGAGATATTAAAAATAATCCTAGAGAATTTAACTTGTGGACTTAAACTGACATGTATATTACTGCCCCATACCAAACAAATAAAAAATTACTAAAGCAAGGCAAAATGATGATAGAATCTAACCACACACACACAAAACACACACACACACACACACACATCCTCTCTGCCAGACTACTGGAAGCTGGACTCTTTCTTGGAACCGTTGTGGAGAGTCCCTGGCTGCAAAGCCTGTGCCGACATGTTCTCACCATGTGGTTCTAGGAATTGAACTCAGTTATTCAGGCTTCACAGCTCCTGCCTTTACCTACCAAGCCATCCCATCAGACAAACTGTTTTTAAACTTCTCATTTATATTTGTGTCATTTCCGAGTTTGAAATCAGTTTCAAATTTTCTCTTCTCCACAGCAAAAAGTTTAAGTTCCAGGAAACAAAGCCTCTAGTTCCAAAAGAGAGGGTTGGAGAAACAATGAGAAGAAGTTCCTCTCCATTCTCCCGCTCTCTGTTCTGACACTGCGTCAGCTTGTTCCCCTGCCATGAGATGACTCCCTCCATGCGCCACAGACACCTGCAAGAGGCAGGCTCCTTCTATGTTCGGGCAGCAAGCCTGGAAAAATGGTAGGTTCTTGCCAGAAAAGAATTAATCTTCATTTGGGGGTTTAATATTGTTCCATTTCACAGTGACAAGATGACACCTTTGTCTACTTCACGAGAGCCTCCCTGACACTTGGGACCCTCGTCACATGTCAAGTATGACCCATCTGGAAAGAAATGGCATCTTCTGCATGCTCCAAGTCAAGCGTCAAGTCTATTTCCAGAACAGCTCTCCCATTCCCCAGGTACAGAAAGATCAGAAAGGCACCGAAGACGGTGGTGTGTGAGAACTGGCTGAGCAGGTCAGCGGAGCCCACTCCCCCTGGAGTGTGTGGAAGATGCACATTTCTAAGGGTTAGCTGACCCAAGCTTCCCCCAACAGGAAACTTTCCCAGGTCTTCCTTCCCACTAGAGAGCAGCGGATGAGCAAGCCAACATGTTCGGAACTCACATAAGAATCTCAGTTTGGCAAGTAGCTTAGCTGTCTCTGTCTCCAAAAATAGTGTCTTTCTTTGCTTATGTTTAAAAAATGTGCTATTGTCACCAAGTGTATCAGAGCTTTACAGCTTTTGTAAAACACACACACACACACACACACACACTATTTATGGCATTACTTCATCAACTCTCACATAAACCCTAAGACACATTTAAGAAAACCTTCCCCAAACAAGTCACACTTTTCCTCTTGGTGATTTGAATGAGAATAGCCCCCCATGGCTTCATATATTTGAAAACTTGGTCCTCGGTTGTTGAAACTGTTTGGCAAGGACGAGGAGGTGTGGCCTTGTTGGAGGAGGTGTGTCACTGGGAGTGGGCATGAGGTTTCCAAAGTCATATGCCATTCCTAGTGTGCTCCGGGTCTCTTTGCTGGTGGATCAAAATGTGAACTGCAAACTTCTGTTCCAGTTGCCTGCCTGTAACATGAAATCTAATTGGTCCTAATAAAGGGTCAGAAATCAGAGGGATGAAAGCTGAGAGATCAAAGAAGCAGTGCAGCCAGCCATTAATGAGACCTTTTACCTCTACCGATGCTCAGACTGAAGGGTTGATCCTGTCCTCAGAATGCATCCTCGGACTGCATTCTCAGATGGCAGAGGTGAGCCTCAGACTGCACTGACCTCTTTGTCTCCTCCCGCCTTATTTTCCTCTCTCTGTCCAGCCATATCCCTTCCTGCCTGCACCTTCCTAGTGCTGGGATAAAGGCATGGAATTGCAAGTGCTGGGATCACCTTTGTGTGAGCTATGTTGCTCATTTAGACAGATTCAATCTTGCACAGCCCAGGGTAGCCTTGAACTAACAGAAATCCCTCTGCCTCTGTCTCCCAAATCTTCTAGTGGCTTAGCTCTGCACTATGATCTTCAGGCAAGCTTTATGTGTTAAAGCTCTGCTGACCTAGACTCAAAACCTCTGGAGTGAGAAGCCAAATTAAACTCCTGATTTTAGGGACTGCCTTGGCCATGGGGTTTTATCACAGTAATACATACCCTAAGACATCTTCTGTGTACACAGATGCTTGCTAGCCTAACCTCCTTCTGCTGTTTATCATGCTGTTTTGAGCCCTCTGTGTTTTCACAACCCAATAATAGATCAAAACCTACTGCCATTTGCATAAGAGGCTTCAGGCAATTTTTTTCTGCAATTAAGTTTGAATTTTCCACGAATGTGTCGTTACACGGTTATTTTATCTATCTATTTATTTATTTATTTATTTTTACTAATTTCTTCCACAGTATTCTTATCACAGGAAAAAAGGCCAGACGGTTTGCTCTATTTATATGCATAGTTAATAAGTGCTTCATTCACACAAAACCTACTTAAGTTTTTTAAAGACTGAATTTAATTATTTAAATTTTTTTATTCTTTTATTTTTCATGAATTTCTTACAGGGTATTTTGATCATATTTACCCCCGCGTTAGTCCCTAGCTTCTGTCAGAACCACTTCCACATCCTTACTCCTCCCAACTTCACGTCTTTGTTTTGCTGTGTTTGTGTTCAATATTCCATCAACTCCAGTTTGTCTACTGGGCGTGGGACCATCTGTTGGAGCCTGGTCCACCCAGCAGGAGTCACACCCTTAAAGAAAACTGGCTCTTCCTGCCCCAGAAGGCATCAAGTGTTCACAGCTACTTAGTTAGGGGCTCATGAATACCTTCTCACTCCATGCTAAAATATTGACCGGCTTTATCGTATACAGCTCTTGTGCAGGCAACCACAGAGACTAGGAGTTCATGTGTGCAGCAGTAACATCCAGAAGACACTGCTTTGCTCCAGTTGTCCTGAACCTCTGACTCTTAGAATATTCCACTCCCATATTCCTCAATGGTACCTGAGCCTTGGGAAAGTGGTTTGTCATAGATGCCCCATTTGTGGTTAAGCAATCAACAGATAGTCATCATCAAAACCAGCTGTGAGTTTCTGTTAACCATCCACTGTATGAAGAAATTTCCCTGATGGGGTCTGAAAGCTGCATTAATCCCAGTTTAAGACTGGTTGGCCCCCTGGGGTCTACAACAAGCCCTTTTCAATGTTTTATAATGAAATTTGGTCTTTCACTGCTTATATAGAATGCTCATTACATCTAAGTTCATTACAGCTATTACATCTAAGTCATTAGCATCTGTGGCTCCGGGAAGAATTGAGGTCAGTAACAGGCTAATTGCTCCAAGCTTCCTGACTGTGGTTATCTAAGCCTTGGCAGCCAGTGAGGAAGTCAGGACTTTCGTCATTTGTTAGTGTCTTGATATCTGAGCCAAATGAAAGACCAGCTGACTCAGGTGAGGTAGACAGGAAAGCAGAGGCAATGAGCCGTGATATCTGAGAAGGCATGGAAGGCCTGGTGCTCACCATGCCTGAAGTAATCTTACTGCTTTCCTCTTAACTCTTAGTTCATGCCACACCATCATTATCCTATGCATGCCCATGTCTTTAGTATGATGAAATAAAATGACATTTGTGATGGCTTATTTCCTTGTCAGCTTGACACAAGGTAGAATCACCTGGGAAAGAGCCTCCATTAGAGAGTGCCAAGATTAAGTTGGCCTGTGGACATACCTGTGGGAGAGTATCTCCATGCCTTAATTAATGAGATGTGGCCTTGTTGGAGTAATTGTGGTCTTATTGAAGGAATGTGTCACTGGGACTGTGCTTGAAAGGATTCACGCCTCTCCCTGCCTGCTGCCTGCCCATTTGTATATAAAACTCTCCGCTCCTACTCCAGTAGCATGCCTGTGTGCTTCCCACTATGATGATTATGGACTAACCCTCCAAACCTGTAAGCCAGGTCCCAATTAAATGCTTTCTTGGTCATGGTGTCTCCTCATAGCACTAGAAGGGTAATTATGTTATGTTGTAGGAGGCCATTTGTTCCTGGCTTCCCAGACCCAAAATAACCACATAGAAACTATATTAATTAAATCACTGTTTGGTCTATTAGCTCTAGCTTCTTATTGGCTAGCTCTTACATCTTAATTTAACCCATTTCTACTAATCTGTGTATTGCCACAAGGTTGTGGCTTACCCAGTAAAGTTCTGGAGTCTGTCTCTGTTAGGGCTACGTGGCTTCTCTCTGACTCTACCTTCTTCCTTCCTGCATTCAGTTTAGTTTTCCCTGCCTACCTCTATTATGCCCTGCCAGGCCCGAGACAAATTCTTTATTAACCAGTGGTATTCACAGCATACAGAGGGGAATCCCACATCATTTCCCTTTTTCTGTTTTAATAAAAAGGTTTTAACTTTAACATAGTAAAATTACACATACCTTAAATTTGTACCAATAAACCAATGCAAATCTCTATAACAAAGTCAATGTTAATAAATTTTGAATATGTATCTATGAACACCTCATACATTTAGTTTCAGTTATTATGAATTTTAAAAGTTAATCATGTAAGAATTCACTCAGATCTACACATGTTGTATTCTGATTTTCCTTGACATATAAGCATTCAAATGTAAGACTGAAATGTATTTATGACCAGTAAGTTTTAATTGTTGTTAATTTTCTCTCGGAAATAGTAGTGTCAAGACTACAGTAGTCAATATTGTACAGTTCAGGAATATTCAGCTCAGACTAGGGGTGCAGGCTATTTGGTAATGTACTTGTTTACTTTATCTTAGCTTTTAGTATAATAACAAAACCAAAATGCTGCTGCATTTTGAGTAGTTTCTAAGTCATTAAAAAAAATCCCTTGAGTTATGCAGTTTGTCGTCCATGGACTCTGAGTGTAGGAGTACCTAGGACGCTGCGTGGAAACAGAAGCTGCTCTTCCTGGGTTGCCCCTCCAGTCAGGCTCCCTACTCAGCCTCAGCAGCAACTGCACCATCTGTTGCTGCACCCAAGCAGCCAGGCCTGATGGCTCAGATGGCAACTGTATCCAGTGTGGCTGTGGGCTCTACAGTGGGCACACCCTGAGTCACACCATCACTGGGGCTCCAGTGGAGGTGGTAATGGTGAGTCCACAAAGCCTGGCATCACTTACCAGAAGCCTCAGGGAGCCCAGCTGCTGGACCAGCAGTCTTGTGGGCCTTGCTCTCTTGAGAGCAAGCTGTTTTGGAGTGTGCCCAGAACCAGAGAGACATGAAACCTTACAATGACTTTAACGAGGTGCTCTGGCAGTGCCGAATTGAGAATGGTTTGGTCAAGAAATTCAAACTGAAGAAATGGAAGTCAGCTCTACATAACCCAGTGCTAGTGTGGTCCCCGAGTAAACCTCTTATTAGCTCCATTGCTTCAGAATGACCATGGAATAGAATTCTAACTGAACTGATGTTTACCGAGAATTCTAGGGTTGGGGTCTGGGCAAGTGTTTGGCCTTCTTTGGCCAACTGTATTGTGTTTTGTGAGTTGGTGAAAATTAAAGTGGTTTTATTCTGAAGAAAAAAAAAACACAGCTCAAGATCAGACCAAAGATTCACCTAAGATGATACTCATTGTCTGCCCATGCAATATGCAGTATGGTTGTCAGCAACCAGAAGGGCCTTTAAAGCATGGAAATTTTGACTAGAACAGGTATAACAATGAGACTTATTTAAGAGTATTTTAGTGGCTACTAAATCCAAGAGGCCACATTTGGCTGGAGCCTACGTGTCCCTCTGCTCAGCATACTCCTAGAGTTATCTTTTTTTTTCTTAGATTTATTTATTATGTATACAACATTCTGCCTCAATATATACTTGCACGCCAGAGGAGGGCGCCAGATCTCAGTACAGATGGTTATGAGCCACCATGTGGTTGCTGGGAATTGAACTCAGGACCTCTGGAAGAGCAGCCAGTGCTCTTAACCTCTGAGCCATCTCTCCAGCCCTAGAGTTATCTTTTTATGGTGATGGATTTATCATGAGCAACTGTGGGCCATGATGCAATTGCAACTTATAGCATTTGATAATTCAGATGTCAACTTACCTTAGAAATTATTCTCAGATGAAGGAACCCTACCCAGCAAGGCCAGCAGGGCCACTGACTCTCATAACTGCTGCTTTCATCTGTAATTTCACTTGTGCAGTAACAGCTATGATATCTCCCCATTACCGTGCATTTTCATGTAATGTGTACATTCATGATTACATCTCAATCTTATAGGCACACACACATATTTGTGGATGCTTAGGAAGATGACTTCTCTCTACACTATGTTCTCCACATTACAGTGAGAAACTTACAAGCCTGTTCTCTATCATCAGCCTTACTGACAGAGCAAGTTGGTCAGACATGCGTCCTCTGGACAGATTACAAACAGAACTTTCACAGATTTTGCTTATGAAATTGCAGGCATCTGGTTTTGTAGGACCTAAGCCTTCAGAGGATTTATGACAAATTAGGGCACAGGAGACCACTTCCTAAATATAAGCCAGTAGCACAGACACTGAGAGAAACAATTAATAAATGGGACTTCCTGAAACTTTGCTTCTGTAGAGCAAAGGACATGGTCAACAAGACAACAGCCTACAGAATGGGAAGAGATCATCACCAACTGCACATCAGACAGAAGACTGATCTCCAAAATATACAAAGAACTCAAGAAATTGGTCATCAAGAGAACAAATAATTCAATTTAAAAAATGCAGTACAGATCTAAATAGAGAATTCTCAACAGAGGAAACTAAAATGGCTAAAAGACACTTAAGAAAATGCTCAAAATCCTTAGTCATCAGATAAATGCAAATTAAAACAACTCTGAGATTCCATCAACCTGTAAGAATGGCCAAGATCAAAATTACTGATGACAACTTATGCTGGAGAAGTTGTGGAGTAAAGGGAACACTTCTGCATTGCTGGTGGGAATGCAATCTGGTACAGCCCCTTTGGATATCAGTATGGTATTGTCTCAAAAAATTAGGAAACAACCTTCCTCAAGACCCAGTAATACTACCTTTGGGTATATACCCAAAGGATGCTCAATCGTGCCACAAGGACATGTGCTCAACTATGTTCATAGCAGCATTGTTTGTCGTAGCCAGAACCTAGAAACAACCTAAATGCCCCTCAACGGAAGAATGGGTAAGGAAAATGTGGTACATTTACACAATGGAGTACTACACAGCAGAAAAAAATGACATCTTGAAATTTGCAGGCAAATGGATGGAGCTAGAAAATATCATATTGAGTGAGTCAACCCAGACCCAGAAAGACAAATATCATATGTACTCACTCATAAATGGCTCTTAGACATAAAGCAAAGAAAGTCAGCCTACAATTCACAATCCCAGAGAACTTAGACAACAATGAGGACCTACATGGATCTAATCTACAAGGGAAGCAGAAAAAGACAAGATCTCCTGAGTAAATTGGGAGCATGGGGACCATGTGAGAGGGTTGAAGAGGAGGGGAGAGGCAGGGAGTGGAGCAGAGAAAAATGTATAGCTCAATAAAATAAATTTTAAAAAAACCAACTAGAGAAAAAGAACACATACAAAGAGTTGTGGCCTTATTGGAGTAAGTGTATCACTGGAGGTAGGCTTTATGATTTCAAATGCTCAAAGCAGGCCCAGTGTCTCTCTCTTTCTGCTGCCTTCAGATCCAGATGTAAAATTCTCAGTTACCATGTTTGCCTGCCTGCTACCAAGTTCCCCATGATGAAGCTAATAGACTAAACCTCTGAAACTATAGTCATGCCCCAGCTAAATGTCTTCCTTGTAAGAGTTATTGAGGCCATGGTGTTTCTTCACAGCAATGGAACACTGACCAAGGCAAACACCAATACTTCCCAAATTATCACACAAAATAAAAGCAGAAGGAACATTGTCCGATTAATTTCATCAGACCAGAGTTACCCTGATATCCAAACCAAATAACAACCCAACAAAAGAAAAGAGAATTACAGACCAATTTCACTGATGAACACAGATGCAAAAGTTCTCAATAAAATACTTGAAACAATGAATCCAAGGACACATCAGAAAGATCATCCCCCATGATCAAATAGGTCCTAAATGGGATATCTCCATCAAATCCCTCCCCTCAGGGCTCAGAATACCTTGTGGGATAGGAGACAGAAAGATTGTAAGAGCCAGCGGGGATGGAGGACACCAAGGAAACAAGGCCTCTAAAAGTAGCAAGACCAACACAAAGATGAACTCACAAAGACTGTGGCAGCTTGCACAGGACCTACACAGGTCTGCGCCAGATGGGGTCCCAGCACTCAGAGAAGTGGACACAAGCCCCCACTCTAGCCCAGAGGCTATCTGGGATAGCCACTCACAATGGAAAATCTAGCTTCCTCCAATAGTATCTTCTGGTGGTCCTTTGTTGCATAACATTTCGTCAGGGCATTTACTTAATTATTTATTTCTAATTCCTGTCTTGTTTTTCATTACTTATTTTGCCTTGCAGGTCCTTTTGTATATGTTATGGCTTCCAAGTTTTGTGTTTATGTGAGATTCCTGTGTTAGTGAACACGTGTGTCTCTGAATCTGTTTGTGTTTCTTCTGTTTTTTTCTTCAGTTTGTTTTGCCCCATTTCAATTTGTTATTGTTTTATCACATTTTATTTTACTATTATTCCTTAGATGCCTGTTTGTTTTCTAATGAGAGATAGGATATGAATTTAGTTAGGTGGTGAGGTAGGGAGGATCTGGAATGAATTGGGGGAGGAGACCCCTAATCAGAACATATGGGGAAAAAAAATCTATTTTCAAGAAAAGAAAAATTAGTAAAATAAAAAAGAAGCCTAAATATAGGGCTGTTAAGACAGCGTACATAAACTGAGTTCCACGGTTATTTACAGTAACGACACAGTTCACACACCAGTTATCTCTCTTATTTTTTTTATGTTGTTACTCTCCATATGTTGTAGGAACACAGAAGCATAGTGCATATGTAATGTAAAGTCTGTATAATCATATCCAAATGACACTTAGCTGGCTACCTTAAATTGTTCAGCCTCCCCCAGGTTGCTCATTTCTCAGCAGATTAAATAAAGTATTTTACTATGTAGAGTAGCTAGGAGAGTTCAATGGCAGGTCATTTACAAAAAGCCTAGCATACAGTAAATAGTAAAACCAGCTCAAGCTGTCTCTTTGACACTGCATTTTCCTTGCTACCTTCTTCACACCCATATTGTTCTTTTCTAAACAATGGTCAGGAACCCAATTGGAGCTGATGTTTTTCAAGCCCATATTGGAGGGACAGAGGGCTTTCCCTCAGGAGTGTCCATTGTGACTGTCGCCTTTGTCATTACAGAGGAAACCGTTGCGTTTTTTCCAGGGGATGTTATTTTTAAAAAAGATCTTTCAGAGTCATGAACAGTAGTAGCTATACGTAATGCTGCTAAAAATTATCAGAGCAGTGTTTTAGTTCATCAGGGGGACATACTTGTAAATCCTAGCGCTAGGAAGGTGTAGGCAGAAATATCAGTAGTTCAAGGTCACCCAGTGCAGCTGGCATTCAAGACCAGCCTGAGCTACAGAAGACCCTGCCTCAAAAAAAACAGTCACAATTTGGACATGGTAGCTCACACCATTAATGCCAGCACTCTGGGGCAGGAAGATCTCCTGTGAGTTTCAGGCCAGTCTGGTCTATATAGCAAGTTCTAGAACAGCCAGAACTACATAGTAGAGAGATCCTGATTTTAACAAAAAACAAAACAAAACAAAATAACAAGCAATAAAACAAATTATAAATGTTTTGGCTGCCAATACATTCAAAATTAAAAATTCCGGTTAACTGTAAAGCAAAACCAACCCTAGCAAACCACCAGGAGGCAGCATTTCACAACATTACAGATGAGCGCTGAGCAAGCATGTTTTCCTTTTGTAAAGTGAATCTATTGAGAAGAGATTTTTACAGAGAGTATTTTACCTAAAAAAAGACACTTCAGTCTGAGAGGAGAGTCTCTGTGAGTCGTCCTGAGTAACCTTAAGTCCTAAGGCTCGAGAACAGCCAGGCATAGCTAGTCACACACAACACACACACACACACACACACATGGCTGTTGATTTTCTTTGAACCCTGTGTTTGCTCATAAAGTCTTCCTGAGTTGCATGCCACGTACAGAAAATAATTGACTTCTCATGGAAAACTCGATGGGAAGGGCTCCATTACCTGTAGACACGGATTCCAGGCAGAAGCGCCTGCCATCTTGCTCTTGGAGGTGAATTGCTCAGTTAGAGTAAGATATGACGCGACCTCCAGAGCAGAACCAAGGGTGATCTAGTGCAGCTATGTGCCAGTCCCCCACATACCAAAGGATTGGAAGAACAGGCAGGCTATGCCAGCTTTAACCATGTCTGCAAACATTAAAGCTGCATGTTTTAATTTTTCCCTCTGAATCACATTTTATTGTAATTTTATTAATCATCGCTTTGAAGAAGATCCATTCCGTAGGTCTGGTGTGTTAGACATGATGGACTTACTCTCCCTTGGAAGATAGTAAAACTAGACCCTCTGGGAAGAAAAAAGGAGGATTCGTTACAGTGTTTCATTTCCCGAGCCTGTTGTGACATCAAAGGTAGGCCTGATGGACTGGCTGGCAGAGTTCCTTGTGGGAACTTCCCTCTCATCCGTGAAATCCACTCAGCAAGGCTTGCTGCTCCATGCTTCAAGGCGGTATTGAAGTTGGAGGAATAAACAAAAATACTAAGCGAGGTCCAGCAAGAAGATTCAGCAGGTAAGCCTATTTGCTGTGCAAGCCTGAAGAGATGAGTTTAATTCTTAGCCTATGTAAAAGGCTGGTGAGAGGGGGGCATCTGTAATCCCAGCACTCCTACAAAGAGACGGAAAGTGGAGGTAAGTCATTGACCAGAATGTCTTGGGCCAAGTCAGCTTGGAGTAGACCGCATAGCAGGAAAGGGCCAGCCAGACCCTGCCTCAGCCAGGTAGAAGGAGAGAACCCAACTCCTGAAAGTTGTCCTCTGACCTCCGCACAAGAAGCATGTTTGCTCCTGAATTCTGTCTCTCTCTCTCACACACACCAAAAAATTAATAGATAAACAACATTTAAAGAATAAAATCTTTTTAAAATCGCACGGAGATGCAATGAGTTCATGTCTTGGTGAGTAAAGATCCGAAACAAGCACAGCTAAGAAATAAGAGGGAAGAAAGATGAATTGCCTGCGGTGAGTAGAGCACGGGATTTACTTCCAAAGCAATATTCTCCAAATAAGAGCGCACCGGGGCTGGCTCTGTGGGGGAAAGCGCATGCCTGGTGGCACAAGTTTGATTCCTGGGACCCACATCAGGGTGGAATAAAAAAATAACAGCCTTTGTAAAGTTATTCTCTGACCACCACACATCAGCCATGACATGCCATGGACTCACACGCATGTGCGTGTGCAGACACACACATACACTGAATGAGATGCCCCCATTGTTAGGATTCAGGCATTATGCTGGCCTGTCCAGTCATCTGGCAGGATGTACCCAGGATGTACCTGGCCAGTCCAGGGTCCTAGTCTGTATGCAGGTGCAAAGGTCCCTTTAAGAGACAAATTCTGCCCATTCCCTTCTCTCTTCCTTTCTTTCTGCCATTTTCTCTGAGGAGGCAGATTTTTTGTCACTCTCTCCCCTCGGTCTCTCTCTCCTGTTCTCTCTTCCCTTCCCATTGCCTTTATCTCAAATAAACTCCACACTCAAGTTCTGTCTGCTTGGTGTATTTGTCTCCTACGGCCCTCGCCTGCCACTAGACCGGCTAGGATCCCACTCACACCGTTTAACAACACTCAGAATCTTGGGGAATTGGAAAGCTTGGTTCCCATTGGTGGCACTGTTTGGGAAGTCTTTTAGAGGTGTGACCTTGTTGGAGGATGTCCCTGGAGGCAGAATTTGAGAGTTTAAAGACTCGCACCATTTCTAGTTCACTCTGCTCCATGCTTGTTCAAGTTGTGAGCATCATCTTTTTGTTCCAGCTACCCACTAGGCCTCCATGCTACTAGTATTATAGCCTCTTACCCTCTGTAATTGTAAAGCCAATAAACCCTTCCTTTTACATAGCGCCTTTGACATTGTGTTTTATCACAGCAAGGAAATGTTAACTCACACACACACCCAATAAGAACTTTTTTTTGAGAGAGAAGGGATACCTTTAAAGCATTAATTAGAGGGTTTTTTTCCTTAAAGTTGTCTGCCTAATTATTACTGTCCAAAAAGGATTGTGGAAATTGGATGGGCATATGGCCAGGGAAATTTTTCTCTCCCTAGGGTAAATCTTGCAACCCAGAAAAGAGGCCAATGGCAGGAAAGTATTTCCCACCCAGGTAGGGCTCTGAAAGCGATAGTCACCCCTCAGTCTGCCCACCTTGGCAATGGACAGAACAACAGAAACCTAGAAGTCCGTTCCATTGAATAGAGAGTAACTGGCATTGAGGTCCTCAGCCATTGGGGTTTCCATTGGGGACCCAGTCATTCCTGAGGCTGCGGGTGATGGACAGGAAACTCCTTCAGACATTCCACACACCGTTTCAGCAAAGCACGGTTGCTCCAGGACAGACCCTGCGCATGGAAGACAGAGCCAGGGGGTGAGGTGGAAGATGGAGGGGAAATCGGGGGACCTATTTGGCTGGAAATAGCCAGCGTGACAAGAAGACAGCCGAGGAGGCATCCGGGCCCTGGCCAGGCAAAGAGAATACAGATCACAGCCAATAATCACCATAGCCTATTTAAAGGCTGAAGATGTAGAAACGTCCTCCCACTTGGACCAAAACTCTTTCATTAAAATCACAGGCTGGACAGCGTTGCTGCCTCCCCTTCCCAAGGGTGCCTATTAGTCTATCGTCTCTTTCCTGCCGAATTCACGACAACTCTCCTTCTGTCTGTTTCCCTAGAGAAACGGGACTTGATATCAAGCCCCCCTTGGCAAAAGAAAACGACATACTAGGAATAGCCACACACTAAAATCTTTCCTTGGTTACCTGCCAGACGGTATCCCAAATTTTTGCACCCACTAATATCTTCATCCTTCAACACACACCGGACATCTGTCATGCCTCCTGGACAGTCAAAAGGAAGCCACTAGTCAACACAACCGTCTGGGAACTCAGCTACAGGACGGAGTCAGAGATCTTCACTCATAGGCCCCGATGCGGTTCGCTTCCATGGTAACAGGACTCACTCATGTCTGCTACCAACGCATTACCCCAGCCTTGCTCCACATGTCCAGTGAGACTGAGTCTGTAACAGGCAGTTAGACCTTGACTCTGACCCTCCAACTGTTGTTCTACAGAACTTCAGGGAAAACAATGATGTTGATAGTAATGATGCCAATAATTAACGTGTAACTGATGGGGGAGGCCCCTCTGTACACTATGGATATGTTTTATTACCATTGGCAAATGAAGAAGCTGCTTTGGCCTATGGCAGGGCAGAATAAAGAGAGGTGGGAAAACTAAACTGAATGCAGGGAGAAAGAAGGCGGAGTCAGGGAGCCACCATGTAGCCACCCAAGAAGCAAGAGCCTCATGGTAAAATAAAAAAAAATAATAATAGAAATGGGTTAATTTAAGATGTAAGAGTTAGTTAATTAAAAAGTTTGAGTTAATAGGTCAAAGAGTATGTAATTAATATTAAGCCTCAGGGTGGTTATTTTATAAGTGGTTTTGGGAACAGGCTGACAGAAAAAAGTCAGTCGAGGGCGACCAAAGGATGAAGAATATTTGGAGCTACAAACCTCAATACCTGGGAGGCAGAGTCAGGCAGACTTTAGTTTGAGGTCCATCCTGGCTACCTGATGAGACTGGGGTCTTAACATCCATTGTCCCTTCCATCTGCCTGCTGGGAAAAAAAGTAAAGGAGGAAAGCGCATGAGAGAGAGTCCATGAGATAACTGAGACTCCCATCCCTGCCCCTCTTCCTGCCGCCACACAGTGGGACTAGGAATACCTAAAGGTCTCAGGCTCTGGTGACTCCCTCCGTTGGCCTGGGAAAGAACTCAGGAATGCAGTCTCATGGGGAAGAATGAGAAATTTGATGTTAGGGATATGTTTTGAATGTGAAATCTCCCCCACAGTCTCGTGTGTTTCAACACTTGGTCCTAAACTTATGGCCATTTCTGGAGGTTTGGGCATTTTTAGAATGTAGACTCTAGCCAACAAAAATGGGTAACGGAGGAGCGTGAGTGGGCCCTGTGCCTTATAGCCTTGCCCTTCTTGACGCTGGAGTTCTCTACTTCTGGGTCAGTACCATGCAGCCGGCAGCTCCCCAGGCACCATTGCTGATATGGATTGAACCCCCTGCCATGTTCTCCCAGCATGCTAGTCTGCCTCCTGCAGCCGGGAACCAAAGTAAACCCATCCTCCTCTAAGTTGCTTTGGCCAAGTCGCTCATCACAGCAATTAAAAAGGAAATAGAGTCAGCTAGCTACTTAGACTTAAAGATGGCAACTTGGCCATATTCCCTGACTTCATCCCTGCTACTCACTGAGCCACGTGGGAGATTCTCTGAACCCTGCTACACCTGAAGATAAGAACGTCACCGGCCTCCAAGGGCTGCCACAAGGATTACACGAAACAGAAAGAGATGCTCCGGGTATAGGGTACCTGGCAAGGAATAGTAAGTGCTAACCGTTATCACTTTCCTTAAAGAGGAAAGTTTAAATTCCTGTGCTTAAGCATGTGTTCTCATGTTAAGCTACAATCCCAGGCCTTGAGTATCTCTAGAAGTAAATGTGTTTTCATACTTGATAGAATTGATCAGAAAACATACATGATACTGTATGTTTACTGGTGTCCGTTCTGTTGCGTAGCTGGCGTTAGTGCAGTTCATCCCTGCCCTCCTCTCCAGAAAGACTTGTCACAGCAAGCTTTGGTAAGCATCACCCAGGACTGCCAGGCAAGGGAAGGGCGATCCCTGACCTTCAGAGGTGGAAAGGCAGGTTTCGCCAGTCTGTCAATCAGGGATTAGCAAGTGAACTGAGGGGAGGGCGGGGCCTGCAGAAGTGTTCTGTTTCACAAGGGCAGTGAAATTGTTGCATTTTAAAGAAATATTTAGTGTGTAGCGGCACACTCGGCAAACCCCGGCCTCAACCCTCACTATGGCTGAGTCCCTGCCCCCCTTCAACTCTTGAATTTTCCAGTCTTCTAAGCATGACGTGCCTGAGGCCACTGGAATTTCTTAAATCAGTGTCCTCTACAGACACTTGTTCTCTTGCAGATAGAAGTCACAGGGAACAGACTGCCTGTTTCCCAAACCTGCCCGGTTCACTTTCTGCACCCCAGGGAGTGTGCAGGTTGAACCCAGCCATGGGTTGTGGTTCCATTAATCTTTGCCTTTTCCTTGCTTGCCAGTCATCAAACAGTGTGAATAAATTACTTGCTTTTTTTCCAAAGTTCTGAAATGGGGTTAGACTTGTCCTAAATAAACTGTGTGGTGGCACATGGCATTAAGCTCTTAAGGTGTCTTCTCATTCACTTGACAAAGTTCCGCAGGCTTGGGAGAAACACACACACACACATACACACACACACACACACACACACATATATATATATATGTTTATATATTTTTCAGGACAGCTGACTTGGAACTCACTCTGTAGACCAGGCTGGCCTTGAACTCACAGAGATCCACCTGCCTCTGCCTCACGCACGCGCGCGTACACGTACACACACACACACACACACACACACACACACATGTTTATATATTTTTCAGGACAGCTGACTTGGAACTCACTCGGTAGACCAGGCTGGCCTTGAACTCAGAGATCCACCTGCCTCTGCCTCCCAAGAGCTAGGATTTTAAAGGCGTGCACCACCAGCACCGAGCCAATAGGTACCTTACTGGAGGGCTTGCTTTTGTTTCTGGTTTGAGGGAATCTAGTCCGTCACAGCAGGGAAGACACGGCAAGGAGAGCACAAAGTGGCCATTCACATTCTGTCCGTGGTCAAGGAAGCTGAGAGATGAATGTTGTACTCTGCTTACGGTTTTCTTTTTATTCGGGCTTGAATACCAACCCACAAAATAGTGTCACCCCGTTTAGACTGAGTCTTCCTTCCTCGTTTAATCTATTGTGGAAACAAACAGATGCATCAGGAGATTTGTCTTTTAGGCAAGTCTAAATACCGCTAAACTGACAGTGTAGGTAGGTTAGCCATCGCGCTAATAATTTCCTACAGTCTCTGTCTCCAACTAATAGACATATCCTTTTCACTCCATCTCTAAGATAAAAATGTTCTCTCAGTGGCCCCGTTGCTGCAAAGCAAGGAGGGCGTCACCTCTGGGCGAGTCCTCAGAGGGAGGTGTGAAAGAATAATGTGAGGTCCCCACTTCTCAGGTCAGCCATGGGGGCCTGAGAGCCAACGTGAAGACCCCTTTGAGATCAAACTGGTGGAAAAGCAGACCTCGATAGCTTCACGATTCATTGGGACAGCTAAGGACAGGTCCAGCGCTGGAGCTGGGGATGTGGGGAGGCAGCACATAGACAGGTGGTCAGACAGCCGAGCCTGTGCAGGGGAACTTGGGCCCCTCCTGTGGCTCAGGCTTGTGGGCTGCTCCTCAGGAACACAGCTGCCTGGATAAGGATGTCTTTGTGCCCCAGGTCACTTTGCCCTTGCCATTTCTCAAATGGGCTGTGGATTCCACGGGTGTGAGGGAAGTCTGTACCCGGTGTTGTTCATTTTCTCAGCGAGCGACCCAGGCCTGCGTACCAGCAGCCTCCGTTCTGTTTCCTTTTCATCTCTGTTTTGGACGCTGGCCAGGAAACACGACCTTTTCTAACAGTGCCGGCAATCAGGAAAACATCTTCTGTACATGGCGTGTCATCAGCTGAGTGGACCCTTGGGATTCGTGCTGGCACCCACCCAGAACCACCACTTGCCGCTTCTCAGTGCAACAGCTCAACCCTATCTGTCCTCTTCGCTTTCTCATCCCTGCCCCAGCTTCCCTTCCTCCACCTGAGCGCTGTGGAATAATATTTGAACTGAGTAAAGATGTGTTACATTTGTTTATGCTGCAGACTCTTTTACTTTCACTGTGGGAAGGTGTGTTACTTTTGTTTATGCTGCCTTTGTTTAACTACGGAGGATGTGTTGCATCTGTTTCCCCTTGCCTGCTTAAGGTACCTGATAGGTCTAATTAAAAAGCTGAAAGGCGATAACTAGGCAGGAGAAAAGATGGGCAAGGCTGGCAGAGAGAGAAAATAAATAGGAGAAATCTAGGCTAGAAAGAAGAGAAAAAAAAAACAAAACAAAAATGAAGGAAGAGGAGAGAAGAAGGGAGACACCTAGGGCTGGAAGCCAGGCAGCGGCCAGGCAGCAGACATGAGAAACAGTGAAAGAAAGATATACAGAAGGAAAGAAAAGTAAAAAAAAAATCCCTGAGGCTAAAGGTTAATAAAGCGAAACAGTCAATTTAAGTCAAAAGAGCCAGAAATGAGCCTGAGCTAGGCCGAGCATTCAAAACTAATAATTTGTCTTGGTGTCATGATTGGGAGCTGGTTAGAGGCCCAAGAGAAAAACCTAGGACCCATGAGTCTATGGCTATGTTGCTTGCAACAAATCTCATTTTACGTCGCTTATCCAGCAACCTTGATGCATGTGTCTGCCATCTGCGTGCTCCCCTGAAAGCTCATTATTATGAGCAAGTCCATTTCTTTGCCCTTGAACAACAAGCCCTTTTTCTCCTCTTAACTGAAGGTGGTCTTTGTAAGAGTTCCCGACAGCAGCTCGTGCCTATGACTCCAGCTCTCAGGACACAGAGGCAAGAGGATCATGGCAGGTGTAAAGTCAGCCTGGCTCATGTGGTGAGTTCCAAGAAGGCACAGAGAGACCCTATGTAAAACAAACAAAGACAAAGAACAAAGATTCAAACTCTCCACATGTCCAGTAAACATACAAAAATGTGCTTTGTGTCAAGGATGCCAGGAAAATGCAAATTAAAGCCACAATATAGAACTACTACACATTTGCCACAGCGGCTGAGATGAAAAGAAAATGGATAAAACCCAAATGGCAGTCTTAATGCTCATACTACAATACAAATGAACACAATCACTTTGCTAAAACTAGTAGTGCTGTACCTAATAGAACTAAATATATATATATGTGTGTGCCGTGCAGCAAGGGATGCTATTGACCATCCAAGGATATTTCCTAGAATATTCATTGGGGTGTCATTTATTATTGCTTCAAACAGCACTTACTCAAATATTTGTCAGCAAAAACATAAAACAAGAAACTGAACTGGCCATAGTGGCACGTTCCTTTAATCCCAGCACTTAGGAGGCAGAAGCAGGCCGATCTCTTTGAGTTTGAGACTGGCCTGGTTTATACAGAGGGTTCCAGGACAGCTAGAGCTACATAGAGAGACCCTGTCTCAAAACAAATTGACTTAGATTCTCAGAAGGGGGAACCCCATCTCAGTGGGAGTGGGTTGTACGGAACCTCTGGTAACAGCATGAGCAAATCTCACAAATAAAATGCTAAGCAACGGCCGGGCGGTAGTGGCGCACGCCTTTAATCCCAGCACTTGGGAGGCAGAGGCAGGCGGATCTCTGTGAGTTCGAGACCAGCCTGGTCTACAAGAGCTAGTTCCAGGACAGGCTCCAAAACCACAGAGAAACCCTGTCTCGAAAAAACATAAAAACAAAAAACAAAAAAACAAAACAAAAAAAAAAATGCTAAGCAACGTTAGAAGAATACTGGTTCTCCTCGGTGATGATGATGTGGGTTTCTTGATGTGGGTTCTGGTTGCTATGCAAGTGGGTTCATTTTGTAAAAACTCACTAAGTTGTGCAATTACAAACAATGCACTTTTCAGTGTTTGTGTTCTGTGGCTCAGCGGTCAGGTTGCCTGGAAGCAAGCAGCCTAAGATGGCCATCTGTGAGCATGTTTATGGGAACAGGTGCTCTTGAGCATTCTCTCCAGAGAGGAGGAAGGAAGCCTTGAGTGGAGAAGGCAAGAGAGCTATATGACAAAGCCCCAGACCATCGCCCCGGGAGGACTTCAAGTAGGGTGGCTCTATAGGGTCACCCTAAATTTGGGGTTTGCATATTCTCTCTTTCTGTCTCTCTGTCCTACCTCCCTCTCTCTCTTTCTCTCTCTGGTTTTTCGAGACAGGGATTCTCTATGTAGCCCTGGCTGTCCTGGAACTCTCTCTGTAGACCAGACTGGGCTCAAACTCTCAGAGATCTGTCTGCTTCTGCCTCTGGAGTGCTAGGATTAAAGGTGTGTGCCCGACTTCATATTCTCTTTTAAGCAAGACAGTCTGATTCTTTGCAATTTCTGTCAAATCCATCAGTCCATTGTTTTAAGTGTGGGTTGCTGTGGGGGAAGGAAATCTGACTTGGATGTGGTGTTTCTCTTCAGCATAGTACGTGTACCAGAAAGGGACCCAGCCTGGAGCCACAGGTACCACAGATAAAGGATCTCTGCTTCAACGGGAAGTATAAGAACAAAGATTCTGACTTGAATCAAAGATCCCCTTGAAAGAGGGAAGAAGCACGAGAAAGAACCAAGGGACAAGATAGAGGATGTGCAGTATGCACGCCACCACACTCTGCCATGGTGTGAGCCTCTCTACTGCTAGGAGCCTCTCTCGTTTTCCTAATGCTAGGCTGAAGCCCATTGCTGCATTCTGTTAACAACTTAACCCAAATCAAATGTGAACTTGTGTTCATTCTTAGTTCCTGGAAACACTTCTGCTGTTGGCTCAGCCCAAGCTGATAAACTTTACCTATTAGAAGCCCATTATGGAATCTCTCACACACACTCTGGAACCTCAAAGAATGGCTAATGCTTTCAGTTTTGATATTTCCAAACAGTGGGGCCTGCTTTGGACAGTTTTTCTTGCTCAGTGCTGTGGAGGGATATGGCGTATCTTCTTCAACGAGGCTTGGGCGGAGGCAGTTGGTTGTTTATTGGAGTTAAGGCTGCCGTTTTCTGGGATGTAGAGCTGTAAGGAGGTTGAGCGGCTCCGTGGCAAACAGCACTGCCAGTTGCAGCAAGGGGTCTATTACAAATATCACAAGCCTGTACCGCCCACTGAACTACGTGATGGTACGGTACTACTCCTGTATTGTGGAGCCTGCACTACAGGACCGTTCGCGAGCCGGGCAAGGGCCTGGAGCTTTAAACACACAAAGACACACAGAGACACGGGTCAGTCTTGAAACAGGAATGTCCCCTTATTGTGTCCAGGGGCAGCTTATGTATGGATCCTTAACTGATAGCCACGCCCCAGCCAAAGCCACCAGAAACCTGCCATCAGGAACACCTGAGGGTCTCATGCTCAGAGCAGCTGTGTGCATAACACGTTGTTTACAAGAAATTCAAGATCTGGGGTTCACAGCTCCCAACACAGTCCCTGTGCCCCTGGGATGAACTGCCTCTTGGAAAGGCAGAGGTTTCACCCTCACTCAGTTCTCAGACAGTTTTTCTTATTCCTTCCTTTTGTCTCGGAAGGGAGGGCTGTTCAGGAGAAAAGAAACTGCTCAGAAAGAAGAAGGTGGCTCAGGGAGGAGGGTACCATCTCTTTCCGGTTCAGGTTCCGTGGTAAATTCTTGTGCATTCCAACAGTGATGCTGGAATAAGAAGCAGCAAAGGCAGAATCAGGACCTTGGCCAATCGGGACAGAAGTGACCAGATTGCTTCTGGCAACCCGCTCTCTCAAATACTTTTCTGTGGATTCCTCTCTCTCCTCCCTGTTCCCCAACCTCCGTTTAAAGCAGAGAAGGTGTCCCATCTCTTCACAGCCCTAGCGGTAGATAAGGACTAAGCTAAGTGAGGCAAGAATGGTAGAACTGGATCTGCCGGCCCTGGGCCCTGACGTTATCACTGTCATGCATTCCTCTGAGAGGTGCTTGTCGCTTACAGAAGCAGTCTTGGGGCCTTGAGGGTCCCCAGAAGAGCGTTCATCTAGGTGATGAAAGGATACAGAAGCCTGGGGAATCTGCTCAAGGACTGTGGTGTCACTTGAGGGAAGGCCACATGAGTGAGGCCACATGAGTGAGGCCCTAGGTTCCATACCTAGTATCTCCCCATCCAAAGACAAGAGGATTGTAAAAGGCACCCAGACCCACAGCATGGATTTGCCCCTTTCCTGCATAGTCCCACCGTGTTCCGTGGAACAGTTCCCAGTTCCCACGCTGCCTGTGGATTTGGCTGCAGGCATGCTCTAAAAACAGCTTGTTGCAGTGGACAACTGTGGTTTGGCTTCCCAGAACTCTTTCTCTTTGGGGAAACACTGTTTCGAACTATTGGCACTAACGATTCGCACTATTTACGCTCCTTCAACACAGGAAGAACATATGAATGGCCTTAGATGAGCCAGTGGTAGGAATCCACCCTGTCATCATAGATATGGTTCCAGCAATGCTCGGTGGTGTCGGCCAGACTACTAGACATTCGCGGACAAGGTACTTCCCGTCAAAGCTAACGGAACAGTATTTTTCCTTTATGAGTAAGCTGGAAGAACCTGAACCTTTTGGTAGATGGGTTGTGTATACCTTATCTAAGTAAAACCTCCTCAAGATACATATAGGGAGAGGAGAGAGAGAAGAAAAAAAGTTTTTTTTAGAGGGTATTGTGGGAGCTGCGGAGATAAGAGCACTGCTCTTTCGGAAGGACCTGGGTTCACATCCCCTCACTACAACTTTAGCTCCTGGGAATCTGGTCTGCTCGCTCTATTGACCTCTACAGGTACCAGGCATGCACGCGGTATACAGACACACATGGAAACAAACATTCGTAAAAGATATATAAATCTATTTTGTGTGTTTCAGGTGTAGGTGTACATACATGTTTGTGTGTGGAGCGCATGCGTATGAGTGTGGATGCCGGGGGTTGACATCAGGTTCTTCTCTCAGTTGTCCAGCACCTTTTTTTCCCCCAAGACAGGGTCTCCCACTGAACGTGGAACTGAGTGGGACTGACTCCCACTGAGTCAGCTAGACTAGCAAACTCTAAGGGTCAGCTTGTCTGTCCCTGGTCCTCACTGCACCGGAGCTTGGTACAAGTCACAGCCACACCCAGCTCTTTACGTGTGTGGGTCTTCTTGCTGGAATGGCAAGCACTTTCAGAGTCACCTGAGTTTTTGTTTCTTGACTTTTCTCTTTGACTAAGTGTTAAAAGTGACTATTTACTTACTTTGCAATGCCAGTGATGAGATCCGTGGTTCGAGATCCATGGTTCCGGGGTTATTTATGCTTTACTGAGCTTCAGCCCCACTGGATGCTTTCCTATGGTGGCCACCCTTGTTCCCTAACACACGATGAACAGACCTCCCAGCTTGCAGAGGCAGCCCCAGCCTAATCAGTAACAGTTGCCTCTTCCGTTCTCAGAAATATCCCAGGTGAATGATTGCAGCGCCTGCGGTAGGAGACTGTAAGTGAGCCGGGAACTAGGCTGGAGATTTAAAAACACAGAGAGAGACACGGGGACAAGGGTCATCCTTGATACAAGAGTGCCCCCTTTATTGTGTTCCAGGGCCGCTTATGTAGGGATCCTTAACTGATAGCCACGCCCCAGCTCTTGGGATTCCTAGCTGTAAAACCCACCAGAATTTACTCCCCTACCGTCAGGAACTCATGAGTGTCTCGTGCTCAAAGCAGCTGCAAACACAAGAAAACAAGTTGTTGTTTTGCTCAGAGCAGCTGTAAGCATAACAAGTTGTTTACAAGAAATTCAGGGTCCACAGCCCCCAACAGTTGATGTTATTTCTTGATTGCTTGTATTGCCATGTGACTAATAAAAGACAATAAAATCCTGTCTGTTTTTTCATTATTTTATTTTCTTTTGAATTTATTGGGTTTTTTTTTTTAGTTTTTTTTTAAAATTTATGTTTAAAGTTTTATATGTGTGTGCCATGTTCAGGATAGGAGACTAAAATCATATTCAATGAAGTACATTTCCTAAATCAGTTATGTAACTAGCTACTCACATGTCTACCAAGGAAGGCAAAACGAGCTCTTAGCATCTATGAGTACACGTATGAACTGAACGCTCAGGACTGAAGGTGAAGTAACTGATCTCCCTAGAGAGAGATCAGTGGTCTTCCCATCCAACCTCTTAGAGTGATAATAGGGTTAGTCTTTATAGATCGAGTACTTGTACTGCGTAATACAACCTGTGAGGGTAGAGCTAGAATACTCTGGGGTTTTAAGATGCTTTGACTCTTGCCTGGCTTCTATCCATCAGTGTTGCTTCTTAGCAATGTCACAGTAAAATCAGATTCCAAAATCCTTCCATGACTCAGTATCTAGCTTGGTGACTCATTCTCCAGCTTGGGTCCTTTTTTTTTTTCCATTTCCTTTCAAAATGAATGTCTATTAATGATTCAAAATAATGGTTGCTCTCTCTGTGCATGTGTGTGCGTCCATGTGTGTGTGTATGTGTGTGTGTCCATGTGGAAACCAGAGGTTGTCGCTGGGAATTATCCTGTTACCTTCCACCTTACTTTTTGCCACAATCCCCCACTGAACCTGGGGCTCACTGGTTTACCTAAGGTTTTGGTCAGTGAGTGTTAAGGATCTGTCTGTTTCTGCCTTACCACTACTGGGGTTACATTGAGTGTCGCTGTGCCCAGATCTTGTTTGTTTTTTTGTTTTTTTTTTTTTTTTTTAAATTACATGTGTACTGGAGATCTGAACTCAGGCCTTCCCATTTCATGACGAGCTCTTTCACTGACTATGTCATCTCCCTGGCTCCAAAGGAATGGATCCTCTCGTAACATTCTCTTACATGTGTGTACATGACCTTACATAGGTCATCTTCACCCCCATTGCCTTCTCTTTTTTCCCTCTCCCTCCCACCGATCCCCACCACTTCCCAAGCAGCCTGCATCCACTTTCAGGTCATTTCCTAACCGCGATGCCACCTTTGAGACCCTTGTCTTGGTGTGGATTTCATGGCTCTATAATCCACTTTGTTTTTCTGTTTTGGTTTCCGAGTGAGTGATTTGTTTTGTAGTTCTGTGTAGTTCACCATGGCTCTCTCGGCGCCTCCGAGCACTGGATCGTCCTTCCCCCAAACATCCTCAGTTAATATGATTTAGCCTGCCTTGGCCCCTGGGACCTTAGCAGAACTGATGGAAAATACAGTGCCTGAAGTGGGGCACTCCTGATCTGTGTCTCAGCTCTGCGACAGTCACTGTGTAAACCTGGCTTCACCTCTCAGCAGAAGGATACTCTAGAGAGTTCCAAAAATTTCATTTCCACACAGCTCTGCAGATATTGGTTTCTCGTGTGAGTCTTCTGCCACACTGGGGTTGTGGCTCAGTGGTAGAAAGTGCTAGAAGCAAATATATATATATATATATATATATGTAGAGATTTACCAAATATATGTGTGTATGTGTGTGTACACATATATATACATATATATGTGTGTATATATATATATATATATATATATATATATATAGAGAGAGAGAGAGAGAGAGAGAGAAAGCCATTGTGTTAATCAGGATATGCTAATGTTCGCTTCAATAACAAATAATTTCCCAACTCTCAGTGCCTTGATACATAAAAACTTGTCGTCTGCCCACAGCATAGCCTAGTGTAAGTCAGGTACTCTCTTCCACTGATGACTCAAGCAGGCACCCAAACTCCACCCACCGTGTGGCTCTTCTGCACAGAATCCTTCCACTTGCCCAGCCCCACGGAAGCAGAGAAGGGGAGGACGAGATCTCACAGAATAGTGTGTGTATATGTGTGCACGTGTGTGTGTTCATATGCTTGCAGGTTTATGTGTGTCCAAATGCACATGTATGCAGGTCTGTGTGGGGGTCAAAGATCAACCTCTGATGTCACTTCTCAGGAACTGTCTATCTATCTGGTGTTTCTCACTGGAGTCTGGGTCCCATCGATTAGGCTAATCTGGCTGGCCAGGAGCCCTTCCTGGGGTCCTTCTGTCTCTATCTCCCCAGCACTGGGCAGGATAACAGTTGGAGTCAAACTCAGGTCCTCAGGCTTGTGTGGCAAGAACTTAACCAACTGAGCCATCTAAGCCTTTACAGAATATTCTTAGAACTGACTTTGTATATGCAATTGGTACACATACACCATTCTCCAGAACTGATCTCACTTGTCCCGCCTATATGGAAAGAAAGCAGAGCAATGGATGCTTCCTACGCCGCCAGAAAGAGGAAACGGTATTGAAGAGCAGATGTCTGGCCTGTCAATCACAGTTGACACAGTTTCACAGTCAGTGGGCACTGAGAACGAAACTGCACAATGCTTTTCCTCTATTTCCTTTTTATAAAAAATATAGGTTTCTACTATGTAGCCAATTTTGTTCTAAAACTCAGGGTCTGCCTCTATCTACTTCCTGTGTCAGAATTACAAACATCTGCCGCTCTGTCCAGTCTTTAAACTTACCTGAACCAGTAAGATGTATATGCCAAACATGCTCTAAGTCTCTTGCATGGATCACCTCATCTGATTTAATTTTACAACAGTTCTGTGAAATTTGGTAAGGATTAAGCAAGGCAAAATCTGAAAGTGGCTGGTACCAATAACTCATTCCATTTTTTTCCCTATATTTCATAGTCCATGGAGAAATTGCCAAAGTTAGGATATTAAAAGAGCATTTGGGCCGGGCAGTGGTGGTGCAATCCTTTAATCCCAGCACTCAGTAGGCAGAGGCAGGCGGATCTCTGTGAGCTCAAGGCCAGCCTGGTCTACAAGAGCTTGTTCCGCTACAGGCTCAAAAGCTTCAGAGAAACTCTTGAAAAACAACAACAACAAAAGCAAAGTAAAACAACAACAGCAAAAACAAACAAAAAAAAAACCAACAAAAAGAGCATTTGGATGCTGCCTTTAATTCATATTTAACTCATACAAGATGAATAACTTGTTGTGGAGTTATATGCTAGAGATTATTGTGTATATGTGTATTTTTTTTTTCTCCATCACAGTGTCAAATAGCTGAAGAAAAGAGAAGGAAGGATGTATTTTGGTTCATGGTTTCAGACTTTACAGTTCATGGCCCTCAGGCTCCACTGACTCTGGACCTATGGTAAGGTGCTGCACCAGGTAGAGGGTTTCACAGAGCAGTTATTTAGCTAATGTGGCCAGGAAGGAGAGAGAGCCAGAGGTAGCCCATGCCTACAGTCCCAGCCCTAGGGAGGCTGAAACAGAAGGATCACAAGTTTGAGGCCAGCTTGCACCACACAGTAAGTTCAAGGTCAGCCTCCTCTCTACCAAGACCCTGTTTCAACAGAAAGCAAAGAAAAACAGTCCTGAGTGGTGGTTTACTCCTGTGACCTTAGCGGGTGAGAGACAGAGGCAGGTGGATCAGGAGTTCAAGATTGCCTGAAAATTTGAGGCCACTTTGGGCAACATGAAACCCTGCCTCATAACAAGACAGTAATAAAAGCAGACAGGAACAGGGTGGGGCAAGATATATCCTTCAAAGACACAAAATGGTCAGCTTCCTGTAACCAGACTCTACCTCCTGTCTCCCACCTACCAATAATGCCATTACATTATCATTCCATCAGACGGTTTAACTATTGATGGCATCAGAGTCCTTAGGATCTAATCACTTCCATAAAGTTCTGGCAACCAGCAAACCATTCTTTAACGTTCTTGGAGGCATTTTAGAAATTATGTTTTTTTTTTTTTTTTTTTTTTTTTAAAGAACCATACCATAACAGCACATCAAGATGAGTTTGCCAGGCTCTTTAATTAATTATAAGACCAAACAACCAGGCAACAGCCTATTGGAAAGTGTAACTAGAGGTGTTACTTAACATCCGTGACTTACCAGTTTGATATCATTTACCTAATATGCAATAGAAAGAAAATTTGGGTGATGTGATGTGCATTCTCTCTCTCTCTCTCTCTCTCTCTCTCTCTCTCTCTCTCTCTCTCTCTTGGTTTTTGTTTTTTGGTGTTGTGCTCTTTTCTATCTTTTCTTTCCTACAGGCCTAGCATTTTCCACTGGTCTGGACTGCAGAGTTCAGCTCCACGTCAAGTTCTGGTTGATCGCCAGCTCGTGGGGTGGGGGTGGGGGGGGCTTGCCTCTGCACAGCTTCTGTTGTCTAGGTGCTGGCTGACCTTTGCTCTATTTCCTGTCTGCCTTCCTCCAGGGTCTCAAACAGCCTCTGCACAGGGACTCTGCTTGCGAAGCTTCCAATACACATTTTCACTCCTTCCCCCATATTTGTGCTTGTCGGTTCCTCCCAGCCACCCAGAGGATGAATGCTGAAGAGACTGCTAGAAGCTGATAAGGAAGCCTAACAGATTTTGACTGAAAATGGGGAAGGAAAGGGTAAGAAAGGGGTAAAGTCAGTTGGTGGTCAAGGGCAGCAGAAGGCAAGGGGACTGGAAAGGAAATAGCCTTGCATTTTAATTTCCAGCCTGCATTATCTATTTATTTATTTATTTTTTAAAAAAAACCACATGCTTGACTTGAACTGATCTTGAGTAGACACTCTCGTGGAGAGAAATGTCCCCACCAAGTTTTCTCCACCATTGTGGTAGGGATGCTTGATACAGCTTGTCACCGTGTCTTCTGCAAGACTTTCAGTATCTAGTGACTCCTGACTAAGAAATGGAACAATGATCCTTATTCCCTGGAGGGTTTGGGTGTAAACAAATGAGACTTCAAGGGAAGGTACCTTAGGAGAAACCATGTAAGATTCCCACACCATGACATGACGGTATTCATTCATGGGCAATGGGTCCACCTTAACGGGCTGGGGAGGTTGGCCCTGTCTGTGCAGTGAGGCATGGGAATTTGGAATCCGGTTCTGCTTTTCATCCGGTTCAATCAAAACACAAAAACCTTTACAGAAAAGGATAGGAAGAAATGTCCCACCAAAAGGGTGCTTTTTGAAGGAGAGGCTACAGGAGACTCTTGTCATCTTGCAGTTGATGAAAAAGTCCTCTGGGCTTTGGGGTCAGGAGAAAAGACTCCAGCAGGCTCTGTTCCTGCACGCTGTGGTATGGGTCCCTCACAGAGCCCTCCCATTGTCTGACCCCAGAAGGCTTGCTGGACAAACCAATGCGGCCTTTGTTTCTGGACTAGCTTGCTTTCATTTTAAGACGTTTACGTCATTGCACGTCACTCATGGCGGAGTTGGTGTGAACAGAGACATTTCAAAGAAGGGGAAGAGCACTTTAGCTTGTGGTTGAAACTGACAGACAATGTGTACATTCTGTGACCCTGTCATCTAGTCAGGGCTGGGGTCGGGGAGCCCTCTACCAACTGGGTGCTTTATCTTGAGCTCATAAGTGTACAGAGACGTTGAGATTTTCTAACAATCAAAGGCTTCTTTTATAGCCAATTTTCTTTCTTTTCTTTTCTCCCTCCAGCCTCCGCTCTCTCCCTCTCTCTCTTTCTAAGACAGTCTCTCTATGTAGCCCTGGCTGTCCTATGTTAAGACAGAATCTCTCTATGTAGCCCTGGCTGTCCTATGTAGACCAAGCTGGTCTTGAATTCACAAAAATCCATCTGCCTCTCCTCCTCAGTTTTTGTCTTGAACAGATGAATTCAGCTAAGAGACAGACCTTTTAACCAGCTGTTTATTAACAAAGCAGCAGTTTAATTAGTTTAATTAGTAAAGTTAAGCAGAGCTAAGGTAGTATAGGCCTTTAATCCCAGCACTTGTCAGAAACCAATGGCTCTCTTTGAGTTCGAGGCCAGCCTGGTCTACAAAGCGAGTTCAGCAAAACCAGGGCTATGTAGAGGGACCCTGCCCCAAAACAAAACAAACAAACAAACAAAAAACAAAGCTAAGCAGAACACTCCAAAGATGGATTGAATTGGGCTGTCCCTAAGTAGGAAGCAGACTCATGGACTCGGCATGTTAGATTTTAAATAATTTTTATGAATATTTATGAGGTGAATGTTAAAAGCATCCAGAATCTTTAGACCCCAAGTAAAGAACTCTGGATGGAAGTCTGGCCCTCAGCTCTGCCACACACAACAGGATCAAGGTCTACCGTTCAGGGTCAAAACAGCTTGAATCATAGTCTCACTTTGATCAGCCCTATCCTTTCTCTTCACCAGTCAGCTTGACTAACTCCTGCCCAGCTACCAGCCCTTTAGTTCACTTTATTTAATGTTGCCAACCACTTTGTCATGTTTGAACATTGCTCTTACCTCAGACATTTGTTTTTTACTAGAATAAGTGTACCGGTTGAAAGCCAGAAAGCAGGGAGGTGAAAGGCTGAGGCAAGGTTGAGTCGCAGACGCCCCGAGAGAGACTTTAGAAGTGGTCACTGTGAGCTGGGCAGTGGGGGCGCATGTCTTTAATCCCAGCACTCCGGAGGCAGAGACAGACGGATCTCTGTGAGTTCGAGGCCAGCCTGGTCTCCTGGTCCACAGAGCAAGATCCAGGACAGGCTCCAAAGCCACAGAGAAACCCTGTCTCGAGAAACAAAAACAAACAAACAGAAAGAAGATGGTCATTTTGGGCCAAACAGCACTGACATTCATCAACCCCTCAGCAAGTGTAGCTGCTGCCCTTTTCCAGGAAAAAGCTCTAAGAACCCAGCAACCCAAGGATTTGCCTCGGTTCCTATTTCGATGTGAGGATTAAGGGTCTGTTTCAGCAAATCACTGTGCCCTTTAGCTCTGCGTTTTTTGCTGTGAGCTCACTTGATTTTCTCTGCCCACCAAGGTCCCTGTTGTGCCACCCACCAGATGTCAGCCTGACCTTGCTGGTGCCTCCAGGAGGCTCTAGGGAAATTAAAGACACACAAGCCTGACTCAAGAAATGAACAAGAGGGGAGTAGAGTCCCAAAGAGGGGAACTGGACCACTACAAGTTTGGAGAATTATTTTATAAACATCCACCACATAGCCACTGTGAGGTGGAATATAAGAATTTCATTAATTCAGTTCCTAAACTTCGGAGTTTGGCAGTGAGGCTAGCAAAAAATAAATATATTCTAAAGAGACACTTAGGTCTCCCAGGGTGTCTGTTAGCCTGTTGAAACAATAGACCCCAAAGAAATGGAAATTTCCCCAGGAATCTCACGCTGGGAAAGGGAAAATGCCCAGCCAGACTGGGAACTTGTCTCCCAAAATGATTTCCTCAGACACTTCATAGGATAGCATTGAAGCCCAGATAATAGTGGGTCTGTGGTAGGCAGGACCTTGCCTAGACTGTGACTTCTAGATGGTGCATAACCTTGGCTCTCTATCTAAACTCCAATCTTATCTCTCTTCAGGGCCTGAAGACTTGGGAGGTTCGCTAGATCGCTTTGACTTTCCCATGAGGACACATTGAATAAATCTTTTTGTAGAAAACTTTTCTGCTTTCTATGAACTTGGCTCTTTCAGTTGGCTTATTGAGGACCATGGCTGAAGAGGCTGTGACTCCAAGTCTGATGTCAGAGGCCAGGACTCACCAGATTGCTTTTTCGTTTCCCACCCATCGTGATAAGCATTTAATAGTCAACAGAGGCACGGTACCCAGCTAGCAAGAGTGTCAGTTTTTATGTAGGATCAGATGAAATGCATGGACGAGAAATAAGTGGATTGGGTGCTCTCAGAACAGGAACTACAAAGGAAGCTTATCAAAGGTAATATATTTCTAGTTTAGGGGCAAAGGAAATCCTAGCAATGAACAGAATGAGCACAGTATAGAGAAAAAAGAGAAATAGAAGGAATCATGGCTTTGTGCGGCATAAAGCATGGCTATAAAGAGCATCTACCAGGTTAGAGAACCCAGCCCCAGCTACTCACCTCAAGGGAGGGGAATGGGTGTGGTCCTCAACTGTAAAAGAACAGAAAGTGTTGGGATGTAGCTAAGTAGTGGAGCATTTGCCTAGCGTGCAATCAGCAGGAGGAAGAGATGGGGAGGGGGAGCAGAAACAGGAACACAAATCAGAGAACAGAGTCAGGAGGTAAAGAGGCACCTCTGCTACACCAGCACTTGGGAGGCTGAGGCAGGAGGATTAGACTTCAAGGTCAGTGTAGGGTACAGAGTAAGACTATCTCTAAAAAGTAAGTTTAGAAGTTTAAGAAGTGGTTTGTTCTCAAAGGAACATTTTTGTTCTAAATTTTTCTTCCCCATTAAGTGCGTGCCATGACCTTGTGCTCTTGGTCCTTGACAATAAAATGGGGATTTTTGTGAGTACCTATCAGGAAATTGTTATAAATCTTCCACATCTAGCAAAGCAGGGGGCATATATTTAGAATGCAATAAATGTCAACTCTTGGTTTATGTGCCAGTGCGGTGCTGGAGGTTAACCTTGAGGCCTTCTGCAAGATGAACGAGTTCCCTACCACTAAACGTCCGCTGTCCTAACTGTAATAATTCTGTGCAGGAGGGACCCTGGCGGTGGGTGAGAGCCCACCGTGGCTGGCGGGCGAGAGACAAATAAGCCATACAGGCAGAATTTAAGTGGGGAGTTTTAATGAGATAAAGGGAATGGGGGGAAGAAAAGAAGGAGGGAGGGAGAGAGATATGCAGAGAGAGAGAGAGAGAGAGAGAGAGAGAGAGAGACAGGGGAAGAGGAAGAAAAGAGAGAAGTAGGCTGAGTTTTGCCCTTTAAAGAGACAGGATACTGCCTGCCTGGGATGCAGGGTGTGATGCACTCTGTCGGGTCCTCAAGGGGCGGAGCCAGGTTCATCCTGATGCTAATGCAGTTACCTATTACTGCTCATTTTTTCTCTCTTTCCTTTTATTGACAAAAGTCTGGCTATGTATCCCCTGCTGCTCTTAAGTTCCTGATTCTCCTGCCTCAACTTCCTAGAGGTATGACCATAATTGGTTTCTGTTGGCTATTTGTAAGAATGTTTTGGGGGCTAGAGAGATGATGGCTCAGTGGTTAAGAGCACTTGCTGTTCTTCCAGAGGACCCGGGTCCAGTTCCCAGCACCCACATGACAGCTAACAACTGTCTGTAACTCCAGTTTCTGGGGATCTGGTACCTTCATACCAATTCACATAAAATAAAGTTAAAAAAAAAAAAAGAATGTGTCTCGTCCTCAAAATGCCTACTTGAACCAAGAAATGTATAAGGTATCTCAGAAGTTAGTCTATTTGTTTTTTTTTTTAAATATTCTATTATGTTATGCTGTTTTCCCTTTCAGATTCAGTTAGAAAAGTGTGCCTGACAAGAAACAGGCAAGAAGCCACTCAGTGAGTAGGGGAATGGGAAATGTATTATTCTATACTATGATAAGAAGAAACCAAACATTAATGAAGTAGGAAGGGCCCTGCTTCTAGAACCTTCTGCCACGTGGAACATAGAAAGCACTAGCGTTTTCTTAGCAGATGTGACTCATGCCGGCCGTGAAAGAAAAATCTGCAAAAACAAGTGTTCTTTGTATTCCGCGGCTGACAGGCATCCTGGGCTGCCACGTCCCTTAGAGCCTCCTCTGCTCCTTGTTCTCTCCGCTCTCTGCTGTTACCTCTCCGATCTGGGAGTTTCCCTGCTTACTGTTTAACTAGCCTTGATGTTCCTGTGTCAGACCCGTTCCTGGACTAGCGGGGCTGGGCTTAAGGACCACTTGTCTGATTCTTCAGCCTGCACAGCCGCAGAAACATACCGATCTTATATAATCTGCCCTTGCTCTGTCTCGCCAGCCCTACCCAGACACCGTCAGTGTTACAGTAACAGCAATCCAGACAGAGCCCAGGCCGTCAGAGACTCCGCCCCTTCTGACTGGACCGCAAGGTGTCCCTCTCCACCTTCGCGAAGCCTTTGTTAGGAACTGGTCTTTGTGGACCCAAGCATGGCAGAGTTCCAGAAATGGGTTTAATATTTAACCCCAAGGAAGCAAAGGACATAGGGCATGAAATACACAGAGAGAGTCACACAGTATGAAAGGCAAAAGAGTTGTCAAGTCTGGAAGGAAAAAAAAGGGAGACGATTTAGCCAAGTTCTTTCCCGAGCGAGTCCTTATTTTGCTGGCTGCGTGGTCAGACGCTCCCAGCAAGCAGCAGCCTGCGCTTCCACTTTCTGACCACAGAAAGCAAAGCTTGCATGCATGAACAGAAGCCCTGGCAGCAGTGCGGCTTACGTCACCTCGGCATGAATCTCCAACACCTCCAGCCGCGGAGGCCACCCCAGGAAGAATGATGTCTCAACTAAGGTGTGTTCAGTACAAGCAACTTCTTTGTAATCAAGACAAATTCCCCGAAGTGTCCAGAGACTATAGCTGTAGGATAGACTACGGGGCAACTGTACACATGTTAATTACTTTATTGCTTTTCTAAGAGGCCATAAAACTCCTCAGAGTCTGATGCAGCAGGAAATAGTCTCGCTGTGCACCTTGTGGAATTGTTTTACATGGGACTTTAAAGTATTTGTTTAGTGTGTATATGTGTGTGGGTGCACCCGAGTCAGGATGCCGGTGTGTATGGAGGTCAGAGGACAACTTAACAGCAGTTGCTTCTCTCCTTCTACCACATGGGTTTTATGGGGGCGGTAAGGGGATCAAAATCAGTTGTCAGGGTTGGCAGCCAGGCTCTTTAGTGGCTGAGTTACCTCACTAACCCCGCATTTGAAGTTTTAAAGCTTCCTTTCGGTTAGTTATCTCCACGTTCTTTTCGATTTTAGCCGATTAAGATTTGAATTCTGACAACATGGTGGTGGCCTGCCTGCAATCCCAGTATGTGGTGTGGAGAAGGAGTAGGGGGGTCAGGAGTTGATCTTCGGCTTCACAGCAATTTTGAGGCTTGCCTGGGCTACGCGAGAACTTACCTAAACCACCACCACCAACAAACCAACGACAACAGGGGCTGGAGTGTTTAGAGCACTGTAGCACACCATGCTCACCTGCGCTCTATGGGCTACCATACAGTTCGTGAACCGGGCAAGGGGCTGGAGATTGAAACACACAAAGACACATAGACAGAGGCATGGGTCATCCTTCATACCAGAATGCTCCCTTTATTGTGTCCAGGGGCAACTTACATAGGGATCCTTAACTGATAGCCATGCCCCAGCCAAATGCACCAGAAACCACTCCCCTGCCATCAGGAAGTCCTGAATGTCTCGTGCTCAGAGCAGAAAGCATTACAAGTTGTTTACCAGAAATTCGGGATCACAGCTGTTGGGGTTCACAGCTCACAACAGCTCACAATTGTCTCAAACTCCAGTTCCAGGGAGATCCAATGCCTTCATCCAATGCTTTCTTTCGACCTCTTGGGGCATCAGGTATGCATGTGATGTATGCAGGCAAAACATTTATACACATAAAAATAAAATTTCAAAATCTGAAATAACTGAAAACAACAGCTTAAAAAACCTCTATAGTTCAAAATAAGTATACCAAAATTACTAATATAACTGCCTAATATTTTAAACATTTTGAACAATGGAAATTTTAAAGCTGCCAAAATCCTGTGTGTTGATGGTTAAGACACTTAAATACAACCCCCTCTGGACAGGTGCTTTGGAGTATATATTGCTGAATTTCTATTATATGTCTCTCTTCTCTCAATGCCTGTGCTTACCTATGTTAAAGCCTTTTTCCTGTGTGTATGTGTGTGCATTTGTATTCACGTGTACATGTGTGTACAGGGGCCTGCAGAGGTCAGAGGTCAAGTTTGGGTGCTGTTCTTTAGGATCCACCCTTCTTTGTTTTTTGAGACTGTTCCTCAATTGACTGGGAACCAGCCACACAGACCAGGCTGACTCACCTGGGATCTGCCTGCCTCAGCTTCCCAGCAATAATAGTTTCACTGCTATAAGATTACAAGCACAAGCCACTGTGCTTTGGCTCAGGTGCTGACCCTTATATGACAAAGAACTTTACTCTAAAAATTATAAATAAACTCCAACTCTGTTTTGCACTGATTTATCCCCAAATTCTTTTCTGTGTTCTAAAAATCTGAGCTCTCCACTAAGTTGAGGTCTCTGAAAGAAAATGCCTAGGCAGCCCTTGGGCTATAGTTCTGTTCCCGGTCACACTTAGAAGGTCTGTTGGCCAGAGAATAGATAATTTGTGATCAGAAATGTATAAATTTGCAAAATATAAAATAAAATAAATGAGTACAAACAGCTGGAAAAAAAGTTTGATGCCAGATAAAAATCTAGTAAATCTGGAATATTACACCAAACCTGATGACCTTAAAATAAAGATCATTAACCAGGCGGTGGTGGCCCTTGTCTTTAATCCCCAGGAGGCAGAGGCAGGAGTTTGAGGCCAACCTGGTCTACAGAGTGAGTTCCAGGACAGGCTCCAAAACTACAGAGAAACCCTGTTTTGAAAAGATCCAAAAACCAAACCAAAACAAAACCAAAAGAAAACAAACAAAAAACAACCCCCCCCAAACTAAAGAAGACAAAACAAAAAATAAATTCCATAGTCACCCCTGTGTCTTCTTTAGATAAGAGGTGAAAAGAATATAGTTCAATGGAAATTACTAGAAAATGCAACAAAGTAAAACAATGTATATTGTGTGGGGTCCGCATTCTTGAGCCAGGTAGGGCTTTACAGCACTTGACACTTCTACTTTCTCTTTTGCTCTTGCTGGTAACCCCTGCTGGCCTCTAAATTCATGGCAAACACCCACTCAACCTCAGCGTCCTGGAATACAGGCTTGAGCCAACGTGCCCAGCCACGTGATTCTGTAATACCTGATCCCTGGAGTAAAGACTTCTAGGAGACAGGCCTACAGGTGAGCTTTGAAGGGTGAGACAGAGGATGCAGGACAGGACTCCAGTGTTCCTAGAGGATGCAGGGACACGCCTCCAGCGTTCCTAGATGATGCAGGACACGCCTCCAGTGTTCCTAGAGGATGCAGGCACACGCCTCCAGCGTTCCTAGATGCAGGACACGCCTCCAGCGTTCCTAGAGGATGCAGAACACGCCTCCAATGTTCCTAGGGCCCACATTCAGACCCTAGAACCCAAGTCTTCAGTAAGATTTCTAGAATGAATGAATGAATGAATGAAGTAGATAAGTGACAGAAAAATCTAATGTCTTTTGTTTGACTTCTCATTGCATCTGAAAAGCCACTCTCCCCGACACCTGCACTTAATTTCCCAACACAGAATTATTTATCAGCTGACTGAGAAAATACATAATAAATTAGAAGCACAAGGTAACACCTGCCAACAATGACCTTCGCAATACGAAGTTCCCTCAGAAAGATTAAAGGTTTCGAAGACTGAGTAGAACTTCATGATTGTGAAGTCAAAATATTGCAATTTCCAGATCAAAATCATCCTGGGCTTTCTTTAGCCACGCTAGTCGCCATTTATCCCCAGTCTTTGTATCTGATCCTCCATCCTTTCATAAAAATTAAAAAAAAATGTTTATTTTGTTTCGTCTGCACCCCAGAAGAGGGCATTAGATCCCATGGGACTATAGTTTTAAACGGTTGTGAGCCAATATATGTATGGATGCTCGAATTGAACTCAGGACCTCTGGGAGAACAGCCAGTGCTCTTAACTCCTGAGCTATCTCTCCAGCTCCTGATTTTCCATCCTACAGTTTTCGGTAAAAACTGTGGAATGTAGCCAACCCCAAAGCTAAGAATGTCATCAGGTGGTCTGAGATCAGTTCCCTGCTTTATTGTAACCTGTAACTGCCTCCTGATATTCAGATCAAAGTCCTGAGTAAGGCTTTTGTCCTTTAAGATTTATTTTGTGGGCCTGAGTATATATGTACACATACATGCGTGTGCACGCACACACACACACACACACACACACACACACACCACACACAATACACCCATGTGTACGTGAGTGCCCCTTGTGCAGGCACCTGCAGAGGCCAGAAGCAGACTTGGGATCCCTAGGAACTACAGTTACAGGTGGTTGTCGGCTGCCTAGTGTGGATTTGTCACTCATAACTCAGATCAGAATAAATTCTCTTATTCCCTCTGGAGGACAATAGGGGTCAGTGGGTGAGCATCAGGCAGGCGAGAGGAAGCTTGGTAATGTAGTTTTCCTCCAGAAGACCTGCAGAGAATGCCTATCACTGAGCACACTCACAAGGGGACCTCAGGGTCCTTTACCAAGTAAGACAGGACCATGCTCTGTCAACCTAGATATTCAGCTTGAAGTGCAGGCCTTCTTTGGGCAAAAAGTGGCTAAAAAGTCATTTTTAATGCAACATTTATTTCATGCTATGCCCTTGTGTTTTCATACAATCATTTTAAGAATTACAGTACAGATTTAATAAAGATAGCAAATCACTCTCACCAAATTTTAAAATAGAGCTATATATTAGGTATTTTTAAACTCATTTAACAATCCTATATGTGATCTTTGACGGCGAACTTCATTTTGGCACACAGCTCTTTTGTCCTTTGGGGACTGTAATCGAAGAAGTATACATTCCACCTGAAGCTCAGGTGACAGAAAATCACGATTGATGGCAACAACCAATTTCACCCAGCCAGCCACATCAAAGTACCCTGGGGTTATTCTGCTCATTTATAGGCAAAGAAAAACAGACTTCTCAGCAGCCTGCGGAGAAGAGCCAGTACTGACAGTTTAAAGCAGGCCTCGGGAGTGGATCATCTCACCAGACCTTTGAAAGTTTGGAAACTCAAGACTCCTGTTTGAATGGCAAGCAGCGATATTCTTAACCTTGGTGTCTGTCCTTCCAAAAGAAGCCAGCTGTCACCAATGGTGTAAAAGTCCATCACGGCACATTTAGGTGAAGATGGCTTGCCTTCCTCATCTTAACTACCGTCTCTTGATCTTAGCCTTAGTTATTATGCCTTTGGGGTATCACATGTAGTCCAGGCTGGCCTTGGATATGGCCAGTGCTGGGATCAGAGGGGTGAGATCCTAGACCTGATAAATTATTCTTTAGATAGGGTCTCTGTGTGAGCCCAGGATAGCCTAAAACTCTTTTCTCCAACATGAGTCTTCTCCTTGTGCTGGGTCACCACATCTAGTTGTAATTAAACCTCAGGAGGCAGAAACGGACCAGAGGACAATAGCGCCGTTTTCATTTCGACAAAAGATGGTCTTCTAATTTGCACATACAGTGCTAATTACAGAACAAAACTGTCTTCCTTCCCATCATTAAAGCATAAAACATTGTACACATTCTTCCACTAGAACAAGGAAAAAAAAAGAAGAAAAAAAACATTGTACACAGACATCTAAAAAAAAGTTTAGAATATTTTGTCTAGTTTTGTTTTGTAGGCCAAGTCTCTGTAGCCCAGGCTGGCCTTAAGCTCATGGCAATTCCCCTGCCTCAGCTTCCCAAATGTTAGAATTATAGGTGTGAGTCATCAAGCCTGGCTTTGAAAATATTTTTTCAGGGAACAAGAAGGAAAACGTCCAAGGTGTGTAGGTAAGTTATATCAGGCAGTAGGTGTCATTTCCTCTTTGAAGATCACAGACACACCAATACACATGAAGACCAAAATAACTGAAAACAGGCATGGTAGCTCAGGCTTGTAATTCTAGTCCTCAGGAGGTTGAAGCAGGAGGATGGTTGAGTTTGAGACTAGCCTGTGCTATATATAGTACATTCCCAGCCAACATGGCCTACATTCAGAATAAGAATTTGAAACAAACAAACAACAATAAAAGATGATATTCCCTTCCCTTCCCAGACACCAGGTACTGCTTTGATTTTTGAGTACATCATGCCATAGGCCTGTTTCAGCTCTACTGCAACAGGGCTGGATGACAGGAGACTCAGAAGGCATAAAGCTCAAACTCCATCCTGAAAAGTTTCATGAGTTTGGGTATAACACAAGACCGTTCTATACCTCATTTGTTAGTCAAATGAGATGATTAAACTGTGTTCTACATAGCACATGGCACTAACATTTTAGGTCTACAGACTCTGAAAATATCATTAGAAATCAGACTTCATTGACACTCCCACCCAATGGTTGGATACGAATTTGGACCCAGAGATCCTAAAGCTTTCAATAACTACCTTCAACGAGCAATGACTGCTGTTTTTTGCATTTACTTTTAGAGATTTGAAAATGGCCACAAAGTCCATGTAAGTCTTCTCATAAAAGATGGTGTTTATTTCCCCACTGGAATTCTCCTGGATTCTGGGCTAGTTTTATTTTTTTAATTACTTGAGTGTATATGGATGTTTTGCATGCATGTAAGGTTGCATGGACCCCCTAGAACTATAATCACACCAGTTGTGAGACATTATGCGGTGCTAGGAATCAAACATGTGTTCTCCGGAAGAACAACCTGTGTTGGCTTTTTGTTTGTTTGTTTTTGTTTTGCTTTTTTTTTTGTTTTTTGTTTTTTTCAAGACAGCGTTTCTCTGTGTAGCCCCTTGCTGTCCTGGAACTCACTTTGTAGACCAGGCTGGCCTTAAACTTATTGAGATCCGCCTGTCTCTGCCTCCCAAGTGCTGGGATTAATGGCATGCACCACCGTTGCTCAGCCACAACCAGGCACTGCACTATCTATCCAACCTAGAGCTACTTTTATGACTTGCTTTGGTTCTCAAAACGATGTGAACCATTTTGGGGTTTTCGATTTTTAATCCAAAGAAGAGAAGGCTGTAGATTCTTTCTAGATTATTTGGGGTTACATGACCTGGAACTGTGGCAATTCAACTTGGAGCAAAGGCAACCTGGAGACAAGATACATGAAGCCATGTGTATTAGACAGTTATCTATGTCTATAACAAGGTACCTCTGACAATCAACTGATAAAGTGTTGCCTTTTTGGGGCAACTTTTCAGATTTGGCCCACATTTTTGGGTCCCAACAAGAAAGGGGTTATTTTGGCTCACAGGGTTTGACTAGTTGACCTCATTGAGATCTATGGTGAGTTAGTGCATTGTGTGGGAGCAGATGGTGAAACCAAACTGCTAACTCATCTCATGGTCAAGAAGTTAAAAAAAAAAAAAAAGGAGAAAGGGCTGGGGCCCCACAGTTCTGCTGGCAAACTCCCAGGTACCTGTGGTTCGCTCATGAGGTCCTACCACTTCCTTGGGTGTCTTAGACAGTATCTAATATGACCCAGCTTGGCCTCCAACATGTTCTGTGACCAAGGCTATCATTGAACTCCTGATCCTCCTGCCTCTACCTCCCAAAGGCTGAGAGGTGGGCAATGACACTGTAAATGTCATTTTGCTCTCATAGAGGATAGGATGGGATTTACGGGTCTGAAGGCATTTGGAGAACATAGGGAAGGAAATCTTTGGGGACCTGGAAAAGATTTCTCTAAGGAGATGACATCCAAAGAAAGTAATGAGAATAATTTCTCCTGGGCAAAGAGGGAGAAATAACATCCTAGAAATAAGATACCATGTATGCAAACATTGAATGAGTAAAACAAGGTCCTGGGGGCCATTGCAGTATCTATATTTACTAATTATTATGAGACTGTGTGTGTGTGTGTGTGTGTGTGTGTGTGTGTGTGTGTGAGAGAGAGAGAGAGAGAGAGAGAGAGAGAGAGAGAGAGAGAGAGAGACCTTAACTCAAGGTCAAAAGATATTTGCTGAGGTGGCAAATGTCCTTTGGCACCTGACCTTTAAACTGGGGATGAGAAGAGCCAAATAAACCAGTTAAAGTGTTCTTCGCTCTCTCCCTGATGGCTAGAAGGAGAGGTTGTGTGGAGTACAGAGAGGTGCTTCCACGGGTGTTCAGTTTGGCTAAAGGGAAATTATAGGATCTCGGGTTCAAGACAACCCAGAAACACCTAGGACAGAAAACAGCCGAGACTCCTCTGTTGGGGTTTTAATGCTATCCGAGTGCAGGGCTGTGAGCCTGTAATCCCACTTAGGAATTGAGGAGCAGGAGCTTGACACTGTCTCAAAAGAAACAACAAACACAAATGAAAGCCACGTGATAAGGTCTACAGAGTTGCTGGGCTGTTTTGAACATATGATGAACCATATGTCGGTTTCTTCATCTATAAAATGGGTGATGACGGTATTGACCTCTCAGGCCAATAAAAGCAAACAAACAAACAAACAAAAACCCATGAAGTCTTCAAGAGCCCTGAATATAAAACCTCTAAATAGGAAGTCTGCGGCAGACAGGCAAAGGGGCTTTAGCATCAGAGAAATGGGCTGTGGTTATGTAGTTATCACAGGTGCTTGAACTTAGAGACCATTATTGAATCTCCTCAGTCCTAGTGTCCCCATCTAAAAATGAGGGTGACAACAGCTATCTTAAAAGGCTGTGACAGGGAATTAGGAGAGCATAGACATTAAATGCCACAGCAGAGAGCCTTGCTCGTAGCATAAGTGTACTCACGCGGCATCTTTTTCAGACATAGATGGGTAATATTAGTGTCAGCTATCCCATAGCGCTTCAAAATCCTATTTTCTTACCAAAGCTAGAAAAGTTGGATTAGCATATATATGCTAGTAAAATGTATTCCACCAGTACGAATACATGATGATCACCTCCCACTAAGAAATTACTGAGGCATAACAATTATTTTGTTAGCCAGGCGGTGATGGCGCACGCCTTTAATCCCAGCACTCGGGAGGCAGAGGCAGGCGGATCTCAGTGAGTTCGAGGCCAGCCTGGTCTAGAAGAGCTAGTTCCAGGACAGGAACCAAAAAGCTACAGAGAAACCCTGTCTTGAAAATCAAAAAAACAAAACAAAACAAAAAAAAACCCAATTATTTTGTTAATGCATAATAAGAAAGCAGCCTCTGTTCAAAATTGTATGCAAAATGACTCTTCGTTTGGTAGTCTGAGGACTATCCTTTCCATACCAATACCCTGAATATATCCCCCGCCCCTCCTGGTATACAGGGTCTCCTATATCTCGGGCTCACTTTGAACACCTGATCTTCCTGCCTCCACTTCCTGGGTGCTAGGATTACAGGCACAGGCTACCATGTCTGATTCTCTGGGAGTCTTTTCTAGATCAAGGAAACACACACAAGGGAGATGAAGAATTCCAACACAAGACAGAGGCGGCAGTGGCAAGCAGACCTTAAAAGGAGCAGCACGTCCCATGACATTAGAAGGCTTGCAAAAATCCAGGCTAAGAAGGCGTTTTGAATCTCAACCTTGTTGCACTGGAGCCGAATCCCTTAAAAGCGGATCCTGGCAAAGTGCAATCTCAGCAGAGGTTTGACTTTGAGTCTTCCATAGGCACGGACAGACCTCTTTGCTTTCACACCCGTAAGACTTAAAATGAACCCCAGAAAGCTGCTGGAGCAGATGTATGGGGCGAAAGAGAACAGAGGGTCACGCTGCTGTGAGCATTGTCTCCTTGCCCATCCCCACCACCCGGGGCACGGAGGTTTGTTTTATTATTTATTGATGCCATACCTGAAACAGGTTAAGCTGAAAATTAAGGAGAAGTCAGTAGCCAGGGGAGACCTAGCAAGCCCCACCACCCTAGTAAGAAGATTTAAATAGAGAGGAAAAAGTTACTCCGCGATGATGGCTTTTACGCTGTTGAATGCTTAAGAACCTTTGTGGAAATTCTTGTTAGCCGGTCACATCCCTAAGGATGTCACTTTCACTTTAAGACAGTGAAATCTAGGCTTATTTAACAGCCTCAGGCTAATTTTGGTGAGAAACCTTTTTTGTTAATGTGGAGGTCTCACTATGTTGCCCAGGCTGGCTCAACCACCAGAATTCAAGCGATTCTCCTTTTTCCCCCCATGCCCTAAGTATTCAGGACTGTAGGTGCTGTTTCATTATCCCTGCCACCAAAGAACAATAGAAATGACGTAAACTATATAATAATCATTCTTCTGAAAATGGCATTTTCCCATGTTGCTATTTCAGCAACTTTCTGCAACCATGGAAACCAATGGTCAAGGACTATGGACTGGGCTCTAGTAAGGCAATCCCACCCCAAAGGGAAATTGTTTGGCTATTGTCATCTACGTTGGCATGAGCCCATGCGTGTGCATGCGCGTGTGAGCGCACACCGTTTTTGAGAGGGGCACTCACACTGTGAGCTGAGACTGGCCTTGAACGGGCAGCACTGCTCCTGCCATGGCCTCCTGAGTATTGGGATTATAGACCTGAGCCACCACACACCATGCTGTGGTTTTTTTTTTTTTTAAAGATGTGTTACCCAGTCCTTCCACATTCAAACACTGCATGAAATTCATGGTGTGCATGGACAGAGAAAAGATCTGTACGTCCCAATTATCCATTTGTCCGGCTGTCTTGTCACGTCATTGCTGTGTGGTCCTGGGACAGGGCACCAGCGGGGACGTCCCTGTGCTCAGCAGTCTAACTCCTCCATGACTTCCATGACGATGGTCCGTGGGCCTGTCAGAATCAGGTTGCTCACGGTGCGGTAGTCTACATTCAGCACGTTGAGCCCGTTGACAGAGACAACGAACTGGCAGACCTGGAGGAGTGAGGGAAGGAAAGAATGTCGGCTTGAGTTGGGGTGTAGCTCAGTGAATGAAACGCCTACCTGGTATGCCCATCATCCCAGCACTTGAGGGGTAGTGGGAGGTTCAGAGTGGTTATTCTAGGCTACATAAAGAGGCTAACCTGGGGTAAATGAGATCCTGTCTCAGATACACACACACACACACACACACACACACACACACAGATGGACAGACAGATAGAGAGAGCAGATAAAGCAGAATAAAAAGAGGGATGCTCAGGTTTTAAAGTATCCACCATCCAAGCAGGAGGACTAGAGTCTGGATCCCCAGGAACCCATGTGCAGTGGTTTCAATAAGAATGGCACCCATAGGCTCATACATTTGAATGCTCAGTCACCAGGGACTGACACTGTTTAAAAGATTAGAAGGATTAGGAGGTGTGGCCAGCCTGGGCTACATCAGACTTGGTTTCAAACAAGAAATAAAAATAAATAAGCAGTCCTCATTTGTAAAATCAATAGGTAAAAAAATGTATATCTACACAAGTTCAATCACACAGCGAATTTAAAGCATTCTGGAAGATACCACACAAATGCTGGGTTTACTAACTCCTCACTTTTTAAAAATGGTCATTTCCTAGCCAGTGGTGATGGCATATGCCTTTAATCCCAGCACTCAGGAGGCAGAGGCAGGTGGATCTCTGTGACTCTGAGACCAGCCTCGTCTACAGTATGAGTTCCAGGAGAACAGCACTACACAGAGAAGCCTTGTCTTGCGGGGGAAGGGGAGTCATTTCCTTCACATGTAAGTATAATGTAGTAAGCAGAATCATATTTCTTCAGTGACCAGGAACCTTGACACTTCTGTTCCTTGCCTTTGTTGCTGGGGTGTCTCACACACCATCACCATTTCTCCTGTCCCATCCCCAAAGTTGGTCATCAAGAATTCAGGGCACATCTTAAGTGTAATCAGCAGTCAAGGTCATGGTGATAACGGGGTCACACTGCCAGATCACAACTCACCCAGAACGGAGCCATGAACACTTGTGGGGGCATTTCCCACTCAGACCTAACTAGGCCATTGCCTTTGCTTTCCTCTGCCAAAGAATGAGAGGAATGCCACCCCTCCCACCCAGGGTGCTGGACTCCAGATCTGTGTTCTTTCCTCCAAAAGACTGTCTTTGTGCTGCTACACGGGAAAACAAGAATCGCCAGCCAACCCTCCACAGGCTCCGGGATAATTGTGTCTCTGAATCACACCACGGTCATGTTAGTCATTCGGTCTTCACCACAATTATGCTGACATCCCACACCGCTTGTCTTAAGTAGCCAACATGTGAGCGTTGGGGAGTGTTAGGGACGTCACAGAGAAATTTAACTGGAGTCATGCTTCTCGGGGACAATGTGGAAATCCCACCAAACCAGTTCGGATGGCTACTGGCTGGTAGTCCCTTCTAACTTGGGCAAGTGACCTTTCATATGCCACAGCCCTTCATTTAAATATTAATTTTAAAGTTAATTAAAATTTATTTGTATGTGCATGAGTGTGCCAGCATGGGTTGATGTGCATAGGTGCCCAAGAAGTCCTGAAGACAGATCCCCTAGATCAGGAGTTATAGGTGAATCCCCCAGAGCTGGAATTACAAGCAGTTGTGAGCTTGGTGTATACGCCTGGAATCAAGGCTTGGTCCTTCTGCAAGTGCTCTTAACCCAGAGCCATCTCCCCAGCCCCACCACAGCCCTTTCCACTTCCTGCTTTTTCTTACCACTTAGCTGATGGCCACCTGAGTTTGAAGAGCCTGGCTAGGCAGAGGAAGTGGCTGGAAGCTTCAAAGACGGAAAGACATCTTAATAGTCTCCTGCTAAAGGACTGTACTTCTGGGCTTCCTCTGTGAGTGACTGAAGGCATTTCCACCCTATAAGGGCCGACAGACCATCCCCTGCTTGTAGGTATTTTCACCATCGGCACACTTGGGTGACAAAGACGCCCCCCCTCACTGTGACTAAACATGGTCCCACCTAAGGTCAAACCAATCCTCTCATTTTTTTCTGCCTTCCATTTCTCTACATCTGTTTTTCTTTTCTTTTTCTATTAAATCTAACCCATTTATCCACCAAATAATAAAAGAGAAATACAACTTAATATATCCATACTCTGTGATATCATTTAGCAGCAAATGAGAACAAGCTGTAAGACAAACAGGCAACAGTAACAACAAAACAGTGGGAAACTTTATAATAAATTCCACCACTGATTGTAAATCTCTCTCTCTCACACTTTTCTTTTTCTGTTTTGAGACAGCGTCTTCAGCTCAGGCTGGTCTTGAACTCCCTGTGTAGCAGAGGATGACCATGAACTTCTGACAGTCCTTTCTCTACCTCCAGGTACCAGAACTACAGGCCTGAGCTGCCACGCCCATCTCCCTCCCCCAACCTTAATCCAGGAACTCCTCTGTGTCTCATGTGGTTACGCCCATGAGGTTTCCATCCTGCAGCCACTCTGCTCCAGCCACATAGGAAATCTTTTCAAAGGTTCCCCATGCCTCAGTGCAGTGTGGATAGAATCCGAGCAAGGCAGCCGCCTTCTTCACTCATGGAGCCGTCATATCCAGGCTTGGCCTGTGGGACTCAGTCTCCTAGGTTGCCCACTCTGGGGATGAGTAACATGAGAAACTTTATTCCGAGGTCCCAAAGTCTTCCCTACTTCTGTCCTTGGTCAACCATGGGCCACGTGACTTGCTCTTTATTGTCCTGTGCATCTGCTAGCTCCCAATTCACCCTAACTCCCGTCTTTAGGGAGCTGTTTTCCTTCGCTGGCAGCGCACACAATTGCAAATAAAATCCCTCTGAGGGAACTGAACGTCAGAGGTCAGTGTTCAAGGTCATATGACTAAGGGCTATGCCTGGAATTTGGGCTTCAAGTGACTGAGCATCTTTATCGGGATACTAAGTTATAAGGAAGATGTACACATCTGTGTAAAGCAGAGGACCGTGTGTGTGTGTGTGTGTGTGTGTAAGATATGCACATTGACTCGACATCCCATGTGTTGTAAATCTGGCAATCTGCCATTCTGTTTTTCAGTTGCCATCTTGCCTTTCAGCGACTAGGCAGCAGTTCACATCATCACCTTTTTGCAAAGCAGCATGTGCCCCTTAAAGGCCCGAGCATCCCCAGATCACTCTCTCTGTCTTGTTCATTCTGCCCGTCTGCCTGCCTCTCTCTGTCTTTCTCTCTCATGTGCCCACTCCGCAATGGCCTGTCATTTTCGCATCCTTCCCCAATAAACCTCTTGCATTAGATCTGTTGTGTGTGGTGTGATCTCTCAGTGGCTCACGTTGGCTGAGCCAAAGGTTCCTATTTCTGACTGTCTTATATAACACCATGAACCAGAGTTCAAAGCGTTAGGTATCTTCCTCAATTGCTCGCCACCTTATTTCCCGAGATCAGATCTCTCACTGAACCTAGAGCTCACTGGTTTGGCTAAGCTGGCTGACCAGTGAGTTCTAAGCAGCCTCGTGTCTCTGTCTGTCCAGTGCTGGGGTTATAGGAATGAATAGCCAGCCACGCCTGGCTTTTGTACATGGGTTCTAGGAGTTGAACATAGGTTCTCACTGTTTATTCAGCAAGCTCTTTACTTTTTAAACCATGTCCACAGCTGTTGGTAGTGTTTTTTCCCCCCTCTATTCTTTAACTCTTAGACTTAAGCAGTCTCAGGTCTGCTCAAACACCTACAGTGTGGTGGTACACTCCCATAATCTGAGCTACTCAGGAGGAAGGATTGAGGGTTCAAATCCTGCCAGGACTGTAGAGTATGAATCAACCTCAAAAACCCAACAAGCAATGTGGATGTGGCATACACTTAGAATCCCAGCACGAAGGAGGTGAGGCGGGAGACTGGGAGCTTTAGCACACAGTGAGTGCACAGCCAGCCCAAACTACACGGAACTCTATCTCATAAAAGCTACAAGACAGCATAAAAATTAAAAAAAAAATGTATGATGTTGATGTTGAGGGTCTTTGAATTCCATAACAAGATTTTTATTCAAGTGAACCTGGATTAGAAAACAAGCAAGGGATCTCAGTTAGGATTTCTACTGCTGTGATGAAACACCATGACCAAAAGCAAGCTGGGGAGAAACGAGTTTTATTTGGCTTACACTTCAGCATTGCTGTTCATCACTAAAGGAAGTCAGGACAGGAACTCAAACAGGACAGGAACCTGGAGGCAGGAGCAGATGCAGAGGCCTTGGAGGGTTGCTGCCTACTGGCTTGCTTTCCACAGCTTGCTCAGTAGGCTTTTCTTTCTTTTTTCTTTTCTGAGACTCTTTTCTTCTCATGTTGTAGACCAGGCTAGTCTTTGACTCACAGAGCTCTGCCTGCCTCTGTCTCTGCCTCTGCCTCCTGAGTGCTGGGAATAAAGGCGTGTGCCACCACCACCCAGTTTCAGCATGCTTTCTTATAGAACCCAGGAGTACACGTCCAGGAATGGTACCACCCATGATGGGCTGGCTCTCCCCATCAATAACTAACTAACTAAGAAAATGCTGGATCTTATGGAAGCATTTTCTCAATTGTTTTCCTCCTTTCAGCTAACTCGTGTGTGTGTGTGTGTGTGTGTGTGTGTGTGTGTCAAGTTGACATGAGCATAATCAGCACACCTGGTGAGATAGACCTGGGATCTACCACTTGGGAGGTTGAGACAGGAAGATGGCAAGTTTAAGGCCAATCTGGGCACTGTAGGGAGACAGATTCTGTCTCCAAAAAAGAAAAAGAATAAATAGAGGCTAACTATACTTGTCTACATTTAAGAAACAATTACCATACCTTCTCTAATATTCGAACTCGGGACTCACCAGGTCTACAGAACAAATCTGAAGCCAACTTGGGCTACACAGTGGGGCCCTATCTCAAACATAAACCCCAAACAAATACTAACAACAAAAAAAGGGGGAGTTGCTTTTCTGCTCCACTTTCTACTTATAAATATCACAATTACTTTCAAAAATCAGACGAGGGGCTAGGGAAATGGCTCAGTGCGTAGGAGTGCTTGCTGCAAAAGGGTGGACATCTGAGTTCAGGGGCCCAGCACCCAGGGAAGAGGTGGATATGGCCACACATGCCTGAGCTCTATTGTTGGGAAGGGACAGGCAGGGGGATGGTGGAGGCTTACTGGCCAGCCAGTTTAGAGAGAGAAAAAAAATCTCGTGGGCTTAGTGAGCTCCAGGTTCACTTCGAGATCCCGTCTCAAGAAATAAAGTGGAAAATGACAAAGTAGGACTCCTGGTGTTTTCTTCTGATGTCTGCATACATATGTATGTCAAACCTATGTATCATGTGCATACACACACACACACACACACACACACACACACACACACTCACTCATGCTCCCATGATCATAATTCTCTCCTTTTCCCAGTTCTCAGCAAAGAGATCACTTCTCACAACCACAAAACTGAGAGTTATTTCAAACCTTTTCCAAGAATAAAGAAAAAATGCCGTCCAAACCTTTCTCATGCTTATATCCTACAGGGTATTTTTAGAGTCTGGCTGTTGGAAAGACGTCATCTCTCCCTAAGTGGCCTCAATAACCGCTGTGGTTCGAGCAGTTTCTACATCCTGTTGCTAAATGTTCCAGATCATCCAGCTCCACAGGCTCCACTGTGTACACACGAGGTAACTCACGGTGACGGGTCTTCAGGTAGCATCCTTGGTACACCATGCTTTGCAAACCTAACACATATTACCGGTAACAGCAGGAAGCATACTTCCCGGGGGGAAATTCCTTGTCCTCTATGCTAAAAAGCACACATGTACGAACACACAGAATTCATGACTGCCTCCAGACGGGCCACTTTAGGAACACGATTTCTCCTTGCTGGGCTTCAAGCTGAGATGCCCGCCTCCTGGAAGTGATGGGGATTCTGGGAAAGCAGTTATGCTTTCCCTCTACTTTTAAGTATCTTTACCACACACACCTGTTTGCAAAGATCATATTGCAGTTGCCCAGTTTTCCGTAGTTGTTTGTATCTGTTTGTGTATGCACATATAGGGGAACAGTTCTGTGTGTGTATGTGTGTGTCTGTTTGCATGTGTGTAGGTGTGTGTGTCTGTTTATATGTGCATGTGTACAGAAGTCAGAGTCTGATGTCAAGTGTCTTCCTCAGCCACTCTCCACCTTATTGTTTTTGAGACAAGACTTCCCACTGAAACTGGAGCTCACTGATTCAAGCTAGATTGGCTAGGCAGCAAGCCGAGGGAGTGCCCCCCCCCCCCACCATCTCCACCTTTCTAGAGCTAGGATGACAGGCACAGTACTATGCCTGGCTTTTGTGTGGGTGTTGGAGATCCCAACTTAAGCATTTTTTTTTTCCAGCGGAGCCATCTCCCTGTCCCCTCCCCTCTTATTTTGAGATGTGGTGTCATGTAGCCTAGGACTTGAACTCACTAGTGAGCTCAGGCTGGCCCTGAACTTCTGATCCTCCTGCCTCGACCTGTGGTTGCACCCAGGGCTTCACGAACGCTAGGTAAGCACTGTGCTGACTGAACTTAACCCCCAGTCTCATTACCTGCATCAAGGATGCAGGGCTCTAACTTCCAAGGGAAAGGGTACAGACACATTTCCATTGAGACACAGAACAAAACCTTCTTGTGACAGACACATGAAGCTGGGGTGAGGATGCAGCTCTGAGTAAACAGGCTTAGGAGAGACATCCCGAGCAATGGCGCCGGTCCTTCTGAGTTAACGGGACGAAGGAAGCTGCACCAGGCACACTTCAGGGTGTGACCAAGTTGGGACGAATACCCAGGCAGAACTCCAGCCTTCCTTCAGATGGAAAGCCAAATTAAGTAAATCCCCCTGCCTCTCTCATCCCTCTCCCTGCACCAGGCCTGGCAGATGTGCCCTAATTCCCAGACTGATGGAGTGCCTGTGGAATTGTTCGATTATACACATGCTCATACTTGGCTGGAGCCCACCACAGTCATGTAGCTGTTTGACCTGAAGTGGGAGAGAGGTTGGGGAGAAACACAGCTCCGCCAGTGCACCGGAGTCTTCTCGGTACCTGGAAGTCGCCAGACACCAATACTCCCTACTCCTGATCAGACGAAAGATAAAACAGAAGTGAAAGAGCCTGGGGCTGGAGACATCGCTTGGCTGTTAAAGTACCCACTATTCTTCAAGAGGATCTGAGTTCAGTTCTCAGGACCCACATGGGAGTTCACAACTATCCTTAACTCCAGTTCCAGAGGACCTGATGCCCTTGGCTGGCCTCCGCTGATACTGTGTGTGTGTGTGTGTGTGTGTGTGTGTGTGTGTGTATCAGTGCACAGCCCTACACCCAGCAAACCACCCATATACATAAAATAAAAATAAATAAAATCTCAAAAGAGTCTTGTATTGATTAGTAAGCCTAATTAGGGGAAGCCTAATCAATAACACAGGGAAGCGGAGACAAGGCACTAAGTAAGACAGTAGGATGTGCTTAAGTAGCTCTGAAGTCCTCAGACATCATCCTGATCAAGGGACCATTAAAAGGGGACCAGCTTGGGGAGACAGCTCATCTGGGAAAGTGCTTGCTTTGCAAGCAGGAGAACCTGAGTTGCCCCCCCCCCCCGGGGGGCGTGGTGACATTTGCCATCTCAGCCTTGAGCGTGGAGACAGAAGGGTCTCTGGGACTTGTCAATTATGTTAGCCTGACTGCTAAGTTTCAGGCCAGTGGAAGACCCTTCTCAAACTAAGGTGGAGTCCACCCGTCTCCACATGCACACACAATCACCTGCACTCATGTGTGCCTCTATGCGTGTGCGTACACACGTGCACACACACACACACACACACACACACACACACACACACACATTTTAAAAGGCTCCGGTGATCCTCAGAACATAGATGTTAGCATGTTCAACCGCCATTGCTAAGAATGAGCACCCTAAGAAGTTTATCTCGGAGGCTTTGCTGGTCTCCTTCCTTCCTCCTTCTCCAGTGGGGGCTTCTCCACTCGTGACACTAAATTAGGAACCAGGGAGTTAATACCTAGTCTCAGACGGTTACCCCTGAACCAGGGAGTTAATACCTAGTCTCAGACGGTTACCCCTGAACCAGGGAGTTAATACCTAGTCTCAGACGGTTACCCCTGAACCAGGGAGTTAATACCTAGTCTCAGATGGTTACCCCTGAAGCTGGGAGTTAATACCTAGTCTCAGACGGTTACCCCTGAAGCTGGGAGTTAATACCTAGTCTCAGACGGTTACCCCTGAAGCTGAACATTACTTCCCTAAGTATGAGTTCCCCTATTGGATACATTGATACATTGAGAAGGAAGAAACATAAAAACCAAGCCAAACCAAATCAAACAACCCCATGTGTTTCTTTATAAACTTTAAAGCATTTTTATCTCTTAAAAAATCTTTTTCTTCCTTTTCCTTTTCTTTTGTTTTTAGAGACAGGGTTTCATTGTGTAATCCTGGCTGCCTGTCTTTGAACTAGCTCTATAGACCAGGCTGGCCATGAACTCACAGATATCCACCTGCCTCTGCGTCCTGAGTGCTGAGATTAAAGATGTGGGCCGACACCACCACCACCAAGATTAGTTGTAAATCTTGAGACATTGTCTTGCTCTGTAGAGCTGGCTGGACAGAAACTTGCTACCTAGACCCTGCTGGCTTTCAAACACACAGTATGCCTCTGCCTCCTGAGGTCTGGGATTCATTCACAGGGCCCTGCCCAGCCTTTCCTTCTCAAATCCTCCATGGGAAAAAGGAATCAATTTCTACTAAGTGACCACAGCATACCCAGTGACAGTGTCCCCAGCCTGTTGATCAATCACGTGCCAAGAAACAGACCAGGCACATGCTCTTATTAAATCTGTAAAGGAAATGTTATTCTTCTTAGGAATGTGAACTGAACCTTAGAACAATTTAAATCAATGACAGAATACAAGAGGCTCTCTTATGCATCAATGTGCGTAGGCTTATAGATGCTTTTTAAAGAAAAGTGTAGCCAAAAAGGTCATATCACAAAGCTAGAATCCAGCAAGGCACTGCAGTCTTATGATAGTAAAAGTACTAAAAAAAAAAAACAGAAACTGATCAACGCACGGCCATCTGCCATGATTAAGGTGGCTAAGCAAAAAAAAAAAAAAAAAAAAAAAAGATGCAAGATTCAATCCACAGGAAGACCTAATAGCCGATTGCCTATGTCTCTGACCAAAACAGTCCCACGGCATGTAGAGCAAAAGCCAAGGAACTCAAGATGGAGCAGGTAACTGAATAATGCTAGTTAAGACTGGCCTTTGATAACGGATAGAGAGGCAGGTAGAAGGGCAGGCTACATACACTTGGCACGTATCTGTACAGCATCTCTCCTCTCAGCTATGTACCTAGTCCTGCTGCCATAGCAACCAGTTCCTCAGCTGTGGTTATACTAGCAGGTCACACTGTAATAACTGCAGATATACACAATTTATATGTCTCTATGTAGAGCATACAACTGTTTTCACGGCCACCTTTGCACTTAGGTGAAAATTAAGTGCAAATTAACTTTCTCCCCTTCCACCTCCCCTCCCCCTCTCTCTGTGTGTGTGTGTGTGTGCGCGTGTGTGAGTGAGAGGGGAGGGGTGGTCTGGGAATGACTTTAAACTTCTGACCTTCTTAGCTCTGTCTTCTCAGTGCTGGGATTGTAGAAGTGAGTCACCATACTTGGCTTCCATTAGTGAAAATTTAAAGTAAACAGAGCTGGCCTTTGAGATGGCTCAGTGGCTGAAGGCACACGTGTGTGTGTGCACACATACACACATGCACACACCCATGCGTGTGCGTGCACACACACACACACACTTTTAATTTAAAACTAAGCAGAACAATCCATAAAGGGATAATGTTCCTGTCCATGAGGTGGTTACAAGAACAAAGGTGCATCAGAATTGAGACCGTAGAATTTTACTCAAAAATAATTCTTCATCATGAAATACTATAGAAAAGCAGACGGCAGACTTGCCAGCGAGCCATAATCCATTACGCGAATAGACTGTGATGTGTTTACACAGGCATCACATTCAAGGGTCCTGTTTAGGAGTTCCCCGTGCTGCTGTCCTGAACAAGCTGTTTGTTTTGGTGAGGAAGAGCCAGCACAGCAGAATAGAGTCCTCTCCAAAGCACACAAGATAAGAAAACTTGCAGCTGTGTGTTCAGCCACGTCAATCTTTCTGCCAAGTATGCAACTGGCCAGAGAGAGACTGGTGTGGGAGGTGGCAGATGGCCGGTTGTGCACAAACACAGGCTTCCCACTCCACAGAACCAGTCCTCCTAAGCTTTGTGCATGTAAGCATACTATAGGGCCCTGTGTGTCCCCCAGAGAACAGACTACACCAATGAAGGAAAGCGTACTGAAGGGTTATCTTTCACAAGAAAACAAGAACAGCAACATAAAGCTGCGCAAACCTTCTTCTTTCCGCAAACTGAGACGTTTGAAGAGCCTGCTGAATCTACACAGAATCTGCCCCCTTGCCCAAGCCATCACTATGCTTTAGATGCAAGTTCACTCCTGGTCCACTCGTCTCAGTGGGCAGGCACAGGTTTGTGGAACACTTGAAAGGAGAGGAGGGGTCTGAAGGAACCTAGACTCGGGATCCAAAGAACTTGGGATTCTCAAATCGAAAACAAAATCTTCCTGAAGATTCTCTATAAAGGATTGTAGCAGGAGAAAGATGTGGACACATTGAAGGTTCCTGCGATTGTCCTGTAGGTGACTAGAAGCATATCCAAGGTTAGCTTGCTTTAAGGGAAGACTGAAGTCTTAGGCTGAGATAAGTTTAACCCAAGGGCATAAAAGTGTTCAGTTGGCTAAAGGAGCAACAGATGAGTGTTACAACCACAGGATTCTAGGATCTTCTACTGAAGAAGGGAAGGAAATTTATCAACAGGGAGCCAGTTCTCACTCTTACACTCCCAGGCCCCCAGACAAACTGGCTTATTCTATGGATACAAAAAGTTGCTCAGAACTTCCCATGACTGGGCCTGTGTTATGGCTCAGTGGGTAGAAATACTTGTTGAGTCTAATCCCGGGAACCAAATCAAAGGAAGGAAGCGACTCCCAAAAGAGGTCCCCTGACATCTGCACACGTGCTCTAGCAAGAAAGTTTGGGTGTGACCACAAACACACAACCCAACCAGAGAAATAAATGGCTCAACATTTTTGTGTGGATGTGGCAGAGGGTCAGGAAATATATTCTCAACACACACAAGATCCGTCTTCCTCTCATAAGAATCTTTTACACAACTACCTGTTTGGTCTTAAAAAACCATTCATTTATTGTTGGGAGCTATAGATCCTGGGCCCCTTGATTTTCTTTGCCTGCATCAGATTCTTGCCTACAGCTGCTCTGAGCAGGAGGCCTGCAGCTGAAAAATCCCAAGAGCTGGGCGTGGCTAAGGAGCCCTATATAAGCTGTCCCTGAGCACAGTAAAGTTTGGCATTTGGCATTCTTGTATCAAGAATGACCTGTGTCCCCACCCCCCCCCCCCATATCTTTGTGTGTCTCTGTCACTGTGTTTTTAAGTCTCCAGGTGTAGTTCCCAGCTCACATAAGGGCGCTACAGGACTGCCCACGTTCGGGTTTTTACAATTTATTAAATTTATTTATTAAAAATAAAAAACACAGTACTTATGCTTTTTTTCCTTAATTACGGTTAAGTTTCCAGTGCTGAACACTTACTATTAACAAAAATTAACATAACAGAAAATTTAAAAGATCAATTATTAGACAAGGTGCAGGCTGCTCATCAGATCATTCATTATTCAATAGCTTGATTTTTCAAAACTACAAAGTATTTCCATGTATGATTTCACTCACAAGGGGTAAGTTGCAGTGTATTGCTGACATTTTCCGATCTCCAGGGGCCCTGCCCCCGTGCCCGCCAAAACCTTGACCCCTCCTCTGAGAGGGCAAGATAGCCCTCAAAACCTTGATCACTCCCTCAAACTGCTCCCTGGAAAGTCTCTGTGTGCCCTCCCCCCCCAACTCCCATCACATTTGTGGCTTCCCGGTTTCCCTCGGGACCATCAGAGAGCTCAGAAATCCCATTAGGCTGGGTGGTGGTGGCGCACGCCTTTAATCCCAGCACTTGGGAGGCAGAGGCAGGCGGGTCTCTGTGAGTTCGAGACCAGCCTGGTCTACAAGAGCTAGTTCCAGGACAGGCTCCAAAACCACAGAGAAACCCTGTCTCGAAAAAGCAAAAAAAGGGGCTGGAGAGATGGCTCAGAGGTTAAGGGCATTGCCTGCTCTACCAAAGGTCTTGAGTTCAATTCCCAGCAACCACATGGTGGCTCACAACCATCTGTAATGAAGTCTTCTGGCCTGCAGGCATATACACAGACAGAATATTGTACACATAATAAATAGAAAGAAAGAAAGAAAGAAAGAAAGAAAGAAAGAAATCCTATTAGACCTGGATATCCTTGAACTCAGCTCGGCTCGGCTCGTTGTCATTTAGCTTGATTGGGATTTTTGCATCGACAGAGAGCTTGCATTAGGAAAACTCCTAACACGGGTGAATTCTATCGTCTTTATGGCCTGTTTTTAATCCACCATGATGGTGTGTCAATATGGACCAAGAGCAAACCTGCGTTAGAAGGTGTGAGCTGAGGGCACACGTGGGCACAGTGGAGACACAGAGCAGTGCCACAATCTACCTGGTGATGGCGGCAGTGCGATTTGATGAAAATATCTCTTCTAGTCAACGAGACTGAAACTTTTGCTAGACTTCATAGCCAAGTTAATAATACACTTGGGGTCACTTGAGACTTAAAACTGCGATTCTTCCCTGTGCCCCTCCTGTTTGTCTGACCCACCTTAAAGAGAACAATGTAACAACCAGCCTTACTTGCCTTGGGTTTCCCAGGCAATGATTGTTTACACCTTAAACCAATGCATAGCTTAAATCCTAAATTACGTACTTTTACAGGTCCCTGACCCAGAGAAAGCAATGCACGAGTGTATATATATATATATACGGTTAGGATAATAATTTCCTGAACACAGCCAACAAGTCAAAGGTGACCTTATAAAACAAATAGTCCATAAACGCTGGAGACAGCATATTTATATATTACTTGATAATATTTTTACCGTTATGTTTGCTTTTCTGAGTGCTTCTGGACTGGAGTCAGTAGACAGCTTTCCCCCCATTAAACCCTGTTAAAGATGGCTGTCAAACAGCCTTCATTCTTTGCCTATGTGACACTTTCTGCGCTGTCCAATAGAGGGCAAAGCCGTTGTTAGCGACAAGGCAAACATGGAGCAGGCGTGAGGCATACGATACACAGATTACAAACAAGTCAGAAATGACAGGCTACAGTCGGACGACACCAGGAGAGAAGCAGGGAATTCTAACTTGGACTCACCCTTAGTCAAACTAACCCGAGAAGAAATCTGAGATTTCATTCCTTCGTGCGATGCAGATACATTTTGGTGCCCAGTGTGAGGAATCTCTAATGCATTTAATCTATGTAGGTGAGGGGTTTATGATTGGCTTGTGTCATTAAGTGTTGATTTTTTTTAATTACATTTATTTACTTTGGAGGGGGACATGTGTGTGCCACTGCACACATGTAAAGGTCAGAGGTTCCTTTTTCCACCATGTGGGTCTAGCGGATTGAACTCAGGTCACCAGGTTTAGCGGAAAGTTTACCTACTGAGCTATCGTGCTGAACCTGTTCCTGACTTTCTGGGACAGGGTATATCTAATACGATCCAGGCCGGGTTAGAATGTCTTGTTTAGTGAATAACCTTCAACTCTTAATCTTCCTACTCTCAAGTGCTGAGATTGCAGGCTCGCAGCACAATGTGCCCTTAGCTCTAGTTGGAAATGATGTGGCTGGGCAAGGGAGAAGATTACAAGTGGTAACGGCCCCATGGTAATCTGGTTTATGGTGTGGTAAGGATCTGTGGTAGGAGGCAGACCTCTGGGCACACCTGGGAGGGACTGCAGGGACTATGGTTACCCTTTGAGAATGGCTCTGAGGGATTATCTTGACTGGGTTTATTTTATTATTATTATTATTATAATTTTTTTTTTTTTTTTTTTGGTTTTTCGAGACAGGGTTTCTCTGTGGTTTTGGAGTTGACTGGGTTTATTGAGGTAAGAAGACCCGCCCACTGGGGGTGGCACCATTCCCTAAGAAGGGCGCTCTGAACCTGGCCAGAGTGGCAAAAAAGGATCTGAGCACCAGCATGCCTGCCTTAATACACTGCTTTCTTCCGCTTGACTGTGGATACAACAGGGTACAATGTGACAGGACTCTTTCAGGCTCCTGCTGCCTTGACTTCCGGGAAATGATGGACTGGAATCTGGAACCGTGAGCTGCAATACAGCCTTTCTCCCTTAAGCTGTGTTTGACAGGCTATTTTATCATACCAGCAGAAACAAAGCCAGGACAACGTCCTCATGCATCCTTTGCTGGTCCAGTGGAGAGGGGCTGCCAGTGCGCTGTGGCTCCAGAATCCCATTCCTTAGTTCACAAGTGTGTTCTCACATCCTGGTAGAGTAAGTTGGGAGCCAGGAATGAGGCCGACACTGAGGCTACTTGGAACTGTCTCTCTTCGAGAACTTAACTGAGGGGTCAAAGGGTGCTCCAGGACTGGGGTGTAGCTCAGTTGAGTGAGTGACTGCTTGGCGTGCAAAAAGCCACGGGCTGTATGGTCAGCGCCACGTAAACTGGATGTGGTGTACATAGCTGTAATCCCAACAGTTAGGAGCAGGATCGGAAATACATGGTGAGCTAGAGACCAGCCTGGGCTACAGAAGACCCTGTCATAAACAAACAAACAAGCCAGCCAGGAGGTAGTGGCGCACACCTTTAATCCTAGCACTCGAGAAGTGAGGCAGAGGCAGGCGGATCTCTCCGTTTGAGCCTACAGAGTGAGTTCCAGGATGGTCAGGGTTACCCAGAGAAACCCCGTTTTAAAAACTGAAAACAACAACAAAAACAAGAGTCCCAATACGGACCTTGCTTCAACTTGGAGTAAAGCATTGTCTAACACCTAGAAAGCGGACATGGGCCAGCATGTCATCTGGGCCCTTCTGTCTTTAGTAACCTCACATCCAAGTCACAGAACTGTATGGAGTTTGTAGTGATTGGGAGTCCCCCAGGCCTTCATTATTAGAGCAGAATTGACCTCTGGTGGTGCGGATGGAGACACTAACGACCTGAAAAGTAGAATCATTTCTCCATTTTTGAAGGATCTTAGGGTATGAAGGATGATCCTGGATCTGAAGCCAGATAGACCCTAGACTAGTTTGGCTTCTGGCTCCCACTACCTCGTTGCATAACCAGAGTCTGGGACTCAATTCTTTTATCCCCAACAAGAAAATACAGCTAATATCCAGCTCCTGGGTTCTGACAAAAGCTAGGAGACATAATACATATTAGGCAACGCTCGCAGCTCCTAGCACAATGCTAGCGAAAACAGTCTCCTTTCCCTCCTCACACAACACACCAGATCCAGAGCTCATCCTGTGCTCGCTCTCCAGGACCACTCCCACGCCTCCAGTGTTTACTGCGAGAGCTAAACCACAGGACTGTTAGCCAGAACCAACTGTCCTCATGCAAGAAGAGTGATTAATTTGTAGGCTCACCGTGGAAAACAGACTTTATTATGGATATTCAAATAGGCTTCCAGGAAAATCTCCCAGACAGCCCATTTCAATTTGGCCTTGTTACTTCCATCTTGTACAAAGTGACTGAAATGAGCCCTGTTGGATACACGGCCAGGGGCTGCTGAGACCTGTTCTTGTACAGGCTAGAAGAAAAATTCTAAAATGAAGTCATTTCTCTTTTGTTTTGTTTTATTTTATTTATTTTTGAGACAGGTGCTCATGTAGCCCAGGCTGGCCTCAAACTCTGTTTTCTTTCTTTCTTTCTTTCTTTTTTCTTTTCCTTTTCTTTTTTTTTCTTTTTCTTTTGGTTTTTCGAGACTGTTTCTCTGTGCAACAGTCCTGGCTGTTTTGGAACTTGCGCTGTAGACCAGGCTGGCCTCGAACTCACAGAGATCCACCTGCCTCTGCCTCCCGAGTGCTGGGATTAAAGGTGTGCAATCCTCCTGTCTTTACCTCTCAAGTATGCCACCGTGCCAGATTTGGGCTGTGCTGTGATCAAGCACAAAGCTTCATGCAGACTAAGCAAGCACTCTACCACCTGAGATAACATTTCTTTTTCTTTTTGAGCCAGGATCTCATGTGGCTCAGGCTGCCTCCTTCCTCCACCTTCCAAGTGCTGGGATTACAGGTGTGCACCCCCACACCTGGCTCTGGAGTCATATTTTAAACGGTTTATTTTATGTACAAGAAGCCAGAGAGAATGAGCTGGAGACAGTTTGGGCACACAGGGACCACAGTGGGAACAATCACTTGGACGCTCCTTCCATGATCAGGAGCGTGTACACAGACCAACACTCCAGGAAAGCGATCCATCCCCGCCCCTTTCATCTGGTCACCCTCCGCTCTGCCTTCCTGGAAGAGCCTCGTGTTTGCTCAGCCTTCTTCTTTCCTGCGCTGAGCACCATCTATGAATTGTCTCTTAGGGAAACCACAGATAAAAAAGCAGAGCATTGTGGCATCCCCTTGAGCAGGTTAACACTATATTTCACAGTTCCTTTCGAATATAGCGTTCTAGACTGTCCACAGAGAACTGTGCAGAGTATCCAGACGGTGGAAGTGAAGCAGCTACCTTTGCTCAGAGCTACTGTGGTAAACTGAGGCGCCAGGCAGACACAAAGGCACCCAGGGAGGGTCCAGCTTATCCCTGCTCTCTGCTTTCCCATATTCGGTCCTCCCCAACCAACGGCCCCATGGACCAATAGCGCTCCTAGAGTCTTAGTGACTGGTGATGCCAAAGCCTTGGGAAGACTTTTATGTCATAAACTTCTCTTGTGGACACAGTCCAGTATCACCATGAATGAAGGACAGGCTTGGAGGGTGAAGATTTGGGATCTGTAAGATACTGAAGTGTTGGGGCCGCTACAGAAACATGGAAGAAGTATTGGAGAAAGCAAGGGACAGACCCAGGTGCAGAGATGCCTGTCGGCCAGGACTTGTGTGCTCAGTGCAGCACTGCTGGATTTTTTCCGGTTTGTTCCTTAGCTCCTCCCCTCTGTCCAGCTCTGTTCTACGACCTGCCAGCCTTGTGAACAGGGAGGCACCAGACCCACCTGGCCCCTCTGATGAGATGCAAATAGGCACTGGGTGCCTAGATTGGAGAGAGGCCGAGAGCCGGAACTAATAGTGTAGCAGTTGGTATTTAAAGGTAGGTATAAAAACGGAAGCCCAGGGCCAATGAGATGGCTCACTGAAGTAAGGCTCTTGCCTTGTAAACCTGATGACCTGAGTTTGATCCCCAGCCAGATCCAGACTCTTGAGAGCTGTCCTCCTAACATCTACACACAATGTCATGGCGTGCGTGTGCGCACACACACACACACACACACACACACACACACACACCTGGTCTACTTTTCTTAAGCTATTTCTTTTTTTTTTTTTAAAGATTTATTTATTTATTATGTATACAACATTCTGCCTCCATGTATGCCCGCACGCCAGAGGAGGGCGCCAGATCTCATAACAGATGGCTTTGAGCCACCATGTGGTTGCTGGGAATTGAACTCAGGACCTCTGGAAGAGCAGCCAGTGCTCTTAACCACTGAGCCATCTTTCCAGCCCCATTCTTAAGCTATTTCTTTGCAGATAAATTTTTTTTCTCACATGTTTCTACAAGGCCAGGAACTCCTAAAAGTCCAGAGTTTGAGACACACATGTCTGTGTTTCACACACAGAACTACAGCCCAGGATATCAGCTTTCACATACAATGCTGGAAGACATAGCCTGCCCTGGCCCAGCCAAAGTAGGGGACAGTCACACACCTCTGGGATGGCAAAGATAATGCCTATACCTGGAACTGATGAATCTGGTTCTACAAAGTAAAATTTGATCCCACAAGCCCTAGGGTAGGAATGTGTGGATAGCCTCTCCGCGTAGATCACAATGAGCTTAAGGCCCTGTGGTCTCCACAGTGGTCATACTGGCCATGTATGGCCATTACAAAGAAAGCTTTATCCTTTGAGACGCAGAGGGTTCTGGGGCCTCTCCTTATCCAGACGACACTCTGCATTCTCCTTGGCTCAAGAGGGATCCTATTTAAAGCCCTGCTCAGTGGACTTCTCATCCATCAGACAGCACAAACTCCTGTCAAAACTGAGTGGACACAGATCTAGGTAGGGAAGAGGGGCAGGGAACGTTAATATTTTCTCTGCAATGGAGAAACATCCACAGTTTGAAACTGAAGATCTAAAGCTGGTAATATTTTTTTAATATTTATTTATTATTTATTATGTATACAATAGTCTGTGTGTATGCCGAAGGCCAGAAGAGGGCACCAGACCTCATTACAGGTGGTTGTGAGCCACCATGTGGTTGCTGGGAATTGAACTCAGGACCTCTGGAAGAGCAGGCAATGCTCTTAACCGCTGAGCCACCTCTTCAGCCCTAGAACGAGGTTTTACACTGGGCGTGAGGGCAGGCCAGGTTTCTCGAATGCCACAGAGCCCAGCTGTTAGGATTGAAAGCAAGCAGGCAGAGGGCATGAGCAATATCTGGCTTTGGAAGACTGTTATTAGAAGGTGGGGGCAACTCCTCTGCTTGGCTCACTCGGTGTGAATTTTGACATTCAAGGGGAGCTTGTAAATTTCCAGACGCATGTGTAGCTGATGTTCTGCAAACCAGAAGTCCAGCGCCAGATGCACAGCGGCTTCACTGCGTATTTTAGAAAGACAAACTATAGAGGATGGCCTTCAGTGGAAATTGGAGGTGTGGAAAGATCATTGCCCATTGTCCAGCAATACAGTGTCCATGCCCGTCGTCCAACAATACAATGCCCATGCAGCGTTACGTCCACCGCAGGGACTCTGGGATGGTCTTCTCTGTCTTGGCTGCACAGGCAAACCTGGACCCAGCAGTTTCTAATCAGTGCTGGTGCTGGGGGCCTGGGTGAGTTAGGGGGAACGGAATGGACCAGACTTGCCCCATCTGTGTAATTGCGAATTTCTTGTGAGTTCCCCCAGGTGATGCTGATGCTAGAAGTTAGAAACCCTGGCCTGGGCATTCCTTCAAGGCTGTCTGTTCCTGCTGTTTAAACAAGAAGATTATGTTCAAGGCCAGTACCCTGAATGGAATTCGTGGCATTTGAAGAGCTGGAATTCACTAGTTACTTGGCCTTGAATGACTCAGTTGAATCTTCAGAAAGTTTTCCTTTTTTAAAATAGGGCTTCCCCGTGTAAACCGCCCCCCCCCCATCGCTTTGAACTCAAAGCCTTCCTGCCTAACCTACCAGTGTGCTGGGGTCCCAGATGTGAACCACCACACTTTGTCTGAGTTTTCATTTCTTATGTGTAAAACAGAGTACACTTAGCTCTATTTGGGGAAGTTGTGAGCATATGGTAAGTAGAACATCCTCTGATATGTTTTATAAGAAAAAACCCAAGGCATTGTTATTATTCAAATCCAAGTGAAGACAACACAAAGCTACCACAATGCAGACAATCGGTTGTCGGGATGAGGGATGAGCCTGATGGTGGAGGTGAGGTGAGGTCGAAGGATGAAAAAGAGGATGAACTGAGTTTTCGGTGGGTCTGCACTAGAGCTGGCCTGTTCCAAACCTTTCACTTGGCATCCTGGTCAGGGGTGAGTGAACTCAACTCCTGGATAAGTGGTTCTACTCCCGGGGACCTCAGTTTCAGTACCCTTTGTGACGAATGGATTAAAACTAGGCGTGGTGGCTCAGGGCTATAATCCCAGTATCTGGGAGACTGTGCAGGATGATTGCCACGAGACTGAGACCAGCCTGAGCTAGACACCAGTCTGAACTACAGAATACAAACTTTTCTCAAAAAAAAAAAAAGCTAATTGGCCTTGGCCAACTGGACTGTGACCGAAAAAGCATGGGATAAAACCGGACTCTCTGAACATGGCGAACAATGAGGGCTAATGAGACGCCAAGGACAATGGCACGGGGTTTTGATCCTACTTAATGTGCTGGCTTTGTGGAAGCCTAGCCAGTTTGGATGGTCACCTTCCTAGATATGGACGGAGGGGGGAGGACCTAGGACTTACCACAGGGCAGGGAACCTGGACTGCTCTGTGGACTGGAGAGGGAGGGGGAGAGGAGTGGGGGGAGGGGTAGAAGGGTGGGAGGAGGGGGAGAAGGGTGGGAGGAGGGGGAGGGAAATGGGAGGCTGGGAGGAGGTGGAAACTTGTTTTTTGTTTATGTTTTTCTTTCTTCTTTTCTTAATAAAAAAATTATTAAAAAAAAAAAACTAAATAAAATAAAACAACAATATCCACAAAACAATCATAGTGCCAGAAGGTGCTATGTAGGTGGCTGGGAGAGGGGAATAAAAAAAAAAAATCAATGATTTTACCCAGCTATGAGCCCTAGATACTTCAATTATGTGGCTTAGCAAAACTGACATAGGGTTGAACCGCTCTCTCTCTCTCTCTCTCCACACACACACACACACACACACACACACACACACACACACATTTACACCCATAGACAGTTGCCATGCTAAGTCTTAATCAAAGAAGCCTCTTTTCAGTGAATGGCGATGAAGACAGAGACTCGTGACTGCACACAGTGCTGTTGTAATTGGAGCTGCAGGCTGTGTCCCCGGCACGGCTATTTTATGCCCCGAAATAATTACACGGAAACTGTATTCTTTTAAACACCGCTTGGCCCATTATATCTAGCCTTTTCTCGGCTAACTCTCGCACCTGGACTAGCCCATTTCTAATAATGTATGTAGCCCACGAGGTGGCTTACCAGAGAAGATCTTAACCTGCGTCTGTCTGGATTGGGAGAATCATGGCGACTCACTGACTCAGCTTCTTTCTCCCAGCATTCTGTTCTGTTTACTCCGCCTATCTAAATTCTACCCTATCAGAGGCCAAGCAGTTTCTTTATTACTTAACCAATGAAACAACAGATAGAAAGATGACCCTCCTCCATCACAGTGCTGGGACTAAATGACAGATGAATGCTTGGGCCAAAACAGGACATTTATACCATTCTCTCAAACATTTAGGGAGCACTGTGGCTCTCTCACAATGAACGTAAGAGTCAGAAAAAAAGGAAGGACTGTGAAATGTCAACTCCAGGGAAAGCCGCTGTCATGGCAATCATGAACCCGGAGCAGTTGAGAATGACCACACTGGATCTGCGTAAAAAAGGAGCCAAAGAGCTAACTGCAACTATGAAGAGGGCCTGGAGAGATGGTTCAGCAGTCAGAGCACTTGCTGCACTTGCAGAGGACTGGAGTTTGGTTCTAAGTATCCATGCTGAGCAGCTTACAAACACCTGTAACTTCAACTCTAGAGGCTCTGACACCGTCTTCTGTCCTCTAGGGAAACCCACGTGTCCATGTGCACACAAACAGACACATGCACACACACATATACACAGACACACACAAATGGATCTTGGTTTTTTTTTTTTTTTAAAGTTGGACAGTGGTGGCGAGCATCTTTAATCCCAGCACTTGAGAGGCAGAGGCACGTAGATCTCTGTGAGTTCAGGGCCAGCCTGATATACAGTGCTAGTTTCAGGACAGACAGACAGGGATAAAAATAAAATGCACTTTGCTTGTTTGTTTGTTTGTTTTGAAACAGGGTTTCTCTATTTAGCCCTGGATGGCCTAGAACTCGATACATAGGCTGGCTTCAAACTGCCTCTGCCTCTTGGGTGCTGGGATTAAAGATTAAAGATGGCGAAAGAAAGAAAGAAAGAAAGAAAGAAAGAAGGAAGCATTTTTTAAAAAAAGTTATAAACAAACAGGTTAGAAGCATCTAACCTATTTCTATTTATTCTAATAAATAAACTAGAAGATTTTCTCCTTAATGATTTATGCTCTTTTGGATGATGCATGAACAATATGAGATTGTACAAGGGTGACTTAGATATTCAAACTGGTCTTTCTGTACTCTGTAGCTTTGTGTAGATGTTCAGACAAGCAGAGGATCACAAAATAATGCTGAGAGTCAGAGAAATCTTTTAAATTCTAAGCTCTGCTTACTGGGAATAGAGAACACAGTCTGGAAACGCAGATATAATTATGATGGATTTCACACGGTTTTACAAAATGCTTGTTACTTCAGCATATCTGCATTTACAGCAGTACACAATGCAGAAGCCCTGTAACAGCTAAGGACTCAGCTGAGCTGATGTCTAGTAAGCTGTCTTCACTTCTAAGAAGTCAGTATGGTTTGAAGGTGATCTAAGAAGTCCAGTAAGTCCGAAGCAGCTGGATGGAAGTCTACATTTGCTTGGGTCCCTAGCGACTTGGAAGCATGTCCAGTCTGACTTCAAGTTCCATAGCAGTACTGTTAGGAAGTTATGCTTATGGATGGGGCTAGAGGATAGATAGGAAAGAGGATGAAATTTTAGGGCAAAAGAAGACAAGAATTCATATGGGATTCTGCCAGAGCAGAGCTGGGATCAAGATCAGGACAAAAATACAGAGGGAAAAAAAGCAGATGCTGTGGCCAGTGCCAAAGCTTGGCAAGTACTTTCTACCAAGTCTGAGGACCTACTTTTGACTGATAGAATGAAGCACGATTAATAAAAACTCAGATAGGGAAACGGGTTCAACCTGAAGATCTAAAAAGCAAAATAGCCAGCCACTGGCTCTTACCTTGATCTCAGTCCAAAAATGGTGATCCTGCCTCCAGGAATCTCGGAATAAGACTGTGTCTGAGAGCTGTTTCTTCCTGTTTTATAATCCTCTCTAGGGCTGGGATTGAAGGCACGCACCACCGGGATTAAAGGCATGCAATGCCCGGTTTCTAAGGCAACTACTGTGGCTACTGGGATTAAAGGTGTGTGTCACCACTGGCTGGTCTGTAAGGCTGACTAGTGGGGCTGTTTTACTCTCAGATCTTCAGGCAAGCTTTATTTATTAAAATACAAATGAAATGCCCCTACAGATAGGACCCACATAGTAGAAGGAGAGAAGCCTGCAAGTTGTTTTCTGACTTCCACACTTGTGCTGAGGGTCATGCAAGTACACACACACACACGCACACACGCACACACGCACACACACTCACATACTATATAAATGCAAAAGAGCCTCAGAGATTTAAAAACAAAACGGAGCTAAAGCTGTGGGTGAAACAAGTAGAGTTTATTTAGACATCCATAATCAAGTGAGCAAGATCTACACTCACTCTCCTAGGCACTAGATACGGTTCATGTTTTTGGGGTGTCACCCAGGAGACCAGCCACATTTGAAGTATCATATATATGCCAGCAGATTTAGGCTGCTCCAATCCTCGGGATACAGTATGCTTCTTCATTTCCTGGGCTCAGTCCTTTCAATTGTAAACTTTTTATTACTATGAACGTATCACTTCTCTAGAACGCTACTCTCAGTGTTATGTTCTTGAAGAGTAGAGCTGCACAGTGTGAGCCAATGCAGTGACTCCAAGAGTATCTTCTGCTGCAGGCCCCAAGAACATCTAAGCCCTTTGGCTCACATATACCTTCTTTAGAGATAATTATCTCCAGAGATGTTTAATAATCACAAAAGCACAAGATTTAGACCCATGCAAATATAAATTCATATAGCCCTAACTTGAACATCATTTTCTCCATTTGTAAAAAGAGAAACATATCTATATGGGGTGGGACAATGGTCTGTATCCTGTCAATTATATTTTAAATAAACACTGATTGGCCAGTAGCCAGGCAGGAAGTATAGGTGGGACAACCAGACAGGAAGTAGAGGCGGGTCAATGAGAACAGGAGAATTCTGGGAAGAAGGAAGTCCTAGTCTGCAGTTGTGAGCCAGCCACAGAAGTAAGATGTGACTGCCTGGCTGAATAAGGTACTGAGCCATGTGACTAGCATAGACAAGAATAATGGGCTAATATAAGTTATAAGAGTTAATAAGAAGCCTGAGCTAATGGGCCAATCAGTTTATAACTAATGTAGACCTTTGTGTGATTTCTTTGGAACTTAACGATTGCAGGAACTGGGCAGGACAGAAAACCCCCGACAACATCTATATCACTGGACTATTACCAAAAACGATAGTAAAGACAATGCAAATGGCTTTGCTGGTTCTTAGAACTTAATCCATTGAACTTATTGAAAGGTGGGATTAGATTCCAAACATTAAAGACTGCTATTTTCGTGATATCTCTTAGGTTTAATGCTGTCTGCAAGTTGTGTCTCCGAGTGGAACATTGGGCACCTGGTGCTGTGCTTCAATTACTTTAGAAAAATAAAAATGGGGTTCGTTCCCTTAAAATGCAGTCTGAAGACATCTGAAACTGAAGGGAAAAGACAGCAGCAAATGTGGCCTTCAGACACTTGGCCTGAGAAACTGGGTGGGTGGTGATGATTTCCGCTGAGACCGAAGGCACTGGAGGAGAATCAGGAATTCGCAAAACAAAGCATTCAATCAACTCAGTACCCATTCTTCCTGCCCAGGCCAGCTGACCCTATGCCAGACCAGTGTTTTCATCACTTCCCCCAACCCCAGCCTGTCCTTGGGAGACCGTACGCTGTAACTGTAATGCTGACAAGATTCCATTTCATCTGGGAGACCATACACTGCCACTGTAATGCTGACAAGATTCCATTTCATCTGGTACAAAAAAAAACAAGGTGGGGGTAGAATGAAGAGAATGAGGCACAAGGCAAAATGAGAGACTCAATAATATAGTCTTCATTGTTCAACTCTGAAGACCACTGAAATGTGCCATCTTCCCGTGTTTTGGAACCTGAGGATTTCAGGCAGTAAGCTTCCTGCCAAATTCATGCATCATAATTTGTCAATGAATATGTACTAATAACTAATGGTGCATTAGTGACATCATATGTAGCTAAGCATTTAGAAATTATTAATCTCTGGCTCATCACTAGACCTACGACCCTGACGCTAGGGATCTTGACTGGCTTTAAGCATAACTGGACTCTAGGACCTGCCTCAGGGCACTATAGGTAGCAGCCATTCCATAATATGTACAGAATGTGTGTGCACTGTAGGTAGCAGGCATTGCAGAATGTATGATGAATGTGCATGCAGCTTTAGGAACTGTCCAGTCCCCCTTCTTTAATTGAGCCCCCTTTTTCTTGGACACATGGCTACTACATTCACTCTTCAGGGCTTTTATAAGAAAACCAGGATGACTTAAGACAACAGGAACATTTGTTTCATAGCTCCAGATGCTAAGAGTATGAAACCAACCCGCAACCATGACCATCTTCCCTCTCAACACTCACAACTCTTCCTGAATCTTGCAGCCTTTTTCTAGTCTCAGAGATGTGGAGATAAGAGTCCAGGATTGAAGAAAACTTCAGATTTACTTACACACTGGGTATGGCTGGTTCCCTCTTAGAGACCTACCAACATATTCATATTGAGGGGAAGGAGGGAGGGGTTAATATGTCTATCATGGTTGGGGGGAGGGTCTGGATATATGACCTCCCTCTCTAACCCTGAGGAAGGTACCATATATATGTCTTCAGCAGGCACAAGTCAAAGAGAAAAGAAATCATTTGCCCGAAGTCATCAAGGATTGGCTCTAAAAACCTAACCAATGACAAAAATCCCGTCAGTGGTTGCTTCTGGTGAGGAGCTGACAGAAGAGAGGCATTGGGAACTTGGAGTGACAGACACATCCTGTGAGCTGAAAGACAGAGAAAGCCTACCAAACCATATAACGAAAGCTGTGCATTTTACTGTATGAAGATACGACTTGAGTACAAACTCTGTATGAAATGCCCGAGCTTCTTTTCTTGGGTTCCTGTGCTCTTTTGTGCTGTAAGAGGGTCAGAATCCTTCAGAGTTGAGAAAGCGTGTTTTAGGACACAGAAAATTGACCTCACTCTTAAGAACAGAGCATGTGTTGGGCACACTTTAGAGCCAATGGATAAAGCAGGCTGTGGGTCCCTGGCATCCACATGGCCCAGACTAGAAAATGTCTTAGGGGTGATAATTAACATAGGCAAAGAAACATGGCCCTAGCCTAGCCTAAGGGCTCATTGCATGCTGCCGCCTCCCAGTTTCCACATACTTCAGCCCACTCATGATTTTCATTCCTGTCTTCCAAGACAACGTGCTCCCTTTTGGGGTCTATCTTTAGGGACTGTGCACCCCCGCCCCAACACACACACGTAAATCTATCATCTTTTCTCACCACCATTCAATTTATTTTGCCTTTCCATGAGACTGATGGCGTAGACACCTTTCCATGAATGTACTGGCCATTCATTCCTGGTTTTTACAGTTTATTTTCAGAGCATTTTCTTACTTTTTTTTTTTTTTTTGCTGTTATTTGTCTTTTTTGAGTTACGACCTTTTAAAACTTGTTCCTGACACATGGTTCACACAGTTCAGACTCACACTGAACTCGCTGAATACCCAAGAATGACTCCACTCTTGATCTTCCTGCCTCTACTTTCCAAATGCTGGGATTATAGGCATGCTCCACCATGCCCAGGTGACCTACAAGAATCCTTTGTGTATGTCTTAGTTATGCTTTAATTTGTATACTCTCATTATTTAAGAAACTGTATTACTGACTTTTGCTTTGCTGTTAAAAAAAAATCCAATAGACACGACTTACAAGAGGGAGGGTTTATTTTGGCTCAGGAATTCTGAGGGTTCAGTCCATGGTCACTTGGACCCATGACCTAACATCACTGCAATGGGAATATGTGGCAAAGGTAAACAACTTACTTCCTCGTGACTCAGAAGCTGAGAAAAGGAAAGTCCATGCTCTGAAAATACCATCTCTGACACCCATGTATGGATACAGGGCGCAGATGGACAATTACCTGATTTCAATTCATTCTTTAGACCTGAGCTCAATTCTCCTTCCCTCGGGGGAAGCACTCCCTCTCAGCTTCCTTCACCTTGTAAAAAGTACAAGCACTTTCTTCTTCACAGTCAACCTCCTGGATATATGTCATTATATATGTGTGTAACATATATGCAATTAATTATATGTATATGTCATTATATATTCATTCCAGGATAGCTTGCCTAATGTCTCCTTTGCTCAGCTGTAAATCCCATGATGGCCCAGTGTGACAACTAGCCCATGGTGACAATCAGTACTTATTGACCAAAAGACAACAATGGACTTGAGAGCTGTTTCCCCATCTGCTTTGATGGTCTTTCTACAACCATCACTTGCTAACTAACATGGTTGACCGGGCAGGAAACAGGTCTCTCTTGGTATGAGAGGAAAATTCCATGCAACACAGAGGGCTGTCACGGGAAGGGAGGACCAATGAGTAGGATTTTGAAACTGTTTTCTCTGGGTGAAAGGAAGGTTTCTACAGTGTGGGAGGAGGCAATGCCACTCATTCCTTCTTGTGACTCAGGTGGCTGTTTCTAAATAAACATACAAAGAAACAAGGCGACAGGGGAATGAGGCACGGTAAGCCAACATCCATCAATTCATCCCGGCAGGAAACAAGAAAAGAAGCCAGGAGTCTAGAATGCCTGTGAGACTTGGCACAGGGCAGCATGAACACTTGGGGGCTGGTTCTCACAAGATCTAATTATTCCCACCAGAAAAAAAGAAAAGAAAGAAAAGAAAAAAAATCCTTTTTAGAAAAGACCACAGACTCCCTTGTTCTGTATTTATAGGCCTGAAGGCTGAATGTTTTGCTCTAACAAGGGCTTGGTTAAACTGACAAAAGGGAGTGTTTGGGGGGGGGGGGCGTCCCTTTGGGTGAGCCTGGAAGATCTAGTCCTGGTCCAAGTGAGGGGCTGGGGCCAAGACCAAGTGATTTATTTGATCTTCTTCAAGTCAATCCAGGTGAGCATGTGGCCATTCATATTCAATCACTCTCTCTTTCTCTGGTTTTTGGAAAGAGGTTTCTTACTGTGTAGCCCCAGCTGTCCTGGAGCTCATTCTGTAGACCAGGCTGGCTTTGAACTCACAGAGATCCACCTGCCTCTGCCTCTTGAGTGCTGGGATTAAAGGCATGCGCCACTATACCCAGCTATAGCATGTAGCCATTCTAACAATGTGCTTTGAATAGAATATACATTCCCCTCTGTAGAAGCCATAAAAGGTCACCCATCCATTAGTACGCCACCACACATTGGATGACTTAATGGGATTTGTCATCTACTGTGCTCTGCTGCCAAGGTTTACATTTCTTGAAATAAGACCATGGTCTCAACCCTGGGAAGACAGAGGCCTGGGTTGCATAACTAATGGGATTCTGGCCAGCCTGGGGTAGGTAGTAAGACTTTGTCTCGAAATAACACTAGCAGCAGCAACAGCAATCACCACCACCATCACCTCCAGCATAGGAATTTCAATCTAGTCCTGACACTTACACGGCGGGTCCTTTTACCTCCTGACTGGTAAAGAGCCTGTTTCCATGTATTTTCATAAGAGATTGGAAAAATAAAAGAGATCATGGCTGTAAAATATCTGAAGGCATGATGCAGATGTTCAGTACATGAATTCTCTGACGTCTTCTATAGAAAGACCGCTGGATCTGCCAATAAATTTGCTTCAAGCAGTTGTTAAATGTCAGGGATTATCTTAGATACTGGAACTACCATTATTTAGACTGATAATAAATAATCCATGGGCTGGGTATTGGTGCTAAACATATAAATGCATGTCTTCAGTTTCTGATTGTACAGAAAATAAGGTGGGTATTATGGGTTGAATATTTGTGGCCTGCTCCCAAAATGCCTATGCTGAATTTCTATCCTTCAGTGGGATGGTATCAGTAGGCGGGACCTATGGGAAGTAGTTAGGTCATGCAGGCGCCCTCATGGATAGTACTAGCATGCTTCATAACAAGCGAGGGGAGAGCTTGTTCTTGCTTAAAAAAAAAAAAAAGACAGACATTGATCCATAAACCAAGAAACTGACCCCTACCACATACAGGATGGACCAAGACCTTGACATTAGACATTCAAACAGATGTGTGCTGTTTAAACAACCCAGTGCCTGAGATCTTTGTTATTGGCTGAGATGGCTGAACCAGCAGGGTTGTACAATAAAGAGTAACTACGGAATCAAAGGGGAGAAATCTCACGGCATAGTTAAGGAAGGTTTTACTGTTAAGGAAGGATTATCTGAGAAGCTAGCATTCATACCTAAAACCCAGAAGACAACAGTGGATCCAGTGTGCTTACCCAGAGCAGGCATACACCTAGTGTTTGGAAGTTACTGAGAAAGCCAGTGGGACTGGGAGGAACACAGGGCAGGGGATAAGGTTCTCAGGGGCAGGGCCCAGATCAAGGATCTCTGACTACATCTGGCATTTAACAGGAAGCCATTAGTGTATGTTAAGTGCCAGAGCTCCTTAATTCGATTTCCTTAAGGGCCACACATGGAGCCATCAGGAGGTATTTGAGAAACGGAAATCCTTGGACTCAGCTTGCACCAAGGACGCCCACAAAACGATCATAAATTCATCGGGCTCTAGAACCGGGGTTAGACGTGATGTGATAGCCAGAGTGGGATGTGACATGAAGCCAGTGTCCGCAGAATACGCTTTAGACTGTAGTCTACAAAACAGCAAGGAAGAAAGAACTGACTCCATCACGAAAGTGGCAGAAAACGGTAAAAGAAGTAGGGTGTGATATGTGATTTGGTTGATAGAATGCTTACCTAGAATTCACAAAGCACCTCCTAAACTGAGAACGGGTTCTCCCAAACCAGAACCCCTGTGACTCCAGGACTGAGTGTGGGTGCCAACGAAAGTAGTAGAATCAAGGTCATCTTTGGCTACATAGCAAGTTCAAAGCCTGGCTGAAATTCATCAGATCCTGTTTCAGGAAAGAAGAAAGAAAGGAGAAGGAGGAGGGGGAAAACCTTTACAAACTTGGAGTAGCTCCATATTCAAAGATGCTGGCTGGAAAGATCGTGAAGTATTCACCGAGGAAACAAGCGCCCACTGTCATCAGCCTGGGGCCTGTCCTAGCCTCATACTGGTGGCCCCCAGCCTAAAGCATTCTGATCCCCATGACAAGGTGAAATAAACTCAGAGAGCGATGGTAAACACCAAAAACTTCTGAGAAGACCTCTGCTCTAAGCAATCGAAGCAGTAAAACCCTGTTGCTCCGGAGACAGAGCAAACTCTCCTGCAGGGAAAGTCATGATGGATAGATGGAGGGCTTCCTTTCCATAAACAGAAAGAGACAAAGTCAAAGACAGTGACATAAGGCATTAGTTAAGTTCTCTAGCCGCTGAGGTCACCTTCCAAACAGACACCACTTACTGGAGGGTATGTTGAATTGAGCTCAAAGTTTCCTTAGTCCAGGACTCAGGGGAAGGCAGGGAGGGAGGACTGTGAGGTACTGCCACCATCTACAGGCAAAGGACCAGGAGGTCGAGGCTGCAGCTGGAACCAGGGGAGGAGTTAACCTTTAAAGGCCCTCGTTTAATGCCTGCTGACTTTTTTCCTAGCCGTCAATCCTGACCTTCTACCACGACTCCAAGCTGAGAAGAGAGGGTTCAAAACATCTCAGATCCAAACCAGAACATAGGGTGATTGTGGCATTCAGTGTAGAGAAGGCCAGTAAAGTTAAGATGGTCGCTTTCTATCTGGGGCCAGGGATACGGCTCAGTTCTAGAGCGCTTGCCTACCTTGTATGGGGTCCTGGGTTTGATCCCCAGCTCCCTGTAAACCACAACCAAGCAGGACTGCAATCTCAGCACTGGGGAAGGTCAAGAGTTCAAGGTCACCCTTGGCTACCTAGAGTTCACGGCGGGGCACAAGAGACCCTGTCACAAACAAACCAAAAGGAAGGGAGCTAGCAAAGTGGCCCGGCAGATAATATCCTTCGCCGTATAGCAGAAGACCAGAGTTCAGGTCACAGCACCTACATAGAAGCTCTATGTGACTCATGTGCCTATCATCCTGGCACTGAGGGAGCAGAGACAAGAGGATCCCTGGGGTTTGCTAGCTGCTATCCTTGATGGAAAATGGAAGCTCCGGGTTCAAGGAGAAATCCAATCACAAGGGACTATTGCAGAGAGGGATAGAGGAACGTATCCAACGCCCCCCTCTGGTACACACCCAAACACACATATATGTGCAAGATACCACCCGAACACACACACACTGCCCGAGTTTCTTTTTCGGTTGTATAAAAAAATAAATAAATAAAAATAAACACCCTGACAAAAGCAATTTAGGAAGACAGAGATTATTTTGGCTTATAGTTCCAGGTTGTAGTTCATAGAAGTAAGAGGTACAGGGAACTTGTACTGCTCGGGGGCCACATGAGAACTGTCATACACCTCCAGAGGAGACAGGACTATGAACCAAACCAACTATTAGCTTATAAAAACAAGAGAAAGTTAGGCCAGCCACTCTTCAGGCACATAAAAAGTTGGCCAATTAACTAGTTGTCAATGCCCAGGAAAGTGATTCGACAGTTAATTCCAAGAGACGGACTGAAAGCAATTGAGTTCCCAGTCAGCTTGGCTAGCTGGGCAGGGCAAGGTCTTTAGCTGTTGTGTGAATCCATTGCTTTCCTCCTCAAGGGAAATGTGTTTTCAGCCAAGTCCTTCTTCAAGTGAAGAGGTACATGCTCAGAATTGAAGGAGCGTGCCAAACATAGTTTATACAGGGTAGTCATTGTGGAAGTAGAATAGAAAATCCTTCTTGGAGCCAAAAGTTCCTTAGGAAACGAAAATCTCAGCCTCAGCTGGGAAGCAAGCAAGGCAGCTCTCTCGCTGAGCTCCTTGGGTTCTGTATCCGTTTGTAGGAAGGGACCCTAACCTTAGCTACTTTAGCCAAGGAGGCTGCCAGCATTTGGAGCACAGGACCTAGTGAGAAGTGTTCTTCAAATGGGGGGAGGGGTCAGACAATTATTCTAGTGCAGGGATACAAAGCTCTCTGCTTCTGGGGGCCATGCTTAGCTGCCCACCCCCCCCCCCCCTTTAAAAGTGTGCGAAGCAATGCCAGAGTCACAGGCTGGATTCCAGACAGGCGCGATCTACACGTTGCCACTGCTGCCCGGGTTTACAGCACCAGGCAAGGATACGATGGGAGGATGGAGGCATTGAAAGGCTGTGTGGGAAGATGGTGGAACTTTCGATCTTTTGTTTGTTTTTGCTTTTCAAGACAGGGTTTCTCTGTAGCTTTGGAGCCTGTCCTGGAACTCGCTCTGTAGAGCAGGCTAGCCCTGAACTCACAGAGATCCGCCTGCCTAGGCCTCCTGAGTGCTGGGATTAAAGGCGTGCCTTCCCACCTCCCGGCCTTTCCAATCTTTGAAATCTTCTCATCATCCAAGATCAACATCCTCTGTGAAATGTTTGTAGAGGACAGAACAAAACTGTGCTAGATAAAGATGCTTGAAACAGAAAATCACATTTGAGGGTAATACAGTGGGTTACAGATTTAAGCAGGGACCAAGTGAGGAGCACCAGGGGAAGAAGGGCTGAAAAGTGCATTAACCAAAGCCAAGGCTGTATGAAGAACCTTTATGGAAACCAACTGCTTCGTACGCTAGTTAAGAACACACGTTTTTTTTAAGAAGGAACTTGAACAGAGGCTCCCTTTACTTGTGTGCAATGCTTTCCACCAGAGTGCACAGATTGTTCAATGAAAATCTCAGCACCAGGCACGAGATATTTCCCTATAAGTTATTAGCCTGGAAGGCCCCCAAAGGCCCTAAAAGAACACGGGTTATTGACATTGCTCCTGGTTGTCCACTGTAGCTAGATAGCAAGCGCGATGGCTGAAGACACAATACACTTGGTTTTCAGGACAGAGAGGAAGGAAGCCGGACTAAGGAGAAGTCACCACTACACTTACCCAGTGGTAGCATCGCCATGCCATCATACCAACCTACTAAGCAAGGTGTGCCTACTGGTGCAATAGAAGCATGGCCGCTGTGGGGGAAACAACTGATTTCCGATTGGATGGTTTGCCAGCATAGGAGGATTCTCCTGCCTTTGTGTGCAGAGCGTTGGAATTACAGGTGTGTGACATTATGCTCTACAGATTTGACTTTTTCCGGGGTGTGGGGGGTAACACATGGGAGAAAATAAAGAAATGTGAAGTCAAGAAAAAAAATGCACAATCGATGAATGCTTCCCAAAGAAGCCAGAAAAGACAGAAGAGCCGATCAATCAATCGTACCTTCATCCCTGCGGCGGCTGCAGGTCCACTGGGGTCCACAGCCTGGATGTGGCATGGCTTGCTTCCTCGCACCACAAAGCCCCAGCCAACTGCATCACCAACAATCTAGAGAGGAAAGCCACAATTAGCAAGCAGCAGACTGTCCCTGGCAATTTGCCTGTCTTCCCAAGAAAACAAAGTCTGACCCAGGATTAACTATGAGTCTTGACATATTTTTTTTTCTTTATTTCATTTCTACCATGTCAGGGGATTGAAGATGTAGTGGACACACATAACCTGTTTGGACTGGGGAGGTTACTTCCCGGTAAACAGCTGGCAACATGCCTCTTCCTTGGGCTGACAGCCAACTTCATATACATCCCAGCAGAAGTCTGAGAAGACCTTAAGAACATCGCTGCTCCTTCTCTCTCCATCCAATGTCTACCTCAGCATGACCTTTCCTTTATATCCAAACGACAGACTTCGACCTGGCTTACATCGAAGTGTAGAAGAACAGTTTAAACTACTGATGGAGAGACAGGAAGAGTCTTGGCTTCTTTTGAAAGACAGTTTTCCGTACCGAGGAAACCAAGTGAGAAAGCAGATAAAGCTCACTCACAAGTTGCAAACAGACTCTGGTCCAAACATTGTTTGGCACTGACGCATATTTTTTCCTACAGAATCAGAACTGGCAGGATGGCTCCGGAGGCATCCTTAGCACATGTGCCAATGAACATCCTCAAAGTCAAGGATTAGTGATACTGGCACTAACAGGAAGAAAAACAAATGCTCTCAAAACAGCGCCCTCTCAACAGCTGGAAATTGGGAAAAAGCAAGAGGGCAAGTAGGAACTCAGGTGGAATTTCTTAAGACGACCGGGGACTTCTGTGGTTTCAGGATTCACTACTATGAATTTAATATATCTAATTTCACTTTCAAATACAGTGTGCCTGCCTTTCCCCTTGATACAGACGTATTATAACGGCCCTTCTTACATTAACTCCTCAGTGCTCAGATGGGAGGGGCCCTCAGCAAGAGTCTGGGGTGTGAATGAATGTCTCTTCCTTGAGGCAATAACAGAAGTTGGGAAACAGAGTAAGGGGTGGGGGATGTTCTTCAAAAGTTTATTCATGTGGATGTTGTAGACTGAGAGAAGCAAGCAAGCACAATAGGGGAGATGGTACCGATAAGATCATGTGACTGGGCCTGGGGATGTCTCTTAGTAGAGCACTTGCCTGGCATGCAAGAGGCTTGAGTTTGAACCCCACAACTGCACGAAACCAATGTGGTCTTGCAGTCCTGCTACTTCAGAGATGGAGGCCAGAGGATCAGAGATTCATAGTCATTCTTGGCTACACATAATTTGATATCTGTGTGAGATCCTTCAGAAAAATAACTTAGATTCTGTTCAAATATAATCAGTGGGGTCTGGGGATGGCAGAAAGAAGGTTGTAGGAACACTAAGAAAGGGCGAGTCAGATAGACGACTCAACGCAGGACTCCCCAGTCAGGGGGCTATACACCTCAATACACACTGGCTACTCTTTCCTTTCTTCTCCTTCTTAGGATTCTCTTAACAGTTTAACGATTTTCATAATTAACTGTAAAGAAGAAATTTTTTGTACTGTTATCTGTCTTATAAGATATAATGATATATAATTATATTAGAACAATTGTATAGTAGATGTTTAAAAGGACACATCAAAAAGAATTTAAAATGTCATTAACAAATCAAGGGATTTTAAAAAACAATTTATTTTTATTTTATATACATTGGTGTTCTGCCTGCATGTATTTCTGTATATGGGTGTCAGATCCCTTAGAATCAGAGCTACAGACAGTTGTGAGATGCCATGTGGGTGCTGGGAATTGAACTCAGGTCCTTTGGAAGAGCAGTCAGTGCTCTCAACTACTGAGCTATCTCTCGGGCCTCTCAAGGGAGGTTTTAATACATTTCCCTGCATTGGAGCTCAGAAAGTCTACAACTACAACCATGTAAAAAACAAATGCACAGATGGGTACATGTAAAGACGTGTGTTATCACCACACTTAGGATTTAGAGGCAGGAGGATCCCTGTGAGTTCAAGGCCAGCCAGGTCTACATAGTGAGCTCCAGACCATCCAGGGCTACATAGTGACCTATGAGGTCTTCATCTCAAAAAAAAAAAAAAGGAAGGGGAGTTAGAGAAAAGTGTTCCCTCTCGTCCCCTAAGCCACACACTGACAGGTGGGTGTGCCCAGGAGTCAGGCTTACCGTGAATGTCTTCCTGGCATACGGAGCTCCTGGGGTCAAGAGTTCCTCAGAAGTGACAGGTCTCTTCAGCACTAAGAGACAGGCATAGGGTCAGAGAAGACGCAGCTCTAAGTCCTTCTCCTCGTCATTCAGCAGGGATTTCCTGAACGCCGCCTCTCGACTGCTAACCAGTAAAAGTGGCAAAGACCTCCGCCTCCTTTAGCTGAGCAGACAGGAAGTACCAGCCAAGGACTGAAGCCTAACTTTTAGAACCACGGGGATGCAAGTGAGAGAAAAGAAACTAAGATGCCTTGGGAGGGGGCAAAGGGAGGAATGGCGTCTTCCTCTAAAGGAAAAGGGTTCACTTCTAGTTCTCCCAGCTAAAGCCTGGGTAGTAAAACAGGGATCAAGTCCAGGCATGGGTGCCAGGGTCCATTTCTTAGCAACCATATCACTGGCTTCCTAGGCTATGCCATCTCAGAAATTGTGAACAGTAACAGTGTCCAGCGTTGTCTGTCTGTCCTCAGCTCTCTGATGTTGTTTACCGAGGCAACAGAGACAGCTGCATGGCACCCCCCCCCCCCCAGTAATGAACTTCTCCATCCATCCTGTAGCAATGAATTTCCCTGTCCATTCTCTGATCATTTGGAGCTGGATAGGGGGTTGTCCTAGCCTCCCAGGACAGCTAGTGGGTACTGGGCACAAGGATCAAGCATCCTAACATGGGGACATGCACAGCAGAGATTTAAGTGCCACAGAGAAATGAAGGCCAGGGTCCAATCTGGACAAGTACCCACCCCTCAGCTCCCTTTGTCAGTGGCATTCATTCAGAGATCAGACACTGGTCCCCAACAAGTGTGCAGCAGCATGGGGCAGACCTGCAGCATGGAGCAGACCTGCAGGATCCCCAGGCAGCTGGGCCAAATTGCTGGGTAAGCCCCAGGCTTAAGAAGCCCCCTCCTAGGGAAGAGTCAAGAAATGCCTCTTGCGTAGGGAACAGGTGGTTGGGATTATTACTTTAGCTTTTCAGAAAGCTTTGAAAAGGAATCAGTGTTTGCGAAGGATAAGGGAGTAGGTCAAATATCAAGATGAGAAACGAAATGTCTCGGGAGACAGAGAGGAGGTAGGAAAAGCAGTGAGCATGTGAAGGTTGAGATCTTATTGCTTAGCAGACAAGCTTCTCTCCATGCCTGTGACTCCTCAGGGGGTTAGAAAAAATTGATGGTATTTTTGGCAGCTTGGCTGGCTGTTTATTTTAATGTATTTTTTTCTTGTGTCGGGAAACAGAAACTTTGAAAGCCAGGGAATTATCCTTAAAGATGTCCCCTCTTATCACCACGATGCGGATTATGGCGGCAGCCATGGCTTTGTTCTTTTGGAAGAGTAGAAAGGTCAGATACTTATATCTACTCCTAAATATATATCATTCTAATATATAGAGATGGCTAATATTTTTATTTATTAAAATAAGAATGTGTGTGTCTGTGAGAGAGAGAGAGACAGACACACAGATTATGATATGGCATACGTGCAGAGATCAGAGATTTTTGTGGGGCTGGTTCTTTTCTTCCATGTTTATGTAAATTCTGAGGATGCTGGGGGTTGAACTCAGGTTGTCGGGCTTGCATGGCAACCACTTTTATGTTCTAAGCCATCTCGCCAGCCTTATGACGGGGTTCAAAGTCCTCATGGAGGCTGATGAATAGGTTTTGAAACTGCAAAACACCAATGAATTCCAGTGGGCAGGCTTGTGTATTCCTGCCCTTTCTCCTTATGAGTGTTAGGCATTGAAACCAAGCGTGGTGGCACATGTCAGTCATCCCAGTATCCAGCAAGGAGACTGTAGCAAGTTCAACGCCAGCCTGGGCTACTTAATGAATACCAGACATACAGGGCTAAGACCCTGTCTTAGCAAACAAAAGGAAGGAAGGGAGGGAGGGAGGGAGGGAGGGAGGGAGGAAGGGAGGAAGGAAGGAAGGAAGGAAGGAAGGAAGGAAGGAAGGGCGCACAGCACAAGGCCCACATAGATCCTTGCTTCATGGTCTGGGAATGCAGTTCTTTCTCTGCTGCATTTGCACAGTGCTGAGGAGGTGCTGAGGCCCTTTCAAGAGTCAAAGACCTCCTTCCTCTCAGCTGCTGACCCCAGCTGCTGGTGTTGGACAGTCCTAAGCTGACGCGAGCGCCATCTCATTAAAGGAAGCTATCTTCAGCAAAGACATCCTTCCTTTCAGGGGAACCAATCTCGAATAACTGGTCAACAAGAATGTTTGACTGGGCTCTCTCAGGGCTACTCTGCAAGGCATCCCGGCGCAGGACTGCCTCGCCGGTCAACAGTAGGCTTCCATGGGCTATTTTTTCCCAGCCATTCAACAGATGGTAACTCAACTCCACTGTGGTAAGGTTCCTGCCCATGGGCCCAAGCCTCCGCAGACAGGAGCATAGGCACCCTTTTCCAACTCACCAGACTTGGGGTTGCAGAGCACCGGTGGGCTGCTGCTGAGCGTCGGGCTGCTGCTGAAGTAGCCACTGCTGCCACAGCTGCTCATGCTGCTCCTCCGCACGGCAGACACGATCTTGATCTCCTTGCTGGGGCTGACTGTAGAGGGGGAGCAAACACGGTCACTGAGCAGGCTGGCTTAGGACCTAAAACTCCTGGGTCCTCAGCTACAGGGTAAGAATTCCGTGTCCAGTTTGCTCACACAGTCACAGATGGCATAAATCAGGCCATCTTCGGTTTCTTGGACTGTAAAATGAAATAATATTACTCCACAAGGTGGCTGTGAGGAAAAGATCGTATAATGTATATGAACAAGAATATCTTTCTCCCTCTCTCTCTCTTTCTTTTCAAATTAGGGCTCATTATGGAGCCTGGGCTAGCCTCAACTGCCAGGTTCCTGGAATTCTAGGGCACACCACTGTGTCTAGTTTACAAGATTATTTTGTCTTGGGGTATTCGAGTGTGTATGTACATATTTGTGTGTATGTTGTATACACATATGCACATGTGTATTCATTCTTGCGTGTAGAGGTCAGAGGTCAATATCCAGAGTCTTCCCCAGCTGATCTCCACCTTACAGTCTGGGACCTGATTTTTCTCACTGAACCTGGAGCTTGACGATTAGTATAGATTGACCAGCAAGGTCCAGTTATCCTGTCTTTGTCTCCCTAGCACTGGGAGTAAAGAGACATGACAACATACCTTATCTTTTTTTTTTTTTAATCTTAACATACCCTTTTTATCTGAGTGCTGCGACTCTAAATGCAGGTCATCATGGTTTATTAACAGGGCCATCTCCCCAGCTGCTACCGGACACGAATCCAAGAACTACCAAACCCAAGTTTTCCCTTCCTGGGTATAAATCCAGTGCCTATCATATATGTGATACTTCCTCCCCAGGACTAGCAAATGACTCCTGATTTAATGACAGCCACTATCGGGAAGCATGGAAGACAATGCTTAAACCGGCGCATACTGAGGCTTTCAAACTGTTACGTGAGACAGAGTCTTCTTCAGTTTTCAGGTTTGGCTCTGCCTGCCGCAGAGCAGGGTGGCGCTGAAGGCCTGGAGGTGAAGGAGTGTAGGGATGCTGCTCTGGCTACTGACTGGCTTGTGGAAAGCAAACAAACAAGCAAACAACCAACGTTGGCTTTCCAGGAGTACACTACTCTCGTCATCTCTACTGACCCTATCCCAGAAGCAGGAAGGATGAATTGCTACTAGGCACCCACAGAAGACGTCGGAGCACAGGCATGGGCTGCTGACCTTCAGCTGGTTTTTATTTTCTACCTAGCAGCTCTTGCTTCGTTTTCAGACTGAACCCTGGCTGTGTACGAGGATTTTGGGAAACAGGGGTCTCAGAAGGGGGGCTAAAGACGAATGGCTCAGAGTAAGCTACGTCCACTGCTTGTAAGATGCTCCAATGCTCGGGACTGTTCTCTTCATCTGAGAAATGAGGAGAGGAACAACCGTTTCCTTGGGGCTATTGTAAGAATTAGGTGAGAAAAGCCACACAGACAAGCCCGAGGTACAGAAATGTCTCCATGCACAGGGGTACAAGTCCTCATTGTCAGTTCTTGTTCAGAAGCAAGACATGACCAATCTATTTGGTGCCGAGTTAAACTCAATGCTTATTCTATTTTTCCTCCTTTCCCCCTCTCCTTCCCACGTCCTTCTTTACTTTCTTCCTCTCCTTTCCATTCCCTCTTTTCCTCTCTTCCTTTGGAGGCAGGATCTCAAGAAGTCACATACCCAAGCCTGACCTTGAGTTTCTGCCTCCATTCCCAATGACTGGGGTGACAAGCTAGTGTCCCACACCCACCCAGAGCTTCTGAACTTTAAGTCAACAAGTTCCTAGCATCAATGTCAAGGGAGCTGGAGATCCTCTTAAACAATTCACACTTCTGTAGTTGGTGAGTGTGTATGTGTGTGTGTGTCTGTGCGCACGCACATGCGCGTGTACAGAAGCATGCAAGTGAGTGTTTATTCTTAACACAAGGTCACGTGGAACCCAAGTGGACCCTAATACACTGTAGTGGAGCACGACTTTGATTTTTTTTCTAATCCTCCTGCCTCCACCTCGTGAGTTCTGGAATACACAGGCATACAACACCGAACCCGAGTGGTGCTGGGGATTAAAACCCTGGGCTTCCTGCACGTGAGCAAGCAGTATACCAAAGGAATCACATCCCCAGACCCGCTCTTCATCATTTCTCAAAAGACAAAACCGCATGCGTGCACAATGGAGCCGGCCTACCTGACATAAAGCTGGTGGATTTCCGGCTGTCATGGCTCTGCTTCCTCAGGCAGAAGGGGCTGTCGTGCGTCTCCTGGGAGGAGGGGGACTTCTCATTGAGCAGCTCCATCAGTCTTCGCCTGCGACGGAAGTTCATTCTGAACTGATAGAGGAGGTTGCTGTCCACAAATGGGTGCTTGTTGGACACTGGGTTGAAGAAACAAGCCATGAGGAATGCGTGGCATGCTGGCCAGAGAGCAAGACAGCCAGAAGGCTCTAGCCAACAGGGGCAAAAGTCCCAGGAAAGAGGCTACACAGACGCCACGTGCACCTGCGCAGCACCCACACGCAGTCCCAAATTCTTCTCACATGACAGGCTTTGAAAGAATCTGGTAGCCAGCTCCTCTGTGAAATAGTCCCTGACTTCAGCCCCAACCTGAGTTCTCTTTATGGTATCCTTTAGGTGTCCTCCCACCATGGGATCACTCACCTTACTGGACACCCTTATTGTTCACGTTCTTTGTTTTTCTACCTAACACACTGGGTTCTCTGGGAGATGATGACAGCTTCATGTAATCACGTGTGTTCAGGATCCCACACAGTGCGTGTGTCTGCCCCACACCAACACTTCTTCAATTCATTTTATTTTTCTTTTTGAAACAGATACTTTTGTTTCAACAGGCTGACTTCAAACGCACTGTACACAGTCAAAGATGATCTTGGAATCCTGATCATTCATTCCCCTGTCTCCCGAGAGCTGGGATTAGAGCCTGTGCCCCTGCATGCAGTTTAAGCATGATAGGTAAACAGTCTACCAAACATGCCACATCTCTGGCCATCAATCATTTGTAAGAACTCTGTGTGTGTGTGTGTGTGTGTGTGTGTGTGTGTGTGTGTGTGTCTGTGTCTCTCTTTCTCTGTGCTCTGGGGACCAAACCAGATGCTCTATAAAATACAGCCACAGCCTCAGTTTTCAATTTTCTGTTCTGAAATAATTATTAACCACAGAGTTTCAACAGTACTAATGAGAACACAACCTTACACCATTCTGGTCAGATAAAATATACAAAAAAGGGGACTTCTCTGGGTCTGTGGGACATCATGGGGGTTGAAAGGGAGGTATTAGACAAAATAATGGATTGTTACTCTGACTTGGTGAAATTATTCTAAAATTGCCTGTGACTGATGGCACGATTTTGCAAATACGTGTTAAAAAAAACCACCGAACTGTACGTTTTATTGATTGTTTCTGTGTGTTTGTATGCATGGGCACACGTGTGTTCAAACATTGTATGCATAAAGAGGCCAGAGGTCATTAATCAGGTATCACCTGCTACTTTTTAAAAATTATTATTATTGTGTTTATCTATTTGTGTATGGAGGGGAAACATGCACAGGCCACATGGTGTGGATGTGGGGGTCAGAGGACAAACTATGGGAGTCAGTTCTCTTTTTCTGCCATGTAGAAGTTGGGGATTAGACCCAGGTCATTGAGCTTGGTGGGCTGGCCAGTGAGCACCTGCCTCCGCCTCCCCAGCACTGAGATTTCTACAGCCACCACACCAAGCTTTTAAACTTTAGTGGTCAGGATTGACTTCAGATGCTGTGACTGCACAACAAATATGTTTATTGACTGAGCTCTCTCCTCAGCCTCAAACTGTATACATAAAATGGATGGATTATATAGCACATGAACTATAGTTCCATAGACTTATTTTTAGAAATCAGTAACAGATAAGGCATGGAGGAATATGCCTATCTCCCCACAGTTGGGGACATAGAGGTAGGAGAAACTTCAAATTTCTTAAGAAGTTTTATTTCGGGGACTGGAGAGATGGCTCAGAGGTTAAGAGCATTGCCTGCTCTTCCAAAAGTCCTGAGTTCAATTCCCAGCAACCACATGGTGGCTCACAACCATCTGTAATGGGGTCTGGTGCCTTCTTTTGGCCTGCAGGCATACACACAGACAGAATATTGTATACATAATAAATAAATAAATAATTTTTTTTTTAAAAAAAGTTTTATTTCAAATGCTTTGGAAATTCAATGGAAAAATTACCTGTAGCTTTTGGTAAAAACAAAATTCCTTAAAAACTAACCGAAAAATAATCAATATATATATTAGATACTTATTTTAGAAGATACAGAGGAAAAATCCAAGTCAATATCAGATCCAAAGAATTTTAAAGTTCAACATAATTTAAAACCAGGGAATCATAAAGGGATCTGCAAGAGGAATGGCTCAACTTTGTTTCCATTGAGGAAGATGCAAGATAAGGTACCCAGTAGAGTCCTGGCAGAAATAGCGCCAGCACTCAGCAGATTAAAATATGTTCTCTTCTTGACCCTGAAGACATATCTCAGGTAGTCAAATTCAGAGGGTGTAAACAGAGGCTTTTCTCTCCTGCCCAGTCCTGCACCTGCTTTTAAAATAATCACTAAAAGGCTTAACATGAATTACAAACTGTTTGGCCTATTGCTCAGGCTTACTACTAACTAGCTCTTACAACTTAAATTAACCTATTGTTATTAATCTATGTTTTTCCACATATCTCATGGCTTTACCTGTGTTCTAATACATCTTGTTCCTCTGGCAGCTGGCTGACATCTCCTCCAAACTCTGAGCTTCCTCTCCCTGTATCTCTGCTTGGATTTCTCACCTGGCTCTATCCTGTCTTGCTATAGGCCAAAGCAGTTTCATTCACATTATACATTAAGATATCCCATAGCAGAAGAGACTTTTAAATTTTTTTTTTTTTTTTTGGTTTTTCGAGACAGGGTTTCTCTGTGGTTTTGGAGCCTGTCCTGGAACTAGCTCTTGTAGACCAGGCTGGTCTTGAACTCACAGAGATCCGCCTGCCTCTGCCTCCCAAGTACTGGGATTATAAAATTTTATTTTTGAGATGTGGTTTTGCCTATAGGACTGACTGAATTGGTCCTCATCACACAGCCCAGGATGGCTTCAAATCGGCAGCAATCCCCCTGCATCTGTTTCTCGAGTGCTGTGACTACAGGTGTGAGCCAGTAGGCATAGCTAATGTTGGAGTAGTCTGCAAAGGTTGTTTAAGAGCAGGGGAGATAGCTCAGTAGGTAAAGACGCTTGCTGCCAAGCCCAATGACCTGAGCTTCCTTCCCAGGGCCAACATGGGGGAAGGAGAGAAGTGATTTCTGTAAGATATCCTCTGGCTGCCACACATGCACCACGGCACACAGGAACCCCTCCATGCCCACGCCACACAGATAAAAGAAGTAAATTAATAAATGTAATAAAGATCTAGAGTTATCTCACTTAAAAGATAACAGTTTGTTTAATAAAAGCCTGAATGTCTGTGGTCGCCATTGCAAGCTCTTTAGTAGGAAAAATAGAAAAACTCTAAAATACTCAATATCAACAAATTTCTTATTTAGGGATGCAAGAAGCAAAAAGTGTATAAGCAAGGAAAATGACATAACCCACTATGTACCCCAATAACCTCTTTATCTACATTAATTGATTCATAACTGCCTTTGACATCTCATTTAAAAACAAGCCAGGGTGCACTGTAATTATCAATGCACAATTCCTCTGATCCCACTGTTAATTACTGTTATCATTAGTAGCAGTATTGTTTTTGCAGTCCTGGGAACAAAACAGTGGGCCTCATACACAGTAAAGATGCACTGGACCATTGAGTATTTTCCAAGTCCTTTTTATACTTTTTAATTTTATGACAGGGTCTTATTACATTGTCCAGGCTGATCTTGAACTCTCTGTGTAGCCCAAGTAATACCTAACCTTGGAATCCTCCTGCCTCAGCCTTTTAAATAGCTGAGATTTCAGGCCTGTGTGAACAGGTCCAATTCTTGCCTATATTAATGTGGATAATTCATACAGATGATGAAATGAACCTTGACATGAAAATGATTTACTAGTATATTCACCCAATGCCAATTTATAAAATATTTGCTTTTATATGCTATTTTAAAATAAGAATTCAGACTGTAGTATGCCTATTAAGAAAGTACTACAGAAAATATTTAACCCAATGACTCATATGGATGCTTTACAATCTTAAAATGTTGATATACTATTCGGTCAAAAGAATAATGCTGGGTTTAGAGGGGAAAAAAAGGATGTAGCTCAGTGGCAGAGGATCTACCTAGCACACACAAGGCTGAGTTCAATCACAGATCCCACCAAAAACCAAAACCCAAGCACACACACACACACACCACCACCACCGCCACCACCAAAGACAAGCACACTGAATTCCCAGATAGTTCTGTATGTTCTCAGATTTAGCTGTTCTATTCTAGTGCTGTCTAGATTGAGAAATAAACCAATTAAATTTTCACAAGTATCCAAATTCCTGGCTTTTCTGTGCATAGCCACCTTTTTGCATAAATCTGTACGTAAGTTATTTTGTGTGACCTTGTTCTTAGTTTGTTGGTCTTAAAAATAACCCATGGTGACTTCCACAACAGTATTTTAAATTATGACTTGCATACATACATACACAATAAATACTGCATACATACATACACATACATACATATATGTATACACACACACACACACACACATATATATATATATAACTGTATGCGTTTACTAATACCTACTGTTTTCCCTTGGCACTGAGTTAGATGAAACATTGGCTGTGGCATGAATATAACCAGAGAGCAGTCTCAATATAACAGATTCCATAACTGCTAAGTACTGGATAGGAATTCTTCATTCTGGGCTTGACATGACAGTTGCCATCATGGGCACAGCAGCTCTGATGACCTAGCAAAGACCTCAGCCTGCAGACCTACATAGCAGACAGTTAGTGGGCCTATGAACATGGAACCCACTTGCTCGAGGGAAAGAATCACGAGATCGCCATAATACCTCTGACCCTCTCCTGAGATTTCAACCGCTACTCCCTCCTGTTCATGTAGATATAATCTTAAAAATATTAAAGAATGTAGGAGGTGGAAACTCAATGGGGATGGGACCTTTGGGCGGTGTAGCTGTTCATGGGCCACTTGGGCTCCTGCAACCCCACCATGTTCATTTACCTCTCCATGGTAGGCTTCATAAGTTCTTTTCTAGGTTTCTGAGCTCCCTATCTGAGGTAAACAGACATTTCTCATCTGTCTTCCCAGGACATGTAACAGTCCACCAGAAGCATTTTCAGTAGGGTTCAGAGATAGAATACTTGCCTACTGTGTGTGAGGCCCTGGTTCGATTCCTGGTCCAAAGAAAGTTTCAAACTAATGAAAACACTTGAAGTCAACTTTGTAGCCAGATATGATGACATATGTCTGTGTTCCCAGCACTTAGACGCAGAGGTGGCAGAATTTTAGCAAGTTTGAGGCCTGCCTGGTCTAAATAGTAAGTTCCAGGCTAGCTGGGGTAGGGGGTTGGGAGATGGGGGAGACGGGATCTAGGAATAACTTGCTTTTAAATAAAATTAGATGGTGTATTTTCTGCCACCCGCATTGATGTTAATGCACTACTTTACCTTGAAGATACTTTAGTCTCTCTATTAAATGTTTAACTGAGTTTTCTAAGTGTGTTTGTGAGTGTAATTCTAGATATGGTGCGTGTGACTCCAACTTTGATATGCCATGCTTTGTGGATAGCTATGGGAGGCCTACCCCTTTCTCAACAGAAACAGGAGAGCAGTGGGTTGGGGGAGAGGGAAAGAGGGAGAGATGGAATGGGAGGAGAGGAGGGAGGGGAAACTGTGGTCTGGATGTAAAATAAATGAATTAATTTGGTTTTAAAAAGAAAGTTGAGGGCTGGAGAGATGGCTCAGCGGTTAAGAGCATTGCCTGCCCTTCCAAAGGTCATGAGTTCAATTCCCAGCAACCACATGGTGGCTCACAACCATCTGTGATGAGGTCTGGTGCCCTCTTCTGGCCTTCAGGGTTACACGCAGAAATAATATTGTATACATAATAAATAAATAAATAAATAAATATATAGAAAAAAAAAAGAAAGTTGAATAAATTGAGCTCAGGACTAGCCTGGGCTACATGGTAAGAACTCCTCTTTAGGAGTCAAAAAAGAAAACCAACCAACCAACTAACTAACCAACCAACTCACTAATGAAATGAGCTGAAGGAAAACAGCCGGTCATGTGATGTCGTCGGTAACACACATCTATTCAACTGTGGAGCACCTGGTAAGTGTCACGCCTGGCCCCAGATATCTATCTTAGCACCGCAATGGGCAGATGGCGCCATCTGCTCGTCGGAAAGCTTGCCAGTTCCACAGTCTGCTAAAAGAGACATCATTGCGTATAAAAACAAACAAGCTGGGATTTTACTGAGATGCTTTGATGGCAAGTAACTCTTAGGAAATAAGAAATGCCCTTCAGGGAGGAACACAGGCTTCATACCGTTTAGGGGTGTGTGTGTGTGTGTGTGTGTGTGTATGCGGGTGCACAATTTGTGTACGTACATGGAAGACAGGAGTTAACTTTGAATGTCCTTTCTTAGTCATTCTCTACATTTTCTCTTTCCTGAGACAGATCTCTTCACTGGACCCAAAGCTTGCCAGTTCAGCTAGAGTGGCTGGCCACACCACTTGGTTTTTTGACACGACACATGTGGCGGTCACAGCACAACTTTACAGACTTAGTTCTCTGCTTCCACCTCTACATGAGTTCTGGGGACTGAAATCAGGACACCCAGCATGTTGGACAAGCACATCCCTGGCCTACCTAGTTGGACCCAACTTTTTTTTTTGTTTGTTTGTTTGTTTTTTTCCCCTGAGACAGAGTCTCACGTAGTCCAGGCTGGCCTGGAACTTGCTATGGAGCTGGAGACGACCATGATTGAGTTTTCTTTTTCCATGTCCCAGTAAGGACACAGGTTTCGGAGTAAGACAAGCGGACTTTCCCTCTTAATTCTGCCCGATTCACGAGCTGAGTGGGTGGTTTGGGAAACTCACTAAACCTGTCCTCATCTCTGTTGTTTGTGGCGCAGTTTCCATGTGAAGAACAAATGGGCAATTCATGTCAGAGATCTGGCATGCGCCTGACCTGGAGCCCTTGAAGGGTTCTTTGTCTTAAACTTCCAAAGTCTGATACCAGCCTTGGCTCTGATACCAGCCTGGGCTCTGATACCAGCCTGGGCTCACGTCATCCTTCCTTCAGGACAGCACTGTTACCTTTCACCCACTGAGAAACATGAACTTGAACCAGATATCTAGCTCAAGTTTACAGATAGACTCACTGAAGACACCTGAGTCAAATCTTAGGTCAAAGGCAAGCACGAAATAAAGGAGTTAAGACGCGATAAATTTTGAGATATAACTGTATTAAGGAAGCCAAAACTCTCTTTAAAGCCACCCATTACATAACATTTGAAGAAATAACAGCTAAATGTGAAAGTTTATATTCTAAAGAAAGAAAAGTGAATTGTTTTTATACTTTAAAAAGACCCCCCCCCATCAAATTCGCTGGGCAGAATAGCACAGGCCTGTAATTCCAGCAACCAGGGAGACCAGAGCTGGGGGAACATCTGGAGTTCAAGGTCATTTCCCCTACTTTAGGGAATCCAAGGCCAGCGTGGGTTCTATAAGACCCAACCTCAAAAAGTTTATTTGCTCTAAGTACTTGTTCATTTGTCTTGGTTTTTTTGTATTGCAGAGGAACCGCCCCTGGGCTTTAGGCATGCCAGGTAAGGTGAGTGTTTATTGCTTACCTACAACCTCAGTCATTTTATAATCGTATTTTGGGACAAGGTTTCAAAGCCTTTTCCCCAGGCTGATCACAAACATGCTATCCTTCTGCTCCAGCCTCCTGAATAGCTGGACGGAAAACATCTGCCAACAGCCCGGCAACCTCTCTTGATGTTTGTTAAACACAGAAGAGCACAGTTACAATCTGGGAAAGGACAGGAAAGAAGAAGGATCAAGGAGGGGTCGGAGTCAGTGTGACCCTCAGTCTGAGTCATTCTGATTCTTATTTGACAGATCTCAGTGTTGTATGGAAGTTGTGTCAACAGCTGTCCTGATGCAGAGTTTAACACATTTGGTTCTTAGGACTACTATTTTCTTCTCTCTGAATTTTTTATTTCCCAAGTCTCAGGTAGTTTAGGCTGGCCTTGAGCTCCTAATCCCCCTGCCTCCACCTACCTTGCACTGAGCTTGCAACCACCTTAGCAGGCAGGTCTATCTTCTCTAAAGTGGTGGGGAGGGCATGAGAAGAGATGGCGTTCAAAGTCCACATATATTTCTTTCTTTGTGTTTCCTTCCTTCCTTCCTTCCTTCCTTCCTTCCCTCCTTTCTCAGTTTAACAAATTTGTTGAGCTAGCACAGAGGGCAGGTGAGATTCACTGGAGAATTAAATGGGAAGCAGGAACAGACCAGTCCCCAAGAGGACTGGGCTACATTCTATTATGGGAGCAATGTTTTTTTTTTTTTTTTTTTTTTTTAGCTAGTTAATTATTTACTCTTATTTTTATTTCATATCTCCTTTACTGGTCCTTATCTTTTTTTTCCTGCCTGTGTACTCCCCCCCTTTTATTAAAAGTAGATTCTTATACAATATATCTTGATTAGTTTCCCCTCCCTCTACTTCTCCCAGTTCTCCCCCACCTCCCCTCTCATTTGGATCCACCCCCTTTCTGGCTCTCATTAGAAAAGAACAGGCCTCTAAGAGAAAACAACGACACAAAACAAAAGTAAAATGTAATAAGATAAAACAAAAAAAAATCACATCGAAGTTGGATGAGGCAAGACAACAGATAGATGGAGGGCAAGGGCCCCAAGAGCAGGCACAGGAATCGGAGACCCAATGTTCACACACTCAGGAGGTCCATGAACATACTAAGCTGAAAGCTTTACTTTATAAGCAGAGGACCTAGCGTATACCTGTGTAGGCCACGTGCTTGTTGCTTGGGTCTCTGTGAGCTCATAGGAACTTTGCTCAGTTCATTTAGAGGGCTTTGTTCTCCTGGTGTTCTCCATACCCTTTGGCTCTTCTACCCTCTTTCCATCTCCTCTTCTACAGGGTTCCCTGAGCTTGGAGGGGAGGGATTTGGTAGAGATCTACCATTCAGAGTTGTGTGCTCAAAGGTCTCTCTCTGTCTATGTCTCTCTATATCTATCTATCTATCTATCTATCTATCTATCTATCTATCTATCTATCTACCTATGTTTTTCTCTCTGTGTAGCATCTTGCTGTGGGTCTCTTTATTTGTTCCTGCAGGAGGAAGCCTCTCTGATGTTCACATACATTTTCTAATTGTGATCTTATCGATAACTGTCCTTGACAGTTGATTTTCTTTTTTTTTTCCTTTTGAAGTTCTGGCAGTTGAACCTTGGGCCTCCAACATGGGGGCAAGTGCATTACAACTGAGCTACAACCGTATCCCAAAAACAAAAAGTTTCACTGTCCTGATTTCTAATTTCTGGGACCTTCTAGGTCTTCTTCTTTGCTTTAGTGAAATTCCCAAGGCACATGGCTTCGTTGGACATTGGATGCTTTACTTTGATCTTGGGTATTTATTCACTGAAATTTTTGTTGTTGCTTGTTAATTCTAAGGCTCAAACCCAGTGCCCTTGGGAATGCTAGGCCAGTACTGAGCCGCCTCCCCCAGTTGCTCTGGCATTAAAAGGAATATTAAACAGGAAAAGCAGACATGGCCAGAAAAGTGAAGCCACGTGAAAAAGGAGGCTCTTCTTGCCTATGATGCTTGCAGAAGGACCAAGCTACTGGTTAAGGACCAGACTCCTATGCACCATATATCATAAATATTCAGAAGGGATGAGGGATGTGCTATCTGATCTGCCCAAATAATAGTGGCAGTAAGGATGAATTTTCTGTGCAAATGATGAGGCAAAATTTTCCCCTTAGAAATAAATAAGATCAGGGCTGGAGAGATTGCTCAGTGGTTAGCTGCTCTTCCAGAAAATCCAGGTTCAATTCCCAGCACCCACAAAGCAGCTCACAACTGTCTGTAACTCCAGTTCCAGGGGATCTGACATCATTGAAAAGACATACATGCAAGCAGAACACCAATGCACTAAAAGTAAAAATAGCAATAATAAAAAAAATTAGTGCCGGGCGATGGTGGCGCACGCCTTTAATCCCAGCACTCGGGAGGCAGAAGCAGGCGGATCTCTGTGAGTTCGAGACCAGCCTGGTCTACAGAGCTAGTTCCAGGACAGGCTCCAAAGCCACAGAGAAACCCTGTCTCGAAAAAAAACCAAAAAAAAAAAAAAATTAGTGAGATGTAGTCCAAGCTGGTCGGTCTAGAACAATGCAGAAGACGGCGGAAGATGCCCTTGAGTTCCCGACCCTCCTGTGTTCACCTCCCACGTGCTGAGATGACAGGTGTGCATCACCACCCCTGACTTAGAAAGCTATTTATTTTAAAGACAATCTGTGCTGCGCTTCAGGCCATAACCACCCACTTCACATCACCCGAAGAGGAAGCCATTGAAGGAACTCGCTTCCCAAAACAGCAGAGGTCCTTGACGAAGGAAGATTAAGCTGCTTTTGAGCTCCGGCTTCTCCAAAGGACGGTGCTAGGCACTTGGGATACAAAGCTCTTCAAGAGGTAATAACAACAGTGAGTCACAGGCTAAAATAATTACTTCCTCCGCCAGCCTTGACATTACAAAGAGGATGTGAAAGCAGGAAATTGATTTTAGGGTACAGAATCCTATTAGCTGATATTACTAGAACAAAACAACACTTGAAGGCTCCGAGTTAGGACACACATAATTATCTAGTTGACTGAAGGGAAGAGAGGATGGGCATAAGTAGAGGAAAGCGGATTTAAAGTAACTTTAGCCAAGATAATGGGAGAGAGATCAAAATGTAACACTTGATTACACAGCTTTTCTGCTACTTCCAATTCCTCCTACAAGACACGTCAAGTTAAAAAAAAAAGTGTTGAGCTTGGGGGTCCTTTGTTGCTGTGATAAAATGAGGGAAACTTCATTTGGGTTCACAGTCACCCATCATGATAGAGAGATCACATCAGCAGGAGCTCTGAGGAGCTGGTTCCGTTGCATCCACAGTCAGGAAGAAGAGGGAGGTGAACACTGTGCTCAACTCCTTTCTTCTACTGTTCAGGCTCCCAGAACAGACAATGGTTTCACCCACAGAGGATGTGTCTTCCTACCTCAATTAATCCCCAAATAATAGTCAACAGACGTGCCCAGAGGCCTGAGTCCCAGGTAATTCTAGACCTTGACAATGGATTAAGTATCACAAGCTTGGTTTTATATTCCTCTGTGCACTCCAAACGCTGCCAGTCTTTCTTTTTAGTTGTAACTCACAGAACAAAGGGTAAAAATGTTCCAGAAATGAGGTTGGTTTTTCAGAGACCCAGAATGCACTGTAGGAGCAAAGGGGTCTAAAGGCAAAAGCATTTTGTTGATCCACGCTTTGGAAGCACAGGCCTAGAATCCCAACTCCTCTGATGACTCATACATTCCAGGTCATCTTGGGGAACTTAGATCCTCTTTCAAAACAACAACAACAACAACAAAAATTAAAAACAGGGACTGGGATAAAGTTTATGGGGAGGGTGCTTACTGAGCACACATGAGAGCGTGGGTTCTGTCCACAGCATCAAAACAAACAAAGAAAAAGCAAACCAAACAGAACCCCACATCTCTAAAAGTGAAAAGACAGAGTGTGCCAGACACAGAGTTCAAGAAATGAAATTTGCAACACTGTCTTAGTCACCGTTCTGTTGCTGTGAGGAGACGCAATGACCAAAGCCAACTCTTATAAAAAGGAAGTATTTAATCGGGGGGCTGCTTATGATTTATTAATTTAGATTGGTCGATAAACGTCATGGCAGGAAGCGAACTGCTTGGAGCTGGAGGGGTAGCTGAGAGCTTTACAGAGAGAGGGATGGGGAGATAGACAAACAGACAGACAGACAGTGGGCCTGGTACAGGCTTTTAAAACCTCAAACCCCATCCTCAATAACATGCTTCCTCATTCTCAAGCAGTTCATGCACATATATGAGCCTATGGCAGGGCGGCGAAGCGGTGGCGGGGGGGGGGGGCACTGTCATTCAAACTACTACAGACTCTATCCTCGTGCCTCTGGAACTGTTGGCATAAATCTGTCAGAAATACTTTAGGGGTAACTTATTTAAAAGGGCTCATCTGTCACGTGCAGGGCCCTGGGTTCTACTCCCACCAAAGGAGGGGGAGTGATTGAGACTTTACACAGATTATGTAGCATCAGACATGATGGTCAGAACTGGATGAGTCAGACATATATGAAGCTTTCCCTGAAAGGCAGCTGATGACACAGATGTTGGTGTTCATGAGAACAATGGCAGTCGGCTACCATTCACTGAGGGATACTCTGTGCCAGGTCCTGTGTATACTTTCAGATAGGACCATTCAGTTCTCTGTAATACGTCTAGAGAGTTAATGTGCTGTTCTGCCATTGCGAGGACAGCTCGCTGGCAGCATCTATGAAGTCCAAGGTTTGATCTTCAGTACCGTAAGAAAGAGAGGCGAGTAAGGAAGGGGAAGAGGATGAGAAGAGGGAAGGGAAGGGAGGGAAATGGAGGAGAGGGTAGGGAGGAGGGGAAGGAAAAGAGAGGAGAGTAGCGGAGAGGAGCGGAGAGGAGAGGAGGGGAGGGGAGGGGAGGAGAGAGGAGGGGAGGGGAGGGGAGAGGGAAATGGAGGAGAGAGGTAGGGAGGAGAGGAAGGGAAGGAGAGGAGAGGAGGGGAAGGGAGGAGAATGAAGGGAGGGAGAGAGGGGAGGGGAGGGAGAGGGGGAGGGAGGGGGGAAGGGAAGGGGAGGGGAGGGGAGGAAAGGGAAAAGCTTGAATAGTCCAGCTGTATTGACACTGAAATGTCAACCAAGAAAACCGAGTTAAAATGTGGGGCTCTATTCTTGGTCTGATGGCTATTCTTGGCTGTCAACTTGACTGCATCTGGAATTAACTAAAACGTAAGCTCATGGGTACACCTGTGAGGGATATGTTGACTCAAGCTCCACCTTAAATCCGGGTCACACCTTCTGGTTTCAGTCTATATAAAGAACACGGAAGAAGGAAGTTCTTGCTCTTTGCCTGCTTCCCCCAACTTTTGCTGGCAAGTTCATTCCTCCACTGATCTTAGAACCTGCTAACTAGGGATTCCGGCATCTACTGAAGACAAGCGGGGACAAGCAGTCTCAAGGACCAAACAACTAGTTGATTCTTTGACTGTCATGAGACATAACTGGACGGGTCAGACCACAACCCTAAGAAATCCTGTTTACATAGAGACTAGATATCTCCTACCCATTCTGCTTCTCTAGAGAACCCTGACCCATATAGGCTCAGAATAAAGAGCCAGAGAGGCTCCTGGGAGAATTTCTAGAGGATACCTGTGAAACATAGCACAATATCAAGGATGACATGTCAGGAGGACAACGACTATAACACAGGAGGCCGAGGTCACAGGTAGAAACCCTACTCAGAGCCCCAGCCTTGCAGCTGAGAGCAGAGGGGCTGACACGAGGAACCCGATGATCCAAGCAATGATAGAGCCTATGCTGGAAGAGATTCACATTTCTGTTGCTTTTGGGTTTTTTTTTTTTTTTTTTTTTTTTTTAACAAGATCTCAAGTAACCCGGGACTCTCTGGGACCTTTCCACCCAGTGCAGGCTGCACTTGTACTCCCAATCCTCCTGCCTCGGCCTCCCTGGTGCTGCAGTGATAGGCACGGAGTGTGGTGCCTGTCTCGGAGGCACCCATTGAAAGAGAGTTTCCCCACTCTCCTCTACCACCATCTCCAATGTAAGCGGTTCAGTTGAGCTCATGCTTGTCTGTAATGGGAAGTAAATACTGAAGAAGGAGGAGAGGCAAGGGACACACCGTCATCCATACTTTGAACTATCCGTTGCACTGTGGAGAGCTGGTGTGCTCTGTTAATAAACCTGAGGGCCCAGCATCTGTATCCCACTAAATACCATCACTTCAACCAGCCCTCGCATTACCTGAGAAAACTCAAGCCGGCTACCCAGCAGAAGATTGTACACTTCTGACATACGGTCCTCCCTTGGTATCCACAGGACAGAGTTCAAGATCCCCAGATACCAGCATCTCCAGGGCTATTCAAGTCTGTATATAAAATAGCCCCACATTCAGACATGACTGCTACATAGTCTCCTGTGACTTTCAACTCTCCCTCAGATTACTTACAGTGCCGAATACAATGTAAATGTGATCCAGCTGCTACTGTATTGTCTTGGAAACAATGACAAGAGATTCGGAACAGGTTCAGTACTGATGCAATCTTATTTCCCAAAGGTTTTTCCTCTATAGTTTGTCAAGACCCCAAACGCAGAAACTGCAGATATTGGGGCCAATACACGTCAACTGCACAATGCCTGGGTGCTTATATTGTATGACATTCTCACGCTCTAATAGAAAATACTTGGCAAATACACAAAGCCAGACATGGTGGCTCATGCCTGCAATGCCAAGGCTTAAAAGGCAGACACAGGAGGACTGTTGTGACTGCCAGGTCAGTCTTGGTTGTGTTGTGAGTTCCCGGCCAGCCTGGGCTACAGTGTGAAATCAAAACAAACAAAATGGATGTGTGGCTAAACTAAGGACCAAAGCAAGAGACGAAGAGTGTCATGCTGTCAGAAGAGCCTGAGGCAGGATGGGCTAGGCATCTGTGCTGACGAGCTCAACACAGTCTGAATCAACAGAAACAAGAGATACTCCCCTGGCAGACTGCAGCCAAGAAGGATGGGGATATAGTGAGAGACACTGAACCAAAGGAAATCTTTCATTCACGATCACATTCTCAACTGAAAGACTGCATCAAATTAGTGTGTCCCCTTCCCTTTATGCTTTGGAAGATGTTAAGGCTTGGTGCAGCTACAGGCCTGTTTTTCCTGAATTAAAATCTGCACTTAACAATGTGTGCCAACATCTTTGCGCATGACACTACGAAGCAACGTGGAAAACAGAGCTGACGCATACAACCGCAGGGAAACTGTACCCCTATACACCTTGGGTTTGCTTTTTTTAAAGACAGGGTATTGTTGTATATCTTTGATTGGCCCAAACACTCACTGTGTAGCTGAGGATAACCTGAACCTCTGATCCTTCTGCCTCTGCCTCTAGAAAGTTGAGATTAGACATGGACCACCAGGTCTCATTCATGTGGTGTTGGGGCTGAAGTTGAAGCCTGCTACATGCCTGACAAACATTCTACCAATGGAGCTGCATCCCAGCCCAATTTCCTAGAAATTCTAAATAGAGGACACAAACATTATATTAGATTATGGCTTCCGAGAAGATTATATTGAGCCATAAAAAAAAAAAAAGATGAGGAGGAGGAAAATGACAAGATGAATATGATAATCAAGAAGAAATCCAATTTAAAAATGAGCAAATTGTCTGGATAATAAATACTTTCTGAAAAGAAAAACTAACGCTGGCTCTGGTGGCACTGGCCTGTGACCCTAATTACTGGAAGGACTAAGGCAGCAGTATAGCAAGTTTAAGGCTGGGTAGGCTACAAAGTGAGTTCAAAGCCAGCCTAGGCAAGAAGGGCTGGGGATGTGGTTCAGTGGTAGAGCATTTGCCGGGGATACACAAGACCCAAGGCTCAATCCTCAGTGGTGTGAATAAAAGAAATACAAAAATAGCTCAGACACTTACGAAAAATCACTGCACATCATTAACTACTGAAAGATTATTTTCTCGGCCCAGTTATAATAATAAATGACTAACAGACACTGGCCAGGAAGTGAAGGAAAAAGAACCCTCGTAACAGCTGGTGAAGTGCAAACGGGCACAGCTATTGTGGAATACAGTACAGCGGTTCCTCAAACACCTAACAGCAGATCTCCCGTGATTCAGCTGCCCTGGGAAAGATGGAGCCAGCACATAAAGGGGATCCTTTGATATGCATGGTTATTATGAACTATTCATAATAGATAATACATGGAATCAGTATGAGTACATATTTAAAGAGGAATGAAAAAATATAGTATAGCTATACAATAGAGTATTGTTCAGGCACAAAGCAAAATGAAGGGGACTCGTGGAGTGGCTCAGTAGGTTAAAAAAAAAGGAGAGAGAATATAAGTAATAGTACTAGTTTTACATCAACTTGACACACAGCAATGTCATCTTATTGGGAGCCTCAGTTGAGAAAATGCTTCCATTTAAGATCAGGCTGTAGATGAGTCTGTAGGGCACTTTTGAAATTAATAATTGATAGGAGAGGGCCTAGCTCACTGTGGGCAGTGCCACCCTTTCCTTGGCTGATCTTGGGTGCCAGAAGAAAGCAGGCAAAGTAAGCTCCAAGAAACAAGCCAGTGAGCATTTCTGCATGGTTCCTGCATTAGTTCCTGCCTCAGCTCCTGGCCTGACTTCCTCTGATGATGAACTGTGATGTGGACGCATACGCTGGAAAAATCCTTTCCTCCCCAAGTGGCATTTGGTGACAGCATTGATCACAGCAACAGAAACCTTAAAACAGGGAAGGAGGGCAAAGCAAAGACAGCCTAACCTCTTCAAAAGCTTCTCTTGGACCATACTTTCCCATCCCGTCAAGCCTAGTGTTCGCAAAGAATTCTGCTGCATCATTTTAGAAGAATCCCCTACCCTTAATATCTGACCAAGCTCCTAGCCTTCACATTTGTGTGTGTGTTGGGAATTAAACCCAGGGCAACATGAACACTAGGCAAGTACTCTCACACCGACCTATATCCTTAGCTTTTGTTCTCTCTCTCTCTTTCTTTCTCTCTCTCTCTCTCTCTCTCTCTCTCTCTCTCTCTCTCTCACACACACACACACACACACACACATACTTTCAATGTCTTTGACTTGCCCTTAGTGAGACAAGATATTCCTTTTGTCAGAAGAGATTTTTGTTACAAACTCAAGAAAGGCAGAAAGAAAATTATTTTTCCACCGGGCAGTGGTGGTGCACGCCTCTAATCCCAGCACTCAGTAGGGAAAGGCAGGTGAATCTCTGTGAGTTCGAGGCTAGTCTGGTCTACAAGAGCTAGTTCCAGGCCAGTTAGGACTGTAACACAGAGAAACCCTGTCTTGACTTATTTCTGTCTAATCATTTGCAACCTTAGGCTGACCTCCATCAATTGATCATTGGAATGACGTCACTTCTCTATCTGAACCTGGCACCTTTGTTGCGTCTCAAGCAAGTGTCTCAGCTTCCATCTTCCCCTCGGATGGCATACTCACAGCCACCCTAGGGCTGCTGGGAGGTCTCCAAAGATACTCTGTGCAAAACTGCTCCTGTTTGTTGCACCGTTTAATAGAATTACAGACTTAAAAGGAAAAGCCAGAGGGTTTTTGAGTGTTGATATCGCTGAAGTGCTCTGGCCAAAGCGGAAAGGGAGGAAATGCGATGTGTGGACACGGCCGCGGGAGCCTGATTAGCCAGGGTCAGTGGCTGCAGCTGAATGCTTTTCCCTTGTACTTACCCGGCTTCCATCTCGCTCCGCTTAGCGCTAAGATAACCAGTTGAGAGCTAGGGCAGCTGGGGAAATATTTAGTACCAGGGAAGTGTGTCCACCCCATTTGTAAAAGTTACACAAAAAAAACCAAGGTTGTTAGTGTTTGAGAAAAGGTAGAATTTTATGAGCTAACCATTTTCTTTTTAATAAGCTGTAGCATCTGCCAGCCCATGTGAGCTGCTGTAATACAGTCCACACAGCTCAGATTTTATGAGCTAACAATTTTTATTCTAGTGAGGCTAAGGATAAGCCTCTGGTAGGTAAGAGGTGGTTTCAAAAACTGCCCTGATATGAACTTTGAATCTACTACTTATTGGTTCTCGTCTTTAGCGGATTATTTAACTATTTGAAAATGAGACTGCTTGGACCAGGGAGATGGTATAGTGGAAAAAGACACATTCATGCAAGCCTGAGGACCCAAGTTCAAGACCCACAACTGACATAAAGATGGAAGGACTCCTCTGATTACGCACGCACGCGCGCGCGCGCGCACACACACACACACACACACACACACACACACTATACCCCTTTCCACAGTATCGTATGAACACACAATAATAAACAAATAAATAAATGAGAATGAATATGTAATAGTTACTTTTCTGTTCATGTGATAACACCCCATGACCAAGGGAAGTTACAGAAGTTTTTGTTTGTTGTTTGTTTAGGGGGAGGACTAACAGCTCCAGAGAAATAAGAGTCCATGATGGCAGAATAGAGAAGCATGACAGACAGCAGCAGTCAGAAGCAGGACGCTGAGAATGCCCATCTTCAAAAGCAAGCCGAAACAGAGAGAGCAAACTGGAAGTAGGCTGAAGCCTTAAGCTCTTAAATTCTAACCCTAGTGACATCGTTCTCCCAGCAAGGCTAGGTGCCCTGCCTAAAGCCCAAACAGTGCCACCAACTGGGAACCAGGCGTTCAAATACTGGACCTACGGAGGATATTTCTCATCCAAGCCACCACAGCAGATAATGCCCAACTTAGAGTTAGAGGAAAATAAGAACACAAAGGACTAGATGTTACCATAGTGACTCGAAGACTGTAGAAGCTCTATAAATGGTCACTATATTTACAGGTGACCAGATCACAAACAAAAGCGGGCATCTGAAGCCAGCCGAGCTGAACATTGTGCCGAGAGCTTTTCTTAAGTGCTGTGATTCAATTCTCAGCACCAGGCGATGTGGGAAAGAGCAATCTAGCATCCCCAGTAGCGGTGCCTGTGTCTGGGGCTGTGCTCTGGCTAGCCTCCGGAAACCTGGCTTTTGGAAGGCTTCCTGATAAAACCACTCTGCCCGCTTGCAACACGAAGGTGCGTGTGCTCTATCCTCAGGCCACGGTGTGATTTATGGAGGGCACCTGCTTCCTCTTCAAGAGTCTGGGATGCTCGCAGTCATGGCTGGTGGAGCAGGCGGGATGCCAATGGGAGTGACCCACGGTGAAGCCCTTAGCCTCAGAGTCTCGGTAGGGCTTTCCTGGACAGAGGTTTTGGATGTGCGTTACTGCCCGGTGCTGGAGGCAGGAGCCAGTGCCCTGGGACCATACAGGAAGCCTGTGCCTCCATTTCTCCAGATCACATATCTCTTGCTGATCTTTCAGCGTATTCTTACACTGTAATCTATCTTAGGCATTATATGATCAACTTTTCCAGTGTGACACTGCCCTCGTTGGTGTTCAAAGGCTCTCTGGTCAGGAGAACCCAAAAACATTATGGTAGAAGCTGACTTCATACATTAGTAAATCTGTAGATGAGAAAATTAAAGATGATTACTCAGTAAATAGAGCTAGGCTCAAAATCCAGGCTGTATATCCTCCACAATGAGGCACATTCTATTACACCAGAGGCACACCAACTGCACACATACTGGACCCAGAGAAGTTCCCTCCCCCTCTTCTTTCAGAAGAGGGCATTGAATCCTCTAGAACTGGAGTTGTGTTTGGTTGATGAACCACTGCATGGGTACTGGAACCGACCCCAGGTCCTATGTACAAGCAGCAAGTATTCTAAACCACTGAGCACTTTCTCCAACCCCTCTTCTTCACCTTCAGTAAACATCCTCTTTAGCTTAGGCTGGCCTCAAACTCATATAACCAAGGATGACCTTGATACTTTAGACCTTCCTGCTTCTGCCTCCTAAATGTTGGGATTACAGACAAGTGCCACCATGCCTAGTGTTGTGGTATTGACCATCAATCTTAGGGTGTTAATCACACTAGGCAAGCATTCTGCCAACTGAGTTGTATCCACGTGAGTTTCTTTCTTAGGCACAGTGCTTATAGTTGCTACGGCCTATCTGGGCAACCCTGGCAAAATATCTTAAAAGGCTTTGAACCTCAAAAATTTTTACTGTTAATTTTCTGTACTTATATCAATGTCATAGAAGTACTACAAGAATTATGATGCATTATGAATGTATGTATGTATGTATGTATGTATTTTTGAGACCAAGTCTCACACTGTAGGCCAAACCAACCCAAAACCTGCTATGTAGTTCCAGTTGTCATCCAACCTACAACCTTCTTGCTTTAGCATCTACTTCACCAGTACTGGTATTTCACACATGTGCTAAGCCTTTATGGGTTTAATCAGAATATATAAACTCATATGTAAAATATATTATAAAATATTTAGCCCAGTACTTAGTATATAATAAATATAAATGCATTAGAAAGTAAGAAAGTCCGGGTGGCACTTGCCTTTAATCCTAGCACTCAGGAGGCAGAGGCAGGCAGATCTCTGTGAGTTCAAGGCCAGCCTGGTCTACAACGCTAGTTCCAGGACAGCTAGGGTTGTTACACAGAGAAACCCTGTCTTGAACAACCCCCCTCCCCCCAAAAAAAGAAGGGAAAGAAAAAGAAGGTAAGAAAGAGCTGGGTCTGGTGGTACAAGCCTGTAATCACAGCTCCTTCAGAGGCAGTGTCAAGAGAATTACAAATTCAGGGACTACTTGAGCTATTAAGAGTTCAAGGTGAACCAAGGTAACCTGCTAAGACCCTGTGTCAAAATGAAAACTAAGGCTGAAAACTCAGGTGTGGCAGGGCATACCTGCAATCCCAGCACCTGGGAGGCTCAAGTGGGAGGATTTCAGTGAATCTGAGGCTAGTCTAGGCAGTAAGGCGAGTTTGGGCCAGCATGGCAAATAGATTAAGACCCTTTAAAGGGTGTGTGTGTAAGTTGCAGGTGCAACACACACACACGATTGTGTCTATAACTCAGTGGTAGAGCACTTATTCTATGTGTGGGGCCTTTAGTTTAAAAAAAAGAACAAATGAACTAGAAAAATATGAACATGTGATCATCATATAGGCATTTGTGTATGTACATATGCCTGCACAGACATATGCATGCCCTTAAATATGAATGCCTGCTAATTACTCATCTGACAAGTCCTGCTTTGATAAGAGCATTTGTTTACCATTCATGGACAAAGTTAAATATTTCCTGAGAAAGCCTTGATGCTCACACTGACAGTAGGGAACCACTTCTATCCAGAAACCTGTGGTCAAAACCTAAGGGCTGCCTTGCTTTAATGTTTAATCTCTGAAATTAATTACTAGCTAGACAATTCAAAGGGTCTCTGAGGACACTAACGATGATGATGGTGTTTTCTTAATTTCGAGTTAGTGATCTGCTTAGCAGGGAAGTCTGCTGGGAAATGAGTTTCATTCCCAGATTCTACCTGCAGGATCCTTAGTCCTCCTACAACCGGGGATCTGCTCCCACACTCAGATTCTCTACAGTGCCTTGATTTTATCTGCAATGGCTCACCTTTATGGGATGGAGGTTACAGCATTATAAAACCACACTGTAATTGAGATATAATTATGCATTCCTTGGAAATCATTTGGAAAAAAAAACTCATGACATCTGGTATCCTCTCATGCACAGAATGAGTCAGTAGACTGTAGTGTGAGGAACTGGTTTTCTCATAGAACTTGGTATCATCTGGCATTTCCTTTTTGGAGCAAAATAAAGGTAGATTCAAACCAAAAGGTGTCTTTGCATACTAGGGAAAATGGCAGCCACTCTAACCAGTTCCAAGTTCACACTTACTAGCAGTAATACCCATTGGACTACGTCTACTTGAGAAGCTTCCAATAACTGTTTAACTTATTGGTATCTTTGTTTCTTGAACCACAAAATGGAGAGAGTAAGAATACCTGCCTTTTGGTCACCGGTACTGTGTTGTTGAGGTGGCAGGAAGCATATCAAATGCAATAAAAATTTAAAGAGTGGCTACTTTATTAGATTTAAGAGGCTCATAATTAGTGATCCTAGAGAAGCTAAATAAGGAGAACCCAAAGAAAAACATATAGGCATCCTCCTAAATATTAACCTTCAGCAAGCGATGAAAGGAGACAGAGACCCACATTGGAGTACAGGACTGAAATCTCAAGGTCCAAATCAGGAGCAGAAGGAGAGAGAGAACGAGCAAGGAACTCAGGACCGCGAGGGGTGCACCCACACACTGAGACAATGGGGATGTTCTACTGGGAACTCACCAAGACCAGCTGGCCTGGGTCTGGAAAAGCCTGGGATAAAACCGGACTCTCTGAACATAGCGGACAATGAGGACTACTGAGAACTCAAGAACAATGGCAATGGGTTTCTGATCCTACTGCACGCACTGGCTTTGTGGGAGCCTAGGCAGTTTGGTTGCTCAACTTACTAGACCTGGATGGAGGTGGGGGTTCCTTGGACTTCCCACAGGACAGGGAACCCTGATTGCTTTTCGGGCTGAGGGAGGGGGGGACTTAATTGGGGGAGGGGGAGGGAAATGGGAGGCGGTGGCGGGGAAGAGACAGAAATCTTTAATAAATAAATAAAAAAAAAGAGGCTCAACTAAATCACTAAGAATACAATGATCAAGGACTGGCGAGATGGCTCAGGTTCAACTCATAGCACCTATACAAAGGCTCAAAACCATGCAGGTCCAGAGGATGCATTGTCCTCTTCTGTCCTCTGTGGGTACCAGGCATGCATGAGGTGTATGTACACATGTGCAGGCAAAGAACTCACGCGCCTAAAATATCCTCTACTGTTTATGGATGGCTTCTATAACCACCGTAGAGTCTACAGTCACTGGACTACAAGCTGCCTAAGGAGAGGGAACAGTCCGACACCATGCAACTCCCATCTTCACTGAACTTAGTTCAGCCATGGACATAGAAGGTTATCGACAGTCACGATGAGTTCAACATGGTAGTAGTGCACAGGAGGGAATGCCCTGGAATATACTGGAAGCCAAAGAAGCCAATGCAAACACATTGGTGGCTTTCTAAATACTGGACCCCAGCACGCAGGAACAAGTAATTTTTAGGTTGCAACAGACGACCCTATCTCAGTCTGTATGCCTCTCTGGACGTACTATATGATCATCAGTATTTGCAATATTTATATTATAAATAAGAGTTTTGCAAAATAACACTTGTCTTACTATGTAATTATGCCCTGTTCTTTTCTATGGCAGTTGGGTTTAGTGTCTCTTATGTTTTAATGTTGAACTTTATGTGTAGCCAAGCATGACCTTGAACTCCTGATCTTCCCACCTCTGCCTCCCAGTGTTGAGACTTTGTCGGCAGAGGCCAGCATGCTCACCACCTTATGCACAGTCTGATTTCATAGGGATCTTGGTCAAACACAGATGAGGTTCAGCAGAAGGCAGATAGGGCAGGAGTTTCTGTATTACCATTGTGTTCCCGGGTAATCCTGAAGGTCCACAGGGGACACGATAGGGGTAAAAATGTGCATTTGTAGTAATCATTTCTAAGGCTGGGAACAGCTTGTTAAAGTTATATTCCAGGGCCAGTGAGATGGTTCAGGGGATAAAGGAGCTTGTTGCCCATCCCGACAACCTGAGTTCCATCCTGGGAACCACATGATGGTTCTGGCAAGCTGTCCTCTGAGAGCCGCCCTTGTATCATGGTGGGTGCACATTTCATGACCCACTAGAGGGTTGTATTCTAGACTGAGGAAAACATCCCTCATTATTTCTAACATTTCTTTCATCTCTCTAATTCCACTGTCATATTCTTGGAACAGAAATTCTTGGCTTGGAAGGTAGGAGGATGAGGGGAAGGAGCTCACAGCCCAATATCCCCATTTCTATGGATTTGGGCAGAAACAAGCACAGGCTTCCTTGTCCCGAGGGGGAAAGTTCATTTCACCTCGCAGGGAAATGAACTGAGTGGGTGACCAAGAGCAGGACCATTAAATGAGAGCACTATGTCTACCTGTGTTTATTTCGACTTTCCCCCGGCGAGGTGGTCATCCTCACTTCCCAGATAAGAGAAAGCAATTGACTGAACTTGGCAGCATTCAGCAACAAGTGAGCCACTGTGGGAGCGAATCTTCCAGGCCTGTATCCCTGGCTAAAGGTGTAGCCACCGTTTCAGGGGAGACCCCAGTGGGAACCACCCAGCTAAGTTTCACCCTATTTCCTGATCCACAGAAACCATGAGACACCATTTCACATTCATAACATTTACAGTTGCAGGTCTAGATCATTACGTTTTGGTATGCTGTTTGTTAAACTTTAAAGTTATTTGTTATGCAGCAGGGGCAATAAAATTCTTAACCAGAGGTTATATTGATTGCATCAATACAATTTATCCCAATAGGAAGAGAATGTTTACAAAGCCCTTTGGATCACCTCTTCACCGGTGGTGCAGCTTGTACCAGTCCATTCTCCTGGCCCAAGCTCTACTTCTCTAGGGTCATGGGCAGTTTATCTGACAAACAAAATTGTTTATTCTTTTTGTGAATTATTTTAATACTTGTTTTTGAGAGAGGGCTGTATACAGCTTGCTTTGCTATGTAGTCAAGAATGACCCTGAACTTCCTATGTTCCTGCATTCACAATCAAAGTGACTGTATGCCTGTGAGGACCAGTTGTATATAGAATTGTGAGGTGATACCATACCTAAGCAGAGATTTTGGAGCTCTATAAGCATCTGCCTTCCTGGGCTGGAGAGATGGATGGCTCAGGCATACAATTCACAACTCCATCTGCACCCCCTCTTCTGGCCTATCTGGGCACCAGGCACCGATGTCATGCAGACATATATGTAGGCAAAACATGCACAAACATATAATTAAAAATAAAGACTTTGCCTTTCCTCGTTAGTGTCTGTGGAGACACCTGCGAAACAACACGTCCCTTTTACACTGATCTCACAGTGAACGGTAAGGCAAGAAACAGACTTGAACTTGACTCTCAACATAGAAGCAAGTCACACTGTCCAGAGGCACAGCTGACTTATGGACCCAGGGATGAGGAATGTGTGTGCCGTTACAAACCACAGGTTAGGAGACTGTTTCTCGCTGGGAACAGTGAGCACCGACTGAAACACTCACCATGTTGTATGATGCCGTGCTCCATGAGCCGGTGGCAAAGCTGCTCCCCCTCTTTCCTTGTCGTGGCCTCACCTTCCTGAACCAACCAGTCCAGGAATTCAGAGGCCATGAAGGTTCGTTCATACTTCACTCCTTCCTCTTCCCGCGGCTGTAGGAGGGTAGTTTCCGGGCTCATCAGTCTGGGAGGAAACACGAGGAGGAGAAAAGTAAAGCAAACATACACAGAAGGAGAATAGCTCCTCTGCAAGGTGACATCCTTACTTCCAGGAAGTAAGTGCCACAGAAGAGCTGTCAGACAGACAGATGTAGCTGTCATATGCTGCTACGTGTAGATGTCAACTCCAAGAGAGGATCTGTGTCAGAAATGAACAAGATGCCTTTTCTCCTGGTAGTTAAACAGAAGCTGGAAAGACAAACTACAAGTCTACCTCTTGCAGGCTGCATTCCTGTTAGCCACGTTGAAAAGTGGTGGCAGCACTGGGGGTCTGGCCCAGCAGCGTGGTGTTTACTTAGCCCCGGGCTTGGTTCCTGGCACCCAACCACACCCACACCCACACCCTCGAGGGAATAAAGAAACAATGAAGAGAAGTGTAGCATATTTTTTCTTTTGGGCCACCAACCAGCACCAAAATCATGACATAGAGACTCTCTCTTCCTTCTTTCCTTCCTTCTTTCCTTCCTTCTTTCCTTCCTTCCTTCCTTCCTTCCTTCCTTCCTTCTTTTTTTGAGACAGAGTCTTACTATGCAGTTCTGTCCTTGGATTTGGTATGACCAGGGCAGGGTCGAACTTGCAGATGGATTCTGGGATTACAGCTATGTGTCAATGTGCCTCCCCCAAATTTCCTGATTCTTTCACATTCTACCATCACATCCTTTATTTTATCAAGTTGATTTCAAAACAGATATGGCTGGAGCCAGAAAGCACCTTTTTATGCATCTATACAACACCAGTGAACATTAGAGGCTACTGACCAGTGCCTTCGCCTAGAGCGATATTACATGCTACCATTGCCTCTTGTTCCTCTATGAACATATCTTTCTCTATGTTGCAGAACTCTTTTTAGGAAAATAAGAATGCAACAATAATAACCAAAGACACCATTCACCCAAGTTTGACTTGGTGAACATTGCATTAACTGAGATTACTTATAGGGACAATATCTAATTCAAGTTATAAATGACGGAGGAGTCTAGGGGTAGATAATTATCCCCTGAGCATACGCAGTGCACATTGCTCTACTGCAAGAAAACATGCTAAGGGTGGAGATTGTTTACCTAGGTTGGAGCCCGTTTATGCAGCCTGGTTTGGCTATGGAGCCTCCACTGACACAGCAGGCAAGAGGCAGACCCTACTCCTGACTGGCTCTCTGCTAGGCAATACTGTTGGGATAATCTTTTTGCACACTGTGTAAAGAGTTATCTGTCCTTCCTCACCTGCCTAAGACACCTTCTGATTGGTTTAATAAAGAGCTGAATGGCCAATAGCTACGGAGGAGAGAATAGGCAGGACTTCTGGGGAGAGATAGGAACGCTGGGAAAGAATCTGAGGCTTGCAAGATTTATCAGCCAGATGTGGAGAAAGTTTGATGCATGGTACTAAGGAGAGTTTACAAGCCATGTGGCAGAATATAGATTAACTTGCTAAAAGATCCTGGTTGAGATGTGTCTGTCTTGTCTAGCCAATGTATGGTAGGACGACCTATACATTTTATTTCCTAAAGCAATCTCATTTATGCCTAGGCCCTCCCGTCTCAGCAATGCCACCACTTTAGTCTGAAATGTCTACATTTTAAACCTTGTTAACGACAGCATGTTCTTAGATGAGTTATGACATGCATCCACTCCTATTAGGAAGGTAGTACCTGCTCCACTTCCTTCCTGATTCATGGATTACCAATCTTTGGTAGGAAAAAAAAAAAGCACAAGAGCTCAGCATAGTGGTCTATGCCAGTGATTTTTTTACTGAGATTTTTAAAATTTTTTTATTTAAAAGATTTTTCTTTTCATTTTACATACCAACCACTGTTGAGACCATTTGGAGTCCTGGCCTCCAACTGCTCTTCTCTGCTAGAGATCTTTAGTTTCCTTCTGATTTGAGTTACTAAAGGCTGTGTCAAAGTTGTTTACTAGCTCTGCTTCACGAGCACGTGTTGCCTTGGCCTTGAGGATCAGAGGACGAGGTTTTCACCTGTTTTCCCACCTGACTATGTTGGGTATATAAGCCTCCGTGGTGCTATTGAATAAAGGGCTTCTCACCAGTGACTAGAGGTCCATGTGTCTCTCTGTGTGTCTTTGTGTGTTTCAACCTCCAGCCCCTTGCCCGAAGCTCGCAAACTGTATGGTAGCTCATAGAGAGCAGATAGGTGTTGTGTGCTGCAAACCACAGTTCTCCCTCCCTCCCTTCTTCCTAAAACTTCCCTCATCACCTCCCTCCCCAACTCCATCCTCATCCACTCCTCAGAAAAGGTAAGCCCTGCTATGGGGAGTCAACAAAGCCTGGCAAATCAAGTTGAGGAAGGACCAAGCCCCAACCCCCTGTATTGAGGCTGAGCAAGGTATCCCTCCATAGGAAATAGGCTCCCAAAAGCCAGTTGATTTACTGGGGATAAGTCCTGGTCCCACTGTCCATGTTCCTACAGACAGTCCGAGCAACACAATTGTCACCCACATTCAGAGGGCCTAATTTGGTCCTATGCATGCTCCCCAGCTGTCAGTCCAGAGTCAGTGAGCTCCCACTAGCTTGTGTCAGCTGTCTCTGGGTTTCCCCATCATTATCTTGACTCCTTTGCTCATAGAATCCCTCCTCCCTGTCTTTGATTGGACTTTGGGAGCTTAGCTATGGATCTCTGCATATGCTTCCATCGTTGTTATGTCAGCGATTCTAACACTTGGGAGACAAGGCAAAGGATCACGAATTTGAGGCTAGCCTGGGTTACATAGTGAGATCCAGTCTCAGACAAAAATCAAATCAAAACAATAATAAAAGCCCAAACAAGGACAAGAGAGAGAGAGAGAGAGATTGCAAGAGTTATTTATAAAAGTGATTAGCATATTATCAGACCTCATTCTAAACCTTATTCAGCATATCACAGAATTCATGCAAAATCTGCTTGGCTACATCTTTCCCCCAAGTTGATCCTCTTTGCACTTTACTCTACCTTAGAAAGTACTATTCGAATGTTTTCCTGAGGTTAGCAGCAGCTGGGTTGATATGAGCACTAAAGATTCCATTCAGTGAACACTGGCACATGTACTCCAACACAGACGCAGGATGATAGCAACATTCTGTAAGAGATGATGCATCATGAACAAATGACCGCGGTTCCCTGCATCTTCATGGAGAAGCTGAGTCTGTTCTAACATCTCCTGAGCCTGTGGCTGGCCTCGTGACAACAGGGTGAAGCAAAGTGACCAGGAGGCCATTTTGGATGTGCTAGTACAACAGAAACCCTGTCTGTCTGACCAACCAGCAATCCCATGAAGGAGCCCAAGAGAAACCAGCAGTGGGGCCCTCATGTGACCCATAGATCTAGGAGAAACAGTACATCACAGCTGTTTGAACTATTACATTTTAGTATTTTTCCAATGACCTACCAATGACACATACTGATATTAATGGAGAATGAAAAAAATGCATGAAAAAATGCATGACACTGAACACTCAGAAAAAGAGGAAGTAGCACTGCCAAGACGTAGAAACAAAATTACATAGAAGAAAGCGCTGCAATGCCAGTGCTGAGAGCCTGCGCTGGTGACAAGACTCCAGCGGGGAGAGCAGAAGGACGCACGAACAGGACAAATGGGCACCGCCACTTCTGTTGATGCTCGCAGTATTTTGAATGAAAATAGAAGAAACACTAGTCTCCCACATTTTCCCATTTTAGATATCATTTCCTGTGAGAACTCTCGCGGCCCTATAAATCTGGACACTGTGCCTCTTCTAGAACCACCCAGGAACCATCTGCTGAGTCGACGTTAAACATATGGAGGTCACGGACCCTACTTGAGATGTTTACAGGTGTTTCCTTAGGTTAAAATGTTTACAAAAAAATAAATCGCTGAATGGATAAATTAAGCTCATTTGCATGTGTTTCTTGCTACATAGCAGCCAAGTACATCCTAAAAAGGCCATCCTCACAAAGCCAGGTGTGGTGGCACATGCCTTTATTCATGACCAGCCTGGGTTTGATTCCACCTTAAAATTTTGTCTTTAGATATGTAAGTAAAACCCTCTCCACAGGTTGATGAAATGACTGACTTGGTAAAGGCACTTCCCCTCCTGGCATGATGCCCTGAGTTCTGTCCCTAGGACTCACACGGTGGAAGGACTGAACCTACCTGCTGACACTGGTCCTCTGAACATCATGTGTGCCACGGCACGCCCATTCCCACACACATACACATGCACATGCAAACTAGATGAACAAATACATAATGTAATTAAACTGATTTTTAAAAATTCTCTGTATTTCTGGCACAGGCTCTTAACCTTTATCACCACTTCAGCTTCTTCCTGCACTGCTGCTTTCCTTTGAGGGCGCCACAAGGACAAGTGCACAGGGTTATTACTTCACGCTGCTTCTTGTAACCAGAAACATGACCTGCTCCGTCCTTTAGAACTCCTGCTAAGTAGCTGGCGGCCTCTGGACAAGTGGCTGGCTAGCTGCTCCTGCCAAGGATCAGGAAAGGAGCCAGCTGGCAGGCTCATCTCCTGCCATTTAAAACTCCAGTGTCCTCAGCTCCTCTCTACTCATTTCCCCTAACAATCCAGGAGCATTCCCATCCTGCTTCCTCCTTTTAAGCCTAAGTCTTTCTTGGGACTGGAGTTTAGTATTTATATGCAGTTTTCATGCTAAAGCATGAATCTGACTATTTGATCTGATTTGTAGTGATATATTTCATTTGTATTTTAATAAATAAAGCTTGCCTGAAGATCAGAGAGTGAAATGGCCACACCGATCAGCCACACAGACCAGTGGTGGCACACACCTTTAATCCCAGTAGCCATACTAGTTCGCCACAGAAGCAGGGTAGTAGTGGTGCATGCCTTTAATCCCAGCACTAGCGAGGAATTGAAGAAGGGAGGAGACAGCTCTCAGTTTAGTCAAGAAGTCTCATTCTGAGGATTTGAGGAGGCAGGTTCACCATTTTGGTCTGAGGTAGAGGTAAGAGCCAGTGGCTGGCTGCTTTGCTTTTCTGATCTTCAGGTTGAACCCTAATATCTGTCTCTGGATTTTTATTATTCATGCTACACTGATTGTGTTCTGGCATATAAAAAAAACTGACTCAGTAGTTAAGGGCACTGACTGCTTGCTCTTCCACAGGACCCAGGTTCAATTCCCAGCACTTACATGACAGTTTATGAGCATCTATATCACCAATTTCAGGGGATCCAACACCCTATTCTGGCCTCCATAAGCACCAGGCATTCACATGGTACACAGACATACATGTAGGCAAAATACTCAAACAGATTAAAAACTGGTAATAATTTTTCTTAAAAGAAGCAAAAAAAAAATTTACTCTCAAACTTGGTGGCTTCAACAATGACTATTTGTCTCTTAAGTATTCTGTGGGTTGTCTCCCAGGATTGAATTTGGCAGTCCCTCTGTGGCTCTAGGTTGTGTTGCGAGACCACTTACACAACTGTGTGAGGTGGTAGCCAGAGAGCCGGATAGTCAACACTGCACGATGTCTTGATACAGCTCCCGTGCTGGAAGGCACCCTAAGCTATACACAAGGAGATTCAGGGCTCCCGGAAGCGAAAGCAGCTGCTCCCAGGATGCTGACTTCCCCTCTTCCTTCTCCTCCCTTCTCTCCGTGTCTTCTAGCTGTATTCTGCTGTAATTCATATACCTACGATGACTCACTTGGCTGACACAATTCAATGATTTTTACTATGCAGCAACCCACACAAGCCAGGTAAAAGCATTTTCATCCTCCAATTTAAAAACAAACCAACAAAACCCCACAACTACTAATAGATGATGTCGCCCAGGCTGGTCCAGCTCTCTGCATCCCCCACTTCCAAAATGCTGTAAATATAGGTATACACCACCATGCCTGGTTCTCTCTTTTAATAAAGGCTTTTGTTTATCGCAGCTTTAGAAACAATAAACTATACATACATACAACAACACAGCCTGTGCTGCCTAGGTTTGGGTCAGTGTGCTATATAATGCTCACAAAAACTCACCTAATAACAGAGTTCTCCAATCATGTTATTAAGTGATGCTTGAGTATACAAGGTTTTGTGTGTGTGTATTTAATTTTTTCTTCATTATATACCCAGAAATGGAATTGCTCAGCCATATGGCAACTGCTCAGCTTTTTGAGAAACTGCCAGACTGCTTTCCAAATTCCCCACATTCTAGCCAAAAAATCATTATCATCTGTTCTTTTTCATTACAATCATTCTGTGGGTGTGAAGTTGTATCACATTGAGGCTTTGCTTTGTATGACCCTGATGACTAATGACTTTGATCATTTTTCAGGCATCTATTGTCCAATTTCCATATCTCCTTTGGGGGGAAAATGGCTTAGAGGTTCTGTGCCTGTTGTGCTATTGTTTTTCTGAGAGACAGTCTCTGGTAGCCAAGGATGACCTTGTACTCTTGATCCTCCAACCTCTACCACGCAAATATTGAAATTACAGACCTGTGCACTATCCCTGGCTGGTCATTACTCTTTATTGTTGAGATTTATGAATTATTTGTGTGGTCCGAAGGTGAGGGCCTTATTAGACATATACTGTTTATGTCTTTCTCCTATCGTGATTTATCAGTTCCCATTGTTAGAGCACCAATCGTAACACAGGTTTTTAATGCTTTCGTGCTCCCATTTATCTCCTTTACTCTGTTGCTTCTGCCTTTGCCTTGCCCAAGCACAAGAATGGATTTTTTTTTTATCCCCCTCTTGTTCTTCTCTTTTCTTATATTTAGTTCAATGACACAGTTTGACTTCATTACATAAGGTGTGAGGTAAGGAGCCAATTTCATTCCTGCGTGCGGCTATCCAGCTGTCGCTGCACCAGAAGAATATTCTTCCCTTATTGCACATCTTGGCATAGCTGTCAAACACCAGTCAACCATGGCAGCCTTACTGCCTAGGCTCAAAGGTCAGAGAATATCAGGGGGAGGCGACACATGCCGCCTCTTTAGAAAAACATACACATGCTTAGATAGAAGGGTGCAATGCTTGGGACAATCTTTGGGGAATAACTGCAGTTACTTATTTTAGTCACCAAATGCTGCTTTAAATATCCATAGCTCAGCCACAGTTTTGCAGTCTCTGTTTGTGTTTTCTCTATCCCCACCCACAGGGTCCTCTATTATCATCTGCATTATCTCTATTTTACTTCTCTACCTGGTACTTTCGAAGGTCAGATAGGTACTAAACGTGCTCACTTGGTTATTGGACTAATTCCCCACAAGTAAAACAGGAATGGGAATGGTGTCTAGAGTCCGAGAAATGGCTCAGCTTGTCAGGGTCCCTACTATCCAAGCCTGATGCCCTGAGTTGGATCCCTGGGACCCACACGGCAGAAGTGAAAACTGACTCCCACAGGCTGTCCCCTCAACTCCACAGGTACCCCATGGCACATGTGTGCACACACACACACACACACGCACACACACACACACACAATAAAATGGAAGAATTTAAATATGTAAAATAAAATCAAATGAAATGTAATAATTTAAAAAATAATTGTGCCTAGTTGGAAACTTTTTGTGCAGTCTGAATGTGATAATACAGACAAGCAACAGTCTTCATGCCTGATCAGACACGACAGCTGATGCCCATAAACCCAACATTCAACGGGAGACGGAGACAGGAGGGTAGCTGTGAGTTTGAGGTTAGTCTGAGCTACAAGTAAGTTCCAGGCTGGTGAGGGCTACATCATAATACCCTATTTCAAGAACGATCCCTCAAAACGTATAGTGCTTTAAGTACACCAGAAACCTGTGGTACAAACCTGCAAAATAAACTCAATCCTGCGGCCGATGATAACTACACTAAAAGTTTAATGGGGCTACTATGAGGTGGGGATTCAAATCCCATTCTGCATCAAAATTAAGACTCTTTATGTATTTCCACTAACAAGGACTTTAATTCCATTTTAATTAGTAATCCAACGTGTGACTGTTGCTCTGGAACATCCTTCCTCGTATAGTGCAAATTGACTTTTAGTAAAGCTGTTCTGTACTGGCCCGTAATCATGGCACAGGGCCACTGCCCATCGACACAGTTACACACGGCTGAGCCTTGACTCCCGCCAACACTCAGCAGATTCTGCTGATGCTGCTGGGCTCGCTTCCACCTCTCCCGATGTGTATCAGAGTCCATTTTCCCAGATTCACGTTAACCCAGAGGAAAGGCCACACAATAGAAGGAACTGCCCCATTCAGGTGCCAAAACAGGAATAGAAATAAGCCGATAGTCATCTCCTTGCGCACTGAAAGAAATTCAAGAGGGTCAGGCAGGCCTTGTGTAATGTGGGAATAAAAGAGAATTGTGCGCAGGGCCAGAAGTTGGGAGGGACAAGCAAGGCATGGTGTTGCGTATGTCCAGCACTGGGGAGGGTAGAGGCGGGGAATCAGGAATTCAAGACCACTTCCTGCTACATAGAATGTCATGCCAACCGAGGCTTAGGGTGCACATCTTTAACCCTGGCACCTGGGAGGCAGAAACAGATGGATCTTTGTGAGTTCAAGGCCAGCCTAGTCTACATAGTGAGTTCCAGGACAGTCAGAGATACAGAATGAAACCCTGTCTTGGAAAAAAGAAAGGAAGGGAGGGAGGGAGGGAGGGAGGGAGGGAGGGAAAGAGAGAAGGAGGAAGAGAGGGAAGGAGAGAGGGAGAGAGGGAAGGAGGGAGGGAGAGAGGGAGGGAAGGATGGAGGGATGGAGGGAGGGAGAGAGGGAGGGAGGGAGGGAAGGATGGAGAGACGGAGGGAGGGAGATAGTAAGAAAGAAAGTGAGAGAGTTTGAGGCCAGCCTAGGCTACATGAGATTCTGTTTCGAGACAGAAAGGAAGCTGGGAGTAGTTAAAATTATCATGAGCCTATGAGATCAAATGATAGGGGGAAATTAGGAAGAAGGCTTTGGAAGATACACACCAGGCCAGCTAGAATACACTGCATGACCTCCCAACGCTGTGGCAGGAAGACCATGGCTGAGGCCAGCTGGGGCTACATAGAAGTTCAAGTCGAGCCTGCACCATAATATAAGACATGGTCTCAAGAGGGGTAAACATTTAAAAAAAAAATAAAAGGAAGTCCATATATTAATGTGATGATCGATCATCCTACATACACCACAAGCATGACTGAAAATTAAATATCTATTAATTAAAACATTAATAGAGCTACCTGTGATGATAGGTTAGGAAGGTTTCCTTTTATCTTGACAGATTCTCTATAATTCAGATTTTACCCCAAATCACTTGCCCTCCACTTTTAACCAAAGAAAGTCTTATCCATTGAGAAGTCAAATTATTGTTAGGCTTAGGGTTAACCAGATGTTTGGCTACTGAAAAACAACAACAAAACGCTTACATTACTATCCTGTATAACAAGCCAGTTTATTTAAATTATAGCTGATTTATTTTAAATTAAATTAGTTTATTTATATTACATATAAGCTAGTTTATAATAAACTAGGCATAAATTATATATGTGTGTTTTCCACAGTTTGAATGCATTATTCTGACTGACTTTTGAGATTAATAAGATAGTATTAATTAGGGCTAAATGCCTACATGAGAATTAGAAGTTTTAAGTACTCTGCTAGTATTGATAACATGGATGATTCATGTATGTATGTATGTATGTATGTATGTATAGATATATTGTTCATAATTAGGTAGTGAGCTAGTAAACAGAAGACTATTTCATTATGAGTATAAACACTGCATACTGGGAAAGGTGAGAGAACGGGGGAAAACAGCTCTGGGCACTGACAATAAATGTCCCCCGAACCATCGTCACCTCCACGCTGTACATGAAATAAGTATATTCATCTTGATCCCCTGTTCTTAACAGCTTCCTTCCCTCCTTCCTTTGTCTGTGAAAATTTAAACTATTCCTAAGAAGTAGGGTTCCTAAAATCAAGCATAGCAACTCACATTTATAATCTCAGTGTTCCAGACAGAAGCCGAGTGACTTGCATGAGTTTGAGGCCAGCCGAGGGTGTACAGTGAGTTCCAGCTTGTTCAGGAAGCCTGGGCTATGTAAGTGAAAACCTATCTCAAAAAACCAGAAGAGTGACTGGCCCCGTGACACAGGATGTTTACTGCACAAAGGAAATTGGTTTTGGGGGAAAGGAGGGCTGAGATCTAGGTAGGCCCAGTGGCTCAGGTCCAGTGCTTTGTGGAGATGAGGGCCGCACTAACCAGAAGGAAAGGGCAGAGGCGTGGAGGGCGGGGTCTCGCATGAAGGTGCTGAACAGAGCGTGGAACCATGTTTTCTACCATCAGATAAATCGTCAAGTCTCTACTGAAGTATTTAAAGTAAGCAGAAACCTAACCTATATAGTTCTTTCATTCTTTCTCTGTAAACAAAATTAGAACAACAACAACAACAACAACAACAAACTGAACTTAAAGCCATGGTTTTTCTCTTACAATTACTGAGTATGTGTGCAGACCCCCCACCCACCCACAAAAGTGTGCAGGGTATTACTTTGTAACCCAGGCTGCCTTGCAATTATCATGTATCCTAACTGTGGGGGTTTGAATAGGTATGGCCGCCACAGACGCCTGTGTTTGAATGTTTGGCGCACAGGGAGTGACACTATTAGGTGGTGTGTCCTTGTGGGAAGTGTGTCACTGTGGGAGCGGGCTTTGAGGGTCATATATGCTCAAGCTAGACCTAGTACAAGGTCTTCACTTTTACTGCCTGAGGATCCAGATGTAGAACTCTCGACTAACTCTCCAGCACCATGTCTGCCTGTACACTGCCATGCTTCCCACCCTGATGACAACAGACTACCTGTCTGTCTGTCTGTCCACCCACCTACACACGTATGTATGTATGTATGTATGTATGTATGTATCTATCTATCTATCTATCTATCTATCTATCTACCTATCATCTCTGTAGACAATATCCACATTATTTTTAGACAGGCAATCCACATTTTTTTTTGAGACAGGGTCTCTCACTGGTCTCAGCTGGCCAGTGAGCCGCCAACATCCTCCGACTTCTACCTCCCTGCACTGAAATTACAAGTGTGGCATCATAGATGGATTTTTTTTTATCATGGGGGCTCGGCGGGGGGGGGGGGGGGTGAACTGACTGAATTCTCTATAGACTAACGCTCTTAGCTTTTATTTAACACACGGTCTCACTATGTTAGTCAGATTGGCCTTCAACTTGCAGTGGAAGCTGGGATCAAAGACTCGCAATTCCAGGCTAGGCATAACACATGATTCTTACCCCTCCAACCAAACTAGAAACTTCTAAAGACAGAATTCCATGGTGTCTTAAACGTTTTTTTTTTTTTAACTTCTTAGAAAACAAAATTCAGAGGAGGTAGACATTAGATGTTTAATAAATATTTCCTAACCAACTGTGGGAAAGCTAAGCAAATACCACCGGCAACAGTCATGGTGTGTTACTTTTCTCTGAAGGATAAAAGCCCTTCCTCTTTGTTTGCTATTTGAATTAGGCGGAAGCAAACAAAACACTAATATTCTGAAACCCAAGCTGTAATTCCCCATTCCCTAGAGTTTTTACTGTTCTCTAAAGAGTCATTTTCAGAACCTGCATGCACTTGAGAGAGAAGCCAAGTATGATTTTTTTTTTTTTTCGAGACAGGGTTTCTTTGTGGTTTTGGAGCCAAGTATGGATTTGAAACCGCAGCCATTCTAAAAAGGCTTCATTCGACTACGGTAGGCTAACCAAACACTGCACAAAAGCAATGGAGACCAGGAGCTGTTGCCCTCAGTTCAAAACAACACAAGTCTCGTAGACTTGCCCAACAACTGGCAGGGGAGCTGGGCTTTATAAAGGCTCATTAGAAAAACAAAATTATTATTTATTGTGCATATTTTCATAATCATCAGACAATAGAAGTATTGGTTGTGTTAAAGAAATAGTATGCCTCCTCACTGAGACATTGCTTCACACAAGACTGTGTGTGTGTGTGCGCGCGCGCGCATTGGTGTTTTGCCTGCCATGTGTGACCGTGTGAGGGTGTTGGAAAATGGATTGCAGACAGTCGTCTGCTGCCAGGTGGGGGCTGGGAGCTGAACCCAAGTCCTCTGGAAGAGCACCCAGTGCTCTTAAACGCCGAGCCATCTCTCCAACCCCAAGGTGTGGGAGGACGGTCTCTTTAATAGCACTTGTTCAGGTGAGACCAACAACCAAGGTACAGCCACCTCAAGTAGAACATTTTTCTGCCTTATCCTACACCTTAGGCTTAGACATTCCAGATGAGTTGTCATCTTTAAATTTCTTGTCGGTCCCAGTCCCAGGATACACTTTGAACAATGTAAAAAGAGACATAAGATTAGAAGTCTGGTCACTTTGGCAGATGGGAGATTTATCCAGTAGAGATATTGCCAGAATTCTTTCTTAAGTACACCCGTGTTGTTTTCGGATAGTTGTTTCACCGGGTCATCTTGCCCAGCTGGCAGAATTATGATTTTTCTAATAAGAACGCAGGGTGCTTAATGACAAGTCCAGGACTTGATGGCTGTGACCCTGAGATGCACCCTGGAACAGACTCTTAGAGGCATTTTCTTTGACATGGGGAGGGGCCTACCAGCCGGTTCTAACTCATGGTTGTCTCCATTGGTCATAGGAACAAAGCCTAACTAGAGGCCAATCTTGGTGAATAAATATTGGCAGAAACTTTCCCAGCAATCCTAAACTGGAACAGAATTTTCTCTCTCACAGTTTCTAACGTATCTGGTTAGTATACTTCTTACCTTCTAGTCATATTAGAGACTTCACCCTTTTATATATAACTTAATATTTCCTAGGCAAGTTTATCAGTAAATCCTGTCTAATATCAATCTGAATACTTCAAGTTTCTAATATCAGTCTGAATACATCAGTTGGGCATGAAATCCCAGCACTCGGGAGGCTGGGGATGTAGCTCAGTTGCAAGGGTTATTGCTTGTTATGCACTAAGCCCTGGGTTCAACCAGGGTGCACACCTAGAATCTCAGTCCTCAGGAAGCTGAGGCAAGAAGACTCAAGGTCGAGTCGTGATGCAGACACAGAGCAAGCAAGATGTCACTGCCTCGCCGAAAAAGGTACTGAGCCATGTGGCTAACACAGACAAGAATAATGGGCTAATATAAGTTATAAGAGTTAATAAGAAGCCTGAGCTAATAAGCCAATCAGTTTATAATTGATGTAGACCTCTGTTGTGATTCTTTGGGACTTAATGGCTACAGGACCAAGTGGGACAGAAACCTCAGTCAACAGTGTGGACAACTGCATCCACATAAAGCCTGAGAGAGCTTGGGAAGATATTCTAGATAGAAAAGAATAGAGTTAAGCACGGCTTATTGATAGCAGCATTTTCTCTCAGGTTGGGCTCTGCTTGCTAGAGGCAAACGCTGTCATTTAAGAAAGGCTTCCTGACTCAGCTTTAGCTGCGAAACTTTGCAGCTCTTTTAAGAGGCCCTGCCACGAAACACTTAAATGATGTTATGAGAGCTGATAGCATGTTTCTTGATGGTAGCAGGGACCTTGAAATGCCATAGAGTTGTGACAAAAAACATGGCTCTGGCCAGTACCTCTGCCATGAGGCTCGGATCTCAAAAAGCTAAGGAATGGATTGGATCCAGACGTCAAAGCTTTAATCCTAGCCATATCGTTTAGCAAATTAAAGACTCATGTGGTCAGAAATACAGTAAGAAGACTCAAGGTACATCCTACATAGTACATCCTAGGTATTGTGGAATATTAAGATGTATTACATTCGTTTATGCTGTGGAACATTTGTTTAATGATGCAAAGATGTGCTGCATTCTTTTATGTTGCATTTGTTTAACTCTGTGACACTGTGTTACTTTGCCTGTCTAAAACACCTGATTGATCTAATAAAGAGCTGAATGGCCAATAGCAAGACAGGAGAAAGGATGGGTGGGGCTGACAGGCAAAGAGAATGCATAGGAAGAGAAATCTGGGAAGAGAAGATTGAGAAACAAAAGGAGAAAGAGAAGAGTACTCCAGGGGGCAAAAAAACGAACTATATAGCAAGCCAAGGAGTAAGAAGTAAAGAAATGCATACAGAAATTGAGAAAGATGAAAGCCAGAGGCATAAGGTCCACAGGATAATTTAAGAAATGCTGACTAGAAACAAGCCAGGCTATGTCTAGGCACTCATAAGTAAGAATAAGACTTCATGTATTTATTTGAGAGCTGGGTGGTGGGCCCTCGAAGAGCAAAGAGCCATAAAACAAACAAACAAACAAACAAACAAAAAGACAACTACAAGTAGGCACCTACGGCCACACACAGCAAGTCTTATCTCAACAAAGAAACATGGTTACTGAAAGAAAGAAAAATAAAACTGAGTATAATGACAAGCAGGCATTTCAGGTGAACCATCTATGTGGCTACAGGATGTATGTATAGTCCTGGGTACTCATGGAAGCAATATAAAGCAGAGGAGAAATGGTCCCTGCTCTTTGTACAGTAGGTTGACTTGGGGATGAAGCTAATGATAACACCCTTGTCAATCATGTGTGAGGTCCTCAGTTTAATCTACGGACCCACCAAACAAACTAGGTCACATAATGTATACTTCCAAATTATAAGCATGTCCTTAATTCAGCTTTCTGTCTGTTGATTAACTTTGGAGGTAGGGTTTCACTTTGTAGCTCAGGCTATACTAGAACTCACAATGTTACCAAGGCTAGCTCTCAACCCAAGGAAATCCTCCGGTTTCAGATACCTGAGTGAAGTGTAGGATGTATAGGTTTGAGAACTGAGAATTCAAGGCCAGTGTTGGCTATGTAAGAAATTTGAGGCCAGCTAGGGATACATAAGAACATGTCTCAAATCTTAAAAAAACAGAACAAAGTAAGTTTCCCTGGGAGTTAGTGAGACAGCACAGAAGATCAAAGAACAAGAATAAGTGGGCCAGGTCAGGAAGGGGTTGGATTTGGGACAATGGGAGATAAACATGGACAATATGCAGCAATTAGAGAGGCTAAGCATCTATAGACGAGGGAGCGCCACAGAAAAACTCTGAACCCAATTCTGAGGAATGGCAGCACTGAGATGGGATGCTTCTGTGCAAGGGTGATTGGTCATGGGTTCATTCCCCACCACAGTGGTCTCGCTTCCATTTAGCAAACGACAGATACTAACCCACACTCTGGCAAGTTCTGCTCACCGAGAGCATGAAGAAAAAAAAAAAAAAGCAAGGTCCCTAGTGTGCACCACCAGAAGGAAGGAAAGTAAGTGAGCTTCTGAATAGCTGGAATCGACCCTCACATAGAACTCTGAGTTGGCTCATTGGCTGGAAGCCATCAGGAGGTTGTCTGCACCCAAAGACCAATTGCTATGGTGTCCGAGAGTGCAGGCGGGGACAGGCACTAATCAGGAGCGTGGAACCTCTGCCACTGCCAAGGAATGAGCTGCAAAAGCGGAAAGTGACTCTCCATGGTGGATAAATCTGTCCCAGTGCAGGAAGGAAGCAGGATGAATAAAGGCAACACCCCCCGGGGACACACTATTATGAGCACACACATGGCTCCAGAGAGGCAATGGTTCAAGGAAGACATCCCGGACTTAAATCGGCTGGCCATCTGGGTCTGGCTGGGCTCTAGGATCTGAGCTTTTGTTTTACTTTTGTGGTGTGTCAAACAGCTCACATTGGCCTCGAGGGCGGCCTTGAACTTCTGAGTCACCTGCTTCTGCCTCCTGAGTGCTGGGATTGCAGGTGTATGATACTTCGCTGAATTTATGTGTGGCAAGGAATTGAACCAAGGACTTGGTGCACATGAGGCAGGCACTTTACCAATCGAGCTATATCTCTAGGCTTAATTTATTTATTTAATTAAATTAATTAAGTAAGTAAGTAGTTGGCTTTTGGAGACAGTCTCATGTAGTCCAGGCTAGCCTGGAAGTCACTATGTAGCCCTAAGATGGCCCTAAACTCCTGATCCTCCTGCCTCCACCTCTCTGTGCTGAAATTGCAGGCATGCTCCACTACCTTTGACTCTGAATTTCATTTGTAATCAAGACAACGACAGCTCAACAGAGTCCGTGTGATTCAGAATTCATCTGTTTAAAGCACTTACCATAGTGTGTGGCACACAGCGGCAGAGACCACATCACACACACACTCACATGCACACACACACACATGCACACACGCACGCACCCCTGCCTCACACCCAACAGCTGACCCTTGCAGAGCTTGGACAATAGTCCTGGAAATTGCTATGGAGAGGCTGGAGGAAGGGGGTGGTTGAAACAGAGAACCCAAAGTAGTTAACTTACTTAACAACAAAAAAAAAACCAGTCTAGAAGGGGTGGGATGGGGGGGGGAGGCACACCTTTAATCCCAGCACTCAGGAGGCAGAGGTAGGCAGATCTCTCTGAGTTCAAGGCCAGTCTGGTCCACAGAGTGAGCTCCAAAGACAGCCAAGGCTGTTACACAGAGAAGCTGTCTTGAAAAACAAAACAAGACGATAGTCTAGAACCTCCATCTACTTTTGCTCATTAAGCCATGAATTCCCAGGGAATGGGCCCCAGCAGCCCAGGCTCCTGCCTGTCTGTCCTCACAGAGTGAACTCCTCTTGGGCGGAGCAGACTATTGAGTCCCTGTGCCTTTCTCTCCAGCTTCCCACTTTAGTCTGATTGTTTTTCCTTCACCCACCTCAGGAAGCTGCTTCTGCTCTTAGAGCGCTTAACAGGCGTCTGCACATTTCTCCTCGTGGCAAGCATCTCACCCTTAATTTGGTTGTTTACAACGACACCTGCGGCATTCAGAAAGATGTCACAGCCTCTGCCTGTTTTCCCATGGTAACACTTGAGCGGCATTCCCTTTTAATAAAACAGCGTGCATTTCCTTGGTGTCTATAGTATCACCCTTCGAGTATACGGCCAGAGGAACGGCTCCGTGCTTCCTAAAAGGCCTAGGGGAACACAAATTGGGTGTGCCCTTCTTTGTTGTTATGTTTGTTATTTGGGTTGAGTTACTGGAAAATGGCTGCCACGACCCAAAGGCTAAATTACTTTTTAAAAAAATAGTTTCATATTCTAGGAAACGCCAAAGCTCATTTGTTTAGGTTGTTAAGGCACGGGGGACTACAGAGATGGTTTTAAAATGTTGGGACAGTGGCTCCATGGGGTACTAATGTGCTCAGTTCCACACTGAGCTACATATGCACTTTATGGATGTCACAGTCCAGGCCATAGTCAAAGTTTAGCTGAGAATTTCACTTCAATAAATTAAAAAATCATAGTTGGGTCTTTCTTTCTTCGTAGTAGGAAGGAATTATTCGGGGGGGGGGGTGGCTCTAGAATTAATAACTGCTTCCTGTCAATGTGCTGCTTTTGCCAGTTGGCGGAATAATGCCTTTATTTTCACTCCCAAGCCCTGTGTGAAGGGACTGTAATTGAGCACGGATGTTTTCATTTAGCCAACAGAGCCTGACCAGCAATGCAACTACACTGTCCATGCAACCGTCCCAGGGTTTCACACAAAGCTGCCAGCCAAGGGAGTCACCACACCAAGTGTCAATGATGGAAGAGTCGCCATCTGCCATTAGAGACCCAGCCATGTGGCCACTGGTACCATTCCTCAAACATCCACTACTATCTAGTTTCAATATGTCCCCAGGCCCTCCTGCTCCACGAGGGTTCTTTCCCTCTGATACTGAATGCGGATTACACTCACCCTGCCCCATCTCCTTCATCCAACAATAGTGGGTTTTCATTAGAAAAGATTATGTAAACATTTTCCACATAAATCCATAATACTCAGTGAGAACTAGATTTTTTTAAAAATGGGTTCAAAGCACCCTGGGAATGGTCTTTACCTTCCACAAGTTAACGGCAAGCAAATTTAATTTTTTTAAAATTATCATTGACATTATTATTGCTGTTGTTGTTATTTTAGTATGAAGCAAAGTTGGGTTTTATTAAGAAAACAAGAGTATATACCCAAGGGGTAAGTACAGGTTCTCATACACACATTTTTTTTTCTAATTTCAAGTTTTAAAAAGGAATGAACCCATGCTATAAGCAACTTTTGGCCAGGATAACTTTTTGTTGTCATTAATTTTATTTAATAGTAGAGGCATGGGAGGTACACATGTAAAGGTATTCACGTGGAGGTCAAAGGACAATTTTGTGGAGTTGGTTCTCTCCTTAATAAAGCCCAACTTTGCTTCATACTAAAATAACAACAGCAGCAGCAATAATAATGTCAATGATAATTTAAAAAAATTAAATACATACAAGTCACATTATACAAACTGAATAGGTTATAGTTAGAAATATATCTATGTATACATACACATATATGCATGCGATAACCATCAAAGAAGAGGCCATGAATTTGAAGGGAAGTGGGGTGTAGTATATGGGGAGGATTTGGAGAGAGGTCATATTATAATCTTACCTCATTGAGTTGTTGAAGAGAACAGTTTGAATGAACGTTGAGCGTCTTCACATCGGGGAATGACTTCTCAATTCTAATTTCACCTGATTTAATGCAGAGTTAAATTCCCTCTCTGTCTAGTGAATATTCTGTTTGTCTTAGTTGGGCTCTTTTGTTGTTGGACGTTGGCCCGCTGCCTCCTTTCCTAATGAAAATGACCACACACTCATTTATCTAGCCCCCCTTTTAAAAAACGTTTCAGGGAGGGAATCTGCATTGGATAAGGAGGCTCCAAGATCTTAGATTTCGGAATTTCCCGTCATACTGGGGAGACTGACACACCAGACACGTTACGGCTACCTTGGTGAGTCGGCTGCACCATGAAACCAAAGGTGATGCAGGAGAGATGAAGTGAGCCAAAGACTAGTCAGTGGATCATGTCTCAGTTGCAATCTTCTTAATATTCAAGATACACAATCAGTAAAAACACAAACAACAAAAATGACATGAAGACCACTAACAGGGGGCTTCCCCCTTTACAGGAAATAGATAGTTCAAGCCTCCTGAAGTGGAAGGAGTTAACATTTCCTTTCTGATGGCAGGACTGACCAATCAGGGTCTGGTCAGAAAGTAACAGGATCATACAAATACATTAACAAAGGGTATGGTGGCATAAGCCTGAACCCAGCACTCAGGAGGTGGAAACCGGAAGATGGGGCAGGTGGAGACAAGAGAATCAGGAGTTCTGGTCATGTTCAAGAAGACTACACCTCGAGCTTGGAGCTACCAGGGTGTGGGGGACTCCAGAGTTTCATAGGGAGCTGTGGCCTTACTAGAGGAAGTATGTCACTGGGGGTGGGCTTTGAGGTTTCAGAAGCTCAAGTCAGACCCATGATCACTCTCTCTTCCTGCTGCCTGCCAATCCAGATGAAGAACTCTCAATTATTTCTCCGGCTTCATGTCTGCCTGTACACCATCAAATTTCCTGCCGTCACAATAATGGGTTAAACCTCTGAAACTGTAAGGCAGCAACAATTAAATATAAGAGATGCTGGCTGGGGTTATGGTTTCTCTTCACAGCAATAGAAACCCTAAGACACGAGACCGCACAACATTACCAAAATAAATACAAAGAACAGCATAACATTATAACCAGAAAGGCCGTTTGTAATAAACGAGCTACTAAAACCAAGAGGAGGGATGATGGGGCTCAGGTCTAGACAGCTGGGTTGGTCACGGTCATTAGCACCAGTAGCCTGATGGTTATGGGAGAGGGTTTAGATAGGGCCCCAGAGGACAGATGTGAGGAGGGGGCTGTTTGCCCACAAATGTGGCCACTCAACAGTGGGCTGGGAGCAGAGGAATTCATCACAGTGCCTCCCATTAATGGAGCCAGACTAAAAGGCAGGAGCCCGTGAAGCCTGTTGAGGCAGTTCATATAGGTCAGCCTTTGTGACCTTGGAAATGGGGAGAGAATGATCTGAAAGATGGGGAGAAATATTTCACACAGGCCAAGAATCTCAGCTTGGGTAATACTAGGCTGCATTTAACATACATGGAACAGTGCCCTAAAAGTTAAAATACACAAGCCCTACTGTAACTAAGACTCCATTACAGTGGTCCTCACAATACGGCTGACGGGCAGGCACTTTCTTCCCAGAACACACACGACAAAACAGACTTGGAAAGGAGATCTGCCCCTGAGTGAGAGGAAAGGAACTCTGGCCCATCCTCCTTTGGTTTCAGAAATCCTGAGTCAATCCCCGACTCTACCAAAATGAAAGTAACCACAGAGAGGTGACCACAGGGCATGGAGGAGAGTTTAGCAGAAGTTAGCAGCGCCATCTGTCTCCTCTTACTGGACCTGGTCTCCTGTTCAAATGGCAACGTGTTTACCTTTAAGTCATTTCTAGATAATCAACGGGAGCTAGCAGTCTGGATGACACCTGAGGCTTCTGACAAACACAGATGGCTGCAGCCTGCTTTGCATATTAACAAAGCTCTGATTTGACGGCAGATCACGGCGGGGGGGGGGGGGGGGGGGATCGCTCCTCAAGAACGGAAATGTGATTTCTACAACCACTTGGCATAAACCAAGTAACACTTCTCTCAGGCTCATTTAAAAGTCCATTAAAGGGCTTAGGGAGATAGCTCGATGGGTAAAGAAAGCACTTGCTAGGCAAGCACGAGGACTTGAGTATGGATCCTCGGGATCTACGTACAGGCTGATGCAGATGCAGGCGCATGTGCATGTAATACCATCGCCTCTAAGGCAAAATGGGAAGCAGACCTATCTCAGAACAATGTGTGCACATGCAGCCGTCACCAGCCACTGTGCACAACCCACTGTGTGTACATGCAAATGTCACCAGCGATTGTGCACAGCCCACTATGTACATATGCAGCTGTCACCAGCCATTGTGCTGTTTATAGAAACCAAACAGTTCTTTTTTAAAAAAAAAATTTATTTATTTTACGTATATAGTGTTCTGGGCACCAGATCTCATTATAGATGGGTGTGAGCCATCATGTGGTTGCTGGGAATTGAACTCAGGACCTCTGGAACAACAGTTAGTTCTCTTAACCTCTGAGCCATCTCTCCAGCCCAACCAAACAGTTCTTAACACGAGTGACTGAGTATCAAAATCAGCCTGGTCACATGAAGGTACTTTGCCCACAGACACTAAGAGTCAAGGTAGCTGTCATGTCCTGACACGGGGTTTCTTGTCTTCTACAAGTTCCCATGAAAGGTTATGGGTACACTTGCTGGCAAGCAAGTATAGTTAAATTGCAGTCAGATGGAAATGGTTCATTTATTTTTATTTACATTTTATGTGCATTTTTGTTTCGCTTGCAATGTGAGGGTGTCGGGTCCTCTAGAGCTAAAATTAGAGACAGTTGTGAGGCACCATGTGGGTGCTGGGGATTGAACCTGGGTCCTCTGGAAGAGCAGTCAGTGTTCTTAATTCCTGAGCCATCTCGCCAACCCCATGTTAACAGTTCTTAACAAGAGTGATTGAGTATCAAAATCACCCTAGTCACATAAACAGTGGTTAAAAATAACCTTTAACCCAGTTACATCAAAACCACTGGACAAATATTTCAAATACATGAAGCCAAGAAATATTTATTATAAGATTTTATGTAACAGCTGGGTATGGTGGTTCATACCTTTCCTACCAGCAATGGGAGGCAGAAAAGATGGACATCTGAATTTGAGACCAGCCTGGTGTAAATATTGAGTTCCAGGACAATCATGGCTATATAGAGAGACCCTGTCTCAGAAAATAAATAGACAGATAGATAGATCGATCGATCGATGGTGCTAAGCGATAGATAGATAGATAGATAGATAGATAGATAGATAGATAGATAGATGATGGATAGATGGTTCTAAGCTGCACATTGCCGTGGCACATACCTATAATGCTAATACCAAGGGGGAATGTGAGTTTAAAGCCAGCTTGGGCTGTACAACAAACAAACCAAGAAGAACAAAAAAGGTTCTGTGAAACCACAAATCAAGCAGCACTATTAAACCAAAAATGTCCATGGCACAATGGAAAATGTTTTGTTATAGCTTCCCAGATGGTTGAAAATATTTCAAGCTGAAATTTGAATCAAATTGTAGAGCTGAAGGTATCAGTTTGGGTCCATGCCTGTCATCCCAACACTTGTAAGAGAGACAGAGGCAGGGGAGTGGCTGCAAGACTGAGGCCATTCTGGTCTACATAGGAAGTTCCAGGACAGTCAGAGCTATGCAGACCTCATCTCAAAACAAACAACCTAAGTAGTCAACCAACTGACCAACCAACCAAGCTCAGTTGAAAAACATGTTTGCAAGGTGGAAACAGAAGAAGATGGGCGTAAAGATGCACTGAAGGAAATTGTCTGCCAGGCAAGCAGGAGGAGCTGAGTTCAGATCCCCAGCACCCTCGTGAAAAGCCCCGTGATAGTATATACCTGCAATCCCAGTGCTGGGAAGTGGAGACAGGAGGGACTCTGGGGTACATGGGCAGCCAGTCTAGTCAACCTGTGAGCTCCAGATTCAGCGTAAGACAGTCGCCAAGAACAGACAGTGAGACATGCCTGAAGCCTCCCCCTGGCCTCCATATTCAGATGCATTCTCCCAGCCCTACACAATGGCTTAAAGACATTCCCCCGCCAAGATATTTTACTTATTTACTTGTTTATTTTTAGGTGTGTGTGTGTGTGTGTGATATGCCATGTGCATGCAGGTGCCAGAACAGACCAAAAGATGGCATTTTTTCCCCCAGAACTGAAAATACAAGCATCTGTAAGCCATCCGATGCAGGTGCTGAGAACCCAAACGTGGGTCCTCTGGAAGAGCAGCAAGAGCTTCTAACAGCTGAGCCATTTCTCCAGCCCCAGAGGTGTTTAAGAAATATCTCTAGCTCCCTAACTAAGGGTCTATATTAACAATTTAAGCCTCTCCATACCTCATGTCCTCAGTTTTACAATGGAATCAATTATACCTGCTGGGTATATCACTCAGAATTGTAAGGAAAGTCAAGTGTAACAAAATATACAATGCTTTGTGCTCGGCAGTGGTGGCACGCGCCTTTAATCCCAGTACCCAGGAGGCAGGTGGATCTCTGAGTTTGAGGCCAGCCTGGCCTAGAGAGTGAGTTCCAGGACTACAAAGAGAAACCCTGTCTTGAAAAACCAAAACTAAAACAACAAATAGCAAAAAAGATGCTTTGTTAGCTCTTCGAAGCCAGACAAGGTGAACAGGCTGGCTATTGTTGTTTGCCGTTAAACAGATCTCTCATGCCGTACGCTCAGAGGCGCACAGAAACACGGCAAGTCCTTTGTACGTTCAACAATATTTACTGTGCCAGGCACCGAGAAAGAACAAAAGAACCATCGCGGGACACGTGGTGGAGAAGATAAAACACACAGACGGAACCTGCCCCACCGGAGATGGCTTTTCCTTTTGATTTCTCTTCTGTCACGTGGAAGAGAAAATGAAAAGCGGCAGTGGGAAGCCACAGATCTCAAGGCATTCATTTCTTACCACGCTTCAATCAGGTCTAAACCCCTAAGCAGGATAAATAGGCGGGTGTCTGGGGAGCATTCTCACCGCCACCAAGGTCCAACAACAAAAGAGCCCAACTAAGACAAACAGAATATTCACTAGACAGAGAGGGAATTTAACTCTGCATTAAATCAGGTGAAATTAGAATTGAGAAGTCATTCCTCGATGTGAAGACGCTCAAGGTTCATTCAAACTGTTCTCTTCAACAACTCAATGAGGTAAGATTACAATATGATACTTCTCCTTTTCCTTTCCTCTCTCCAAATCCTCCCCATATACTACGCGCCACTTTCCTTCAAATTCATGGCCTCTTCTTTGATGGTTATCGCACGCATATATGTGTATGTATACATAGATATATTTCTAACTATAACCTATTCAGTTTGTATAATGTGACTTGTGTGTGTGTGTGTGTGTGTGTGTGTGTGTGTGTGTGAGAGAGACTGTTTAGAACTGGACAGCCAGTAGGTATGCTCTTGTCTGGGGAAGGCCACTTCTCCCGCTTCCAGGTTTCCTGGGCTGATTACACTTCTTTGTGTAGTGCTGAGGCCTCATGAGCCTTTCCGGGTCCACCTGGGCAAGTTCACTGGCATCATCCTTGCTCAGCTCACATTTGGGCAATCATGCTGATGAGACGTTATGGATGTAGCTTCTGACATCACTAAGAGATACCATCTCACAGTGAACTCCCTGATCCTCTGGCTCTTATAATCTTTTTGCCCCCTCTTCCACAAAGCTCCATGAGCCTTAGATGTAGGGTGTTTTGTAGATATATCCCATTGGGACTGAGTGCCACAACCCTGCATTTTGATTGGTTTTCGTTTTCTAGTGGTCTCCATCTGCTGGAAAGAAAAATTTCCTTGTTGAGGAGTAAGGACTACACCTCCCTGTGGGTATAAGGACAAATGTTTATAGACTGTTGCGAGCGATTATTCAGGCCTAATAAATTAGTAGTTGTAGATTTTCCTCCAACAATCATGAGTTCCCTAGGCACTGAGTAGTTAGCTGGGTTTCTGGCACCAGGCATGCTTTCTCTCTTGCTGAATACAATGAGAGAGTTGTTGGTTACTGCTAAGGTATGCATGCCACTATTGCACTCTTAGGTTACAGTGCCATGCCGGTTGTTGATGTGGTTCACGGGTGTCATAACTGGGTAGGACTGTTGGTTGCCTCCCTCCTCTGGACGCTTGCATGGTGCCTTCTGGTACCGTGAAAGCTAGTCCTCAGAAAGGAGGCATTCAGGTCAAATCCACATCTGGGATCTTATTACAGAGCACCAGGGATATTGGTGCAGAACAGGATCTCATACTTATGTCTGTCTGGCACCTTTCAATAAAATTTTACAGAAAGGTCTCTACCTTGACAAATTAGAAATCCCCTGCCTCATTTTACAGTTAACTGTATTCTGGAGTAAATGTTTATTCATTCATTTAATCTCAATAATGGAGAACGAAAAGGATTTAGGACTTATTACCAACCAAGTGACAAAGATGTTAGGGTTTAGATTTCTGGATTCAAATTTCAGCTTGGATTTATTAGTTGACCTTGGACAAGAGACTTACCCTGCCTGCCCCATTCCCCCACCATAAAACAGGGAAAATAAAAACATCTAAATCAGTCATGTAGCAATTCAATTACTAACTCTACTAACCAAGCTCTCCTATAAGCATTTTGTTATCAACAAATACTTACTGTTATAATCTTAAAAGGAGAATAAAAGGAGCACATATCATGCAAGTCATTCATGTGTAAATGTTAGAGATACCCCCAAAGTATTCTAGGGAAAATATTGTTGGAAAAAAAAATCCCTTTAATTCTAAAAATGTAAATAAAGTACCTGACTAGATTACCAGCTATTCACTCCTAATGCTATAAACGTACCCGAAACTTACAAACATACTGAAATTTACAAGAAGATCACCCATAAGACAAGGAGAATGCATACAATAGAAGGGCCCATTTCAAGGGCCCCAAAGTTTGTTCCAAACATGAGCCAGCAATCCAAAGCGGAGGCCAAGGTCTGTGAAACCGCAGCTGGGTCACTTAGGGTCAAATACATATTAAATTTCTTTGTCCTACTGCTAATTTCACAAGCAGTTTGGGGAAATAAATTTACTTGTAATTTGAGACACTGAGTAATAGTGATTAGAAAGTAAATGACTGGCACAGAGAATCCTGGAATATTGATCAACTCACAAAAAAGAAAACCAAACAAACACTCAAAGTCACAGTCCCTCTCCTCCTCCTGGGCCTTACACATGCTTGGCAACTGTGCACATCTGAGACACAGCCTGGCCTCTAGCCATAATTTCCATCAAATGTTCACCGTATAATTGGCTAGGCACAGGTGGCGAGGCTGGAAGAGATTCAAAGAAGGCTGGGGCAAGGGTCACTGGTAGAGTCTACGAAGCATGTGCAAGCCCTGTGTTCTTAACTAAGACTCAACCTCAGCTCTTAATCCTCTCGATCCTTTGTCTGGCTTCTTAAACCCTCACTGTAACCCCTACACCCACTCACTGTGGAGCAGGTGACACTTGTGCATCTTATATGTGACAAACAAGAGTTTTCAGAAGGTTCAAAGCCTTGCAAGGCAGCTAGAATTAAGGAAAGGCGTTGCCTCTGAGATCCTTTCTAAAAATGTTGCCCTGGATAAAAATAAGGATGGCTAGAAGAACAAGAGGTCAGAGAAAAACAGACGAGCGCTGAGACACACCTTGTGGGAGGCTCCGGACTTGTCAACCAAGTGCTCCTGTGGTATGTATGGTATGCTTCAGCTTCCAGAGAGCTGAAACACGGGCCTCACACAGACCCTGCTCTGGAAGGTGCTCTCGGCCTGATTGCCTGGCATGACCCCTGTGCACAGCATGTGCAAGACTGAATCTTCAGATTCTGCAACAGACTCATCCACCAAACAAGGAAAAGGTCATGGGCATCACTTGATGGCAAACATCAAAGAGTGCCCTTCTGTTTTCTCTTCTGTAATTTTGTTCCATTGTTTTAGGTACAGAAAATATGATTTTGATCGAGTATTAAGGACCTTATGAAACCAACTTTGATTTCTGACAAAGAGAAAAGCAACTACGTGACAGAGTTTTCTCCTATTAAAAGGAACGGTTATGTAACCAGCCCACATGGAAGAGCCAAGCTGAAGTCGACATGGTAAAAGACAGCCGGATGAGCTGCTGATGAAGCTCAGCTGATGCAGCACTTGCCCTGTGTTCCATCCTCAGCACCACATAAAACAAGCAACAGTGACACACAGTTGTACTGCCAGCAGGTGGAGGCAGGAGGATCAGAAATTCAAGGTCATCCTATGACCATATAGGACTTGGATTCAGCTTAAGCTCCCTTCTCAAGATATAAATAAATAAAACAAGCAAGCAAGCAAAGTAAAGATTAATAGAGCCCACTCCTTTCTTCCAAGTCGAGATGGTGGTGGACCTACTTTTCATACAGCCTCTGTCCTCTCATGAAGGCCTTCACTTCGTTGTCCAGCGGGAAGGTTCCGTCATCCTTTCTAAAGCGGTAGAAGAGCTTTACATCCTTGAATTCCTTGTGCTCGTCACACACTGAAACACAGAACACACAGAGAGGACAATGAAAGCCTCGCCAGAGACAGAAGATTAAAATCCATCTCGCCGCTTCAATACTTGCTCACAGGGACATCAATGCTCAGCACAGTGCTGTGGCTCAGTGTTTGTCAGCATCACTACCGTCACCAGGTATTGAAAGGCTCACGAAATGTGGAGGCCCAAAAATGTGAGTCTATTTCCACCTCGTCTGAAGGTCAGAGAGTTTTAGCTTGTTCAAAGTTGTTGACCAGTGAGGCTTCACTCCCTGACCTAGGGTTTGGTTCTTGATCTTTTTGACTTTAAGATGGCCCGTACAGGTAGATCCATTCCACCCTGACCAATGGTCAGAATATTCAAGCATCCTTCCGCCCCTTCTTTTGAAATAGGAGGTTTGACATTGGGAGTGGCTGCCCTCAGGATACTTGGTCTAGGGTGGCTTCACTGCCTAAACAACAGAATGCTAATGACTTGACGTCTCAAAGTATTGAAGCAAGTAACTGTTCTAGTTGTCCTTTGTATCACGTTAAAGTAGTCTTTTGTCTTCTCCCCCTGTTGTACTGGGGTGTAAAAGTGTGTGGAAAATTAAATGCAGGCGATTTCAGTATTCACTGGAGCTCCCTCCCGGTACTGTCCTATGTTTCTGTTTTATTATTTTCAGTCACATCTTCGCTTTCTTTACTAGTTTTCTAACCCCCATGCTCCTACCCTGGTAAGTGGTATTTTTGTCAAAGCTGGTCTCCAACAACCAAATTCACTTCATCACTCCTGTCTCTGACTTCATAACGAGTACATCCACTCAATCAATGTGATCTTCATTGCCTCTCCAAACACCTTGCCAGTGCCGCCTCACTCACCATGATGAATGATGCCCCGGTCAGCCAATTTCTGCATGAGTTTTATTGCTGTCTCTCGGTCAGAGGCCTCCTTGTGCTCAATCAACCAGTCAATCAGTTCTTTCGCGACAAAGCAGTTTGGGTAGGTCTTGAGATGATGCCGCCTATCCTTAATAACCTTTTCTTCATGGAGCCTCAGCCTAAAAAGACAAACAAGAACTTGAGGAATGTTGACGGCAACAGGAATTATTAAACCAATCCCATGGAGAAGTAATTAAACAAGTTGGAGATTTCCATCCAATCAGAACCCCTCTCTCCAGCACAGATTTTTTTTTATGTCCTCCGAATTTGCATTCATACATTCATATGACATAAGTACATGCCTTCACTAATTCATATGACAAAGACTCATACATGTTATGACCTACCTGTTACAGACTTCTAGGCACTAGAGGCATGTATTAGAAAATATGGACAAAAAAGCTCGCCTTTGGGGGCATTTGTTTTCTCCAGTAGGGACCATAGCTATGTTTTCTTTTGTTGGCTGGTTGGTTCTTGGGACAGGGTCTCATGGGGCTCAGACTGGTCACAAACTTGGTTTGCAGTCAAGGATGACCTTGGATTCCTGATCTTCATGCCCCTACCTCAGACTATAGGCTTGTGCTACCACACTGAACTTCCAGAGCTAATCTTGATGCGAGGTTTACTGGCTTCCACGAGTTAATCTGAGCACCCTACAGAGAGCATCACAGCAATCCACCAGCAGTCAGTGCCACCTCATTCTTTTACAAGCAGAGACTGAGGTCTGCTGTAAACTATTATTTTAACTGGGCAAAGATGTGTTACCTTTGTTTATGCTGCAGAATATTACTACTTGAACTAAATAAAGGTGTGTTGCTTTTGTTTCTGCTGCATTTGTTTAATCATGTAAAGATGTGCTGCATTTGTTTCACCTTGCCTGCCTAAGGCACCTGATTGGTCTAATAAAGAGCTGAATGGCCAATAGCAAGGCAGAGGAAAGGATAGGCAGGGCTGGCAGGGAGAGGGAATAAAGAGGAGGAGAAATCTAGGCCTGAAAGAAGAATGAGAGAAGAAAAGGAGGAGGAGAGAATGAGGCAGACACCAGGTAGCAGACACAGAGAAGCAGGGAAAATAAGATATACAGAAAGAAAGGTAATAAACCCTGAGGCAAAAGGTAGATAGAGAGAAACAGATTAATTTAAGTTAAAAGAGCTAGCCAGAAACGTGACTGAGCTAGGCCTAGCATTCAAAACTAGTCAGTCTCTGTGCCATGGTTTGGGCAAAAGCCTGGGATAGAGGTCCTGTGATCACATGACTTGTCTAAACCCACATGGCTAACAAGTCTCAAAAATGAGATCTGAGGCCTGCTGTTGTCCCTGAGTTCATCACGCTGCCTCCAGCTAGAGATGGATAAATGAAAAGTCAAGGAGAAATCGATTAAAGCTGTTGGGGAAAAAAAAAATACAACTTACTTCCAGGCTGGTAAATTAGTGGAAAGTGCTCTGTGGGAGCTTTCGGTGATTTCACAAAGAAATTATGGACCTGCCTGTTCTTTAAGGTTTCTGTCATTTACCATTTTTTTGTTTGTTTGTAAATCATCCTTGCATTTCCTTTTTGTTTCTCAAATGAAGGAACTGAACTGGTGACCCACAAGGTCACCTTCTACAATCCACTCACCTGACTTCTATATTTCATAATGCATATTCTGAACAGTGCTGTGCAGGCCTGGGAATTGGAAAGCCTGTATACATAAAGGACTGTATGACTCTGGCAAGTGATTTAAGGGCTCCCCCACACCCACCCACCATCAGTGAAGTGGAGAGTTTGGATCGACTTTCTAACCCTGGCCATGTTGAAATTTAGAGGTGGGTATGCCGACCAGAAACCCAGCAGAGTGGATCCCCCACGGGGACAGTTCTAAGGAAAGAGATGGAAGGGCTGGGGGTGTGGCCCTCAGTGGAAAAGTATGGGCCTAGCAAGTGTGTAGATGAGAGAGAGGGAGAAAGCCTGGTAGGACTAGAAAGAGGGAGAGATCCTATTCCTATCTAGTTTTTTGTTTGTTTGTTTTTCTGATACAAGTGCTCATGTATTCTGACCACTCTCCAAATCCATGTGTAGCTATGAATGACCTTGAACTTCGGAACTTCTTGCCTCTACCTCCCAAGTGATAAAGAGTCCAGGTCTGTACTACCATGCCCAAGTTTTTGTAAACCAAGCAAGCACTGTACCAACTGACATACTGCCCAGTCTTCTGCGCGGAGGGGGCAGTCTTTTATACCCCACACCAGCTCAAATATGCTCTGTAGCTAATGATGACCTTGAGCTCATGGTCCTTTTGTCCCTACCCTCCAAGTGCTAGGATTGCAGAATGCATCCATCACCAGGCCCACTTTAAATTTTGACATCTCAAAAGTTGTCCCAAGTAGGGAGTATACTCAACCGAAATCTCTGAGGCTTAGGTGTCCTTTGCTATATCCAACTGCCACACACCAAATTGTGTTCTCAAATTCATACCCGCCTCCTCAGTTGATCTTTCCATTCCAAGTATTCTGTAACTCTATTTAGACAATGGGTTTCTAAAGATGGAACTGAAGAACTGGGGATGGAGGTTAGATGCAGAACACTCACCTAGCACCTGCAAGGGTCTGAAGAGCAGGCCCTAACCCGCTATGACTGAAAATTGGGGCATAGGCATATATAAAGATACAGGGAGAATGTCACCATCTACGCATCAAAGAGGCCTCAGAGGAGGACAATGCACCTTGATCTTGGATTTCCAGGCTCCAGGGCTGAGATGAACTTTTAAACCCTGTAGTCTGCTGAGCCAACTAACACAACCACTGAAGGCTGAAGGCTTCGAGACCCTGGAGCAGCCTAAGAAGGAAAGACTCAAGGACTCAGGCTCTGCTGGGACCAGGCAGTAGAGATGGGGAATAAGAGAATGAGGCAGTTCCCAGAGCTGGGAGCTACATAGAAAAAAAACAGTGAGTTCAAATGAGTTTCTAGTCCATGCCTAATGCTGTACTAAACGTACAATCAAAAACTGATTCACCTATCTGGAATCTCACTGCTCTCACTTGTGAAAGAAGGGTTTTGGACACGTGAGTGACCATGTGATCTCTTTACAGTGGATAGTGAAATTCTTGGAGCTTCACCTACCTCTTTTCTGCTAATTACACTCTCACTTCCCCTGGGAAAACCATTCAGCATCCACTAACAGTTCAAGCAACTCATATGCAACTGGGCTTAGCCCCAACATGTGACCCAGGCTTAGGCAATGATAGCACGCTAGTTATTCCTCGAGCTCTAGGTTGGGTGCGTGAATGAGCAAGTAACTTCGACAAGGCAATCCTGAGGCTTTTTCTGCAAGTCCTGGTTGTCACTAGACTTTATAGACGGTGATGCCTACAATCCTCAGCACGATTACTGCTGCAGTCGTGGGCTATGTCACAAGACCCTGTCCCAAACAAAGAAAACAAATGCTTGCAGTTACATTCTTGTCATGATAAAGGCATGCATGTCCAAGAAAAACCTTGAACACAGAACAAAGCAGTAATAATATAAACAGATACAAAGAAACCAAGAGAAAAGCTTTACCAGGCATGATGGAATATGCCTGTAATTTCAACACTTTGGTCAGGAGGCAGGAGAACTGCCAGTTTGAAGTCAGCCTAGGTTACAAAGAGGACTGATCTCTAAAAAGCAAAACAACAATAGCAAAGAAAACTCTCTCCAGCCGGGCGGTGGTGGCGCACGCCTTTAATCCCAGCACTTGGGAGGCAGAGGCAGGCGGATCTCTGTGAGTTTGAGACCACCCTGGTCTACAAGAGCTAGTTCCAGGACAGGCTCCAAAACCACAGAGAAACCCTGTCTCGAAAAACCAAAAAAAAAAAAAAAAAAAAAAAAAAACTCCAATAACCATGCCTGTGCACCTGAAATCAACAGTCCCCGAAGCCAAATGAACTTGTATTTAAGTACCATGAACCACATGTTCCTTATCCTTTCGTGAGGTTAGTTAAGGTGCCTAATCGACTACCAAAATGGTCCTAGATCTCCCACTGGATGACTCAATGGCTCTGTGACACTGTATGTTGCCACTTTTGGGCCTCCAGAGAACCCATCGGTAGTTGGAGCTGTGTGACCTGAACATAGTGGTCCCCGGGCCCCTGGAGCAGGCGTTTGACAGATTCCCATTTCCCCATCTTCCCACTTTCCTCTGTTGCTATTACTGTGGTCAGTCCATCTGGATTTTTGAGATGGGGTTTTCCCATGCAGCCTGGATGACATATTATGCATTCATTATCTTTGTTCTGAACTCAAACAGTCCCTTACAGTTGCTGTTCTTATGCTGCTGTGATCTCCTAATCTAGTTTGTAGAAAACACTGATGAACTCAGGGGCCGCAAAGACAGCTCAGTGATAAAAAACACGTCCTGCTTTTGCAGAGGGCCCGCGTTAGGTGCTTCATGACCCCCAGAAACTCCCTCTTCAGGGGATCTGAGACCCTCTTCTAAACTCCACAGGCATCTGTGCTCACATGTGCATGCTGTTATGTCCACATATACATATTATTATAAATAAAAAGAATCTTTGAGAAAAACGAATTCGGAAAGTTCCAGCAGAAGCCTAATCCGAACATCTATGAATAAGGAAAATGAGTGTTTGAGGTATGGAGCTTTTGACATCTATTTTCATTACTCAAAGACTGTTTTGTGTGCGGATAAATCGGTGACAGCAAATGTTGGTACTTAACCAGAACATTTGGCCACTTATAATTACCTAAAACCCTAAGAGTCAAAATGTGCTGTAGGGCTCGTGAATGAGAGGGCACAGCAATGAACCCACCAGTAAGAGAGATGAAAATGCCAGCGACAGGAAGAGAATAATCCCAAGAGGCATCGTCCAATGGGCCTAAAATCCACCCTTGAGACAGCAGTGATGAAGCAGGATTGCCTGACTGAAGAAGAAGAATGTGGGTATAAAAGGTAGAGGCAGAAGGAATTTATCAAGATCATCCTCAACCAATAGTAAGTTGAAGGCCAGGCAGGGCTATATGAGACCCTATTTCAGCTGTAGCAGCAGCTACAACACACACACACACACACACACACACACACACACACACACACACACACGGGGTGGGGAGAGAGACTGGAAAAGGAAAAAGTTAGGAAACCCAACTAAATTTGAACTTCAGAGAAACAACAAAATTAATTCTTTTATTATAAGCATGGCCCAAATACTGCATAAGACCTACTTACACTAAAGAACAATTACTCATTAGCTCTGCGATTCGAATCGTATTGAGTACTCTGCATCTAATCTGGCAGTCCTAGAGGGGGTATGTTTTATTAAACACAAAAGTATATTAGGATTAATATTTTATGGGTGAAAGAAAGGGACTTACACTGGTAGGAAGGAGCAACTTGAGTCCTTACTGCTTTAGGGAAAACTACTTAGGTAATTTTTTTGAGACTACCTGACTCATTGTTTATCTACTTCTTCCAGAAAGTACTTTGGCCCATGTGCTTGGAGCCAAACCCTAGCCTTGACGTACTAAGGAACAGGTGAGAAATACAAATTGTAAAGATTATGAACTTGTAAAGCAGATACAGTGAAACCAAAGGACAAAATCCCCAGCTCCTCCCGTTGAGCCGAATGATTTGAAAACAGGCTGGCGAGATGCTCAGCAGCTAAAGGCACTTACTGTGTAAGCCTGCAGACCTGAGTTTGGTCCCTCAAACCATGCAACAGTAGAAGAAAAGAACTAACTCCATGAAGTTGTTCCCTGACCTTCACGTTTGCACTGTGGCATGCTCACACACACACACACACACACACACACACACACACACACTATATATATATATATATATACACATACACACACACACTATACACACACACACACACACACACATAATTATAATAAATAATTGCTTGACCCTAACATGATGGAAAAGTGAAGGAAATAATTAGCGATCAAATTTAGCCCAGGAGAGAAAATGGCATGTGGTGGCATTCTGAATGAGAATGGTCCCCATAGGCTCATATATTAGAATGGTTAGTCACCACGGAGTGGAACAGTTTGGGAAGGATTAAGAGGTGCAGCCTTGTTGAAGGAGGCGGGAAAAGCCCACACGAGCCTCCCCCACGGCCTCTGCCTGCCAACAGGATGTAACCGCTCTCACCTACGGCTCCAGTGCCGCAGCTGTCTACTTGCCATGAGGACCGTGGATTAACAACCCTCTAAAACTGTAAGCAAGTCCCCAGTTATATGCTTTCCTTTATAAAAAGACAAACTTGTGGTAGGGATAGAGACATCTGTGTTACATATACACATAAAGCTGAGTGTTATGCAAGACTCTAAAGCAAAATAATAACAACACACACACAGACATACTAAAAAAAAAGAAAAGGAAGGAGCAAGGGAGGGAGAAAAAGGCAATCTGAAAGAAAACACAATTCAAGGAATAGACTTATCCTAACATTTAGTAAACTGTTAACATAAATAAAAACAAAAACAAGGGCAAGCAAGATGGATGAGTGGGTAAAGGCCTTTGGTGCGCAAGCGTAAACCTGACAACCTGAGGTTAATTCCTGGAACCCATGGCAGAAAGAGAGAACTGACTCCCTCATCAGACACTTGCCAGTCAGACTCCATGGCACACTCCCTGCAACACACACACACACACACACACACACACACACACACACACACACAATTTTAGAAAATATTGGCACTTGAGCATCCCCCCGTGTGCTAGGTAAAGTGGTAACTGTTCAACTACTCCATGGGCATTGGTCCTCGCGGTGACTCCCTAAACCACCCTAAAACTACAAATGGCTCCTGAGTGAAGTTACCATTTTCAAGAAAATACTGAGCCCTAATTTTAAAAAGTTAGCTCACCCAAGCTCACTGAAGTCTTCACAGGAATCCTGCTAATTAATTCAGTGACAATAGCAGTGAGTCATTTGTTGAACACGCTCAGAGCGGCAGAATGCAAAACACTAATTCTTAGACATGCCGTCTGTCAGGAATCCAAGAATAATGAAGGCCAATTTATTTAGAAATTCAAATGTGGAGCAAAATGCCACATAATTCAGCGGAGGAGGAATATGTGGGGAGCCAAGAGAGGAGTTTCAGTTCTTGTACACCTTCCAAATAATAAAAAAAAAAATAAAAATTATTAGGTGGTGTTTATCTTGAAATACTATAGAAGAGAACTCCATTTGACTATCCTTCTGTGACTCCTGGGTCCAGTACTAACTCAAATGTCTTGCTTTCCACTGACTCATTCTGCACAGTGGGGAACAACAGACCACACCAGCCCCTCTGGCCTGCCATTTCTCCAGAGGCTGACATATTTCTGAAGAAAACAGCAGCTGGGGCGGTAGGTCAACGATGAAGAGTGTAAGAGCTGAGCAGAGCAGATATGAGACCCTGGGCTCACTCACCAGTGCTTGGGGTTTGGAGTGGTGACGATTTGGACTGGGTGCGTTCACTAAAGGCAGAGCACTTGCCTAGCATGCTAGAGGCCCTAGGTTCAATTCCCAGCACGCCAAATGAAGAAGCAACAAGGAATCACGTGTGTACGTTGGTCAGGTTGTTCATGCAGGAGACTGGCATGAGGTCTGCTACAAATTCATAGCTAACCTGGGCTACACTGAGTTCAAGGCTATCCTCACCTATTTAATAATACTCTGTCTCAAAAACAAAACAAATTAAGCAAAGGGTATACATTAAGAAAGTTACTGATATAGCTCAGAGGGTGAAGGGTCCTGGCAACCCGAGTTCCATCCTAGGTAAGCGTGGAAAGAGAGGTGACTGTACTATGTTGTCATCTACACATGTATTGTGGCGTGTATAACACACACACACACACACACACACACCACATATCACGCTCTCTCTGTCTCTCTCTCACACACACACTAATGACACTAAACTCCTTTAAATGGAAGCAGATGGTTGGGAAAGGGCAAAAAGCAGAGGGGTGGAATATTACAACCAGGAATTTGGTAGATAAATTTTGATATTTTTAGGTATGTTTCCAGGGGTTACAAATTCTCAAAACCTCTGTCACCATTTCTTCGCTTTTATAAGCAGAAACAGAATTCTAAAAATGAGCAGTGAAAATGTAAGAACCCAGAAAAAAAACAAACCACTCCAATAAAGAGATAGTTTTCCACGCTGCAGACATAGCAAGTTATTGTGCCTGGCACAGCGGACGCCGAGATACTCACTGGGCAAATGGAATACACAGGGCACAGACAGAGATGAGGAGGAGGAGGAGGAGGAGGAGGAGGAGGAAGAGGCTGGCTACCTGAGCAGGTACTCCTGACACGTAATATCACCATCTACGAATGTGCAGCTTATCTAAACCTTTCTGGGTTTGTTCTGAAACGGGGTCTCACTGTGAGGCCCAGGCTAGTGTTGAACACAAGGTACTCCAGACTCAACCTTGGGGGTACTGGGATTACAGGTATGTGCCACTACACATGACTGACTTGAAAAAAAAAACTGACAGCTTGTTTTGACTTTTTGTCTTTTTTGGTAGAGTCTCATTACATCACAGTGTTCTGAAGTGTGCCCTGAGCTAGAGATTTCTCCTACTTCAGTTTTGGAGGTGTGGGGATTAAAATCTATGTCGCTATGGTTGGTTCAATGTAAAAAGCCTGTGCAAGCATTCGGGGCTCAGTGTGGGATTCTATACCTCTGCCACAATGCGTGGCTCTATTTCTACTTTAATGACAACTAGCTCTTTCTTCCTGTGTTTTAAAAACATAAAAGCAATTCATTTTTATTCTTTTATTTTTGCAGTGCTAACGACTGAACCCAAGGCCTTGCGCAGGCCAGGCAAGCAGTTTGCCTAGCCCTTGATTCGTATCCTCCCTTCCCCCACCCCTCCTCAGCCCATAAAACATGAGATAGTTTATCCTGGCACCATTTTGAATAACCATGGTTCTGGAAAACAGACTTAGGTTACTCCAAATTTCATGTTCCAGCATGGAAGCAGTTTCATGAAGTTTTTATGGTTTTACATAACAAAGGCACAATGTTGGGTATATCAAAGAGGCAGGAACAGCCAGGTGGAGAAACTTTTCTATAGGTCCAAGATGTTATCTGATGTCAATGTCATTTTTAACGCTTAGGTTGGCAGAAGCTACGTTAGTAGATTCTGAAAGTTGTATGGTCTATTAGTCACATAACTGTTTTGAGACTTGGGTCTCACGTACCCAATGTTGGACCCAAATGTGCCATATAGCTGGGAGTTACAGAATTCACCAATATTCATCAATATATTCATTGCTTGGGATCAATCAATCCAGCACTCCTTGCAAGCTAGGCAAACACTCTACCAGCTGGGCTATATCCCCAGGTCCGTATTTTTTACATTAATTTTTTCCTTTTGAGAGTCTCACTATGTAGCTCTGGCTGGCCTGGAATCCTCTTTGTAGACCAGGTCAGACTCAAACTTATAGAAAACTGCCTGTCTGTGCCTCTTGAGTGATAGGATCAAAGGTGTAGGCCACCACACCCAACTAAAAAACACAGCTCTAAATATAACATGCAGCCTGTGTACAGTGGTCACCCTGTTTGCCAACGTCCAACATCCCCTTCTACTTAAAACTACCTTTCTAGCCTTCCCTGAATCAAGGCAATACCCCATCTCCTCCTGGAACAGAACCTGAGCAAAAAGAGCCCTGAACCATCAAGGTCCTCACATACTTCCAAGGGCATGCCCAGATAAAAAGCCAAGGACACTTGGTTCTTCCCACTCCGCGTGGCAGGAATGAACTAAACCTAGCCAAATAGTTCTTTATTCAAGCAAACCACACCTGCAGTTTTCAACCCATCTTTGTGTGATGAAACACTTCAAAACAGAACACTAGTGTGCATTCCAGCTAAAAGGAGTTTGGACCGAGAAGTACAGAATAGTTTCCGGTTTTCCCACACATATTTTCTACATCCGTGGTCTTCCTAGAAGTCATGACAAAAGGTTTCAAACTAGCAGGCCCACACTACCCACGGGAGAGCACTTCTGTAACTCAGTACTTGAAGGGAGGAAGAGGAAGGAAGATTGAGAGTTCCAGGCCAGCCTCAGCTACACAGTGAATTTAAGGCCATACCCTGCCTCAAAAAAGCAAAACCAGAAACAAACAATAAAAACAAAACTGGCAGAAGCAGAGGCTGCTGAGGAAACAGGATTGGCAGGTTTGGAAGAAAAGGAATGCCACCCAGCACGGAGACACTGAGAGAATGTGTCTGGAGTGATTTATCCATCAGAGTTTTCCAGATTTTCTTCCAAGCCATGTGTATCCTTTCAGTAACTAGGACTGGGGCAGAGGGTGGAACCCTTTGGCAGATTCTAGAAAAGGAGGGGGCGGTGCTAATTAAGACACTCACTATGCCCTTAGGTGTCTGAGTGGTGAGCCTGGATTCTGTGGATCCAAGACCTTGAAACCCAGGCTCTAAGCGGGCTTTTGTCTCCAACCCAGGCTCCTCTCTCACCTCCCAACCAAAGTGTGCCCACTTGTGCTGGGAACATTCTGAATTCTTTAGCCCCTAGGAGTGTAAACCAGTCTCCATGCTGTGAGTAGCACAAGCTACTCTCTCTTCCTTCCTTTTATAATTGAAAGACCTTGCTTTTCCAAGGGCAGCCTTGGAAGGGCACCTGCTTGGTGAGCATGTTCCCACAACCTTATCTCCTTACCTTCCACAGGGTTTTAGTGCCAATGAGAAAGCACACACCTCACTGCATGACTCCACGGACACAAAGTGAGCCCTGCCTCTGGACTACGACCACGCCAGTGATAGCAAAGAGAAACCAGTCTCAACAGTGGGAAAAAAATCAGTCAGGATAAACCCTGCTTTCGGCACTGTGGGATGCCCAGGTACAACAGCCCTTGGATTCAGATTCTAAATTCACTTTCAATATATTGGTGAGAGCAGACACCTCTATTTTATTTGAATGTTTAATCCCATTTGCCATGATATTTAAAGAAGAAGAAGAAGAAAAGACCTTCTCATCATTCATCTCAGACAGCTGGTTCACAAGCATTCAATTCAAGGTGATTCTGTAATTTTCTATTCCTGTCTGGCTAACCAGCTGCCCAAATTGCATCATCAGACAGTTCCCTCTCCCAGTCCTCAGAGAGCAAACATTACTGAAGGCAGGGTGTGAATAATCCCTCAAACATCACCGTCCATCTCAGAAGACATGTTGGAAATACTCTTCAGAAAAACAGCTTCATGAGGCTGCAGCAGCTTGTGGAACCCAGAGAACAAATGGAGCGGTTGAAATTGCCCATCATTATTTTCAAACTGCATCACGAACCTCAGGCAAAGTAAACAGTTTAATCAAACAACACAGAAAGCCAAACAGGGGCTCCGGATGAGCCTGGTGACACGGGAATGGATGCTTGAAATCAAAGCTGCTGATCCTTCCAGATGTTCTGCAGTGACCAAAATCTGTCCACTGAGATCGGAGAACCCAGAGAAAGATCTATCCTTGAAAGGGTCTGAATCCAAAAGACTGAGACTAAAACCAGGAACAGATGTAACTCAACACACAGCATTTCCTTTCAACGGTTTGAATTTGTTTTACAGTTAAGGACTGTGGGATGTCCGTTCCTTTGGTTTGAAACAAAGTCTCACCATGTAGTCTTGTCTGGCTTGGATCTTGCTATGTAGACCAGGATGGTCCTGAACTTGCTGTGATTCTCCTACCTCAACCCTCAAATGCTAGGATATATCTCTGAATTAAAATTTAGGTGTAAAAAAATGTATATAATGAAAATGAAAAGTCTCTTTCTAAGTGGGCATAAATGGACAACTATTAAAAGTGGGTAACAATCAGTGAACTGTTGCAGCTAGCTGACTGGTGAATGAGAATTTAGGAAACTATCCTGACACATTTGGAATTTTCCTCAAGTGCTGTTTTCTCAAAGAACCTGGTCTCTAAAGCTGTTTGTGTATATTTTGTTCTGTGTGTGCATACATGTAGCTTGATAAGCATATTTCTACATGAAATAGGACACGGTACACATTTTACACAGCTTTCTTTTTAATTAAGTTTTTTTTTTTAAAGACAGGGTCTCTCTATTATATAGCTCAGGCTGCTCTGGAACTTGCTATGTAGATCGGGTCGGCCTTGAACTCGCAGAGATCCATCCCATCTCCCTCTGTGCTGGCATTAAAAGCCTGTACCATCACACCAGGTTTTACATTTCACAGTTTTACTTCAAGAAAATGTTTGAATTTTTCATGACTGATTATATTAATAGAGCATACAGACAGGGATAAAAATAGGAAGAAAAGCATTGAAGAGACGGCTCAGCATTTAAAAATATATACTCAGATACTGCTCTTGTAGACAATCAGATTTTGGTTCCTAGAACTCATGTGGGGGTGGTTTACAACCACCCATAACTCCTGCTCCAAGGGATCTGATACCCTCTTCTGGCCTCTTTGGGAATCTGCATTCATGTGAGCATACACTGCCCCCCCCCCCGACATAGCCATAATTTTAAAATAACTAAATCATTAAAAAATAGGAAGAAAAAAGTATAGATCTATAAACAGAGAGCATGTGACTGTGAAGAAGCAGAAGGAGCTGGTCTTGGACCACACACACACACACACACTTTCCAAATCCTCAGCAACCACTTTAAAGACAGCCTTACCAAAATCCAACCTGAACAATCCTTCTCAGCGGGTGATAAGCAATGGTTTTGTGCATGAAGAACAAATATAGTCAAAGTTCTAAAAGAACCCCTCCAAGGCTCATGACAGATCAATACAAAGCAAATCTCTCATGTGCTCTCTCATTTGTCTATTTGCTTTTGTTATTATTCTTTTTTTTTTGGTGAGTTTTTTTTTTTTAACAGTGTATCATGTAGCCCAGGGTGGCCTTCAAGTTGCTTCACAACTTGAAAAAAAAAGGATGTTTTTGAACTCTTGATCCTCCTGCCAAAATATCCACAGGCCTGCAGCAGGTGTCCAGCCATCTGTGTGACATGGCACAGAAAAGCTCTAACACTATAAACATACCCGGGAAGGAAGGATATTTTACTCAGAACCTGGCATATCATATGCTAGATGATGAAAGAGCATTTGCATGAATAAAAACCATAAAGTCTTGTCTCTGCGTGGAGCCCATCGGGAACGACCCCATAGCGATCTCCTGTGACAGAATGTCTATGGTGGCTCACATCTTTAATCCCTGTATTTAGGAGACAGAGGGAGAATTCCTGCAAATTCAAGGCTAGCCTGGGCTACATGTGAGTTCTAAGCCAGCCTGAGCTACAGGGTGAGACCTGTCTTAAACACAGAACACTCAACAAAGTAAATGTCTACCTCTGTGAATCAGGAACACAAATATCTCTTGTCTCCCAAGCCTGCATATATTTTTAACACACTGTAAAACATTTAGAGGTTTTCTTCCTCTTTTAATCTCTCTTTACTGTATATCTCTCTCTTTTACTGACCATGTGAGTCTTTAATTTACTAAGCAATATGGAGAGGATTAAATCTGTGGCTTTGAAGGCTGGATCCAGCCCATTCCTTAGCTTTCTGAGATTCTAGCCTCAGGGCAGAGGTACCGTCTAGAGCCCTGTTTATTGCCACAACCCTATGGCATTTTAAGGTCCCTGCCACCACCAGAAAGCATGCGGCCAGCTTTTCATCAACACCATTTAAGTGTTTCGTGGCAGGACCTCTTTAAAGAGCTGCAAGGTTTTGCAGCTAAAGCTGAGTCAGGAAGCCTCTCTTCAATGAGAACGCTTGCCTCTAGCAAGCAGAGCCCACCTGAGAAGATGCTGCTATCAATAAGCCATGCTTAACTCTATTCTTTTCTGTCTAGAATTACTTCCCAAGCTCTCTCAGGCTTTATGTGGATGCAATCATCCACACGTTGGGTACCATTTGTTGTGATATATCACAATATCACACTCAATGGCCCGCCTTTGCTGAAGGTGCTGCAGTTGGACCGATTAGACAGTGGTAAGATGGAACGTTGCAGATTGAGGGGCAGAACTCTCTTAGGCTACCCCAGTCTCTTTAGTAGTCATTTAGCACCCACCCCTACATCGAATTTAACACCTTTCTGACTGTCAGGTAGGACGTCTGGACTATGCTAATTAACTAAGTTACCAGGAGACCACCTGGCTCCCACCAGCACGAAGGCTCCGAATGTTTTCATTGGCACCTGAAATCTCTAGTAGAGATTCTGTCTTATTCTAACTGCCCCCCATCACATCACATCCACATCTTCAGGAAATGCCGCTATTCGTGTTTGTCTTCCACCCAAGTGCTCTAGTAAATGCTTCCGTGGTGGAGCATGCCATCTGGGACAACCTGACCACCTGGTCCTGGGCTGTAGTCATCTGACTCAGTGTAAATTGTCTCTTTCCTTTGGAACAAGAGTTGTGTTTTGTATTGACAGCAGACACAAAAGGGAACTGAGAGAGAGAGAGAGACTTACTCAAGTTTTGTTTTATAAAGACAGAAGGATAGACTCGGAATTTGAATCTAAATCTGACTTTTTTTTTTTTTCCCAGACAGTGTTTCTCTACACAGCCCTAGCTGTCCTGGAACTCACTATGTAGACCAGGCTGGCCTTGAACTCGGACATCCACCTACCTTTACCTCCTGGGACTAAAGATGTGTGCCACCATCACCCAGTTGGATCTGATTTCCGCGTGGAAAGCTTTCTATGCCATCCTTTGCCACAGGGCTGAGTCACCAATATCCTGCCTACTTTGTGGTCATAAGATGAAAACATTTCTATATCCCAGCTATCACAGAGCTATGTACCAATATAAATACAGAGGTGATCCTTGGAAGAGCCTGCAAAAGACACAGCCAGTCTCCTGTTTGTATCCAGCCGATGTTCTGTACCTAAGATAACACACTTAGAGACAGGAAATGTGTCAGAGGGTTCTCCCATGCTGGAGAGTTAGCGGCAGTGTATGCAGGACACACATCCTGAGGACCTACGTGTGCATCAAGGCTCTGAGCCTTCTAAAGCTCTCCTCTCGTCCTGGAGGTATGAGATACTAAAAAGGGATACAGGAAGGCCTCCATGATAAGATGAATTGAATACAGCTTCCCTGGGGTATGAGACCAAGGATTTTTCACTTGGCTTCCATGCAAGCTTTTTCTCAACAGGTCTGTTGGATAAACAAAGAACCCAAGAGAGATCACAGCGCATCTCCAGCTAGTCCTCTGATGAGTCAGAAAAACGCTCTTCCTGTTTGCAAAGTGCCTTTCCAAGAATTTTTTTTTTAAAAGCAGGTCATTATTTATCTGCACACCACGCCCAGGAGTCTGAGGCCTCTAATTGCCTTACAGGTGAAGAAATGAGTCCACAAGGTTTGGGGAGCTTGCGGAAGATAAAGGATGACTCACAGGACCATGCCGGTTGCTATGCCAACCGCCGCTTGTTTTTCCCCTGGTAAAGACCAGACCCACACTACCCATTCTGAGTCTCCTGTCCCTGTCAGGGGGGTGCATGTTCTCTGACCCGCCCCCTCCTTCCACAGACAGAGTTTCATACTTTACAGCAGCGGTTCTCAAATTGCCAAACACATTGTTCTTTCCTTGACCACCGGTCCCAAGATCCTGCTATGGATTAATGAATAGCGCTAGTCAGATGGCAAATAAAGAAGAGACAAAGTAACGGCTTCCAGGTATGACCGAGAGTCTCAGTTGGGTCAACAAATGAGAAAAGAGCCTCCTGCTCACCCCATTCACTATGTGCTAAGGAGCCAGAGAGCCAACACTCAAGGTCAGACGGATCCTTTGTTCCCGGGGAGGTTTGGACAAAGCTGTGATTTCTCTTCTTGGTACCTCGGCTTATCTATAAAAACGAAAAGTTAACCAAACACATCTCATAGGTGTGTCCTAAGGGTTCAGCGAGAGGCGCGTTTAAAGTGCGGAGTATCCAGTGTTGAGTCTTATTAGTTATTATATAGCGTTTAAAGTGCGGAGTATCCAGTGTTGAGTCTTATTAGTGATAATATAACGTACTTTATTATCAGATTTTGGCAGAAGCACCATCCATCTCTCACTAAATACACATTTCTGTGATTTCCTAAAGTAAATGTAGTCACGAATCCAGGGATGATTGTGGTGGCCTAGCAACCTGAAGAGACCTGGCTGTTCTCTTGCTAAAGGTTTAGAAGAAATGATAGAAGGTTAAATCCAGAGAATCCTGTAAGGGAGTCCCGGTTACTCCCCGAGAACAAGCTAAGACCTGGTTTCCCATGAGGTGTGCTATAAACAATCTCCCCACTACTACGGCATCACCCAAACATAACTAAAGTCAATGAGTTACCATAAGTGGAAGAAACATCAGCCCATCCAGTTCAAGCTTTCACCCACGTCTGTTTTTATAGATGGGAAAAGGAGAGTGAGTGAATTTGAGTTCTTTGCCCTGTTATCCTGGCTGAGGTATAAACCTTGACTGCCTGTCTGTTGATAGAATGGTCCAGCGTGCTTCCCAGCAACACCATAGGAACAGCAGCTGCTCCCCTAGTGTGTACGCAGAACTGCAGACAGCCTTGTACGTCATTTCTGATAACACCAGCTTGCGTCCATCCTCGAGAAAGACGCCACCTATCCAAATGCCAGCCAGAGGCTTACTAGTTCTGAAGCTCTCCCCCAAGAAGAAACAGACGTGGCGACAATTTTAGACAAGAGAAAAGATAAAGACCTATTATAAAACACCATCAAACAGGCAAAACATTGCCTATTGTAATTAAATATGCCGCTTTATCTGCCAACTGAGGTGGAAATTATCACATCCAGAGGAGAAAATGGATTCTCAAAGCTGGCAGACCTGAAAACCACCAGCAGGGCTTGTTGAGACAGCGAAGGCTGCCCCTTCTTCTAGCCTATTTTTCTGACTCAACGGGGCAGGGTGAGTCCTGGTATTTAGATTTCTCTCCTCGTGCTGCTGATGCTGACTTGGCCATGGTTAGCAAACACCTGAGTTGAAATCAAACAGAAAGATGAGAGAAGATAGGGAAGCAAGAAACATGGGCCATAGGGGAGGCTGAGCAAGCAGATCTATGCTGGGCAGGGTATGGTGAGCGATGTGAGCCCCCCCCACACACATATTCCCAGGTCCTGGACTTCTGCCACAGACAAGCTGGGAACACTGGGGCTAAGGCACACACCTTGCAAAAACAACGCAGAGCTCACACAGGAACTTGACCCCAGAGTTTGGCTTAGGGGTTTTAGTTGGGGTTTTAGGGATGTGGTCCTTCCTTGAAAGGCATCTCCCTACCCACTTGTTAGTGATTAGCAGGCAGTAGTAAGGGCTCACACCTGTAACCCCAGCTTGGGAAGTTGAAGCTTGAGACCAACCTGGGATGTGTAATGAGACTGTTCTAAACAAAACAAAACAAACAAGACAATGACTTGAGAGGTGCAGCTGACAACAGGAGCCAGGCACCGTCGTTGCTGGGAGGGGCGATGGCACCTAACTGTACAGCGTACACTTCCTGTCTAGATGCTGTGGTGGGGAGGCCTCTTCCCCTTCTCCGGTCTGGACCCGAGCTTCAGGACCCAGTAAAGTAAGGAAGCTAACTGGACTTCTTCCCCAAATCTCTCTACTCTTGAATCTGTTTTGGTGGACTCTCTGATGAGTCTCCAGGGAAAATCTCCCCTCACAGGATCAAAATAGAACAGACGGTCCGAGGCACATTTTGTACTGAAAAGATCAACCACAAACCACAAGGCTGGGAAGCATGGAGCAGCAAACATTTCCTCTGGGCTTCCAAACACAGATGAACATGTTTTAAAGAGAAGCTTGTGCTAAGAGGCATGCTGTAAAACACCCTGAAGGGTGATGACCCATTTATTTTCAGTCCAGGGGACAGAGAGACCCTGAAGCTGCCACGGTGCCAGAGGCTTAGGTGGTCCCCACCTCTACCATGAGAACACACAGGCTTCTCTGGGTTTTAAAATAAAAATATTATTTCATAAACTCTTCAAGTGTTTTCAAGAACACTTGCAGCTATGGTGAAACTGGCTTGTTGAAAGGGTAGTAGACATGCATATAATATTCATACGAGGCCTAGATACAGATGCTCAGGGTGGCCTAGGTCCCATAGCCACTGTGGTGGTTTGAATGAAAATAGATCCCATAGGCCCACAGGGAGTGGCACTATTAGGAGGTGAGGCCTTGTTGGAGTAGGTGTAGCTTTGTTGAAGGAAGTACGTCACTGGGGTGGGCTTTGAGGTTTCAGATGCTTCAAGCCAAGCCTAACATCACGTTCTCTTCCTACTGCCTGCCGATCCAGATAGAAGTCTCAGCTCCCTCTCCTGCACCATGTCTGCCTGCATGCCACCACGCTGCTTACCATGATGATAAAGAACTAATCCTCAGAGCTGTAAGCCAGCCCCAATTGAGTGCTTTACCTTCATAAGAGTTGTTGGTGTCAGAGTGTCTCTTCACAGCCATAGAAACCCTAGCTAAGACAGTCAGTATGATTGAAACAGGTGGTTCTTTCTAACGAAATGTTGTAATCTCTGTGTACAGGATGTACACACACCAGTAAATGTCTTTATACTAAGTTAAAACTGAATTCTCCCAGAGCTGGAGAGATGGCTCTGTGATAAAGAGCACTGGCTGCTCTTCCAGAGGACTGGGGTTCAATTCCCAGCACCCACATGGCAAATCACAACCGTCTATAACTCCAGTTCCAGAAGATCTGACACCTTCACACCAATGCACATAAAATAAAGTTAAATAAATTTTTTAAAAAACTGAATCCACCCAACATCATTTTCCTGTTGTCTACTTTAGCCAAATGTGCTGCCTTCATTTCTGCCTGTCTCCACCATTTGGAGGATGGATATGTTCTCGCTAGAGCCTCGCCAATTCATCACATTCAAGTTTACCGCCACCTCTTTTCCCAGGAGCTTGCCAGCCGGATGAGATCAGTTTCCCTGACTCCTCCAGGACCTATTTTCTCTAATGCTTGTGTTTGCCCAAATACCACTCCATATTTATTCTTTCTTGCATTAACTCTCTTTTTTTCAACTCATTACAAATCCTGTGAGTCAAGAATGGTCTCTCTACAGCCAAGTTGGCTCTTGCCTGTGATCCCAGCACTGGAAGGGAGGAAGCAGGAGGATTGAGAATTAATTCAAGGCTCGCCCCAGCTACATAGCCTGCGAAGCAAGTTTAAGGTTCGCCTGGGTTATATAAGAGTCTTTCTCAAAGAACACAGGAACAAAGAAGAGGAGGAGGAAGAGGAAGAAGGGGAAGAAGAGGAAGGAGGGGAGTAAAGGAAAGAGGTGAGAGGAGAGGAAGGAAGAGCACTATTTTATTCTTTCACATTTTCTCAAGGTTTAGTGCAGGCTTCCAGGTAAGAAGGTCCAGGTTGCCATGGACGTGGAGAGAAACCAGCCACACGGCACAGGATGCAAAGGCCGAGTCTCTAGGCCTGGCCTGTTGGTGGCTGCATACTCACCCCGGTGAAACAGCCAGCAGCGTCTCAAAAGGTCGCAGCTGCCCCTTCTCTGTGATACAAACAAAACAACCACAACAACAACCATGTGTCTGCTTGGTGCCCCTGGAGAGGGAGCGTTTAGTGAGCCTCCCTTCAGTGCAGCGCCTTCTCTCCTCACAGAATATGTCTGCGGCAGGGCTCTCAGCCTTACTTGGGTTCTACCTGCTGGCCAGATTGAGTCAGGTAAGCACAGAGGGCACCCGGGCTGGCAGACAAGATCCTCTAGCAGGCAACACACGGCCCATCGAAGGAGAGATGGCGGAGAGACTGCGAAACGTTGCCTGAAGGCCTTAGAGCTGTTTGTTGTCAGGCAAGGCATGCACCCTGAGAGGCAAACAACTCTGTTAACATACTCTCTAAGGATGACATGGAAGCGAGGGATAGGACACACAAAAATGAGAACACAGTCCCAGCTACAGCAGCGGGAACACAAACATGCAATAAGGAATCAATAATAAGGATCAAAACTTATTAAGGAGTGATGGGAAGGGCTGTCAAAAGGCATCTGAAGCAGTGGTTCTCAACCTTCCTCAAGCTGCAACCCCTTTAACACAGTTCTTCATGTTGTAGTGACCCCAACCATAAAATGATTTTCTTTGCTACTGAGCAGCGTCTCAGTTTCTAAGACCATCCGAAACATGTGCTTTCCAATGGTCTTGGCGCACAGATCAAGATCCACTGACCTAGAAGATACTTGGGTGAACTTGGATCAGCCAGGAAAAACCCATGCATATAGAAAGAAAGGCTTACCCTGGCGGTTGAATTAGTCATTAACACTTGGCAAGTGGCAAAGAACACAAGCCACCGAGAATGTAAGATTTCTCACCAAGACTCAATCTTCCTTTGTGTTTGTTTTGTTCTGTTATTTGAGGCAGGATCCCATGTAGCCCAGGCTGGTCTCAAACCCACCATGTAGCTAAGGAAGGCCTTGAACTCCTGATCCCTGTACCTCCACTTCCCAGGCGCTGGGCTTATAGGTGTGCAACACTATTCAATACTTTTGTTATCTCAGCGCTGGAGATGGAGCATGGAGTCTGGCAAGTGATATACAAGGACTCCACCACTGAGCTACACTGTTAGCCCCAGTTTTACTTTGTAATTTTGAGATAGGGATTCAGTAAGTTGGCCGGGCTGGCTTTGAAGTCATTCCATTGCCTAGGCAGGCTTTGTACTTGAGATCCTCCAGCCTCAGCCTCCCCGCTAGCTGGGGTTTCAGGCCTGTGCCACTGGGATTGGTTATACTGGGATTAAGACTAGTTCTCAAACCAGGTGTGGCGGTGCACATCTGTACTCCCATTACTTAGGGGGCAGAGGCAGAAAAATGAGGGGTTCATGCTTATCCCCTGCTACCACCTGAGTTCAAAGCCAAACTAGGCTACATAAGACCCTGTCTCAACACACACACACAAAGAGAGAGAGACAGACAGACGCACACACACACACACAGAGCGCACTTCTGCATGGTTGCCTCTCTGTGTGTGTTTCTGTACATTCGAGTCTTTGATGAGCTCTATTGTTTTGCAAGCACAAACCACACATTCCACTTTCTCTATAATTCTCTACTAAGTGATGGTGGCTGAGTAGATTCCTCTTGGTGATTACATAAAGAATCTGAAAACTTACCAAGAACTATTTAGAGCCCCCAAGAAGGCCTAGCAGGGCTCCAACCACCTGTGGCTACTTTTCAAACACGGCACCCGTTAAGCCAAAGACAGTATCGTCTAAAGATAGCTAAGCAAAATCTCATCAGCTCTCAGTCACATCCTCCTGACAGCTGTAATTTGGACTGGAGTGGCATTTGGCGAGGTCTAAAGAGTCACACTGTTAATCAGGCTAGCAGAGGCAAAGGCGGCAAGCTGGACAGGGACCCGGGGAAATCATTAAGATTCTAATGGGTGCTTGAGAGGCTTTTCTCAACTGAACATCACCTCACTACTGTACACATCTCCAGGATCTTATATGCATATTTGTTTTTTTATATGCAAGACGCTGGGATGTAAGACCAACAGGACAAAACCTTAAACTACACACTAGAAAGAAATGATACTTTTGCTCTGGGACTCGGCAGGCTGTCCTGGCTCCTCAGTGACACTCAGACACCAGTTTTACCTTGGGGTGGGGATGGTCTAATCCTTGGTGACTCTTTGTTGGTATCACAGGGACAGTTGCCTTGAAGGATTCTGATCAGTTAACTCATTTGTTGTTCCCAAAAACTTAAAGACTGCCAGGAGATCAGCCCACGTTTATGAAACCAGTGGCTTTTCCGTGGATGATGCAAGAAAATTCAAGGACCAGGAACTAACCTCAAAAGCAATTTCCTTATTTTGAGGGAGGAGCGGTGGCCAGGAAGTGGAATTGGTCCAGAGTAAGAGTCGCTCAGACTGGAACATAAACTTGAACAAAGAAAAGCAAACACCGGGGAGCTGGGAACAGCGCTCAGTGGCAGAGTTTAGCATACGCTTGACTGCGGTTTGGTTCCCAAACAAACAAAAGTGGCAAAGCCAAACAACAAGCATTTGCTGTAGTGCGACAACAGGGGGATAACAGCTTGTATGTGGTTGGTATAATGAACTGCTGTACATAATTCAATAAGGAAGAAAAACTGAACAATGTCTATGTTCAGAAAAACAATACTCTATGTTCCTTCCTTGATTGTTGTAGGCTGTCTTCCTTCCTTTTTAATGTGGTGCTGGGATTTGAACCCATGGCCTCGTACATAGTAGACAAACACTATGTCACTGAGCTACATTCTCACCCCTGATTCTGCATAGTATAAGAACCATCTCTTCTTCTTCTGTTTTCTGCCATCATATTTTCTTCTTTGTTGCCAACGGCACTGCATCCAGTCTCCTGACCTTTCTCCTGACGTTTCATGTTATCCGTGATAGATGAGGAAGCTCTAACCCAGACCAAATTCAGCCCACTAATCAATCATCAGCCAGTGGGTGTGTTCTAGACTTCTCACCCCAGGTTCCCTTGGTGAAGAATTAACCCACAATGCAATGCGATGGAATTATATATTACAAGAAGAAGGCATGCGCGCCCAGCCCACTGCTCTCCAGCTTATTCAGATCCACCGACCAGTGAAAAGCTGTCACTACCCTGGTGTCCTGTTGGCTGCCATGTGAAAAAGACAGTTCTGTCATTACATCACCCACCCAAAGATTCAGAGATCAACAGAAACAAATCTGCTTTTGATGCTGTTATCCTTCCCAGTAAGAGCAACAGTGGGAGGGAAGAATAGCCTCATTCTGTCGCCCTGCTTATGCAAGGCTATTCACCAGCTCGAGAGGTCTTTTCTCTGTGCCAAGCGCATCACAGTGTCCCTTTCATCAGCTCCTTGCACAAGCGACAAGTGATAGAAATATGACTGTCCCAGATGAGTAACAACATGGGCTCAGGAGAAAGGAAAGAAGAAAAAAATATGAGTGATAAAAGAAAAATCGAGGACCAGCCTTTGGAAACGACAAGAAAATAGCAAAATGTCTATATTTATTTAATTACTGATTTACATTATCCTGAAGATTAAACTATTTCTCTTTTTTGGGAAGGGTATTGAATCTGTACTACATTGGAACAGTGCCTGACCATAGCTATTAACTTAATCTGCCTATTTTGAAGGGAATCTGTATCAGCATATGTTTAGTTAGCAATGGGTAAACAAAAGCCCTGGAAACCCCTGGACCACAAGACTCTGAGCATGGCATGGCATACACGCAAGCCTTTATTCTTGTTCTTGTCTCTGCTTCAACTGTCTCGCCATTCTCCAGTGTGCTAGTTGAGTTGTCTTCTCCTGGAAAAGTCTCTACAGTCCCTCTCTCCTGAGCAGTCTGTCCCTTCTATCCAGGGTTCCCACAGTACCTAGGACACCCTTTCACCACAAAAATACCATGCTAGGTTGTAACTCACCAGACACCCACCTCCAGACCCTCTGTCTGGGACCTTTGATCACGTGCTCCTTGAGAGCAGGGTCCTCACAGCTAACACAGTGTTGTTCTCATGAGCCACCATCATACCCAACACAAGGCCACTTAGGATAGCTTACTTCTTCCATTAGGGGCAGAGGTGCCCACACGAAGAAGGATGTTCATATCAGGATGGCAGACAAAAGTCTGACCCCAGTTGTGTTGAAAATTTAGTACTGAGAGCCAAACTCCTACACACTGAAAATTTACCAGCCTTGGTTGTTCAGTCTCAATCTTTAAAGATGGCAAGCAGCCGGGCGGTGGTGGCGCACGCCTTTAATCCCAGCACTCAGAGACAGAGGCAGGTAGAGCTCTGTGAATTCAAGGCCAACCTGGTCTACAGAGCTAGTTCCAGGACAGGCTCCAAAGCTATAGAGAAACCCTGTCTCAAAAAAATTAAATAAATAAATAAAAATGGCAAGCAATGGACCAGAAAGATGGCTCAGCAGGTAAAGGCACTTGCCATATAAGCCCAACAACCTCAGTTTGCTTCCTGGAACCTACATACAGTAGAAGGAGAGCACCAGTTCCACCGAGTTACTCTCTGACCTCCATGACTCCCACACATAAACACAAAAATAATAATACAGTTTTCAAAAATTGCAAAGATGTTGAAAGACCAATGTATCAGACCTTTCTTCAACTGGATTTCATTTATGACGGTTTAGTACCATTAAAAACAACTTCAGTCAGCCAATTAGAACATTGCCATAGCAAAGCTGAATGAGGGACCTGGGTTTTAAAATCCTAAATAGGAGCTCTGCTACTCAAGCTAATTTTGTGACTATGGTACACGCTCTCTCGCGCTCGCTCTCCCTCTCTCCCTCCCTTCCTTCCTTTTTCTCTCTCTCCCTCCGTCCCTTTTTCCCTCCCTCCCTCCCTCTCTCTTCTCCTTCTTCACCCCCCACTCTCTTTCTGTTATACTCATTTTTGCCCCTTAGCACATTGGCATCTCATGTTCACCGTTCACCCATCTTTACGCCGAACACTGAGATATAACAGTGGACGAGAAAACATTGCAGAACTTGGGCAGGGGATGTGATGTGAGGGGTAGAGTGTTTGTCTAGCATGCAGGAGGCCCTGGGATGCTATAGTGGCAGACAACTATAACCTCAGCAGGTGGAATTGGTAGGATCAGAAGTTCAAGGTCATTCTTCCCAACACAGTGAGTCAATAGGCTAGCCAGTGATACATCAGACGCTGTCTCCAAAAACTGATAAACAAGGAGGGAATCTGGCTGATCGCTCACAATCCTCTTTCTCAGTGAACAAGACCAAGGATCATTAGGCTCAATGGGGACAGGGCACATAGAAAAAGCCATGTAAAATCTTTCCTACATTTCAAGGCTCTGTCTAAATGTCAACTTATGTTCTTAAGTGTAGCACAAACAGTTATCACAAGACTGAGAGGAAGGGAGGGAAAACTGGTAGAGACAATGTTGTTATTAACCATAGTTAATAAGCAGCATCGCCTCCCGTTTTCTTCCCAGACGGCATTCAAGCTGTGTATCCTAACAGCTGCTGTGGGAGCGTGAGGCCAGTTCAACATTAACGACTTCACTACAGTCCTATCAGCAGCTGACTCTGAAGTGGGTGTCTGTGTACTCAATATTCAGCAGCTCCAACAACACACTGAGGTGGCAGACGACAACACCAAAAGAGAAAGCAACGTTACGGGGCTCCTGCTAGAATTGCCAAGTGCCTTCGTCTTGGATGCAAAACTGAAGATGAGGAAGGGCGCTCACTCAAATAAAAGCCCTCAGTTCCTCCTCTAGACACGAACTGCAAAGCGCAGGCATTCACGTCCAGGGCCTCAGTGGTTCCCTAGTTCTAAATGAGGCAACAAGAGGGTGCAGTCTCACGATGGGAGAACTAAAAGCAATTTCAGTTTCCACTAGGGATGAACCAACAAGCATCTATTTGTATTTTTACTCTATTTCTAGGACAGTGAGGATGTCATTAGAGTTACAAAAATGGAATGATGCACAATCATCTATATAAATAATGGACAAAACTAAAATAGTTTCACCTTTTTGACCTTGGATGCATGTGAGGGACTATCCCATACCAAGCAGAATTAGCTTTTGTTCATGCTGGTAGCAGGAGATATATATATATATATATATATATATATATATATACGTATATATATATATATATATTGCAGATATATATAATGTGTGTGTTGGGAAGCCTCCCAACACAGTCCCCACAAATAGATGCTCATGAATAAAAAAAAAACTGAGAAATTGCATATGGTGGGGTAGGCCTGTAATCCTAGCACTTGGGACAGCTGCCTGAGCTACCTAAGATTCTGTCAAAGGAGGAAGAGGAGATGGAGGGGAAGGAAGACCAATGGAGGAGGAGAAAGAGAAGAGGAGATAACCACGTCCTGGCCATTAGACATTTCCTCTGACAGAGGCTGAAGGTTCCAGCAGCACCGATGGGAAAAAGGGTTAGGCCATCCAGGAAGAGGGGTACTTTGGGAGATCGCACCCCATTTCCTAAGCACTCTTCTGAGGTCTGGCCACAAGCAGAGGATACAGAGTCATCAGGACAGGATGGGAGAAATGAGAACAGCTGGAGGCTCTCCAGTCCTCACAGATTCCATGTCTTCCTTGGATAAATGTTCTTTCGAAAGTGCTGAGGAGCCAAACCAACTTCCTCTCCTCTGTGCTCCCCTTAAGGAAAATAAATTATCAAGCAGAAAAATAAGCACCCCAAATGCAGTTAGCAGGAAGACAACGGGGGGGGGGGAGTCCCTTGGGCTCATTAAGCATGTAAATTAGAAAACTGCTTTGTGCCAGGATAAGCAGTGACTCAAAAGTCCTAGTGGGCTAGAACAGCCATTTCTCTTTTCTTAATTAACTTCTTTGAGGGGTGGGGCACAAGTGACAACCAGAAGACACTTGCAGGAGTTGGTTCTCTCCTTCTACCACGTGGCTGTCCGACACGGAAGTAAGTGCTTGTACCTAAGGGCCTTCTCAGGAGCCCGAGAATAGTGGTTTCGATTGAATTTTTATCCCTGATTGGTACATCTCCCTGGAAAGATGCGATGGTGAATTACAAGGAAGTCCTCCGTTAGCAGACGCCGGGCTTCTTGGCTTGAAGCCACTGTTGGTGCAAAGTCAGCAAATGGTGAACATTCAACAAAATGTGCTGGCTCCCGGCCCCGCTTCTTCGATTTCGTGGATGTTTCTCCACCATTTCCTCTTTGTAGTAAACACAGCACAAGCAAATTTAGGTCGCTTCTATCACAGCTGTGTTGTTCGCGCTGAAGGAGAAAGGCATGGGAAATGCAGACACGGCCCTCATATTCGAAAGAAAAAGAAAGGGGAGACTCACAGTTATCAGAGAATAAAACCACTTTTACTCGGAGTCATTTCTCAGTTACGTTTATGATAAGGCGGGACAAAGTCTGAGGCAAAGTTCCTGTGCTGACGTCCCTGCAGCGTGCGGTCAGTTAGGCATAAACGGAGAGAAAGACAAAGAACGCTGGTGTCAAAGGTTATCTCTAACTTCTAATTTATAGAGATGGAAAGGAAGAACTTGACAAAATGAGTTGAAATGGCTGACCTGCAGGACCTGTCCTCAGAATATACAAGTAAAAGCACGCTGTCGACTTTTCCAGAAAGTCCACACGCATCTTCCTTAATTGCTCCTTAAGTAGCCTTGCTTATACAAAAAGATAACCGGCAGCTTTGGCTGGATCTTTCTGGGTGGAAGCATTTCTTAGAAAGACATCAGAGTTCAAGGGTACAAATCAGTCTTTGCAACTCAGACTAAAGCCATTTGCAGCCTCTGTCCCTTTGCTGACAACTTTGCTTTTCGTCTGTTGTGTGGGAAGGAGGAGAGAGAGAGAGTTTTGCTATCTAGCCTTTGCTGCCCTGACAGCCAGTGTGTAGCCCAGGATGGCCTTGACTTTATGGCTTTCGGTGTACTGGGATTACAGAAGTGCACTGCGTCTGGCTGATTTCACTGCTCTTCCTGAGCACACATGAACGGGAGAGTTTCATAACCACTAGCGGCTGACGGGGGTGGGGGTGATGGAGAGTGAGGGTATCTCAGGACAGGCTGTCACCGCAACGCTGTACAGAGGGCGCGGGCACGATACTAAGAGCAGACAGTTCCAAAGGTCATGTCAATCTGTGCCAACCTGTGTCTTTTCTACAGCTACTTTCTTCCTTGGACAGATGCCCGCACTAGGTATTTGTCCCTAAATTTTCCCTTAATTGCATTATAGACTCTGGGGAGGGGGAGGGGCAGGGGACATCCAGTTTGTCATCACTGAAGCCAAATGACCTTTGGTCAATTATCCCCCTAACTTGCCCTAGCAAGTTGTGGGTAGGGATGACCCCATCTGTCCCCAAAGAGAGATCCTGATTGAGCTAAGGTAGGCAGGAAAGCAACATCCTCCTCACCATGATACAGCCATACCAATGTACCTGAGTTATGATGGGTCGAAAAAAAAAATCAATGTTCAAGGCTTGTGTTGGTGGCTAACAGCACCTATAACAGTCTATGCTGGTGGCCACTGGGTGACAGCAAGAGGTCTTCTTCATGAAAACAAAGCTGATACCCAAAGAGAAGAATCAAGAGCATGGAAGAGGAACAGAACTTCTAACCAAGCCTCACAATGTCCCCTCATCTATGAAAACAGTGCATATAGCCCGTACGTTGCTTTGGAGCCTGTTCTGGAACTAGCTCGTGTAGACCAGGCTGGCCTAGAACTCACAGAGATCTGCCTGGCTCCGCCTCCCGAGTGCTGGGATTAAAGGCCTGCACTGCCACCATCCAGCGGGGAAGGTATCCTTTATCATGAGCCAAATATGAGTACCATGGCCTGACAATGTGGGTTCAGCTTACCCTGAATGATGTGTTTCATGATGAAAGAGGTCAGGTGAGCTTTTGCAGTCACTGAACAAAAGTCATGAACCAATGCATTTGTGAATGTGTTGGCTGGAACATCAGGTAGGCAGCAGGGTTACGGCAAAGTGGGGAAATCTACAGGTCTCAGATGCTAGCTCGTGGCTTTTTGGTTAGTGGACGTTGGCTGGTGTGAGGGTATACATGGAATCAGAATGCTGTATACATAATAAATAAATAAATCTTAAAAAAAAGATTTTACTTGATAAATGGGTGTTAGGGCAGATAGATAAAGAGGTTAGCGATAAATGGTTACTAAAGAGGAAAAAGGCAGCCGGAGATAATTTAGGCTCTGGGTCATTCCAACTCTGGAGAATCAAAGTCCTAGTCAATCAGTTGGCATACAGAATATTCAAAACCAATGTGGCAGTTTCAGGGAAACTCAGTGTACAAATGACATGCACAGTCCTAAGACTGAAAATGGCCACAGGGAGACCCTTGTATTTTAAATCCAAGAAACCAAATTCTCATACGAATAACCTACCTAAATGTAGGGAAACCGTTCAGGCCTTGGATCTTCCCATTTTAGAATAGAGATAACTGAATTGTTATACAGAATCGTGAACATAATTTAACAATATACACACAGGGCATAGACTCGGACCCGAAACTGTCATTTCTCTTCAGCTAATGGCTGCATGGTTCAGTGTTCCAATATCTCCTTCTTCAGAAACTATTAAGAAAAACAGAGACCTGGGCCTGGGGAGGTGGCAGGGCTCTGCAGTCATCCATCAGTGGATAAAGTGCTCCCAAGGCAGGTTCAGATCTCTGAGACCAGCGCAAAACCCAGGCAGCATGGATACAGAGATTCCCTGAAGCAAGCTGGCTAGTTGGACGAGCTAAAATGACGAGACTAGCTAAAATGGGTTCGGTGAGAGATGCTGCCTCAGAATGGAAAGTGAACAGTGACTGAGAAAGACACTGATGTCACCACTTTGGGCCCCCACACATCCACATGCCTGTGCACACACATACACACTTGTAAATATGTGTACACGCACACACATACACACTGGTGGGGGGCACACAAAAGGACGCCATGAAAAAAGTTTTGAAAAGAAAAATTCACATCTGCCCCCTCCATTGACTCCTATCATGTTTTGTCCCAGATTCATCTGAAAATTCCATGAAGATATTGGCACTGTGCCAGAGTATTGCCACATGCTTGTAAGGACATGACTTCAATATCAGGATCGCCCAGACCCTGCTTTCCCACAGTGTGGAGCCTAGGTTTATTGGCTGTGAGCTGAACTTCTCCTGATCCCTTTGCCCTGCAAGAGTCTCCTTCGCAGCTACCTTCTCTATGCTAGTAGAATGGATTCCTTAAGTCCTTCCTTACCACAAACGCCCAGAGGCTGTGATGATACACACCTATAATCCTAGGAGAGGAAGCCAGGCTGGCAGGCTATGAAGACTGTCTCAAAAATAAATGAATGAAGCCGGGCAGTGGTGGCGCACGCCTTTAATCCCAGCACTCGGGAGGCAGAGGCAGGCGGATCTCTGTGAGTTCGAGACCAGCCTGGTCTACAAGAGCTAGTTCCAGGACAGGCTCCAAAAACCACAGAGAAACCCTGTCTCGAAAAACCACAAAATAAATAAATAAATAAATAAATAAATGAATAAAACAGAACAACAAAAATACCTGTCACCATCTTCTGTTCTTCCAGTGCTTAGGTTTTGAATAACTTAGCATCAGTATTTCTCGGGTTTCCTATTTATTGAGTTATGCTGAATTATTATTTGTAAGATTTATCTTAATAAAAATAATTTTCTTAAAAAACTATGTGAATGGGCTGGAGAGATGGCTCAGAAGGTAAGAGCACTGGCTGCTCTTCCAGAGGTCCCGAGTTCAATTCCCAGCAACCACATGGTGGCTCACAGCCATCTGTAATGTAATGAGACCTGGTACCTTCCTTGCCAGCAGTACATTGTATGCTTAAATAAGTAAGTCTTTAAAAAAAACACTATGTGAATGTATGTGTGTCTCTGTGTAGGTATGTGCACATTGAAGGTAGGTGTTCTTGGAAGGAGATGTCAAATCATGTGGAATTGGAATTTTTGGTGGATCTGAGCTGCCCAACATGGGTACTGGAAACCAAACTCAGGCCCTATGCAAATGTATATGCCCCTAACTACTGACTACTGAACTATCTCTCCAGCCAAATAATAATAATAATTAATAATAATAATAGTGTAATGGTCTGTCCTGTCACTTAAGAGACAAGTCCCACCCACTCCCCCCCCTCCACTGAGGTAAGCAGGATCTTCCTTCCACTTCCAGCCTGAGACCTTCTTTTTTATTTCTCTTCTGAAGAGGTAGCTGCTGCTGTGGCTCCTCTCCTCTCCACCCACCCCCCTCTCTCTCTGCTCTTCCCCCTTCTCCCCTTTCCCCCTTTCCCTATCCATCTGTCTCTCACCTGCCTCGGTGCCTTTTGGCACTGGCTGACTGCCAAGGTCTCCAACCTGCACAGCTCCCTGTCTGGGACCTGCTGCCCCCTGTGGCCTGTGGGCCCCTCGGGAAATGGCAAAGTTTTATTTTTACCATTGCAAATAGTATACATCCCAACTGTTGGAATTACAGGGCTGTATCACTATACATACTGAATGATCAATATTTACTGTGTACCCATCCACACGTGAAATGATATTTGCCATTCCCTGATCTTAAAAATCCCAATCCTCTGAGGAATGCATTCCTCTGTGAATTTAACATTTCTCAATAAAGAAAGTTTCTAGGGAAATATCAGAATCAGAAGTCTGTAGATAGCAAGGAAACAGGACCATAACAAATTCCGGAACCAAAAGCACCATTCTGCGGGTCTAGGATGGTGGGGGGGTAGATCGAAGTCTTTCCCAATGCTACCTGTGTAGCTGCCAGGGGCTTTCCCAGTCTGGAAGCCAGGCTGGCATCCCAAACCTGAGAATGCAAGAGGTTATCTTGTTCCTCGCTCCAGTGAGACATTTAGGCTGCACCTCACCTTTCCTCTCCAATCCTAAAGAAGCTTTTTAAAGGTAGAGATGGACAAAAATGACTTTTGTGCAGGCCCGAGTGACTTGGGGCTCTATGGCCATCACAAAGAGTGTGACGACCCCAATGAGACCAGCTCTAGTTGTTCCTCCCGATACCAAGGCAAACAGCTGCTTGCCAGCACGTTGCCTGTCCCACTGAGCCCTCTCTGTCTCCACTATGTCCCCTGAGTAACCAATAACCAACAGAACGAGTCACTGACTCAGACTTCCAAGTGTGATGAAGGATCTCGGATCTGTGAGCAAATGAGGAAACCAATGTGCCCACTAAGGAGGGAAGTTCTTTTGCTACTTCCTGGTTTCTGAGTCACTAAACTCATGGAAATTCAACATCTATGACTGATTAGGAAAAACAAAACAAAAAACAAACAAAAAAATCTTCTGACCCAAATGAATACTAGAAATAATAAGGATCTGTCCTCCTTCATCTTCTGAAGTCTAACTTTTCTTTGTGTTTATTGATTATAAAACTCATAGCAGCCCATTAAAGATCAGAACTGGCCTGTAAGAAAAGTAACCACAAATATAGTATTCATAAACAATTAACATTCAAGCCTTTTTTTCTATCCAGGACTATCAATTAAAGTCAGAGTCTCATATATACTAGGAAAGTACTCCTTCACTAAACTACATATTTAGCCCACTTGACTCGTGTGCGCAGCACGCGTGTGTGCATGTGTATGTGTGCATGTGTATGTGTGCGTGTGTGTGCGCGTGTATGTATATGTGTGCGCGTGTATGTGTGCATGCGTGTGTGTATGTGTGTGCATGTGTGTATGTCTGTCTATGTGTGCATGTGTGCGTGCGCATGTATGTGTCTGTCTGTCTATCTGTAGGTATACCTGCCCATGTCTGTGCATCTCTATATAGGCCAAAAGGTAATGTTAAATGTTCTTCCCCAGTTACTCTCTTCTTTTTCTTTTTTTTAAACATAATTTCTTTAGTAATTCTTTGAAAATTTCATATCATGCACCCCAATTCTGTTCATCTAACAGTATTCCCCATATCCACCACCACCCTTGAAGCAGCGCTTCAAAAGAAAAATAAAACCAAACCAAACAAACACAACATTTCTTCACCCCTCCATCCTTCCTGCCTCTCCTGCGCCTCTTCATTGGTCTTACTGGCATTGGGAGCTGCAGTGTGTCACACAGTAGACCCATCTGTCCCATCAGCCTCACTTGCAAATGTTCATTGCAGTGAGTCATTGGTCTGGTTCAAGGCCTCTTCAACCTAATTTCTCCAGACAGAGGTGAATTTGGAGCTCACTAATTTGGCTGGTTGTTCAGCCAGACCCAAGGATCCTCCTCTCCCATGGGATGACATAGGTACATGGCATTTTACCTGGGTGCTGGGAATTCGACCTCAGGTCCCCATGCTTGCATGACAAGCACTTCACTGACTGAGCCATCTTCCTCTCTCATCAACTCATTATTTTTTTAATTTAACCTAGTTTTATATGTATGTGTGCTTTGTGTGCATGCATGGCTGGGCACCAGGTACATGCCTGGTACCCACAGAGGGCAGAAGGAAGCATCAGATTTCCTGGGACTGGAGTTACAGACAACTGTGAGCCACTATGTGGGTGCTAGGAATTGAACCCAGGTCTTCTGGAAGAGCAGCCTGTGTTCTTCACTGCTGAAGCATCTCTCTAGCCCCCATTTTTAATTATCTATTTATTCATTTATTTTTGGTTTTCTGAGACAGGGTTTTTCTTTGTAGTCCTGGTTGTCTTGGAACTCACTCTGTAGACCAGGCTGGCCTGGAACTCAGAGATCTGCCTACTTCTCTGCCTCCCAAGTGCTGGGATTAAAGGCATGCCTCACCACCACCCAGCTTAATGCCCATTTTTTAATTTTATGTTTTAAAGTACACACAAGAACAACTATAGGATCAGAAAGACGGCTCAGCATGTAATGTATTTGTAATGCATCAGTAGGTAAAGGTACGTGCTGTGAAGCCCTGGCAACCTGAATTTGATCTGGGAACTTATGTAAACACGGAAGAAAGGACTCCTGAAATCTGTTCTTTGACCTCTACATTGGCCTGGTGTTTAGAGACAGTTTCTCTGTGTATCCAGGGTTGTCCTAGAGCTCACTCTGTAGACCAGGCTAGCCTGGAACTCATAGAGATCCACCTGTCTCTGCCTCCCAAGCACTGGGATTAAAGGCGTTCACTACCACTGCCCGGCAAGATTTCTTTAATTGCTTTAAAATAGTTAGAATAAGGTGAAACTGAATTTTCCAAATTTAAATGGTTAATATTTGTTCAGAATTTTTTTTTGCTTTATTTCCTTTTGTTTTTTTTTAAAGACAGGACCTTGCTGGCCTAGTACTTACTATGTAGGCCAGGCTAACTTCAAACTTACAGTTCTCTGGTCCCCACCGCCCAAGTGCTGGGATTGCAGGTGCATGCCATCATACTCAAATTTGGATGTGACATCTCAGCCCTTCCCAAACTGAAACAGAATTGTCTTTTAAATCTCCCTTCTCTAAAGAGGAAAACTGAGTCAAGAGAGGAAGCCAGCTGTCCCAAAGTCAGAGAAGCAATACAAGGTGGAGGCAGAAACAAGAAAACCCGGAACAGACCTTCTGGACACATCCTGCCAAGTCTGGAAGTCAAAAGTTCTGGTGCAGAGAGACCAGTAGCACCATTACATTCCAGCAAGCCCTTGCAGGTTGCTCACTGATACAGGAAGCCCCGGGGTCAGATTCTCAAAAGCATCCCAAGAAATGTTTCCATCTTCAGGGCCACTTTACAGATGAGGAAATGGCTCAGACAAATAAATACATTCATTTGGCCAAGTTCAGCTACACTGGCTTATGATCACAAGGTGCATATTAACATTGGTGTAAGCACTAACTCCACATAATCCTCGTAATTAACACTGCAAGGTAAATTCCATTGTTACTCATCCTTCTTACCTAAATAACTCATCTAAGGCCCTATTCTTCCTAAGTAAAGGGCAAGGCCAGGATTCACTCCGGCTTAAAGCCCTTCTCAAAACAAAGTCATGGTAACATGGTAGTGGAACAGAAATTCAAACCCAGTCTGTGAGTTCAAGGCCAGCCTGGTCTACAAGAGCTAGTTCCAGGATAGCTACAAAGAAAGAAAGAAAAGAAAAGAAAAGAAAAGAAAAGAAAAGACAAAAGAAAGAAATTCAAACCCAGCTCTAACTCCCGAGTCAGAACCTAATTGCCCTTCGGTCTGCCGAACTGTGGTGGGAAAGCCTGGAAGTGCTCTGGGGAGTCAAGGAAGGTACATTTAAGGGACAGCATCTTGAAAGAGAAAGTGATTTGGGGACACAATAATGTTTGTAGAAGAAATGCAAAGTAAGGACTCCCATCCAAGGAACGCCTTTCTCAAACAGCAATGCAGCCACGAGCAAAGCGTTACACTATTAAGAAAATATGAGTAAATTAGAAAATCTTTACATCATCTTATTTAAAAATACTCTTGATGAAGGAAAACAGGTTTTTAATTCCCTTTCATTTTGGCCACACACTTGAAATTCAACAAGGAGCCACAAAGGGTGATTTTCCTTGTCACGCTAGACTGGCATCCTGACTTTGAACAGCTACTTCCTCAAACTGAGTCCTGCAAAGCCCAGTCGTTTATCAGAACTCCAGGGACCTTTGCAAAATTCTCCTTCGAGTCTTGAAATAATCATTTAGAAACTGAAAAAATGGCCGGGAAAAAAAAAATCAAGCCAAGAAGTGGGGGAAAGTAGCGCACCTCCTTCTGGTTGGACCAGGGGCTCATTCGTGGTCAAGTTCTGGCAGAAATGCCGCAGAGCCGGATTCATTTTAACTGGCAATCTGTTTTATGACCACAGTATCGGCAGCTGCGGAAGCACAAGTCTTAAGCATAAGCCCAAGAAAAAGGAACAGGAAGCGGTGGGAATGGCGAGGGAGCCCCGGAGCTGAGCTGGTTCCTGGATTTGTGAGATTGGGCAAGTGATAATTCTAGGAAAAGTGCAGGGCGACCGGCCAACTCCAGGGTCCCAAACGTGGGCCCTAAACAAGGTACTTTCTCGCCCCCTTGCGGACCCAAGTGACAACTGACAATGTGCCAATTAAGGGATAGCTAAAGGGCTCCGAAAGGTTCTCCAAGATGAGCGTTCTGCTAGAGCAACCCTTCAAGGGACTCGCAGAGATCCGCTCAGATTTACATATAAGTAAATTGGGGCTCAAGGAAGAAAAGCATGTCTTGCAAGCAAAAAGGAAAGCTGAAGTGAAGGCAGACGTGGAACTGGTGCCTTTTATCTGGAAGTCCAGGGGCTGGGGTCCGATTCGATCCTTCTTTTCGGACAGAGCAGGCTAGGCTGGCATCAGGGAAACCTGGCAAGGAGACCGCGCGCACTGAGGGGTGGCGAGTCCACGGGACGCAGGGCTGCAGAAGCCCAGCTAGGTCGCAGCCTGCACCACGCGTTCCCGTCATCGGTCCCTGCAGCCTTCCTGAGGCTGCCAGTCTCGGGGCTGTAGCCGCCAAAGCACTCGCGCCAGCGAACCAACCAACCCAGACGTCCGCAACGGTACCCGCGCCAAAGGCAACTAGCCTGCCACCAGTCACACCGCGAGTGCTCTCCGGACCGCGGCGGGCACCACGAGCAGGTTAACCGGGGAGCCCACCGACTGAGCCTCTCCTTACCGGAGCTGCTCCCCGGTGACGAGGACTTCAGCCATGCGTTCCAGTTCTCTCTGCTGTGCCCCACCACTCCCGCCGGGGTTGCTGTCGCTGCCACCGCTGCCGCCGCTGCTGCCCTCCTCCATGCTCCCGACCGCGCGGCTGCTGTTACTCTGCCTTTGCTGTCCCGCCCGGTGCCTGGCTTTCGAATCAGCCTGCCCTCGCCGAGGCCGCCCCGGCCATCTTTGTTCCTGGCGGTCCCGTGGCTCACGAGCGATTGGCTCTTGAGGGAATCCCTGCGGGCAAGCTGGAGATTTCGGCGAGTCCAGCCCTGGAACTTCGGCATGGGGGCGTGGCCTGGGCTCGCTCGTGGCCGGGGGCGGGGCCAAGGAGGAAAACATAAACATCTGGGCGGGGCAGTGAGCTGAGTCTTCTGGAGGTTGAGTGTTTTCTCTCCTTTTATATTTCTTTTCTTTTCTTTTTTTTTTTTACTTCCAAAGTCATGCTGGGGAAGTTTGCATATTTACTGTACTTTCCATAGCCGAGTTGCAGAGAATAAAAACAAGAATCATATACTTAAATAATGAAGGGGCATTCCACACGGCCTGACGACTTTCTCTGGAGACAGTCTACCTTATGGTGGAGTCAGTAAAGCATCTTGACCTGGGGTTGAAAAAGACTAAGAATCTGGCTTCATTCCTGCGATTTCCTAACTAAATGCTCTTAATCCCTTCTTACAATAATTGTAGCTAGCACCTGTCCACACCCGGTGCATGAAAGATGCTTCAGGCAGGTCATTCGTTGCCTTGCTTAATTTTTCCAGATCATCATCTGAGCGTTGCCTTCCTTTTACATCTAGAAGGCAGCTAGGAAGAGTGAGGAACCTGGTCCCCTGCAAGCAGGCAAGGTCAGCCTAGATTTTAGGGTGTGTTTTAAAACAACTGCATCTTCCGAGGCGTGGTATGACTCACCTGTATTCCCAGAACCCCAGAGAATGAGGCAGGAGGATGGTGAGTTTGAACCAGACTGGCCTGCAAAGATGCCTTGTCTCATAAAACAAACTAAAACAACAGCAGTTCACTTGACGAGATGAAGCAGTGCAGTAAACTTTCAGGAGAGTGTCGTGAAACACGCTTGAATGGCAGAACCGGGCTAAAATGATCATAAAAATGGATCGTCGTCATCCCTTCTCATTTTTAGTTTGTAAACATTCGCGAACGTCTGCGTAACTGCAATTCAGAGGTTGTGTCTTTCATGGTCAAATAGATATTTTGAAGTCTCTTTGAGTTTCCCCTCTGTAACATACAGGCACTCGTATCTGTGTACCTTAACCCAAGTACTAGGACAGCAACAACTGTAGCAACATGCAGGAAGGTGTCAGTACAGACCACAGCACTTGCTGCTGTGAATATTACCTGAACTTCCTGAAGACTGGGTTCTGACCCTTACTGGTCACAATAAAAATAGAACGGTTAGCACTTTGCAAAGTCCAATTATTGGTAAATAAAACCATCATAGTCCCATTTTAAGAGACATATTAAAATATAATGTTTCAGATAGAATCTTGCTTTATAACCCAAGTTGACATCAAACTCATGATTCACTTGTCTTAGCCTCCGAAGGGCTGGGATTACAAACATGAGCATCAAGCTCTTCTCTGTTTTTTTTTCTAAAAAGACCAGTCCTCATGGCTTACTGGAGTTTGCTGAGCTTTTATTTATGTTTCTGCTTTACCAGACACCATGCACCTTTTATATATTGTTTTAATTTATCCTCACGAAGCCCTGTTAGGTCCTAGTGCTTCAAATATAAATGCGAAAGGAGAAATAGCTTAAGTTTCACAACTAGTAAGTTAGGCAACCCTTCAATGCTTTCTCTATAGATTTTCAAGACTATGATCAGCCACATTCCAGAAAGGAAATAACTCTCTTTAACAGAATATCTTAGGCAAATCCTCTGCCAAAAGAAATTATTTATGCCTATTAACTTTTATAAACAGACAATATTTTAAAAGGTGTACCAAGAGAGAAAGCTCTCCGCTACATTCAATTCTCAGAGTCCCATTCTAACAGTATAAACACCATTACCAGTAACAGAGGTGGATGGCCTAGAGTTAACGAGAGTAAAGGCTGTGTGTTTCTCATGATTTTTGTTTGTTTTCTGTTTCTCTGTGTAGACTGGCTATCCTGGAACTCAGAGGTCTGCCTGTCTTTGCCGCCAGAGTGCTGCAATGAAAAGTGTGCACAACCATGTCCAGCTACTGTTTCTTGTGTTTTAAATTTTATACTTAGTACACAGAAAACAGATTTTTTTTGGCATGGGTATTTCACTCAATCCTGCAATCTTGATCCTTGTTCTATCATTGTCTAACTTTACAATCTTATACTGGTCACTAAATCTCTTTGGTTCTCAATTTCCTATTGATAAAATAGAAATAATAATTCTTAGTTTCTAAGTATGGTCTTTGACATTCATCAAATAATGGTTTAATTAAATAAATTTTGAAGATCCATTTTAATAACAAAATTTTGTAGATTTATGACAAAAAAAATCACCATAATTTAAGGCTAACAATTTTCAGGTCAGGAAAATATCTGACCTGGAAGGGAAAGTAGCTTTTAATATTATTTTTAGATTCAATACTTTTTAGTCAGAACTTGAACTCCTGATTTTCCTGCTTCCACTTCCACTTCTCAAGTGCTGCTGGGCCTGGATATTTTTCTTGAAAACCCCTCCCATTTCTCTCTCTCTCTCTCTCTCTCTCTCTCTCTCTCTCTCTCTCTCTGTGTGTGTGTGTGTGTGTGTGTATAGTGTGTGTTCGGTGGCAATGGTGTGTGTGTATGTGTGTGTGTGTGTGTCGAAGTGATCTAAGTGTGATATTTTGGTGAAATACAATATACATTAAGTAAAAAAGCATGGTTAACACATATCAAACCTAGCACTCAGGAGGCAGAGGCAGGTGGATGCTGTGAGTTCAAGGCCAGCCTGGTCCACAAGAGCTAGTTCCAGGACAGGCTCCAAAGCCACAGAGAAACCCACGAAAGAAAAAAAAAAAACCTATGTGGGTAATTAGAATGTTTCTGAGTGGATTTCTCTCAATAACAAACAGTACATGTCCGTTTTTTATTTAGGTTAGTGGCCTCTCTGGTCAATCCTATTTTGAGCAGTGCTGGTGTAATGAACTCTTCCTAAAGGTGAGTCAGAAAGTGAAGTGACAGGCTGGAATTACTAAAAATGCAAAAGCCTAGACAGTGTCGGCTGACAAGCTGAGTGGTAGATTAGAGTTATCTGGACTTGGTGAAGCACACCCAGTTCCCAACATTTGGAAGACAGAAGGAAGGTCAGTAGTTCAAGGTCAATCTTAGGCACCTAGCAAGTTCAAGACTAGCCTAGAATGTGAAAATGAACTAACAAACTATGGCTGCTGCTTCTAAGAGTCCATCTGTCTCAGTCCTGCTTGATGTTAATGAGATGACTTCTGTCTGTCATCTTCCTGGGCTCTCCTTCCCAACAAGTTATACTTCTCTATGAATTTATATTTTCTTAAAAAAAAAAGTTTCGGGCTGGAGAGATGGCTCAGTGGTTAAGAGCATTGTCTGCTCTTCCAAAGGTCCTGAGTTCAATTCCCAGCAACCACATGGTGGCTCACAACCATCTGTAATGAGGTCTGGTGCCCTCTTCTGGCCTGCAGACATACACACAGACAGAATATTGTATACATAATAAATAAATAAATAAATAAATAAATAAATAAATAAGTTTCGAGTTGGGTGGTGGTGGCGCAGGTCTTTAATCCCAGCACTCGGGAGGCAGAGGCAGGCAGATCTTTGTGAGTTCGAGGCCAGCCTGGTCTACAAGAGCTAGTTCCAGGACAGGTTCCAAAGCTACAGAGAAACTCTGTCTAAAAAAAAAAAAAACCAAATTAAAAAAGTTTAATTATATTTTAGTGGATGTGTGTGCGTGCACACAGGTAGGTATGAGACAACAGCTGGATGGAGTCGGTTATTTCCCTCCACCATGTTGGTCCTGGAGACTGAACTCAGGTTCTCAGGCTTGGCATTCCATACTTGGACCATTTAAGTCATCTCCCCACCTCCCGAGTTTACATCTTTTTATAAGAGAGTTAGAGTCAAACATTAATGGAAGTCCTGATTCTCTTCCCACACCACCGCTTTGGTTTTTTTTTTTAATCAAGACAGGATTTCTATGTGTGTAGCCCTGGCTGTCCTGAAACTCGCTCTTGTAACCATGCTGGCCTCGAACTCACAAAGTTCCGCCTGCCTCCCCAGTGCTGGGATTAAAGGCATGCATCACCATCACCCCATGGAAGACCTGATTCTTTAGCAACCACATTTGTGATTGGTTTTGTGAAAAGAAGAACCGGATGGTTTAGAACATCTTCTCCAATATATCTGCAAAGGACCTGGTACATGTTGCCTCAGACTCCGTGAGTTCTTAGGAGCTTTGCTCATACAGATTTAGAGAGCCTTGCTTTCTGATGCCCTCCATCCCCTCTGGCTCCAACACTCCTCTTTCTCAGGGTTCTCTGAGTTCGGAAGGGAAGGGTTTGATGGATTGATGGAGACATCCTCTGAGGGCTGAGTGTTATATCTAAATATTCTTGTTGCTAGCTATGTTGAGACAGGGCCCAGTCTTTAACAAAATGATTGTAAGGTCTGGGACTGTATCTTAGTGACAGAGCACTTGCCTAGCGCGGTCAAGGGCTTGGGTTTTATCCCCAGCCCTGTCAAAAGCAAATAGGTGAGACCTGAAAACCAATATTTAACAACAAACAAAAGACAAATGACAGCAAGTAAAGATAGCGAAAAAATAAGACACCCATGTCTTCATAATTCACACCCACTTTAATATATTATTGTACGGATTCATCGTTTTGTAAGAAAACAGTACAGAAGAATTCAGCCCTCCTTAACCACGCCAGATCTTTTAATATATTGGTAGGTGGTGCTGCCATCTACTGACTACTTTTGCAATGACACTAAACAATTGTAAACTTCCTATGGAGAAATGGCCACCTCCCAGAGGTTCTATTGGGAAGTTTACAGTCTATTCCATTTATGGGGTGGTGCTGGCTTTTAGTGAACAAATACTAGATATGATATGTACTTAGGGAAATAATCTCACAAAGAATTGAATTGACCCAAATCTCAATTGTCTTTCTTAGAAGGTAGTTTTTGCATGATTTTAACCTAATACAGAATGGCCAGGAATGTGATTATTGTATGTATGAACAAAGAATTGTACCTTGTGCTGTTCCAGTCTTTTTTTGTGTGTGGTTTTTCAAGACAGGGTTTCTCTGTGTAGCTTTGGAGCCTATTCTGGAACTCGCTCTGTAGACCAGGCTAGCCTTGAACTCACAGAGATCTGCTGCCCAGCTTGCTCGGGTCTTAAGAACCCTGATTGCTCTTCGAGCGGATGAGGGAGGGGGACTTGATCGGGGGAGGGGGAGGGAAATGGGAGGCGGTGACGGGGAGGAGGCAGAAATCCTTAATAAATAAATAAATTTAAAAAATAAAAAAAAATAAATAAAAGGTTTGCCTTGGGATAAAACGACTCTATTTGCCATCTGTGTCATATACACACAAATAGCACTTCAGTCTGCATATGGTAGCTGTAGCATGCAGCAGGATTATGTGTATGCTAAAGCAGATGTATACATAGGGGCTAGAGAATTGGCTCAGTGGCTAAGAGAAAGCATTGCTCTTGCAGAGGACCAGTCTGATTCCCAGCACCCACCTCTAACTCACATTCCAGGGGATCCCTTTCTGTCTCTTGGCTTCCGCAAGCATCTGCACTCACATGCACATATTCACACAAAGACAAACAAATCGACACATATATTTTTTTAAATGCAATGTATTAAAAGTATATAAATATATTGGTCTGGAAATACTCAATTGGTAAAGCCAATTATTACCAAGCCTGATGACCTGGGTATAAAGACCAAGGAAGCTACTTTTGCAGCGTTGTAGATGACTATAGATGCCCAGTTGAGAAATAGAAGGCTTCTGTGACAACCCCTATTATCCCCCAAAAAGTAACAGCCCAGACAGGACAACATCAAAGAGAACTCTTAAAAATGGTAATAAGGACACTGAAGTGTAGCTCTCTACAACTGAGGGCTTCTTGTGGGGGGTAGGGTGAGTTTTCTATAAGGGGCTGGCTATTGGGAGTGCAATCATGCTCCAGTGTATATATGGGCAACACGGATTGGATATGTGGGGTTTTCATTTGGTTGTTGTTGCTGCTGTTGTTGTTACTCTCCTCTTCCTCTTCTTCTTCTGGAGGACAGAAGGGTTGGGGGATACAACTGGGTGGATTGGGAAGTGAGTATGATCGAGGTACAGGATGTGAAATTTCCAAATAATCATTAAAAATATTATGTTGGAAAAATACGATTTTCATTTTCTTAATCTAATTAATTCGGTTAAATCATTAAAAGTAATAGGGCAGTGGTGGTGAGTCCCTTTAATCCCAGCACTTGGGAAGCAGATCTTTGTGAGTTCAAGGCCAGCCTGGTCTACAGAGTGAGTTCCAGGACAGCTAGGCTGTTACAAAGAGAAACCCTGCCTCCTGTACTCAGTGAGTTCAAGCCAGCTCAGTTGTAAAGTACTTTCTGATGGTTTGAAACACCCTAGGTCCGATCCACAGTAACACACACACACACACAAAACAGAAAGGAGGAAGATGTGCTGGTCCTCCAAGTTCTCCCTGCACAGACTCCTGTGTTGTAGGCAGGCTTAGTTTAGTTCCTCTTTCTGTGTGTGTGTGTGTGTGTGTGTGTGTGTGTGTGTGTGTGTGTGTGTTTTGAGGCAGGCTTTTACTCTGTCCAGACTGACCTCTAAGTCATTCTGTAGATCAGGCTGCTCAAACTTGGGTTGGTCCTCCAGCCTCGCCCTTGAGTACTGGGAAGCGAGCCACTCTACGCAGCAAGTTAAGGTCCTGTTAATGGCCTAGTGTATCCCAGTACGAAATCAGTTTTTCCTGTCTGTGTCTTCTCAGTCCATTTACATTATAAGTGAGCCCATCCTCCTCCTCCTTCCCCATTGCAGAGTTTCTTAACCCAAGTTCAAGGCCCAGAAAATGCATATTAAATTTTGATTTCCGTGTGGAAGATGGCATAGATTAAGAAGTCACTAGATATCTCTACCTTCGTTGATTACGAGAGATGGCCTGGGAAATCGTTGCATTTTGATATAAGCACATGTGCACTATAAGGTTCTGCTGTATGCAGAAGAGCTCTCTCAATAAACATGTTGAGCAAAAGGAAGCTCAGAGCTTTACAGGTTATTGGTGGTCGGCTGGAATCTCCAGCGGGGCCCCAGCTCGCTCCCTCCAAACCCTACCCTCTCAGAAAAGCCCAGGGGAGTCCAGTTCTGCATTCCTGGCGTGGCTCCTCCCCTGAGGCTGCTAGCTGCTCCAACCCCCACCTACCATACTCACAAACCCAGCGTGCTGAGGAGGAGTCTTCACTCCACACCTGCAGGGTATTAAGTCCCCCTTCTCTAGACTGGTCACGTGATTTCTCTCCAGCCTACGCCCCACCCCCCGCCCCACCCCCCATCTCTGGGGGTTGAAGGACTCATCCAAGCATGTTTTGCCCAATAAATCTGGTCTCTTACTTTTTTTAAAAAAAATTGATTTTATCGAGCTCTACATTTTTTTTTTGCTCCCCTCTTTTTCTCTCCCCTACACTTCAAGCTTCTCCCATGGTCTGCATGCTCCCAATTTACTCAGGAGATCTTGTCTTTTTCTACTTCCCATATAGATTAGATCCATGTATGTCTCTCTTAGGGTCCTCATTGTTGTTTAGGTTCTCTGGAAGGTTTTTGACTTTTTTTTAAAAGGTAAACTGATCTGGCTTTAGTGCATTGGCAGAGGAACCTATTATGGGGTATGGAAACCTTTCAGTTGACAGAAGAAAAATCATCATATTTAAGGGCTGGCAAGGTAACTCAGTTGTTAGTGTTGTTCTAGAACGAATGAAGCCCTGAACTGATACTTTGATCCCTAGCATTCCAACATGGTACCCGTGCCTATGGTCCTAGTGTAGTAGGAGGCTGATGTTGGAGGTCACTTGTTTATTCCCAGCTGCTCAGACCTGAAATAATCACGCAGAAATTCTATTATTTAAAACACTGCTTGGCCAGTAACTAGTGTGTTCCTAGCAAGCTCTTACAAATTAAATTAACCCATTTCTATTATTTTATATTTTACCAAAAGGCTCGTGGCCTACCAGCAAGGTTCCAGCTGGAGGCTTGAGTCTTTCTACTCTGGAGGCTCCATGGTTTCTCACTGACTCCACCTTCTTTCTCTCGGCATTCAGTTTAGTGCCTCCCCCCACCCCAGCTCTATTCAGCCCTGTGCAGGCCTAATACAGTCCTTTATTAACCAATGGTATTCACAGCATACAGACAGGAATCCCACATCATCCTAGCACTTGGGAGGCAGAGGCAGGTGGATCAATTGTCCATGGTCATCCTTAGCTACATAAAGAGCCCGGGCTCCATGAGACCCTGTCCTACTATTTAAAACAAAACAAGTACACAACCAGTATCATAGATGTAGCAGCTGAAAGTGATACTGCTTTTATTTTGTCAAACCCTTGTGAAATCTTACATGTGCTTTATTTGATTAATTGTTAAGTTATTTCAGTAAAACAGTCTTGGACTGGAGATATATCTCAGTGGTAGAATAGCTACAAGCACGTGACATTTGGGGTTCAACGTTCACTCAAAAACAAACAACACTCGAAGTGATGGGCGCAGAAGTAAATTTCTCTCTGACCTTCTCTTTCCCTCCTGTTGAGTTTTCTTCATTTTCCTTCAAAGCAAACTTGGAGACCAGACTTCTTCCTCTCCAAGGCGTATCATGGAAACCAAAACCCCTTTCTTCCAAAGCCAGTCATAAAACCTGGAAACACAACTCTAATACTCCCCATCTTACCCCCACATCTTTGTTTGTGGGGTGGTTCAGGCTTTTGCAGGCAGCTGCTGTATGTTCGTGATTATGGCGGTCACGTCATATCCAAAAGGCAGCATTCCGTAACACTCCTGTTCATCCTCCAGCTCTGATGGTCTTTCCACCCCATCTTCTGGGACTCCGTGATTTGGAGCCAGTGATAGAGACGTCTTCTTTAGTATCAGTCACTAAATCAGAGACTAATCTCAGCATTGACCTTGGCTTTATTTTTTTAAGAGAACAAGTGGAGCAGATCTGTCTGTGGAACATGAAGCAATCACACCCTCTAGTGGGGAGAATCCTAACTGTTTTGTAAGCAGAATTCATTTTTTAAGTTTTACTTTTTTTTTCAAGACAAGCAAAATTTTTATATGTGAACACATTTTAGTAATATGAAACTTGTATCATCTTATAAGTTTTTCTCTAATTACTATTATTTTAATTAATTAATTAAGTTTACAACCTGACTGAAGCCCCTCCCCCAGCCCACCCCGCCTCCATATTCGAGGAGAGCATTTTTCAGAAGATGTAGTATAAGCTATTGCATTGTCCATAAATGATTAATCTTGTTGTACACTGGAACTCTACCTCATCCGAAGTTATTCAGTGTCAACACAAGGTGGAGCAGATTCCAAGACACTAGAGCACTCCTTGGTTCTATTTTTCCCAGAGCCTGCTATCCTTGCCATTGACATCTTTTCTCTGTGCTGGGGATTCCAGACAGAGCCCCCCATACTAGGAAATCTGTGCATCATAAAGCTCTACCCCCAGCCCTATCATCCTTTATTTTTTTAAATTGTATTTTATTAGCATATATTAATCATAGATAATAACATTTTCACACATGAACATCATGCAGTTTGATTACAGTTAACCCTCCCCATTACCTTCTGTGGTGGTTTGAATGACAGAAGTTTCCCATGGTCTTGAGCATTCTCATAGTTAGCCACACTGTTTGGAGAGGTTTAGGAGATGCTGGAGGAAATATGTCACTGGAGGAGAGCTTTGAGAGTAAAAAGCCTTGCTTACCTGAATTTTGATCACTCTACTTCAAAATGTGAGCTCTTAGTTTCCTGTCCCAGGTGCCTCTTGCCTCATTGCTATCCCTGCTGTTGGGGACTATTAGCCCCCTGGGATCCTCAACACAAATAGACCCTTTCTTCTGTAAGATGCTTTGATCATCCTGTTTTGTCATGGAACAGAAAAGTAATGAATGACCTCTTGTCCCTTACCCACTCTCACTGATCTCCTCTCTCATCCTAGCTAGATTCTCTTCTGTCTGCCCCTCAACCTCACAACCCAATAAATTTCCCTAGGGTTGCCTACAGGAGTATGGGCAAACGGTTACTTACATGAGCATAAGCAATATACCAGTGACTACATCACTAAAGAAAATGTCTTTTCTTCCCCAAGCAACCATTAGCTACTGTTTGGGTGGAAGCTTCACTCCAGCCCCTGACATTCATATCAAATAATGACCCCCTCCCCCAGAGATGCTCAAGACCAATCCCACCCCACAGATTACTTAACCCCCCCCCCCCAAGCAGATGCATGGTTTTCCGGTCTTCCTTTCCCATTTCCTCTCTGGGGGACTGGGAAACCATCCAGGAGCGTTTCATCTATTCAATCTGGGCTTTTTCTAATTCGGTTTGATTTGGTCTGATTTGGATTGTTGCTTTGATGGAGTGAAGAAACTTTTCAGCTACCTATAAATCTTCAGAGAACGGTGGAGACCTCCTGAGTCCCCTCCCTCTATGACAAGATGTTGATGAGCCCAGTCTTGTATAGGTATTGCAGTAATCATGGCTGTTGTGAGTTCAAGACTGTCACGGCTGCGCCATGCCCAGAAGACAGCATTTCTCAACACCCACCCTGCCCTCTGGCTCTGACGTTCTTTCTGCTTCCTTTCCCTAAGCCTTGCGAGGGATATCACAGGTGCCATATTTATGGCCAAACACTCAAACGTCACTATTCTCAGCACTGAGACCCGTTATGAATCTCTGCAGTCACCTGCTGGACATATAGAAGAATCTACCAGCCCTTGGAATTCTCCTGTATTTGTGGTTAAGAAAAAATCAGGTAAATGGAAAATGGTGACAGATCTCAGGGCCATCAACAAGGTTATTCAACCTATGGGCCCTCTGCAATCTGGAATTCCTTTGCCCTCTTTATTACCAAAAGGATGGCCTCTCATAGTTATTGATTTAAAGGATTGTTTTTTCACTATACCTTTGCAAAAAGAAGATAGAGAAAAATTTGCCTTCACAGTGCCTACTTATAACAATTCTCAACCTCCGAGGAGGTACCACTGGGCCGTCTTCCCTCCCTGTGCCAATATTTTGTGAACCAACCATTGCAAATAATACGCAAGAAATTTCCCAAATCTATAGTATGGACGACATTTTGTTATCCGATTCAAACATGGATACCTTGAACAGGCTGTTTGAAGAAATAAAGATACTTTTACCTAAATGGGGATTGCAAATTGCTCCTGAAAAGATTCAGAAGGGAGATTCTGTTAATTATTTAGGTTATAAAATAGGTTTGCAAAAAATTAAGACACAAAAGGCACAAATTAGGAGAGATCGCCTACGGACTCTTAATGACTTTCAAAGACTGTTAGGAGACAATTCCAGTCTACGACCAGCTATTGGGATAACACCTGATCTAATAATTCATTTGAACAAAACCTTGGATGATGATAAAGATTTAAACAGTCCCAGAGAATTAACAGCTGAAGCAGAAAAGGACCTGACAATGATTGAGGAAAAATTACAACAGGCACATGTGGACAGGGTGAATCCAGAGCTTGATTGTATTCTCGTCATACTACCACCAAAAATTTCTCCTACAGGAATTTTAATGCAGAGAGATGATATTATTTTGGAATGGATCTTTTTACCACATAAACCAAGTAAGAAACTGAAAACTTATGTGGAAAAAGTCTCCGAGTTAATTATAAAAGGCAAGCTGAGACTTTGTCAACTAGCAGGCATAGACCCAGCAGAAATTATAGTGCCTTTCACTGCTGATGAACTAAAGAAATTATGGGAAGATAATGAACCATGGCAAAGAGCTTGTGCTAATTTTTTGGGAGACATTAATAACAACTATCCAAAAAGCAAGAGGCTTAACTTCATAAAGAGAACTTGGATCCTTCCTCGAATCGTCCATGATGCTCCAATAACTGGAGCCTGTACATTCTATACTGATGCCAATAAATCAGGGAAGGCAGAAAAAGTGGGTAAGGTGGAACAAAGTCCTTATGATTCTGTCCAGAAGACAGAATTATATGCATTCTTATGGTGCTAAGGGATTTTAAAGTACCTATTAATATAGTTACTGATTCACAATATGCAGAAAGAGTTATTTTACATATTGAAACTGCTGAATTTATACCTGATGATATAGAACTAACCTCATTTTTTCTCCAGGTTCAAGATTTGATCAGGAACAGGCATTTGCCCTATGTACATAACACACATCTGATCCCATACGGGTCTGCCATGTCCTCTAGCACAAGGTAATGCAGAAATTGATCAATTATTGATTGGTAGTGTGCTCAAGCCTCTGAATTTCATAAAAAAACATCATGTTAATAGCAAAGGATTGAAGAAAGAGTTTTCTATTACATGGCAACAAGCTAAGGAGATTGTAAAGAAATGCCCTACTTGCTCTTTCTATAACCAAATGCCACTGCCTGCAGGGGCTAATCCAAAGGGCACCCAAAGGAATGAAATCTGGCAGATGGATGTGTTCCACTTTGCAGAATTTGGCAAATTAAAATATGTTCATCACACCATTGACACTTATTCAGGCTTTCAGTGGGCAACTGCTTTAAGTTCAGAAAAAGCTGATTCAGTAACCACTCATTTATTAGAAGTCATGGCTATCATGGGTATACCTACACAAATAAAGATGGATAATGGTCCTGCTATGTCTCTAGGAAAATGAAACGGTTTTTTGATTATTACAATATCAAGCATGTTACAGGTATACCATACAATCCTACAGGTCAAGCAGTCATAGAAATATCAAATCGAACTATAAAGGATATGTTGAACAAACAGAAAGGGGTGGAAAACACCCCCAGAAATAGGTTACATAATGCTTTGTTAACCTTGAATTTTCTCAACGCTAATGAGAAGGGAACAATGGCTGCAGAAAGACATTGGATAATGGAAAAGTCCACTGAACTACATCAACCAGTTTATTTCAAGGATGTGCTGACCTCACAATGGAAGCCAGGAGATGTGCTGCGTTGGGGAAGGGGTTTTGCTCTTATCTCCAGAGGTGAGGAAAAATTGTGGATACCATCAAAATTAATAAAGATTCGGTTTGAAGAAGAGAAGCCACTTGGAAAAGATAAATAACAATTCATTCACAAGGATGGCGAGCATACTGATGGTAAGAAATACAGATAGGTTGAAGGCAGGGTTCTTTTCTTATCTCCACAGGAAAATACTCATCTTCAAAGAAATTAAGGGACCCTGAATATTTAATTACTGATGGATGGACACATTTTGTAAGTATTAATTATATATATATATATGTCTTATTAAACATTTCTTTATAAGTATGTAGAGCTGGTTTTGGAGTTGGACTATGGCTCAGTCCCTCTTCAATCCTAAGCCTGTTGATAAGAGATATTTCAGAGTTTCTGTCTCAGGTCAGGATCCATGAAATGGGACAGAATAAGAATAATTATGTACTTGATAAACTTTCTTTGCTTTTCCTCATATCTGTGCCTTTCTTTATATGTCAGTATATGTTTTTGTTGTTAATGTTTAAATTTCCCATAACAAACAACTTTCCCTACAGTAATCTTTAAAGTTTCCAGGAAGAAGATGGGGCCCCATAACAACAACTCCACCTGGTTGATATGACATCATGATACTGATAGCGCTACTACAAGACCTGCTTTGGGTACCAGCTGCACAAGACAGTTCCAACTTGGTTAGCTGAAATGGTGCACATCTTATACATTTTGGCCAGACCTGCACAAAATACTCAGAGACTATTTGCAATTTTAAAAACATTGATTTGGGAATTTTACCATCATTTGCTTTCACAGGAGCCCCTAAGAAGAATGTTGCCCCCATGTCAGCTAGAAGCAATTTTAGAGGACGATGTCCCCTCTCCCAACAGAGTTTGCCCTCAGGATTAGGGACATCTTTTAGTGGCTGGTTTAGGGTTGAGGGGATGGGGAGATATTTTATGGAATTAGGGGTATTTTCAAAAAAAGGGGGGGATTAACTGGATTGATGGGATGATTGGTATTTGTGAAATACTGTTTTTAGAAAATTGTATTGGTACTGTTTCCCGTATATTGATATATTGAATATTGAATGTGAGTGTTCCTACCTCTATTTTTGTATGAGTATGCTTATAACTTTGTCTATATTGTATTGATACATCTACCATATTACAACATACATTTCTACCTCTGATACTATTTATATAACATTGTTTACATTTGATATGTAATGACATTGTTTACAGTTGAAGATCATTGTCTTCATATATTGCACAGTTGTTTATTCTTTTAGTCTTCAAGATAGATAGTATAATCTTCAGCCTTTTCGAAGAGCTGTAGAAAATGGCCTTTAATCTAACCTAGAATTCTGTGCCAACGAGACACAATTACTCCTGGCAATGCCACTCTACTCCCGAGAGAACGTTGAACACCAAAGACACTCCACTGGGAGCTTGTCTTCTTGGCAGAACTGGCCTTTGGGTTAAGAAAAGCCCATACCTCAACTTCTGACAATGAAACAGGATTGTCTTATCCTGCCAAGACAGGGTAGGATAGTTCTAAGAAAGTTCCTTGCCTTTAATAATGGTATGTCAGTTATGTTAGGCCTTAGCCAAGGTTGGTTGACTCAACATTGCAAATGAAACTTTGGGTGATTGCCCAGGTAGTCAGTTGTCTCTGTCAATTGTTACACATTTTGGATATATCTTATTTGTTAAGTAATATTTATTCCCTTCTCAGATCTTTGACGGAGTTGAAGATTATATAATTGTAGTTACTCTCTATATTATTTAGACTCCTTGAGATAGAATGTTTAGCAAAACTTTTGTTCTCAATATTGTTTGTTATATTTATTATTTATTATTGTATATAGTTGTATTTGGTTTAGTTCTGTCTTATTTAGATAAAAAGGGGAGATGTAGGGATAAGTCCCGCCCCTTGGGAGCGTGTTCGCCTCGGGCTAATGTTTGCCTATAAATCTGGCAAGCGTGCTCCCAGCCATCACTTCTACTTTCCTGGTCTCCGCAAGAACGGTGGTTTTGTAAGTCTATTTCCCCATTAAAGCTGTATATATTTTTTACAATCTATCTACATTCATTTACACCATTACATCCCGCAGTATGTACCATGAGAGCTGGGTTATAGCCATGTGCCCACAAAAGTACCTATACCATGAACGCTGGGTAATAGAAAATCCATTCCAAAAGTACATACACTATCAGTTCTGGGTTATAGCTATAAGCCTACCATTGTACAATGGAGGCCAGGTTATTGGCATGATCCACCCACAGTGCATGCAGCTTGAGTTTGGAGTTCATTATGGCACAGTACATTCACAATGAGAACATGGTTGAGGACACATGTCCACTACACTATTTTCAATAAGAATAATGGATTAATGGTTTGAGTCTCATACAGCAGATCACCATAAGTGCTGAAATACAGCTGTTCAGTTCCTATTGTAAATGCACAATTAATGCTGAGAGCTAGACATAAGAGCACCACAGTACATTCTGGGATGTATGTATGACCCTGTCACAGTACACACACCATGCATGGTTGGAAATGTGTCAGCCCTCCACAGTATATGCACATTGACTGTTGGGATACAACCACGAGCCCATGATAGTGCTTGTACCACGAAGGCTTGGACACAGGCATGAGACTCTTGCTGTAAACACACGACTTGTGCTCAGTTACTGGTTTGAGTCTCACACATAACATTTACAATGAGTGCTGGATTTTAAGCATGAGCTTCCCTTTAATGTGCTGGGATCATGGTTGTATCTAGCATTCATGGTTCATGTCCTGCTGGAAACTCTTACTTAAAACCAAGAATTCATTGTTCATGAATTATTGTGGGCTTATGGGTGGAAACCAGCACTGAATGCGAATGTACTGTGGGAGACTTAGATGAGTCTCACAGTACTCATGGTGCATGTGCTGGGGGAGGATCATGCCTAAACTCCAGCAATAATGTGAATGTACTGAGTGAGACTGAAGAACTAATGGTTTATCTGTGGATGGAGACTCACATAGCTAACCTATCACTCATGGGGCAGGTACTGTCAGAAGTTCATGTCTATATCCCACCACTTACTGTGAATGCACTGCCCCAAATGCAAACCAGTAGCCCAGCACTTCCACTGCATGCACTGCAGGAGGCCGACACAGCTGCAGCAGCACTCATGGTGCATATCCTGTGTGAGACTGACACTTGTATACAGCAAGCATGGCGAGTGCACTGCAAGGTGCGTGCAACAGTCTTAAAGAACCAGCTTCCAGGCTGCTGACAGCACTGAAGGGAAAGTCGACAGTGTAGCACAAACTGAAACTTCTTTATCTGAGGGCTTAGGAAATGTACACTCAGAGCTATTCTGAAGGATTCCTTCCTTATTCTCTCATGGTGCTTTCATGATGCCCCTTTGTTACCCTCCCTGCTTTCTCCATCTCTTATTCTAGCTCTATCTTTACTCTTGATGTTTCGCTCCTGATTCTCTCACGTGTGACGTTATTCGTGTAGCACATTTTAACACTTCTCTCACGTTGTTTTCCTATGATGCTCCAAAATTTCTTTGTTCTTCACAGCTTAGATATCCAAATTTTTTTTCAAGCAATATACATCTTATTTGACAAAAAAATATCATCTGATGTCAGGATAAGATCTGGAGCACCCTACACATTCTTTGTATTAAGGCATGGCCATGTTGCTTGGTCATTAAAATGGGTCCTTGGCTTGCTTCATGCCATGCTGTGGTCCTAGATCCTTTGTGGTTAGGATTGTTCTAGGTCAAATGAGATGAGGGTGTGGCTCAAATGCCCTTGAATTTAAGCTTGCCCCAGATGCCTTGGTAATTAGGGAGCTGCCACGCTGCCAATGATGTCCCTGGTTCTTTGTATGGACTGAATGTTTCTGTGTCCCTTCTGTTTTACATGTGGTTCCAAGCTTTGAATTCTCAGATTAATGTTTTTAATTTAGAATACCTGTTAAAGCCAGAAAGCATGAAATGGATCCTTAGCGGAGAACAGGCCTTGAGGGGAGTGGGATGGCAGAGGAAATGCACTGTGGACGGGGTGAGGGAATCTTGCAAGTGGAAAGGTTTAACCAGGGATGGAAGAAGTGTGGTGTTGAGGAAAGGGGTAACCAAAAGTATGCATGGAGGAAAAAAATCCTTTTAGACAAATATTACATTTTAAATTGTTTAAGTTTAGCATGTTAAGGTTCTTGATGCCAACCATATAATGTTAAGTTTGATGTTGGGAAATCACGTAGTAAAAGGTAAGAAAATGACACAGAAAATGATCCTCTGACCTCCATACATGGACCGTGGGTTTGCCACCAAGCCTAATGAATGAAGCTGCATCCTTGGAAGCCTAAGTAAAACAACTGAATGAAGGAGCCCTGCATGCATGGATAACGTTCCTCCCAGAAGATTAAGTTTACCAAACAAAGACCCCAATACTATAGGATAGTTCCCTCTGATGTGTGAAGCAAGTGGGGGGCTACTGTCAAACATTACAAGCTCTTGCCAATGTCCTCATTTACACATGAGAATTAGATTGTAGGACTCTTCTGAACACACTACACACTTGGGATATAGGACATTTAGAAGTCATGTTGTGTCCATGCTGGCTAGCTTTCACAGTACTAGAACTTGTATGCAAGCTACTGTATGAGGGAAGTTGGCAATGATTCTACCCATCTGTAGACCCTGCGTGTGACAACTTGCCTGGCAAGATATTCTCTGTGTGTTGACTCTTACAGGAACAAGGAAATTTGTGATTTGATTTTAGGTCTACCACACAGTAGGGAACTCTTGGCTGGTTCTGTAAACTTGGTTAAGAGCCCAGTGACTGAGGCCATGGTGATGTTATATGAAAATATGTCTTATTCTAGAGACTGAAACATTTGCTTGACATCACAGCCAGAGTTCATAACATATCTTGAGGTCACTTAAAACATAAGGCTGCTATCCTACTGTGTACTCAAATTGTTTAGCCAACTTTTAAGAGAAAAATGTAACAATTACCACCACTTTCCTTGGCCTTTATAATAGCCACCTTTTACAAACTAAACTAATACTTAATTGTAATGTTAAATTATGTCTTTTTCTGTGCCCGTGATCCAGAACAATTCATGTATATCATTTATATAAAAGAGCAAACATAGAGGTTGAAAACACTTGGCTCAGTGGTTAAGAGCATTGTCTGCTCTTCCAAAGGTCCTGAGTTCAATTCCCAGCAACCACATGGTGGCTCACAACCATCTGTAATAAGGTCTGGTGCCCTCTTCTGGCCTGCAGACATACACACAGACAGAACATTGTATACTAAATAAATAAATAAATAAATAAATATTTAAAAAAGTGAGTATCCACCAAAACAGTTGGGCACAGCAACATTACTGGGCAATCATGGTATTTGTAATTTCTTTTTAAGGCTGGGTGAATTGGGTTCAGTTGTGCTCACTACCTTAATCCCTTGTAAGACTCCATGAATGATTTCTGTAAAGTACCCCACTCCTTCCCCATGTGATTCTTATGGGGAAATTCAATGAAAGAGAGAGCAAGAAAAGGGGCAGACACACAAATTCACACATAGGGACACATGTAGGGACAGACAGACATAGGGACAGACAAAGACTCAGACAGACAGACAGACAGACACACACACACACACACACACACACACACACACACAAAACCAGATAAAGGGACGGGCACACTTCTTCAGAAAGGCACAGATTTGGAGGGAAGACAGGGAACATGGAGAAAATTCAAACCTGGAAATGACTCCCAGTGGAAGTGCTTTTATTTCCTTACTGCCATGCTGATGCAGTATTGGTGACTCTCAGTTAATCACTGATGTGGTGAATCCACACAATAGGCCCTTTGTTGTTGTTTTGTTAAAATTACATGGCATCAAGCTGCCTTCTACGTATTCTCTCTGACACCTATACATTCGAGCAACTGTGATTCCTAATGAGAGAGGCTTCTTTAGGCAGTGGGCTCTGCTGACTACACAGACTCACACCTCACCAAAGTTTAGAGAATACATAACTATGCAGTTCTCAGACCTCAGCAGGACATCTGAACCACCACACGCTGCAAGGCTCAGGGACTACTTTGGAAGTGAGAGGCAGAGGTTGAAGATTGTTTCTGTGAAATGGTGTTCAGGACACAATGATAATCATACACAGGAAGGGGCTCATAAGGCCCCACCGTCAGGGAGGGACTTTGCTCACTTAACATGTGCTTGGTGATGGAATGTCATAAAAAGTAAAGAGGGAATGCAGGTAAGCAGCCACAGTTTAACTCTATGGATGTTATGGCAAATAGAGTAGTATTTACTCATGTGAGAGCAGTGTGAGAATGGAAACCTCAACATGACTGGTTTGTGCCTTAGAAAATCCACTAAGATTCATTAAACTCCAGTTTCCAAAACTGCAATTGCAGGCCCAGATACCCAGAAATGGGCTCAACCTGGACTTTTGGAGGATTTCTGGAGGGTAGATAAATCCAACATTCCTTAAAAACTTGTGAAGCTACTTCCTCTTCTCAAAGGGGTCATTTCTCTTATCACTGGTAGTAGGAAAATTTAACTACCAGTGTTGCCTATTACTATAATAAGGTACAGACTAGCCTCCAGGATCCTTCAGTAGCACCAGTACCCAGTGTATATTTCAGAGTCCATGCTCATGTTCTAGGTCTTCTACCCTGCTCCACTACCCTAAACTCCCTCTAGTTCAGAAGCATCCCTCTCCCAGCTTCTCATTCTCTTTCTAAACCTATCTCTCTGTCTCCTCCTGTCTCTATGTTCCTCTCCCTCTCTCTGTGTCTCCTCTTCTGTCTCTCTCCATCTGCCTCTCTGCTCTGCTTCTGCTTCTATCATAGGCAGGTGCAGTTGACTATGTTCAGCCAAATTCTATTTCTGCTCTGGGTGATTTGATATGCCGCTGTCTGTTCTATCTCTGATAGCTATAATAGAAGCTTTCTCCTTAAACATGTCACCAAGAGGTCATGCCATCAGCTTGTACAATACAAAGAAACAGTTTAAAATATTTTCATAGTACATTTTAATGAAAAGCTACTAAAAACTTATATACAAAATTCAATATATACTGTATCAATTTTCAGAGAAATATTTAACATTATAATTTCTAAATTTTTTCTGAGACTAAGTACAGATTTTATTTATTATTATTATTAAAATTTTTCACCTCCTCCCATTTTCTTCCCACTCCCCTCATTCCCTCTCCTCCTCCCTCTCCAGTCCAAAGAGCAGTCAGGGTTCCCTGCCCTGTGGGAAGTCCAAGGTCCTCCCTCCTCCATCCAGGTCTAGGAAGGTGAGCATCCAAACAGACTAGGTTCCCACAAAGCCAGTACATGCAGTAGAATCAAAACCCAGTGCCATTGTCCTTGGCTTCTCAGTCAGCCCTCCTTGTCAGCCATGTTCAGAGAGTCCGGTTTGATCACATGCTCCATCAGTCCCAGTCCAGCTGGACTTGGTGAGTTCCCATTAGATCAGCCCCACCGTCACAGTGGGTGGGTGTACCCCTTGTGGTCCTGACTTTCTTGTTCATGTTCTCTCTCCTCAGTGGTAAAAAAAATGACGTCTTGAATTTTGCATGCAAATGGATGGAAATAGAACACCCTATCCTGAGTGAGGTAACCCAGACCCAAAAAGATGAATATGGGATGTACTCACTCATTAGTGGATTCTAGCCATAAGTAAAGGACATTGAACCTATACTTCGTGATTCTAGAGAAGCTAAATAGGAAGGTGAACCCAAAGAAAAACATATAGTTATCCTCCTGGATATTGGAAGTAGACAAGATAGCCAGGCAAAAATTGGGAGCTTGGGGGTTGGGTGAGGTAGAGAGGGGGAGAGAGAAGTGAGAAGGGAAGGATGGGGAGAGCTTGGGGGAATGGAATGGTGGGGATGGAGGAAGAGTGGATATGGGAGCAGGGAAGTATATATCTTAATTAAGGGAGCCATTTTAGGGTTGGCAAGAGACTGGAATCTAGAGAGGTTCCCAGGTGTCCAAGGAGATGTCCCCAGCTTGTTCCTTGAGCAGCTGAGGAGAGGGCGCCTGAACTGTCCCTATCTTATAGCCACACTGATGAATATCTTGCATATCACCATAGAACCTTCATCTGGCAATGGATGGAGATAGAGACAGAGATCCACATTGGAGCACTGGACTGAGCTCCCAAGGTCCAATTGAGGAAAATTTCTAAATTTTATAAAGTATTTGACAGATTGTCACTTGAAAGCCAATGTAATAATATCATAATAACATCATTTTTAAAGGTGTCTTATATCTTTAATCTTTCAAAATAATGTACAACAGGTTAATAGTCTTTTTTAGAATACCAAAAAGGAGGTGGACTAAGAAGGAACTAGATTACATATATATATATATATATATATATATATATATATATATATATATATATATATATGTGTGTGTGTGTGTGTGTGTGTGTGTGTATATTACATATATATGTATATATATTACATATATATATACCAGAAATACATTATAATTTATTTTTTATATATTTTTATAGTATTCTTTCATCCCCTGCAGTACATTCCACATGCTTCCTCAAAAACAGAGTTTTAAAATCATGCATTCTGAAAATATTGAGCTCATTTAAAAGACCAGGTATTTTAATTGTACATATATAAATATATAAACCCCCACACACATAAGCCATGTTGATTTTTATATTCTAGCCCTAGCTGGGCCTCTTAGCCTCAACAATTCTCAGTGGAATTTTTCATTTTTGAATGTTGAAGGGTGCCAAGGAACCCATACATATCTATATTTGTATTCATAAAGATGTGACAAACTTGGCATCTAATATTTGTTATCTTTTGTTACAAATGAACAACTCTACTCATTTTCTGGAAATCTCATGAAATTCATTCTAGGCAGAAATTGATTTCAATATTTTATCGGATGGCAGAATAATGAATTTATTGACCTCTTGGAAATACTTTTGACCCTTTGCTGCTTTCAACTATCCATTACAGTTCCTTAACCTCCTTAGAATTCCACACAACTAGGAGGCTTCTGATCAAGGATTAGGAGAGAAAGTCCAAGTAGCAAAGTGTTTTTGTTTATCTTTCTGAATTTATCAGTATGTTCCACTAGATAAAGTCAAATTCCTATTGAATTGTGTATCCCCTTGAGTTGTGTTCTCTCTCTGGGGATGCATGTACAGTACATGTTTAAATAGGTAAATGAAAGTTTAGCAAGCTTTACATGTACTGAAAGCATAATAAGGTCTATAGAATTAGATAAGATTGAATGTTTTAATGCCTGGCCAGTAATTCAAGGAACAAAACACTATATGTAATTTATCTGCAAAACTGGTGAAAATGGATGTTATGTCTCCCTTTTTTAATAACTCACTTAGTCCAACTGATAATGTCCACATGCACTTGGCTGTGGGGGATCCTACTGGAAGTCTTACTCCTTAAGATAAATGACACAAAAATGGGATGAGGACAAGTTAGGGGATGGGATGGAGGCAGAGGACAGGGATGGGGATGATATGAGCAACATGGATGACCTGAATTACATACATTAAAATGTCAAAGAGTAAACTGAAAATATTCTTCAAACAATAAAATGAAAGAAAACCTCAAAAAATATTTCTGACAGATTGTCACTTGATGACAGGAGCTCCTCATAGGTTGTTCAGCAGAAACTAAAAAGAAAAGCAAGAATTATCAGTAGTATCAAGAACATCATTGGTAGCATCGTCAAGATAAGCAGTAACAGGCATCACCCGTAGAATCCTATGTAGTGTCATGTCACAATGAGTATCATTGTATTTGAGAATGGTGAGAATGTGGAGTCTTGTTTCATTGGTTTTATTCTCAGAGGTTGTTTCTTTTGGGGTAGTTGTTTCCAAAATAATGCTGTCCACATAAGTCACAGTGTATGGACACAGAAAAATAAAAACTAATATCTAACAGTTACATTTCCCTGCTTAGCCATTCAGAAAATACAAGTTTCACATTAAGAGTGAAAATCATTTCCTCATTCCAACATGGGAGGCAACTGTGTGCTTACCAACTTTACTTGATCAGTTTGGTTGGACTAAACTGATTTTGTTAATTTTATGTGATGCATTTTCAATATGACTAGAAAAGATAATCATTTTTTCTAGTTATAGGTAATATCTAAAGAGTCCTATACAAAGTATGAAATTTATTTATCATCATGCATATTAGAGTCAAAGAGAATTGGATTTCCCGCACAGAAATATTTATCTATTTTAAGCTATTGGTGTGGTCTAACTTACCTTGTTAAGCTCCTTTAACTTTAACTGTGCAGGATTTCTAAATTAGGTTCCATACCCACGGCATCGTCAAAGCCACCAACTGCAGCAACCACATTGACGATGTTAGGAGGAGCAAGGATGTGGTTGCTGCCCAAATTGGAAAAACCTTGATGGGAGTATTCGCTGCATAGCTGGTGCCGTGAGCAGGACTTGAAGCAAGAACCCGCATATGAGGATTCTGAGGGTCCAACGTGTCACCTGGGATACAAACAAGAGCAGATTTCTGGTCAGTAGTGAAGCTAAAACACTGTGTTCTCTTCTAAGCAGGTATCAAGAACAGGGTCAGAATGTTGCACAGGGTCCATGGTGTCACCAGTGTGGCTACCAGGAGCAAGCTCAGGGACAGCATGTGTTCTCCCCCTTGCATGCCCAGTATAAGTACCTAGAGAAGGTGTGTGATCCACGCTGGTGTTGTTAACAGTAGTTTCCTCGGATGACTGACGATTGTCACCTCTTTCACTAATGCTGGTGGTGTTAACAGTAGTTTCCTCAGAAGACTGAAGATTGTCACCTGTTTCACTAACATGAGAAGTTGATGTGGCATCGGCATGGGCAGGAGGCTGGGGCACGATGTCATGCATAGTAAGTGGAGGAAGGAAACCTTCTCCCTTCTTTGTTTCAACCTTAAAGAAATTTTGAGATGTTAGATTTCATTGAAAATTTCACTTATTTTTTTGTTCATTTTAGAAATTATCTGTTAATGTCAGGGTCTTGATTTAGAGTCCCCAAATGTTTGTTTTCTCAGGCTAATTTTATCACTATAACCGCTGATATCCTGAAACTTTTGCTTCCATTGGTTTAGTCAAAGGCCCAGAGTTTGAGAATCTTAAAAGGGAACCTATTCAGCTTTATGCCTTCTTTTCTACTGTTCTTTGCTACCTCTCTATAATGGAAAGATGGGGAAAAAAATACAATGTGTCCTCTCCTGTCTTTATGACAAGGATTTTACATTCCATCCAGATTAAGAGAATGTGACAATCTGGGGCTTTGGCAACAAAAAGAAACTCGCTCTTCTGCACCACACTACTGCTTTCCCCATGGTTTTCACAATTGCCCATTAGGTTCCCTGGATAACAGAATAGTGAGGGTGACTTTTGAAATGCATGAATAAAGTGTGCCACTACCCACAGTGGATGGGAATTATGGAGCTGAAGGAAGGGTTCTGGGAGATGCCATCCAAACTCTTACTCCTTAGCTATGACTGTTTTTATAAATGGCTGATGAATGCAATGGCCTGTTCCAGCATCTCTGTGGTGGCTTGAATGAGCACAGACTCATGTACCAGGTTTGAGGAGGATTTGTGCTACTTCTGTGAAATACTTAAACGTTCCAGAGCTTACCCAACATGACCAAACAATGTCACACGGAGATGGTAAACAAAATAGCTTGAGAAGCATTGTTTGTAAAGGAAAACAGATGAGGAAGTACACATACTACATGTGTGTCCGAACTGCTCAAGGGCATCATGTGAAATGTTCAGTTCATTGGTTTCCTTGAGAATGATGAGTGTGAACACATCAAGCTAGAGATTTGTGAGCCTTAGACACATTTTCACACGCCATATGTTTCACTCACTGCTTCATCATTAACTAAATATGCTTAAGCCAGTTATCAAAAGGAAATGAAAGGGCCACATGGTACAAGTATAGTTTTCCAGCACACATGTCACATGGAAGTTAGAAACACTGAAGATGACTGAGAGACCCTGAAAATATTTTCCTTATATGTTAGTTACACAACAGGAGTGCCAATGAATATATAGACACCATTTATTAGCTGAACAATCAATATTGTATCATCCTAAAAATTACTATTGGAGTGTGTGTTTTCTTGTGTGCTTGAATTAATATGCCTGTTTGTGCTATGCTAGTGCGTGTTTATATACATGCATGCATACATGTGTGTGCACACGTGTGTGTGTGTGTGTGTGTGTGTGTGTGAAGGGCAGAGTATAACCTTCAGGAGGCAGCTCTCTGCTTTCACTGGGTGAAATGTGAACACAATGTTTCTGTGCCTCTGTGTGTTCCAGTCTGGCTGGTTTGTAGGTTTCAGAGCTATTCTACTCTTTCAGCCTCCAATCAGGATTTAGGGGTGTTGAGATTACATATGTGAGACACTTGTTGTTTGTTGTGTTATCTGGGATGGAACTCCTCTCAATAGGATTGCAATGTAAGGGCTCTGATCTGCTGGCATATGTGTGTGTGTGTGTGTGTGTGTGTGTCTGTGTGTGTTCTAGCTTTTTAATGAAAAGAAGTGTGTGCGAGAGAGAGGAGAGAAAAACAGAGATAGAGGTAGAGATTGGTTTTTATCAGTTCAGAATGAAGATAGAGAAAAACTCATTGTGATGTGAGCTTTTTCTTTCTCCTAAGCATCATCTTTGTGCCTTTGAAGCCTGTGTCATTTATCAGCGTGTCTGACTGTAGCTCTTCATGAAGACTTCTGCTTAGTATTCTGTTAGCATGGGGAACTGACATTATCTAGATCAGGTGGTGATTTTATACTCATTACACTGCAATCACCAGGTAATGGGTTCTGGAAAGCTCATGTGTTAATGTCATTTTATGCAAATCTAACATCATAAAAGTGATGTCTCTTTTTATTTCAATCACATCTTTGAAGGATAGAAACAACTGCCCTTTCACTTTATTTGCCTCAAGAATATGCTAAGATCTCATTTCTATTAGTGATATTGTGGTTTGTATATTGTGGTTTGTATTCTAATCCTTTGCATATCCAAGATGTTGGTCCCTTCATACCAAGGGGAACACTCCATGGTTGCCACACTCATCACATTACCATCTACTTTCTGTATCAAACTAAAATTTCGACATTAGTCTAAAATTTGCATTTGTAATCACGTCAATTTATATGCTAATGATTTTTCACTGAAATCTTGGAAGATGTCTGGCAACTGAATGTCTGTTTATTAAAATCACTTGAGATCTGTCTCCCTGCTAAGACCTCCCTTGACCAATGACTCACTTTGATCATACATAATAGCTAATATTAATTTAGAAACCAAGTTGGATTAGGCTTAAAAGAAAGAGCATTTGAGTTTGGTTCTGACAATATTAAAATTACAGTTACTAATGGTTTTATTAAGTGTCATAATTATGTCAAGTCTGCCCCTGTCTCTCCTAATGTTGAATTTAGATGGTTCAAGGTAACTAGCTAGTTGTTAGCCATTTGTATTGTTAAGTAGGGTATACAAACAGAGTGAGCTCTTCTGCTTGTTTATTCCTTCTGAAGGTTTAAAACACAAAAGAAAATTGTCCATTTCCTTTACATTTTCCACTTTTCTCAAATACAGATTTTTGAAATATGACCTGATAATTCTCTGGATTTCCTCAGTGTCTGATGTTATGTCCCCCTTTTCATTTCTGATTTTGTTAATATGGATTTTGTCTCTCTTTCTTTTGATTAGTTTGAATAAGGGTTTGTCTATCTTGCTGATTTTTTCAAAAACCAATTTCTTTGTCCCATTGACTCTTTGTTTCATTTACTTTGTTTCTATTTTATTGATTTTAGTCCTCAAATTGGTAATTTCCTGGTATCTACTCCTCCTGGGTGAGACTCCTTTTGTTCTAGAGCTTTCAGGTGTGTTGTTAAAATGCTAGTGTGAGATTTCTCCAGGTTCTTTATGTAGGCACTTAGTTAGTACTGCTTTCAATGTATCTCAAAGAATTGGGTATGTCATGCATTCATTTTCATTAAATTCTAGGAAGGTTTCCTTTATTTTTCCTTGATCCAGGGGTAATTCTGTTGAGAATTGTTCAGTTTCCATGAATAGGTGGAATTTTTGCAATTAGTGTTGTTGAATTCTAACTTTAACCCATAGGTGATCCAATAAGAAACGGGGTTATTTCCACTTTTTTTAATCTGTTGAGATTTGCTTTGTGATCAAATATGAGGTCAATTATAGAAAAAAAACCTGCAGAAACAGCTGATCCAAGGTTGTGGGAGCTCACTGGCTCTTGACTGACAACTAGGGAACTGGCACAGGACCAAACTAGGCCCTCTGAATGTGGGTGACAGTCATATGGTTTGGTCAGTTTTGTTAGTCCACTGGCAGTGGGTCCAGTATTTATTTACCCCTAGTGTGTGAACTGGCTTTTTGGAACCCATTCCCTATGGAGGGATACTTTGCTCAGCCTAGATACAGGGAGGATAGAATTAGTCCTGCCTCAAGGGATACGACAGACTTTGTTAACTCCCTGTGGGAGATCTCATCCTCTATGAGGAATGAATGGGGAGTGGGGAAGTGGGGAGTGGGGTGGTGGGGAGTTGGGAGAGCAGGCACAAGGGAGGGAGAGGGAATTGGGATTGGTATGTAAAATAAAAAAGATTGTCTTAAAGAATAAAAGAAAAAGTAAAATAAATAAATAAAAAACAAAGAAGGCTATTACTTTTATAGTTGCTGTGGCAAAATATCTGACAGAGATTATTTAAGCAAGGGAAAAAGGCTCATGGCTACAGGGAACTACTGTTTGCCTTCCCTGCTCTAACTGACTGACTTTCCCTGCAGCAGTTGAAGTAGGGAAAGCAAACAGGGAAGCTTTGTCTGTGGCAATGGTCTATTGCTTCTCACATGTTGGTAGACAGGAAAGGAGACAACTCAGAACTGATTCCAGAAGTAGTGATAACCATTAAGACCCACCACAGACAACCTTCTGCTAACCAGACCAAATCCCATCCCAAAGGTTAACCAAACTCCTAAATTGGAACTAAGTATTCAAACACATGATATCCCTTCTCTCTCTGTCACTCTTTTTCTCTTGTTTGGTGGTGGTGGTGGTGGTGCGGGTGGTGCTGGTGGTGTGTGTGAGTGCTACAAAATTTCAGTCCAAGTGTAAATCAGAGAGCCAGTGTGATGGCTAAACGGATGAAGGCACTTGCCAGCATGACTGACAACTTGAATTTGATACCTGAGCCTGAAATGAGAAAACTTACTCCTATATACATTATCCTTTGACCTCCACACTTCTGCTTGGTGCACATGTTCCATGCCTCCCCCCATCCTTCAAATAAATAGAGACCAGGGTGTCCTTGAACTGACAGAGAACAGTCAGCCTCTGCTTCCTGATTACAGGGATTAAAGGTGTGCACCAACATGCCCAGCCTCCTATTGCTCTTTGTGCTGCCTCTGAGTTCTCTGGATTTCAATGTGTCAAAATGGCCTAGGGCTAGCAGTTTAGTAATCATCCTGAGACTGACTACTCATTTCCACTGATGATATACTCTATTTGTGTAACAAACGGATTCATTCTGGGGACTGGAAAGATGGCTCAGTAGTTTATGACACTTGTTCCTCTTGCAGAGACATGGACTAGATTCGAGCACCCACACATATGCTGACAACCATCTGGAACACCAATTCCAGGAGATCGAATGCTGTCTTGGGTGTCTGTGGGCAGCACACACACAAGGTGAATGGAGAGAATGCATGCAAAATATTTATACACATAAAATAAATCAGTTTAAAACATTGTATGTATGTTATGTGCACTCACGTTAACAGTTATGACTCCAGGAGTCTTTATTTTTTATTCTCTGTATTTCATGAGTCCTTCACAACTGTGATACAAGTTACTCACTTTCTGATTTTTGTTTCCATAGTCTAATTTGCTATCACTTACACCTTAGAACAGGGATTCTCAACCTGTGAACCCATTTGGGGATCATAGCACCTTTTTACAGAGATCATCTAAGGCCATGTGGAAACACAGATATCAGCATTATGATTCATCACATTAGCAAAATTACAATTATGAAGGAGCAGCAAAAATCATTTTAATGTTAGGATCACCACATGAGAAATTGTGTTGAATGTTCACAGCATAAGGAATATTGAGAACTACTGTCTTAGAAGGGGACAGGCTAGCATGGGTATTCATAGGAATGAGAGTATGATGGAGGTGGAAGATATGTTCAAGGCTTTGTCTTCTCTGACATGATTTGCAACTATACAGACTTAGAAACACAAAGTCAACATTCTCCGCACAGGCAAATATGCTACTTTTTAAATTAATAGGAATTACCATCAAGCATGATTTCTTTTTAGAGAATTCAGGCAGTGCCTCTCTCAGAGTACTTGGGTCCATTACTGATTTGCTAAGACCTTCTTGGTCCCGCTTCTTCATTGCAGCAATCTTCTTGGAATACAAAATTTGTTTCTCTATGATCTGCAATGAAAAGACAGAGGATCAATTTTCCTAGTTTGATTAGGAAATGAACTCTTGATTTGGGGTGCACAATATCAAAACTACTTTATTCCTTACTAGCTAGATTGAGAAAATCATGAATTGAGAAATTTGGCCTTTCCCTGTGATTGAGACTAAACTTAACTCACTATATTTTAAACTTCCTGAATCTTATTTGAGATGATTATTACTTTTAATAGCCCCCCCTTTCATCAGTGTTTCTCTTCTATGTTTGGGAGGCAAAATGTATATTATTTTCAACTTATAAATTTCTTATAAATATACTCTCACTTACTAGTGTCCTCCATATCATAGTATCTGTGAAACTGCTTTATAGAAACCCATTTTTCTGCTGAGTCCCATTCAAAAGTCATTAATATTCAACTTCTGATTCACACAACACTTACTCTAAGGCTAAGGTTACAAACTAAGCTAAGGCTAGATTACTTACTCTAACTCTAAGGTTACAAACAGGATTCCTAACCTCCAGCAGCTCACAGTGATGAGGTTACTTTACTATGAACACATAAATGCTAAGTATAACCCTAAGATATTTTAAATAGGTGAACATGATACAAAGAATCAGAGTGTATATTATTGTCAAATACAGAGCAAATATCCAGAAACCAAAGTATTACTATATGGTTATTGAATCTTCACATCTACAATTGCTGGCTAATTTGGGAAAAATACTTACCGTGTACCTGGAGGAAGAGTTGTCAATATCCTCCTAGTGGAATCAAATAGAAAACAGACTGTAATCTCTTCATAATAAAAACTTGGTTGAACAGATTACAAATAGCTAAATTTCCAAAATTTCTTGCTAATATAAACACAGAAGAAAAGAGACAAACAGAGGAGATGCTTTTATCTGTGATCCTGAAATAGGAATATCCAAGGGAAGAGAAAACCTACCTGCAATTATGCTGAGAGAAAAGGCACCTGGGTGAGGCCTGGACCACTACAATAACCGGACCCTCTAAAATGAGATGTATCACCACAGTTGTTTTTAAAATCAGTCTAATGTGTATCTATTTCTGCAAACCATCCTTGATCAAGCACCAGGCATCTTCTAATATATGAGAACTGCACTCAATCTTCCCCTCCCTGTGTTTCCAGTTCATTCTCTTATTGGGCCACCGCTATCTGCAAGGACTTACTGCTCACTGGAATTTATAGAAAGGGTGGTTCACTGATAACAAACACTTTTCTCTGACCAAATTTCCATATAAAACTGTGATAGGTAGAGTACTGCTGCGTTTTAACAAAATTCATAAGGAAACAAATTTCACAAAAAAGAATTTTACCTTAATAGCAGAGGTGGTGGCCATGTCCTCTGTTGTAACATGAGGGTTTTCAGAGAGCCTTTAGAATAAAAACATACAGTGAGGGGTGAGTTTGGTCCTTAGAGCATCTCTCTTGAAAGATTTGTTATCTGTGCACTACGTGACATTTTTGCATTTATGTAATTCAACGCTGACCCAGGTTTTAAAAAGTTTTTACTTTGGCAGTTTCAACTTGTCTCAATCTAGGTAACATTCAGTGAAGACTCACTCATAGTCTTATTTAAAAATAAAACTTTAAAAAGCCAGTGGTTTGGGAGATGGCTCAGTCAATAAGAATGTTTGCTGCCAACACAGATCATCCTGAGTTTGAATCCTCAGCATCCACATAAAAAACTGTGCATGGATACATGCACATGTACCCCAGTACTGTGGGCGGAACAGGCTACCAATTGGGCTTGTTGGGTGCCAGACCAGCTCCAGGGTCAGTCAGAGATCTTATGTCAAGTGGATAAGTTAGAGAATGATGCAAGACACCAATATCCTCCTCTTTCCCTCATGTCTGCACAACAAAATATGCAAAGCATGCAACAGGCACAGACACATGCACACACACACACACACACACACACACACACACACACACATCCAATCACATAAGAGGGGGAAATGGCGAGTTTTGCACACACTTGTTATGATGGTTGCAGTAACTGATTGTTTTGAGCACTTAATGCTCCTATTTCATTTGTTCCCCTAAACCTAAAGTACCATGGCCTGTTTTTTTGTAAAAAAAAAAAAAAAAAAAAAAAAAAAAAAAATTAGGCATTTCATTTCATAGCACTCTCTTCAAAGAGTTGCTCTGGGAAAACATGAAATGGACTCTATGTCTAAGCATTAAGTTGCCATCAATCTCAGAAGTCATCATATTTTGGTGCCTTGAAGATTTGATAGTGTATCTACATGCATATGTTGAAACTCTTTATACTAAAGGGTATTTCTGAGTCATTTTATAGGACACTAGGGAGCAACATTGTCCCCTCAGCTTTGATTCGTCTGAACTACAGCTAAAAGTTCCTAATTTCAGGGTTTCTGATTGGCAAACTCTGGAACAAACACTTTCTTTTTGTAACTTCCACCTACCTAGGGATTCACCACAAAGGTGGAACTCATTAAGAGGGAAATAAACCTGCTAAACAGAAGCATGTCTATAAGGCCATTCTGAGGTGATTTTCTCACCAAAGTTTGGGAGAGTTTTGCCCACACTCTTCCCAGCAGACACCTTGTCCCAAACATACTAGTAAACAGGATTAACAGCCTGAAAACTAATATTTTTACATATATGTAACTGCATGTTATGTGCAGTGTATTTGTAAGTATTTAAGATTTCAGATAAATACGTGCCAATGTATAGGTATGGTGACTGGAGTACAGACTTGGGTGTCGACCCTCACCCTCAGCCTTAGTTATATGGCTGAATCTCATTCATGAATGCAAGCCCCAGGCTAGCAATCCAGGCAAGACATCCAGAAAATGTGAGAGTATGCTCTGTCTCCACCTGCAATCTCACCAAAGCTCACCAGGATTTTAGACGCGCACAAGACCAACAGGCCTCATGTGGACCCTGGGCATCCATCTCCCATTCTCCCATATGCACAGCCAGCATTTTATCTGCTGAATCACTGCCACAGACAGGGAGTCCTAACAGCATTGCACGCTGTATCTGAGGCATAATTCAGCTTTCATTAGCAAATAATCAAGAAGCTAAAATTGTCTTAGACAAAGGAAAACTTGGTGCCAGCTTCTGAACTTTATATTCTCTACATACTGTATTTAAAATCCAGACATTCTTACCTGAGTGGGATTTGGTCTTGATTTCTTCCATTATCTACAGAGTAGAAAGGCAAAATATGTTATAAGCAACTGTAGAAAAAAGAGCATTGAATGCCAAGGCCAATGCTTCGTTATTACATATACTTTGAATCTGTGTAGCCTTCAAGGTGAATACTGATTTATAGACAATAAAAACAAGGATAACTCTTAATTTACCCTTCTTTGTGTGTTTAAAATACAGAGACAATTTTATCAAAAGTCGATACTAATAATAAATTGGTATACAAAATACCTATGATCATGAGCATTATCAAACAGAGAAACTGACATCTTAATCAGAATCAATATCTCAAGCTGAAGTGTTAATTGGTAGCAGTGTTGCTGCTGCTGGATTTGTCTCTGGACTAGTGGTGTTAGGAGAATTGCAAGTGAGCATACTCATCTTGCATGGAAGTGAAAAGAGCCTCTCTAAAGATTAAGTTGAATTTATTTTGTTGATGATGAAAATTCCATATACAGGGAAGCTAAGTCTATGAGGACTGCTCTTTGCAGCATAGCAAAAGTTAAGAAACACAGGTAGACCAAGGGCAAAGAATTTCCAGATGCCAGGGTGGCAAAGCTACATAGAGAGAGAGAGGGCATTGTGTGTACTCTCCTCAAGTGCTTCTGAGGAAGCTGCAGAAGCCCCTCAGTTCTAGCTTCTGGTCCCTTGCTAACGGGCAGTGCAAAGAAGCTCAGCACTGGCTGCTATCACCTCCCATGGTAAGAGCTATGGGAAAGCCCCCTGCAGTAGTTATGCACCCTGAACTGTATCTCCAGGGCGAGAAGCATGGGAGAAACATGGGGAAAAAGTAGCAATTCCATGGGAGTAGTACCTCACAGGAAACGTTTGTGTCCACACATACACAGCTTCAAGTGAGCAGCTTTCACTGCATGCTAACAGCCTGCCCTCTACAAAGGAATAAAGCAAATTTTTGCTTATTTCATTCACAGTATGGAAACTGCAGTATAACCTCCTTGGCATTGCCTATGGCTGAGGCAAAGCATTTGTCCCACCAACAAATGAACTGCCAGTGAGGCTTAGCATGTGGGAGACCTCCATCAACCATCGTCACCACAAAGGAAATTTAGTGTGGAAATAATGTAAAGGACATTCACCCATATTACAATAATACTGACTCTTTTCACCTCTTCTCTTATGGGAAGAAGGTCTTTCAGACCCTCTACACTCCACGTACTCCTATTCACTTGATGCTGTGCTCTCTATAGGCAAGGTAGGTGTGAAAGACACCGTGGTGACAGCGGAGAGCCCAAACTCTGCAGTGTTCCTGCCACTCTTAGACTCTTATCCAGACTCAGTGGACCAGTCAGTGCTGTCCCCTGCAGAATGATGCTCTTTTCTCAGCCTTCCTCCTACTGTGGCAAATTGTTCTGGAAATTATGTCTATCAGCATATAAACCAAGTATCACCATATCCTACACTAATAAAACCAAAGGAAAAGGTGCTGGCGGTATAGTCATTAGGGCGAGCGCTAGTCTAGAGTGCTTAGAATGGCAATGTTCAATCTGCAGCACTGCCTACAGGACTCAAAGTCCATTTTTAAGAAAAGTTGACCAAGCCTATTATTTTGTATGCCAAGAAATAGTCAGATTAAATAGCAGATAATTAAAGATAAACATAAAACCATATGTGAATTTTCTAATATGTCTAAGTAGAGAAATTATAGAAAGGAACAAAACCCATAAAAATGTAGTTAATTTAGTTCTCAAAATCCTTAATGAAAGTAATTGAATACTGTATTTCTGTTTTTTCCATGATCACCTTTCATTGACACTAATATATATGTAGCATAAATGTAATATATTTATTATAAAAATGAAAGAAAAATTCATTTTATAACAAGCAAAATTGCTGTCACATAACTCTAGAGGACACATACTGTGGACTAGTTAGAGGTCCTTATATTTATACAAAGATACTGTGTGCATCAGAGGCTCATGTTAAATAAATAAACATGGTTTAGATAATATAGTTTGATACTAAAATTTCTCAGAAAATCATTTCTGAAATAATTTTGAATGTGAAGAACATTAGGAGGCAAATTTTAAAAACTGAAATTATGTTTATATCTTATTTACTTTGTTCCTTTTTTGAATGAATTAAGTTGCTATTGAAACTAGGGAAGTAGCAGCAAAGTATTCATGATTACTCTTACCTCCACTGACCTGAAGAGACTTCTTAAGTCTTGGTTTCAGCTCTCCAGGTGGTCGTATGCCGCTGTTGCATATTTTAAAATATAGTATTTTAATATTCATACAAGAACATTTACCAAATGCATTGATTATTTGCTGTCTGATTTCCTAACATACATTAGAGATTTACAGTCAAGCATTAACTTGTCCTTCAATCAGTTGATTAGGTTTGGTGACACTTTTTTAAAACTTTTCCCATGTGAAAGAAAGGAAAGATTTAGTCCACAGAAATTAGTCCACTGAAAGCATAGAAACACATGAGGGAGACAAAGAGAGAAAGACAGAAAGAGAGACAGAGACAGACAGAGAGAGAGAGAGAGAAAGAGAGAGAGAGAGAACACCAAAGACAGTAGTTTCTTTCCAGCACATTTTTTAAAATTGTAGTAACTGATGGTCACTCTTGTGCTCAATGTAATTAGTACCCCGATTCCACTTGTCATGTCATCGTCTGCTCCTAGAGCATCACAGAACCCCTCTCTCTCAGGTTACTTTGTGGGCTCTCAATGCTTGTGTAGCTATCTCTCACAAGGTTTGTTTGTGGACCATAGAATAGAGTCCTGCTTCTGCTAGCACTCTGACAAGATACCATGGCCTAGGCTATGCTCAAGCTGTCCCTTAGTAGTCCATTCATGAGTGAATCTTGAAACCACAATTGGCCTGTTTCTATGCCAAATGAGCATTGTTATTAACTTAATGAGATAAAAATATGAACAAACAACAATAAAACTCAGTGGATAATTTCAGGTTATTAGCTTGAGACAGTTTAGAATTCCTAGTAGAAGAGAACATGGTTTTTACAAAGTGTGTCTTTGAACAGTTGTAGCTACTGTAATTTATGAATCTGCACTTTGGACCTTTTAACTTGGAGTAATTTATTAATAAATAATTAGTAATAAGCAATTTACTAATGTGTATCAAATGCTTTATGATACATGTTCCCACAAATGATAACACAATTGTCCTCTATTATGGAAGTAATCAATTAAGATGAGCACAGAACTAGCTTGACATACCACCTTTAATTTTCTGCCAAATCAGTGTCTGAGATAGCAGATCACTGACAGAAGGGGCCTTTTACTCTATGTTCATGTCCTACTGATGGGGAAGACAAAGCCCCTTTTATAGACACATAAAGAGTAAACATGCCACAGTTTGGCTCTCTACATCCAGATAATCTACTGAGATCCAGAGACTTCATTACTGTAGAAAACAGCTCACAGGAATGGAAAAGTGATGGATGGAGCACTGTGGTAGGAGGAAGGCATGGGATCTTCCACCATCTATAAAAGGGTCCTACACAGAACAAAAGGGCCTCTGCATGTGGAGATGGTGTCAAAGGAAGAAAGTAATTTGTTGGCTTTTTGTAATACTGTGTGATAATGCAGAATGATCCCAAATCCTGTCAGCTCTCAGAATGACAAATGCGATGAAGACCTAGTTCACTAGCTGATTTCAGAAAAAATTTGAAAAGGCACTAAGTGTCAGATGGATATAGTGAGTGTGGTTTTCATCAGTAGGCTCATTTTCCAAAACGCAGAATTGGTACTTGGGACATGATGGTTGAGTATACAACTCATGTCCACGATCTGAAAACAACAATATTTCTGGCTAAAATACATTGATAATACTATGGGGATTGTAAGACAAAGCAAAAATTGAGTGTATAAATCAGTATCTATCTGAGAATACAGTCAATAATTGGCTTGTTATCTTGGAATTTCCTTAGTATTATTGTATTCTTAGACCTTACCTGCAAAAAGGCTTCTTATTGGTATTGTAATGTACTTCTAAAAAAATCAAAATGAATTTGTTACAATGCTAGAGAAATATAACATATTAAATGATAAGATACATAGTATCCATTTTGAGACTAATATAGACTATTCTAAATACTCTTTTTTAGGAAATTTGTTCATGTAGAATTAATCCATTTTGTTTATTTCAAATCAAACAAGACTTAAACTTATCAAGCACAATACCTAAAAATAAACAATCACCCTGTGATTCCCAAGACAGCCAGAACTACATAACAATAAAACTGTGTCTCACAAACAAAACAACAGATTCAAAATGGAAAACAAGATCCATGGGCCTATACATATTTTTGTTCTTCAAGGAAACGAAGAACCTTGCTGAGCCTTTTAGTTAAAATTGTTCATTTTATCAGGCAAATTCCTACCACTGGGACTATATGTATTGTTTCTGTCTTTTGTATCAGGATGAAACCTGGCAGAAAGAAAGAGAAGAGGGACAGAGACCTTTACATAACAGCTCAAGGGAGGGCAGGCATCAAGCTTCCTCTCCTCATCCCCTTTGGGGAAAGAATATCCTTAGTTCCATCTGTGTTCCCAGACTTATATGCAGCTTAAAGGATGCTCATGATAGCAGGCATCATCCCCCTGAAATGAATTACTGGAAAGATCTCTCCCTTGGGAGTAATAGCCCCAAGCTCGACCTCAAGTGCAAGAGCATCAGAGAAGAAGCTGTGAAACTGGAGCAGCAAATTCCATGGGCTTCCTTCTGACATAGGATCATTGTACAAGTTCACATATGTAAACAATAAACTCACTCAATCCTTCACTGTTCACTTGCAGTTTGCTTTTAGAAATGAAACATTGGAGGCTGGCAGTGGTGGCTCACACCTTTAATCCCAGTGCTTGGAAACAGAGACAGGAGGCTCTATTGGAGTTCAAGGCAAGCTTGTGTAGAGAATACATTAAAGGGCAGGCTCCAAATAAACATACAGAAAAACCCTGTCTCAAAAAAAACCCCTAAAATAAACATAAACAAACCAAAAAAGAAATGAAATCATTCATTTTTGTCTTGTTTAAAGTCAAGGAAATTTAGTGTGCCTTTTTAGCATTCCCCCACGTCTTAGGCCACTTGAGCCACCAACGAGTGGACTGGGATTGCGGCTCAGTAGGAAAGCCTATGCTTATTATGCAGGAGGCCTCAGTCAGTTCTCACCACCACAAATGCCATGAACAGCAAACCTCATAATACAGTGACACAAAGCTGTCTCCATTACAATAATATTGACTCTCTTCATCTTACCTCTTGAGGGAAGAGGGTTTTGGATTCACTACCTAGTGTGGTTGCCACTGACAACTTAAGGTATAAAAGACACTGTGATGTCAGTTGGTGAAAGTAAATACTACGTGGTGTCCCTGCCACTGCCACAATGTCTCTCCAGACTCAACGGAGAAGCAGATAATTCTTTGAAATACAGAATGATGTCATTTTCTTCACTTTGCTTTTTGTTTCAATTTTTTTTTTTTTAAGATTTATTACATCTACAGTGTTTTGTCTGCATATATTCCTGCAGGCCAGAAGAGGGCACCAGATCTCATTACAGATGGTTGTGAGCCACCATGTGGTTGCTGGGAATTGAACTCAGGACCTCTGGAAGGGCCGCCAGTGCTCTTCACCTCTGAGCCATCTCTCCAGCTCCTTGTTTCAGTTTTTATTCTTGAATCATGCTTTGCAGCATGGAAATGATATACACCCTTACCATGTTTTTTTTAACAAAAACAGAAGGCAGAGATTATGGGTAGGGTACTTGCCTACATTGCTCCCAAAGCCTTATGCTCTACCTCTAGCACTTCAGAGAAAAGAAAGAAAGAAAGAAAGAAAGAAAGAAAGAAGGAAGGGAGGGATTGATTTAGGGATGGGTGGAAGGAACGAGGGGAGGCAAGGACCAAGAAAAAGAAAGAAAAGGAAAACATATAAGGATTGTTAAGTCTTCCTAAAATCAATGCATTCACTGTAAAAGAAACACTTCCACCCTAAAGTAGGAGATTTCTAAAGAAAACAACTATACAGTATGCCAAAACTTTCCAAACTGAGAACTTTCACAGACATTTAAGAACTCAGATGATTTAATAACATCATAAGGTAGGAAATTAGTTAATGAAAATAATTGATTAAAGTTTTTTTGTGACTTAATTTTACTTTAGTGGCAGTGAGATGTGTTAGCGATATGCAGTGCAAAATACAAGGCATTTGTCATAAACTCAAGGAGAATCTGTATTTCTGACAATCCTATTTGCTGCAATGTAACTATGGAAGACTTGTGCTGTGTAAAGATGTTTTCTCGTTTATTCAAAGGCTGTACAGATATCAGCATTAAAGTGAAATAAGCAATGTTTTGACAAAAATACTTCACACTTGAAAGTGCTTGATTTATACTTGTTTTCCTTAACTCCTTTTTGGGATCTAAAAATCTTTACTCTTCCTTATTCCTTCTTCTTCAGGGAAGGTAGGACAGATGGAGTAATTCTTACCTTTGTTGAAGGTGACACGCTTTTTCTTTCTCTGCTCTGGCTCTCTTGTCATTGTTCCTTCACTGTGACATATGTTGAAAGTGATCATCATTTAATTATCCATATAAAAACACTTAGATGTTTATAAATTCTTTATTTTTGAGTCCCTAATACATCTTATATTACATATTACATAAATTCTTTATTTTTGAGTCCCTCATACATCTTACATTACATATTTACAAAAACATTTTTTGAAACAGGATCTCATTATGTATTCCAGCTAACTTTTAATACATTATATGTTTCGTGTTTGTCTTGAAATCAAAGAGATCTATGCCTCCTGCCTCCCACATTCTGGGATTAAAGGCATGGGCAAAGAGGCCGAGCCAAATAATTCTGAATTCATTCTTCAACAGTTGGTGATGATTAATGACTGCTCTCCTTTCCACCTTTCCTCATGGAGAAGAACATAGAAAAATTAGCTCTTGATTAAAACAACACACACACACACACACACACACACACACACACACACACACATCCAAGCACACAAGACAGGGGAATGGTGGTTTTTCCACACACTTTGTTCTGATGGTTGCAGTAACTGACTGTTTTGTGCTCTAAGTACTTAATGCTCCTATTTCATTTCTTCCCTTAAACCTACAGCTCCTTGTCCTGTTTTCTGTCAAGAAACTTTTTAGGAGTTATATTTAGTCACTCACTCTCTCCAAGAAATTGCTTTGGGAACAACATCTTGATCTAAACATCAAACACCGAAAAATCTAAACATCTAAACCTCAAGCTGCCAACAATATCAGAATTCACCATATTTTGGTGATTTGAAGCTGCTTTATTGATAGTCAGTGCACAAGTACATGATGAAATTATTTTTTTCCTTTTTTTTCTTTTTCTTTCTTTTTTTTTTTTTTGGTTTTTTCAGACAGAGTTTCTCTGTAGTTTTGAAGCCTGTCCTAGAACTGGTTCTTGTAAACCAGGCTTGCCTTGAACTCACAGATCCGCCTGCCTCTGCTTTCCTGAGTGCTAGGATTAAAAGCATGCACCAAAACCACCTTGATCTATGAGGATCCTCTTTATATGCAATGGCCAGTACTTCCTGCACAAGTCTTGAGTATTTACAGGGCACTGCAGAGCAATACAGTACCCTCAGCTCTACCCCATCTGAACTACAGCTAAGAGCTCCAAATTTCAGGGCTTCTGGTTGGTAAGCTCTGGACCAACCAGTTTGTTTTTCTAACTTCATCTACCTTGTGAGTCACCACAGTTGGGTAACTCATTAAGGGAGCTATTAACCTGCTGGACAGAAGCATGTCTATAAGGCCATTCTGAGGTAATCTTTAGCAAAGCCTTGGAGAGTTTTGAACCTTGCCATATTATTCACACTCTTCCCACAGACAACTCAAACAAACAAATTAGTGAAAAAGATTAATGACTTGAAAATGGATCCTTTTACATATATGTGCAAAATATGTTATATGCTGTGTATTTCTATGTATGTGTGATTTAAGATAAATACATGCCAGTGTGTAGGTGTGGTGGTTGGAATATAGACTTGGGAGTTGACCCTAACCTTAAGCATTAGTTTACTAGCTGGGTCTCTCACTCATGAATGCAAACCTCAGGCAAGCAATCCAGAAAATGTCAGGGGATGCTCTCTGTCCATGATGCAATCTCATCATAACCTCACCAGAATTTTAGAAGCATACAAGACCAACAGGCCTCATATAGACCCTGGGAATCCGTCTCCCATTTTCCCATATACACAGCCAGCACTTTACCCACTGAATCACCTCCACAGACAGGGAGTCCTAATAGCATTTCATGCTGTATCAGAGGAATAATCAGTTATTTAAAACTATATGCTTCTCCATAGATAAATATTCAGCTTTGATTAGCATATAATCAAGAAGCTGAAACTGCCTTACACAGAGAAAAACATGGTGGCAGCTTCTAAACTTTATATTCGCTACATGCTCAGTGTATTTTAAAATCCAGACATTCTTACCTGAGTGAGACCTCATCTTTTAGTCTTCGACTACCTATAAAGTAGAAAAACAAAATATGTTATAATCAATTGTAAAATATAAGAGCATTAAATGCCAAGGCCAATATTTTTTTTTTACTACATATACTTTGTCCCCAAATGAGGCTAAAATTTAAAGTGAATATTGATTTATAGACAACAAATATAGATAACTCTTAATTGAGACTTCTTTGTATGTTTCAAATAGAGACAAACTTATCAAAAGTTACTACTTATAATAAATTGGTGTACAAAACACCTATGATCTTGAGCACTATAAGACATCTTAACCAGAATCAATATCACAAGCTGAAGTGTTAAAGTAGTAGCACAGTGTTGTTGCTGTTGCTTTTGTTTCTGGACTAGTGGTGGTAGGAGAATTGTAAGTGAGTATACTCATCTTGTATGGAAGTGAAAAGAGTTTCTCTAAGGTTTGAGTTGACCTTATTCCATTGAAGATGAAAATTCCAGACACAAGGAAGCTAAGTTTATGGTGACTGCCCTTTGCAGCATAGCAAAATTAAAACAAAACAAAACAAAACAAAACAAAACCACAAGCAGACCAAGGACAATGGCCCCTGCAAAGAATTTCAAACTGATAGGTTGGCAAAGCTCCAGAGAGGGGTCAAGGTGTGTACTCTCCTCAAGTGCTTCCGAGGAAGCTGCAGAAGCCCCTCAGTTCTAGCTTCTGGTCCTTTGCTAATGGGCAGTGCAAAGAAGTTCAGCATTAGTAGCTATCACCTCCCATGGTAAGAGCTATTGCAAAGCCCCCTGCAGTAGTTATGCACCCTGAACTGTATCTCTAGGGCAAGAAGCATGGAAAAACATGGGGACCAAGCAGCAATTCCAAGGTAGTAGTACCTTACAGGAAACATCAGAGTTCCCACAGACAATGTATCAAGCTCCCACTGCATGCTAAAAGCCCGCCCTCTGAAAAGGAATAAAGCAAATTCTTGTTTATTTTATTCACAGTATATAAACTGTAATATAACTTCCTTGGCATTGCCTATGGCTGAAGCAGAGTGTTGGTCCCACCAACAAATGGACTGCCAATGAGGCTTAGCATGTGGGAGACCTCCATCAACCCTCTTTACCACAATGAAAATCCAAGGTGGTGCCTGTTCACCTGCAAGCTCTGTGGAACCCTAAAACACAGTTTGTTCCATCACTGACGGGCCCCAAGAGCCTGCGAGCTCCGTGGAATTCTGAAACACAGCTTGCTCCAATACTGAGGAGACAGCCACAGCAAAAATTGGACAAAGATGCCAAGACACTGCTGGCCTCATTTGAAGGAAGAGATGGTAGGTGCCTATGCAAAAATTCCTCCAATATCCTAAAACACAGCATGGTAACACGAGAATCCAGTAGACACACAAAAGGAAGACTTGACCATTCTAACCCAGAAGTAGAAGAAAACGACTTTGAACATAACTTTATGAAAATGATGAATACCTTTAAAGAGGAAGTGAAAAACTCCCTTAAAGAAATTGAAGAGAAGACAAACAAAGTTGGAAGAAATGAATAAATCCTTCAAAGAAACCCAAAAATACCCATGATAAAACGATCAAACAAGTGAAAGAAACTGTTGAAGACTTGAAGACTGAAATACATGTAATAAAGTAAATACAAACCAAGGGAATTGTGGATATGGAAAACCTGTTCATTTACAACAGGAGCTACAGAGACAAGTATAACCAACGGAATATAAGAGATAGAAGAAAGAATCTCAGGTGCTGAACATAGTATAAAGAAAATACTCATTGGTCAAAAAACATTAAATCCAACAAATTCTTAACACAAAACATTCAGGAATTCTGAGACACCATGTAAAGGCCAACACTAATAATAATAGGAGTAGAAGAATAAGAACTCCAGCTTAAAGGCACAAAAAACATATTCAACAAAATTATAGAAGAAAACTTTCCCAACCTAAAGAAGGATATCCCTATGAAGACACAAGAAGCTTATAGAACACCAAATATACTGGATCAAAAGAATAGCATCCCCTAGCCATATAATAATCAAAATAAAGAACATACAGAATAATGAAAGAATATTAAAAGGTGCAAAGGAAAATGGTCAAGTAATATATAAGGCAAACCTATCAGAATTATGCCTGACTTCTCAATGGAAACCATGAAAGCCAGAAGGTCCTGGATAGATGTGTTGCAGACACTAAGAAACTATGGATACAAGCCCAGGCTACTATACTCAGCAAAGCTTTCACTCACCATCTATGGATAAAGCAAGATACTCCATGACAAAAGCAGATTTAAACAGTACTTATCCAAAAACTCAGCCTTACAGAAAGTACTAGTAGGAAAACTTCCACCCAAGGAAGCTAACTACACCCACAATACCACAGAAATCTTACTAAAAGAATGTTTCTTAGTAAAAGAAACATTACTAAAACTTAAATCATACATCAAACCACACATACTAATAGTAGGAGATTTCAACACTCCTCTATATCCAATGGACAGTTCAACCAGACAGAAACTTAAGAGAGAAGTAAGAGAACTAACAGATGTAAAGAATCACATGGACTTAACAGATATCTATATAACACTCCACACCCCCCCCCAAAAAAATAACTCACTCAGAAGGAGTAGAAGACAGGAAATAATCAAACAGAGGGCTGAAATCAACAAAATAGAAACACAGAAAACAATACAAAGAATCAATGACACAAAGAGCTGGTTCTTTGAAAAAAATATCAACAAGATTGACAAACCGTTATCCAAACTAATCAAAAGATGGAGAGAGATCATTCAAATTAACAAAATCAGAAATGAAAAGAAGGAGATAACAACAGACATTGAGGAAATTCAGAGAATCATTAGGTCATACTACAAAACCTGTACTACACAATATTGGAAAATGTAAAAGAAATGAACAATTTTTTAGATAGATACCATATACTCAATGCACCAATCAGTGCTGTCGACTGTAGAATGATGCACTTTCTCAGTCTTCCTCCTATTGTGGCAAATTGCTCTGGAAATTATGTCTAGCATCATATAAACCAAGTATCATCATATCTTAAACTAACTAATAAAACCAAAGGAAAAAGGTGCTGGCAATATAGTCAATAGGGCGTGCGCTACCGCAGAATGTTTATAAGAGCAGTGTTCAATCCCCCGAACTGCCTACAGGACTCAAAGTCCATTTATTTCTTTAAATTTTGGGCAAGCCTATTATTTCTTAGGTCAAGATTTTTGTCAAGATATATTCAGATTAAATAACAGATAATTAAAGATAAACATAATACCATATGTAAATTGTCTAATATGTCTAAATTGAGAAATTATAGAAGGAGCAAAACCCAGAAAAACTTATTAGCATTTAGTTCTCAAAAACTTAAAATAATTGAATACTTTATTTTTGGTTTTTTAACATGATCATCTTATTGACATTGATGTATATAATAATATGTAGCATAAACACAATGTGGTTTTAATAAAAAATCCATTTATAACAAGCCAACTTGTGGTTACATGACCATAGAGGACACATACTGTGGAATAGTTAGAGATCTTTTTATTTATGCAAAGATATCGTGTACATCAGAGGCTCACATTAAATAAACAAACATGTTTCAGATGATAAAGTTTGAGACTGACAATTTCTCAGAAACTACTTCTTAAATAATTCTGAATCCAAACCCATTTGAAGGCAGAGCAAAAGAAGATAGAATTACATTTCTATATTATTTCCTCTGTTCATATTTTGAAAAAACCAAGCTGTTTTTGAAATTAGGGAGTTGATAGTCAGGTATTCACCATCACTCTTACCTCTCTTAATCAGGAAAGACTTCTTCAATAGGGATTTTAGCTGTCTTGCTGGTCTTACAGCACTGTGGCATATTTTAAAAAGCAATATTTTAATATTCATATAAAAACATTTACCAAATGTTTTCCTAAAATACATTAGAGATTTACCATTAGCCATTAAATTGTCCTTCAATCAGTTGATTAGGTTTGGTGACAATTTCCTTAACACTTTTTCTCATGTGAAAAAAGAATTTAGTCCACTAAAAACATAGAAAGACACACACACACACACACACACACACACACACACGAAGAAAGACACTAGTTTCTCCACAGAACTTTTTTAATGTTGTAGTAACTGATGGTCACTCTTGTGCTCAATGTAATTAGTACCCCGATTCCACTTGTCATATCATCTGCTCCTAGAGCATCACAGAACCCCTCTCTCTCAGGTTACTTTGTGGGCTCTCAATGCACGTGATGCTATCTCTCACAAGGTTTGTTTGTGGACTATAGAATAGATTCCTGCTTCTGCTAGCACTCTGACAAGATACCATGGCCTACGATATGCTCAGGCTGTCCCTTAGTAGTCCATTCATGAGTGGACTTGAAACTACAATCGGCCTGTTTCTATGCCAAATGAGCATTGCTATTCACTTAACGAGATAAAAATATGAACAAACAACAATAAAACTCAGTGGATAATTTCAGCTTGAGACAGTTTAGAACTCTTAGTAGAAGAGAACATAGTTTTTACAAGGTGTGTCTTTGAACAGTTGTAGCTACTGTAATTTATGAATCTGCACTTTGGACCTTTTAACTTGGAGTAATTTATTAATAAATAATTAGTAATAAGCAATTTACTAATGTGTATCAAATGCTTTATGATACATGTTCCCACAAATGATAACACAATTGTCCTCTATTATGGAAGTAATCAATTAAGATGAGCACAGAACTAGCTTGACATACCACCTTTAATTTTCTGCCAAATCAGTGTCTGAGATAGCAGATCACTGACAGAAGGGGCCTTTTACTCTATGTTCATGTCCTACTGATGGGGAAGACAAAGCCCCTTTTATAGACACATAAAGAGTAAACATGCCACAGTTTGGCTCTCTACATCCAGATAATCTACTGAGATCCAGAGACTTCATTACTGTAGAAAACAGCTCACAGGAATGGAAAAGTGATGGATGGAGCACTGTGGTAGGAGGAAGGCATGGGATCTTCCACCATCTATAAAAGGGTCCTACACAGAACAAAAGGGCCTCTGCATGTGGAGATGGTGTCAAAGGAAGAAAGTAATTTGTTGGCTTTTTGTAATACTGTGTGATAATGCAGAATGATCCCAAATCCTGTCAGCTCTCAGAATGACAAATGCGATGAAGACCTAGTTCACTAGCTGATTTCAGAAAAAAATTTGAAAAGGCACTAAGTGTCAGATGGATATAGTGAGTGTGGTTTTCATCAGTAGGCTCATTTTCCAAAACGCAGAATTGGTACTTGGGACATGATGGTTGAGTATACAACTCATGTCCACGATCTGAAAACAACAATATTTCTGGCTAAAATACATTGATAATACTATGGGGATTGTAAGACAAAGCAAAAATTGAGTGTATAAATCAGTATCTATCTGAGAATACAGTCAATAATTGGCTTGTTATCTTGGAATTTCCTTAGTATTATTGTATTCTTAGACCTTACCTGCAAAAAGGCTTCTTATTGGTATTGTAATGTACTTGTTTTTTTTTTTTTCTCCTTTTCTCAATAAAAAAAAATCAAAAAAAAAGAAAAAAAAGACTTGGAAATAGTGCCATCTGCTGGTTGACAGGTAGAATAGCAGGTTTCATTTTTTTTTAATTTTTTTTATTAAGAAAAGAAGAAAAAAAACATAAACAAAAAACAAGTTTCCACCTCCTCCCAGCCTCCCATTTCCCTCCCCCTCCTCCCACCCTTCTCCCCCTCCTCCCACCCTTCTACCCCTCCCCCCACTCCTCTCCCCCTCCCTCTCCAGTCCACAGAGCAGTCCGGGTTCCCTGCCCTGTGGTAAGTCCTAGGTCCTCCCCCCTCCGTCCATATCTAGGAAGGTGAACATCCAAACTGGCTAGGCTTCCACAAAGCCAGCACATTAAGTAGGATCAAAACCCCGTGCCATTGTCCTTGGCGTCTCATCAGCCCTCATTGTTCGCCATGTTCAGAGAGTCCGGTTTTATCCCATGCTTTTTCGGTCACAGTCCAGCTGGCCTTGGTGAGCTCCCAGTAGATCAGCTCCACTGTCTCAGTGGGTGGGTGTACGCCTCGTGGTCCCGACTTCTTTGCTCATGTTCTCCCTCCTTCTGCTCCTCATTGGGACCTTGGGAGCTCAGTCCAGTGCTCCAGTGTGGGTCTCTGTCTCTGTCTCCATCCATCACCAGATGAAGGTTCGGCAATTTGGTCTCCTTCCCTTAGCCAAGAGGATAACTATATGTTTTTCCTTGGGTTCACCTTCTTACTTAGCTTCTTTAGGTTCACCTCTTGTAGACTCCGTGGCCCTAATTTGTGGCTAGAAACCAATTATGAGCGAGTACATCCCATGTTCATCTTTTTGGGTCTGGGACACCTCACTCAGGATAGTGTTTTCTATTTCCATCCATTTGCATGCAAAATTCGAGAAGTCATTGTTTTTTACCGCAGCGTAGTACTCTAGCGTGTATATATTCCATACTTTCTTCATCCATTCTTCCATTGAAGGGCATCTAGGTTGTTTCCAGGTTCTGGCTATTACAAATAATACTGCTATGAACATAGTTGAACAAATGCTTTTGTCATATGATAGAGCATCTCTTGGGTATATTCCCAGGAGTGGTATTGCTGGGTCCAGGGGTAAGTTGATCCCGAATTTCCTGAGAAACCGAAACACTGACTTCCACAGTGGTTGCACAAGATTGCATTCCCACCAGCAATGGATGAGGGTACCCGTTCCTCCACAGCCTCTCCAGCAAAGGTTATCGTTGGTGTTTTTGACTTTAGCCATTCTCACAGGTGTAAGATGATATCTCAAAGTTGTTTTGATTTGCATTTCCCTGATTGCTAAGGAAGTTGAACACGACTTTAAGTGTCTTTTGGCCATTTGAACTTCCTCTGCTGAGAATTCTCTGTTCAGTTCAGTGCCCCATTTTTTAATTGGGTTAATTAGCATTTTAAAGTCTAGTTTCTTGAGTTCTTTATATATTTTGGAGATCAGACCTTTGTCTGTTGTGGGGTTGGTGAAGATCTTCTCCCAATCAGTAGGTTGCCTTTGTGTCTTATTGACTATGTCCTTTGCTTTACAGAAGCTTCTCAGTTTCAGTAGGTCCCATTTATTCAATGTTGCCCTTAATGTCTGTGCTTCTGGGGTGATACACAGGAAGCGATCTCCTGTGCCCAGCTCCTGTAGGGTACTTCCCACTTTCTCTTCTATCAGGTTCAGTGTGTTCGGGCTGATATTGAGGTCTTTAATCCATTTGGACTTGAGTTTTGTGCACGGTGATAGATAAGGGTCTATTTTCATTCTTCTACAAGATGACATCCAGTTGTGCCAGCACCATTTGTTGAAGATGCTTTCTTTCTTCCATTGTATACTTTTAGCTCCTTTATCGAAAATCAGGTGTTCATAGGTTTGTGGGATAAAATTCGGGTCTTCTATACGATTCCATTGGTCGACTTCTCTGTTTTTATGCCAGTACCACACTGTTTTCATTACTGTAGCTCTGTAATAGAGTTTGAAGTCAGGGATGGTAATGCCTCCAGAAGATCCTTTATTGTATAGGATTGTTTTGGCTATCCTGGGTTTTTTGTTTTTCCATATAAAGTTGATTATTGTCCTCTCCAGATCTGTGAAGAATTTTGATGGGATCTTGATGGGGATTGCATTGAATCTATAAATTGCCTTTGGTAGAATTGCCATTTTTACTATGTTGATCCTCCCAATCCAAGAGCAAGGGAGGTCCATCCATTTTTTGGTATCCTCTTCAATTTCTTTCTTCAATGCCTTAAAGTTCTTGTCAAATAGATCTTTCACTTCCTTGGTTAGATGTACCCCAAGATATTTTATGCTGTTATTGGCTATTGTGAATGGTGATGCTTCTCTGATTTCCCTCTCTGCTTCCATATCCTTTGTGTATAAGAGGGCGACTGATTTTTTGGAGTTGATCTTGTATCCTGCCACATTACTAAAGCTGTTTATCAGCTGTAGGAGTTCTTTGGTGGAGTTTTTGGGGTCGCTTATGTACACTATCATATCATCTGCAAATAACGAAAGTTTAACTTCTTCCTTTCCAATTCGAATCCCCTTGATTCCATTATGTTGTCTTATTGCTATTGCTAGAACTTCAAGCACTATATTGAAGAGGTATGGGGAGAGTGGACAGCCTTGTCGTGTTCCTGAGTTAAGTGGGATGGCTTTGAGTTTCTCTCCGTTTAATTTGATGTTAGCTGTCTGCTTGCTGTATATAGCTTTTATTATATTTAGGTATGACCCTTGTATCCCTAATCTCTCCAAGACTTTTAACATAAATGGATGTTGAATTTTGTCGAATGCTTTTTCAGCATCTAATGAAATGATCATATGGTTTTTTTCTTTCAGTTTATTTATATGCTGGATTACATTGATAGATTTTCGTATGTTGAACCAGCCCTGCATCTCAGGAATGAAGCCTACTTGATCATAATGGATAATTTTTCGGATGTGTTCTTGGATTCGATTTGCCAGTATTTTGTTGAGGATTTTTGCGTCGATATTCATGAGTGAGATTGGCCTGTAGTTCTCTTTCCTGGTTGAGTCTTTGAGTGGTTTTGGTATCAGAGTAATTGTGGCTTCATAAAAGGAGTTTGGTAATGACTTTTCTGTTTCTATCTTGTGGAATACATTAAGGAGTATAGGTATTAGATCTTCTTGGAAGATCTGGTAGAATTCCGCATTGAAACCATCTGGTCCTGGGCTTTTTTTGGTAGGGAGGTTTTTGATAACCTCTTCTAATTCTTCGCGACTAACAGGTCTATTTAGATTGTTCACCAGGTCCTGATTTAACTTTGGTATATGATATTTATCTAAAAAAGTATCCATTTCCTTTACATTTTCCAATTTTGTGGCATATAGGCTTTTGTAGTAAGATCTAATGATTCTCTGAATTTCCTCTGTGTCTGTGGTTATGTCCCCCTTTTCATTTCTGATCTTATTAATTTGCAAATTCTCTCTCTGCCGTTTGATTAGCTTGGATAGTGGTTTGTCAATCTTGTTGATTTTCTCCAGGAACCAGCTTTTTGTTTCATTGATTTTTTGTATTGTTTTCTGTGTTTCTATTTTGTTGATTTCAGCCCTCATTTTGATTATTTCCAGTCTTCTACTCCTCCTAGGTGAGTCTGCTTCTTTTTTTTCTAGAGCTTTCAGGTGGGCTGTTAAGTCTCCAATGTGAGCTTTCTCTGTTTTCTTTAAGTGGGCACTTAGTGCTATGAACTTTCCTCTTAGGACTGCTTTCATAGTGTCCCATAAGTTCGAGTATGTTGTTTCTTTATTTTCATTGAATTCCAGGAAGACTTTAATTTCTTTCTTTATTTCTTCCTTAATCCAGGTATGGTTCAATAGTTGACTGTTCAGTTTCCATGACTTTGTATGCTTTCTGGGGGTAGCATTATTGTTGAATTCTAACTTTAATCCATGGTGATCTGATAAGACACAGGTGGTTACTAATATTTTTTTTAACTGTGGATGTTTGCTTTGTTACCGACTATGTGGTCGATTTTCGAGAAGGTTCCATGAGCTGCAGAGAAGAAGGTATATTCTTTCTTATTTGGATGGAATGTTCTATAGATGTCTGTTAAGTCCATTTGATTCATTACCTCCATTAATTCTCTTATTTCTCTGTTAGGTTCCTGTCTGCTTGACCTGTCCATTGGTGAGAGGGGAGTGTTGAAGTCTCCTACTATTAGTGTGTGCGGTTTGATGGCTGCCTTGAATTTTAGCAATGTTTCTTTTATGTACGTGGGTGCTTTTATATTAGGGGCATAGATGTTCAGGATTGAGACTTCATCCTGATGAACTGTTCCTGTTATGAGTATAAAATGCCCCTCTCCATCTCTTCTGATTGATTTAAGTTTAAAGTCAACTTTGTTAGAGATTAGTATGGCCACACCTGCCTGTTTCTTAGGTCCATTTGCTTGATAGGCCTTTTCCCAGACCTTTACTCTGAGTAGGTGCCTGTCTTTGTGGTTGAGGTGTGTTTCTTGTAAACAGCAGAATGTTGGATCCTGTTTTCTTATCCAATCTCTTAGCCTGTGTCTTTTTATAGGTGAGTTGAGTCCATTGACATTAAGTGATATTAATGACCAGTGGTTGTTAACTCCGGTCATTTTTTTTTAGTCGTAGAGTTTGTGTGTTTCCCTTCTTTGAGTTGTGTTGGTGAAGGGTCTCTAGATGTCTGAGTTATTGTGGTCATTGTTGGACTCCTTGGTTAGTGATTTTCCTTCAATTACTTTCTGTAAGGCTGGATTTGTGGCTGCGTATTGTTTAAATTTGTTTTTATCCTGGAAAATTTTATTTTCTCCATTTATAGTGAATGAAAGCTTGGCTGGGTATAGTAATCTGGGCTTGCACCCATGGTCTCTCAGTTTCTGCAGTACATCTATCCAGGACCTTCTGGCTTTCATGGTTTCCATGGAGAAGTCAGGTGTAAGTCTGATAGGTTTACCTTTATAAGTAATTTGGCCTTTTTCCTTTGCAGCTCTTAATATTCTTTCCTTATTCTGTATGCTTTGTGTTTTGATAATGATATGGCGAGGGGATGGTTTTTTTTGATCCAGTCTATTTGGTGTTCTGTATGCTTCTTGCACCTTCATAGGAAAATCTTTCCTTAGGTTGGGAAAGTTTTCTTCTATAATTTTATTAAATATATTTTCTGGACCATTGAGCTGCCCTTCTTCTCCTTCTTCTACTCCTATTATTCTTAGGTTTGGTCTTTTTATTGTGTCCCATATTTCCTGAATGTTTTGTGATGAGAGTTTGTTGGACTTGCTGTTTTCTTTGATCAGTGTGTTTATTTTCTCTATGGTATCTTCAGAATCCGAGAGTCTTTCTTCTATCTCTTGTATTCTGCTGGTTATGCTTGTTTCTGTAGTCTCTATTCGTTTACCTAGATTTTCCATGTCCAGACGGCCCTCTGATTGTGTTTTCTTCTTTGCCTCCATTTCAGTTTTCAGGTCTTGAACTGTTTCCATTATCTGTTTGATTGTTTTTCCTTGGTTTTCTAGGGTATCATTCACTGATTTATTCAATTCTTCAAACTTTCTGTTATATTTCTCATCCATTTCTATAAGGGCGTTTTTTACATGCTGTTTAAGGGTGTCAATCACTTTCATGAAGTCAATCTTTTCTCCTTCCTCTTGATTAAGGGGTTCTTGTCCTCCCGTTGTGAGGTCGCTTGTTTCTGGTAGCTTCATGTTGCTTTTCAGCTTGTTGGGCGAATTCTTGCCTTGACGTCGGCCCATCTCTTCTTCCAAATGCTCCCTATGGATTTTCTTTTACCGGATTAGGTCTCCTAGCCTACCAAACGCTGTCTCTCCCCAATGTTGGCTCTCCCAATGCTGGGTCTCCTGGCGCCGAAAGATCAGGCCTCCGTGCTGGTTGGGCAGCTGGCAGACAAAGCGCCTACCCTGCTTGGTGCAGGCAGGCCACAGAAACAAAGGAACTGCTGCCCGCCCGGGAGCCCTGGATACTCGGACCCAGCGCCCAGATAGGCTGTGCTGGGCGATGCCACGCGCCAAAAGAGGGCAGTGGGGGCGAAGTGGGGAGGGCTCTGGACGGAAGCTGGGTGGGCCAGGAAGAAAGAGGCAGCACCCGGGGAGTAGAGGCCCTGCAGAGAGCCCAAGCAGGACAGGGGGCCAAGAAACCCCCGAGCTCCCCGTCCCAGGCTGGCGCCGTGGGCCAGAAACTCACCCCAATGCTGGGTCTCCTGGCGCCGAAAGATCAGGCCTCCGTGCTGGTTGGGCAGCTCGCAGACAAAGCGCCTACCCCGCTTGGTGCAGGCAGGCCACAGAAACAAAGGAACTGCTGCCCGCCCGGGAGCCCCGGATACTCGGACCCAGCGCCCAGATAGGCTGCGCTGGGCGATGCCACGCGCCAAAAGAGGGCAGTGGGGGCGAAGTGGGGAGGGCTCTGGACGGTAGCTGGGTGGGCCAGGAAGAAAGAGGCAGCACCCGGGGAGTAGAGGCCCTGCAGAGAGCCCAAGCAGGACAGGGGGCCAAGAAACCCCCGAGCTCCCCGTCCCAGGCTGGCGCCGTGGGCCAGAAACTCACCCCAATGCTGGGTCTCCTGGCGCCGAAAGATCAGGCCTCCGTGCTGATTGGGCAGCTCGCAGACAAAGCGCCTACCCCGCTTGGTGCAGGCAGGCCACAGAAACAAAGGAACTGCTGCCCGCCCGGGAGCCCCGGATACTCGGACCCAGCGCCCAGATAGGCTGGGCTGGGCGATGCCACGCGCCAAAAGAGGGCAGTGGGGGCGAAGTGGGGAGGGCTCTGGACGGAAGCTGGGTGGGCCAGGAAGAAAGAGGCAGCACCCGGGGAGTAGAGGCCCTGCAGAGAGCCCAAGCAGGACAGGGGGCCAAGAAACCCCCGAGCTCCCCCGCAGGTTTCATTTTTAATGGGCCTCTAGCCATGGTTTTTGCTGAAATCCCATGAGGCCTCTATGACCTTGGAGGTACCTCAATTTACTGGTTATTAAATTTCAGTTTTCTTCTCAATATTATGTCATTATGGAAGTATATGATATTAATTGATAGGATTAATAAAATGATAGGCAAAATTGACTCCATATCTAAGGGTACTAGGAACTTACCTGAAAGTGTCCAGGCTGTTGAATTTGACTTTCAGAAGTTATCACAGAGTTTTGATAAGGTAACAGACAAAATATACCTGCAGGATGGCAACTTACATGATATTCAGGGACGGTTCAAGGAGGAGATGTTATCTTTGAAAGGAAACATTAAGACCTTGGAATCACAGGTGCAGAATGGGGACCAGAAAATTAATACCATAGGGAAATTACTAGAAACCTTTGCAGGTCGGGACATTCAGGACATACATGAGACAATGATTAAGAGATTTGAAATGATTGTCCCTATGCCTCAAAGCAGCCTTGAATGCCAGAGAAAGAATACCTGAACTAGAAAAAAAAATCTAGAGTCATATACCAGGGTTAGGCAGGGACAGGGAGAACCCTATACTGACTTTTTGCAAAGATTAATTAAGGCTCTGAACATAGGAGTAACAGACCCAGAAGCTAGATGGCTATTTCTTGAATCGCTGATTTTTGAAAATGCAAACTTAGACTGCAAAAAGATAATTGGGCCTTTAGGGTCTAGATCAGCACCTATGGATGAATGGATCCAGCATACCATGAATTTTCAGACCTTTAACTACAAAGATGAATCTTGGGTAGGCAAAGTGATTTCCAAAACGATGAGAGGACATCAACATGCCAAATGTTTTAATTGTGATAAATTAGGACACCTGAAAAGGGATTGCAGGCAAGTAATTTTTAGGAATAACACTTCATCTGGGAATGACAGAAACAGGAAACCTTAGCCTTCAGGTATATGTAGGAGGTGTGGTAAAGAACGACGATAGATCAATGAATGCAGATCAACAACAGAAAGACAAGGAAACCCTATAACTACGGGAAACTTTTTGAGGGGCTTTTAGCTGGAACCAAGCCAAAAGTGGCCCAGTTGGTCCCCAGTAAACGTGGAGGACATGTCACATGAAAATTAAAAACTCTAGAACCTTCTGTGCAAGATCATAATGTTCTAAATGATGGCTCAAATTTGGAGGATAAGTCAGAAATTCAAATAGAAAATAAGGAGCGTATATTTTGGCAAACTTCTATAAATGATCAGAGACCAAAGCTGTGAGTCCGTATAAACGGAATTGTGATTGTTCGCTTAATAGACACAGGAGCAGAGGTGAGTATCTTCACTCCAGAATTTGGCATACAAATTGGCCTCTTCAAGAGGCAGATGTTCAATTACTAGGAACTGAAACCATATCTTGAGTTAAACAAAGCAAGAGATGGGTTAACTGTATTGGGCCAGAAGGTCAAAGAGGAAAGCTAAGGCCATATGTAGCTGATATTGTAATAAATTTATGGGGCTGTGACATGCTACAGCAATGGAATACCAGATTAACATTCCTGCAGTCCCAGGAACTCATAATTCTGGGAAGGATGTAATAAGGTCCTGTGCACAAAGGTCACCAGCCATTCAGGCTGTATAAAAACATAAAGCAACTAACAAACAAACCTTTAGAGTTACCAACAGCCCTACCTTTAAAATGGCTAACCGAAAAGCCAATGTGAGCTAAGCAATGGATTCTAGCTTAAGATAAATTGCAGGCTTTAGAACAATTGGTACAGGAGCAATTAGATGTTCAACATATTGTGGAGTCAATTAGCCCTTGGAATTCTCCTGTGTTTGCTGTAAAAAAAATCTTGTAAATGGACAATGGTGACAGATCTAAGGGCTGTCAACAAGGTAATTCAACCTATGGGTCCTCTACAGTCTGGAATTCCTCTGCCTTCTCTGGTACCCAAAAGATGGCCTCTTACAGTTATTGATTTGAAGGATTGCTTCTTCACTATACCTTTACAAGAAAAGGATAGAGAAAAATTTGCCTTCACAGTGCCTACTTATAATAATTCTCAGCCTACTAGGAGTACCAGTGGACTATCCTACCACAGGAAATGCTCAATAGCCCCAGCCTGTGTCAATAATTTCTAAGTCAGCCATTAGAAATAATACGTAAGCAATTCCCTAAGTCTATAGTTTACCATTACATGGACAACATTTTGTTATCTGATTCAAACATAGATACTTTAGAAAGAATGTTTGAGGAAGTAAAGATAGTTTTGCCTAAATGGGAATTAGAAATTTCTCCTGAAAAGATTCAAAGAGGAGATTCTGTTAATTACACAGGTTACAGAATAGGTTTACAGAAAATTAGAACACAAAAGGAACAAATTAGGACAGACTAGTTACAGACTCTTGATGACTTTCAAAGATTGTTAGGAGATATTTCCAGTCTATGAACTGGCTATTGGGATAACATCTGATCTAATAATTCATTTAAACAAAACCTTAGATGGTGACAAAGATTTGAATAGTCCCAGAGAATTAACAGCTGAAGCAGTAAAGGAACTGAGAATGGTTGAGGAAAAATTACAAAAGGCACATGTGGACAGGGTGAATCCAGAGCTCGACTGTATTCTCGTCATATTGCCTCCCATAATTTCTCCTATGGAAATTTTAATGAGGAGGGACGATATTATTTTAGAATGGATATATTTACCACACAAACCAAGTAAAACTTTAAAACATATGTAGAAAAGAACTCTGAATTAATTACAAAAGGTAAACTGAGACTTTGTCAACTAGCAGGTATAGACCCAGCAGAAATTACAGTGTCTTTCACTACTGATGAAATAGAAAGTTTATGGGAAGACAATGAACCATGGAAAAGGGCTTGTGCTAATTTTCTGGGAGAAATTAATAGCAACTATCCCCAAAACGATAGACTTAACCTTATAAAGAGAACTTCTTGGATTCTTCCTCGAATTGTACGTGATGCTCCAATAACTGGAGCCTGTACAATTTATACTGATGCAAATAAATCAGGGAAGGCAGGTTACAAATCAGACAAATTGAGTAAGGTGAAACAAAGCCCTTCTAATTCTGTCCAGAAGGCAGAATTATATGCCATTCTTATGGTGTTAAGGGATTTTAAAGAGCCTCTTAATATAGTTACTGATTCACAATATACAGAAAGAGTTATCTTGCACATTGATACCACTGAATTTATACCAGATGATACAGAATTGACTACATTGTTTATCCAGGTACAAGACATAATTAGGAATAGGCTTTGTCCCACGTACATAACATACATTTGATCCCATATGGGTCTGCCTGGTCCTCTAGCACAAGGGAATGCAGAAATTGATCAATTATTGATTGGAAGCATGTTACAGGCCTCAGAATTTCATAAAAAAATCACTTCAATAGCAAAGGTTTAAGGAAAGAGTTTTCCATTACATGGCAACAAGCTAAGGAGATTATAAAGAAATGCCCTACTTGCTCTTTCTATAACCAAACACCACTACCTGCAGGGACTAATCCAAAGTGTACTCAAAGGAATGAAATCTGGCAGATGTATGTCTTCCACTTTGCGGAATTTGGCAAATTAAAATATGTACACCACACCATTGACACTTATTCAAGTTTTCAGTGGGATACTCCTTTAAGCTCAGAAAAAGCTGGTTCAGGAATCCCTCATTTATTACAAGTCATGGCCATCATGGGTATATCTGCACAAATAAAAACAGATAATGGTCCAGCTTATGTCTCTAGAAAAATGAAATGGATTTTGCTTATTATAATATTAGGCATGTTACAGGTATACCCCACATTCCTACAGGTCAAGCAGTTATAGAAAGATCAAATCAAAAGGGACAACAGCAGCAGAAAGACATTGGATCATGGAAAAATCTGGTGAACTAAATCAACCCGTTTATTTCAAGGATGTGCTGACCTCTCAATGGAAGCCAGGAGATGTGCTACATCGGGAAAGGGGGTTTGCTCTTGTTTCAACGGGAGAAGAAAAATTGTGAATGCCATCAATATTAATAAAGGTTCGGTTTGAAGAGGAGAAACCTCTTGGAAAGGAGAAATGACACCTCATCCACAATGATGATAATCATACAGGTAGTAAGAAAAACAGATAGGATGGGGGCAGGGTTCTGTTCTTATCTCCACAGGAAAACAGTCATCTTCAAAAAATTCAAGGGACCCTGGATATTTGAATACTGACAGATGGAAAAATAACTACTCAATAGGGATCATTAAGAAAACTGAATAGGTTCTGTAAGTATAAAAATCAGAGATATATGTTTATATTTCTAAATTTATAGAGCTGGTTTGGAGTTAGACTCTGGCTCAGTCCCTCTCTAATTCCAAGCCTGTTGTTAAGAGAAAAACCCAGAGTTTCTGGAGTTTCTGTCTCATGTCAAGAGTCATGAGATGGGACAGAAAGAAAAATGAATTTAGAAAACATCTTTGTTTTTCTTCATATCTATCATACATTTCATTGAATATATATGTACATGTTTATATAAATAATGTTTAAGTTTTCCACAATGAACAATGAGTTTTTCTTGTATTTGAAGTTTCCAGGAAGAAGTTGGGGCCCCATAACAACTCCACCTGGTTGATATGACGTCATGATACTGATAGCGCTACTACAAGACCTGTTTTGGGTACCAGCTGCACAAGACTGTTCCAACTTGGTTAGCTGAAATGGTGCACATCTTGTACAACATTCTGGCCAGACCTCCACAAAATACTCAGAGACCATCTGCAATTTTAAAAGACATTGATCTTGAAATTTAACCATCATTTTACTTTCACAGGATCCCCCAGAAAGAACGTTGCCCCCATGACAGCTGGAAGTAATTCTGGAGGACGACGTCCCCTCTCCCAGTAAAGTTTACCCCTGGGTTTAGGGACATCATTTAGGGGTTGGGAGATTGGGGGAGGAATTTTATAAGCTCAGGAATCATTTTGAAAAAAAAAAGAGGGAATGATGGGATAATAGATTTATAATTGTGAGTTACTGCTTTTAGACAAATATATTGGTATCGATTCTTGTATATTGATACAAAGTTAAATTATATTGACTATTGTATGCATACATGTTTCTATCCCTGTTTAAAACATTTTTATGTATTGACAAATATTGTATTTATATATATATATATATATATATATATATATATATATATAGTATTTATTTACCATATTGCAGTGTACATTTCTACCTCCGATTAAGATACTTATATAATGTTTGTGTATTGATATATATTTACCATATTGCAATGTATATTTGTACAGTGTTTACATTTGGAGGTCATGATCCTCATTTGTTACACAGTTGTTTATTGTCTTAGTCTTTAAGTTAGATAGATATTGAGAATTATATAGATAAATAGTCATCTAAGTTTGTCATTTATAATTAGATTAATCAGGTTCTCTAGATATATAGAGATTATACTCAGTATAGATAGATAATCTTCAACCTCTTCAAAGAGCTGTAGAAAATGGCCTTTAATCTACCTCAGAGTTTTGTGGTAGTGAGACACAATTGCTCCTGGCAACACCGCTCTATTTCCGAGAGAATGTTGAGCACCAAAGACACTCCACTTGGAGCCTTTCTATTTGGCAGAACTGGCCTTTGGGCAAAGAAATGCCCATACCTCAACCACTGACAGAGATACAGAGCGTGCATCAATGGATAAAACAGGACTGTCATATCCTGCCAAGACAGGGTAAGATAGTTTTGAAAAGTTCCTTGCCTTTAATAATGGTATGTCAGTTATATTAGGCCTTAGCCAAAATTGGTTGACTCAACATTGCAAACGAGACTTTGGGTGATTGCCCAGGTAGTCAGTTGTCTCTGTCAATTGTTGCACATTTTGGATATATCTCGTTTGTTAAGTAATATTTATTCCCTTCTCAGATCTTTGACGGAGTTGAAGATTATATAATTGTAGTTACTCTCTACATTATTTAGACTCCTTGAGATAGATTGTTTAGCAAAACTTTTGTTCTCAATATTGTTTGTTATATTTATTATTTGTTATTATAGTATATAGTTATTATAGTATATAGTATATAGTTGTATTTGGTTTAGTTCTGTCTTATTTAGACAAAAAGGGGAGATGTAGGGATAAGTCCCGCCCCTTAGGGGGCGTGTTCGCCTCGGGCTAATGTTTGCCTATAAATTTGGCGAGTGTGCTCCCAGCCGCTTCTTCTGCTTTCCTGGTCTCTGCTGGAACGGTGGTTCTGTAAGTCTATTTCTCCATTAAAGCTATATATATATTTTTACAATCTGTCTGCATTCGTTTACGCCATTACAAAGAAGCTTCTCTGATAAAAGCTAAGAGAAGCACTAATCTACAACAGTAAACGTAGGGAAACTTGATAGGCACATCATGTCTACTTAATAAAACATCAGCGGTAGTTTCCCCAGGAGATCCCAAGACCTCCTAAGCATGGTTTTTTGACCAGGTTTATAGCACCAAACATGAATTCCTTCATGTGGAACAAGTTTCAACTCCAATCAGAAGGAGGCTGACTACCTCATAACAGACTTGCCACTATAGCAATACAGTGCTATCATGCCCATCTTGTCTAGTTGTTTGCTACTGTAGCAACCAGGGTGTGCGAACCCAAAAAATGTGAGTGTATTCCACCTTATCTGAAGGTTAGGGAGTGTGAGCTTAAGTTGGTGCTTTCAAAGTTGTTGACAGCAGGTGTGGCTACAAAACTAGATATCCTGACCTAGGGTATGGTTAACTGGTGTTTTTGATATCAAGATGGCCCATAGAAGTAGATCTGCTCTACCCTACAGAGGTCGGAGAATTCAAGTATACTTCTGCACCTTCTTTTGAAATAGGAGGTTTGACTTAGGGAGTGGATGCCTGCAGGATACTTGGTCTGTGGTGTGTTCACTGCACCAAACATCAAATTCTTTGCTCAGGAATTAATGGCACAATGTCTCAATTATCGAAGCAAGTAACTTTTTCATTTATCCTTTGTGTCCTGTCTCTCACCCACCCCGTGACTCCCTGCACGGGACCAGCCGCCTTCGGAGACCAGCAGCGTGGCCTCCTGGCATGCCCATCTGTCTGTCTTTCCTTGTGAACTAGCTGCCCCATAGAGGTCTCTCACCCACCATGCGGCTCCCTGCCTCGACTTGCTGCCCTCATGGCCCACTGCAGCCACTTGGGGAACTGCACCATCCCTGCCTGGGACTGACTACTTTTGGGACCCGTAGTCTGTTAACTGCGACGTGGTCTCATCGCCCACTGCCCACTGCCACCACTCGGGGACCTGCAGCATTTTATTTAAACCATTATAGCGCTGCCACCACCTGGCTAAATTTTTTATGTTATTATCGTGTGTGTAGGCACACACTTACTATGGCACAAGGTCATAGGACAACTTGCACAAGTTGCTTCTCTCATTCTCCTATGGCTTCTGGGACTCAAACTCAGGTCATTAGATTTGGCAGCGAGCACCTTGAAATGTTTCCATTTTAATAGTTCATTTTCAATAGTTAGTTATCTTCCAAATGATATTTCTTATTATTTTATTTATTACCATTGTGTGTGTTTATGTGTATGTGAATGTGTGGGTGTGTGCCATCGTGAATGTGTACACATCAGAGAGTCGTGTAACATTTGAGAGTTGGGTCTCTCCTTCCACTCTGGGCATCCTAAGTTAGATCATTCATTAGTGTTGGGAGGCAAACACTTACAACCTTGAGCCATCTCACTGATACCCAGGAGTGAATTCTCAACACTTTCATGTTCCATACATTGCTCCACCATTTTCTTTATGGGTTCAGATTTTTGCTTTTTGAAATGGGGTCTCTCTGTGTAGCTTTGGCTGGCTTGAAGCTCACTGTGTAGACCAGGCTGGTCTCAGACTTATAGAAATCCACCTGCGTCTGCTTCCTGAGTGCTGGTACTAAAGATATGCACTGTCATACCTGGTGGTTCAGATTTTTTTGTTTGTTTTGTTTTGTTTTTCAAGACAGGGTTTCTCTGTGTAGCTTTGGAGCCTGTCCTGGAACCCGTACTGTAGAGCAGGCAGGCCTCGAACTAACAGAGATCCGCCTGCGTATGGCACCACCGCCCGGCTAAAAGAGATTTAATGAGGTGATAGATTGGCTATTCTTCCAACTAAAATTTCAGGCGGATGCTGGGATGCTCTGTTCTGTTGTTTTCCTATTGTTTCATCAAAAGGCTGGGGAAAGATTAACAACTAACAATCTTGCTCATTTTCTTTGAATTCAGTTCTTCCCCATCCTCAACCAATACATTCTTTCACTTCAACTGAAGTTTAACTTACAGGAACAAGTAGGAGGACAGCCCCCCCCTCCCCCTCAAAAGAATTATTCCTCTTAGGGTATTTCAACTTTCATGGGCAGCCAGATCTGTGGGAGTTGCTGGCATCCATCACAATCAAGCGGTTACAAGTTCATGCTTTTCATCTTAAAACAGTCTGAGGTCATTGCGAACTTTGGTCAAGAAAACATGGCACCCTGCAAATGCTGAATTTTAGCTGTACTCTCCCTGGAGCCTGCTGGTTTCCGCGGAGAGAAGTCTCATGAGACACTTAGCACAAACGAAGTATTTAACGAACGGGAAGTGTTAAGTTCCATCAACGATGCTCTCCAATCCCAAACAAGTGAGATGCCTCATCTGATTCTTCCAGGTTCTAGTTCTTGGTCCTGGACTGTCTACACAAATCTGGCGAGGGCGATTTTGGAGCCACCATAGAGCCGGCTGGATCCAGGCATCCTGCTTCCGTTTTCATGAAGGGATCACCAGGATCCTGCCTTACTGGGTCGTGGTAACCTGTTAAAGAAATTTTGCACCCAAGTAGCTCGTCACCAGGACAGCAAGAGAGAAAAGGAAGCTTTGGCGGGAAAGAAAGGGGCGGGCACAGGGCGGCGGAAGGGGTGGGTGCAAGCTCTGTGCTTGGCCCCGCCGGGAAGCAGAACGACTATATCCTTCCAGGAGTCCTCAGGGGAAACGCGTGCTTCCATTCAGCAATCCCGGACTTGCACGAGGTGACCCGCGGCCCTGTGACTTGCGCGCCAGGACTCTTTCCGACTTTCCCCGGACACGCCCCGCTCCTCCCCGGAAGCCCTCTCCGGAGGATTTGGCGCGCTTTTGAAGTCTGGGGCGGCTCGGAGGATCTCCACGGTCGGCGACACGCCCCTCTCGGTGCCGCGACATGCCTCAGCCGCCCGCTTCGCGGAGGACCCGCGAGGAGGTGGACGCGACGCTGCAGGTCGCCAAGCTGAACACCGCCGAGCTGCTGCCCACCGTGCACTGCCTGAGCTTCGGCCCCGGCACCAGCGGTGCGGCTGCCGGCGACTTCTGCCTGCTGGAGCTGGATCCCGCACTGTGCCAGCAGCTGGAGGCCGGCCACAGGTGAGCCGGGATGGGGACCACGGGCACGCTACCCTAGCCCACCTGCCGCGTTTTGTCGTGCGGGAATTCCGAATGAGGAACTGGTCCAGAGGGTTGCGTTGATTGGACCAATACAGGCTGGTGGGCGGATCCCCAGCTTGCTGTCATCTGCCTGGAGGAATCCCTGCCTCTGCTAGGCTGATGTCTTAGCTGGACTCAGCTGAATTTATTCAGATGCCAGCGGAGAATGTCAGGAAGAGAGCTCCAGCGAGTTTTGAAGGCTTCACCAGTGATGCTAAGGACTCTACAGAACACAGTTGTTTTGTCGCAAACCATAGCATCAGAATCTATATAGAGCCTTTCACTTGGGCTTCTTTTACTTGGACTGTAGGTGGGACAGATAAGGCAAAAGTTTAAAGCCAAATGTAGGTATGGTTGGGGGTCACTGACAGAAGATCTGGAGCCGTTTTTAATTCCAGGTCAACTATAAGTTTGCTGCCAAGACCTGGATTTTAAAACCTAGAAGCCCTGGCTGGGACTGGTTTTGGCTTAGTGGTAAAGTGCTTATGTTATAGATTTCAGGCCATAGATGGATCCCCAGTCTGGTTTCGGAGCCGGGGGGGGGGGGGGGGGGGCAGATGAAAATTAGGGGCTGGCTGGAGATGGGGCGTGGTTAAGGATATTTGCGGCTCTTCCAGAGGCAAGCCCCTTTACCAAATGAGCCGACCTGTCATTCTTTTCAACTTGTTTGGGCTCCGTTTATTTTGTGCAGACCTGACTCCTCCAAGTCAATTCCCCCTTGTATTTACTAAGCATTGTTTCCTCTGCTAGATTCATGTTAGTCGGACCATTTAGGTTCTCTTTGACTTTCACAAAGTATCCTTAAGAGAACTGTCCAAAAACTCCATTTAGCTGTTTCCATCCGGCTGAATTGGAGACTAAGGACGTAAGGTGTGAAGGATCTTTTCTTTGTTCAGTTCATTTATAATAATTATTTCATTTAGTTGGCAAAGCTAAACATGTCTTTTAACCTCCTGCTCCAGGTAGAGGCTGTAAACTCATTCTGTAGCCAAGGATGGCCTTTAACTTCTAATCTTCTTGCCTTCCCGACTCTGCAGCGCTGGGATTATAGGTGTGCACTACCACTGGCCTTAGGCAGTGCTGGAGAGTGAGCTCGGGGCTTTGTGCAGTGCACACTAGGCAAGCCTTCTGCTAGTGGAGTGAGCTACAGCCCCCAGCTCTCTCTTTCTCTGTGTGTGTCAGGAGTTAGCTCTCTCCTCCCTTTGAGGGAGGTAGAAGGTCTTGTTTCTGTGGCTTCACTGTACCTCCTAAATCTCCTCAAATAGTGTACCAGCTGGGGACCAAGTGTTCAAATGCCTGAACCTGGGGATAGGGTGAGGGGGTGGATTTGTTTTTCGAAGTACCACAGGCACAGCCCCAGGGCTTAATTTGAAATCTGGAAGTCAGAGGATTTGGGCAGTATTTGAAACGAGCTATCCGCTAATGTCTCAAGAGGGTCATGTCTTTCTGCCCCCCCCCCACCCACCCACCACGTTCCTGTAGTTTTGTGATTCGAGGGGACAAAGATGAACAAGCCGTGCTGTGCAGTCAGGACAAAACCTATGACCTGAAGATAGCGGACACGTCCAATATGCTGCTCGTCATCCCCGGCTGCAAAACTCCAGAGCAGCTGAAGGGGGAGGAAGCCCAGAGTAACATCGTTCACAGTGAGGTACTGCTTTGTCCTATGCGCATGTTTGAGAAGGCAGTCTGTGTTCTAAGTTTGCCTTTGGTTAAAAACTTGTTTTGGTGTAAGATACATGCTATCATAGGGAGTCTAAAAAATTCTTTATTGAAGTTTGAAATTTTTCTATATTATTTTAGTTCTTTTTGAATTTGTGAATTCTCTTTAGTTTCCTTTTTGCCTCAGACACATTCAATATTTCTTTTCATGTGGTCTGTATGCTGTTAGACAACTGGTTCTGTTTTTTTAAAAATTCTTTTTATGTATTTATTTTGTAAACGTTTTATGTGTGGGTGTCTTGCCTGCATGTTTATATCTAAACCATGTGCATGCAGTATCCTTTGAGGCCAGAAGAGGGCATCAGATAGCCCTGGAATTGGAGTTCCAGACAGTTGTCAGCTGCCATGTATGTGATCTATCTATCTATCTATCTATCTATCTATCTATCTATCTATCTATAGAGAGAGGGGGGGTCTGGAACTCATAGATTCACCTCCCTCTGATTCCTGAGTGCTGTGATTAAAGCATGTGCTACCATGCCAGACCCTGTGTTTTGTTTTGAATGTTTTATTTATTTTTATTTTGTATATATGGGTGTTTGGCCTGCATGTATTCTATGTACCACCATGCTTGGCAGTTTTTTTATTTTCTATTTTCAGTTGCTTTTATCTGGTTGGTAGAATTGCCAACAATTCACTCCTTCCAGAGTGTTTCTAGAGTATTCCTGAGATGGGATACTCAAGTATGGATGATCATTTTATTGGCGGAGTTTTCCCTTTTTTTGTTAATTTGTTTGTTTTTTTATTTTTTCTGAGACAGGGTTCCTTTGTGTAGACCAGGCTGGCCTTGAACTCATGAGATCTACTTGCCTCTGCCTACTGAGTGCTGGGATCAAAGGTATGCTCCACCACTGCTCGGTGGTAGTGCTTCCTTCTTCTTTCTTTTCTTTTTTAAAATGTTTTCATTTTACATACCAACCCCAGTTCCCCCTCCTTCCCCTTCTCCTGCCCTTCTACTTACCCCCCATTCTACCCCCCTCATTCACTTCTCAGAGGGGTTAAGGCGTCCTTGGGGAGTCAACAAAGTCAGGCATACCAAGTTGAGGCAGGATCAAGCCCATTTTCCCTGCATCAAGACTGAGCAAAGTATCCCACCATGGGGAATGGGCTCCAGGATAGGTCCTAGTCCCAGGAGTGCTTTTCTTAATGGACTTTGCAAAGTAGTTGAGATGACTGGAAAGGTACCACGGAGCAAAGGTGGCTTTGTGGGAATGTTTTATCTTTTAGAAAGGCCACAAAAACTTATTGCTGCATTGTGATTTCTAGATCTTTGGTTTCTCTAATAATTATTGGGAGTTAAGAAGATGCAGACCTAAATTAAAAAAGCTAAAGAGACTTCTGATGGAAAATACCTATGAAGGCCCTGGCACTCAAAAAGAAGACGATCCAAGCCGCTCAAAAGTAAGAATATTATTTCCTGGTTTTATTTGACATTTTAAAATGTAATGTTTATTTAAAAAAATTGTTTTAGCTGGCCTGGAACTTGCAGCTACCTCCCTGCCTGTATTTCCTCACATACTGGGGTTGTGTGTGTGTGTGTGTGTGTGTGTGTGTGTGTGTGAACACCTATTCCTGGTGATAGTCTTATTTTTTAAATTTGCATTTTTATAAAAGTTTCAAACATTAGTCAGTCAGTGATGGCGCACACTTTTAATCCCGGAGATAGAGGCTGGCAGATCTCTGTGAGTTCGAGGACAGCCTGGTCTACAGAGCTAGTAGTTCCAAATATTGTCTCAAAAATAAGCAAGCAAGCAAACACAAAAAGTTTCATACATAAAGCAATCTGGGTAGACACAGAGTGGCATGTTGTCAAGGACTCTGCCATCTAAATGTGCTTGATTTCACGTGACCTAGGAAACCAAGCAAGGAGCCTGGCCTGGTGTCATGGGCCCTTGTCATCCCAGACTCCCAATATTGCCTTGGTTGGGTTAGAATTTGCTGAATCAAAACAAGAGGAAAAGCAGGATTGGGTTGAGTTAGTACTTGGATGGGAGACTACACAGGAGACGACATGGGACCGGTGTGTGCTTCGGGCTTTAGTTAAGGATGTAAACTGATATTCTATTGTGGTGTCCATTTTCTCATAACTGGCTGATCTTACAGAGGTCCTGAGTTCCATTCTTAGCAACCACATGATGGCTCACAATCATCAGTAATGAGATCTGGTGCCCTCTTCTGTCCCACAGGGTTACATGCAGGCAGAATATTCTATATACAATAAATAAATAAATCTTTAAAAAAGTACACATCAGGGCTGGAGAGATGGCTCAGAGGTTAAGAACACTGACTGTTCTTCCAGAGGTCCTGAGTTCAATCCCCAGCAACCACATAAAGGCTCAATAACCATCTGTAATGAGATCTGGTGCCCTCTTCTGGCGTAGAGGTGTACATGCAGGAGGAATATTGTATACATAATAAATAAATCTTTTAAAAAAAAAAGCACACATCACACAGCATTTACCATTTTGATAAGTTCAGTAGCATTTAGTGTGTTCATGGTGATATGTCATCATCAACACCATCCATCTTTACAATATTTTATCTTTATAAACTCCCTACTAATTAAATAATTAATAACTCCCCCTCCCCCCCCGGAAATGGCAACAACTCACTACTTCTTGTCTTTATGACTTTTACTATTAATAACACAGCATGAAAGTACAAACATATATTTATTTGTCCTTTGTATAGATAGGTGTTTTGCATTTATTTATTTATTTGGTATGTGTGGTATGTAGGTGGTGGTGGTGGTGGTGAGTATGGAGGTCAGAGATCAATTTGCAGGATCAGGTTCTCTCTCCCACCTTGTGGACTCTGGGCGTTGAACTTAAGTCATCAGACTTTGGTGGGAACCACCTTTTCCTACAGAGCCGTTTCAGCAGCCCTGTTTTTTTTTTTCTTTTTGAGATTGGCGTCTGTTGAATAAGTACGTGAGAGGTGGGTATACATCCTATGACATGAATGTGGAGGTCAGAGGACAGCTTTATGGTGTCAATTCTCTCTTACTTTTATGTGGGTTCCAGGAATGAAACTCAGGTATCAGGCTTGCAACTGCAAGCATTTTACCTATTAAAACCATTAGCTGTTGAGACATCTTCCCAGCTCTTAGACCAGATCTTGAGACCCCCTGCCTCCACCTCCAGAGGACGCCGATCACAGGCATGTCCAGCACCATGACCAGCAAATAGTGTTCTGAAGTATAAAATTTAATCCTTTCTATAAAGTCTGGTTGATGATGACTCTAGTCACCCTCCTCCTCCTTTTTTTCTCCTCCTCTTCCACCTCCTTTTCTTTTTTTTAAAAATATTTATTTATTTATTATGTATATATTATTCTGTCTGTGAGTATGTCTGCAGACCAGAAGAAGGCACCAGAACTCATTACAGATGGTTGTGAGCCACCATGTGGTTGCTGGGAATTGAACTCAGGACCTTTGGAAGAGCAGGCAATGCTCTTAACCACTGAGCCATCTCTCCAGCCCCCACCTCCTTTTCTTGTTCTTTGTTTTTGTTTTTCTTTTTAGATAGAATCGCACTAGGCTAACTCAATTTTTTTTTTCCTTCAGTTTGCCACATGGTAGGATTACAGGTATGTGCCATCACACCTGGCTATGTCTTTTGTTTTTTTTGTCATTTGTGTTTTTAGTGTCCTATTCAACAAACCATTGCCAAGTGCAATGACATCAAGATTTGCTCCTGTTTTCAGACATATTTTGATTTTGTATTCATTTATGTATTAATAAGGGAAACTATTAATAGTGTTTCTTTTTTTAATATTTATTTATTTATTTATTATGTATACAATATTCTTTTTGCGTGTATGTCTGAAGGCCAGAAGAGGGCACCAGACCTCATTACAGATGGTTGTGAGCCACCATGTGGTTGCTGGGAATTGAACTCAGGACCTTTGGAAGAGCAGGCAATGCTCTTAACTGCTGAGCCATCTCTCCAGCCCCCTATTAATAGTGTTTCAACCAGCTGTATTTACTGACTCTCGAACTCAATAAGAAAACTAAGGAGGTAATATTTCTCAAACCATTTAGATATGTATCTATTTTGCTTGTTTGTTTCAGTATACCACTGAAGATTTGCTTGATCAAATTCAGGCAAGTGAGGAAGAACTAATGGCCCAGTTGCAAGTCCTAAATGCCTGTGAGATTGGAGGTAGTGTAACTCTTCCCGTTCATGATGGTGAAATTGTATCATAAGCAAGCAAGAAGCTTTGGGGCACCTTAACCATGTTGCATGCTTATTTAATTTCCTTTTAACTTCAAAGGTAATGATATCAGAAGTGGAAGAGTATTTCTTGAATATGTGTGAGACCACACACACACACACACACACACACACACACACACACGATGCTGATGTTTGTCTTGGTCTAGCCTATAAGATGATCTTTACATGAGGTCAATCTGTCACTCTGTGAACAGTGACATTTTAATTACTCGCTGCAGATATTTCCCTTTAAATGTCCTTAAATACCAAGTAGATATTTTCATTTATATCAATTTTTATTTTATTTATTTATTTTGGTTTTTCGAGACAGGGTTTCTCTTTGTAGTCCCTGCTGTCCTAGAACTCACTCTATAGACCATGTTGGCCTCAACTCAGAGATCTACCTGCCTCTACTTCTCGAGTGCGCCACCATAAAATTTTTTTTGTTTTGTTTTTCAATTTTTTTTTTTTTTCGAGACAGGGTTTCTCTGTAGAGTTGGAGCCTGTCCTGGAACTAGCTCTTGTAGACCAGGCTGGCCTTGAACTCACAGAGATCCTCCTGGATTAAAGGCACGGGCCAACACCGCCTGGCTTAAATCAACTTTTAAATAGGTAAAATATAAAGGTCTAGCAAGGGTCTGGGATTGTGTCAGTGACAGTCGTGGCATCAGTGCTAGATCTCTGGATCAGAATGAGTTCAACAGCTTCATTAAGTTTTCAGATAGCTCAGAATGTGTGCTGTGCTTCTTCATCTGCTGTTGCCAGTTCGATGATGACCATACATTATTTATAATTTAAGCACATGTGATCCAGGTATGTTGAGCTCCGAGGTTGATGGCGAACAAGTTCTGTGCTGTCTCCTCTAAGGGTTTGATTGATTTCTGCTTTGGAGTATAGCATTTTTGTCAGCATCTGGATCTAGAGTTGTCACTGAGTCCATGTTTGTATGCATCTGTGAAACACCTGTCTGTCTGTCTGTCTGTCCGTCCGTCCGTCCGTCCATCCATCCATCTGTCTGAGGCAGGGTCTTACTACATAGCCCTGGCTGGCCTGGAATTCACTAAATCAACAGTTCTCAACCCCTTTGGGAGTCAAATGACCCTTTCACTTCACAGGGATCGGCTACCATATATCCTACATATCAGATTTTTATATCACAATTCATTATAGTAGCAAAATTATGATTATGAAGTGGCAACAAAAATACTTATAGTTGGGGGTCACCACAACATGAGGAACTGTGTTTAAAAAAGTAGGAAGGCTGAGGACCACTGCACTAGATAGATCAGGCTAGTTTAGAACTTACGAAAATCCTCCTGTCTGCTTCCCGAGTACTGGTGCTAGAGGCATGTGCCACTATGCCTGGCTAAGAACCCACTCTTAGCTTGCCTAGAGAAACAACTTGATTGTTTACCTATTAGGAAGAAAGAAATTAGTATGGTTTTGTGGATATTCTATTCATTTTGCTCATAATCTTCCAAACAAGGTTAGCTTTTGTGTGCCTTGTCCCTTAAATATGGAAAATTCTTTAAAAAGTGAAACACCCCTACTCCACCCCCCCCCCCCCTTTATTTAGATAGGGTTTCTCTGTCAGGCCTTGGCCATCCTGGCTGGCCTCGAACTCAGATCTGCCTGTCTCTGTCTCCAAGTGCTGAGATTAAAGGCATGTGCCTCCACCACCTCCTGGTGCCTAATGATACTTTGAACTTCCCAGAATATGGACTGAATTATTTTCCTTGCAAAATGATAGCTATGAGCTTGCAAGTGGTATCTGTGCCATCAGTTTTAAAATGGCATATTAAATCCTTGGAGGGTGTCGCTCTGTAGCCCCAGCTGGCCTAGAACTGGAACGTGCTATGCAGCCAGCTGCAGTGAGCTTTTGAGGTTCTTCTGCCTCAGCTTCCAGAGAGCTAGGGTCATAGGGATATACTACCGCATCCAGGGGCATGTCAAATCCTTTCACAGAAATAGGGACAGGTAGGTGCCTTTCAAATTAATTTTATGGTTAGCATATGAAGAGACATATTGCATGGTGACATTTGTTGTTTTTTTATCAAGACAGGGTTTCTCATCTGGGCAGTGGTAGCACAAGCCTTTAATCGCAGCATTTAGGGAGGCAGAAGCAGGCGGATCTCTGTAAGTTTAAGGCCACCCTGGTCTTACAAAGTGAGTTCTGGACAACTAGAGATACACAGAGAAATCCTGTCTCGAAAAACCAAAAAAGAAAAAAGGCAGGGTTTCTCTCTGTAACCCTGGCTGCCTAGAACTCTGTAGACCAAGCTGCCCTTGAATTTAGAGATTTGCCTGTCTGTGCTTCCTGCTTCCTGAGTGCTGGGATTAAAGGTGTGTACCACCACCCCACCACCACCTGGCCCACTGTGACATTTTCATGTATGTATCTTTCTGCTTTGTTCTTAGCCACCCTCCCACGACCCCTCCATCACCTGTCTGCCTTCTCTGGTAATGACATTCTTCCCAGCAAATAGGTCCCCTTTTGGCTTAATGACATGGATATTCGCTTAATTTTTCTTCCTTCCCCTCTCTCATTAAAAGTCTTCCTTATAATCCTGTTTCTTCCTTCATACCATACATATAAGTCTCTCTCTCTCTCTCTCTCTCTCTCTCTCTCTCTCTCTCACACACACACACACACACACACACACACACGCACACAAATTTAAATCTAAATTCTATGTATTTGAGAAAGCATGGTATTTGCCTTTCTCAGTCTAGTTCATTTCTCTTAGCATAATGTTCTCCATGTCCATCCATTTTCCTTCAGATGTCTTCATTTAATTCTTTACTGCTGAAGGAGATTCCATTGTGTATGTATGTAGGCAGTATCTGTAGAAATAGAGAAAGGCATCTTGATCCCCCAGTGGTTATTTTTCTCTTCCACTCCCTCCCAGAATCTGTCATCCAGTGAGCTGGGCTTCTTTGTGTTGTGAAAACACATTTTCAGACATGATCAGCAGCATCACACAGCACAGATTACCCCAGGCTATCCCCTCTCTGACGGTCTCTTCCCAGGCCACCCTCGACTGTGTGTCTAGTTGACAATTAACAGTAGCCACCACAATGCCTTATGGGTAAGAGGGTGTTCCTGCTTTATTTATTGATTATCTAATCACTTCACTTAAAATGTTCTTTGGTAAGTTTGCCATTTGGAATTTGTAGGTTATTGGAGAATTCTTGAATTTGATTATGAGATCAGACTTCTGAATCATGTAACTCAGCTTGTGGATTCCGAATCCTGGTCTTTTAGTAAAGTCCCCTTGGCTGTGTGCCTGCAGGAACTTGGGCCTTTGGAGCCAGAGTGAGTATTTCTCTTCTTGCCACTTGCAGGTTTCTTTAAGACAATGAAAATTCTTTTCCAGATGAGATGGGAAGTGGGACATAGCATTTACATTCTGACATGGAAAAAATATTTTAATTTTATTTTATGCATATGAGTTTTTGCCTGCATTTCTGTATGTGCATCAGGTACAAGGCTGCTGCCTACAGAGGTCAGATGAGGGCACCAGTTCCCTGGAACAGGAGTTAACCGGGTGGTTCTGAGCCACCAGTTGGGTGCTTAAAAGTGAACCTGGGTCCTATGTAACAACAGCAAGTGCTCTTAACCTCTGAGCTGCTCTGTAGCCCAGAGCGGGGAGAAAATTAAAACAGACAACCAGAAAGGATTTGAGACTTTGGGTCACTGGGGTGAATAGATCTGCTTCATCTTTTTTACTTTTTATTTTGGTCAAAAAAATATCAATGATTATATTAGAGCTACTGTATCACAATGAAAGTAGACTACATAATTTATGCAAATTGTGGAGCACAGGCCTGGCATGTGGCATTTCCCAGAATATTCAAATTAGTTCTTAAGTATTATTTATCATCCAACTAATTTATTATCTCAAATCCTTAATTGATATCTGAGTTTATCGTTAGCAACTGGGTCTAAAGTGTTTTAAAATGCTGAGAAGTTTTCTTGTGTGTTTTAAACTTCCAGGGAAATGATTGAACACTGTCTTAAATGCTACGGAAAGAAATATGTGGATGAAGGTAAAGACTGGAAAGTATTCTAATTGAGACTTTAACTTGTGTGATAAATAGGGGTGTTGGTGTTAATAAGAACCGTGGGGCTGTGGGAGGTGGACAGAGGTACAGGGTCCCTTCAAGCCACTCTGCTGAGGTGAAGGAGGTGCTAATATTGTATTGAATAATAAGAGAGTACGGTGTCAATGAGATGGCCGAGCCAGGCTTTTATCCCCAGCACAGGGTGAGAACAGACTCCCTGAAAGTTGTCACCTGATCCCCATGTTCATGTGGTGGCACACACACACACAAAGAAAGTAAATTAACAAATGCCATTTTGTAAACAAGGTTGTGAACCTATCTGATACCGTTTCCTTAGATGAAGTTTATTTTGAACTGAATGCTGACAAAATATGCCGAGTGACAGCGGAGATGCTCCTACAGAATGCCGTGAAGTTTAACCTCGCTGAGTTTCAGGAAGTGTGGCAGCAGAGTGTCCCCGAGGGAATGACAACCCGGCTTGATCAGCTCAAGGTTAGGCTGATGGGGGCTGTGCCTGGGATTCCCCAAGTGGCATCTGACTAGGTGATGTCACTCGTGTCCTGGAGCTCAACTGGGAGATACTTTATTTTCCTGGACACCCATTAGGGTACAGAGTACAGTCTTCGTCTGCCCCATCGCAAAGTCCTTTAACTCCCCTAGTGCTTATAGACAGCTGTTGGGGCTGCAGGTGTGACATAGTTGGTAGAACACTTGCCTAGTACCCACAAAGCCCTGAGTTCAATCCCCAGCACCCCACAAAGAATCAAGTATGGTGGTATATGCCTTTAATCCCCAGCATTTAGGGTAGAGGCTAGAGAATCAGGAGTTCAAGATCACCCTAGCTACACACTGAGGTTATGTTATTCTGGGCTAGAGAAGACCCTGCTTCAAAAACAGGGGGAGGGGAAACAAGCAAACAAATAACTCCCTCCCCTAAAAAATGCTGGCCAAATAGGTAACAGTGGGAAGCAAGAAATGGCCCTCAGTAGGTGAGAGTGCTTGCCACCAAACCCGACAGGCCAAGTTTAATCTTTAGGATCCACGTGATGGCAAGAGAAATGACTCTTAATGTGTCCTCTGATTTCCACATGTGGCTTTTGAGGACACACCTTTCCTCTGTATTGTACTGCACACACATGCACACTTTAAAAATGTAAGAAACAAACAGAAATAGACACTGGGTGACGGATAGAGAAATCTTACAGCGACTCCTGACCACTCAGGTTTGGGACTTGGATACCAGAATTTAGGTTCCCTAGACTTCCTGTTTTCCCAAGGCAGTGGGAGTGGAGCAGGTGTCCTCTGGACGTGTGGCTCTCGAGCTCAGAAGAGGAATCTGAGTAGAGGATGCAAACGTTACAGTCATGAGCAAGGGCGCTGCAGGCTGTGGGGTAGGATGAGGTCCCTGGGACAGGCCGAGAAAGAGGTAATGGGATGGGGTGGAGGTCTGGGCATTGACATCGGCATCGAAGAAGGCAGTGATGTCAGAGCAGGAGAGAGAGGAGAGGGAAAGTGTGCTGGGCGTTAACAAGGGGATGGGGCTGGAGAGGTGAAGTGAAGAAGCCGAGGAAGGGGCATTTGGCAGTGACTGATCACTGGCGACAGTTGTCACTAAAGCTCTCGTGGTAAAGTGACGGCTGTGGCAGCCAGGTTGCAGAGGGCAAAGAAATCACAGCTTAAAGGACCGCTATTATGAAATGGCAACTTGTAAGGCTCTGGATAGACTTTCTGTGAAGTTTCATGTCCCTGGTATTTTAAATTCCTTGGGCTAAATCCAATGGCAAAAGAAATGAGTCATATTTAAATATGAGGTCTTTACTTTAACTGCCTTTTTCCTTCTTGTCTCTTGTAGGGTTTAGCACTGGTGGATAGAAACTCAAGACCGGAAATCATATTCTTGCTCAAAGTGGATGATTTGCCTGAGGGAACACAGGAGCGCTTCAATAGTCTATTCTCTCTCAGAGAAAAGTGGACGGAAGAAGACATCGCTCCCTATATCCAGTAAGTAATTCATTCGCTATGGGTTACGGTGTTCTTTAAAATGTGGCATGGGGCTTCAGAGTTATGACCTGAGCACGACATTGCTGTGTAGTCCCTGAGGATACTGTCCCTTGAAACTCCCTCAGACGGCATCCTCTCATCGTCTGATTACTCATCCTGAAGGTGGAATATGCGCTTTCTTCCTTAGCATTCCTTCTGGATCATTTCTCTGCTCTCCTCCCTACAAGACCACAGTTCTCCGGGGGGGGGGGGGGGAGTAAATATACCCGTATCCCAAAGGTAGAATTTTGATTGCCAACTCCTGTCTTCCCTGCTGCTTATGTCATTGCTCGTAGCATTGTTCTTCTTTTATAGTTATATTTATCTATTTAATCTTTGTGTATGTGGGAGTGTGCACATGCACATTCTTGTGTGTGTATGTGTTGGGTGAGGGCAGGTGTTCTACCCCCACACATAACAGCCAGATTTGTTACCATTAGTGCTGGGATCTAAATTCCAGCCCTAATGATTGTGGAGCAAGTGCTCCTAACCACTGAGAAATCTCTCTAGTTCCACTCACTGTTCCTCCTATTGAGGCCAGTCCTCCCTCTGCACCTGAGCCATCTCTTCTGGTCCTTTCCAAGACCTGGCTTCTTGAGTTATCTTTCCTCCCTCACTAGGTCATCCCCATCACACATGTCCTATAGTGTCACCAGACTACAAAGCAACCTGTTAACCCCATGTCCTTTTCTCTCCTTCATAAGAAACTGCCTGATTGAACTAGCCACGTGAGCTACCACTGAGCTGTATCTTCAGCCCTATTTAGTCATTTATTTGTATGAGGGAGAGGGAGGAGCGTGTGTCGTGGCTCATATGTGGAAATCAGACAACTTTTAAGAGTTGGTTTTTCTCTATGATGTTCAGTCCCAGGGATTGAACTCAGGCCATCAGCTAGTAAATTCCTTCATCTGCTGAACCTCATTGACCCTCATCCTTTTCAAATTTTCTTTCTTTCTTTCTTTCTTTCTTTCTTTCTTTCTTTCTTTCTTTGTTCTTCTCCTTCTTCTTCTCCTCATCCTCCTTCTCCGTTTTTGAGATAGGTTCTTACTAGGTTGCTTGGATAGGCCTGGAACTCACTCATATTTCAGTTAGGACCTCAGTCTGTGATTGTTCTACCCTCCAGAGGCTAAGATTACAAGATTACAAACACGTGCCAATAGGCTCAGCTACACTTTCTTTTTTTGCTCATGTTCTGTGGATACCTTCATCCAGGCCTGAATAAATACAGTGACTTCCTTATTCTATTTTCAGTGTTGATGTTTACCATGACCTACTGATTGTTAAACATTGAAAAGTATCAATATAATGAGTCTTCCATATTCTTGCTGCCAAGATTCCATTATCAACTCATTTCCTCCATCATTTAAACCTCAGATCATATTAGGCTTTTTCTACTGTTTAAAAATACTATTAGCCTTTGCTAATAGTTTAATTGTAAATTTGTATTTACAATTAAATTGCAAGCCCTTTTGTGTACTGATGGAGGAAGGTCATTGGCTAATAAAGAAACTGCCTTGGCCCATTTTATTGGTTAGAACATAGGTGGGTGGAGTAAACAGAACAGAATGCTGGGAGGAAGAGGAAGTGAGCTCAGAGAGGCCATGCTCTTCTCTCCCGGGCAGATGCAATCGATGAAGCTCTGACCCATGATGGACGTAGGCTAGAATATTCCCGGTAAGCGCACCTAGGGGTGCTACACACATTATTAGAAATGGGCTAGTCCAGGTGCGAGAGTTAGCCGAGAAGAGGCTAGATATAATGGGCCAAGCAGTGTTTAAATGAATACAGTTTGTGTGTTGTTATTTTGGGGCATAAGCTAGCCAGGCGACCAGGAGCTGGGGCGGCCGAGCTGGGTAGCAGGAATGCAGCCCACAGCTCCTACAACAGTGTACTTTATGGCCCTCTGTGATCCAGCTCCCTCTCCCGTCATGTTATATCCTCTCTCCTCATTAGGCTTCAGGCAGTGTTCTTCTTGAGGTACATCAACTAAAGTCCAAGAAGGGCAGGCAGTCTAGACAAGCCCATACTTGGCAAGCCTATGATACAGGTTCTTTGACTCTAGATGCCTCCATATCCCATTGCTTCTATTTCTAATTTAAAGGTTACATGATATAATAGAAATAGCATGGGAATTTGAAGTCATACACACATGATGGCAAAATTTGACCCTTATTAACTTTCTCCTCAGTTTGTTTCCTAATATCTAACAGAGTTGAATAACTCATAAAGTCTATTGTAAGGGTTAAAAGAAATGATATATGTAATCTAGCTAGTTCAATTAAGACATAGCAATGGTGCAGCAAGCTTTGTTGTCGTCCACCAGCTCACAAATAATGACATGGAGACTTATTAATTATGAAAGCTTGGCTTTAGCTTAGGCTTGTCCCACTAGCTCTTATAACTTAAAAGAACTCATTAATATTAATCTATGTATTGCCTTGTGGCTTTTTACCTTTCTTTCATTCTGTATGTCCAACTTCTTCCATGGCTTCCAACTCTGGGCCTAGCTTCATCTCCTTCCTCTTTCTCTGCCTGGAAGTCTCGCCTATACCTCCTGCCTAGCTATTGGTCATTCAGCTTTTTAATCCACCAATCACAGCAAATACGTCTTCATAGTGTACAACTATCCCACAACAGAGTTTTCACTGTTCTTCTCACAGGGCTATTAGAATAATGGTTTTAAGCCAGGTGTGGTAGCACCCACCTTTAGTCCCAGCACTTGGGAGGCAGAAGTAGGTGCATCTCTGAATTCAAGGCCAGCCTAAGATTAAATTTTACTTATGATTATTGTATATGTACATGATGTGTGAATGAGCACATATGCCACAACATGCATGTACAGATCAGAGGGCATTCTTGTAGCCTTTTTTTTCTCCTCCCACCTTGCAAGTTCAGGGATCAAACACAGATTGCCAAGTTTGTTCAGCAAGCACCTTTATCTGCTGAACCATCTTGCTGGCCCTACAAAGAGAGTTCCAAGACAGCTAGGGATACACAGAGAAACCCTGTCTCAAACAACAACAACAACAAAAAAAAAAACACCCAAAAAACAAAAAGAAAATTGCCTTAGGAGATAGAGATAAACTAAGCAGTACTGTTATCATTTTATGTTCCCTAAAATATTCATGGAATTTATTTATTTTTATTCCCACAGAGATTTGTGCGGAGAGAAGCAAACTGTTGGTGCGTTACTTACTAAATATTCTCGTTCTTCAATGCAAAATGGTGTGAAAGTTTATAATTCTAGAAGACTCATTTCTTAAAAGAATGGCACATACCCGTTTGGTGCCAGCTTGGTCTACAGAGTGAGCTCCAGGACAGGCTCCAAAGCTACAGAGAAACCCTGTCTCAAGAAACAAAAAAAGAACGGGGCACTTTTTGGAAGGACTAAATTGCTTCATAAAGTTGCTGGATATAATAAAAGAAGATTCCCTTGCCTATTTTTATTCCTGACTTTTTTAAAGATTAAATTTTACTTATGATTATTATATATGCATATGATGTGTGCATGGGCACATATACCACAACATGCGTGTAGAGATCAGAGGGCTTTCTTGTATATGTATATGATGTGTGCATGGGCACATATACCACAACATGCGTGTAGAGATCAGAGGGCTTTCTTGTATATGTATATGATGTGTGTATGGGTACATACACCACAACATGTGTGTAGAGATCAGAGGGCTTTCTTGTATATGTATATGATGTGTGCATGGGTACATACACCACAACATGTGTGTAGAGATCAGAGGACTTTCTTGTATATGTAGATGATGTGTGCATGGGTACATACACCACAACATGCGTGTAGAGATCAGAGGACTTTCTTGTATATGTAGATGATGTGTGCATGGGTACATACACCACAACATGCGTGTAGAGATCAGAGGGCTTTCTTGTATATGTATATGATGTGTGCATGGGCACATATACCACAACATGCGTGTAGAGATCAGAGGGCTTTCTTGTATATGTATATGATGTGTGCATGGGCACATATACCACAACATGCGTGTAGAGATCAGAGGGCTTTCTTGTAGTCTTTTGTCTCTCCTCCCACCTTTCCAGTTCAGGGATCAAATGCCGGTTTCCAGGCTTGCTCAGCAAGCACCTTTACCTCCCCTACTACTTGCCCTATTCTTGGTTTTTAAAACCAACTCTTTGAATACCTTTTTTCCCCTTTGCCATTTTGTAATTTACTATCCTTTCTTATTTCTCTGGTGCAATAATATATTTCCATATACTTCAGGCTACATTTTTATAATACTCACTAAATACAAGGATGAAAAATAAAAACTTCATGGTGGTGGCACATGCTTTTAATCCCAGCACTCAGGAGGCAGAGGCAAGTGAATCTCTGAATTTCAGGTCAGCCTGGTCTACAGAAGAAGTCCAAGACAGCTAGGGTTACATAGAGAAACCCTGTCTCGGGGGAAAAAAAAATCTGTAATATATATATATATATATATTGGTTTTTCGAGACAGGGTTTCTCTGTGGCTTTGGAGCCTGTCCTGGAACTAGCTCTGTAGACCAGGTTGGTCTCGAACTCACAGAGATCCGCCTGCCTCTGCCTCCCGAGTGCTGGGATTAAAGGCGTGTGCCACCATCGCCCGGCTTGTACTTTATATCTTGAAGTCTGTACGATTCTATATGTAGAAAGTTCTGCTTTTCACATATGAATTCCATATCTTTAATTAAGATTTGGTGTTCTAGTTATTAATATACTTTAAAAGTTTTCTAAATAACTATCAGTAATAGTCTCATACAAAGTTTTAGTCTGCTAAAAGGTATTTCTAAATTAAGTGGTATATTTATACATTAGTCAGGATTCAACTGGCTCACAGGCTCACAGTTCAGTTAGTCCAACAATGGCTGTGTACCAATGAAAAGTCTAAGAATCCAGTAGTTGTTCAGTATGTGAGGTTGGATGTCACAACTGGTCTTCAATAGCCTTCAGAATCTGAAAGAAGTAGGTTCTAATGCCAGTGAAGGAAAGAACTTGCCAGCAAAAGCAGGCAGACAAAGAACAAAAGCTTCCTTCTTTCGTGCCCTTATACTGGCTGCCACCAGGTGTGGCCCACACTAAAGGTGGATCCTCCCACCTCAAAAGATCCAGATTAAAATTGGGTCTTCTGACTTTAGACATTTAACTAAGGAAAATCTCTCAAGGGTGTACCAATTTGCTTGGATTGTAGTCAATTTCACATGTGGTCAGGTTGACTAACAAGAACAGCCGTCAGCCTTTGGATTAGTTGTTGACATTGGTGTGACACTGGCCTCTACTTCACTGTGCACTGTGGACAAAGTGCTTAATCCTGCATCTTCTGTGAAGGACACCAGAGGAACAGTCCAGTCCCCCACCCCCACAGGTTTATTCACCAGAGAACTGTAAATCACTTCTGGTTTTGGTCAGCCCTTCCTTTTTTCCCTGGTTGCGCCCACTCTCATCGAGGCCCCATGCTCTGTAAAATCTCAGCACTCTCTGTCTTGTGTGCTCTGGCTGTGGTTTCCCACAGTCTGCACATAGAAGCCATCAGTGATGACTTACTAGACCTGACCAGTGAAGACCTACGAGGTTCAGCTATGAGCTCCTGTGGTGGCTGTTCTTTGTCAGCTGGACTGTATCTGGAATGGAGTGAACTCCTGAAATGGAGGGCACATTTGTCATCTGGATCTTGAGGCCTGAAGGCATCTGCCTTTAATCCAGACTTTGAGGCTGGAAGGCACACCTTTAATTTGGGCCACGCCTTCTGCTGGAAGCCGGATTAAGGACAATGGAAGAAGGAAGGGTTTGTTCTTCATCTGCTTGCCCTGGCCTTGCCAGCACATCCACTCCCTCACTGGCACTGGTGCCCACTTCTTCAGGATTCCAGCATATGCAGAAGACCAGCTAAGACACCCAGCCTCGTGGCTAGATTCTTGGACTTTACATTCACAGCTAGCCATTACCGGACCTGCAGCCTGCAAGTCATTCCATTAAGTTCATATATATATATATATATATATATATATATATACACACACACATATGTGTATATACATATATATGTGTGTGTATAAATACATATTTATGGAAAGAGATTTATTCCTTAAGTTCAGTGACTATAGAGAACCCTGACTAATATACCTACTATTCCCAATCAGTGAAGGCCTACTAGATTCAACCACTGACCTACTAAACTCAACCAGTGACCAATTGAAATCAAATGAGGTAGTGTTAACTGTTGGTCTAGAGCAGTGGTTCTCAACCTGTGGGTCACGACCCTTTTGGTGGTTGTATATCAATATGGATTCATAACAGTAGAAAAATTAGTTATGAAGTAGCAACATTTTTGATGGTTGGGGTTACTACAACATGAGGGATTGTATTAAAAGGTCGGAGCATTAGGAAGGTTGAGAACCACTGGTGTAGTGGTTGACAGCAACATGGACTCAACCGCTGACCTTGACCAGAGCACAGACCTCATTTCAACTACGTGTATGTGTGTTACAAAAACACAGACTTTTGTTTCCTGTACAAACGTTGAGACAGTTGCCTCCAGCTTTCCGGAAGCCAGGGAGCCCACAGATGCTTGTATGACTTGCCAGGCAGCTTTCTGAGCAAAGATATTTAGCGGACTGGTACCTCCATAGAAAATAGTGAGTTCACCCTCAAGTGTATCTTTAAAACAGCAAAAGTTTCCATTAGCACTGCACTCTCTTCCACTTTCCAAGAAGACGCTAACTGGGAACAAGCCCAGCATTTATCTTCTGGGTCTCATATACTTTTAGAAAATAATCTAAGTCCGAGGATGCTCCCAGCAAATTGAGAAAGAGCAAGGAAGTGCTCCTGCATGAGGCTCTCTGTGGCAGGCATTTATGAGCTCTGCCTTTACCATGTGTGGGTTTAATAAATGCTCATTGGGGACAAATAATTTCTAGTTTTGGAACGTATGTTAAAGCTATGGCTTTATTTTCCTAATTAGTTTTGGTTTAGACCAAAGTTCAAATAATTCAAAATCAGCTAATGAACTTGTCCACAGGACCATTAGCAAGGGAAAGAGAAGTTAACTCCATGAAGGTGGCAAAAACTGTTATTGGACAATCCACAATTAACAGACAATTAACAGACGCTCATTTGCTACTGTGATCCTCAAGAACATGAAATGCAAATACAGTGGTTTTCAAGATGTCTTTAAATAATATTTTCTGTATTTGTGGGTGTGATTTGATTTATATCTGTAGGTGCATAAGAAATGCTGAGGTTTGGGGACTTCGGGACTTGAGAGTCCCCTGCGTTCTAACTACATTAAATTACAGGGTACAAATGGGTTGAGTTTGCTATTGAGACAGCACAACATCTTGGTTTGGGGAACATTTCTAGCTCCTAGCCCCTCACCTCGGTTATACCTGGATCCTTGACCTCCACACTTAACGTCCTCTCCCTCTCTTCCCACTCTTCTCTTCTCATCCAGCAAACCTTTCCTCTGCTCTCCTAAATTTTAGAGCTTTTAGACACGAGCGAGAAAACAGTCAAATCTTCCGCCGCACAAGCCCCGCCTACAGACACCAGCACCAGACTTCCGAATCCCGCCTTCGTCCGGTCCCACTTCCTCTGACGTAGCGGGTCAGAGGTGACCGGCAAGATGTCGGCAGTCGGCAGCCCTGAGCGTCTGTAGAGCGGCTCATTTGTGTGACAGGAGCCGGGCGGAGGCGGTTGGGAGTGGTCGAGGAGGGGACGCGAGGTCGAGGTCCGGGGACCCGGCACTGAGGGTGCACGGGTGGCTCCCCGGAATGCGCCACAGTCCCCCGAGCAGCCGGGAAGGCGAGCCGCGCGGGAGCGCTTCATGCCACCCACCGGCATAGAGACCTCCAGGATGAACAGGAAGAAAGGAGACAAGGGCTTCGAGAGCCCACGGCCGTACAAATTATAAGTACACCTTCCCACCCCTGTTTCTCGCCCTTCTTTGATTTTTGTTTCCATTTTTTCTGTGAAAGGTTTGATGGGTCTGGGAGACTAGTGGGGAACTAAGAGTTCACTCTCGTGGACCTGGTATCTGCAGCGTGAAAATGTTTTGAATGACTGTATAATAATATTCAGCTTAGCCCCCCTGCAGGCTCATAAACCCTTTTTAAATCACCGCTATATTTTTATCAATACAAACCTTTCCATGGCTCTTGCTAGATATAAAATAGAAGATTACTCACCTAGTAGGCTTTGAAGATAGAAACTTAGCAAGTTAGCTGTTTGGAACATAGATCTTATTTGTACATGGATACAGTTATGCTTTTATTTAATAATAGTCGTTTTCTTTCTTTTTTTGGTATACAACCCATCAGGTCGTCTGTATCAACAACATAAACTTCCAGAGAAAATCTGTTGTGGTAAGCTCATTTTCAGTCCCCGTAAACAGTATAAATCAGCCTTTAGCGGTTCCTAGAGATTCTGTAATCTTCCAGATGATGGTGCCTCAAGAATGAGAAACTAGAATTCAAGTCTGTTTGATTATCATATCCTTTTGCTAATTGTATTGCCTCAGTTCTCCCCACCTCCTTTCCAGATTAAAATGTTTAATGCTTATTAAGTATGTCATTTTGTACAAAGTCGTTTTAGTCAACTCTTACATTGCCTGCGTTAGACAACAATAAACCTCTAGCAAGATTTATCCCATGAACAAATTAAAATGTACACACGTTGACTTGACTTGGCGTCTAAAGGACCTGCTCTTTCTCATTCTTCACTGATATGGTTTAGGTAGTACCGCTTTGTGGTGAGATTTTGAATAGCGCTTTTTTTTTTTTTTTGGTTTATGGTTAACTGGTAAAAATTAATACAGGGGGGAAATCATTGAAAACCTAAGTACTGCCAGGCGATGGTGGCACATGCCTTTAATCCCAGCACTTGGGAGGCAGAGGCAGGCGGATCTCTGTGAGTTCGAGACCAGCCTGGTCTACAGAGCTAGTTCCAGGACAGGCTCCAAAGCCACAGAGAAACCCTGTCTCGAAAAACCAATGTGAATTAAATGGACTAGATCTTAGAGTTGCTTTGCTTTGAAAGATTATATCAGCTTCCCTGTTAGACTTGACTTATGTTTCTATAAGTGAAAGTTTAGGATTAGCTGTAAAGATAGGGAAATGTAACTTTCAAAGCAGTCTTAGAATTTTAGATTTGTAAAGATCCTCAAAAATGTCATTAGACAAAGGGAGTCCCAGGACAGGCTCCAAAGCTACAGAGAAACCCTGTCTCGAAAAAACCAAAAAGAAAAGAAAAACTGTCATTAGAGGCAGCTGCTCACTTATGGAAGGTCTCTTGTCGTGTTTGCCACAGATTGCTGTTTATCTTGAGTTTTGGGGGTAGGACACGTTAGGCGGATTATGTAGAGAACACAGAAGAATTAGGGAGTGTTTTTAAGATGTTACTCCAGCAGTATAGGGAAGATAGGACTGAGCTCTCAAGCTTAGCACTATTAAAGAGGAGTAGAGTCAGTATGACCGAATCATAGTGAATGTTAGGTGAATCCTTACTGTATGTAAGACATTGCTTAAGGTGTGTATATATTAACTCATTGAACCTTCACCGTAACCTCTTGAAGTAGGTAAGATTTCAATCCTAGCTTTATAAACGAGGGAGCTGAGAATATTGATGTTAAAAGGAAGGTAGGTAAATGAAGAATTAATAGAAGAACAAGGCAAATGCCTGCATGTAGTCTGGCAGAAGAACCTCTAGTGGTCACTGTTCAGATTTATGTGTCATTACTTTCTGTTACCATGGGGGATACCTGGTTGCTTGGATTTACTCTCCTGGAATAGAGAAATGAGGACTCCAGAGCTACCCGTTAACCTGTTCCATCATAATTGCTCTTACTTCACTGGACAGGGACCTATTATTCCTATATATGTATATTATATTATAGGGCTATAGTAGTAAACTTAGTCCTATTTTAATATACTTGATCTATGATGTCATTTATTGACATGACCTCCAAAGACTTCCTTTCTGATTACTGCACTGTGGTGATGTTTTGAGAGTTCAGATATTCTGCCAGTTTAGAAGAACCAAGCTATGATGACCCCAAGAAGGTTCAGGTGTTCTGTTTTGTTTTTGTTTTCAGAATGGATAGTGACCTGGCAGTCAGACTGCAAACCTTCTGGCTAGTCTCGGAAAATAGATTCAGGAGGCTATACAGTAGAGACTGGCTTCTCATTTACTCAGAGGGCTCTGTTCTAGGATTGTGAACTGGCTTAGGTCAGTAAATTAGATAAATAATCTCTACTACTGCACTTTGAATCAGTTTTCTTCCCAGTATGCTTAGAAACTTGCTGTTTATCAGGCAACACCATCATAAGACACCTACTTACATCTTTCTTCAGCACCTGCTAATCGGTGAGCTATTATGTTAGTTCTGTGGATCAGAATACTGTGTTTAAGATGAGCACAGTGGTAGCTCCTGTAATCCTCACACTTAGTAGGCTGAGGTGGGAAGATCAGTTGGGCTTAGGAAATTTAGACCAGCCTGAATAAAATGGAGAGACTTCCTCTTAAAAAAAACAACTGAGCATGGTGGCACACACCTGTGACACCTCAGGCTGCGGCAAGAAGACTGGGAGTTTGATGGAGCCTGGACTTCTTAGGTGATGCTGGGAGTTTGATAGAGCCTAGGCTACTTAGGTGATGCTGGGAGTTTGATGGAGCCTGGACTACTTAGGTGATGCTGGGAGTTTGATGGAGCCTGGACTGCTTAGGTGATGCTGTTTCAAAACGAAAAGGGAGAAACAGAACCACTCATGTTTATGCAGTCTTCTTCTGGGATTTATTTTGATGACTGTGCTCATTCATAAGTAAATTTTGAACATACTCTGGGCACAGGAAAATGGTACAGAGAAGAATGATTAAGTCACAGAAGAGGGTGATATGTAGAGCAGGATCTCTGAGCTGTCGTAGTGCTGCCCTGCAGAGGAGAGAGAGAAAGCTGAGGAACTTGGGACATTCAGGAGGCATTTCATTTAAATACAGTAGGTAAAGTGTTTTCAAAATGATCAAAAAACTTTCAAAAAAAGTTGTGAGTGGTAGAGAAAACCCTAATGTTGATTTGAGTTGATTTGAGATGTTAGAGGATCTGGGGTTTTGAATTGTGTCAGTGGCTAAGGATGCCGGTTTCGATGCTCGTGAAGATTAATGGGTCTGATTGTTGTATGCAAGTTGGGGCCCCATGTCATATTAGGGAACTGTTTTTCTAAAATATACTCCCTTCATTTGTATATTATTAGCATTAGTTTGTATCTTATCATCAGCCTTTTTTTTTTTGTTTAATTTTATTTATTTATTATGTCTATAGAACTCTGCCTGCCTGTATCCCTGCAAGCCAGAGAGGGCAATAGACCTCATTACAGATGGTTGTGAGCCACCATGTGGTTGCTGGGAATTGAACTCAGGACCTTTGGAAGAGCAGGCAATGCTCTTAACTGCTGAGCCATCTCTCCAGCCCTCATTAGCCTTTTTTTAATTTACTTTTTTTTATTTTTGAGACAGTCTCATTGAGCAACCCTAGGTGTCCTGAAACTGACTGTAGATCAGGCTGATCTTTGAACTCACAGAGATCTGCCTGCCTCTGTTTCCCGAGTGCTGGGATTAAAGGTGTGTGCCACTACTGCCAGCTCCAGATTCATTTGGTTCTGCTTGCTGATTTTCACTTAATCTTAAGTTCATTCATTTAGAGTGGACATCTAATGATTGACAGGGCAATTTAAGACAATTTTGGGCTAGGCATGGTGTCACATAACTTTATTTCTAACACTAGAGGCAGAGGCAGAGGCAGAGGCAGAAAGATCTCTTTGAGTTTGAAGTCAACTGGATCTCTAAGGAGAATTCTAGCCCAGCTAAAACTACATGGAGGGAAGGGAGTCTATGTATTTTGGGATTCCTGCTACACTGGCTCATGAGTTATACATTTTCTTTTTCCAACACAGGATTGGTAGATCAGGCTAGCTTCAAACTGGTCATCCTGTCTCCACTTCTCAAGCCCAAATGCTAGAAGCATGTGTTATTACCAGTTTAGTTTGTACTTTTAACTTTTAAAAAGTTTAAAGCTTTCTTCACAATATTTTGGCCTTTCCTCTTTCTGATGTCAACCGTTGATCATGCTGATGGTCTGATTTAAGAGTGGCGACTCTTATTTGAGATCTGGGAGCTTGAGGAATTGGTCTAAAGGATATACAGAAAATATTCATGAACTTTATTTAAATCCCTTGTACCCAGAGCATTATAGACTAGTAGGAACAGACAGGTCTAGATCTAGCTAACATTTTCTTTCTTTCTTTCTTTCTTTCTCTCTCTCTCTCTCTCTCTCTCTCTCTCTCTTTCTGTTTATGTATAAAAGTTAACAGTTAAAATACTTTCCACTAGTACATACTTCTTAGGGCGTCAGTGTAAATGTTTCAAGTAGCACTCTTTCCCTCAGAGCTGGTATCAGAATTAGAGGACACCTCAGAAGGTAGTGTGGCATCTGACATGTAGTTCTGGCCATTAGATCCAGTCCTCTGTGCTGATGGCTTGATTGCTCGTAGACACTCCTGTTGGAACCTCTGAAGTTTTTATACTTACTACCTCTGAAAGATGCCATAGTTCATGTGTAATCCTAACAGTTTCCATTCGGGAATATGAAAAGCATTGGCCATGCAGTCCATATTTCAACCAGCCTTTTCCATTGAGTCAATGAAGAATGTTGGTAAGAATCTTTAACAGTTGGTTGTATTATAGGTGGTTTCTCTAGATGACCTGCACATCCCTCAGGTAACACGGCAGAAGTGTACAGCACATGGGACTGCTTGGCAGGAAATCGGTCAGCATTTGGAAGTACTGCTGCTTCTACCTGCTTTTGCTTCCTCTGGCAATACTTGCAGATATATATCTCCTCATTTATCTCCCGTGAAGAGACTCACACTTGTGGCTTCAGTAGTGTAGATTTTTAAGCCCACATTCTTTGTGCCATCAGATTCTTTTACATCAGCCTCCTGGTTGTGACCATTTTTACCGTTTCTGTTCCTTTAGCCTATTTTGGTTACAGTCTGCCTAGAACTTCTTGTGTTTCAGACTAGAGAGTATTTTTACTTTTCTAGTCAGTGGCTTACTTATCACAAGTTAAACAGATGAAGGAAGCACCAGGGTGGGAAAATCTAGATAAATTATACTCATTCATCTACTGGTACAATTAATGTTTGAAACAGATTCTTGGGGTGCAATCGTGTGTATGTGGCTATTTGGGATTTTATCTTTGGAGGAGGCATAAAGAAATATGCTAAAGAAATATGCTGGGGTGGGGGAATGTGCTGTAAACTTTCCTGCATTTGTAATAGCTGTTCTTTATCTTTACAGGGATTCGTGGAGTTGACTATATTTCCTACAGTTGCAAACTTGAATAGAATCAAATTGAACAGTAAACAGTGTAGAATATACCGAGTCAGGATCAATGACTTGGAGGCTGCTTTTATTTATAATGATCCAACTTTAGAAGTTTGTCACAGTGAATCAAAACAGTAAGTTGTACACCTTAAGTTTATGTTTTTTTTTTTATTAATTTATTTATTTATTAAGGATTTCTGCCTCGTCCCCACAACCGCTTCCCATTTCCCTCCCCCTCCCCCGATCAAGTCCCCCCCCCTCATCTGCTCGAAGAGCAATCAAGGTTCCCTGACCTGTGGGAAGCCCAAGGACTGCCCACCTCTATCCAGGTCTCGTAAGGTGAGCATTCAAACTGCCTAGGCTCCCACAAAGCCAGTACGTGCAGTAGGATCAAAAACCCACTGCAATTGTTCTTGAGTTCTCAGTATTCCTCATTGTCCGCTATGTTCAGCTAGTCCGGATTTATCCCATGCTTTTTCAGACCTAGGCCAGCTGGCCTTGGTGAGATCCCAATAGAACATCCCCATTGTCTTAGTGTGTGGGTGCACCCCTCGTGGTCCTGAGTTCCTTGCTCGTGCTCCGTCTCCTTCTGCTCCTGATTTGGACCTTGAGATTTCTGTCTGGTGCTCCCGTGTGGGTCTCTGTCTCTGTCTCCTTTCATCGCCTGATGAAGGTTAATATTCCTGAGGATGCCTATGTGTTTGTCTTTGGATTCACCTTATTTAGCTTCTCTAGGAACATGAATTATAGGCTCAATGTCCTTTATTTATGGCTAGAAACCAAATATGAGTGAGTACATCCCATGTTCCTCTTTTTGGGTCTGGCTTACCTCACTCAGGATAGTGTTTTCTATTTCCATCCATTTGTATGCAAAATTCAAGAAGTCCTTGTTTTTTACTGCTGAGTAATACTCTAATATGTATATATTCCATACTTTCTTCATCCATTCTTCCGTTGAAGGGCATCTAGGTTGTTTCCAGGTTCTGGCTATTACAAACAATGCTGCCATGAACATAGTTGAGCATATACTTTTGTTGTATGATAGGGCCTCTCTTGGGTATATTCCCAAGAGTGGTATTGCTGGATCCAGGGGTAGGTTGATCCCGAATTTCCTGAGAAACCGAAACACTGCTTTCCAGAGTGGTTGCACAAGTTTGCATTCCCACCAGCAATGGGTGAGTGTACCCCTTTCTCCACAACCTCTCCAGCAAAGGCTATCATTGGTGTTTTTTATTTTCGCCATTCTGACAGGTGTAAGGTGGTATCTTAAAGTTGTCTTGATTTGCATTTCCCTGATCGCTAAGGAAGTTGAGCATGACCTTAAGTGTCTATTGGCCATTTGAAGTTCTTCTGTTGAGAATTCTCTGTTCAGATCAGTGCCCCATTTTATAATTGGGTTGATTAGCCTTTTACGGTCTAGTTTCTTGAGTTCTTTATATATTTTGGAGATCAAACCTTTGTCAGTTGCAGGGTTGGTGAAGATCTTCTCCCAGTCAGTGGGTTGTCTTTTTGTCTTAGTGACAGTGTCCTTTGCTTTACAGAAGCTTCTCAGCCTCAGGAAGTCCCATTTATTCAATGATGCCCTTAGTGTCTGTGCTGCTGGGGTTATACATAGGAAGTGGTCTCCTGTGCCCATGTGCTGTAGAGTACTTCCCACTTTCTCTTCTATCAGGTTCAGTGTGTTCGGACTGATATTGAGGTCTTTAATCCATTTGGATTTGAGTTTTGTGCATGGTGATAGATATGGATCTATTTTCATTCTTCTACAGATTGACATCCAGTTTTGCCAGCACCATTTGTTGAAGATGCTCTCTTTTTTCCATTGTATACTTTTAGCTCCTTTATCGAAGATCAGGTGTTCATAGGTTTGTGGGTTAATGTCAGGGTCTTCTATTCGATTCCATTGGTCGACTTCTCTGTTTTTATGCCAATACCAAGCTGTTTTCAATACTGTAGCTCTGTAATAGAGTTTGAAGTCAGGGATGGTAATGCCTCCAGACAAACCTTTATTGTATAAGATTGTTTTGACTATCCTGGGTTTTTTGTTTTTCCATATAAAGTTGATTATTGTCTTCTCCAGATCTGTGAAGAATTTTGATGGGATTTTGATGGGGATTGCATTGAATCTATAGATTGCTTTTGGTAGAATTGCCATTTTTACTATGTTGGTCCTCCCAATCCAAGAGCAAGGGAGGTCTTTCCATTTTCTGGTGTCTTCTTCAATTTCTTTCTTCAAAGACTTATAGTTCTTGTCAAGTAGATCTTTCACTTCCTTGGTCAGGGTTACCCCAAGGTATTTTATGCTATTTGTGGCTATCGTGAAAGGTGATGCTTCTCTGATTTCCCTCTCTGCTTCCTTATCCTTGGTGTATAGGAAGGCAACTGATTTTTTGGAGTTGATCTTGTATCCTGCCACGTTACTAAAGCTGTTTATCAGCTGTAGGAGTTCTTTGGTAGAATTTTTGGGGTCGCTTATGTACACTATCATATCATCTGCAAATAACGAAAGTTTAACTTCTTCCTTTCCAATACGAATCCCCTTGATCTCCTTATGTTGTCTTATACCTATTGCTAGAATTTCAAGCACTATATTGAAGAGGTATGGCGAGAGTGGACATCCTTGTCGTGTTCCTGATTTTAGTGGGATGGCTTTGAGTTTTTCTCCGTTTAATTTAATGTTAGCTGTTGGCTTGCTGTAAATAGCTTTTATTATATTTAGGTAGGACCCTTGTATCCCTATTCTCTCCAAGACCTTTATCATAAAGGGGTGTTGAATTTTGTCGAATGCTTTTTCCGCATCTAGTGAAATGATCATATGGTTTTTTTCTTTCAGTTTATTTATATGGTGGATTACATTGATAGATTTGCGTATGTTGAACCAGCCCTGCATCTCTGGGATGAAGCCTACTTGATCATAATGGATAATTTTTCTTATGTGTTCTTGGATTCAGTTTGCCAGTATTTTATTGAAGATTTTTGCGTCGATGTTCATGAGTGAGATCGGTCTGTAATTCTCTTTCTTGGTTGGGTCTTTTTGTGGTTTTGGTATCAGGGTAACTGTAGCTTCATAAAAGGAATTTGGCAATGACTCTTCTGATTCTATATTGTGAAATACCTTAAGGAGTATAGGTATTAATTCTTCTTGGAAGTTCTGGTAGAATTCTGCATTGAAACCATCTGGTCCTGGGCTTTTTTTCGAAGGGAGATTTTTGATAACCATTTCTAATTCTTCGCGAGAAACCGGTCTATTTAGATCATTCACCTGGTCTTGGTTTAGCTTTGGTATATGATACTTATTTAAAAAAATGTCCATTTCTTTTGTATTTTCCAGTTTTGTGGCATACAGGCTTTTGTAGTAAGATCTAATGATTCTCTGAATTTCCTCTGTGTCTGTGGTTATGTCCCCCTTTTCATTTCTGATCTTATTTATTTGCGTGTTCTCTCTCTGTCGTTTAATTAGTTTGGATAGGGGTTTGTCGATCTTGTTGATTTTCTCCAAGAACCAGCTTTTTGTTTCATTGATTCTTTGGACTGTTTTCTGTGTTTCTATTTTGTTGATTTCAGCCCTCAGTTTTATTATTTCCAGTCTTCTACTTCTCCTGGGCGCGTCTGCTTCTTTTTTTTCTAGAGCTTTCAGGTGTGTTTTTAAGTCCCCAATGTATGCATTCTCCGTTTTCTTTAAGTGGGCACTTAGTGCTATGAACTTTCCTCTTAGCACTGCTTTCATTGTGTCCCATAGGTTTGAGTATGTTGTCCCTTTATTTTCATTAAATTCAAGGAAGACTTTAATTTCTTTCTTGATTTCTTCCTTGACCCAGGTGTGGTTCAGTAGTCGACTGTTCAGTTTCCATGAGTTTGTCGGTTTTTTGGGGGCAGCGTGGTTGTTGCCTTCTAACTTTAATCCGTGATGATCTGATAAGACACAGGTGGACACTGATATTTTTTTGTATCTGTGGAGGTTTCCTTTGTTTCCGAGTATGTGGTCAATTTTTGAGAAGGTTCCATGAGCTGCAGAGAAGAAGGTATATTCTTTCCTATTTGGGTGGAATGTTCTATAGATGTCTGTTAAGTCCATTTGCTTCATTACCTCCAATAATTCTCTTAATTCTCTATTAGGTTTCTGTCTGATTGACCTGTCCCTTGGAGAGAGAGGTGTGTTGAAGTCTCCTACTACTAGTGTGTGTGGTTTGATGTCTGCCTTGAGTTCTAGTAATATTTCTTTTACATAAGTAGGTGCTTTTATATTGGGGGCGTATATATTCAGGATTGAGACGTCCTCCTGATGAATTGTTCCTGTTATGAGTATAAAGTGACCGTCTCGGTCTCTTCTGATTGATTTTAGTTTGAAGTCAGTTTTGTTAGAAATTAGTATGGCCACACCTGCTTTTTTCTTAGGACCATTTGCTTGAAACACCTTTTCCCAACCCTTTACTCTGAGTAGGTGCCTGTCTTTGTGGTTGAGATGTGTTTCTTGCAAACAGCAGAATGTTGGATCCTGTTTTCGTATCCAATCTTTTAGCCTGTGCCTTTTTATAGGTGAATTGAGCCCATTAATATTAAGTGATATTAATGACCAGTGGTTGTTTACTCCGGTTATTCTTATTGCTTTTGGTAGTAGAGATTGTGTGTCTCCTTTCTTTGAGATGTGCTCGTGAAGGGTCATTAGATGCCTGGGTTATTGTAGGCAGTGTTGGCAGTGTTGGATTCCTTGGGTTGCGATTTTCCTTCTATTACTTTCTGTAGGGCTGGATTTGTGGCTACGTATTGTTTAAATTTGTTCTTATCCTGGAATGTCTTGTTTTCTCCGTTGATAGTGAACGATAGCTTGGCTGGGTATAGTAGTTTGGGTTTGCATCCATGGTCTCTTAGCTTCTGCAGAACCTCTATCCAGGACCTTCTGGCTTTCATAGTTTCCATCGAGAAGTCAGGTGTAAGTCTGATCGGTTTACCTTTATAAGTTACTTGCCCTTTTTCTTTTGCAGCTCTTAATATTCTTTCTTTAACCTGTATATTTTGTGTTTTGATTATTATATGGCGAGGAGATGTTTTTCTTTGATCCAGTCTGTTTGGTGTTCTGTATGCTTCTTGAATATTTAAATGAATATCTTTCTTTAAGTTGGGAAAGTTTTCTTCCATAATTTTGTTGAAAATATTTTCTGAGCCTTTGAGCTGTGACTCTTCTCCTTCTTCTATTCCTATTATTCTTAGGTTTGGTTTTTTTATTGTGTCCCATAGTTCCTGAATGTTTTGTGTTGAGAATTTGTTGGCTTTGCTGTTTTCTTTGATCTGTTCGTTTATTTTCTCTATGGTGTCCTCAGCATCTGAGAGTCTTTCTTCTAGCTCTTGTATTCTATTGATTATGCTTGTTTCTGAAGACTCTGCTCGTTGGCCTAGATTTTCCATATCCAGTTGGTCCTCAGTTTGTATTTTCTTCTTTTCCTTCATTTCAGTTTTCAATTCTTGAACTGTTTCCATTACCTGTTTGATGGTTTTTTCTTGGTTTCCCAGGGTATCATGTACGTATTTACTCATTTCTTCAAACTTTTTGTTATACTTCTCATCCATTTCTATAAGGGCATTTTTTACATGTTGTTTAAGGGACTCTATTATCTTCATAAAGTCGATTTTTTCCACTTCTTCTGTGTTAGGTTGTTCAAATACTTCTGTTGTAAGATCATTGGGTTCTGATGTTTTCATGTTGTTTTTCGGATTATTGGGTGAGTTCTTGCCTTGGCGCCTGCCCATCTCCTCCTATTGATCCTATCCAATGGATCCTTTAGAAACCGGATCAGGTTTCCCTGCTGGCCAAGGGCTCCGCTTACAAAATGCCCTCACTCTCTTTTGTGGTTCCTGCTGCAGGCCAAGAACCCTCTCACCCCTCGGAAGGATCTTCAGGACAGGACCAGGCTCCCCTTGTGCCAGTGACCTGGCCAACCAAAGGCCTACCTCTTTGATTCAATTGTAGTAGGGCGATCTGCTCTCCTTATTGCACGCCTGTCCCAGCTGCTTGGGTCTGGCCGCCGCTCAGCCGCATCTGGCGCCGCTGCCTCCGCTGCGCCTCTGTGCGTCTGGTGCCGCTGCCGCCGCTGCTGCGCCTCTGTGCGTCTCAAGTTTATGTTTCTAAGACATTCTATCAGTTGTTTTTAGTGATTGCCGGGTTAATGTTTTTCAGTAAATTTTCCACTATATATAATAGATCTATGTGTTATATAATTTCTGTTGCTTTTACTGCACTGAACATTTGTCTTAAGGATTTTCCCACTTTGCCCAGCGTAGTAAGTTATTAAATTTCTCTTCCTCATACTGCAGCTTTAAAGAAGCATTATCTGAAAAGTTTCAGTACATTTATTTTTGAGAAATTGTCTTAACCAGTTTTCTGTTTTAATGTTATGTAAGTGTTTACTTCATAAATACCAAAAAATTGTTTCAATGACTTGGATAGTCACCGTCATCTTCAGACCAGAGACATTTTAGAATAGTCTATTAAGTGTTTGCACTATTTTAGAGTATCTTAGGAGATGCTGTATCCACTGTCAGCTGAATTTGAGAGCATTTTTGAAAAGTCTTGGTAGCCCTAGGTCATATTCTTTCTGTGATTTTCAGTGTGCTGTAGTGGGATGCCAAACTCAGCTTTAAATTTTTAGTCAAGATTGTATTTTAACTGGCCTAGGATTGTGTCATATTGCCTTAAAAACAGCAGTTCTCAAAGGTATTCTCAGAAAAGCAGTACATCATCACCTATGAACTTTTAAGATCTGTCAAATCTCAGGTATTGCCCAAACACACTGAGTCAGACAGCATAGAGTTCTTCAAGTTGTGCTAAGCAAAGCTTCTGGGTAATTCTGATAAGGTCTAAAACTTGAGACTACTTCAGCCAGGGGTTAGAAGACTTGGGGACCTGGGTCTTATCCTTAGACACAATTGTGATGCCAATAATCATTGGTTTAGAATCTTTCAAGCTCAGGAAGGAGATAGAAAAATGGTGTTGGAAAAATTCAGGGACCTCTGAATAATTCCTTTAAGTTTCCTTTCCATGAAGGTGAGTTGCTAAAATCACAGTGCTTATACCGACAGAATAAGACTCATTACAAAACTATCTGCAGATCCTGTTCTGCTGAAGAAAATAAAATCTGCTCAGAGTAGTCAACTATATTATCACTAGTGAATGGAAGACAGGCCTGTAAAAACCCACTGTCTGCTAGAGGATAGAGTACCTACCCTGTTCAGCCTTGAACTCTGCATTCAAGATAGAGTAAGAGGCTAATCACAGAATACATCTGTTTTTAGCCAATAATTTGTTGGGAGTACCCAGCACTCAAAAGAGAATGGCCTAGGATCTGGAATAGTGTACCGCAGGAGCTGTGGGCATCCTGGGCTGTTAAGGAAGACAGCTTTGCTTTGCTCTGTATTTGAAGATAACCTCATCTTTTAGCATATGTGCAGCCTAAAGTACTAAGATAACCTTAATGTTTTCTCCGGTGGACAAGGAATCATCCCTTTCAGTGTGAGGAAAGGAGTTATAATGGAAAATCTTTTCAACCTTTAGGCAGTTGGTAGATACAGAATATACTTAGTATATACCAGGCTGTTCTGGAACTCACTGTGTTGACTAGGCTGGCCTTGAATTTGAGGTAATTCCCGGTCTCAATCTCTCAACTACTAGAATTATAGCCTTAAGCCTTCACAGATAGCCTGTATTTGTTGTTGTTTTTCCTTGTCTTTATTCTCTGATTTGTTCAAAATGGGATTGCAGTTGGCTTTAGAGAGAAAAGGCTCTAAAAGTAGCTGATTAGTTGGTGCAGAGGGTAAAGAGATGCATTTTATACATTGTTACTTAGTTACTGTCCAGTTCTTTAGAGGACTTGCTTCTGGTATTCCTGGTTCTCATAGCAGAGGAAGATGTTTGTTTATATATTTTGGTGTTGAAAAGGGTCTTATGTAGCCCTAGATGGCTTCAGACTCACTTTGTAGCTAAGGGTGACTTTGAACTTCTGGCCTTCTTACCTACCTGGTGCTGAAGCAGCTCCAGCTGTGCCCTAGCTAATACTCCTGTGTGCCTGGCAACACTGTAGTTTGTAGGCTCAGAGCACAGAAACCTCAGTTATTCCAAAGAAACTATTTTACTTACATGAAAATTACTTTAATTTTTATGGAATTATTTTTTATAAAAATTAAATTTTTTATAAAAATAAAATTTTATTCATAATTATAAAATGCTTTAAATATATCAGTATTTTGAAATATTGGTCTTTTATAAATGCAAATATCTGTATACACATGCATGCAGGTACATACCCTGTACAGTCTTTACATTTATATTAGAAAAACTAACATTAGAAAAGTAGTGATTTTGGCATTCCAGAGTTCATGAAGGGATGTGAACACAATGATCACTTTAATGGTTCTTTTTGGCTGTTGAATTTTTTGTTTTTCTCTTTTTTCTTCTCCCTCCCTTTCTCCCTTCTCCCTTTATCTCCCTCCCCCACCCCTCCCTTCCTTTTTGTTGTGAGCACAGGCTGTCCTTGACCTTCATAGAATCCTCCTGCCTCTGCTTCCTGTGCGCTGGGGTCAAAGGCATGCTCCACTGTGTCCATCACATTATTAGTTCTTAACATGGGGAACAGCATTAGTAGTAGTTAGCTTGGCTAAAAAGAATTCTTAGTGAATTGTGTAAGAAGACATAGTACTTACAAATAATAGATGTCCTTTGATATTTAGAAAGATGTTGATGAACTATGTGGCTTATTGTTATTACAAGTTGGCTTTTTCTCTCCCCAGGAGAAATCTCAACTATTTTTCCAATGCGTATGCAGCTGCGGTTAGTGCTGTGGATCCTGATGCGGGGAATGGAGAGCTCTGCATTAAGGTTCCCTCAGAGCTCTGGAAGCATGTCGATGGTAAAACACCAGGAATGCATTACTGCACAGCGAAGTGAAGCCTATTGGGTGTAGAGGCCAGAGAGTTAGTGATGCCTAACCTGTAAACTAACTACTGCTGGAAATGCACAAAGGGGTTAGAAAAGTGTCTCCTTCTTTAGGGTCATGGGTTGATAGGAGTGTGTTAAGTACAGGCTCTTACAAAAGTAGCTGGTCTCTCTGTTTCCTATAGTGTTGGGAAACCAGGGCTTTGTAGATGCTAGGCATGTTACTAGGTTGTGCCACCGGCTCCTTTCATTGTTCTTTGTTTGTTTTGTTTTTTAATGAAAAGTACTTTAGAAATCGTATGGGTAGAGCATGTGTGAGATCCATTTGGAATATCATTTTTGCAGCTCTAATGGTCCTAAAAATCTTCTGGTTCAATTTCTTCTTATTACTGAAAAGCATTCTCAGCTCCCACAACGTAAGTTCACTGAGCTGATCTGTGGATGAGCAGAAGCTGGGACTCAGGCTCTTGCCACATGTCCTGTGTACTCTAAGTTTGTCTCCTTTAAAGTTTCATTTTCGTTCCTTTAAAATTTAGCCATTGTGATTATTGTCTGAAAACTTCTTTCTACCTTTATTTAGTCTCAAAAGTCAAGGAAAGAAGAAAAAAAGCACTTTGTTTTCATTGTGCTTGGGAGCAGGTGTAGGGCTCATGTAGAAGCTTTTTACTATTCACAGGGGGGGAATTAAATTTACTTTTAGCCTAATGCTAACAAGGCTTTTTTACTACACAGAAATAAAATATAATTTGGAAACATATAAATGATGCAGTTTCATGAGTAATCAATATCCTCCATCTACCCTCTGCTCTTTATTCTCCAAAGCCAAAAATACAGTTAACAGTTTGGGAGAAAATACAAAAGGGGGAAATCTTGAGAAGTAGAATTGCAGTTGGATTTGAAAGGCTTTAAAGCATCCACATTAGGGTTTGTGAATTTTTTTCTGAAAACATTACATGTCAAAAATGTTGAGAAGAAAATATGATACGCCTGGTGTTGTGCTGTGTTAGAAACCTCAAGCGGCAGTTAGATTGATTGGAGGCACACTGTCAGCCGGTGTAAGTGGAAACACTATAAAGCCTGCACTGTGGCAAGTGCTGTGGCTTCTTTGTTTTTATGTAGTGGGATTTGACCCCAGGCCTCTAGCATCTGTGCAAGTGTCCCACCAGTGGAGCTACATCCCAAGCAGCTCCTAGATTCTTAATAGAATGCTCAGACTGTGGTTTTCATTGTAGTATCTTCACTGTATAGGTTACTGTTGCTTATTTGTATGTCAGTGAATGTATGTATTTATTTGTTGCAGAGTTAAAGGTTCTGAAGATACATATTAACTTCTCTTTGGATCAGCCAAAAGGAGGTCTTCATTTTGTGGTACCCAGTGTAGAGGGCAGTATGGCAGAGAGAGGTGCTCATGTCTTCTCTTGTGGGTATCAAAATTCTACAAGGTAGGTTATAAATTCATATATTTTAATTAACTTTATTTTTGTAACTGTACTTTTGTGTATTCAATATGCTGTGTGTTTATTCATTTAGAGTGACAAGTGTAAGCTTGATTCCCCCCAAACTGCCTCTGAATCATGCTGTACTGATTATTCTTCCTCAGTCTTATTATTTCTTTCATTATGTTTTCCTTTAGGGAATAATCCTGAAATAATCTGTCAGCTTGATTCTTTTACCGTATAGTGAAGTTCAGCATACATGCAGAAAACTGTATACATTTAAATGTAAAAACATCACTTCACCAACAAACAAACCTATTGAGCTCACACTCAGATCAACACAAACAGCATCAGCACGTGGCGGAGTTTCCTCTGCTTCCATTCAGCATTCCCACTTGGCATTCTGTCTAGTTACTGTGTTTCTGAAATACCGTTGGTTGTGCTTGCTTTTGAATTTTATGTAAATGGACTCATTCATGCTTTTTGTTCTTTATAGCTAGCTTTTTTGTTGTTTAATGATAATAGGTTTACCTACATCTTTATATGAAATCATAATCCATTCATTCTCTTGGCCTGTAGTTCACTACATGTTACTGAAGCGTTTTTCTCAGATGATTAATTCTTTTAAGTCAAAGATTGTGTTCTAGAGTTATTTGTATTTTGGTATCTTATACTGATTCTATCATATAGTAAGACCTGACCTGAGATTCTAAGTGTAAAGTATCTTCTGTACTGTTAATGTGTTTGTAGATTTTGGTTCCCATGTGTTGATTCATACTCTGAGCTGTGCACATGGAAGTTAGAATTTACAGTAGACGCTGCAATGGTCGCCGTGTCCAATGGGGATTTGGTGGAGACGGTGTACACGCATGATATGAGGAAGAAGACCTTCCACTATATGCTTACTATTCCGACAGCAGCATCCAATATCTCCTTGGCCATTGGGCCTTTTGAAATCCTCGTAGATCCATATATGCATGAGGTAAGGCATTTCACATATCTTCTTCTCCTCTGCACTTTCACTCCTCATGAAAAGAAGGCACTAATAAAATAGTGTTGACTCTATTTGGGGTGTCTACTTTTTTAATCTTGACCTTTCAGACTATTTCAGGTTTTTTTTGTTTTGTTTTGGTTTGAGGTTTGTTTTATTGTTTGTTTGTTTTTCTGAGACAGTCTTACTACATAGTCAAGGTTTTCCTCAAACTTATGACAATATCTTCCTGCCTCAACTTCCTGAGTACTGAGGTATGCACCACAACATCTGACTTTCATCTGTCAAACTTTGTCTACCATGAAATAATTGTCTATGATACCACATTTTTATTTTATTTTATTTATTTACTTATTTATTTTGGTTTTTCAAGACAGGGCTTAACTGTAGCTTTGGATCCTGTCCTAGAACTAGCTCTTGTTTACCAGGCTGGCCTAGAACTCAGAGATCTGCCTACCTCTGCCTCCCAAGTGCTGGGATTAAAGGCGTGTGCCACCACCACTCAGCACGATACCATCTTCTAGATGAAACCTTCCTGGGTTTTTGTTTGTTTTGAGACAGTCTCACTATGCTAGCATGCGATGCCCTTTTTACTCTTCTGGAGGTGATGGAACCTGGGAGAACAGAGCTGATGAATGAAGCTGACTAGTCTCATAACAACCAACTTTATTCAGAGCACCAGACAGTTTATACCCTGGTTAAGTGGAGTCATGTGAGTAAAGTGTACATGTGCAAGGACAAGCTGTGTGTGGCTGCACAGGGCACAGCACATTTTTCCGTAGAGACATAGACAGCAGTAGCAGTTGTAAAGAGTGATCTGAAGGAAACTCCTGTCTGCTGGACTGGGCAGGGGCACGGAAGCACATTCCAAGAACACTTCCACGTTTTTGAAGAGAGTGAGATCATAAGCCTCTTGCCTTGGCTTCTTGAGGTTTTCTCACCAGCACTCAGTATTCTCCTCACACAGCTCCATTCTTGGAACATGGACAGACACTCTCTAGAGCTGGGATTACTGATTTGTGCCACTGTTCCTGGCGTCTTCATTCATTTGGCATAGAATTGTTTCATGAGACAGTCTATGATAATGGTTTTGTATTTAGCGAATATGAAAAGCATGACTATTATTTCTGCTGTGGATATCTTATTGCCAGTGTGTCTCCCCGGTGTTCAGTGTGTAGCTGGCACACTGGAGGACCAGCATGGCTGGAGTGGCTGATCCTGGGATGCAGGCAGTTCTGATGAGCATGAACTCCTTTCTACTAGGCCTCATGTGTAGCCCAGACTGGCTTCAGCCTCACAAGAGTTAGAATTACTGTTATGAGCCACCACACCAGGCGGCAACAGACGATTAATTCTTAGATTCAGGCACTGAGATTTGGTGATACTTGCCAGGCATGTGGAAAGTATTGGGTTCAATCTTCAACATTTTACACATACACACACACACTTACTAAAATATTAATATAAAATATGCAGTATTTCCTAAGTTTAGACACATGAATAAGAGATTATACTAAGCCTTAAATTTAAATTTTTCTTGTTTGTAACCAGTTTTATTCTCATTGTGTTTAAGCTTTTAATAAACTTTATAATCCATTTTAAATTTAATTTTTAGTACAATGAACATTTTATAAACCCGACCTGAAAAGCTGAATAATTTTGCAACAGCTATTTTCAACATTATGAAATGTATTAAAAACTAACTATGTCCTTTTTTGAGATGATTGTCCTTTTATTTTCAGGTTACACATTTTTGTTTACCCCAACTTCTTCCGTTGCTTAAACATACCACGTCGTACCTTCATGAAGTTTTTGAATTTTATGAAGAAATTTTGACTTGTCGCTATCCGTACTCCTGTTTTAAGACTGTCTTCATTGATGAGGCTTACGTTGAAGTGGCCGCTTATGCTTCTATGAGTATTTTTAGGTTAGTGTCTCTTCAGGTGGGGACTATCTAAATTAGGGTAGTGATTTAAAAAAAAAAAACTATTGACTGTATGATCAGTTTTCAGATTGGCTTTGAACTTCTGGTGTGACTGAGTTTGTAGGTAACTGGGTTTTTGAACTTCTGGTGTCACCGAGTTTGTAGGTAACCAGGTGTCTTTGAAAATGTTACAGTGTAGCTTCCTCCATAAGGAAGTGGCACATCCCAGTGCCTGCCTGCAGAATGATCATTCACATTTCCATTCCTGGCTTATTTCTGAATGTTTATAAATTTTAGCTTACACATTTATGCATCATTAGTGTGTCTTTTTGGTAGCACTGTACAAATGTACTGGCATCCTCAATTTGTTGTTAAAAAAACATAACAGATTTTTTTTCTTTGTTTTAGCTCTTCTTTTCTGTCCCCCCCCCCTTTTTTTTTAGGGGAGGATGCAGGGTTCAAAATTTGTAAGTTTTATGTGTCAGGGAAGTTGTTTTACTTTCCTGTCCCTAAAAGTTCTCATGTGTCATGTGAGATACTAGTCAGTCCTATGTATTCTCCAGAACACAGTTGGAAAAATTGAATGGAGCAATGTACTTAGAAGTAAACAACAGAGGACCAAAATTTACTAGACACTAGAAGAAGGGTTTCATTTTTGTTATTGGTTTTCTGGTTTGGGGAGAAGTATCTCCACACTATGTGTTCAGGCTGTCCGTGCACTGGACAGAATGCTGGTTCACTGGAGTGTGCCTCTACATCCAGCCTGTGCAAGGATTTTTGAAATTAAGTAACCCCATTTTATTTGTATTCATATCTGATTAACACACTAGTTTCTTCTTAACTCCCCAAAATAGTGAATTATATTTTTTGTAAAATCAATAGAAAACATTGTCATTGTGTTCCTTGCTTTAGACAGATTGTGAATTTCAGATAAACTCTGAAAAGATAGAAAAACCCTGGGGTGAATATTCTTGCCTTTTTTTTTTTTTTTTTGAGCTTGAACCTAAAACTAAATTGCTTTAGGAGCACAGGTGCTGTATTTTGACTGACTGACTGTGCGTCCTTGGCTCTAAGCCCCTTCTGTGTCCTTGGCTTCCAGCACAAACCTTCTGCACAGCGCCATGATTATCGACGAGACCCCACTGACCAGACGGTGCCTAGCGCAGTCCTTAGCACAGCAGTTCTTCGGCTGCTTCATATCCAGGATGTCCTGGTGAGTGTGTCGGAACTGCAGGCTCAGCTGAGGGTCAGGAAAGCTGACCTCCCTCCTCTTCCCTCTTGTTCTCTGACAGACTTTCGTGTGGTCCATGTTACCCCCAAACTTACTATGTAGCTGAGTCTGGCCTTGAACTGACAGTGATGCACCTGCGTCTACCTCTGAAGGGGACGACGGGTATGTGCAGCTGAGCTTCACTCCACGTTCCTTCTTCTCCTGTGTTGTAGACTGGCTATTGCCCATAATCTACAAATGGGGAGTTATTTTGAGAGATTGTCTCAAAAAAGAAAACAATTAGTAAAATTTTATCTTAACTATTTAAAATCAGCTTTATGAATCAGACTTTAATTAATGGGGCATGATGTCACAAGCTTTTAACTTGAGCACTCAACAGGCAGGTGGATCTTTGTGTGTTTGAGGCCAGTCTGATCTATGTAGCAAGTTCAGACAAGCACCCACTATGTGCTGAGACCGTGTTTCAAAAAAGAAAAAAAATAAGCAGTAGAGTTGCTTACATAATTTACCATAAAATAAGAATTCTGAAAAATAATAGATGTATAAAATGCTGATTTGAATGTATAGAAAACTAATTAGAATTCAAATGTCAATGTTCAGATCAGTTGGAAAATGTATTTGAGATGATTTTTAAAACAAAGTAATTATCTTCAACAGTAGTGATAATGGTGTAGAGAATTTGCCTTTTAGTTTTTAGATTTTTGCTAGTTTTCTTGAAAGAGGGGAAGGAGAAACACTTTTGTAGCTTGGGTACAGCCCAGAGGTGGAGGGCTCTCTGTAGTGCTGGACCCTCAGTTTGAGCCCCAACACTGAAAAAAACGAGATAATCTTTCTTTTCTTCATCTTGAGATGAATTTTGTATTTTTTGTTGGGGGGGGGAGGGAGAATTCTTAGCACTGAGGCTCCTGTTGGCTTAGAACCAGAATGTAGACCAGGTTGGCCTCAGACTCTGCCTTCTGAGTGCTAGGATTACAGACAGAAGTCGCCATCTAATTTCTTTTCTATTTTAGTAATGTAGGATTCCACTTCTGTCTTATTTTTTACAAATATAATGTTACTGTTGTATGTGGTTGATGGATATATGTGAGCAGATGAGTAAGGTTGGGGCCAACTGCCTTTTCTCTAGAGAGAGTACAAATATTAAACAGTTTAAGGATATTGTAAAACCTGGGTGGTAAAAATTATGTCTGTGTGTTACAATAAAGAATGTAGTAAGATTAGCCGGGTGGTGGTGGTGCACGCCTTTAATCCCAGCACTCGGGAGGCAGAGGCAGGCGGATCTTTGTAAATTTGAGGCCAGCCTGGTCTACAAGAGTTAGTTCCAGGACAGACTCCAAAGCTACAGAGGAACCCTGTCTCGAAACCACCCCTCCCACCCCAAAAAACAACATAGGATTGTAGTTTCCTGTATGAGAATTTAAATTCAGGGCGTTGTACATTCTAGGTAAGTACTCTGTCACATAGTCTCAGTCCAAGAATTTGGATTTTGCTTTGATCTTTTGAGATAGCATCTTAACTAGCCTAAGATGTCCTTGAACTCAACTTTGTACCTGATGGTATCCTTGAACTCTTTTTTTTTTTTGCAGTAGTTATTTTATTTTATTTTTTTTTTATTTTTTATTTTTTTTGAACATAGTGGACAATGAGGAATACTGAGAACTCAAGAACAATCACAGTGGATTTTTGATCCTACTGCACGTACTGGCTTTGGGGGAGCCTAGGCAGTTTGGATGCTCACCTAACTAGACCTGGAAGGAGGTGGGCGGTCCTTGGGCTTCCCACAGGTCAAGGAACCCTGATTGCTCTTTGAGCAGATGAGGGAGGGGGACTTGATCGGGGGAGGGGGAGGGAAATGGGAAGCGGTTGAGGGGAGGAGGCAGAAATCCTTAATAAATAAATAAATTAAAAAAAAAAATCCTTGAACTCTTGACCATTCTGCCCCAACCTCTAAGTGTGGAGAATGTGCTCTCACACCTAGCAATGTGAACTTTAGACTTAAGCAGTCCTGACTTTGGATGAGGACTTCTTTAGTGGCAGACATTCTGAACAGTGTTCGAGAGAAAGTCCCACTAACAGAGGGACTTTGCTAAATTCAACTTTAGAGTAGACAGTAAAGCACTGGGCTTTTGATTTTCTTCTGTACTAAAGATCAAACCCAGAACTGCAAGACTGCTGGGAAATCGCTACTACTGAGCTACGCTGTTCCAGCCCTACAGACACAAACTGTCCAGAAAACATCTGGTTAAGGGATTCATACACTTAGTACTAGTAGAGCCCATTCTTGAGTTCCGAAGAAGACAGGTGCCCTTTTTAGTGTGTCAGGCTGTGTAATAAGTAAGCATTTGATTCTAAGCAGTCTTAAACTTAAAGAGACAGACAGATGTGAAGAAGGTTGGATGGCCACTTATTCCATTACTCTCTTTGACCTTGCTTTAACAGGTTTTAATGATTAAATTTTATTGACTTTTCCTTAGGTCTGATGAATGGGTTCTGAAAGGAATTTCAGGCTATATTTATGGACTCTGGATGAAAAAAACTTTCGGTGTTAACGAATATCGCCATTGGATTAAAGAGGTAAACAGGAGCTAGATTTGTTTTCTACTTGTAAGTCAGTAATGTATGTCAGTGTTTTCCTGATTTCCTAGTCTCCTGTCCTTTATTTTCTATTTATTTATTTTGTGTGTTGGGCACATGTGTGGTCAGAAGATATTTACTAGAATTGTTTCTCTCCTTCTGCTGTGAGTCCTGGGCTCAAGCTCAGGTGCTCAGGCTTTTTGCAAACTCTTTTACCCACTGGGCCTTCTTGCCAGCCCTCTTGTCCTCCAGTGATTGTGAAATGCTTCTAAATGTCATTTGAAAAATAGTGCTTTTCAAATAAAATTAAATTACCAAAAAAAGATTATAGCTGCTTCCTACATTTGTTTCCAAGTCCTAACTGAGCAAGGATGGTATAGTGGCAGTGCCTGCTCCACTCGGGGTAGAGGCTCATGACTCCTGCAGTGTGCGTGGTGCAGTCTTCAGTACCCACCTTCACATGCTCTGTCATCACCACATAGCTTCCTGGTATTTAAAGATGAAGGAAAAATGAAAAGAGTATTTATATATCTTTTCTTAAGTACATAGATACTTCATTGGTTTCATTAGATTTGATTAGATCCTTAAATTCATTATTTTTAGGTAGAAAAATCCCCATTTTAATATCCTCATTAATTAATTAATTAATATCCTCTTTAAATTAACGTTCTATTAAAAAACTTGTTGGAGGGATGACACACTTAGCACTGGGAGCCCCATTCTTCATGTGGAAGGAATAACATCACTTAACAGTGCATAATAAGATAGTATTATAATAAAAATAGTACTTGGATAAAAAGTCTATCTTAATTCTCTTACTCTCCACACTTTACGTATGAGGAAACTAAGACACATAGAGGTTAAATTATTTAGTAAAGTGCATGGCTAATCAGCTGTATTGCCAGGATCCAGTTGGCTTCTAATCATCTTATGATGCCGTTTACCACTTCTCTGCTGTCTTATATTATTTAAACCATTCACGAATATCCAGCATAGTTATGATGTTGTCTTTTTCAAGCTTTTTTTTTCTTATTTTTTTTAAAATGGGTATTATATGTTAGAAAAGAACAGAGGAGTTTTAAATTGATAGATTACCAACATTATTCAGTCTCACTTCTTAACTGCTTTAGTCCTCAGATTCAAAATACTGAGAGGGACTAAGTCAGTTTAGAAGACAATTCAGAGGAGCAGAAGAGCTGTAAGGAAAAGTTGCTGACCTGCTGTTGAGCCCTGAAGTCACAAAATACAGAGAAATTTTTGGATCTTACTATCCAGCTAGCTTGAGTAGCTTGCTCTATTTATAAAAACAAGAAGTAGTCTCTAGCTATAGTTTGCTTCTGTTACATTTACATCTGATTCCACAAAAGGAAATTTGTGGTCTAGTACTAAAGGTTGTTGTGTGGAGAAGTTTTCACTGACTCTTAATTTTTATCTTTTTTAGGAGCTGGATAAAATAGTGGCATATGAACTGAAAACTGGAGGAGTTTTATTACATCCCATATTTGGTGGTGGGAAAGAAAAGGATAAGTATGTTTTTGTTCTGAGATGATATTATGAACCTTGTTTCGTAGGCTGCCTCTTACGATCACTTGTGTGTTTCTTGAGGCCTAGGAAGGCCAGAACCATAATGATGGTGTGATACCACAGACTGGTCGTGTGGTCATGGCCCCCTCTTTATTGTTGTGTCCTATGAGATGACTGCAAGTGAATTCAACATGCTAGCGTTTCTAATTCAACTTCATCATACTACTCTTGTTGAAACTTAAAATCTGTGAAAATAGTTATTTTGCTTAATTTGATGGTTAATCTTAATTGTCAACCTGATTCAGTTGAGAAATGCCCAGAAGATTGTTAGTAAAGCACACTTCTAAGTGTGTGTGAGGCTGTTTCCAGGGAGGATTAAGCAGACAAAAAGCTACTTTAATGTGGGTGCACTATCCTGTAGCCTTAGGAGGTCCATACCCAGATGAAATGAAAGGGACAGTGGATGAACCCTGCAAGCCTTTTCTCTCTGCTTCCTAGCTTCCAAGAGACAGTAGCTGTGCTCCATCATGTCCTTCCCACCAAGTGTATTAAATCTGTGCTGCAGTAAATCCTTTTACTTTTCAGCCGTTTTGTTCAGGTTTTTGTTACAGACAAGTTTATTAGCACAGGAAGTTTGTACTCTCTCTAAACTAACTGTGGTTCTTAAGCCTTTGTAGCTGAGTTTTGAAAGGAAATTTGGAACAGTTTGGAGGCATGGGTTTTGGTATCCCTAAGACTGCTTTCTGTTTAGTAGACAATTCTGTTTGGAGCTCAGAAGACCAAATGCCAAGAGAAATATGGACAGTAAAGGCCAATGTGAGAACTTTATGCTAGGACTAAGAACTCTATGAGGAGCTGGGCTAGAGGCCATGTATGCCAAATGACAGCAAAGAACAGGTCAATGTTTGTGAACCCTGAGATTTCAAGGTCGCTTTTGTGTAGATTTTGTTGGCTGCTTTTCGACAGATTTACTGTGAAAATTGTGAGCAGGAAACTTTGTTTGCCCAGAAAGGAAACACATAAACCCAGGGCCATGGGAGCTGACAGCTGAAAAGATTAAGATGATTAGAAGAAGCAAAGTAGTTTGCACTGGAACAATAGACAAGGCCCCTTGAGGCCGTCTCAGGAACTGCCTAAACTTCACTTGTCATGGTGTAAGGAAAAAGATGAGAAGAAAGCTCTGCCTGAGCTCCCTGAATGTCTGGCTTTCCAGGGACGTGATTTCCTGAGTTCAGCCATAGGGTTACTGACAGGCTGAACAGGTGACATCCAGGAAGGTCTGACTGCTGGTTGAGCAGGTAGCAGACCTTGATATCAGCTGGGTGATGGCTTTGTGGTACATGGAACACAAGTTACGAGGTTATAGAGGCCTGAACCCAGATTTCAGTGGAAGACCTGGGAGGCTGAGGTCAGGATCACTTGGGTAGCCTCTGAGATGGCAGTGCATAGAGATAGGAGAATGAAGCCAGAGATGGAGCCAATACTCCAGGAAGCTGGAGTTGTGAGAACCTGCAAGGAACAGCTTCAAGCAGCTAAAACAGCCCAGATGGAGGCCATGTGCTATCAAAGTGAGGCAGCAAGTGCCAGGGAGCAGCAGAACCTTGGGATCCGAACCTGGATCCTACAATAAGTCCTAGATGCTGGACGCGGAACTCTAGTGTCTTAAGCTTTGCCCTGCTGTGCTCTGGTTTACTTTGGTCCTGTCCTTCTGTTCTCCTGAGCCTCTGCGAAGGAATAAGAATGTTTGTTCAGCCATTGTATCCTAAGGGTGTTGACACAGAAACACATCTCTGACCTCAAAAGGGAATAAAAGAGATAGTTTATTCCAGAGCTAGGTAAGGATGAGCATGGATGGACACAAGTGGATGCAGGTTTCCCCGAACCCCAAATTCCTGTGTGGCAGCAGTTTTGTTAACAGAGCAAAGAAAGTCATAAATCCACATACTTCTCAAATATATTGTTGGAACTCAGTGTCAGACCCAAGGATTCTCAAAAGCATTACCAGCTGAGCTGCTCTACAGCCTTGCCCTTGGATTTTTCTTTTTTAAAAGTTATTATTTCAATTTATGTATATGAGTGAAGTTTTTTGGAGGGAACACCACACAGACATTGATTGTGAGATATAATTTGACACATCTTTGAAAGGTAATTAGTTAGAGCCCATCAGTTTCAGAGTGGGTTGTGTTAAGATGATAGCAATTCTGCTCTGTGTATAGGATCATAAAAAATTCTGCTTGTAGATATTTGCTGTGAAAAAGTATTTGCATAAAAATTTACTGTAACATTTTAGAATAATGGAAAATTTTGAACAGCTTAAATTGTTTATGTTAAATGTAAACTTATTTGTTTTCTTTAGTACTCAGATTTGTTATATTGAGTAAATTTATGTTTTTTTCCAGCCCATCTTCCCACCTTCATTTTTCAATAAAGCATCCACATACCCTGTCCTGGGAATACTACACCATGTTTCAGTGCAAAGCCCACCTCGTGATGAGACTGATTGAAAACAGAATCAGCATGGAGTTTATGCTCCAAGTAAGTCCTAACATTAAAGCAGTATCTGTGTGTGTGCATCTGTTAGTTACTGTTCTATTGCTGAGATAAAACACCATGACTAAGACAACTTACTTATTTATTTATTACTTCTATTTTGAGATAGGGTTTCTCTGTGTAGTCCTGGCCGTTCTTGAACTCAGAGATCCACCTGCCTTTGCCTTCCAAGTGCTGGGATTAAAGGCATGTGTGCCGCCACCTGGTGACCAAGGCAACTTATTAAAAAAGCATTTGAGATTAAAGTTCCAGGGAATTAGAGTCTGTGGCGCTGGAGTGAAGACAAGGGGACAAGCAACTGGAACAGTAGTGAAGACTCATGTATTCATCTAAAAACAGGAGGCAGAGAGCACACTGAGAACGGAGACTTTGAACCCTTAAAGCCTGCTCACATGACACACCTCCTCCAGAAACGCCAAACTTCCTAGTCTTCAGACAGCTACCAACTAGTGACCAAGTATTCAGGTGCCTGAGACGCGTGGAGGACATTTCATTTAAATCACCACATTCTTCTCCTTGTCTCTCATAGTTTTGTGGCCATATCATCATGCAAAGTACATCTAGTCCAACTTCAGAAGTCCCCACAGTCTCTCATAGTCAAGACACTGTTTTAAAGTCCAGATTTCTTCAGAGACTCCAGACACTCTCTCCATTATAATTCTCTGTAAAATCAAGAGCAAACTACACTGGACAGTGGTGACACATGCCTTTAATCCCAGCATTTGAGGGGCAGAGGCAGGGGGATCTCTGAGGCAAACCTGGCCAAAGAACAAATTTCCAGGACAGCCACAGCTACACAGAGAAACCCTGTCACATAGAATTGCATAATTCTAACAGATAATGGTATGTAATAGACATTCCCATTCCACAAAGGAGGAATGTAAGGGGTTTAGGTGGCTCCACCCTTCCTGCTTTGCTGCCTGCAGCACACTTCTGTACCTGTTTGTAGCTCTCCTTGGCAGATATCCATGGCTCTAGCATCTACAAATTTTTGAGGTCTCAAGCACAACTCAGGTTTCACATTTTTAGCTTCATGCAGTGGCCTCTGAAGGCCACATACCTAACCTTAGGTATTCTCCTTACCACCAGAGAAAAATTCCACAACTAGTTACTTTGTTGGTATCATTAGGTTTTGCCATGTTTTAAAGTTTTAGTACAAGTGGTTACAATATAGGAGATGAAATAGTAGAGACAAGATAGCGGATCACTTGTGTAAATATATGTGCTTTTGGTTTTTCCTCCTTTTCTCTCATTCCCCATTCCATTCTTTTTTCTTTTTCTTTAATTTTCTTTTTTTCTGTGAAATACTGAGGATCAAATACATGGTTTTGCACATACTAGGCCAATAGGTCCCACTGAGGTACATTCTCAAAACAGGTAGATGCATTAAATAATAACAGCTAACTTTCCCCGATTGATAAAATTCTTAAAGGCAGGCTTAAAAGAAAAACTTTTAAAAAATCATTTTTGCTGAGAATGTAGTACAGTGGAGTGCCTGCTTCATGTGAATGGAGCCCTGGGTTTAACTCCCGGTATCATAAAAATGGAAACATACATTTTCTCTAAAGGTTGAAGAAAAGTGTGCCATAAAAAAGGACATTTATTCTTTTTAGAATTAGATATTAATTAGTATTCTCATTTATGAATTTCCTTTGTACTGTGATACCCTCACATGTGCTAGGAAAATGCCATCCCACTGAGCCATAGCTCCACTCCTCTTCCACATTTCTTTTTTTTTAATTTAAGTTAATTATTTTACTTACTTACTTATTTATTTATTTATTATGTTCCTCAAAACAGGGTTTCTCTGTGAAACATTCCTGGCTGTCCTGGAACTCACTCTGTAGATCAGGCTGGCCTCGAACTCACAGACACCCACCTGCCTCTGCCTCTTGAGTACTATGATTAAAGGTATGTGCCACCACTGCCTGGCTATATTCTGTTTTTTAAAACAGAATAACACACAAGATGATTTATGACATGCCTAACATAAGAGTACTAGGCTCCTAATGAATATTCCTAGTTTTGAATTCCTTTTTTTTTTTTTTTGCTTTTTCGAGACAGGGTTTCTCTGTGGTTTTGGAGCCTGTCCTGGACCTAGCTCTTGTAGACCAGGGTGGTCTCGAACTCACAGAGATCCCAAGTGCAGGGATTAAAGGCGTGCGCCACCACTGCCTGGCTTGAATTCCTTTATAAAATTTGACAGGTATTATATATTGTGCTTCTAATTCTTGATAAATTACATTTTGTGTGCAAATTTTTAGCATTCAGTAATGTTTCTATGAACAGTATTATGTCCTGTTTAAATATTTGTATGTTTCTTTTGCTTTTAGTATTTAACTCAAAAAAAAAATATGCATGTTACATAATTGCTTTCTTCTGTAAATGATCCCACAAAGATCCAGTGCAGACTAGGTACAGTATCCAGTTGGAAACTGGACTATGTGGCCTTCTGTCCTTGCAGGTTTTCAATAAACTACTAAGTCTGGCTAGCACTGCTTCGTCTCAGAAGTTCCAGTCACACATGTGGAGCCAGATGCTGGTTTCCACCTATGGATTTTTGAAATCAATTTCCAACGTCTCTGGCAAAGACATCCAGCCCTTAATAAAACAGTGGGTGTATCCTTTTTAGTAGGGGCTCAGCAAAGCAGGGAAGGGAATACGCTGTGTGAAAGATGGAAAAGAGGGAGGTGATCCATTGCTATTTAAAATTAGAAATCACTGGCCTACGACTCGGATCTTCTAAAGTTCCTTCCAAAACTGAGTTGGATTCATATATATAAACATGGATGTTTATATTTATAAAATTTGGCTTAGTTTGTGCTATTCCATATGAATGGAGAGGTAGGTTGCATGGTGATTCGGTAAATACTCTAGCAGGCAGCCTATAGCAGTACTTGTAAGATGAAATGGTCTGGCGACTTTTACATGTGCTTGGAGCTTGGCTCAACTTGAATGGTATCTTGGAACTTGACAGTTTTTGCAATTTTCTCTTCAAGGTGCTATTAATAATTCAGTGGAGTGACATTACTTTAAAAACACGGGTTTGTCAATGTTTCAGAGATTTTATTTAATCTGGGAAACATTTTTCACAAGAATTTTGAATAGTTTGCCACCTGGGATATAATGAAGTGTACTTTGATCTAGTAGGAATGCGTTTGAAAATTGTTAATATAATAAGCTTTTTTAAAAAAAGAACATTTTCATTTTAGTATGTAAAAATTCCTTTACAATTCTTCAGAGACCAGAGTGGAGTAGTAAAATTTTACGGAAGTTTTGCATTTAATAGAAAGCGAAACGTTTTAGAACTAGAAATAAAACAAGATTACACATCTCCTGGAACTCAGAAGTACGTGGTAAGTGTTTTCCTAGAAGAGTGTGGTGCCCATTGATTGCGGTTCCAGTAGAGGAAGGGCTTTCAGGCTGGGGTGAATGATGAGTTTGCAGTGAGTCCTTGAAGGGAAGAGGCTGCAGAGATTTCAGAGCATGCTCCTCAGCTTCCCGTCCTTGGCACCAACTGCTGTCCCTCTCCATCACTATGTACTTCATAGAGCAGAATTTTATATCGTGAATGGCTTGCCTTTAAATGTAAGGATGTGCATTGGCCATTTTCTAGCAGTTTTAATTGTAGCACGAATAATAAAAACCCTGAGACAGATATTGGGGTTCAACCCGAAAACCAGAAAAGCAAAACAGCCGGCCACTGGTGAAGTCTTACCTCTACCAAGGCTGGGCGACCGCAACTAAGCAGACTGTCTTTCTCCCATTTTATATTCCCTTTGGTGCTGGCATTAAAGGTGAGTCTCTAACTACCATCTGGATTTGTTTCTGCATTGATCTGATCTTGTGTAGCCCTGGGTGGCCTTGAACTCACAGAGATCCACCTGCCTCTGTCTTCCAAATCCAGAGATTGAAGCTGTGTGCCACCACTACCTGACTTCTAGTGGCTTAGCTTTACCCTTCTGGCTTTTAGGCAAGCTTTATTTATTAAAACATAAATAAAACATCATTATACTTAATGGTATGTTGTTGCTGTTGTTCTTTTAAAGGGACCACTTAAAGTGACAGTGCAAGAGTTAGATGGATCCTTCAACCATACCTTGCAAATCGAAGAAAACAGTCTCAAGCATGATATACCCTGCCACTCTAAAAGCAGAAGGTAGGTAGTGAGTCAGACCTATAAGCTGGAGATGAAACTGAAAATCCCCCATGTGAAAGTGCCTGACTAAAATTCTAGTTGTACAGCACCTGTTTACAGGAAGAGCGTCTTACCTGCTAGCTGTGGTCCCTCATGTTAGCATTACCACACATACTTTGTTTGCATCTGATTTTGGTGCTTTTGAGACAGGAGCTCATGTAGTCCTACTGGCCTTTGTCTTATTTCTACCTCCCAAATATTAGAATCGCAGGCATGCACCCTACACACCCAGCTCTTGCTTTCTGTTGTGGAAACATTTCTATCTTTGGAATGATTTTTTTAATATATATATTTATTTTATTTTTAGGACATAGTATCACTCTATAGTTCAGACTGGCCTAGAACTCACTAGGTACACTATACTAATGCAATTCTTGTTCCTCGGCTGCCCAAGTGCTGGCATTATAGACTTCTGCTATCACGTCTGGCCTTAAATAAATTTTTTATTTGCTTTTTTTGTTGTTGTTCATGGGGGGCGGGGCGGGGGTCTTATGTATTCCAGACTGATTTGCTTTCAACACCCACTTTCTCCAACTTCGAGGTAGATTTTCTGGTTTTTATACTTCGTTTCGTAGTATATTTACTCTTGTTTGACATATCTTTTAGCGATTCATAAAGTCCTTTATTTGAACTTTGGCTGCTCGATAGCTCCATTCTGATTTGGAAATTCCACGGTTTTCAATTGTTCTTTTCCTTAAATATAGGAATAAGAAGAAAAAAATCCCACTGATGAATGGGGAAGAAGTTGACATGGACCTTTCTGCAATGGAGTAAGTTACCTAAAAGTATGTAATTATCTTTGAAAGGCGAGTTTTTAAAACCATTTAAAGTCAAGCAAAACGGTTAGAAAGAAATTCAGTCCCATTAACTCATTGAAGAAAGAACATGCTCAGATAAGAAGCGATGCGGTAGTGTACGCACGGGCACAACCTCACTGCACAGCCTCTGGCCTCTCTTGCTGGTGCTTCCCTACTCAGTGCTCTCAAACCCATGTGCATGTGACTCACTGCAGAGATCTTAAAGTGCCAGTTCCTACTCAGTATGTTCCTTGTGGGCCGAGGTTTAGATTTCCAGTGAGCCCAGGGTGATACTGACTGTTTGGGGCAGTGCTCCAGAGCATGGAGAGCCGCCTCTGTGCTTGCAAGCTGTGCGAGTACCACTCTTCTACATTTAAGTTTACTGTTAGTCTGTGGTAGCCCCGGTGGTTCTTACTGAGCCTGGCCTTTTTGTTTATGTTTTAACTTTATTTTACATGTACAAGTGTGTTGTGCTTAAATGTATGTCTATGGATGACATGCATGTCTGGTGCCTGTGGAAGTCAAAAGAGGGTGCCAGATCCCCTGGAACTGGAGTTGTAGACAGCCGCGAGCTACTGTGTGGGGACTGGGACTTGAACTTGGGTCTTTTGTAAAAACAACAAGTATTCTTAACCACCGAGCCATCTCTCCAGTCCCCGGACTTGAATTCTTGATACTCCTATTTCTAACTCCCCACTTGCTAGGATTATAGCTGATTGTGATATTGATTAATATTTCTTAAGTATAATTTTATACTGAGTATGTCATGAGCACCCAGTACTGAACTGAATTAGTATTACAAAGTGGCATTCTTTTATTAAACTATTGACATAGACCTTATTTTTACTTTGCATATTACCTGAGAAATAGATAAGAATAAAGTGATGGGCCTTCAAATTATGATTTCAGAACTTTCTTGAGAAAGATAGTTATGAGCCTAGCTTTGGGGTTTTTTTTTTGGTTTGTTTGTTCATTTTTCAATGCAGTCCTGACTGTCGTGGAACACATTTTGTAGACCAGGTTGGCCTCAAATTCACAGAGATCCGCCCACCTCTGCCTCCTGTGTGCTAGGATTAAAGGCAAGTACCACCACTGTTGGGAGAGCCTAGCATTTTAAAAGATACTAATGTCAACTAAAATTAATTAAATAAAATAAATGCTCCCTTTTTTATTTCTAATAAGGGGTAATGTTTATAGCTATAGTCAGGTATAGGAAGTTAAAGTTTGTATCATTTACATTTTGACATCTTATAATTGCAGATAAAAATTCCCAGAGTAATATTTTCAGCGGAAAATTTGAAATTTGGTATCCTATGTGGCAACTCTTCTTATCTTTAGAGATCTTGTTAGTAAGATTGTGAGAAAGTTAGCTTAACACAGTGAAAAGTTGGTTGAAATTTTAAAATATGAGTATAATAAAACTTTGAGTAGCCTGAGAATACTGTGTCTAGAGGAGAGGCTGAGTCGTGACTGCTTTGTTTTTGCTTCCGTAGGTAAGTTTTAAAGTTGTAAACTTGTGTTTTCTCTAGCGCTGATTCCCCTTTGCTGTGGATAAGAATAGACCCAGATATGTCGGTCCTGAGGAAGGTGGAGTTTGAGCAGGCTGATTTCATGTGGCAGTATGAACTCCGCTACGAGAGAGACGTCGTGGCTCAGCAGGAATCCATCCTGGCTCTGGAAAAGTTCCCCACCCCGGCATCGCGCCTGGCGCTCACCGACATCCTAGAGCAAGAGCAGTGCTTCTACCGAGTCCGAATGGCGGCGTGCTTCTGTCTTGCGAAGGTGGGGTTACACAGGAGACTGCCTCTGACTGTTGTGCACTTTACAGAGGCTCTGAGAATGAACTCAAACTCACCTGAGTCTTTAACTTTTTCTTGGTAACTGTACTTTGGAAAGCTTGTACCAAATGCTTCTAACAGCATTGTTTTAAAAAATTTTTTTTTTTTTATTTTTGGTTTTTTTGAGACAGGGTTTCTCTGTAGACCAGGCTGGCCTTGAACTCACCTGCCTCTGCCTCCTGAATACTGTGATTAAAGGCATGCGCCACCACTGCCTGGCTAAAAAAAAAAAAAAAAAAAAAAATCTTTGATATAAAATAGATATGTACAAAAATGGTATAATTGTTAAACTGAAAACCAAGGAGAATTTTTTCCTTTTTAAATTGCCAACCGTATTTTTAAGAGTAAGAAAAATTTGATGACTGGGACTGGGGAGATGGCTCAGTGGTTAAGAGTATTGGCTGTTTTTCCAGAGGTCCTGAGTTCAATTCCTACATGGTGGCTCACAACCATCTGTAATGAGGTCTGATGCTATCTTCTGGCATGCAATTATACATGCAAGCAGTGCCCCGTATACATAAATCTTAAAAAAAAAATTAAGTTTTGTAACTGAGGCTTAGAGATATGGCTCAGCAGTTAAGGGAACTGGCTGCTCTTCCAGAGTTTCTGAGTTCAATTTCTAGCCACCCCATGGTGTCTAACAACCATCTATAGTGTGATCCAGTGTTGTCTTCAGGCATGCTGACATACATGCGGACAGAGCATTCATAACCATAAATAAATAAATCTTAAAAAAAAATAGAAAAGAGAGTCTGTGATTGTAGTGACTTATGTTTTCACATGAGAGTACATAAAACCGGCACATTTTATTGTTCTGTTGTGGTAGTTTTTATTTTGGTTTAGGAATTTAAATTAGTGGTAAATAATCTATAATAACTGTCTATGATTTAACATTCTCAAAAAGTTAATCTATCAATGAACAGTCTTTAAAAATAAAATCTGAACCCAGAAGAATACAGACAGAAAGCTGAGCGGTGCTGTCTATTAACTGCTTAACACATCCGTGGACAGTCTTGCTCCATCTCACTGACTCTCAGATGTTCGAGAGAAAATGGGATTATTTGCTAGGAATATATTTCATTGGTGCTCTGAAGAGTTGTGATTTTTGTTAAATTCTGAGCAGAGCCATAAAACTATAGGATAAAATATTTAATCATAATTTCTTTTATTTCAGATACTTTTTATAGGCCCTAAAATTTCAATAGGAAGAGTTTTTTGTGTTTTTTGTTTTCTTGAACTCACAGAGGTCTGCCTGCCTCTGCCTCCTGAGTGCTGGTATTAAAGGTGTGCACCACTGTCCTGCACTTTAATAGTTAAGGGAAGGAAATGGCTTTAAAGTTTTAAATTTTGAACTTTTCTGAAAGCCCTTTTCTCGGGGTCTCCTATATTAATTTGTTTTAATATTTTAATAATATTTAATAATTTATGAATTTGTTGTTTTGCATCAAGTAATCTAGTACTAGCCTTGCTTACTTAAACATAGCATTTGCTTGGTACATGAAGTTCAGTGTTTCTTTTCCTTTATTTTGTCTTTTGTAATCTTGGGATATTTAGATATTTTTTATCTGTGAAGCCTGGGCTTCTTTTCATGTGCCCAGATCAGTTTTAAACAGCTAGAATTGCAGTGGCACTGCTTTCTGGCCAGCTGCTACAGCATGGCGGGCTTGCAGAACTCTTGTGGCCTCATCAGCTTCGGAGTGAGAGACACTGGACACTCAAGCCTGTGTACTAGTTCTGAGTTAGTGGTCGCCAACAGAGTGCCAGGGATTTTCACCAGCAAGAGTAGGGTGCATGGCTTGAGTAAGAGAAAACAGCCATTCATTCAACATTAGCTTCTGCTCTTGGGTAGGGGACAGATACCAACATGGGAGCACTTAAAGGCCTTGTACATGAACTAGGGGTAGGAGAATGTCCCCTAGACTGGCCTGGAACTTATATTCATCAGTATTCATCTTCAAATAAATAATGCATCATATTTAGCTTCATTTTACCTTGAGTAGACTGAAAAACATTTAAAACTCACAGTAATATTTTTATCTTATGAGCTTAAAACAACAGAATTACATCTACCTAAGTGGATAGGGACAAACCAGTCAGAGAAGCCTTTGCAAGTATGCATTCCTTAAACACAAGAGGATGCTGGCATTTAGACATTAACTTGTGCACAGGGGCTGTAAGTGCACATAGGAGTGGGGCTTTTGGTTTATCTTGGGTTGGTTTGTTTGTTTGCTTGGGTTTTTTGGTGGGGGAGTTTGTGTATTTTCCTGGGAACAGGTAATAAAAGACCAACTTCTATTAATTTCCAAGAACTGTAGTGTTGGCTTTTAGAAAGCCATTTTGTCTTCAAAGTGTATTTATAATGGTGATGGAAGCACTGCATCCTCTGACTCTTTACAGATTGCAAACTCAATGGTGAGCACATGGACAGGACCACCAGCCATGAAGTCTCTCTTTACTCGAATGTTTTGTTGTAAAACTTGTCCAAACATCGTGAAAACAAACAACTTCATGAGTTTTCAGAGTTATTTTCTACAGAAGGTACTCCTTGCTTCTCTTTGTTCCTAGTGCTGTTTTTATAATAAGCGAATTGTAGTGATGCTCACCTAGTATGATTTTTTGATCCACAAACTCTTGTATATGTATTTAACTTGGAGATTATTCATATGATAGGTGTGTATTTCTTACAAGTCTACCTCTGCTCTGAAGTTTCCTAAAATTTTAAGTGGTTGCTAATTTTTTTCAACTTTATACAAATCATATCTACATCACTTGTAACATGAAGAGAAATGAATGCCCTTTGGTTGGTAACCTGTGGAGCTGAGGTATGGAGTATGTGCACACCTGATAGATGGCCTCCTAGAATGGGGACAGTACATTCTGAATCAGAAGCAGCCCAGCTCAGAGTACCAAGGCTTTGCTTGCTTGCTTGGAGACAGGTGTCATGTTGCCTTGGCCGCCTACAAGGTGCTGCACAGCGAGGGCAGTGCTAGCCACAGCTCTGCTAGATGCCACTTTCATTTTTTTAGAATTAAGAAATTAGACTAAGTGTACAGAGCGTGTTTAATGTTAAACTTGCAGGAAGTCAGAGGGAGAGTGGAAGCGTGGGAAGGTGACTAGTTGTTGAGTGGTTTGGAAATCATTTAAACAGTTAGTCCGAAGAATGGAGACTAAGGTTAGATTAACTAACTCAAACTGGTAATGGTGTGGAGTTAAAGAAGAGAAAAGAAATGAAAGTGATGTCTCGATCTTAGTTGAAGAGGTGGGCAACTGCTGAGGACAAAGCAGAGAAAAGAATCACTGGGATTTGTTTTGCTCCACGTGGAAGATTAGGAACCTCCAGGTGTATTTGATGTAACGGAAGCCAGAGGATAAAGTTAATATAAAACACAGGCCAGGCTTTGAACAGAAGGGAGGACATAAGAGGTAAATGGAAGAAAAGGTATGAACACAATTTTTTTCCTCAAGCCTTTAGAAAGGAAATTTTCTTTGAAGTGAAACTGTTTCTGTAGCTCAGACAATTGTGGAAGCAATAAAAGAGCCCAGAGATTGTTGTGGGACACTTTTAGGGCAGGGCGGGGGCAGGGCTGTTACATTCTTGACCTTTTAGCATCGGAGATTATCAGCACAAGACCTTCTCAAGATGGCACCTTCAAGGTTCTGTCAAAGGAGGGGGACTCAGTAGACCCCCACCCGCCCTTAGGGTATCAAGGCTGCTGACGATCGAGAGTGGGAAAGTTGCTTTCTTCAGTGGTGTAGCAACTGGAAAGGCGCCATGTTCCCATAAGCGACCCTAATTAAACTCAGTGGGCCACCCAGAAATAAAGTAGTAAAGAAAGAAAAACAGACAAGATACTGGAGGGGCAGTCCTGACTGGAGAGAGAAGTAGGATTAGCAGGAGCTGGTGGTGGGGCTCTGGTTAGAGGGGTAAAAACATGAAAGAAAAGTAATATGGAGGTTAGAGATTTTGTTTGCTTATTTTGGAGGGGTGTTCAGGAGGCAGGATTTATCTGTGTATCCCTAGGCTGACTTTAAACTCATGGAGATCTGCCTGCCTCTGTCTCCACAGTGCTGGAATTAAAGGCATGCACAACCACTACTGGTCTGGCTTTTTTTCTAATAAAAGATTGACTGGACAGGATAAGGACATATGTGTGTCATAAAGATAATTATAAGGCCTTTTTTTTTTTTTTTTTTTTGAGACAGGGTTTCTCTCTGTAGCTTTGCTGGCCTTGAACTCGCAGAGATTTGCCTGCCCTGCCTCCCGAGTGCTGAGATTAAAAGTGTTTAGGTTGCAGTGTAAAGTTTATTTCTTATTGTGGGTTGAAGTAGGAAACTTGGAAAGATAATGCGTTTTAATGTAACTCTTGTAGTTGGCAGAAGAAAAGAGTGCCTAACTCAAACACTTATATTTCCCTTGTTAAGGTACAGAGTAGGCAGAGAACAGATTTTCCTGTATGCAAAAGGAACTTTCCCTGCGTTAGTACCTGTTCTCATTGCTGTGACAAAGGCAGCCCAAGGAAGGCCCGGTTTGTTGTGGCGCACAGTTGGAGAGTTGTCCGTCTGGCAAGAGAAACATGAGACAGCCTGCCACGGCTGGTCACAGTGCACCTACAGTCAGGAAGCATTGAAATATCAACGCTGGTTCTTAGCTTACTTTCTCCTTATTTGTTCTGGAATCCCAGTCTGTGGAATAGTGCCACCACAAGATGGATCTTCCTACCTTCCAGCTAAAGCTCTGGAAATGCCCTCAGACACGTGTGTCTCCTAGGTGACTCTAGATCAGTCACACTGGTGGTGAAGATTAACTGTCACACTACAGTTGATTCTATTTATTACCTCTGTATCTTCCCCCTTTTTACTTGAGACAGGTTTTCTTGCTCTGTAGCTCAGGCTGGCCTGGAATTCCTAATCTTCCTTCCTCTACCTCCAGTGTGCTGGCATTAACAAGAATGTACCACCATTCTTGTTGCTGCTCTTTTAAACGAGAAAATGAGTCATTTATTTTTTATTGTCCAGTTTACAAGGGAAAGTCTTTATCTCTTCCATGGTCTAAGGAGGACCAAGATTTCTGTGCATCTACTCTTCTATCTAGGGTTTAAATAGCTTTATTTCACCAGCAGAACTTGCTATTTTGTGTCTCATGTTTCCACTAACAGAAAGTTGCTTATAAAATTTTAGAAAGAAGAAAGGTTTGCTGAATTTTAGGTTACTATCTGCCCTTAGTTCAAGGGCTGCTAAGCTGCAGTTTGTTTAATCCCTCTTGCCTATGTGTCATTGAGCCTTAAAAATGATCACGAGGAAGCAACTAGCCAAAGATATGCAGAGTAGTGGATAGTGAAGATGGCAGTTAGAATAAACCAGTGCTAAAATTGTATACCCATTCCACTGTATCACTTAGAAATGGATTAAGACCATTTATATTATATATACTTCCTTCCAGCAAGTGAGGGCTAAGGCACATAGCCTGTAGAATATGTCCAGTCATGAAAATAATCCCTGGATTTCTTACTCATTTCAGCAGTGATGCTTTTAGATGGGTGTGTAGTGGGAGATGGGGTATTAGGCTCCATCTGGATATCTGTTTTATTCCCAGAGTAATGCTCTTCATAGCCCGAATTGCCATAGTAATGAAGTTGAGTTGTGTGCGTAAAACTCATTTTTCTTTCTTTTTTTTTTTTGTAGACTATGCCAGTTGCCATGGCTTTGTTAAGAGATGTACATAATCTTTGTCCCAAAGAAGTTTTAACATTTATTTTAGACTTAATCAAGTACAATGACAACAGAAAAAATAAGGTATGGCATTTTCCTCAATGACTAGTGATACTTGTTTTAGGGTGTTATGTGGGTGCCTTCGTCTCCAGAACTGCAATAAAAGGAAGGAAGAATACTTGTTTGTAGAGTCATTTGTGAGTCATTTATTGTGTGTGCATGCATGTGTGTATATGTTTATGTGTGTGTTTCTTTGTCTTTTCTTTTTTTAAAGTGTGTATGTATACATATGTTCAGCTTGTCTGTGTATGCACTGTGTGCAGGAGCTCATAGAGGCCAGAAGAGGGTAACAGAGCCCCTGGACCTGGAGTTAGAGGGAGTTGTGAGCCTCCACGTAAGTGCTGGGAACCAAATCGCAGTCCTCTGTTAGAGCAGTAAGTGCTCTTAAACACTGAGCTAAGTAAGCCACCTCTCCAGACCCCTGAGTGCATCCGCCTGTTCCTTTTGTTGATAATTTTCTCAGTTATATGGTGATCTTTACATGTGGTATGCTTATACTTTAAGGTGGAATGCTAGGTGATTGGAAGGTCATATTGGTAACAGGACTTGTAGACTAATGCTTTATTCATTTGTAGGTGTGTCTGTTGGTGGTGTGCACATGGGTCTGTGTGTGTAAGAACGTTTGTGTGTGGGGTTGCATGTTTCTGTGTGTGCCCCTGCAGCCAAACACTGGGATTCATCTCAGGTGACTTCTCGATTGCTGTCTCTCCCTGGGATCCAGAGCTTGTCAGTTTGGCTAATTGAGCTGGTCAGCTTGCTTTAGGGATTCTGCTCTACCTCCTGAGTGCAGGGCTTTCAGGTGGGTTCCCATCCTGCCTGGGTTTATGTAGATACTGGGGACTTGAACTCTAGTCCTCATACTTGATAAAGGAATTGGGAGGATGCAACCAAGTTTTCATGTTAGCAAAGTATGAGCTCCTTATCCACTGAACCATCTTACCAGATGCTAGTAGACCACCAATCTTTGTTTTTCTCTTTTGGACAATCTGTGGTCTGGTTAGGAGATTGTAGGAGGAGCTTAGACATAGTGTTTAATATACTAATAGTTCACTGATGAGTGTAGCATTTTCCCTTTTTTTCCAAATCACAAGTCTATACAAAGGATAGGTTGGTATTTACTAGAAAACTTGGTGATAGATGCATTATGTTTTCACTGTGTGTGTGTTGCTGGTGATGAAGTCAGGGCTTTGTGCATATAAGAGATGTGCTCTGCTTACTTCTGACCTGACACGACTTAAAGTTATATGTGTTGTTTTAATATCTCATGAAAAGGCTTAATTGTATTTGTTCTTAATTATTCTTTGGCTTAGTTTTCAGATAACTATTATCGTGCAGAAATGATTGATGCTCTGGCTAATTCTGTTACACCTGCTGTCAGTGTGAATAATGAAGTTAGAACTTTGGATAACTTAAATCCTGATGTTCGGCTAATTCTTGAGGAAATAACTCGATTTCTGAACATGGAAAAACTTCTCCCAAGTTACAGACACACTATCACCGTCAGGTGCTGTTCTTTGCTGCTTCTTTAAATGTGTCTTATATTTCCACAACTATACCATTATTCCTATTCTATTAAATTGGGGAAAGTAAAAGTAAGAAATTTTTAAATTTAAATTTTTTGTTGTTGTCATCTCCAGATAAATTGATAATATTTGGAAAGTAGCCTTTAAAGTTTTAATCTTTGTAATTTAGTTTTAAATTTATCTAATATAATCTCCATTATTTGTATTCTCTAATTTTCTAAAGTATATGTTCTTTTGTCCTTTTGTGCATATGCACATATACACACATGCAAGCACATGGTTTGTGGGGCACTCGTGCTATGATGCTTTTGTCATGGTCAGAGAGCATCTTTGTGGATTTGATTTTCTCTTTCCACCTTTACGTGGACTAGGGATGGAACTCAGGTTCCCACGCTTACACATGTCAAGTGCCTTCACCTGCTGAGCTGTCTGACCAACCCTAGAAATTCGTCATAAGAAATTATTTTCTTGGGGTCATGTTTTACAATAGTCACTGTTGTGTAAAGAGCCCCACTTGGGTCTTTGAGACAGGTCTCGTGCAGCCCAGCCTATTTAGCCACGGATTACCTTGGTGACTCCTGATCCTCCTGCCTTCACCTTTCAGTGCTGGTGTGCGACCAGACCTAGCTCGTCAGCCTTCTTTTCAGAACTGTGGGTCTCTGTATGCTTTCGTTTGAGTTTGCTAAAAGTTGATTACTGATTATAAAAAAAAAGTTAGCTCCCTTATTTTATTTCAGTTATTTATTTTTTTTGAGATCTCACTATGCCTGTCAGACTGACCTGTAGACCACCAGGCTGGCCTTGAACTCAGAGATTTGCTTGCCTCTGACCCACACCAATCTTACCCCCGACCCCCACTTGAGCAAATGCTGGGACCAAAGTGTGTGCACAACACCCAGCTAGCTTTCCATTTTTATAGTGAATAAATAATAGATTTCTGAAGAACATACTCTATTTAAAATTATTATATTTTTATTGCTAAGTACTTTTTTTCTGAAGTGTGCTTTGTTGACATATGTGTGGATCTAAGATTCCAAACATGTTGAAATTAGTTTTTATGGTATTTAAGTATTAATATTAAAATTTTATCCAAACATTGAACATTACAGAATTCAATGTGCAATCAAATCCTGAAGTCTTTTGTTTTGTTTTTTTGAGGCAGGTTTTCTCTTTGTAATCATAGTTGTTCTGCAACTCTGTAGACCAGACTGAACTCAAACTCATATCTGCCTTCCTCTGCCTCCTGAGTACTGGGATTAAAGGTGCATACTACCACTGCCAAGCTTAGTATATTTTCAACAACCACTGTCCAGCAAATCATGAGTATTTTTAAAAATTGTTTCTATTTGGTTTTATGTGTGTGAGGGTTTTGCCTGCTCATATGTCTGTGCATGTGGGCATCAGATTTGGTAGCTCACACCTGTAGGTGCTGGCTGGGAATGGAATCCTAGTCCTCTGGAACAGCAGCCAGTGCTCCTAACTACCGAGCCATGTCTGCAGCCCCCGAAATAAAGATTTTTAACTGACTGACAAATGAATCTCTAATACCTAGGTAATAGTAATAAATTTAGTTCATGATACTTCAAAGGTTGTAATTAACTTTTTTCTCACTAGCTGTTTGAGAGCCATAAGGGTGCTTCAGAAGAATGGACATGTGCCAAGTGATTCATCTCTTTTCAAATCCTATGCTGAGTATGGCCATTTTGTGGACATCAGGATAGCAGCTTTGGAAGCTGTTGTTGATTACACTAAAGGTAATGCTATCCAGGTGGTACTTGTTCTGTTACACCCAAAGTTATCACCATGAGACCGAATCTGATGCAAAAGCAGAGTCTCTTTTGAGTTAACTCAGACCTCCCTGTCCATCTGGAGGAGCAGCAGCATTCTTTATAACATAGTGTGGCCACCAGCTTCAGAGTAGGAAGCCAGAAGACAGTAAACCACACAGCTGCGTGAGTTTTAGATTCTCTCCTATAGGTTGCCAGGTTCTCATTTACATTGGGAATTAGACATCCACACAGTTGTTGAGTAACATTCTTTTTTCCCCAAGATTTTATTTTGGGCCAGGAATGGTTGCACATGATTTAGTCCTCACTCTTGGGAGGTAGAGGCAGGAGGATCTCTGGGAGTTAGAGTCCAGCCTGGTCTACATAACAAGTTCCAGGCCAATGAGGATTGTATAGTGAGGTTCTATCTCAGAAAAAAAAAAGTTTTATCCTTTTGGTTTTGGTTTTGGTTTGTTTGTGTGTGGTTCACATACACACACACATACATATTTCCTCAAAGGCCAAAAGATGTTTTCAGATTCCCTGGAGTTGGAGTTAAAGGTTATTGAGAGCCGCCCAATAAGGGTGCTGGGAGCTGACCTGTAGTTCTCTACAAGAACAGTAAGTGCTCTTAGCTACTGAGCCATCTCTCCAGTCCCGATGTGTAGCATTCTTAATGACAAAACTTGCAAAAGAAATTTTCAGATGGAATATATATCTAAACCAAAATAATAATTAAGATAGATGAATGTGTAAAATGAAGAAGCTGGTGAAAACCAGTCATTTCTATAAAATAGCATTAAGCTTAAATGTTTGCTAAACTTGTGGTAAAATTCAGTGTTTATTTCAGAAATAATTGTTTAATAGTTATATGCAAGTAAAGGAAATGCACAGGCATAATATTTGTCCAGAAGTTAACCTTGTAATAGAAATAATGAAAGAACAAAGAAGCTGACATAAACCGAGCTCTGCTTAGAATAAAAGGAGAGGGGAAGTTTCATAGGGAGTCACAGGTCGTGTGTAAACCAGAAACATGTATAATTAAGACTTTTTATTTAATTCTTATAAATTTCCGCAGAAATGCCTACAGTCAAGAAACAGAGTAGTAACCATATTGTGTTTACATATGTTTGCTTTGATTCAGAAAGAACTGTCATTTTAATATCATTTCATTTAAGAGATGATATAAATGTGATTTGCTATTCTTAAATGAAACATTTGACAAGCAATGAACATATATAATTCTGTGTCTGTATATGTTTTGATATTTTGCCAACTTAAAATCTAGACTTGTTGAAATCATGTAATTTGTTAGTGTGCCTAACCTTCTTTCCTAAGATAGACGAAGGGTATGTGTCTCAGAAATTTGAAGGATTCATGAGTTAATACCACCTAAAATGAAATAGAATACTAAAATGTTAAAAACAAAAACAACAACAACAAAAAAAAAAAACAACTGGGGTTGGAGAGATGGCTCAGCAGTTAAGAGCACTGACTGCTCTTCCAAAGGTTTTGAGTTCATTTCCCAGCAACCACACGGTTACTCACCACCACCTGTAATGCGATCTGCTGTCCTGTTCTGGCCTGCACATGTAGGCAGAACACTGTATACATAATAAATAAATATTAAAAAAATACAAAACTAATAAGTATAATTTGAAATATTCAATGGTGCTTAGGTAATAACCATAAATTCTGTAGCTTAAAATATTGGTGCTCATATTAGAAGAGGAAAGAAGGAAAACTTTTATGCATAAAGTTTTGTAAATAAAGCTTTCCAGTTCTTTTTTGCTGTTGTTGTTGTTTTTGTTTTTTGAGATAGGGTTTCTCTGTGTAGCTTTGGTGCCTGTCCTGGCACTAGCTCTTGTAGACCAGGCTGGTCTCAAACTCACAGAGATCCTCCTGCCTCTGCCTCTTGAGTGCTGGGATTAAAGGCGTGTACGTCACCACCGCCTGGCAAGTTTTCCAATTCTTAAAAATGTCTTGAGAAGGTAATTGGCAATAGTTAGTGTGTCATTTTATGTAAGTTACAGTCATAACACGTATTTGTAATTGCCTTTCTGACTGGCTTGGGTCTTAGTGGAAGGAACCATGTAGACAGAAACATGTTTATATTTATGATACTTTTGTATGTCAGGCCTCTCTAGGACTTAAGCATCTACAAAGTTAGGCAGATTTTGTCCAACAGATTTTTGTCTAGTTTATGGCTTTTAATGAATTATAACTTGTATTGGTGTTTGGTTGAATTTTAGTGTGAACTACATACTGGGCACTATTTTAATGTCCCTGCTTATCACTTACTATTTTATTTGTTATAATTAACCCTACATATATTTACTCATTTTTATTTTCAGTGGACCGGAGTTATGAAGAACTTCAGTGGCTACTTAATATGATTCAGACTGATCCTGTACCTTATGTAAGGTTAGTGTATATATTTAATATCTTGAATATGAGTCATGAACCATTTCTGAAGATTATACATGGGAAAGATGTTTATGATTTTTTTTAAAATTTGGGAATGTGTTATGTGCATTTTTAAAGCATTTTTTTTATTTGTATTCTTTTTTCGAGACAAGGTTTCTCTGTGTAGCCCTGACTGTCCTGGAACTCACCCTGTAGACCAAGCTGACCTTGAACTCAGAGATCTGACTGCCTCTGCTTCCCAAGTGCTGGTATTAACAGTCAGTGCCACCACTGCCTGCCCTCCCCCCTTTTATTTTATTTATTTATTTATTTATTTATTTATTTATTTTTTCGAAACAGGGTTTCTCTGTGGTTTTGGAGCCTGTCCTGGAACTAGCTCTTGTAGACCAGGCTGGTCTCGAACTCACAGAGATCCGCCTGCCTCTGCCTCCTGAGTGCTGGGATTAAAGGCGTGCGCCACCACCGCCCTGCTCCTCCCCCCTTTTATTAAATTAAATTAATTTATTTCTTTTACATCCCTACCGCAGTTTCCCTTCCCTCCTCTTCTCCCATTTCCCCCCTCATCCCCCAATCCACTCCTCTGTTTTTCTTCAGAAAGGGGTAGGCCTCCCATGGGTATCAACAAAGCAAGTTTAAAGACTTTTTCTTATTTGATCTTAGAAAAAGATTTTCAAAATACATTGTTAATAGTTTGTAATAAGTGGAGATGATGATGCCTTGTGTGTCCCAGCTTATAATGTCATTTGGGAGCTAATTTCAGGCCATCCTGCTTTTTGTTCATTTAAAATTGTTTTATTACATTTATTTATTTTGTCTATGTCTGCATGCACACGTACCACAGCAGTATGTGGAGACCAGAGATCAAGTCTTTCCTCATGGAGCCACATCACCAGCTCCCAGTTCTTTGTTTCATTTCTTTCAAAGCCGTGATTTTTATTAGAGTTAATATTCTTTTAAAATCTTAAGAAACTAAAAGAATTGCAGGCTTGATGTGGTATCTACCTTTGTATTTGTGCTTACCTCTAGTAGCTGCATTTTTCCTGCTGTTTTCTTTTACACAATGGGGTTTTTATTTAAGAATTAAATTTACCATTTCTGTCTTCCTTTCTTTGCATGTAGTAGATACTTAGGTTTTATTTGATTTAATGTTAGGACTTCATAGAACAGAATTTTAGAGCCGAAGTAAGTCACAACCATTTAGCTAGGGACAGGGACTTAGACCCAGAGCCCCGAATGCATTGTTCAGCTTTCTGCGTCACTTAGCAGATGGTGTTTTTTTAGATGACATAACTCTGCTTTCTCATCTCGGCAGTGCCTCTGGGGTGAGCAGTCTGCTCAAGAGCCCGGGCATTCTATAGCAGTGACTTCTTGGTTAGTAACTCTCAATTTCAATGTTTTAAGTAATGCTTGTTACACAGATTTTTCTATAAGATTATATGATTTGTGATCTATATTTTATTTTGAATAATCTGTACTTGTGCGTGATACAGAGTTGAAATGCAGAGAAAAAGTCTGATAGCTTCCATTTTAAAGTATGAAATTTTAGAGCACGGAATACAGCCTCATTCCTTTGTCTGAAGTGCTGCATGCTCGTAAGTCTTTGGTAGCAACTGGGAAGAGAGACTATAAATGCAATGTAAACAAAGCTGAACATGTATTCATTTATTTTCAGTTTGCATAATTAAAAAATTACCATCTATTTCTGAGAACTTGTTTTAAAGACTAGATATTTTTCAGAAAGTACTTGAGGTAGATTGTCATGGGTTTGTGGTATTTGAAGTTACTGTATTACACACTGTATCTGCACTCAGTGCTTTTGAATTGTGGTTTTGGGGGCTGTTTTCATTGATTCAAATGTCAAGAGCACTATTTACAGTCTGGACTGAAAACCCATTTAGAGGTGGGATGTTTGTAGTTAAGTTTAGCATGTTTTCTTCCTAGTTGACATACTTTCTTTATGTCCCATTTAGAGAAACTTCTCCTTTAATCTCACCCTAGCATATAGGTTATATTAAAACATACAGAGTTGCACAAGAGTGCAGTTAAGGGTTGGTGAAAAGACTCAGCAGGTCACGGCAGAACCCCGAGGTAGAGATGAGAACTGCCTTCTGCCAGTTGTCTTCTAACATCTCTACACATGCCGTGGTGCGCACACCCCCACTACCACACAAAATCAATACCAAAGGTTTCTTTGTTGTTGTTTGGGGGTTTTTGTTTTGTTTTGTTTTTCAGTAAATATTTTGTAGAAAATCATTATGGCAATGAGTGGTCACAGGATAAAAGTGTTTCTACACAGTGATTGCTCTTTCAGCAGTGTTTAGATAGGGTCTCATGATATAGTCTTGATTGTCCCAGATCTTACTATGTAGACCACACTGGCCTTGAACTCACAGAGATCTACCTGACTCTGACTTCCCGGTACACCACTCTTCTTTGTGTTTTAATTAATTTCATTCATTTTTATTTTGTTTTGCTTTGCTTGAGTCAGTCTTACTATGTAGTCCATGCTGGCCCTGCCTTGTCCTCATGAGCACTGGAACTACATGTGTGTAACATGATGCCTTGCAAACATTGTTTTTAGTTTCTTATTTTTATTTTGTGTAGTATGTCTTCTTTCTCATTCTCATTGCTATCACACTTTAGAAAACTTACTTGAGTAAGCATCACATGACTGCCGTGCCTTGTAGAACTCATGGTAAGACCTAGATACTCAGCTGTCTATTTCTGTTTCCATCATTGGCGTTTTCCTGTCCTGTTCCAAACATAAGCATTTTGTTTTTATGAGCTTTGTGGGTTTCAAAACTTGTGGTAAAATGGCCCTCATTGAGAATGGAAACTTCTGAAGGTTGTAGATTTTCCATTCCTGTCTTTGTTACAGGATACTTCAAAATTTGCTTGCGTAAAGATGTGAAGGTTACTCAGAAGTCAGATGCAAGGAAAACTCACAGGACTCATTCTTCCCCTTTAGAATTGAATGTGACCTCTACAGAGCTATCCCTTGCTTCCCTGGACTAGTGCAATTCCCTCAAGTCGTAATCTCCCATAGTCTGCCACAGTCCTATTGTGACTAAATACATAAATACTTGCATAAATATCAATGTCATAGTTTGACTACTTGGCCATTTCTGTTTCCTCTACTGCTCTGTAGCCCTAGATGGTCCAGGATCAGATCTTTTGCCATTGCCTAGTCCATGGCATTTCAGAAAAGTTAGCTAAGTGTATACGAAACAAATGGCTAAATGGATTTTTCCTTTTTCCTCCACTCATATGTATATGAATATATTTAATGTAGTTCATAGATTTGTGGCATGATTAATAAAAACCCAGAGATAGAATTTGGGGTTCAGCCTGAAGGTAAGAAAAGCAAAACAACCAACCACTCGCTCTTACCTCGACCTCAGTCTGAAATGGCGATCCTGCCTGCAGGAATCTCAGAATGAGAGACAGTGTCTGTGAGCTGTCTCCTGCTTTATATTCCTATCTAAGGCTGGGATTAAAGGCCTGCACTGCCCAGTTTCTGTGGCAAACTAGTGTGGCTACTGGGATTAAAGGTGTGTGTTACCACTTCCTGATCTGTAAGGCTGACCAGTGAGGCTGTTTTGCTCTCTGATCTTCAGGCAAGCTTTATTTATTAAAATAAAAATGAAATATCACTAAATAGATTAAAATGATTTTATTTCTCCTGTGACAATTGTAGGTAGAGAAAGTATTTCAAGATGTAATTGAGATGCTTGGGAAGAAGCTTTGAATGTTAGGAGCTCAGTGTCTTGTGAGCTGATCAGAGACTTTCTTTGCTTGTATTGTCTTCTCTCAGCAGAGCGTTTTCAGATTGAAGTCTGTTCGCCATTAAGATAGTTTATGAACTTAACTAAGCAAATTCATTTTGATTAACGTCTGTATCTCTTGGCATACTAATATCTTTTTTGCTCTAAAGTTTATGTGTTTTGTCAATTTTATGTGTCTGTTAGAATAAAAAAGGAATTTAAATGCATAGGCTTAAATAAATCTTTTAATTTATATGTGTTGTTTTAAAACTAAAATTCTAAATTCTCAAAATTGAAGCTTTCTTTCAATAAAAATGACCCCTGCTAGGAGTAGTCACACACGCCTTTAATCCCTGAACTCAGGAGGCAGAGGCAGTGGGGTCTGTGTGAGTTCAATGATAGTTTGGTTTCCATAGGAAGTCCTAGGCCAGCCAGGGCGACATAGTAAAATTCTGTTTCAAAAAAAGGGCTTTGGGGTGCTAAACTACGCATACAAATGCCAGGCTGGTACATGCTTATAATTTCAGTGTTAGAAGGCTGCAACAGGAGAATTGCACGTTCAAAACCAGCCTGGGCTAGATAATACAACCTTGTTACAATAAAATAAAATAGTCATACAAAGTTTGGAAAATAGCAACACCCCACCAAGAGAAAAATATGCTCTATATTATAGTTAGTATAACAAGAAATGATAGTTCTTATCCATTTTGATTTGTTTAATGTATGTGTATAGTTACTTTTGGTTTAGATTATGTAAGGTTAATATAAAGATAGCTTGAAGCTCTCCTGTTTTGGAAGCAAGCATGATCATGACCTGACTGTACCAGTTCTTTGAGGTCATTTATGGTCACTGCTTTTTCTCTTGACAGACTTTCAACTTTTGTTTGTTTTATTGGTTGGCTGGTTTGCTGTTTTTGTTTGGATTGTGGTGGTTTTGATTTATTGCCTTTTTATAGTGGTCAGCATTGGGATTAGACTGCCTCGTGAAGGCAGACATAGTGTGAAGCTTTGGCTGCTGTGGCTCTGTGAACCTGTGACTGAGACTGGTTTGAAGTCTGTGTCAGATATCTAAACACTTTGACATTTAATCTCTGATAAATTAAGCCTGGGCTACGTCTCTTCCTTCCTTTCAACATTTTGTATATTTAGCCATTTATATTTTCCTGTTTAAAAAACTTTTCTAGCAAGGAAACTTTATTGTCATTATTTTTTAATGATGTGTGTGCTTGTGTATGAGTACATACATGTAAGTTTTAGTGTTTTTATCCTTGGGTATTTTAAGTGTATATCTGTGTGCATGCTATCTGTTATGTGCACGGTGAGTCCTCAGGCACCTAAGGAGGACAGAGGAGGACAAGAGATCCTCTGGAACTGGAGACACAGGCAGTTGTAAGCCAGCTGACAGGTTCTGGGAACCAAGCTCCCATTTTCTGTAAGAACAAGCACTCTTAACGACCGAGCCATGGTTTCCAGTCCCTAGCATGTGAACTTTAAAGACCAAAAAATGTTCAAAGTTTGGTAATTTCAGAGATGTGCCAGAGTGCTGTTTACAAATCTTAGACAGGTTAGAAAACATTTGTAGTATCCAAAAGCCTTAATGGTTGGTCTCTATGGTTCATTTTGGATATGTCTAAAGTAGCTGGATAGAAACTTTACTTTTTAACTTACTGCAAATTAAAAGCATACGTTAATATGCTCTACAGGACAAACTCCCTAACATTCCAAAGACTGAGGCAGGAGGATCACTTAAGTTTAGGAGTTGAAGACTAGGCTGGGCATCACAGTAAGACTGCCTAGAAACTCACCCATACTTTATGCCATTTGCCCATAATCCTGATCTACTCATAGAGGAAGAGATCTTGAAGGATTGTGTTTATCCAAAGATGAAAATGGGTATATGAATTATTTATAAAGTTTATGTTCCTTTTCATATAACTATTTTCAATTATATCTAAAGCTACATATTGCCCTTTTAAAAATAAAATAGTCTTGTTTTGTGCAGTCTTTAAAAGTTCTGATAATCTTTGAAAGCAAATCCACAAGATATTTTGGTGAGAAAACATGATAGATATAAGTTTGACATAAAGCACTTAGAAATGGAACTAAATACAAAATTAGATCTAATAGGAAAGGAGAAAAATTGTATATTTTTTTGTGGTTTTTTGGGGGATGGGGTTTAGAGACAGGGTTTTTTCTGTGTAGTCCTGGCTGTCCTGGAACTTGCTCTGTAGACTAGACTGACCTTGAACTCACAGAGATCCACCAGCCTCTGCCTCCTGAGTGCTGGGATTCAAGGTGTGCGCCTATAACACCCGGCTAGAAAAATAGTTTTTATATCTTCTATAGTGTTTCTTATTCATAGCACGAGTCAACAGATGGCCATTTAATAATCCTGTTTTTTAAAATTTTTATTCTTGTAGGCATAAGATTCTAAACATGTTGACTAAGAATCCACCATTTACAAAGAACATGGAGTCTCCCTTATGTAATGAAGCCCTAGTAGACCAGCTCTGGAAATTAATGAATTCTGGTAAGAGAGCAGTGACTTTCAAAATTGTCACTTGTTTTCATTTTACATCAGATTTTTAAAGATGAGAGAGAGAGAGAGAGAGAGAGAGAGAGAGAGACTCGTGTGTGTGTGTGTGTGTGTGTGTGTGTATGTGTGTGTAACCGGTTTTGACTGGCCAGAGAGCCCAATGACTTCTGTTTCTGACTCCCTAGTGTGCAGGAATTCCAGGGGCGTGTCACCATTCCTGGCTTTTACGTGGGTACTGGGATCACACTCAGGGCATCCTGCACAGTTGCCTGTACTTCACTCTGTGACATACTCTCCAGCTCCTCCCCTCTCCACCCTTTAAAATAAGATGTCTCACCTTTACATTAAAGTTAGAACATCTGTTAGAATGTGTTTACTTTGTTCCATACTGTGGTTGCAGAAATGAAAACTGCAGACTTTGCATGTCTTTTAAGTAGTTAAAGGGCTATTAAACACAAACCTTCATAGTCTTTCCACCTCTTTTCTTTAGCCCCCTAGAAGCCTTGATCAGAGATAACTAATTTCATTTTTATTTTTCCAGGACAGTGAGTGAATGTAGAATAAGAGAAAATGTGTAGTTTTAAAGACTGCATGCTACTGTTCCCTGTTCTCAATCTCAGAGAGCATGCCATCTTATTGTAGTATGAGTTTCCATCCTTTTGAGTGAGATCAAGGAATGGAAGGGCATGATGCATAGGAGCGCTAGTGCTGGAATCGGTTTGCTGAGGTTAAACCTCAGCTCAGTTGTTACTCTGTATAACTGGTTTAATCTCTGATGTTTACATAATGCAGGTAGTGAAACCTGTTTCTGAAAACTGAGAAATAAACAACTTGGTCTTTGTAAAGCATGGTGTCTACCTCACATTAAATACTGGGTGCTGTGCTTCTCATATATTTGAGCTTTGTGTGTTTCTCTCCTAGTGTGTTGGGGAATCAAACTCGGGATCTTGGTTAGTTGGCTATACTTTTAGCAAGCAGCCTTGGTAGTTTGTAAGTCATTTTTATTTAATTGGGTTATTAAATCTATGAATTTATAAATCTCATAACTTGATGTGGAAGTCCCCTCTGTGTGCTGTCGTTACCTTTAGTGAATAAGGAAACTGCCTTAGCCCATTGATAGGGCAGAACTTAGATAGGCAGGGAAGACAGAACTGAATGCTGAGAGAAAGAAGGGTGGAGCCAGAGAGACTCCCTGATCCGCCGCCAAAGATAGGTGTGCTGAAACTTTGCTGGTAGGCCACGACCTTGTGGTGATACACAGATTAATAGAAATGTGTTAAATTGAGATATAAGAGTTAGCCAATAATAAGCTAGAGCTAATGGGCCAAACAGTGATTTAATGAATACAGTTTCTTTGTGGTTATTTCAAGGCTAAGCTAGCCAGACCACCGGGACAAACAAGCGGGCCCTCCTCCTACAATTTAGTGCCCAACGTGGCGCCATTCTGTTGTCTGAGATTTCTGTCCTGCCCAGTTCCCCAAGTCGTTAAGTCCCAAAGAAACACACAGAGGTCTCTATTAATTATAAACTGATTGGCCCATTAGCTCAGGCTTTTTATTAACTCTTATAACTTATTTTAGCCCATTATTCTTGTCTATGTTAGCCATGTGGCTCAGTACCTTATTCGGCGAGACAGTCACATCTTGTTTCCTCTGTGTCTGGGTCACAACTGTAGAATAAGCTTTCCTTTTTCCAGAATTCTCCTGTTCTTGCCATCCCACCTCTACTTCCTGCCTGGTTGCCCCACCTATACTTCCTGCCTGGCTACTGGCCAATCAGTTTATAATTAATGTAGACCTCTTTGTGTTTCTTTGGGACTTAAAAACTGCGGGAACTGGGCAGGAGAGAAACCTCAGACAACAATAACTCTATAAACAGTTTTTGTTATAACTCTTAATAGGCTGAAATTGTAATACTGTTTGATTAAAGGCTAAATCAAAAGCTAGGCTGAAATTATTTTTGTTTAAATGGTTTTTACAAGATGAGTGGGTATTTATTGTAATTTAATTTTTTTATTTTCTAATACTTAAAATTTTTGAGTTTGCTTTTTTTCTGTCTAGAATATGTAAAATAGCTTGCCATGCTAGCCATTGATAACTTGTTGACTCACAAATGCTAAATTCCAATATTTCAATTTTCCAAATTTACTCTTTACTATCTTACTCTTTCTGAAATGCTAAGCACTGTATAACTTCTGCACTCTTGCATAGGGCAGTAGCCATGGGAAGTATACCAGTAGAGCTTTCTTGAAGAAATGATAAAATGAAAGTGGAGGGACTTTGTTTTTAAAAACTCGAAAAATCAAAAAAAAAAAACGAATATCAGAAAATGGTTTGTAAACTAGTCTGAGCTAGGATACGGTTAGGTGGTTTTGATTAGTGTTCCCTCCTCATGAAAGGCTGTCATATATGCACAGAGTTTACTACTTTACTTGTTACTGTGAAGCTATCATTGTCTCTTGTTTAGATCTAGGGAATGAGCACAAACTTCAGAAACTTTTAAAGAATTATGCAGCAGTAAATCTTTTGTACAAAATGTGCCCCCTCAAATATTAGTAAGAGTATGTGACTAACTATAATAGCTTAAAAAATTGAGGAAGGCATAGCAAGTTATAAAGAATTCTCTTATTGGGGCTGGAGAGATGGCTCAGTGGTTAAGAGCACTGGCTGCTCTTCTAGAGGTCCTGAGTTCAATTCCCAGCAACCACATGGTGGCTCACAACCATCGCCCTTTTCTGGCGTGTGGGCAAAAATGGAGGCAGAATGCTGTATACATAATAAATAAATAAATTAAAAAAAAAAGAATTATTACCTCAAGGACAACATCAAGGATTTTCCTACTCTATCTATCATCGTCTTAATGGTTGTTCTTTTAAGAAAGGGGATATAAGCAAAAAAGTTTAATCATTATTGATGTCACAAAGTCTTGCTGAATCCTGTGTGCCTTGTTGGGTCTCCTGGATTATCTGGGGGGCAGTATATAAATTCATATCAAGAACAAATACGCTGGACTGGGAATGTGACTCATTTGATAGAAGTTTGCCCAGCATGCACATAGCCACACAGCCCTGATTTTTATCTCTGACACCATATAAGTTTGGTACATCTCTAATCCTAGGACTCAGAAGCTGTATCATAATCAAAATAATCCCTCAGTACTTAGCAAGCTCAGACTAGCCTGGGCAGCATGAGATTGTCAAAAACATAGCAGCTGGCAGCCAGGTGTGGTGGCACATGTCTCTAATCCCAGTACTCGGGATCTCTGTGAGTTTGAGGCCAGCCTGGTCTACAAAGTGAGTTTCAGATTATCTAGGGCTGTTATACAGAGAAACCTTGTCTCGAAAACCCAAAACAACAACAACAAAAAACCCAGCTGGCAATGGTTTGAGTGTGGAGACTTTTAAAATTGGTTTCATTTAAAGTATGTAGAGGAGAACATTATAGCCATTGAGAAAAAATAACTAAGTGTAGGAAGATTTGCTTAATTGACTTCAGAAACAATATGAAAATGTTGAACAAAATGTTTTCTTCCTCCATAATAAACCTCATTTAGAATTACGTTATATCAAGAAGTTATACATTTTTTGTGCCATACTTAATTTTTTATACTACATTTAATTTGTGATTTTGCATATGAGTGTGTGGTGTGCATGTGTAGAATTCAGAGGACAACTTGTGGGAGTCAATTTCTCCTTTTCCGCTCTGTAGTGCCCAGGGATCAACCTCCAGTGCTCAGGCTTGGTGGCAAGCACTTTTGCCTGCTTATTAACCACCTTCCAGTCCATTTCCTTATCATACTTAAAACCTCAAATTTGTGAATTTACAGGTAGATATATATCTTAGTAATTGAATACTGTTGTTCTAGCAAGTGGGCAGAGAATGAATACATGTAGAATAATTGTTGAAGAAGAAGGATGGAAAGAAATATTTAAAGTCAGAACAGCTTATTGTATAGCAGATTTCCACTTGTGCTGGCCGGATGGCATGGCAGTTAAAGGCACTCGCCACCAAGTCCGATGGTTTGAGTTAGACCTCTGGAATCCACGTGCTGGAGAGAAGGAATTGACTCTGACTTCCACACTTCACCACCGCGCCTGCACACACACGTGCTCAAAACACACTCACTTCACCACCGCGCCTGCACACACACGTGCTCAAAACACACTCACTTCACCACCGCGCCTGCACACACACGTGCTCAAAACACACTCACTTCACCACCGCACCTGCACACATATGTGCTCAAAACACACTCACTTCACCACCGCGCTTGCACACACACGTGCTCAAAACACACTCACTTCACCACCGCGCCTGCACACACACGTGCTCAAAACACACTCACTTCACCACCGCGCCTGCATATGTGCTCAAAACACACTCACTCAGTTAATTGATGGTAAGGTGAACGGTGTGGTAACAAAGTTTTCTCTGTCTCCTCTTAGGTACTGCCCATGACTGGAGGTTACGGTGTGGTGCTGTGGATTTGTACTTCACTTTGTTTGGCCTCAGTAGACCTTCCTGTTTACCCTTGCCAGAGCTCGGGCTTGTTCTTAATCTCAAGGAGAAAAAAGCTGTCTTGAATCCTACCATAATTCCAGAAACCGGAGCAGGCGCCCAGGAATCTGCGAGTAATGCCGGCTGTCATGCTCAGCTTGCTGGATTCCAGAACCCTGTGAGTGTCACGGTAGTACAGAAGACAGAGCCTCACTATGTAGCGCCACCTGAGGAGGACAGTGTCTTCTTTGAACCAGTCAGTTCTCTAGCCTCGGGTCACTGCCTTTTTAACCCCCAGCTTGTGTTTGCTTAGCATTTTACAATTCCTAAAATGTCACTGTCATCATGTGACTAACCGTAAGAGATGTGCTCTGGTCTGCTTGTGTGGTGATGTCAAGGTCTTGTGGACCGTAGGATTTCTCCTCTGCATAGTACAGCATAAACTGCATATAGTCAGCTCATAGAGCTGTTATACTTCAGCCTTGTCTGTTTGTATCAATGGCAAACTGTTGAATTTGAGATCCTGCCTGTAAGTTGTTGTTTCTGCGCAGTTAGAGCTGTGGGGCAGTTCTAAACAGGACAAGTTCCTGGCAAATGGTTTTGAAAAGAAAATAAATATTGAATGAATGGATAATCTGATGATTTGGGAGGAGATGGTACATTACATTTTATAATATTTAAAAATTGTGGTTTTGCCTTTAGAAAACGTAACTCTGCCTTGTAAATTGACAAGGAGTGTGTGAATCATTTCTCCATAAAAGGGTTTTTCCAGAAATGATTTTCATACAGATGACAGTTTCTGCCATGCTCCAGCCTTCCGTTTTCAGCAGTACTCAGACCAGACTATTCTCTTGGCCGTTCCCTGCTTCCTGGTGTCTTGACACTTGACACCATGTTATCTGGAATATAAAGTGTGTTTAAGGTTTGGGTTGGGGAGTACTAAGACAAATCCTAGGCAAAGGAAGGAAGTCCCCTTCTAAAGAGCTCTCGGGTAGGAGTCCTTTCCCACGTACATGGATATATCCATGAGCACACGGAGAAAATGACATCAGAGGATGCAGCCTTTTAGGGCTGGACCCATGGCTAAGCCACTAAAAGTGTTTACTGCTCTTCCAAATGACTCGGGTGGCTCACAGCAGCCTCTGACTGCAGCCCCACGGAATCAGTACCCTCTTTTGACCTCCCGTTCCTGCACACACATGAATATCCCTCATAAACACACAGGTACAAACACGTAATTGTGATTAAAAAGGATAAAAATACATCTTTAAAAAAAACATGAGATGGGGGGAAAATCTTTAAAAGTTGACAAACACTTCTGCCCCCATAAAAGACAGTAAAGGGCTAAACATTTTACATCGGTTCCTGTTCACTTTTGGTCACTGGGCATGCTCTACTCTGTGGTTGTCAGAGCTGTTCAGCTTTTGGCTGTACTACAAGCTCCTTGTTTCCAGAAACCTATTTTTGATTTTAAGTATTGCCACAGGATCACGATGTACTAAGTGTGCAACAATATTGTGAGCAAGAATGAAGAGCAGGCTGGCCCCCGGGGGGTCCCACTTGAGCCTGGTGAGATGCTGGAGAAAAAGAGGGGGCTAGCAGTGAGGTTAAGCTTGCCATCCGAGTAAGAGATGGCAGTACTGTGTTAGCTATGTAGGACTGTCTGTAGGATTTCCTAAGCAGGAGCATGTCAGAAATACCAAATCATAAAAGAATCCAGGTCTCCTAAAGATTCCATCCGGGTATTTAACTTACTGCATATTTCTTGACATTTGGGAAAGCGCATTCCACCCTAGCTTACCAGTTCTTCTCACAATACAGGCATGGGCCTTAGTTGCTATTCACAGTAATATCTTACCAGCCACTTTGGGGGCTGGTCCCCCAATATTTGTTTCAGTGCCTTTTGAAGAAAAGAGACTATTTTTCTTAAGGTTATAATGGGTCTGTTCTTCGGCCTTTCTTCCGCTGTCCTGAAAGATCACGACTGTACATAAAGTGATGCCATGGCTCTCTGTTCTTTTGTTGTGTGTGCTCTAGTTTTCAGGTTCTCAAGATGAGGAGGAGGTTGATATGGATACTGTTCATGATAGTCAGGCCTTCATTTCCCATCATCTGAACATGCTTGAAAGGCCATCTACTCCAGGTAAGGATAATGTACCATGGTCCCAGGGGAGGTGGAGACTGTTGACATATATCCATTCTAAGACCTGTTCATTTATTTTAAATGAGCAGAATAAAAATGGGAAGGCAATATAAAATTCTCAGATTATATCAGTATAATTTACACTGACAAAATAATAAATTGTAGAAAGTACTTTTTGGAGGTCTGACCAGATGGCACAGTGGCTAAAGGCACTTGATATGCAAGCTGGGTTCCCTGAGTTCAGTCCTTGGAACCCTGTGAAGGTGGAAGGAGAGAACTGAACTCATAAATCTCTGCCTTCCATCTGCGATTATGGCATGCGTTTGTGCTTGCATATGTGAATGCATGTTTACATACCTTCACACACAATAATAAACTTACATATGTGAATGCATGTGTACATACCTGCACACAATAATAAACTTACATATGTGAATGCATGTGTACATACATGCACACAATAATAAACTTACAAGTGCTGCTTCTTTTAGTTTGTTGTATTATAACGGTGGGTCTTGGTGGTCCACACTCGGGTCCTCATGCCTATGAAACTAGTATATTACTGATTGAGCCATCTCCTCAGCTTAGATTTATTTTTTTTAACATTTTTTTTTCTATTATGACTTTGATTTCTTTTTTACCCCCTTGAATACTTTTTCTCTTTTTTCTGATTATTTAAAATCCTAAGCCAGCTGGTAGTTGTACACGCTTTTAATCCCAACATTTGGGAGGCAGATGTAGGCTGATCTCTTGAGTTCGAGACCAGCCTGGTCTACAGAACAAGTTCCAGGACAGCTAGGGCTACACAGAGACACTCTGTCTTGAGAAAAACAAACAGAAAAGTCAACTCTAGTCCTGGTCTGTACTTTTGTAATGGTCTTTATGTTTCCTTTATTATTATGTTAAACTGACCCCCTGTGTCTTAATGTGTTTTGGTTGGAGGTGTGCATCATCAGATGTCACAAGAGCTGTAGCAGCTTGTTCTCAGCTTGTGCTTAATAGGCTGACTTCTGCACCGGGATTTTCAGTCTGGGATTGTCCGATAGTGAGTTATCTTTTTGGAGACAATTGTTGACTCTAAGTTTTTCTAGTCCAGTTATCTAGCCTTCCTCTTTAAAGTTTTTTATATTCTCTCTCTCTCTCTCTCTCTCTCTCTCTCTCTCTCTCTCTCTCTCACACACACACACACACACACACACACACACACGCACACCATTTCCTTTCCCTCTGAACCTTTTATTTTTTCCTACCTGGTTTTTTGGTGGCTGTGCCATTAGCTGATGATACCCCTCCTCAAGCAGCTGTTAGCAATAATTACCACAGAAAGAGATGGGGCTTTACTTCCTTTATGATGGGAATGTGTTGATATTTGTTGCTGCTGTGTGCCATGGTTACTCTTGATCTTAAATTCTTTCTGCCATCTTTTCTGTCATGTTCTGTGAGTCTCTGGAGAGGGAAGGGATATAGACACTTTATTTTAAGATGAGCCTTTTTCTGCCATTTATTCTTAGCACTTTGGCCAGTTATAAATCTACACTTACCTTCACCGGCTAAGAGCCACAGAAGTCTTCGACTAAACATAAATATTTAGAAGACAGTTTGACATGTTCAACAGTGGCCATGTGTTCCCTGCTTGAGCCCATGTCCTCCCAGTCATAGGTTATGACCAGGTTTATAGTACCAGGTATGTATTATTATCGCAGAACAGTTGGTTATGCCACAAATAGTCATGCTTTTGTTTCTCCAGTAGACATGCTTTCCTGACAGGTCAGTTTTGTAGCCCACATGGTCTACAGCTGGGTGAGACTAGGAGTGAGTTCCCTCCCCAGCAGCCTACATTGTACCTTCCTGCACCACAAACTCTGTAAGCAGAGAGGGAGCTTCCAATTCACTTCTACATTTCTTTGTCTCCTGCAACCAAAGCATATGGGGTCATCAGTAAAAAGGTTTGGCTGGCCACCTAGAACAGCGACAAAGCCTGCATTCTTTTTTTTTAGGTTTATGTATGTGTGTGTTTATGCAAGTACCCTCCGAAGCCAGAAGAGCATGTTTGATTCCCCTGAGTTGGAGTTAGAAAAGCTGTAAGCCTCTTGACACGGGTGCTTGTAACTGAACTCGCATCCTTCAGAAGCACAGCAAATGCTTTTAACTGCTGAGCCATCCTCCATTCCCATAGCCTTTACTCTTTCGGGGGTATTTGCAGCCTCTGTGACAAACAACTCATGGGGGATGCACTGCACCTGGCATTGGGGTTCTCCTTTGCCCATGACTTCTAGGAGAGCATTATCTTTCCATGAAAATTCTGTATATGCTCTTCCTTTAAGGATCTGTGTAGTGGTTGTTTGGTCATTATGAATTATCTTAGTTTGGCATGCTCTGAAGTGTCTATTTCTCTTAGCAATTAAAAAAAATCCTTGTTGACTTTAGCAGTCATAGTTAGCAGCTGTCTGATTTCAGGGCTTAGTGTGTCTTTCCGTGTTTGCCTGGCTCTTCGGGTTGCTGATGAGAGTCTGATGTGTTTTTCTTTGTAAATGTGTTACTATCTCCCTTGTCGCTTTTAATATATGTATTACTTTTTTTCTTTAAATGCTAGATCTTTCATATCACTGACTGGCCTTGAACTTGCTGTGTAGACAATGATGAATTTCTTATCCTCCTTCCTCTACCTCTTAAGTACTAGAATTATAGATGTTGACTACCCATGTTTGATTATTTATATTGTTCTTCAAGACAGGGTTTCTCTGTGTAACAGCTCTGGCTGTCCTGGAACTCACTTTGTAAACCAGGGCGGCCTCAAACTCACAAAGATCTGTCTGGGCTCTGCCTCCTGAGTGCTGGGATTAAAGGCCTGCACTGCCATGCCCAGCTTCCATGTCTGGTTTTGTACTAGGTGGGGACTTAATCCAGGGCTCTATACATACTAAGCAAACATGCTGCCAAACATCTACTTTGTAGAAGTCAGTTTTTGCAGCTTTCAGTGTTCTTTCTTTGCTCAGTATTTTTTAAATTTTCACTGTTACATATCGTGGAAAGATTTCTTCTCCACTCATGTCTAGTTGGGGTTGTAAATACCTCTTGTGTTTGGATGTCTGTTTCTCCAGATTTGAGGTATTTTCTGTTGTAATGTTATTGAATAGTTTCTGTCTTTAGTATTTTATCTCAGTTCTTCCTTTTAGTCTGTGGATATTTTTCTTAGGTTTTATCTCTTGATCATATGCAGAGTTCTTTGAGATTGCAGTTATACTGTTTGGATTTTTTCCCATTCTTACTTATTGGTATTTGAATTCAGCATTTCTTTTGGTATATGTGTGAGTGCATGCATGTGTGCGTGTGTGTGTATACATTCCACAGTACACACGTGAAAGTTGTATGAGAATTTGAAGAAGTCAGTTCTCTCCCTTCCATCATATGGGTCTCAGGAATTAGAGTCAGGGTTTTAGGCTGTGCAGTAGGGTCCTTTTCCTCCGTCAACCTAGTCTTCCATCCTGACACTCACTCTTCTGTTGTTAGTGGCTTCAGTGTAGTTTGTACTTAATTCATTTTTTTTTTCATTTCTAACATTATTTTCTCAAATCTTAATTTTCTACCTGAATTAATCTTTTACAGTGCTGTAGAAGAGACACTTTTTTATCCGTATCACTCAGTTCCTGTTTTCTTTCTTTGTGTTGTTGAGTTTCTTCATCTACTTTTCATGATATATTTGAAGCCATTCATTTTTGTTAGTTAAAATTTTAAGTATTTCGGTGTCTTGAATTCAGTAGTTGAGGACTTAGGATCTTTTGGAGGAGTCGTGTTGTCTTGCTTTTCATTATTCTTGAATTTCTGTGTTGCAATTTATACCTCTTTTGGTCTGGACACTTCTGGTTTTATTATTCATCAGCCTAGTCTTGAGGGTTCAGTCTCTATTGCTACTCAGAAGAGAAGACAAACTGCTGAACTGTCAACATCAAACTGTAAAAGATGCAGACCGGTGAGACGGGTCAGTGGTTAAGAGCTCCTCATCCAGAGGACCTGGGTTCAATTCCCAGCACCCACATGACAGCTCACAGCTGTCTGTAACTCCCAAGACCTGACACCCTCATACATACCTGCAGGCAAAAATACCAATGCACATTAAGTAAATAAATTAAAAAAGAAAAAAACTGTAAAAACCACAGGAGCACAGGTAAAATCTGTTAAATCCTGCTGATATCACTGATGACCTTGGAAATGAAAATAGGAAACTTTTGTATTATTGTTACCACCTTTGTATTTCCCATCCCTCCTGCCCCACGCCTTGTAGAAAGAACCCTCTCCCTTTTTTTTTTCTGTTGTTTTTTTCAAGATAGTTTCTCTGTGTTCGCTGGCTGTCCTGGATTTCACTTTGTAGACCAGGCTGGCCTTGAACTCATAGAAATCCACCTGCCTCTGCCTCCCAAGTGCTGGGATTAAGGGTATGAGCCACCAGGCCTGATTTAGATTTTGTTATTATTGACTTTCCTTTTCTCAGGTCATCGGTAGGCAGCCTTTAGTCTCCATCTTATATAACAGTCCCAAGGTCCCTTGTAGAACATATTTCTGATTTATTTGATAAGTTTGGGACTGAATTCTATTACAATCCTGTTCATGTTATAACGCTAAGCTAATTCTTTAAATGCATTTGTAATCCCTACGTTATTTTGATATATTCAGTAAGTTTGATAATTGAAATGTTTTTAGAAAATTTTACAAACTATATGCAAATGCCAAAAAGCAATAAAATATAGGAAATGGCTTCTGCAACAGAGTATGGGGTCTAGTTTATGTGTTCGGCAAGTCTTTCGAGTTTATTGCCACTCGACTATGAATTTCCTCAGATGGAGGCAATTGAACAAAGTGTTACTTGTGATCTTTAATAACCTTAATATTGTATTCATTTATGATTAGAGTTTTGCTAGGATTAAACTATTTCTGGTTTTAAAGCTCACACGTGAAACCTGTCAAGCTTTTTTTCTGCTAAATATATTTTCCCTTTCACTTGATCTTTTAGGGCTTTCTAAATATCGACCATCCAGCTCCAGATCTTCCTTAATGCCCCAGCATTCATTAGGCTGTGACATCATACCACCCACAAAACCCCCGTGGAGTATGGAACTGTCCCGAAAGGGAATAGGTACAGTTACTTGTTTTTTGTTTTATGTTGTTTTGTCTCAAGCAAATTTAAATTCAGAGTTAATTTATCAATTTAAAAAATACTGAAAAGATAGGAAACTTAGTTTTCTTGCAATACATTGGTTTTATATTTTGTAACTCTAAAGACTGTTTCAGGATAGTGTTTATCTGTTTCAAAAGTTGTGTTTCTGTTATAGAAAATTTGTAAGAAACAGCAAGAAGAAAAATAGATTCATTATGCTTTTCCACACACATTGTAATACCTGTGACTGTTTGCTCTTGCCTTACAGTCAGACGTCAATTTCAACACAACCCTTAGAATTGCTGTCATTATTGCCTTTATAAAACCCACAGATTAGCCCCTTATTTTTTCACCCAATGCTCAGGATTGCTGTTTCATTCATGAAAACGCAGTGCAGACATACACAACTTACATTTAAAGTTATTCCATACAGGACTGGCAAGATGGCTCTGTAGTAAAGGTGGCTGCTGCCAAGCCTGATATCCTGAGCTTGATCCCCAGAACCCACATGATAGAAGGAGAGAAGTAAAGTTGTTCTCTGAGTCACACATAAACACACACCACACACACACACACACACACACACACACACACAGGTTTAAATTATCCCCTAATAATTGGACTTTCCTAAGAAAGGTCAGCTCAGTTGTACTTATTATGTGTTTACTCCTTTACATGTCTTCAGCTTCTTGTGTCCATTGTTGCTTCCTAAGCAAAGAGTATACTCTAAATAAACAGCAGCTGTCAGATGCTGTGAACTACCAGGAGGAAGGATTAAGTATTTGAGTGTTGAAGGAAAAGGAGTAAGAAAAAAAGCCACATAAGCAAGTCACTTCTGAAGACTTTCCAAAAGTCATTAGTAAACCTTAAACATCTATGAATTTCTGCTTATGTTTCAGTGGGTGGATTTTGCTTGTATAATGTATGTTTTTGTATGATATAAACAGAAGAGTAATGTTTATTGATCTGAGGAAGGAACTTGGGGACCAACTGTGATTAATAGTAGGCTTCAGCCAAAAGCAACAGCTCAAAATGCTTTAGTGTTAAGACCACAGACTACAGCCTTTTGTGAGGTGTGTACATTTATGTAATAGATTCACACAATGTGTTTCAGAGGGAATCCAGCTGGGACTTTGGCTTGCATTTTCAGGAATGAAGGGATTGACGATTGTTTTTTTGGCTCCTCCTCTCACTTCCTCCTTCCTCACTTCTCTCATCTCTCATTTTGATCTTTTCCTTCTCTCCTTCTCATGCGTGTGTATGTGTGTGTGTGTGTGTTCTAAACTGTGTGTGTGTCTCTGGAGACTGAACACAGGGCTTCTACATGCTGTTCTAAACTCCATCCTTAACCTCTGTGTGCATGTGACTTTGGTTTGGTATGATTTCACTGATTCATTATATCTATTAAATGTTTACTACAAATGGGGAGTTGTCTATTCAACTAAGTTATAGCTGAAGGAGTTTCAGATTTCTTAACATTAGTCTGAAAATGATTCTTTGACCTTCTCCTTAGCTGTGTAAAAGTCAGCTCTGCGTTCCTAGAGTCAAGTCAGTTTCTGTTCCAAAACGAGTTTGAATACATGTGTTTGAATGTTTTAGTGATGCGGCATATCAATGGTATAAAAAGCAAATATTTAACATTTACTGTGTGAGGTTTTATATCATTGTTCTAGTATTACTTTGAAAAATACATTTTCAGTTTTATTTTGTAGTTTCTTTATGGTATTGTCCAGTCTCATCATTTGGGAAGATCAGAGGAAGCTAAATACAGGACTAGAGCTGGGAAATAAGGAAGCCTGGAAGTTGAGGTTTAGCTGTTAACAATGTGAGGAAGCAAGAGTACACTGGCAATATTAATTTAGAAGAGTGTGTTTTACAAATGGTAGTATTCTAATGGGGTCTTTGTGTGTGTGTGTGTGTGTGTGTGTGTGTGTGTACGTGTGCATTTTGAATTTCAAATATAGCTTTTTCCTAACACATCGTTACATTGGATGAAGTAGCTTTTCTAAACACAACAAAAGCTCTTTTATTAACAGATGACAAGCAATAGAAGTATCGACCTACTTCCTTTCTCATTTGTACATTTATTTGTGTGTGCGTGCATACTCTTATGTTACAGTGCACATGTAGCCGAGTTTGCAGGCTTCAGTTCTCTCCTGCTGTTACTTGTGATCTGGGATGAGACTCAGGTTGTCAGGCTTGTTGGTAAGCACTAAGTGCTGAGCCATTCTGCTGACTGGTGTAACAGTGTCCTGTAGGAGCAGGATTTTCAGATCCGGCTTCTGGGATGTCAGACAGTCAGTGTTAGTCTAAACCAAGAAACATCAAATAAGTTGGTTGTGAGGTGGAGTTCCTCTCTGCCTTCTCTCAGAGTTGGGAATGTGTAGTTGCAGGATTAGTTAGGTTCCTGAAAGAGCACAGTGGAAAGAGAAGGGACGGTCTCCCTTTGGTCTACAGACTGTAGATTGAGGAGCACAGTGGAAAGAGAAGGGACGGTCTCCCTTCAGTCTACGGACTGTAGATTGAGGAGCGCATGTGGGGTTTGGGGCCATATCTAGCTGAGGTCTCTTTTATTCATTGTTGCTAAAACTTAGAAAAATTTTGCTCTGGTTGCCTAAGAATGAATAGACAGCATATAAAAATCCAACGAGTTACAGCTTTTCTCGAAATATCTAAGTGAAAGGCCCCTTTAGCGGTGTTCCTTCTTTATGTTGCCTCCCCAGGTTGAGAGCTGTTGATGTAGATCCCTTGCTTTCTTTATCTCATGAGGTGAGGCGACGTCTCAAGGACTTAGAGCCAAGAAGCAAGATGATTCTCAGGAGTGGAAATGTCTTACAGACCTCGTCTAGGAGGGATAGAAACAAAACACAGTGGTGCTTTAAGTAAGATGGAGAAGACACGCATATTCTGTTAGTAGAGGACAGTGATAAAATGCTTTTAACCACCTCCTCTTCCTTTACACACACACACACACACATCCTCTCTCTCTGTCTCTGTCTCTGTCTCTCTCTCTCTCTCTCTTCCAGGGTGTGGGCAGGTAAAGAAGACATTTCAGAGTTGATTTTGTGGAGGCAATAGGTCCAGCAAGCCATGGGGTAACAAAGGAGCGGTGTAAGCATGGTTCCCTTTGTTATCTTTCCCTCCTCTTTTCCCGAGGGAAAGAGAACAGGCAGGAAAGGCTGTGTGGTTCTGTGAGTGACAGATAGAGCATCCTAGAGCCTCTCCCTCCCAGTGCTGAGCTCCCTCTCCTCCACTGCAAGAGGGGGCAGCAGGACTTTCTCCTAAGCTTATTTAGTGATGGCAGGGATGAAGAGCAGAGGGGAAGGGCGTGAACGTGGAGCAGAAGGAATTCCCTAGTGATTTCTGTGGGGAAGAAGAGAGTCCTGCAGCTGTCTCTCCCGGGCTGCTGGATTATGTAATGCCTTCTTGCATAATTCAGAAAACACAATTCTGGTACTTGAAATCTTACTTTGAAATTAAAACAATTTGTTTTAAAAAGCTTGGATGCTTTCCCTAGAGATTTTTCTTTTGTAACTCAACATGAAAAACAGACTGATTTTTTTTTCTTTTTAATCTATAAATTACAATGATGTATTTCAACAGCTTTTTTAAAAATTTGATCTAAAGAATCAAAGAGCCGAATTCCTATCTTCCCTAATAGAAACTACTACAGACTTTGTCTTAAATATGATCATATACCTCCCTAATGGGAAAGAAGTCAATACAATTAGTAGATTGTTCACTGTTTCTTAGGCATTCGTATCAGATATACTGCAAAGCTCGCAAGTTGGGCTTTTATTAAGTACTTTCATTTGTTTTACAAATGTTAAGTTGACTACAGCTTGCTTGTTTGTTCAAATTTGATCTTAGGGAAGATTTTACGTTGGATAGAATAATTCAGAATATCTTTTGTATAACACAAAATGGAGAAATTATGGTGTTTTGAATTATGTGTTATCTCTTCCTCTACTATATCTAAAATAGAAAAGGCATTTTTCACATCACCTAGGGGTTTTGTCAGTTTTAGAGTGAATGCCACCGAGCCATGCTGAGCCATCTCCACGGCTCTGATTTTTATTTTCAGAATGCATTTGTTTAAGCCAGTGCCCACTGAAAGTACACATTGCAGTCCTCTTAACATTTATATCTTAAAATTTATATTCTAGTCCACATCTTTTTCTCTCTCCACCCTGCAGTGTATTTAGTAAAGAAATTGTATTTTTATCTAGTTTTAAAGTATATAATTTTTCTGTTTATTTATGGTAGAGTTAACATAATGGAGTTCTTTGTAATTTCTGTAAAATTACAGTCCTACCTAGACATGTAATTAGATTCAGGTTTATCAGTGGTGTATATTTCCATTTGGAAATATCCACTATCTGATTGACTCTTTTCCAAGGTCAACTACTGTGGATGTTCAGGATCTAAATGTATTAACTCATTGAAGATTACAAAGTAATGCTATTCTAATTAATCTTTCCATTTTTATTTATAGGGTGGATTAGTTCTATAAATCTAAATTTGTCTTCATTATTACTCAGTGGTGTGAGCCATATAGGAAATGCCTCTCTCTGTGTACAGTTAATAATTTTAAAACAATAAATGCATTGGCCAGCATCCTTTAATGGTGATCAGTTTCAGTTCATATTTAGTATCCACAATCAGTATTGAAATTGCTATATCTTTAGACGTCTTTTAAGGTTGACACCTGAGTTAGTTGGGCAGAACTTGAAGTTCCTTGCTGTTGGATCTAATGCTCCAGGCTCATCTTATAAGTATTCTGCTCAAACTGGAGCCAGTGCTTTGTCACAGGAGCCGTCGATCCTGTCACCCAGAGTCTTAAAGCTAGTTAACGTCTGTGTTCTCTGTGTCAAGAAAAATTCAAGATTTGTAGTCAAGATACCCTAATGTGAGCTATGAGACCTGCAGGTAAAGATGAGTTCACCTTTGAAGTGGTTTTAGGTGTTCCCTAGGAAAGAGTAAAGCGCAAACATCCATTTAGCCTTTGCCTCTGCTGGGAAGCCCAACTTCGAAGGTAACTGTTGGCTTTTCTGATTCCAAGCAGCTTGGCCGCTGTTTAGGAGTGATGATGAAACCTGTGCAGCTCAGGACCGGAGGCTCTGAAGTGCAGACAGTTTAGACAGTTGCCAGACTCAGTTGATGGAGAATGGCACACAACGAGCAGGGAGCCCAGGTGTTTGTGTGCCGTGAACGTTGTCCCATTCCCTGACTTTGTCTTGTGAGCTGAGTCTGTTTTTCTGTACTTGTAGCATGAGGACTATACTTAATTCTTTAAGACTGAAATTAAGATCATGTCATAGCACAGTCTCATGTCTGTTAATAGTTTCCAGGGTCAGCAGATTATTAGAACTGAAGGAGGTATTTGAGGACATCAAGTTGCTTCTTAAATGAGATTCAGCACATCCTTAGGTTAACAGGACAGTCTCATCTAGAACACGGCATCCTGGTTTTCAGTTCTTGTCTTTTGTGCTGACATAACTCTTGTCTTTAAGAACATTTCCTTTCACAGCCTGCCTACTCTCCTGGGTCTTCAGAAGAGGTTCCCTTACCTATATATTCCCGAAACTGTCTGAACAGCTAAATGGGTGTTTCATTTCACTAAGATACCATTATCAGGAACTGAGATAGTATATTTGTGCATTAGGAATTTTCTCAGTCTGAATGACTCAGTAAAGTACAGCCTTCCCCCATGGTAGTTTAGGGCAGAACAGTATTTGAAGGAGTTTTATTTTCATTGGCCGGTATAGATTTTAGTATATAGTGCACAGGTATTCATTATTGTTTAATCATAATACTTGGAAAATATTTACATTCAAAGGTTGATTTGCTAATACACTAGCAATTTTTTTATAGGCTAGATGGACCTAAATTAGTTGACTTCTGGCCAAGATGTTGGCAATTCTGTTGAACTTATTGGCTATTGTATTTGGATACTGCATGAGACTGTCCTCAGCGTCCTCCTTGGATAGCTGTCCTTTTTACTATCAACAGAAATTCATTTGGTGTTTTAATCTTGAAGGTAAAGAGCAGCCTTTGGAGCTGGGCGTGCATTCCATGGTAGCAGCCCCACTCTCAGTGTTTGCTAAGGAGTCTACGTCCTCTAGACACAGCGAGCACCATCATCACCATCACCACGAGCACAAGAAGAAGAAGAAGAAGCACAAGCACAAGCATAAGCATAAACACAAGCACGACAGCAAGGACAAGGACAAGGAGCCCTTTGCCTTCTCCAGCCCTGCCAGCGGCAGGTCTGTGCGCTCGCCTTCCCTCTCAGACTGAAGCATCTGCAGAGCCCTCTCCCGAGTCCCGCACAGAAGATGGTGTTACTAAAGCCTGGTCCTCCGTGGAGCATGGTGAAGGGGAAATACAGAGAAGCTGGAGTGCACTGGAGTTCTGGGCATTCAGTTTCTGCTCTTTGTATATCTGGGGTCTAAGGAGGAACTGGTTTTTTTGGTTCTGGATGAACTGTTCCATCCCTTTGTTTCTTCCTGAAAACACAGAGTGACTTCTTTTACAAAAGCCTTCATGTCTCCTGCAGACCCATTCACATGTGGTCGCCTGTGAACTGTAAGGTCAGGTATGCGTGGAAGCTGCTGATGGATGTCATGGGCAAAGGAGCATCAGCAGAAGGAACTGCCAGATCTGTGGTACCCAGCATTTCCATGAAGTGCTGAATAACACCACTTGGCATTGCTGGAAAGGCAGGCTTTTCTGTAGGACTCAACCCTCTTGGCTGCTCTTCTGTGTAGCCATAGAAAATAAGTACCATCATTTATGAGCTAAGAATTGTATATTTCCTTTTATCCTAAATTACAAAAAGTTTGGAAAGAAATTATTTTTAAAAGCATTTAAAGTAACTATCTTTTGATAGTACATTTGGTGATTTTGATGTTGTAATTTAACAGAACAGTCAGACTCTCCATTATGCTCAAATCAAGATGTTTAAATTACATTTTGTTTTGTCTTCTATTAAGTATAAAGGAATGTGTTCATATGTAAAATGTGTGTTGCTGAATGTGAACAGTTTACACACATAACTTGTACTTTTTTCTACAATTACCCTGTATATAAGGCAGGCAGGTACTCCATGCCTTTAAACCGAGCATTGGAGGGTAGAGGTAGGAGGATTGTTCAAGACCAGCCTGAGATACATGAAAGTCTGTATCAAAAAAGCAAAGTAATGAAAATTACTATATATAACAAAATATGATGCTTTAAGAGGGTGTGTTTTATTTGTTATTTATCGGCTTGGACATAGATAATTTGACCCATATTGGAGAATACCAGCAACAGTTTAAAAATACATGTGCAGTGTTTTGGTTTCTTATTTTAACAGTTTGTATGGTTGTGTGTTTTGTTTTTGTTATTTTTTTTTGTTTTTCTGAATTTACCAAGTTCTCTGGTAAATTTTTTTTCGTATCTAGTTTTTATCGTTTACCTTATTACTAAAATGTTTGACTAAATTCCTATGCTCAGAATAAATATTTCAAAAGGGATCCAATAATGCTGGACTTTTAAATAATAAATAACTTTTTTTAAGTTGAATATTCTGCCTTTGTATCACTTTATCATTTTGTTACCTTCCTGGCAAGTGTGTGTACGTAATGTGCCAGAGCACATTTGCAAAGAGCTTTGAGAGGGATTCGAACTGTCCCCAGTAGCAGTGTAATTTCAGTAGACGGAGATGAGGGTAAGGTCTCAGCAGAAGAAACAGTATCTTCAGAACAAGGGTGTGTGAAGATGGATGCTAAAAAGAAATCCCACAGTAGCTCAGAACTGAGTATAATAAAGTATTTATTTAGGGGTAGACTCACAGATCACAGTTCTCTGCCTGAACGGGGAACAGGAACCGAATCCAGCAGCCGGAAGAGAGGGAGAGGGAGGAGAATGCAAGCTGCAAGCTTTAGGGCTCCATTTATAGTATATGAGACTACACCGAAGTGGACTGGTATCTTAAAGGCTATGGGCTGAAGGAATTGCCACAACAGGTGTGTACAGGATTTAGAGAGCAGTGAGCGTGACCTGGACTGAGTGTGGTCAAGTGGTGTGTTTGAGTTGAGGTCTTACCATGCACCTCTGGCTTCTTGGAACTCACTGCATAGACCAGGGAAGGCTTGAACTCATAGAATTCTTGTCTGTGCCTCCCAAGAGCTGGATTAGAGACGTTTAATCATGTTTAGGCCTGTGATCAGGTGTTAAAGGACCTAAATTACCCTTACTAATTCAAATTAATTGCATGTTAGCCACCTCCAATTTGTTTTGAAAAATGGAAGTTTTATATTATGGTGTACAATAACATGGCATACACCATAATATAAATTTTGGAACTTTGACATTTCAAAAGAATTTTTTTGTGTCCTGGCTGCAGAGAGTAATACTAGGCAATTGCTATCTCCATAAGGCACAGAACTAGGACTTGGATTTGTCCGTGAAATCGTAAGCCAGATAGTCAGGCCGGATGCTTCTCCAAAAGAACATTTTGTGGTGACTCCAAATTACTTACGCTGCTGGTTCATAATAGACAGTAAAATGGTTTCTGGATTTGAGAATTGCTAATTATACATGGTCAACATACACGTCAGTGTTTCTGTCTCCTTCCCCAGAGGCATTTTTTAACAGTGTTTTGTTCTTTTGAGCGCATGCTTGCACACACAGTAGCTTTTTAAACTCATGATAGCAGATGATCCATATTTGCAGAAATTGCTTAATTTTTTTAATTTATTTTATGGTTTCAAAACTTGGTCATAGTAAGAAGGTTTATAATTCTGATTCTAGAAGAATTCTCCTTTTGTTGTTGTTTAGAATACTTTTTACATATTTTTGATTTTTCTTTCATCCAGAGAGAATTCCCCTGGAGCTTACTAGTGAAAGGTGCATAGCGATCCAGTTTTTCTTTGCTTCCCGAATGCTATTCAACACAGTATATTCAACACTACTATTACATACTAAGTTTCTTTATAAATTCTGGTCTACTTTTAGACTTTGTGGATCTGTCCACTGTGATGGGTTTTATTTTTTATTTATTTATTTATTTTTTTGTGATGGGTTTTATATGCTAGAGCTGATCTTTATTACTTTTCAGAATGGCTTCATAGGTTTTTTTCTATTTCTTTTTAGCTTGTAATTTATGTATGTAGAATAAATTTATTGTAGTCTGTACTCCTTAGCTTTTTGTTTGTTGGTTTGTTTTTTGGGGGGGTTATTTGTTTGTTTGATCTTTGAGACAGGGTTTCTCTTTGTAATCTTGGCTATCTTGACTTGCTCTGTAGACCAAGCTGGCCTTGAACTCACAGAGATCCACTTGCCTCTGCCTCCCGAGTGCTGGAATTAAAGGCGTGCGCCACCACCTCCTGGCATGTACTCTTTAGCTTTAACAGATACTTAGATGGCGTTTCCACCATCACAGCCCCACCACCCTCAAAATACCCTTCACTCTGTCAGGCATGGTGGTGCATGCCTTTAACTCAGCACTCAGGAGGAGAAGGCTGGTGAATCTCTGTAAGTCTGAGGCCAGCCTGATCTGCACAGCAATTTCCAAGACAGCCAGGACTGCACAGAGAAATCCTGACTTGAAAAACCAAAAGGAAGCGGGGGGAAAACCTATGTCACCTCAAATTATGACTGATTAATTTCCTGTTCTTAAAATTTTACTTTTTGATAAATTACCACTAATTAATTTTCTAACCCTATAATTCTACCTTTTAAAATGTATTAGATTTTTGTTGTTGTCTTTATTGAGGTATATATTTTTCTCTGCTTCCTCCTCCCTCCGGTTCTACCCTGTCCCATGATCCCCATGCTCCCAATTTACTCAGGAGCTCTTGTCTTTTTTTACTCATCATGTAGGTTAGATCCATGTATGTCCCTCTTAGGGTCCTCTTTATTCTCTAGGTTCTCTGGGAAGTATTGAATAATTTTTCTAAAAGATACTCTCACTATAGCACTGTCTGTCAACCCTTTAATACAGTTATACAGTTGCTCATGTTGTGGTGACTCCCCAACCATAAAACTACTTTTATTGCTACTTCATAACTGTGATTTTGTTACTGTTATGAATTGTAATGCAAATATCTGTGTTTTTCAGTGGTCTTAGGTGACCCCCGAGAAAGGTTTTTTTTTTTTTTTTACCCTCAAAGGATCCATGACCAAGGGTTGAGAACCACTGTACTGCAGCCCTGTCTGACCTGGCACTCACGTAGGTCAAATTGTTTTTGTAGCTGATGTTCAGCAGTAATCTATAATACCTTAATGTGGTTATTCTTATTAGGGATGTTGCTATTGCTATTAATACAGTTATTTTAGGAGTCACGATAGGGTAATTTATCATTTACAGTTCTGCAGTGGTTGTACTTGCCTGTGAGCTCACACTTAGGAAGTAGGGCAGGAAGCCTAAGGATACTCTCAGTTACTGAGCAAGTTTGCTGACATTTTAGACCACAGAACAGAAAGATTCTAATGGAACTCATTTATACTGTATAAATCATCTTTCTTATTGTATGAATATTTGAATATTCTTTCCTTTATACTGATTTTGTGCTTGGCTTCTGTGCTGATTGCTCATTTACAGCATTCAAAGCCACTATTCTATAAATAATGGCAATCTTACAGCTTTTTATATTTGTAATTTTCTCTTTTCTCCTTTTTTGTGTGACTTCTTTCTCTTGCTGAATGAGAGCAGCCGAGCTGGCCATCCACGCGGCTTTGGGCCGCCATTTACCTTCTCTGTCCTTGGCAGCCCTTTCTTGTGTGCTGTGGCTTTGAGTTTCACATTCTCCTTTGTTTTGGGGAAACTGGCATTTGCAGCTCTGTTTCTTGATCTTACGGGGATGACTCTTCAAAGAGCAGACAAGCAAGTTGTTGCCACCAGAGTCTCACGGACAGCTTAAAAAGGCCATGCTAATCCACACTGAAATCCTTGCTGGGGAAAATTCGTTCCCCACTCCCTACTCCTCATCCCTTCTGTCTTCAGTTTTTATTGTCGGTCAGCGAAATCCCCTCAGCTCAAATGTACTCTAGCACAGAGCTGTTTTCCAGTGCTGGCACCACCGGCTTTTAGTGTAGCCTTAGTGGCTTGCTTCCAAAGAATAAAATATGGAAAAGGAAAAATCGTAAGTTTACCCTCCAGCCTGCTGACAGATCCTGCCTCGCCTGTCCGTGGTAAACAGCCGTGATAAGCTGTGCTGATGTGCCTTTCACGGGGCTGGAGGGATGGCTCTGAGGACCTTGGTGCAGTCCCCAGTACCCATGTGTGATGTGGGAGTGTCATATATCAATCTGTTGATTTCATTGGTTAAGCAATAAAGAAACTGCTTGGCCCTCACAGGTTAAAACATAGGTGGGAGGAGTAAACAGAACGGAATGCTGGGAGGAAGAAGTGAGCTCAGACTCGACAGCTCTCCTCTCAGGAGCAGACACCTCAGAGAGATGCCATGCTCCCCTCTCCTGGGCAGACACTGGGATAGCTCTGCTCTCTGAGGCACACGCGATGAAGCTCCGACCCAGGATGGACGTAAGCTAGAATCTCCCTGGTAAGCCACCTCGTGGGCTACACAGATAATTAGAAATGGGCTAGTCCAGGTGCGAGAATTAGCCTAGAAGAGGCTAGATAGAAATGGGCCAAGCAGTGTTTAAATGAATACAGTTTGTGTGTTGTTATTTCGGGCATAAGCTAGCCAGGCGGCCGGGTGCTGGGGACGCAGCCCTGCCGCTCCTAATACTACACATGTGTCCCCACATGGCGGCTCACACCTATCTGTAACTCCAGTTCCGGCCTCCTCAGGCACTGCACACGTGTGAAGCAAAATACCTGTACATATAAAAATATCTAAATCTTTAGGGAAAAAAAATGTGGCTTCCAGAATGTGTCGGTGAGAGACACTCTGAGATGAAAACTCATGTTCTCACTCTCTGGAGTCTGTCGTCATGAGGAAAACAGAAACCGAAGTAGATAACGGTTAATCCTCAAAGCTGAGACAGTTGTAGGGAGCATGGGGGAAAGGAGGAAATTCAGGTCAGAAGAGCAATGCGGTATGTCTCTGGTGGTCCTGCAAGAGGAAGAAGACTTTGGTGGGAAAATAGTTGAAATTCAAGTATATTCAGGAGTTCCTTTGATGTCCCAGTGTGCCTGCTGTGGTCCCAGGGCTGGGGTCCCTTAAAAATTTGCATACTATAGGCTGCCTTCTCCCAAATGATGTTTTTCAAAGGAGGAACTTTGAGATGTGATTAAGGCATGAGAATTGAATTTCCATGGGGTTAACCCTTTTTTTTCCCAGCCTTTTAGAATCTTTTAATTTATTTCATTTATTATTTATGTTACATCCTGACCCCAAGTTTCCCCTTCTCCTCCCATTCCCAGGCACCCTCTTCTTCCCCTCTGCTCCTCTCCCATCTACTACTCTGCTTCTGTTCAGAAAGGGGCAGGCTTCTGCAGTTGTCAATAAGGCAAGGCATCTCAAGCTGCAGTATGGGCCAGGCAAGATTATCCCTAAGAGACCCCAGAAAGCTAGCCTGGTCTTTGATTATGGAGACGCAGGATGAAGGGCCAGCCATTAGCCAGGAAGATCCTGCCTGCACCTTGAACTTGAGTCTCCCAGTTTCCACAATGGGAAATAGTATGGGTTTTTTTGTTGTTGTTTGTAAGTTACCCAGCTCCTGGTAGTACCTGTGTAGACTAAGTCATTTTGTTCCTTAGGTTTGATAAATGTACTGTTGTAATGTAAGATGTTAACAATAGGGGAAAATAGTTTAAGGTTATTTAAAGTCTTGTGTGATGGTTTATGTCTTTAATCCCAGCACTCTCGTGACAAGAGACGGGTGTATCTCTGAGTTCGGGAACAGCCTGGTCTATAGAGAGTTCCAGGACAGACAGGACTACACAGAGAAACCCTGTCTCGAGGGGGGAGAAGTGTGTTTGTGCGTGTGTGTGCACAGGCATGCACTGTGGAAATTAGAGAATGTCTTACAGCTTCTCCCGTACCATGTGGGTCCTCAGGATCAAAGACTTGGTGGCACAGACCTTTAGCCGTAGAGCCATGTAACGTAACATAACTGGTCTTTCTTTGAACCTCTAGCTCCTAAATAATGACACGGAGTCTTCTTGTTAAGTATGAAAGCTTGACTTCAGCTTAGGTAGGCTTATTCACAACTAGCTCTTAAAACTAAAATTAGCCAGGCAGTGGTTAGTCTCAGCACTCAGGAGGCACAGGTGGGCAGATCTCTGAGTTTGAGGCTAGTGTGGTCGACAGAGTGAGTTCCAGGACAGCCAGGACTGTTACCCTGTCTTCAAAAAACAAAAAAAAACAAACCCAAACTTAAACTAACCCATTTCTATTAATCTATGTTCTGTCTCGTGACTTGTTACCTCTCCTCAGTACCTTAGGTCTGATTTCCTTCAAGTCTTGCTGGCAAAATCCACCACCTCAGATTCTTCCCAGAGTTCCTGTCTCTGTCCAGAAGTCCCACCTTACAGCTTCTCCCGTACCATGTGGGTCCTCAGGATCAAAGACTTAGTGGCACAGACCTTTAGCCGTAGAGCCATGTAACGTAACATACCTCTTCCCTAGCCGCTGGCCTTTCAGCTCTTTATTAAACCATTAGAAGCCTTAGGCAGGTGAGGAAGGACAGAGACACATCTTCACACTGAGTGCTCAAATGTCCTGCAGCAGAGCCGTCTCGCTAGTCCTTCAAGTGTGACAATAATTTATATTGTCCACATCGGGTCTTTATGGGAAATATTTACTCTTCGCAGAAGAACATTTGGAGAGAAATCAAAGATAGCAATGATATTGATCTAAAGCCTAGAAACTGTGAGGAGCAAATCAAAAGAACTTTGAAAGAAGAAATACAGTTGTCAAAGAGTTTGTGGCTAGTTTTTGTCGACTTGACCCAACCTTATGCCCCCTGGGAAGAGGGAACATTAGCTGAGAAGATTCCTTCATCAGATCGGCCTATATGCAAGCCTGTAAGACATTTTCTTGATTAATGACTGGTGTCGGAGCGCCTGGCCCATTGTAGGCCGTCTAGGCCGTGCTACTCCTGGGCAGGTGGTCATGGGTTATGTAAACAGGCTGAGCAAGCCGTGGAAGACAAGGTGGTATATGATGTTCTTTCCTGATCTCTACTTCAGTTCCTGCTTGAGTTCCTGCCCTGGCTTCTCTGTGGACTGTAAACTGTAAGCTGAACTAAATCTTTCCTCTCCAAATTACTTCTGCTCAGAATGTTTGTTGTAACAACAGAAACCTAAATAAAACAAGAGTTACCGCTCCTTAAAACTGTTGTGGGCCGGCAGATGGCTCAGCACAGGGGCGGGGCGGGGCAGTGTATGTGTGTGCTTGTGTGTTTGGGAACTTTGACCAGAGGTTGAGGGTGACCATTGCTCTCCACCTTACTTTTTTAAAACAGGGTTTCTCACTGAACATGGTGCTCACCGTCCTAGTTAGACTGCCTGAGCAATGAAAACCGAGACCTACAGGTCTCTGCCCATCAACACTGGTGTTGCAGGTGCCCACAGCCATGCTGACTGTCCCTTTTATATGAGTCCTGGGATTTGTATGTATGGTGAGCACTTTTCCCACTAGGTCATTTCCCTGGTTCCTCTCTACTCCCTAGGGTTTCTCTGTAGCTTTGGAGCCTGTCCTGGAACTAGCTCTTGTAGACCAGGTTGGCCTCGAACTCACAGAGATCCACCTGCCTCTGCCTCCCGAGTGCAGGGATTAAAGGCGTGTGCCACCACTGCCCGGCTGTCTTTGTCCTTTTGATAACAAGACATCCTAACAGGTGTGAGATGATGTCTTACTGTGATTTTGAATGGCATTTTTTTTAATGCTTAATGACACCATTTCTTTTCACATAACTTTTGACCATTCGTATATCTTACATGGACAAATATTTACTGAGGTCCGTTACCTGGTGGTTTTGTTTTTGTTTGTTATCTTGCTATTATTGTTTGAATTCTTTATATATCTTGGATATTTCCCCTGAACCGGATGTCTGGCTTAAAAATATTTTCTCCCAGTCCATAGGTTCTTTCTTTAAATTTTCTTTCTGTGAAGAAACTTTTCAGTTTAATACCTCTTGTCTATTTGGATTTGAGTTTGCTTTATTTTTGTTTTAGTGTTTCTTGTACTATATTGAATAAAATATTGGTTAAAAAACAAATCATTGCCCACACCTTTGTCATGTGAGTTTTCTCACTCTGCTTTCTGATAGTCTTTCAGTTTCTGACCCATCTGAATCTTCAGCTGAATTTGATATATACGATGGTATATAGGTCCTCTTTCGTTCTTCTGCATGTAGATACCCAGTTTTCACTACTGTGTATTGAAGAGACTGTCATTATGTGTTCTTGGCATCTTTGTTGGAAATCTGTGGACCTCACATGCACACGTTTATTTCTGGTTTCTCTGTCCTGCTCGTTGGTTGATGTGTCAAAGTTATGTACTAATTCTTCATAGCTTTGCAGTATAGTTTAAAGGTTTTATAGTTTAAAATGCCCAACTTTGTGGTGGTGTTTTTTTTTTTCTCATGATTGCCTTGACTGGTGGGTTTCTTTTGTGGTTGGTTCCATATGAAATTTAAGGATTGGGGAGTATTTTTTGAAAAGTAGCATTAGAATTTTGATGGTCATTGTACTAAATATGTAGAGCAATCTTAGTAGCGTGAATATTTGAGTGATTAATTCTTCATATCTGTGAACATGAAATATCACCATTTATTTGTGTCTTTGGTTTCTTTCATCAATGGTTTATAGTTTGCTGTGTCCAGGTCTTTTATCTCCTTGGGTAAATTTATTGCTGAGGATCTTATTTTTGTAATAATTATAAGTGAGACTTTTCTTTTGATTTCTTTTTTCGGATAGCTTATGTGTGTAGCATATGGCTAGTGTGAAGAAACAATGCTAATTGTTGAGTTATGTAGCCTCCATTTATACCATGTCCACTTATTAGTTCTAATTATGCATGTGTGTACATACATGTGTGTGTGTGTGCAGGCATGTGCACACGGATACATATTTATTAGAGCCTTCTCTACCTAGGCTTTAGTGAGCAGCAGTGACATTTCACTTCTGTCTTTCCTACTTGGTGCCTTCTTTCCCTTTCTTGGTTCCTCCTGCATAAACTGTGAATTCTTGTCTTGTCTTTAGAACAACATTTTTTTAGTATTTCACCATTAGCTGTGGGCCTTTAGAGTATAGTGTATAGTCGTTCTATGTCTAGTGTTCTTGCTAAGAGTTTTGTGTTTTTATTTGTGTGTGTGTGTGTGTGTGTGTGTGTGTGTGTGTGTGTGTTTGTGTGTGTGTGTGCCATGTATGTGCACTGTGAAGGCCAGAGGATGGTGGCAGATCTCCTTGAACTGGAGTTACAGTCTATTTTGAGCTACCCGACAAGGGTTCTGGGAACTGAATTTGGATCCTCTGGGAGAACAAGAAGTGCTCTTAACCACTGTTCCAGCTCTTCAGCCCCTAGAGAAAAGGTGGCAGTTTTATGAAATTTCTTTTCTGTCTGTCGATATGGTCAATGATCATATTGTTTCTTTTTCATCCTGTTAATGAGGTGGGTCATAAATACTCACTGAGATGTCCCACTAGCCCATGTTTTGGTATGTTAATTGAACATATTTTGTAATGTGAGGGAACCTGGTATTTATTTTCCCATGTATTTGTGTCCAAAAAAGAAAGAAAGAAAGAAAGAAAGAAAGAAAGAAAAAAAGAGAAGAAAGTAAATGAAATTTCATTTGTAACTAATTTCAAATAGCCTTGCTTCTGTGGGTGCAGTATCTTAAAGCATATTTGAAGGATAAGGTATCTGTCTTAGTTAGGGTTTCTGTTGCTGTGAAGAGACTCCTTGACCATGGCATCCCTTATAAAGGAAAACATTTCATTGGGGCTGGCTTATAGTTCAGAGGTTTACTCCACTATCATCATTGCAGGACATGAAGGTGTGCAGGCAGATATGGTACTGGAGAGACCACTGAGAGTTCTACATCTTGATCTGCAGGCAACAGGAAGTGAACTGCCACACTGGGTGTGGCTTGAGCATATATGAGACCTCAAAACCCACCTCCACAGTGACACACTTCCTCTAACAAGCTGCACTTATTCAGTAGGGCCATGCGCCACTCCCTATGAGGCAAACATTCAAACACATGAGTCTATGGGGGCCATATCTATTCAAGCCATCTTAGCACCGTAGACTGCCCCTTAAAGACTGCTCTGCTTCCCAGTGAGAGCAGCATGGGACGTGCTGTGCATCTGGTATAGCACTGCCCAACACTGCACTGCACATTGACTATTTCTGGTCTCTGCCCATTGGATGCCATGCAAGTCTTTGCAACAATTGCAAATTCTCAACCTGTCTGAAATATCTGTCTCTGCATTGGGCTCATGAACATTAAATGGGAATGGCATTAGCCTCTCACTTTATGAGACCTTATATTTCATAACTTAAATTAGCAGATTTTTGTTCCCCAAACAAAAAGTCTCCCAACCTCTCCTTTCACTGCCTTCCATTCTTTGTTTTATTTTGTTTTTCTTTTTGAGACATTGTCTTGTTATGTTGTCTTGGCTAGCCTTGAGCTAGCTATATAATCCAGACTGGTCTCACATGTGGTGATCCTCCTGTGTCCACCTTCCAGGGGCTAAGATTCCACATGTGCCCTGCTTAGCCTTATCACGTCTGGTCATTAACCATTGTGTGCCTGGCTCTCTGTTACATGCTTTATGTGTGCATTTTCTTGTTGTATCATGTGAACTCTGGGAGAGTGACTTCATCTTATAGATGATGAGCAATTGAGTGTAAAATGTGTACTTAAAATCCGTTCATTATTTATTAGTTACATTCTATGTGTAGGTACTGAGATAAATTCATGAATGACACAAATATTTTTTTTTTCTTCAAGGAACCTGAGCTTGCATAACTAAAGAAGTAGAAAGGTCAAAAAAGTAAAAGCCAGTGACTGTTGACTCAGTGAAAGCCTGCTGACACCAGTTTAATCCCTAGAATCCACCTAGATGGAGAAGGAGGGGTCCGACTCCCAGAAGTAGTCCTCTGACTTCCAGACACACAGCTGTGGTCCTTGGTCTCTCTCTTTCCTTTACACATGCATGGCAGTAAAAAAAAGTCAAATATTTTAAATAATTTTAATGCAAACACTATATTTCTAGAGGAGCACACTGCCTCCTACTCCTGAAGAGCTTATAATCAGGAAGAACAATGCAGTCAGCTACATTAATCCTAATTTACAGACTGTGGGAGTGTTCTGAAGGTAGCCATACTATGCAATCACTTGTGTAGTTTTTCTCCTCCTCCGGGCCGCTGGAGCCCATGTGCACAGCGCCCTCTAGTCCCTAACGGTGGCACCATCAGCTCTAGTGCACAGCCTATGTGGCCTCACAGGAGCAGGAACCCGGGCTCTTGCTGGACTGCTTTCCTCTTTGCTAGCACTTGGCCTGAAGTGCAGACTCCCCTCAGACACCTGCTTTCCTGTGGCCGTTCCAGCGTTCAACAAACCATGATTACTTCCTCTTCCTTTCCCTTTCTTCCTTCTCTCTTCCTCCCTCCTTCCACTGTTTCTCTCTTCCACACATTCATGCAGGGTCTTTAAAAGAGTTTTCATTTATTTACTTGTGTATGAGTGCTTCGCCTGTATGTAGATATGTGGACCGCATGTGTGCAGTCCCCGGAAAGGCCAGAGGAGCATGTTGGAATCTTTGGAAATGAAATCAACTACAGCTCAACTCACTCCTAGGAGGGAGAGATTTTCTTGATCAGATTATTTGAAGCAGGAGGACCAGCCGTCAGTGTGAATAGCACCTTCTGGCGGCAGCCCCGATGAGAGGACATGGAAGAAGGAAACTTGGCTCTTTGCTTCGTTGGCCTCGTTCTCACTGCAAGTCCCTCTCTCCTGCAGTATTGTTTGCTGTTGTTACTTCTTCCAGCTTCCGGTGTAAACTGAGACCAGCTTTTCTCCAGGGATCTTCCAGGTCTTCGGGGCCGGACTGGGACTGCTGGGACATCCAGCCTCATGTCCAGCCTCACTGAGCAGCTACTAGATCCTCAGCCTCTGCAGTGTGAGAAAGCTCTTATTGGACCAGCTGGACCACATCCTGTAAGTCAGCCCAATAAATCCCCCTTGAATACATGTATTCATTCAATTGTTTCTGTTCCTTCAGAGCCACTGTGTGACTGTTAGGATTGAAACCCAGGTCCTCTGCAAGAGCAGTAAGTGCTCTTAACCACTATGCCATGTCTCTAGCCTTTGTATATTTTTGAAAACTTGCTCTTTTCCAGTGGTCAATAAGACAGATCCCCATCCTCAAGGGCAGTGCTAGTCAGCATTAACTCCATTCTCCTCTTTCAATTGCATATGCCCCCTCTAGTTTTTCTATATGTCTATCATTTGGTTATGGTAGTATTATGAGAAATACTGGTGAATTAACACAGATATGCATTTACTTAAATGATAGTTTTTCATGATTGGTTTGATAATTGCAAGTTCATATGCCAGTGTACCGTTCCTGGGCTGGGTTTTGTATGAAGGAGTACCACCTAAAAGATTTCGGTTCCTTTTTCCACTTTCAGCCATTGAGAAGCATCCTCTGGATGGAGGGCTTTTTTTTAGTGTTTCACTTGTCCCCCAGTGATTCTTTACCAGACAACCTGGTAATTGCACATGTTCAGTAACATGAACATAGCAGAGAAGGGGATGTTTTCCCACAAGTTAGATGAGTCAGACATTTTCAAAAACTTTTGTTATTTCTCAAGATAAACTTTTACACCAAAACATGTTGCTTGGGTGTGTAGAGAGCCCTTCCCATTTGATCATGAGTCACTGAGCGCACAGACCACACCACTACCCTGTTTATGAGTCTTGAGCTCCCTTAACCATTTAGCCACTGCGAGTCACTGCACTTAGCATGGTATCCGTATTTATTGAATTGAATATGAAAGTAGAAGCTTGTTTTTTACCAGCGAGAGCAAGCAGCCTTGTAGAGAGATTGAGTCCTGTAAAATGGGGGCACCTGGGTTCTATTTCCCAGTTCTGTGAGTGTCTTGTGTTGTGGCCTGAAAGAAATCACCCAACCTCAGTGGGACCCAAGTCTTTGGGAAATGGAAAAATCATAAGATTGTTTCAAGGTGTCTCGGCAGCTGCCAAACTCCTAGAACTATTCCGTCGAGATGGATTGTAAAATCTTTAATTTCGCTTTTAAATAAAGCCTTGATTAATTTTATTTCAATTTTTGAAAAAGACATCATTAGATAGAGAAAGACTATCTGCATACACTCTGGACATCTGGACAAGATATTATTGAGTTGGATATGTAAGTTTTTGACTTATTGTAAACTGTTTTCTTATCTTTTTGAGCATGTCTATCCCCCTCCTTGCTGCCAAGACCAGCTCACAGTACTGTCAGTTGGTTTTAGATCTTTTTCCGTCTTCACGGTTGTCAAAACTCAGAGTTGGGCCGGGCGGTGGTGGCGCATGCCTTTAATCCCAGCACTCGGGAGGCAGAGGCAGGCGGATCTCTGTGAGTTCGAGGCCGGCCTGGTCTACAAGAGCTAGTTCCAGGACAGGAACCAAAAGCTACGGAGAAACCCTGTCTCAAAAAATCCAAAAAAAACCCAAAAAAACAAAACTCAGAGTTGGTAGACATCAAACCATGGCCGGTGAACGGGCATCCATAGGCCCTGCTTTCAAAAAGCCTTGCCCTAGTAGTAGATGACTTTGTGTGTGTGTGTGTGTGTGTGTGTGTGTGTGTGTATAACTGGAGCTTGACCCTGTGTCTGAACCAATCATGACCTGGATCCCCCAGCTCATACAATCCCTCCTCAGGTGTAGGGAGTCCTTCTGTATATGTGTTGCTTTTATTGGTTAATGAAAAAGAAGGTGCTTTGGGCCTATGGCAGGGCAGAATATAGCCAGGCAGGAAATCTAAACAGAGATAGAGGAGAAAAGAAGGCGGAGTCAGAGAGACGTCATGCAGCTGCCAAAGGAAACACCGGATCCTTACCAGTAAGCCGCAACCTCATGCAGGTAAATAGATGAATGGAAATAGGTTAATTTAAGATGTGTTAGCTAGAAATATGCCTAAGTTATTGGCATTGTAATTAATACAGTTTCTCTGATTATTCGGGTCGGAACGGCCAGGAAATGAGCAAGCGGTCTCCGACTACTCTCCTCCCTCTCTTCAGTAGGATTTCCAGAGCTTGACTGTGGATCTCTGCACCTGATTCCATCAGTTTCTGACTGACTGAAGACCCTCTGATGACAATTAGGGTAGTCACCAATCTGATTATAGGAGATGGCCAGTTCGGGCACCCTTTCCACTATTGCTCAGAGTCTTAGCTGGGGTCATCCTATGGTTTCCTGGGCGTTTCCCTGGCACCAGGTTTCTCCCTAACCCCAAAGTGCCCCCTCCCCTATCAGCACATCCCTTTCATTACTCTCCCCCCTCCATCCTGCCCCCAACCCACCCAACCAAATCCATCATGTTCCCACCCACCCCCAATTTACCCAGGAGATCTCATTTATTTCCCCTTCCCAGGGAAATCCATGTATGGCAAGGGAGTCCTGCTGACACCTAAACACAGTCTCTGACTTGGAGAATAAATCTGCCCATTCCACTTGTTCCGTGTTACATTAGCGTCCTCTAGTGAAATGGGGATCATGGTCACGGGTGGTTTGCTGGTTGCTTGGTGTTATTTCAATTGTTATTTTAATATTCCTTCTTGGCCAGGTGCAAGTTGATAGATAATCTGAGTTTCCCAGGTCTAGCCACCATGCCGCCACAGCGTTACAGGAACAGCTGTCTCTTCCTGGAGCATGTCTTCCTGCTCTTGCAGAAGCAAACGCTCTGCTCAATTTTTGTGGTTGAGCGAAAAGGCGTGGAAGCATGTGTTCTACATTATTATTAATGCAACACAGGCTTGTCCTGGCCCTGATTAAAAACCTGCTCTCCAGATACTTCTGTGCACAGAGTCGTTTTGTGTGGAGTTTCCAGACTTTGCATGCCCCTTCCACCTTGCAAATATGGACGCTGTCCTTCCGTGCAGTGGGGGGCATGGAGGAGAGCGTCACTCCCTGACAGTTGTGCTTCACATTAGTAATGGCAACTTGGGAGTGGAAAACAGAGATGTCTCTATTCCCGCCCGGCGAAAGCTCCCGGCATCTTTTGAATGTCTTCCTTTGAGGGGATAGTTCACACATCAGGTTTTCATTCCCATGCCGTTATTTTCCATTCCGAGAGGAGCCAACTATTATCCTAAAAGGTCAGTATTTGGTTTCTGGACTTAATTGAACAATCGAGTCGCATGCCTATTTTTCTTCAGCTACAAAGTTCTATTGTAAATGTCGATGTCTTTACTTCAGTATAAGTAGATGCGTGGTGCCCAAGAAGACTAAGCAGGATGCTAGAGTTGGCCATTTATTTACTCTTACTACACACACACACACACACACACACTAATAGTAATAATAACAAGTAGATGAAAATTTAAAAGACTCAAGGTTCCATCCTTAGCTTTTTTTTTTTTAAAAAAAAGGAAAATTTCATAAGTATCACTCTTAGGAATCTCTGTGTGTATGTGTGTGTGTGTGTCTGTCTGTCTGTCTGTTGTCTTTCTCTGTGTGTCCTGAGGATTGAAGGTAGGGTCTCACTCACGCTAGGCAAGCTCTGTACCAGTGAACTACATTATAGTCCCTTTGAATTTTTTTCCATCAGGGATGATCTCACTGCCCCTCAGTGACATCATAGGTCTTTGATGTCTGTCTCAGGTTCCTATGTAACTGAGATCATAGGCCTGTATGGTCACGCCTGGCTCCCTATGCACTTTGGATGAGAAAGCTGACATTTTATGTGTTTCAGAGGTTCAGTGGAAACCCAAATGCCTGGGTTCAAACCCAGCCTCCACCACTGGTTGAACTGTGTGACGTTAAGGAGCTGGTTTATTCTCCTGATGCCTCACCTTTCCCTGTATGGTGGAGATGATGATGATGACGATGACAATAGTAGTGATGTAACTTTTAGAGTCTAGAGACTCGGAGACCCAAAGCCCAGTGAAACAGCCGCAACGGCTGGAAAGGGGAAGATCGCTTGAACTTTCTGAAAATTGTTCAGAGAGCATTCAGCAACCAAACAAATATTTATTCAACAAAATCCATGTATAGAAGATCAACAAGCATCAGTGGTCCTTAGTTGAAACTCCACACAGGCAGATATGGCCAAGACACAGAGTGACCAGACCACTGGGCTCCAGTCCAGGGATGCAGTATCTCCCAAGGAAGGCATTTCACATCCCCTCCAATCACATTTCACAGAGACTCACTATTTCCCTGGTTAGTACAGACAGGAGATCGGGGCTCCCACCTTGCTCCAGTCCCCACTCATAAGCAAGCGAACTATTCGGATCTCTACTCATAAAGCATAGGTGTCCCTCCAAGAGAGAGACAGGCCACCGTCCAGCAGCCTCAGTGTCAGTGAGGAAAGGCAGTCAGGAGGGACAGGGGATGCAATGGTCTCCTCTTAGAAAATGAACTTCTTTGACACACTGTGTTCACGCCTTTCTCTAAAACAATGGAGACTTGGTGAGAAATTAAGAGGCCATCTGTATGCGAGTGACATGTTAAAACCCCAGGCCAGCTAAGCTACTAGCCAGAACTGGGGAAAGATAACAACGAAGAATGAACAAAGAACGAACGTTCCTGAAGTGGGACAAGAAAATCTCCTCTCCAGGGCTGGCCTCAAAAAAATACCTTGCTTGAATTGAATTAGGTCAAAGTGTGGTGCAATTTATGTCCTAGGGAATTGTTGGAAAGGAGAGAACAGTCATCAGGCAGTTGGTGGAGCCCAACAGCTGGACTGTGATGTAATAACACAGAGTCGGAAGAGGAGGCAGAGAGCTCTGCTGAAGCCACCGCCGTCCCTGGATAGCTGCACATGCCAAAGGCTTTCCACAGCGGACTCAGAGCCAGGATAAGATTACATTAAGACCGGAGCCAAGTCAGTGAACAGGTAGGAGAGGGAAAAGCTGCGAAAGGGAGGAGAGCTTGGTGTCTAGGATTTCTCTTGCAGTCCAATTTACTTAAAGCATCTTGTCTACAAAAGGAAAAGAAAGGGGAGGGGGTGGCAAAGGGGAAAAAACATAGCAGAGAGGTAAATATGCAAACAGGTGCTACAGTGTGGCTCGTACATAGAAAATGGGTAACACATCTGGCCAATATTGGGCCTAAATGTCAAATTTTACTCTTATAGTGATAGAACTCTTCTTATTTTTTGTAAAAAAGTTAATCTACAAGAAAGATACAATAATTATAAAAGCATATATATCCAGCAATAGAAATCCAAAATACATGCAAGGTTGAAGGCTGGGAGTGTGATTCAGTGATGGTATGCTGGCCTAGCATTCGTGAGGTCTTAAGTTCAGTCCCCAGCATTTAAAAAAAAAAAAAAAAAAACAGAGGGACTGGAGAGATGGCTCGGCCATTTCGAGTACTTGTTGTTCTTGCAGAAGACCCAGGCTCAACTCCCAGCACCCACATGGCGACCCACAACCACTCCAGTTGTAGGGGATCCAGTGCCCTTTTCTCAACTCCTCAGCCACCAGGCATGGATGTGGTGTGCATGCATAATTGCAGGCAACACATTCATACACATAGAGTAGAATAAATCTTTTTTAGAAGGAAATAAATAGAGAAACAATTTAGAGACATCAAAAACAGTTGATGTCTTTATTGATAATAGGCAGATCAATAAAGTCCCCCCACCCCCCAAAAAAAAGTTGACCAGTAAAAATTATGAACTGCTTGGAGCTAACAGACATCTCTGGAACGTGTCATCTAACGATGCTGTACACATAACTCCTTTGAAGCAACAAGGAAGGCTATAAAACAGGCACCGGAAGTTTCCAAGGACTAAACAGTACCACAGATGTCCTCTGGAAATGGAGCTGAAGTCAGAAGTCAACACCAGAAAGCAGTCTGGACTTTCCCACATAGGTGACACTTAGGTTCACACACCAAAAATAACCAACAACCAAAGAACAATGGCCCAGGGAAAGAAGAAATGCTGTGGACTGAAAGCAGTGGGAGTCTCACCGAAACCTGTGCGGCACAGTGAGACACTGGCTAGAGGACAACTTATATCTGTAAATACATAGGGATGAAGAAGGGTTAATGGCCTACTCTTCCAACTTACCACACCCGAAAAGGAAGAGCAAGCTAAACCCAAATGAACATAAAGAAGAAAATGAAGATTACAGTAGAGATTATTGGAATGGAAAAATAGAGAAATAATAGAGAAAAATCAGTGAATTCTTCAAGAAAATTAGAAAAATTCTCAACTCAACAGTAGGTTGACCAAGCCAATAAAAATGAAATTCTAAACTCAGGCATGAAAGTGGAGAGACACATCCCTACCAACAGTCCACAGATAATAAGGATTGTAAGAGGATACCACAAATAGCCACATACTAGGAAATGAAAGAGCCTGTAAAAATGGACAAGTTCTTAGAAATTCACAAGTTACTAAGCAGAGCCAAAAGATTCCTTGCCCTGCCCACAATCCTGATGTGTCTGCCTACTTCAATTAATGTAATCAAGACAATCCCCCATAGGCGTGCCTATAGACATATTTTTCTAGATTGTCAGGTTGACAATTGGCGCAAACCATCACATCCTTCAAGTTAATCTACAGGTATAAGAAACCCCCACCAAGAGTCCAACTGGTTTTACAAACATGACATGCCATAAACAAACAAAGCAGAGGACCCTTCTTAAAACATACCACAAAGCCTCAAAAAACCAAGGCACTGTAATACAAGCAAAAACAGAGACATATTGTTCATTGGAATGAAATTAAGAGTCCAAACATAAACCTTTCCTTTCCAATCAACTGGTTTTTGTTGTTTGTTTGTTTGTTTTGACAAGGGTGGCAAGACAATTAATTCACTGGGAAAGAATGTAGCAGGACTTTCTCTGGACTGCCAGCTCCCAAATAATGCCACGGAGACTTCCTGTTATTTATGGAAGCTTGGCCTTAGCTTAGGCTTGTTCCCAACTAGCTCTTGTAACTTAAATTAAACTGTTTATATTAATCTATTCTCTGCCGTGTGGTTTGTTATCTCTCTTCAGTACATCGCATCCCACTTCCTCTGTGTCAGCTTGGTGAATCCCCATCTCTCAGATTCTTCTCTGCCCTCCCACCACCCCTGAGTTCCTTTCTCTCCCCAGAAGTCCCACCTGTCCTCTCCTGCCTAGCTATTGGCCATTCCGCTCTTTATTAAACCAATCAGAAGGTGTCTTAGTGAGGAAGGACAGACACATCTTTACACAGTGTACAAAAAGATTATCCTACAACAAAAGAATATTCATTTAAGAAAGTTTTTTAGTTTTTGAAATTGAAATATAATTGTATCATTTTCTATCTTCTTTCCCTCCAGCTGTCCTCATTCACCCCCCTTATTCTCTCTCAAATTTATGGCCCTATTTAATTATTGTTACATATGTATATACTCTTAAATATACAAATACAAACAATTGGTCTGTGTGAAGTTACTTGTATGTATATGAGCTCAGAGCTGACTACTTGGTATTTGACAGCAGAGTCATCTTTTTTTGTTGTTTGTTTGTTTGCTTTTTGTTTTTCAAGACAGAGTTTCTCTGTAGCTTTGGAGCCTGTCTTAGAAGTAACTCTTTTTATTTTTTAAAGATTTATTTATTATGTATACAACAATCTGCCTCGATGTATGCCCACACGCCAGAGGAGGGTGCCAGATCTCAGTACAGATGGTTGTGAACCACCATGTGGTTGCTGGGAATTGAACTCAGGACCTCTGGAAGAGCAGCCAGTGCTCTTAACCTCTGAGCCATCTCTCCAGCCCCTAGAAGTAACTCTTGTAGCACAGGCTGACCTTGAACTCAGAAATCCACCTGCCTCTGCCTCCCAAGTGCTGGGATTAAAGGCATGCACCAACATCACCCGGCATTTAACAAATGGAACTGGGACAACTGGATAACTGTTGCAAAATAATGAATTTGGACCCCTGCCTCAAAACAGAGAGAGTATCGTCACCAGCTGAGATTATCACCTAGAAGAAGGTTGGTAATGTATAGGATGTCACTGGAGAAGGAATGGGATTGGAAATTCCCCAACATCCAGGGCTCTCGATTAGAATAACTTGAGGAATTCTAAATGCTGGGGATCTGAGAACACAAAATGAAGGGCTCACAGTGTTCTCACCTAGTCTCAGTGATTTTAATTGCATGTTTCCCTCTGCACTAAGTGGAAAATTTCCTCCTTGATTTATTGTCTGTCTGCTTGTGTCCCCGAAGGCAAGCTTATTTTTTGACACTGAAACACAGCCAGTTGGAGGCCTTCGTTGTTGGACTCGGTGATTACACCAGGCCTTGCTTTTCACCTCAAGGAGAGAAACTACTGGAAATTTACTGGCCTAAAACCATTTTTATGCAAAATGAATCTGATATTTACAAAAAAGCTCTTCTTTTAATGCAGAATAATGAAATTTTATAGCTATAAATCAAATTTTATCTACTAACTATATTACATAATATGACCATGTCTGAGATTTATTTAAAATTAACAGTATTGGGTTGCTATTTTAATGTAGGGTTTGACTTAAAAAAAGACTTTCAGCAATTCTGCTTTTGAGAATTCGATGCAATTTAGTCAGTTGAACAGTGATCATGCTGTGATTTGTCCCTTTGGTTTTATAGTTCCTATGAGGGGACCTGGTATTTGATTGTTGTGCTCCAAAGGAAACGGAAGGACCTCTTAGACCTTTGGGGGGTGTATTTGCCTCACTGAGTTTCACATGACTATTGTACACACTGAGCACCAGTGAGAGCAGTAGAGGTCCAGCGAAGACGAAAGGGTGGTGCCGACCTAGTCCTCAAGACGACTGGAATCTACAAGGACAGGTGGTCGTAGAAACAGGATGTTTGAAAATCAATATGCCAAGCAGTGTGCTAGAAGGAAGTCTCTGTGCTCCGGAAGGGGAGGAGTCCACCAGGCAGAGTGGGCAGAAAGAGTGGAGATATAACGAGTCCTCCTCTGTAACACCAACTCCCAAATAATGACAAGGAGACTTATTATTAATTATGAAAGCTTGGCCTATATCTTAAGCTTGTCCCACAAGCTCTTATAATTTAAATTAGCCCATTTATTTTAATTTATATTTTTGTCACGTGGCTTGTTACCTCATCTCTCTGTGCTGGTCATGCTCCCCACCCCCAGTCTGACTGGCGACTTCATCTTTCTTCTTCCCCGTGATCTCTCTGTCCTCAATGTCCTGCCCAACCTCTTCTTGCCTAGCTATTGGTCTTTCAGCCTTTTATTAAACCAGTCACAGTGACACATCTTCACAGTGTAAAGGAATTTTCTGCAACAGGGGAGATTGATTAGCGAAAGGGCTTTTTAAGAGGGTAACCCAGACTTCAAAGGTGCTTTTTCCAGTCAAAGAAGTATATGTATTCTTTCCTTTCATATCAGAATCTAATTTTTGCCTAATGATATATGCTCCTAAACACATTCTGAAGAAAACGCACCAATAATAAACACTTTGGCCAGGAAGTTGAAATGGCAATGTTGAGGTTCAAAAAAGCAAATGGATGGGCAACCCCACCACCAACAGAAATGGAAACAAAACAAACAAAAAACTGGAGATGGTACAGGATCTCTGAACTTCAAATATGGTTCAGTAAGATGAGATAAGGAGGGTTCACAGTGGGGTAGCTGTAAACAAGTCCCATTCTATCCAGAGAACTCAAATGCTGTCTCCCACATTATAATAGACCTGCTTGCCTTTGCCAGCCTTGTTCCCACTTATTACAGAAAGATTTTACTTCATTTATCAGTAGAATCAGATTGGTAGACATGATTCCTAGCTTAGAAACTTCTGGACTTGGATCTTCTCTTGCATTGTCTGTGTACCGATCTCAGATGTGCATGTCCTTGCCTGCCCATCTCAGGCTCATCAATATGAGGAGAAGCTGTTCACATACAGGTCTGTGGCTGCAAAAATGGACCAGCCTTCTAAAAGACTTTTCAAATATTTATTTATTTACTTCTCAGATATTTATAGTCACCCTTTAAACCTCCATCAGATCTCAACCACTGGTGTCCTTTTAGAGGGGAGATACAATGTGGAATCTGAAGTCCTGCCAATAAGCCAATCATGCCATGAGAAAATGAATAGGAAATTAAGCAATTTTGGCTTTCCAGACCTCAGAAGGTGTACCAGAAATTGTAGTTTGAGAATTATTGTCTTGGAGCATCATAGAAGTAAGAGAACTTACAGGCTGTGATGAGGATGGAATACCTTCCAAGGGAAGCTGCATTTGCACCAGGGAAGGGAGTTAACCTAGCATTATTAGGGCTACATTCTGTTTGGAGTGGATAAGAAAGGATGAAGGAGCAGGGATCAGCTGAGATGAGAAGGCACCTTGGACCACAGAGGATGCAGAGAAATCTCTCTGTTTTGATGGACAGGCTCCTAGAGAAATGATGGTACTGGAAGCCTGTTTTGACCTATGGTGGGTTAAGTGTGTGTGAGGATGGTTAAATAAACTTCAGCTGGTGTAGGAGGTCCTTCTGTCTTTTGTGTTGCTTTCATTGGTTAATAAAGAAACTGCCTTGGCCTAGTTGATAGGGCAGAACTTAGGTAGGCGGAGAGGACAGAACTGAATGCTGGGAGAAAGAAAGGCCAAGTAAGAGAGACACCATGGAGCCATCAGAGACAGACATGCTGAATCCTTTCTGGTAAGCCACTGCTATGTGGTGATATACAGATTAATAGAAATGGGTTCAATTAAGATGTAAGAATTAGCCAATAAGAAACTAGAGCTAATGGGCCAAGCAGTGTTTTAATGAATACAATTTCTGTGTGGTTATTTTAAGGCTAAGCTATCTGGGCAGCCAGGATGAACAAGCATCCCTCCCTCTACAACATTCAGCAAAGGATTTCATTTTCCTTGAGATGGGTTTAGTTGTCCTGAAAGGTTTTTGTCCTCTCAAAGAATCAAAGTATCAAAGGACTTGACAATCATTTAAAATTATTTCCTCGGGAGCCAGAGATTTCTCTGGAGGAATGCCAGGGTTTACAGCAGATTAAAGAACAATGTGGCAGGTGATGTTTGCATTTCATCATCTCTGTCTCAACCACAGCAACTAACTCCAAAACGTTTGTCTTGTTCTTAAAAATTCATCATATTTTATTGCTATGAACATTGCACTATTTCACACTAAAAGAGAAAAAAAAGGAAATCCTAGTTTATTTCTAGCGAGAAGCAACTTTACCCTCAAATTATCAACTGCTTCTTTTTCTTCCTGGTTTATATTACAAGTGTGCTTGTCTGTGTTCTCTTCTTTACCCATCTGCTTATGACTGTCCCTTGCTTTATAATGCTGTCGGAACCCAGCTTTGCCGATCGCCTTCCTGCCCAGGGGCTCTTTATAAATTGTGATTCACAGAAAGTGTTCAGAGGCTAAAACATTATTATAAATTATCAGAAATTATTATACAATCATTTTTATTTTGTGTTGCTGGGCAGCAAACCAAGGGCCCTGTGCAGGCTAGGCGAGGTCTTCCACTGAGCTCATGAATCATTCTCATTTCTTCCCTCTACTGGGTCAAGATGTTGCCTCAGAATCCTTCTCCATACACCACTCCATTCTTCTACTAAACAAGGCTCTGAATTGGTACTTCTCATAAACAGCCATTCTTCATGTCAATCCCCCTGGTAGGGTTTCACACAGCTGTCAATCAACTTCCACATTTCTCCCTTTGATTTTCCTACTTTATTCCTGCCTTGCTTTCATAACTGCAGAGATGATAGGTCAATGAAAGAAATGTTTTCAATGCATTCAAGGGTTGGAGCCAAAACACCCCCAGAGATCCCGTGGACAGAAGAGTGGGAAGAGAGCAGGTTTAAAGTGGGAAGGCAGTGAGGACAAAGGCAGGTAAGCCCAAACAACAGCCAAACCGGCACACAATTATCATAACTCAAGAATATACATAAACATTTTATGATGCTGTGGTCTCTCCCTTGACCGTCTGAAATCTCCACCTTGTCATCCATTCCCATTACAGCTGTGCATCTTAAAGGAGCCATGATAGTATTCGTGTGGTATTAGTTGCTTTTCTGTTGCTGTGCTGAAACATCATAACCAAGACAACTTATATAAAATGAAGCATTTAATTGGACTTTGATTCTAGAGCAGCGGTTCTTCACCTGTGGGTCACAACCCCTTTAGGGGCCAACATATCAAATATTCTGCATGTCGAATATTTACAGTGTGATTCATAACAGTAGCAAAGTTACAGTTATGAAGTAGCAACAGAATAATTTTATGGTTGGGGCCACCACAATATGAGGGACTGTATTAAAGGGTTGCAGCGTTAGGAAGGTAGGAACACTGTTCTAGTGAACTGGAGACCATGATCGTAAAGAGAAGGCATGTTGGCGGGAACAGCTGAGCGCTCACATTTTGAACTGTGAGCAGAAACGAGGTGCAGTGGTGCAAATCTTTTAAACCTCAAAACCCATGCCCAGTGACGTACTTCCTCCAACAAGGCTACACCTACTAGTCCTCCCCAGAGAGCCACCCAGGGAACCAAGTATTTTAACACCTGAAACTTACCAAGTTTCAGTCATTAGACTAAATTTAGCTATTTTGGTCAAACGATACTAGAGAGGTTGTTGAGTTTGACATTTAGAACTTTGAATTTAGAGTCCAACAGCCTAGTTTTGTCGTAGGACCACCATTGCCTGGTCTTGAACATACCAACTTGAGTGGTTCCCCTGGTTGGCCTCAGTTGACTAGTTGACCAGTTGCCTGGTCTTGAACATACCAACTTGAGTGGTTCCCCTGGTTAGTCTCAGTTGTCAACTCGACACAGTCTAGAATTATCTGAGGGAGTCTCTGTTGTGGGATCACCTCAATCAGATTGGCCTGTGGGTATGTCTTTGGGGGCATTTTCTTTATTGCTAATTGATGGAGAAGGGCCCAGCCCACTGTGGGTGGTTCTGTCCTTGGACATGGGGACCTGGGTTATCTAAGAAAGGTAGCTGAAAGGGATCAAGTCAGTAAGTAGTGTTCCTCCATGGTCTCTACTTTAGTTCCTCCATCTACATTCCTGCCTTGAGCTCCTACCCTGACTCCTCATTGATGGACAGTCACTTGGAAGTATAAGAAGAAATAAACCCTTTCCTCGCCTGAGTAATATTTGGTCAAAAAATATTATTTTTTAACCAGAAACCAGAACAGTGGTCCTCCATCTCCACAGCTGTGCACCTCTGAGAACCACTTGGCCAAGATGTTTGTGCATTTAGTATTCAGTTGGATGTGTCATGCACGGACAATTGGCTGCAAACCAGCAGACTCTTGTCATCCTGCGATTTTATGAAAAGGAAGTTCCCATAGCACTTCTGGTCCCCAAACTTATGCATGTGCCTGGATGTGTTTCTAAGGCGTGAAGAAGAAGCAGATTCAAAATGGAGCAGTGGTCAAGGGGATGGTTTGATTTAGGGGATGGTTTTTTAGCAAGGCACATGCTTCCCCTTTAGCCTGTTACTGTTTCTTAGAACATCTGTTTTGCTTTATGTCAGGGATTTCTTTAGGGGGTATGTTTAAAGGAAGCTATTATTTTCTTCAGGTCCACCCCCCCATTCGCTCTGCCATGTGGTTGAGCAGAGGCTCGTGGTATCAGTTTGTGCATGGACATGCTGCCTCTTGGGAGCCCCGATTTACCAAGCATGAGCATGGATGTCCAATGGCTGCAGGAGGGAACAACTTTCCTGTCAATTCAAGCCCAGCACGTATTTGGATGAATGGCTGGAATTCAAAGGCATCCTGTTTAGAAAGGAAGCACAAGTTTCCTTTGCAGGTTAGAGCATGTTGCCTGGATACGACTTAGAACGCAGCACACCCTTCTCTGTTTGGGCACAGAATGTTCTCTCTCTGCTCTCACTCAATCTTTGTGTGCGTGCATACATGCGTGCACACACATGTGCATATTCACGTGGAAGCCAGAAGACAACCTCGGGCATTGCCCCTCAGGAGTCATTTATCTTGTTCTTTGGACAGTGTCTCTCATTGACCCGGGGCTCACCTATCAGGCTATGCTGCCTGGCCAGCCTACCAAGGATGCTTCTGTCTCTGCCTCCCCATCACCAGGGTTACAAATATACATCACCATGCCTGGCTTTTTTATGTGAGTTCTTGGGTCCCTGTACTCACACAGCCAGCATTCTACTGACTGAGAGTCCCCTGCAATATGGTTTGGATTGAGTTATATTCGCAATCTTGGGGAAACATTATTCTCGACATATTCATACAGGTTGGGCTTTGGGTGTGTACACGGATATGCTTTTGCAGAGTGTTTCTCAGTTTATTCAGAGCATTGCAGGGCGGGTTCATACAATTAATTCTTCTAATTGGATGATTTTTGGTATGCTCAATGAAGGGCGGCATTATGTTGTCATCAATGATAGGAACGTGAGCTCCGAAGTTAGAGGGACGAATTCTCGCTCTGTTTTTCAGGCGTGCAGTTTCAGTAAGTCCACTCAAATCTCTCCAAATCTGCTCAATGGTTGTGATCACTGGCTCGCCAGCTTCAAAGACCTCAATGTCTGGATTCGGCAAGTGTTCGCAACAACTTCTGTTCTCCGCTCTCTAACGCTACAATAAACAAAGAGTAGCAAAGCACACTTGTGAACACTGATCAGCAATGCAGGAGTTTGGTTCGGAAGGGGCAATCTTCGTGGATGTTTCTATAATACTGGAAGGGCTGGGATAAAACCCAGCAGGCAGCAGAGGATGTTACCTTTCTAACTGTTGAGGCGTTTCCAGGCACCAGTATGACTCTCTGCTGAAAGAATGCAGAATGGGAACCTACTGGAAAGGAATTGCTAACCGGTGATGCCAGAAAAGTCAGCCTTGGTCCACAGTGCTGCAAGAGAGAGTCAGCTGGGAGACAGCGGCAGCGCGGCTGAAATCCCCTAGGGAAATTATGTTGAGGATTAAGAAACAGGAGCTTAAGATATGCAGACATGAGCCAGGGCCGGGGGTAGCTGGGTAGGTTCTTTCCTAACTCCTGAATTCAGGCTTGTGCTGGCCTCCTTTCCCTGCTGAAAGTCATAATTGCCTCATCAACCGCCTTCTCCGTGTGTGTGGGTTTTTCTAACTAAGCCACGTCTTTCCCCTTGGTTAAGATGAAGGCATTTCTGGTGGGGATGCAGGTTCTCTGGTTACTGCCTCCTTTATTTCATTTCTGGTTTCTGGTTCCTCGTAGAGGGTGACTTCTGAGTAGAGGACTGGTAAACTCTGAAGGAGGAGAGGGCTGGCCCGTGACCTATTTCTCATGGGAAGTGTCATCCAAGCTGAGAGAGTGGTTCATCATAGGGCGCCTGCTTAGTATGCACAGGGCCTGGGTTCCATCTCATGCCCAGGGCCTCTGAAGCAAGATCGGGGCACCTACAACACAGTCACTAGATATTCAAGTTCCTGGGTATTACCCCTGCCTTGCGTAGTCAGTTCTTCAAAGATGCAAGGGTGTCTGGGCATTTGCTCTTCTATTGTTCGTATGGGAGTAATCTTGAGAGTTCTTAGTGTCGGGGCTCAGGGGTGAGTTGTGGGCAGTTCAAGCCCTGGGCATTTGATGCATTTGTTTGCGTACTGGCTGCCTCTGAAGGCAAAGCGCATCGCTTCTACTTCCTTATTTCAGCAGAGACATCCTAATACCCCTTGTCACCACCAGGTAAGGAGCACCTGCACCCGCGACCTGAGAGGGAGAGGCAGAACACAGCTGGGGCGCCCTTTCCTAGTCCCTTTCCACTTCCTTTTCTGCCCTCACAAAGGCAAGGGCCGACAGAAACATGCACCTCCTTTGGTCCCAGCAGTGTTCAGATCTCCACCGTCAGATCTCCACCGTGCACGCCTCCACACAGTTTCTTTGGCCTTCAAGGAGGAGCCAGGGGACACTCAGCAGCTTCTCCAAGTTCATCAGTAGAGGGCAATGGGACCTCCAGCCCAAGCATTGACACAAACACTCACTTAAACCTCCTTCCAGCTTTTGTTTCAGCCTTAAAGAACTAAGCCATCTCTCCAGCCCTCTTTCCAATTTCGTAAGCATGGTTTACGATTCTCCAAGTTCTGTAGCAACCTCCTGTTTTGTTTTGTTTCGCGTCATTTGGACAGAGCTGAAGGAAGCTACAATGGACGTAGTTTTTGGTACTTTTACCATGAAGTTTTAATTGCCCACCAGGAAAGAAAAAAAAAGCAGTACATTGAATGTTCTCTTCTGAGCAATAGATCCTACAGGAAGGAAATTCTCAAGTTCCTTGATATGTTACTGGCCAAGGTCCTTAAATCAGGGATCACAAGAGTGTGGGATAGCTAGGAGAAACGGTGAGAGCAAAGGCTCGCAGAGTAATCCCAGCCCCAGAACAGAGGTGTTTTTCATGTTGCTGTGTTTCTATTTAGGATTTTACAAAAATCATGTACAAAGTCACACCCTCACCATCCATTTATCGTCTTTCCTTTGATGTGAGGCTCCTGGTCAAGATTTACACCTTCATATTTAACAGTATGCCTGCACTGATGATGTACTTAATAAACAGTTGGTTGGATATACTTGCTATGGTTTGAAACTGCTTGATTGTTCATTAGAGAGAATACAGGGCATCTCTAATTGAGTTCTTTGTAGATCCGGTACCACATACAAAGATTAAAGTGATGTTGCTCAGTCTATCCCTTACATTGCAGACTTGGTCCATTTATGGATATCTTAAATATAAAGGAAGAAGGATGCTTCGAGAAAAGTTTTAAATTGAGGCTCTGTCAAGCTGGAAGAGACTGGAAAAGAGTTCAAATAGCCTTTCAACTCCATGGAAGGAAAATAGAATGGACAAGTATAGTCTCCATGTGTCATGAGGGGTTGTTTACATGTTTATTTGGCACCACGTCTCCAGGCTCTTAGTGTGGATCCATTTCCTTGAGCCTTAGACGTCTCTTAGTCTTCCCCCATTGTTATAGTATCCCATAAGGCTGTATGAAATGAAATAAAATAAAATTTATGCCCTGGCAATGCTGAAGCATGCATGTATGTCCCAGAGATGGTGGTTCTGTTGAACTTGTCCCAAATCATTTCTTGACTTACGGGGGTAAAAGTTTGTTTAAGTTTGTGAGGTTGGAGAACATTAGTTCACATCACAGATCTGACAACAACTCTCACTGAAATGCTGGCTGAGGTTGAAGTGGAAGAAAACTGGCCAGTGCTTTTTATTCCTGTTTATTACTTCACAGAGGACTAAGCATGGTAAAGTTTAGGTGTGATGGTTCTGACTTTATGCTAGTGGATTTTCTCTCTCTCTCTCTCTCTCTTTCTCTCTCTACCTTTCTTCTTTCCCTTGTTTCTTTCTTTCTGGTTGACAAATATCAGTGAGGAGCTTCCAATATCTAATGCACTATGCTGAGCTCTCAGATGCCTCAGAGACTGATTATTTATGTAAATCTAAGCAAGAATATGCAAAGTGTGCATGTTTACTAGAGCCACCATAACTAAGGACCACCGACTGCACAGTTTAAACAACAGTGGCATATTATCTACCGTTCTCGCCACCTGAGTTGTTCGCTTTTGAGACTTCTCTCTCTGGCTTGTTGCTTCACCTTCTCTGACTTTGCTTTGTTTTGTTGTTCAAGACAGGATTTCTCTGTATATCCCTGGTTGTCCCGGAACTCTCTCTTTAGATGAGGCTGGCCTAGAACTTGGAGATCTACCTGTCTCTGTCTCTGGGGATTCTGGGATTAAAGATGTGTGCCACTACTACAGCCCTGTCTTTGCATACATTTTCTCTGTTCTAATCTCTCTCTTCTCTCTTCTCTCTCTCTCTCTCTCTCTCTCTCTCTCTCTCTCGTGTACATTGGTGTATGCCTGTGTGAGGGTATCAGATCCTCTGGAACTGGAGTTACAGAGGGTTGTGAGCTGCCGTGTGAGTGCTAGGAACTGAACCCAGGTCCTCCAGAAGAGCAGTCAGTGCTCTCAACCGCTGAGCCTTATCTACAGCCCCCGGTCTTTTTTTGCACTTAAACTAGACCACATTCTTATGACTGTACTTCATCTTAGTTGCCTTTCCTTTTTTGAGATTTATTTTTATTTCATGTGTGTGTTTTCTCTGCTTTTATTTAAGTGTACTACATGTCTGGTGCCTGCAGAGGCCAGAAGAGGGCGCTGGATCCCTCTGGAGTTCTGGGTATTTGTAAATCATCATTTGGGTGTAGGGACTAAATCTGGGTCCTCTGCCAGAGCAGCAAGTTCTCTTATAGCACTGAGTACTCTCTCAATCCCCTACTACTTTTTAAAAAATATTTATCTTCAAGGTTGAATGTATTCTGAGGTACCACTGATTAGATACTCAACACATGAGGGGCTGAAAAGATGACACAGTCAACCACGAGGGCCTGGCAAGCATCAAGACCTGAGTTCCAATCCCCAGCACTCATGTAAAAACTAGGCATGGTCAGGCACCCTGTAGCCTCAGCCTTGGGGGACGGAGACAGGAGGATTCACAGAGCTTGCAGCTAGTCCAGCAAATCAGAGCCCTGGGTTTAGTGAGAGAGCCTGTCTCAAAAAATCAGGGGGAAGGTGGTAGAACAAAGACATTCAGCATCAACCTGAGGCTTCCACACGCATGCGCCTACATCTCATCCACAGTCCCAAAGAAATTCAGTATCTGAATCCTGTGAAGTGAGAAGGTGGATTTAGTCCGTAATGGAAGCCTTCATGTTTCTAGTCTTCATTCCCAAACAGGAGGTGCTCACAGGCACTTTATTAAAGCTATGCCCTCCTCCTCCATCTAGGTCTAATAGGTAAAGAAATGTGACAAATTGAAAATCAACTAAAAAATCCAATCATTCATTTTTTAATCATTTTTTTATTCATTCAGGGTTTTGTTGTTTGATAAAGATGGTGACTTATTTTTTTGTTTTTTTGGCACGTTTATATGCTAACCAGTCTTGACTGTTTTGATTACTAAGCCCTTAGTTACAGCCTGCAGCTGACGTAGGATGTCTTGCTTTGGAAATGTGCACACATTGTACAAGCTCTTAAAGAAGAAAAAAGAACACAATATTTTACTGACCTTAGGCTGAGATTTATTATAGGGAGGATTTCAAGAGTATTAAAAAAGGGATGGATAATGCTGACCAATTTTCTTGTAATGAACATAGATGAATTGCTTGGACTTGAATAAAAGGAACCAGTGTAATTTGGGGTCAGGGGGAACCACATGACCTTAAGGTTATTGACTGTGTTTATCAACAGGAAATGACAAGACTTTTAAAGACACTTAATATTTCCATAGAGGACATTTTCATTTCTGAAATGAAATATAAACCCTCGTGAAATGATGAAAGAGAAAGCTATCTTCCGTGTATATGCCAATTTTGGCGTTACCATGGAATGGTCTTTTTTCTTTTTTTTTAAATAGCCTTGGTTGGAAGGGTTAGGGATGTAGCTCAGTGGTAAAGTACTTACCTCTTGTGCATGAAGCCCTGGGTAAGATCCCTTGCACTGCAAAATAGCAATGATGATGGTGGTGGTGATAGCGTATCTTTGGTTTGCCTGTGCAATACTAGATTGGGGTTATTTTAAGTGGCAAAACTCATATTTTAAATCTAATAATACTAACTCGATCTTTTCCACCCAAAATAATTTTTCATTGGACATTGTTGTGGTTTGAGTAAAAACAACCCCCTATAGGATCCTATATTTGAATGCTTAGTCGACAGGGAGTGGCACTATTTGAGAAGGGATAGGAGGTGTGACCTTATTGGTGGAGGTGTGGCTTTGTGACCTTGTTAGAGGAAGTGTGCCACTGGGGGTAGGCTTTGAGGTTTCAGAAGCCTGTGCCAGCACCCCCCCCCATCTCTCTTCTCACTCACTCCTCTCTCTTTCAGCCTATGGATCAGGATGTCGCTTAGCTACTTCTCCACCGCTCCTGCCTGTCACCATGCTCCCTGCCAAGATGATAATGGGCTAAAACCCCGAAGCTGTAAGCAAGCCCCCAATTAAATTCTTTCATTTATAAGGTTTGTCGTAGTCATACTGTCTCTTCACAGCAGTAGAACAGTGACTAAGACAGACGTTGGTACCATGAGTTGGGTGTTGCTGGGACAGGTGTGACCATGCTGCTTGTTGGTAGAATGTAAACTTTGGGACTTTGGATGAGGAAAGCATTTGAATGCTTTAAACAGGGCATAGTAGGTCATAGTAGTAGGAGCTTAGAAGTGTGATGAGGACGATATGAACTGTGGGGGCGGGGCAAAAATCACTACGTTTCAGGCAGCAGAATATTAGTAAGTGGCCTGGAGACCGTTCTTGTGATATTTTGGCAAAGAATGTAACTACGTTTAGCCTCTTCCCTAAAAATCTGCCTGAGGGTAAATTGAAGAGTTTTGGATCTGTGGCACTGACCGAGAAGATTTCAAGAGAGCCTAGTATTGACTCTGGTCATGTGATTATTGCTGGTCACTCTTACGCAGAGATAGAATGAAAAGGAACAAGCTGAACAAGGACAAACACAAAACAAGCTTTCTCATGCTTTTTTTTTTTCAAGACAGAATTTCTCTTTGTAGCTTTGGAGCCTGTCCTGGAACTCACTCTATAGACCAGGCTGGCCTTGAACTCACAGAGATCCACCTGCCTCTGCTTTCTGAGTGCTGGGATTAAAGGCTTGCATCACCACCACCTGGCTCCTTTTCTCATTCTTAACTTCCCTGTTGGAAAGTTTTTCTTTTCTTTTCTCTCTTTCTTTCTTTCTCTCTCCCTTCCTTCTTTCTTTCTTGTACATTTTTTTTTTTGTACATTGGTGTGAGGATTTCAGATCCCCAAGACTGGAGTTATAAACAACCATGAACGGCCATGTGGGTGCTGGGAATTGAACCCCAGGTACTCTGGAAAAGCAACCGCTGCCCTCAACTGCTGAGCCATCTCTCCAGCCCCTGTTGGAAAGTTTTATGCCCACAAAATCATATCTGCAGAAAGATGAATTGTGCTGCAGGACGCATGCTTGCAGGCTGCAGTCACTACGGAGCCCAGTGACTTAACTCTTTTCTTCTGGTCAAGCTGATAGCCCTGATATTCCTTTCAACCGACATCACTGAGTTGCAATCAGTTGCCCTGGTCTTGGTGTGGTTTTAGTATATTTATTAGCTAGACAAATTACTTAGGAGCAGCCTGCAACGACTTCAGTCTGGAATAAACAAATACTTGCTGTACGTCTGTGGTGGGCAAGCACCAAGCACAGGGGCGCACTGGTAGCTTATGGGAGAGGGAAACACAGACAGAAGAGTCATCCGAGGCTAGTATGTTGGCGCATGTCATCCCGGCATTCCAGATGAAGGAAAGGCATAAGCCCAGGCCAGCCCAAGAAGTGTATATATTTATCTCACACCAATGTAGTTGCAGATGAATAGGCAACTTAGCATGGGACTTTTCTACTAAACAACATACATTATGGGTCATAATGGAGCCCATTGTTATGCATAATGAATGCGTGCTAATAAAAAAAGCATCCGAAAAATAACATGCAAGGGAATTCTAAAATGATCTGCACGATTATTCCTTTGCCACTGACATTGTGATCTCTGTTAATTTAGCCAAGTGGCACATTTACTGAATGTCTTTGGAACGTCAGAATACTGAGAAAGTTAGCTCTTTTCCTCTTTTGCTACAGAAAAAACAAAAATAGAACAAACAAACAAACAAATCAAAAAAGCAACCACTCAGTTAACGAGTAGCGGGCTCTCGAGTTACTGCCTTCTTTTTTCTTTCAGTATCATCTTTTCAAATCAGCCACGAAGTTCACATTGCTGTCTGGCTTTCTGCCATCTCCAAGCTTACTGTCATGAGGTTGCTTCCTGTCTGCCTTACCCTTGGTGCCAGACAGGCCTCCTAGGACTGTTCTGCCTCCATCTTTCTCTTCTTCAGGCCTTTAGTTAAAATCCTAGTTCATCAGTCCATTCTCACCTGTTTAACTCCCTTAGACAGAGAAATTCTAGAAGAAGCTCATTTCAACTTCAACTTTATTTTCCAAAACCAAAAAAGAAGAAGAAGAAGAAGAAGAAGAAGAAGAAGAAGAAGAAAATGTATCTTTAAAAGCTTTAGAACTCATAGTGTCCCCAATCACTGAAGAATATTTGCTAGCATGGTAATATGTGGATCTAATTCGAGGAAAATACTGAGAGCGAATCTGTATATTCCTAGTGGTCTTCAGTAGGAGAGAAAGCATCACTGAGAAAATGGTGCTCATGCAAGTCAGCAGTGGGCAAGGTGATCATCCATGGTCCTTGTCCACACTTCCCATGGGCATCATGGGAAAATGCAATAGAAAGGTAACCCTGAACATGTGTGCTCTGTCTAGGAGTTGTCAGCGTCATTGTCCACCAGGGTGATCCGCGCCCATCAGAGTCTGCTGAGAAACGCGTGCTGGCACTGCACATAAATACTCAGCCATGAGCCTCCTGTGCCTCAGGTAGGCCTTTGCCTTTCACCTCACAGATCTCAGTGAAAGAAAAAGAGCAGGCAGACATATGGAAGGAGATAAAAACTAATTATAAACCAGGCAACGGTGGTGCACGCCTTTAATTCCAGCACTCGGGAGGCAGAGAAAGGTGGATCTCTGAGTCCGAGGTCAGCCCGGTTTGTAGAGTGAAGTCCAGGAATGCCAGGGCTCAAAAATAAACAAACAAATAAAAACCAAACACCAGATAAGCCAAAAATTAGAAAATAAAGGAAGTTTAAAAGAAGATAAAAGTAGAAGAGAATTGAAGTAAACATTTATATCATGTTAGCAAAATTAAATGGGAATAAAATAATATTTCAAAAGAAAAAAGTAATCATAAATTAAAGTCTACGTTGCATACAATACAGGAAAGGAAATTTTTGATATGTTGAACATATAGACATTAAATAGCCCAATTTGTAAAAGGGTGAAAGGCGATGTGAGAACATTGGAGTGGGGACCAGTGAGATGGCTTATGGGTAAAGGCTTTTGCTGCCAAGCATGATGTTCAAACCCTTTGACTCACGTGGTACGAGAGAACCGACTTCTCAAAGTGTTCTCTGACTTCCATATGTGTATAAGTGTGTGGGCGCCCCCACACACATATACACATAGACAGACAGACAAACACAATAAAAATGTTGGTGTGGAAGGAACTTTTATGACCTCAGACCCATAGACCCTAAACTAAATAGTCATCGATACATTCGTTTCCTTAACATACTCAAGAAAGGATCCAAAGGGATAGAAGAATTGGCAATTTAAAACGTTATTCTCAGAGGGGGAGAAAGGGCATATGGTTGGTAAACATGTGAGTGCCCCTTCTTCACAGAGCTAAAGAAACACAAGACAGAGCAAGGAGATGAACAGTGTTTACTCATCAGATCAGCCAACTCTTAAAAGCACGATAACAAAATGACGTGCAGGGTCTGTGGAAATGCATGCCGTCATGCTGGAGTTGGAATCCAAATAGATACCTTTTTAATGGGAAAACTGAAAATAACACTCGGGTTTTAAAAGCACATAGTCTTTGATCCAGCAAGTCTGAATTTAGTAGTTTCTCCTACAGGGACACCTCAAAGTCAAAATAATAAACAAAAGAGAACAACCCCCCAAAATCTACCAGCCAGGGACTAGCAAAGCAGAAGATGAACAGTCTAATCTGTGAGAGATCTTCAAACTATTTAAAACAATGGGGTGGAATTATATATAGAGACGGGAATATTTAATTAAGCATTGCAATGTGAGAAAGACATGCAGCAAAGGGTATAAATGTTTCCCATCATAGAAAGACAAGATTTATACTTGAGAAATCTGTGGAAGAGGAAAGAATTTATGCTCGCTACCTTTATAGGAAAACCATAGTCTGGGGATGAAGAGGGGGATTTTGCTGGGCTGTAGTGGCACACACCTTTCACCCCAGCACTTGGGAGACAAAGGCAGGCAAATCTCTTAGTTTGAGACTAGTCTCAGCTACAGAGTGAGTTCCAAGACAGCTAGGACTAAACAGAGAAACACTGCCTTCAAAAAACAGAAAAAGGGGGCTTTTAATTTTACTACACCCTCTTTTGTTGTCTGAGTGTTTTTTCTGTTGTGTGTCTGCTTTTCATAATACAGGTAGGAAATACAGCAATCTCAGGTCCCTGGTCCATTGTATATTGCTACCCTCTGGGCACTCCTGGCATGGGGTCCTATGTTCAGGGACAGTTTGGCCTCCAATGTACTGAGAGTGAGAATATCCCCATTCACAAGGAAGACAGAAAAGCTGCAAACACTTCTTATCAACCTTGACTTATACACGTTTCGCATAACTGATTCGCTTAGTCAGCAACCGCTCTTCAAAGGAGGCCTTGAAACCTCATTGTGTTAATGAAGAAAACTGAAGGCTATGTGAATTCCTCATAATAAATGGTGGTTTAGTCTCCACTTTGTGACTTCCTGGTTCCAAAGCCTGGATCTGTTCCATCTCTGGAAAGGAAGGAGGTTCAAGATGAAGCAACAGATGAAGCGTTCTCTTTCCTTCTAATAACAGAGCTGGTGGGTACCGGTCTGCAGGTGGGGACATTCTGAAAGCAGGGAAGGAAGCCAAGGACAGCCATGAGGGGGCCATCCCCATTGGCCACGGAATTTGCATGTTCACTCTCTCTCTCCAGAAGTCCTGGACTGGCACAGTGATTTCCTGAGCCTATCTCTGTCCCTCCAAGGGCCAGCTGGGGTGACTCTGTCTTCTGGAATATCACAGGGCAGATGATGATTAGTTTTTGGCACACATGGAAGTCAAATGTGAAACACGTGCCTGAGAGCCGTTCCTCACATGTTTCTAATCAACCAACCAGATTTCACTTGAATCTTTTATGGTTTCTCTGAATTATTAGTGAAATCGAAAGCCAAATGTCGCTTTGGACCACTCTGCGGTTGCTATAGTAGCCATCCCTTTTCCTAAGTCCCTTCACCCGCTCGGTGAAAATTATTATTGTAGTAAAACCTCTTAGTCATACTTTCCAGGGGGTTGGATTTCTTAGTTTGTCACATGGATAAATGCTATGTTAGAGCCGTATATTGGGGTGTGGCTGTGCCTTGGACTGTATAAATGAGAAATCACTAACGTTACAGGCCCAGGGAGAGTCTGGAGGTACCTACGGGAATTTCCAGGTTCTCGTGCAGGTACACGTGGGGAGTGATAGACATAATGACAATGTATTAGGAGAGAGAAAGGGGATCTGGGGTAATGGCTCAGCCAGTGACATACCTGCCACATGTATGCATCGAGGGCCAACAGGAAGAGAATTCCTTACTCTCCCTGGCGCATAAACATGAGAACCTGAGTTTGGGCTCCCAGCACCCAGGCAGAAAGCCAGGTGCAGGAGTGCACCTCTCTAACCTAGTTATGGGCTTGGGGGAGGGGTGTAGTGGTGAGAGGGGCAGATCCTGGAACTCATCAGCTGGACAGACTAATTGAATTCATAGGCTCCAGCTTCAGTGAAAGACCTTATCTCAAAGCTAAAAGGAAGGGCCAGGAAGAGGACTCAGTGGGTGTAGGGGCTTGCTGCATAACCCTAGCAGCTTGAGTTCAATCCCCAGAATCCATGTAGACGTGGAAGAAAAGAATGTTGTCTTTTGACCTCTGCATGCATACTATGGCTTGTGTACCTACATGTATACATAACATTTACACAAATGATAGTAAATAAAATTCTTCAAGCTATTTCCATTGATTGATTGATTTGAGCCCTGGCTGTCCTGGAACTCACTCTGTAGACCAGGCTGGCCTCAAACTCAGAGATCCACTTGCCTTTACCTCCCATGTGCTAGGATTGAAGGCATGCACCACCACTATCCGGCTAAACTAATTTTTCCTTCTTTCTTTCTTTCTTTCTTTCTTTCATTCTTTCTTTCTTTTTCAAGCTAGGGCTTCTCTGTAACTAAACTATTTTTAAAAGGTGGACAATAAGTGAGCAAGAAACCCAGTGTCATTCTCTACATACATAGATTCACACGACCACAGAAATGCATACACCCCTGCAAACTCTAATAGTAATCATTAACAATAAAATATAAATATAAATAAAAAAGAATCAGAATAGTACTCTTGAGAATAGATCTGGGAAACGCCAGAAGTTCAACTGTGTTGGGTTATGAGAGTTGGTGAATCTTTATGGGTCATTTACATAACACATACTTTCTCCCAGTTGTGTATATGATAAACTTTTCTTCTTACTTGTAGCCCTGGGAATATGGGTGTCATGAATGTACGATGCCAGAAACATATAAACATGTTTGTATCTTTTCATAATCAGAATTTATAAAATAACAATAAGTGCAATAAATTCACAAAGTTCAGTTGTTTCTATCACAGTAATTTGTCAGATAATCAGGGCTACTTGGTGATGTGACTGAGGAAAATCTAGGTTTCTTATTACAATCTTAGTTATTTATACTGGTTCTTCTACCACACATCCCACAGCAAATCTCTCTATGTAGGCATTTATGCAAATACAAAATAAATACAAATTAGAGGCTATGGCCAAGTTCAAGAGGTCTCAGAAGTGGTCTGATAGAAACGTGTTAAAGTCTGTGTTGGTAAGAAAATAAACCCAAAACAGCTACCAGGGAAGAGGAATTTGTTTGTTTCTTTCTTTCTTTTTGTCATGACAAATGGTCAATTCCTAGAAATCTTTCTCTCCACCCTCCCACCTTTTTTGAGACAGAGTTTCTCTGTGTTATAGCCCTAGCAGTCCTGGAACTAGCTCTTGTAGATCAGGTTGTCCTTGAACTCAGAGATCTGCTTGCCTCTGCCTCCTGAGTGGTGGGATTAAAGGTGTGCGCCACTATCACCTGACTTTTTTTCCCCTTTTTAAAACCTCTTTTAAATTTCATTTTACATCCCAACCATAGTTCTCCCTCTCACTGCTCCTCCCACTCCATCTCACCTCCCCTCTCCCTCAGTCTACCCCCATTTACTCCTTCCAATGGGTAAGGGTTCCCATGAGGAGTCAACAAAGTCTGGTACATTAAGTTGGGGCAGGACCATGACCCTCCATACTGCATTGAGGCAGTGCACGGTGTTTCACCATAAGGAATGGGCTCCACCAGGCTAGCTCATGCACCAGGGATAGATGCTGGTCTTACTGCCGAAATCTGGTTTTCAGTATACCCTAGGAAGGCAGATAAAATCTCCCTAAGAGAAGCACACAGCAGTAGGCAATCAGAAACATGGGTTTTACTTTCTTTTAAAAGATATTTATTTGTCCCTCCATTTATTTCTTTTGTTCTTTGATCACCAGGTTATCTATTAAATATCTCGACAAAACGTTTATAGAGTAACTCAGTACCAGCCCTGCTCGCAAAGAGCAGACAGATAAGAGGCTACAACAAGACTCCAGAAGAGGAGTTCTGCTCTGAACGGCACTCCTTGGTTTTTGAATAAGTCCTGGGAGGGCCTAGGACAATGGAAGAAGGTAAGGAAGGCCGGAATTGAGAAGAGTATAGACCTGACCATCTAACTTACTTTGGCAAAAGGAAAGCAGAAGGAAGTGTGGGCAGCGCATCGGAATGGAGAAGGGAATTCTGTGAGGCTAACCTGGAGTATTCTGAGGCTGACTTTAATACAGGCCGTGGATAAGGTCACTAGATAGGAAATTCAGCAAGAGATAATGGACGCTTGTGTTGAATGACTCTAGCCCTCACAGGGTCTTAGACAAAAGTGAGTGATGCCCTGAGCTTCCGGTTAGGCCCTTCAACTACAGGCCCTTGTCTGTGCAGTCACCTTGAGCAGGGTACTGCTAATCTCTTCTGAGAAACTGAGCCCTTATCTTCAGGACAATGAGACACCCTGCAAGGCAGGAAGCAGTAAACTGGGTGATGGGTTAGGGTTTTTGGGAAGATCTCTCTGACTCCAGCAAGGAAGGCTTGTCCAAGGCTCAGAGGAGAGTGATTAGGAGACCTACTCAGTGGTTCAGGTGAGAGAGAATGTGGCCTGCGAAGTGGATGCCCTGATGGATAATTGAGGGAAACTCACCAACAACCATTGAATTGCAGAGGAAGAGTTACAGTCTAGCTAAAAGCCTGCTTCCTGAGAGGCATGCAGCAGTGTGTTTAGCCGGTTGGGGTTGACTCAGTGAGAAAATAGATTCTTTCTTATCCTACTGGTTTCACTGAGGTAAAAACCATCAGACAGAATCACACATATTTCATGTACAGTTTGATGTCTCTGGAGATACGCAAACACCTGTGAAGCTGCCGCTTCAGTCAAGAAGTCAAATGTCCCATCACCTCCAAAAGGGAAGCAAGGCTTTGAAGAACATAAATTTCACAAAGGACACCAGATACATAAGGAGATGTCTGTCCTGAAGCTGCCAGGGGTGAGTGTCCCCTACTTCTTTGACTTGTGCAAACCTCACCTGAACCTGATGAGGACATTCCTGTTTGTGACAGCTTGTCCCACCTCCCTCCCTCCCACTGGAAACATCTTCATGAGGATATTGAAGGCTCTCATTCATGACACCAAAGAGCGATTCAAGCTTTCGAAGTTGTGCAATCCTATTGAGTTAATTTTTTACAAGCCATTGGTCAGCCTGCCGTGGGTGAGACATGAGCAGGTCGGGTCGGGGGAGCAGTGTCGGGAGGGAGACACATGGCATTAGTCACTTTGCGAATGTGAATGGTTTGAGCATCTTCAACCACTAACTCGTGGATGCTTCGTGGTTCATCTTTGAGTTGATAAAACCCAAAATGAACAAAACAATCATTTAGATTTTCTCTGATTTCATAGCCAAATTCAAATTACTGTGGGTGATTTTTATTTGGTATTTTTTGTTTGCTTTTGAAAGAGGATCTCATGAAGACCAGGCTTTCCTTGAATCCACAGAGATCCACCTACCTGTCTGCCTCCCCTACTGCTGGGCCGAAAGGTGTGTGACATCATACCTAGCTAAATCCATGTTATTTTTAGCTGGAAGAAATATCCTTGTCATAGTAAAACAAGATCTGTTACTAGAGTGTTCCTAGGCCAGGCGCTGGGACTCTTGGTACACCTTTTCCTTCTCTGAGACCCATTTTATCCTCTCAAAATGCCTTTCAGAGTTCAAATCCTAAGTCTCGGTGAAATGTTTGAATTTTAAAGTGTTGGTGTACACTAGCGTCTTGATAAATACCTGTCACACAGACTAATGGGCAGTTCAATCCTGAATGCAGGGCAAGAAGAGAAAAAGGAGATAGGTTCACTTTCTGGAGTTGTTTGTGGTGCAGGATCAGTGATGGCCATACATGGGGCTGCTAACCAGAGCCCCTGCTTTGTGTTCCTCTCTGGGGGCTGCTGTTGAGGGGAAGGCAAGAGGGGAAGGTAGCTGAACCTGAACAGTTGCTTGCCATGCATAGAAAAGATGATCCAGCAGAAGCTAGGTGAAGGTCCACTAACTTAAATTACCTTCTGTAACTTGAAGCAGACACCGAGGCTTACATGCAACAGTAGACACCAGCTACCCCCGCCCCAGAGTTCTGGGTAATTGGCTGGTTTACTGGTGATAAAATCCATACATCTTTGGCCTCTTGCCGTTGTACTTGATGAGGAGAGATGGCTTTATTCTAATTTTGGGTTGCCTGGAGAGGGCTAGCCATACAAACATTGCTTTCTGACATATTTAGCAGATGTTCCAGGAAGGCTAAGTAGAGGATACTGTATTCAGGTCTGCTGCCTAGGACGCAAAGCAGGAAAATAAAGAACTGGTGGGAGAGGGATATGGGTGATTAGGTAAAAGTCCAGGAAGCCAATGTGCTCTTTCTGCTCATGGGATGGAGAAACACGGGGAGATTCGGCTCCCTCCGTCGCATTCAGTACTGGAAACGGAGCGCACACATCTTGACTCCCACTTTCCATTTAGTTTGCTTGTTTGGTTTGCTTTGGTTTGGTGTTGAGACAAGGTCTCTCTGTGTAGCCCTGCCTGGCCTGGAGCTGGTCTCAAATGGCTCTTTCTCCCGAGGGCTAGAATTAAAGGTATACATCACCTCACCCAGCTCGCAAGGCAATTTTAGGCTTTAGATAAATCAACTCAAGATTTATAGCATCTATTAAAATGTAGTGAAACCTTCTCAATAATAATCATTGGCAATGCTGTTTTTAAATGCATCACTATCCCCTTTTCATAATGGATTATACATAGGGCAATATGTAAAGAGCTGTGACCAATCAACAAGAAACACAAGTCCCCATACCAAGTGTTTGCAGTGTTCCAGGTCTGGACTGTACACTTCTCTTTGCAACCTCTCATTTCATATAATGACTGTTCTCGGGTGAACTGCCTAGAACGTAGGAATTATTTTTATTCTCCTTGTAGAGATGGAGAGGCGACACAGGATGCGCATCAGCTACTGCCTGGCGAAGTTCAAGTGTGACTCAGAAACTTTGTTTTCAGAGTGCGTCCTGGTGACCTAAGAGATCCTGCTCAAGAGCCTACCTACCCCAGAGTGAGGCAGTGCACCTGAACTGGGTTCCACCCCTTCCTCCTCGTCTTCTGCGGTGACAGATATGGATGACTCTCTCTCCTGCCCCATTCTCTCTGTCTTCCCGGGGCTTGGGAATTTGGACAATTTCCCTGCCTGCCGTACATTATGTCTAAGGGATACTGCCTGCATTTGCCTTCCAGTATCTCTACCGGGGTCCATATGCTCTCATACACATCCCATATAAAATGGAAGCCTATGATCAAATGCATATGTCCCAGAAGATGAGCTATTGGATGACTGCATTCATAGGATAAGGCGAAAGTAGGGAAATTCAGAGAGAGAGAGCAGTCTCTGTCAGTGGTCACCCAGGACTAGGAAGCGGGGTGACATGGGGCATGACAGCTAAGGTGTGTGGGGTTCCTTTTTGGTGTGGTGAAATGGTGCCATCATCGATCATGATGTTGGTTGTGCACCTCTTTGAACACTCCCAAGTCACTGGGTTGCACAGTTTAGATCAGTGACTTACACCTCATGACTAACACCTGTTAACAGTACAGCTGTTAAAACAAGCAAATTAAAAACTCAGAAAATAAAGCACACCATCCCTCTGAGAATTCAGGTAGCATTTTGATTTATTAATGTATGAATTCCATTTTTGGCTAGGCGGTCCGCTAGCCATGAGAAGCAATGGGGAGAGAGAGGGAAGAAATCTGAGGAGAGGCAGTCAAATTCCAGTGGGTCATTACGGGAGCCTCTCTTGCTGGGAGAACAGTCAAGAGGAATTCCAGTGGGTCATTACGGGAGCCTCTCTTGCCGAGAGAGTAGTCAAGAGGAATCAAGCTGTAATGACCTAGCAGTTCAAGAACATCCTTGACAACAGGCTACATTTGAGGTTAGCCAGGTTTACATGTGACCCTGACTTCAAAAAGCCTACTGGGACTATCCTGGGAACTGAAGATATGGTATAGTACTGAGTAGGATGAGAGTTTCAGGGTTCATTAGGTTCAGACTAGAGAAAACACAGAAAATGGGCAAGGACTAAGAAGAGTGAGATTCTCATTACAGCATGAACCAGATGATCTGAAAGAAATATAGCAAAGAGAGGCCTTATCATATAACAAAAGTATATGCTCAACTATGTTCATAGCAGCATTGTTTGTAATAGCCAAAACCTGGAAACAACCTAGATGCCCTTCAATGGAAGAATGGATGAAGAAAGTATGGAATATATACATATTAGAGTACTACTCAGCAGTAAAAAACAAGGACTTCTTGAATTTTGCCTGCAAATGGATGGAAATAGAAAACACTATCCTGAGTGAGGTAAGCCAGACCCAAAAAGAGGAACATGGGATGTACTCACTCATATTTGGTTTCTAGCCATAAACAAAGGACATTGAGCCTATAATTAGTGATCCTAGAGAAGCTAAATAAGGAGAACCCAAAGAAAAACATATAGGCATCCTCCTGAATATTAACCTTCATCAGGCGATGAAAGGAGACAGAGACAGAGACCCACATTGGAGCACCGGACTGAAATCTCAAGGTCCAAATCAGGAGCAGGAGAGAGAGCACGAGCAATGAACTCAGGACCACGAGGGGTGCACCCACACACTGAGACAATGGAGATGTTCTATCTGGAACTCACCAAGGCCAGCTGGCCTGGATCTGAAAAAGCCTGGGATAAAACCGGACTTGCTGAACATAGTGGACAATGAGGACTACTGAGAACTCAAGAACAATGGCAATGGGTTTTTGATCCTACTGCATGTACTGGCTTTGTGGGAGCCTAGGCAGTTTGGATGCTCACCTTACTAGACCTGGATGGAGAGGGGGGTCCTTGGACTTCCCACAGGGCAGGGAACCCTGATTGCTCTTTGGGCTGATGAGGGAGGGGGAAAGAAATGGGAGGCAGTGGCGGGGAAGAGACAGAAATCTTTAATAAATAAATAAATTTAAAAAAAGTGAACCGATATCCCTCCAGTCATGAAGTTCCTTAGACTGGCTGTGTACTCAAAGTCTCTTTGAGGAGGTGACAAGCCCTGAAACTTGAATAAGAACTGGCCTTGGGAAGTTTATGAGAAGAATGTTATTAGCACACGCATGTGTGTATGTACACATATATGCATATACACATGCATTGTTGTTGTTTCAAGGAAGAGATAGTGTAAACAATAGAAGAGAAATAAGAAGTCCCTTAGTAAGACAAGGAATCAATAATAGGAAATGACACATTAAGAAAATGAGTTCATTATATAGGAAGTACTTTTTTTTTTTAAGAGTTTCTGTTTGTCTGTATGCTTGCAGGCCAGAAGGGGGCACCAGATCTCATTACAGATGGCTGTGAGCCACCATGTGGTTGCTGGGAATTGAACTCAGGACCTCTGGAGGAGCAGTCGATGCTCTTAACCTCTGAGCCATCCATCTCTCCAGCCCCTATATAGGAAGTACTTGAAGGAGTTTTTGTGCAGTGATAATTTTATTTATCCTTGTATGTTCAGGATCAGGGATGCCAATTGGCATTTATCACTTGTGGTATGAATGAATCAATAGAAGAGAGAGTGGAAGGAAGGGGTAGCTGAATGTTTCCAAGACAATGAATAGCAAGGGAATCCACAGCACACAGGAGGAGAGGCACCGCTGAGGTACAGAGAGTAGTTGGAAGAAGTCTTCCTGAACAGGGATGAAGTAGAGCCCCCTCCTCATAGCTGGGGACTTGGCTGGGGAAGAGGAGGCCGTTTGATGAAAGAAGGTCAGGTGCACGTGGCTCAAGTTTGCAAGGACTGCCTGATGTTTGAACACCCAGGCAAGATTGCACACCATGTAACCGTGGCAGTGCCAATAGCCACGGCTAGTGGGTTATCATCCCACGTGGGTAGTTCATAGGTGATATGGAATGGGGAGCCCAAGAAGCAAACTGATATGGAAGTCAAGAAGGAGCTCAGACAAGAAGACAAGGGAACAAGGCCATGAATCTCCAAAGAGCCTGGAGCCAGAAGACTGGGAAGCAGGGGAGAGAATGGCAAGTGGGGGAGGGAGGATTTCCTAGTTCCCCTGTAGTTATGCACTTGTGCAAACCAGAGTGCTTTACAATTTAACGGTAGCTACCTTTTATATTGTAGACACTCCTTGAAGCGACGCTAAGGGTTTTATTTACTCTGTTTCAACTAATGCTCATAGCATCTCTGTCTTATTGATGAGAAACTTGAGACTGACTGAGGTTAAACACACTGCTTACATTTCTTTCTAATTAGGAAAAAGAAACTGCATCTGGCCAATAAAGCTTAAACCCCACACTGATATAAATATTATTCTGGTTGTACAACAACATTTGACTCCTGCATCCTTTTCTTGTGGGCTGATAACCCGGGGCTAGTTCTGTCAACTCATTGGGCATTGCAGGATGAAGTCCAAGTTTCCTACGGTGACTCACGAGGCGGGTCAGAGTCCAAAGCCACACTCGCCTCTGTGGACACAGGCTCCCACACCATGTGTTCCTGCTGGCCTCCACTGTTTTCGTTCTCTGAATGCAGCTGGCCAGCTTTTGTGCACCAGGCCGTCTGGGGGTGGCATGCACTTTAACCTGACTCCTTCAAGTCCTTCAAAGCGGAGGGTCACTATCACCTGAGTCCTTCTCTAAGCCGAAGAAAATAAGAAAGTGCAAGCTCTCATCTTTGCAGACCTCTATGGTGTTCTATTGCACTGAATGCCAGGGAGCTGGGGACTGCTTGACCAGGGTTCCTTCTCCAAGCCCATAGATCCTGTCCCTTTGGTTCAGTGTTTCGCCACTTGGTTTCTTGTTTGTTTTTGAAACAAGGTCTCACTCTGTAACCCAGACTGGCCTCAAACTTGTGGCAATCTTCCATGCCTAGCTAAATGAAAAATTGGGCTTTTTTTTTCCCCATTACTGGGAATTGAACCTTCTCAGTGTGATGCAAGTGAGCCTTCATTGAGCTACATCTCCAGCCCTTACCATCTCGAGGGATCTAGAAAAAAAAGAAAAAAAATGGTTTTGAGTTTTGATAGTGTTGATGATGGAAATTGGTTTTACCCTGGCTTATACCTCTGAAGCCAGATCTTGTTCTCAGAGCATCTTTCCAGTCTCTGGTAAAGGGCAAAATATCCACAAAGTTTTAAATGTGGTCAATAAATTCAACATATCTGTGGCTAGCCGTGATGCAACTGCCATTCTATTAAAACGAATTCTAATGCATTATAACTACCAAATTGAAGCAATTACACAGGTGCTTTATATTAGTTTTATCATTAAGCTAAGGTGAATCATTCAGAACAGAGGCCAAGATTTCACCCCTCTCGTTAGAAGACTGCATGCACTTCTTCTGTTTCTTTGTTTGTAAAATAGCAGCAAGAGACAGGCGCCCATACACTCCGGGAGGCCAAGTGACAGCACGATTGTGAAAATCCCTTTAAAATTATGAAATGTTGAAGGGGTAGAAATATGGTGCTCATACTCCCCAGAGTGCTGCAGGAACTTTCTAGAATGCATACCCCGCTGGGTTCACCCGGAAAGATTGGTTTAGGGATCTACCAACATCCCAGCAGGAAAGTCCTGCCGCAAGATCTTCAGGAAACAGGAACGAATCCTAGAGAATGAAGGGGAAATGCACACCAAACTTCACAGACTATGCTCGAAAGATGAAAAATTAACCCGGCGCCGTTGGGGGTGGAAGAGTGAATGGCGGTGCTGGACGCCGGGTCTTCAACGTCCGGACACTTTTCCTTCCCTAAAGCCATTTTAGTCAAAGGTCATGTGTGTGTCCTGTCAAAGGCCAGCTTCCAATGGAATCACTGTCCCCCGGGATAGCGGCCCCCTGACTCCATCTGCCTTGGAGACATCCCAAAAGCAAACGGCCCAGCGCAAACAAGCGCAGTCAGGAGCCGCGGTCCCGGGCTCAGCTCCCAGGTTCCCGGACCGCAGCCGAGGCCGTGTCCGCAGAGCCCTGGCTGGAGCGAGGCACCCGGACGCCGCAGCATGAGCCGCCACACCACCGATCGGGTAGGGTAGGCGCCCCTGTCTGCGCGTGCTCCATGGCTGGGCCTCCCGGGTCACCGCGGCAGCACGGTGGCTGTACCGTGCAGTGAGGGCAAACCTTGCAAAGGGGCCTCCGCAGCAGCCGGAAAAATGTCCCGGGTTGGGCTGCCTTCCCGTGCCCTCAGCTGGACCGAGTTCCAGGCTCACAAACGCGGAGCTAATTTTGAGTTGTCGTTGCCAGAGTCTGGCTTTGCATATGCGTATCTCGTTTCTGGAAAACAAGCCAGTGGAAGTTGCAAAGAGGGGCTAGGGAACGAGTCTCAGCTCACCACGGCTCGCGACTGTGGCAAGGAAGCGAGCCCCCTTTGGCCGGAGCCAGCCGCAGGGGGCTGTGAGCTCTGCCCTTCTGAGACAGCCAGCCTCCTGGCCTTCTTGTTTATGACTTGTTGGACAAGCGTTTGGCAAGGTTGGGGAACATTAAAGCCGTCTATTTCAGTAGCGTTCTCTGTGCGCCTTCCTACAATTGCCGCAAGGAGACAGACCATTTTCCGAGTGGGAAAGCCCCTTCCCTGAAGCCAGATCCCAGCATCCATACTGCCCTTTTGTACTTTTTTATTTGAACAAGCCCTTCGGATGGATCTGGCTGCTTTGGGTTAAGAATAGAGGGCCGGGTTCTCAACTGATCACGGGTGCTTTGGGTCTGGACTTGGAAGTATCCAAGGGCAGAGCAGGTGGGCCGCAAGGAGCGGTGGTTAAAGGGTTTAGAGATGGCTGGTTTCGCTCTGGTTTCATCTCACCTGGTTAGGGAGGGAGCCTTTTCTCAATGACAAAGGGGATGAAAACGAAATGATCAGCGGGACTCAGAAAGAGCCCTCTTCTGGGATTTGTTTACGTATTTAGCACACACCCTAGTCCACCGATTTAGGAGGTTTTTTGCTCTTCTTTAGGTATTTTCTGAATTTATGGTCCTTTCTCAGGCCACCTCCAGCGCTACCCAATTTTCTTCTTGAAAGAGTGGGCGACAAGACCTCACTGTCCTTAATTCTTACCTGTCCCTTCATACCTACTAAGGGACTTTGGTCCTCCGCTCTGAAGACTGCCTTTTGTTGAGGTCCCCAAGGGCCTATTTGCACCAAACACTGTAGAGAATTTTAAAGTCCCTTCTCCAGGCTCTTGGGACTATTTTGAGTAGTCGGCCATTCGCTCTCTTATGTTTGGACTCTTAGATTCTGTAATACCTAACCGTCCTTGTTCTCTTCTGCCCTTTTGAAAGTCACTACTTCGTGCCTTAAAGGGCCGGTCTCACTTTAGACCGGTTAGTGTGTGCTCCTGTGGTCTCTTCTTGACTGTCTTCCCGTGCCATCCTGTAGCCTACGTCATCTTACCCACTGCAACAGCATCAACCACTGCAGACACAGATGAGGCAGTAGCAAGGCCTTTCTCCTAAAAGATCTTCAGTTAGATGGTCCACAAAGCATCTTGAAAACAACACGTTGAAAACTGAATCTGTCTTCTCGGTTCTTTTTCCCAGCTTATGCTAATGACGTCCCCCTCGTGCTCCACACAGAAGAATCACCTTAGGGGATTCACTGTCTTCCCTGCCTTCCCTTCCTTTCTTCCCATTGGATGAAGATCCTACACGCACCTCTCTGTTCATCTATGCGCTGTCATCTCTCCTTCCATTGTTTTAGCTCAAGCATTCTGGTCACGGTTTTACATTAGTCTTATTTAGGAACAGCGTCACCCAATCTGTGTCATTCCCTGCACTGGTTCCTTTCCTCGTTGCTGTCACAAAATACCTGGCAGCTTAAGGATGGAGGATTTATTTCAGCTCACTGTTGAGGGGATAATGTCCATTATAATGGGAAGGCTGGTGATGGGTGGGTGGTCGCATTGCATATTGTAGTTAGGAAGCCTGGTGAGGGTGGGGGTCATGCTAAAGCTAAATACTAGCACTCAGCTAGATTTTTCTTTTCCCCTCTTCAGTCTGGGACCACGGCCTGTGGGCTAGTGCCACTCATATTCAGGGTGGGTGTGTGGGTTTTCCTTCCTCTCTGGAGACACACTCATAGACATCTATAGCTGTGTCTTTTCAATGATCCTAAGCTCAATCAACTTAATCGTACCGCCTTATCACCATATTGTGTCAGGAAGTGTTTCTAAAATGCAATACGGTCATAGGCATGCTTTTTGAGATGTCCATAGTGAAGTTTTGTATTTGCTTTCTAAGAACAATGTTAGAATGTGCTGGTTCTCCACAACCTGCCTTTCACCTTCCTCCCTGCTCTCCTTCCTTATTGCCCACACCCTATCCATATTTCACGAGCCATTTCACACACACTGTACACAAAATGGGCTTATTAGACCATCCCCTCCCAGGTCAGTAGCTAATTCAATTTTTAAAAACTGATTCAGCTGATAGCCACCTTTTCTTGGAAATTTCCCAGACCGTCTAACTGCTCCTCTTCCAGAATGGGTTAAGGAACCTTGCCATGTTCTCCCGACACTTCCTCTTCTCCCATGATCAACCCTTACCATTCTTTATTGCCGAGTTCTAGCCATCTGCCCCTCGGTAGGCAATAAACACCTACAGGATACAGAACATCTGCTTCTGTCTCAGTATTACTTTTGACCTAGGATCTTTAGAGCCTGGTGCCCAGTGTCTCAAATGGGATGCTTCATGAATTCTTGTGATTGATTTTTCTTCCCTGCATGTCCTTCCTTTTCCCCTCCCCTCCCCTCTCCTCTTCTTCCTTCCTCCCCCTCTCCTTTCCTCTCCTCTCCTCCCTTTTCCCCTCCCCTCCCCCTCCTCTCCTTTTCTTCTTCTCCCCTCTCCTCCCCTCCCCTATCCTCTCTTCTTCCCCCTTTTTCTACCCTCTCTTTTTCTCCCCTCCCCTCCCTTCCCCTCTCCCTTTACCCCTCTCTGGGTCTCATGTATCCCAGACTGGCTTCAAACTTGCAGTAAAGACAATGGACTTCTGTCCTCCAGTCACTATGTTCTGACTGCTGGGGTCACATATGTGCATCACCACACTGGAGATGGAACCCAGGGCTTCATGCTTGCTAGGCAAGGACTTTGTCAGCTCAACTGTATTCACTAGCCCCAGAATTCTTGTGATTTCCTTGTAGAAAAGAAAAAAGTAAAAGAAGTGTCTGTGCCACACATGCCATGGTGTCTGTCTGTCTGTCTGTCTGTCTGTCTGTCTTCTGTGTACGTAGGAGAACAACTTGGTGGAGTCCGTTCTCTCCTTCCATCTTCACATGGGTCCTGGAGCTTGAACTCCCAGCATCAGGCTTGTATTGTAAGTACCATTATTCATGGATCCATCTTGCCAGCAACTATTTTGGGAATGCTTATGCGGTGCTTAGGAATGGTATTCTGGTCAGGCACTGGATTAGAGGACAGGGATACAACAGCTTATACGAAGCTTTTCTAAGATACCACAGGGTAAAGAATAGAGATTCACAGCCCATTATTTTAACAAGAAGGGTTTAGAATTTCTGGGCATCCGAGGTCTCTACTGTGTGATCCACATCTGAATTGGGAGGCTTTTCCTACCCAGATTCTATCCTATCCATCTGTAGGCATGAAAGACTTCGGTAGTTTTGCCTCTGTTGACCATGAAAGCAAAGACATCCTCCTCCTTGGGCTGTAATCAGCCGGAGACAAGGACATTGAAAGAGATGATCCTTGGGGCTCAGAATGGCCAGGGAGGAAGAACTCCAAGAGCGCTCTAGAGAATGATGGAGACTTTGGGAGGCTGCAAGAGAGGAAATATGGTTCTGATTTTCCAGAGAGAGAACTATGCATTTGGAAACTCTGAGAGGTGAGCGGTGATTGCATTCTATAGGGAGTTATTTAGACTTTAAGCTGTTCTTAAGCTCTCTGAGGCCATGGTTCTTTTGAGGTTTGGATGCACATTAGTCTTCTTAGAAAAAAAATGCACAAAAGACTACACACAGCATTTTCATAAACTTTTAGGGGGTTCATCCAAGTCTGTCCTTCAATACCCTTGAGTTGTTAAGGACTTCTGACTAGAATATATTTAATCAAAGGGCTAATTAATTCACTGGATATTTGGGAGAAGGGAGGAGGTGGTGGTTAGGAGCCAGCATAATCAAATTATGCATGTTTTCTGTTTAGAGAGAATCCTGTGTAATGTGTGCTAATGACCATGAATTTGGAGTCACAGGACCTGGGCTCACGTCTCTACTCTGGCAATCACTAGTTGTGTAACTTTCTCTCTGAATGGTTATTTCATTGAAAAGGATAGCTAGAATTTTAGCTAAAATGAAGCATTTGAAACCATGTGGACTGTGCTGTACTTAAAACTAAGACAGGGTGGTTGGAAGAAGAGGAGGATTAAGGAGGGGAGAAGATAAAGGGGCACGTATGTACAAGTGACAAGATGGAGAAAGGAACAGACAAGAACAGTTCAGGAGAGAAGTGGTGCCTTCGTGTAGTTAATGTTTAGAGATTTAATCTGGCCGCGAAATCAATAGCAAGGTGTTGCTTTGAAAATTAAAGTTAGGTTGTATGAAAAGAAGGCCAGAGTATCAAACATAGAAGATGAGAGTCATTGTTCTCTGTATCCTTCCATCTTTAGAACATTGCACCTCGATTTGAATGCTACCCATTAAGTTATTAGCGATTACTGTTTGAACACCCACCGCGTATCATTCGCTGTGTTGTAAAAGCAGACCAGATCACATGGAGTTTGTAAAGTAAAGACGTTCTAGGCAAGGAACAAGTGACTTTAATTTGATGTTATACTTTGACAGAGGAAACTGAAGTTCCCATGGAACTACATAAGAAGAAGATTTAAGCCAGACTTAATGGGACAGGGTAAACTATAGAACTGATATCTGTCTACATTGAAACTGAAAGGCTGAGTAGGGACAAGCAAGGCGAAGGTGACAGAGGAAAGCCAGTTTCAAGCCAATGTACCCTCAACAGGCTGAGAACCAGGGAGCAGTTAAGAAACAAAAAGAAAGGATTCAAGGAGGTAGAGGATGAGGACACTGGGCTAGGGGGGCAGAGTGGGATGCAATTGATGGTTAGGAAAATGGGAGTCAGTGAAGGTTGTAAGCAAAGCAGTGCCCTAATCTGCTTTATGTCTTGGGAAGTCTACAGAATGGACAATAGGCTGAAGGAAATAAAAGGAAGATGATGAAGGAGATGACAGTGATTATGATGATGGCAGGGGTGGGCACATTGGAGGAGGAATGGTAGTATGTAATCAAGGAGAGATGTTGGCCCCAACCAAGAGGTGGGTCATTGAAAAGCTCAGCTGGAGACAAAGTGAGGGAGCACAGACTGCAGAGATTCTGTCAGAAGGATTGATGAGGTCCAGTTAATGTGTCGAAAAGAAGATATAGAAAGTCACCACACCTGTCTTTGTATCTTTCATTTTGGTGAGGAAGGGAGATTAGCATTGCCTGCCTTTGGAATAACAGGACTGGGTCGCATGGTGGGGGATCCAGGACACTAAATTGAAAACATTCGGTAAATAATTTTCTGACAGGCTTTCCAAGGCAACAAGTTCTTTGCTGCTCAACTATTTGAGAAAAAGTGAGAGAATCAGGGGTAAGGCTAGGCAGACTGGAGGCCACTGGCATGTCTCTTCTTACTCAAGATTCCAAAATTGTGTATGGAGTTCAAACAGCTGAGCTTGGCACTCACAGCCCGTTGTGATCCAGCCTGAGCTGGGCGTCCGCCGTGTGCCCTAATTTCCTGCTGCAGTTCTAAAACGTGACTGACTGTTTCTACCTGGCAGCTAGCACGTACAAAAGAGTCCTCATGTCAACCATACATTCTGCGATCATCCATCTCCTTGACATGATGTGCATGCTTAATTTCCCGATATATATTTTTAGAAAGCCCATGAGTTACTCCATGTTTACTATTTGTTACTCTCAGAGGAGACTGGCATTTCAGTGCCACTGTGTTTACCCACGTCACTTCCCAGACCAGGAATAAATAGCCTTCCTTCCTGAATCCTATGTCCTCACCGAAAATACACGGCTTCCTCAAGTCCTAACCTGATTCACTCCACACTCTCTATCAAGAAGCTCCTCTTCCCTCACCTTTTTACCCTCCTCCACTCCTGCTACTTCTCTTCTTCCTCCTTCATCTCCTTGTCCTTCTCCTCTTCCTCCTCCTTCTTAAGCCTATTGAAACACGGTCAGTCACATTATATTGCAGACAATTAATTTTATATTTACTTAAGCAACTTTTCTAATTATTCTCTTCTAGTTTCCAGTACCACAATCTGTGACCAGTTTCACAACCCAGTGGAGTAAATAGTGATTTGTCTAAGGCAAGCCTTTCATTGGGAAAGTTTTGCTTATTAAAAATTGCTATGTTCGGTTGGAGAGATGGCTCAAGCACTTAAGAGGACTGGCTGTTCTTGTGGAGGACCTGAGTTGGGTTCCTAGCATCTGTATGGCAGTTTATGATCATCAGTAACTCAGGTTCCGGCATATTCAGTGCCCTTTTCTGACTTATACAGACACCAGGCGCGCGCACACACACACACATCTATATACATAGGAAAAAAACACATACACATAAAATACAATAAGTACATCTAAAAATAGACATATTTTATTATATAGGCAATACATGCATTGTCTAGAAAGAGCTGAGTGAAAGACAGTATAAAGAAGAAGCCAAGAAAACAGTCTAAAGTCATATTACCCAGAGATAAACATAAGGATGCATGGGTGAACAGCCCCTTCTTTCCTGTCTCGTATACCTTCTATCTTAAAATTGGAGTCAGACTTATCATGCTGTAACCTGTTTGGCCCTTAAGAACAAACCTGGGCCATTACGAGTTCTTCACAGATGTGATCTTTGACAAGTGAGATTGCCCCTTATTCTGTAGTTAGCTCATGATTTCCTTAGTGAATTTCCACGGCTGGGCATTAGACTATGTGCAGGTTTTGTGTGTTTTCGATGCAGCATGTTATGCTATCTATGATCAGCTCCCGAAAACATGCTCCTCTGCAGCCACTCTGCATGAAACACGGATGGTCTCTAAGATGACAGATCTAGCTAATGACTGAAGAGGGCATGCTGAGTCGTTAAGGGAACACGAGGTTTTAAAAAAGCCCCTTAATTTTAACTTATTTTTCTCATTCTTATTTTGCAAGTTTTTTAGCTTATTTATTTTGTTATATATTTGTTACCTATAAGAGTTTCTGCACCTATGTTTTTATACCCATTGCTTAATGAAGGCATCTAATCTGGAAACATGTCAACAACCTGTGGGCTTTTGGAAGGAAGGGATTGACAACTAATAAATCGTATGAGCAAATAATTGAATCTGAAGCCTAGACACTTTGGTGACCGAATAATGTGAGGTGAATTATTGCTTATGAGCTGAATATAAGAGGAAATGAAGACAGGGAGATGCAGCAGAATGAAGGTAATTCTCTGGAAAGGTGGACACTGGCCAGTGTTTTGGTGTTTGGAAAAGGTGGAAGGCCATGGACTTGGATCCTTATTCTAAAGTAAATAATCAATCATTTTGGACACTCAATAAGCAAGAACATTTCTATCGTGGAGGAGAAGGCTTTCATCAGAGGAGAAAGAGGCCTTGTTTGGAAAGTACTGGGAATCTGTGTGGTCACTTCAACAGACTTAATGAAAGGCGTTATTACGGATTGAATTGTATCCCATTCTCCAAGTTTATGTGTTGGGTCATAGACCCTTAGAAAGGGAGGAAGACAATCTGAAGAGACCCATGGGAAGGGAGGCTTGGCAAGGTGAGGGTGACCTCAGAAAACCAACTTTCTGACTGACACTTGGCTCTTTCGCTGCCAGTTTTCAGGATGTGTGTCAACACAAATGCGTTATTTCAGCCACTTTCTATTTAATTAATTACCGAGTAAGTAAGTAAAAAGGTATAATTTTTTAAAGCTCATTTTCATTCCCACTAGCCTTTTCCAATCCTCCTTCTCTCTTACTCAGACTCTTCTTCCTAATAAATACCCTCCTACCTTCAACTCCTCCCCACTTTTCTTGATGCACAGAGTTCAACTGTTATTGCTTGTACGAGCATGAACTGGGACTTATTTCCTGGAGTAAGGACAACTTAGCAGTGGCTGTACCACCAAAGAAAAATGACACGCTACCCCAGCACCCATTAACGGCTCCTTGTCCCTCAGTGAGGGGTGGCCATCTGGAGCCCCTCCCCCATGCACCATGAAGTAGTGGTGGGCACGGTCTGTGCAGGTTAGCACAGCTGCCGTGAATTCAAGACTGGGACGTGTGTGTCATGTCTACCAGACACCTTTTTACAGCCCTCTTCCCCAACTTCTGGTTCCTGCCCTTTCCACTCCCCTCTTTCCAGACATTATCTGAGCCTTGGGGGAGTGATAGAGATGCCCTGTTAGAGTCAGGCACTCCGAAGTCGCTGTCTTCTGTGTAAGTACCGCGCGCTAACCGATTGCGCCACTGGAGCTTCAAGTCGCTGTTTTCTCAAGCTTGGTGTCATCTCTCTCTGTGGTAGCTCGCTACGGCACCTTCGGATGATCAATGCACACTTTATGATATCATCCCAACCTGAGTGTGTTTCGTTTGGTAATACTCCACAACATTTGTGTTCGGTCCCCAGAGATTCCACTGTTGCAAATGGGACCATGTGATGACAGGGTTTTGTGGCTGGCAACCCCTAAAGATGCTTTATCTCCACAGTTGCTTTTGAACTTGACAGTGTTTGCAACGAGGCTTCTTTCTTCTCCACTCAAAGGCTTTGCTGCCTGACAGAATAGGGCTCTCTCAGTATACAGTTTGAGTACTGACAAAGCCAACTGTATAACTTTGGCTATATTGGATATAATCGAGTTTTTCCATCATTAATACTGTTTGCATATTAATTCAACTCAGTGACATGAGGTGCCTAACATTTTCCTGGAAGCTGCCTGACTTTAATCAGCAGGAACAAATGCAAGATTATTGTCCTTTTTCCTTGGGCGACCTAAGCTTGTTCTTGGCACCCATGAGTGTGAAACGCTGGGTTGTCTCACAGTGTTTCAGTGGCTTCTACCCAGGGGAGTTATTAGTTCTGAACCTTGGGGTTAAGTCCATAAGAATGCAATTCCTTTCCCTCCTGTGAGAGCAAAATGTTGCTCCTGTTGATTATCTCCATTGTGGGATAAAAACCAGAGTTTTCAAAGTGGTGTGCCATAGTGTGCTAGAGATAGGATATCAGATTTAGTGAAAACAAAACATATAAAAACAAAATCTCAAAATGTTCCAGTTAATTTCAATATAAATCATGACTACTTTTATGTGATACTTTTCTAGTATTAAAAATACTAAAAACAAATAATGGCATGTTGAAATTTGCAGGCAAATGGATGGAGCTAGAAAACATCATATTGAGTGAGGTAACCCAGACTCAGAAAGACAATTATCACATGTACTCACCCATAAGTGGTTTTTAAACATAAAGCAAAGAAAACCAGCCTACAAATCACAATCTCAGAGAACCTAGACAACAATGAGGACCCTAAGAGAGACATACATGGATCTAATCTACATGGGAAGTAGAAAAAGACAAGATCTCCTGCGTAAATTGGGAGCATGGGGACCTTGAGAGAGGGTTGAAGTGGGGAGGGGAGAGACAGGGAGGGGAGCAGAGAAAAATATAGAGCTCAATAAAAATCAATAAAAAATATAAAAAATACTAAACATATCTAGAAACTGTATCTAAAAAAACTAGGGAGAATAGACATGTTTCAGTATGTCAATATTTCATAAGTTTATACAAAAGTTATACATTTATTTTAATAACACTTCAGAGGCTATTGACAAAATTGAATGTCTTTAGTATTGGTCTGAGCTTTAATTTGCTTTTTTAAAAATCCAGTTTGGAAGCATGAGAACTACACTTGAGCTAGCTAATTTTGATGTGTTGTCTTCTAGGGGTCATGCAAAGCCCTAATATCAGTTACCACACATGGCCTTCAAAGCCAAAGCTTGGCAGGGCTGGAGAGATGGCTAATAGTGAGGAGGACTTGCTGCTCTTGCAGTCATTCAGGGTTCCATTTCCAGAACCCACAAGGTGGTCCACACCCTCTTGTGATGCCAGACATGAGTTCCAGGGGATCCTGTGCCTTCTTCTGATCTCCATTTACTTTCTAAATTGCCACTAATATATATTACACATAATACATTATAATATATATTAATCATGCACACATGCATATGTGTGTGCACACACATAATACATACATACAGTCAGCTAGCTTTCTTCATTTAAAAATGATTTAGTTGGTTATATATGTGTGTGTTACACATGTATGTGTATGTGCATATATATTAATATTTCTTCTGCATGTATTTATGTGTACCATGTGTGTGCCCACCCACAGAGGTCAGAAAAGAAGATCAAATCCCCTGGCTCTGGAGTTACTAATGGTTGTAAACGACCATGTGGTTTACATGTGGGGGCCAGGATCTAACTCCAGTCTTCTGCTCCTACAGCAGGGCTCTTAAATGTTAAATGTCGGGTTTTCTCTTAAGCCCCAGCTTCCTTCTCTCTTATATGGTTCAGGGCCCATCCTAAGGAATGGTGCCGCTCACAGTGGACTCAGTCAATTTAACAAAGAGCATGATCCCACCCACCCCAACCCCAGACTTGCCCACAGGCCAATATGATTTAGTTAATTCCTCCTCAGTTGCGACTCTTTTCCCAGATGATTCTAGATTGTGCAAATTGACATGTAAAGCCAAAATCACAAAAACCACATTGGTTTTCTGAGATGATTGGGAGACATGGTTGTTCCCAAAGAAGGATGGGCACGGAAGCCTTGGGACATGTGTACGAACTGTCACAAGGATAATTAATAGAAAGTGACTTAAGTCCCAGTTGTGATGACTGGAGGCGCTGCTGAAATGAAGCAGAAGCAGGACGTTTGCATGGTTCAGATTCCTCAGAACAGGAATAAGAAAATAGCATTATTTTCTGGGATTAGGCTCAGCATTCCTCTTGGATCTAGAAAATTCTTGAAAGCTGTGGGCTTAGTGCAGGGGTGAATGGGCTAGAGAAATGGGGGAGCAGTCTACAGTGAGGCACAAGGACTATATTAGTGCAGGGGTGAATGGGTTAGAGATGGGGGAGCAGTCTGCAGTGAGGCACAAGGACTGTATTAGTGCAGGGGTGAATGGGTTAGAGATGGGGGAGCAGTCTGCAGTGAGGCACAAGGACTAATGCTAGTTTTTTTGGTGTGATAAACACCAGGACAAAGAGTGACTTAGAGAAGAAAGAGTTCACCTTGGTGTATGGTTGCAGAAGGATGAATCTGTTGTGGTGAAGAGGCACAGTGACAAGTAGGAGACATGGTGTCTAAAACAGAAAGCTGAGGACGTCACATCCTCAACCATATCAGGAAGCAGAGAGAGAAAACTGAAGACAGCTCTCAAATCCTGAAGTCCCCAGTGTCATACTTCCTTCTGCAGGGCTGCATCCAAACAGCGCCACCAACTGGGGAGCAAATATTGCAATGCCAGAGCCTATGGGAGACATTCTCATTTAAACTGGCAGAGGGTGACGGAGGACGGTTCCCTGATTCCTTTTCTTGTATTCCCCAACTCTCCAGATTACATTTTCACTTTTCAAGTCTCCTCCTTCAGCATTCTTTCTTCATTAACTTACTCAAAAAGTGTTTACTGTATGTCTCTGTGCACCAAGCATTGTGTAAGGCCTGGGGAAGACATAGCCTGACTCTCTCCAGTCCACTGGGGAAACCACAATCAAGTCAGGAGGTAGGTAAGTGTTGTAAGACAGGAACATGGGAGACAGGAGACATCAAAGACAAGATATGAGAGGGACAGGGTGGTTGAGGAAGGCTTCTCTTGGCTCAGAACTGAGGCCTTGTCAAAAAGAGAGGTTAAGTAAGCCATGGCTTCAAAACTCAGACAATTAATAAGCAAAGATGTTTCAGCTGGGCCTAAGATTTACCTGATTTTTTTTATTAATTAACTTTTTGTATTTATTTATTTTTTTTAAATTGGGAACTGGAGAGATGACTCAGAGGTTAAGAGCACTGACACTCTTCCAGAGGTCCTGTGTTCAATTCCCAGCAACCACATGGTGACTCACAACCATTTGTAGTGGGATCTGACACTCTTCTGCCAGGCAGGCATGCACTCAAACAGAATACTGTCTACAGAACAAACAAATAAATCTAAAAAATCTTTTTCATTCGATACATTTGATCATAGCCTTTTCTCCCCCAACTCTTCTCAGATCCTCATCACCTCCTTAACCACCCAGCTTCCAAGCAAACAAAAAACCCAAATGAAAAATCAAAACAAAGCCAGGTGTGGTGGCCCATGCCCTTAATTCCAGCACAGGAAGGACGGATCTCTATGAGTTTGAGACCAGCCTAGTCTACAAAGTGATTTCCAGACAGCCAACACACACACACACACACACACACACACACACACACACACACACACACACAGAAAAAGACGAAAAAAGGAAGAAAGAAAATCAAAACAAACAGAAAACAAAAACCTGTAAAACACAACCCACAAAAACAAAGCAAAAACCACAAAGAAAACAGGGGGCTTGTTCACCAACTACCCCCGGACATGAAGTCTGCCATGGCATGCCTTGATAAACTCAATGACACTTTATGGGAGAACATTGATATCCCAGTAGATATCAATTGCAAATAGCTTCTTGGTTAGGGGTGGGGCTTGGTGTCCACTTCTCTTCTCCATGCTGGGATTTCGTCTGGTTTTAACCTGTACACTACATCACAGTCTTTGTGTATCTGACCCTTGAGAATTGTCTGCCTTTCCTTACATCTTTTTTTTATTTAAATATTTATTTATTTATTATGTATACAATATTCTGTGTGTGTGTGTTCGCAGGCCAGAAGAGGGCACTAAATCTCATTACAGATGGTTGTGAGCCACCATGTGGTTGCTGGGAATTGAACTCATGACCTTTGGAAGAGCAGGCAATGCTCTTAACCACTGAGCCATCTCTCCAGCCCCTTTCCTTACATCTTTAAGCACTTGAATCATCACCCTCAAATGTTTCCATTTAACCATGCAGCAGCTTGAACAATGGGAAGAAACAGTCTGAGTTACACTCACCCACCCTGATGCCATGCCGTGCATGCAAATGCCCAATGCAAGGCCCTTTTCGCAGCTGTGAGCACCAGGGCCCAGCCTTGTTGAGAAAGGCATTGTTAGGCTGGAGGGATAGTGTAAGAGTGGCCAAGGTCATCAAATCCATCACAATGCCCTCTTCACTCCACAGCAGGGCAGCTATCAATTGACATGCAGGGCACACACACACCACTTGCTGATTGCTTGCCTTCTTAGACAAACATGACTCTAATAAATTAATTGCTTTTGTTCTTAGACCAATATAAGTCTAACAAACTGACAAATGTGTGTGTTTGCGCAGGTCCCAAGTTTGGTTGGGAGTTGAGGTTAGACTGATGTTAGCAAGTTGCCATTGTATTTGAGAGCAGTATCGGTGGCCAGATTTCTCCTCTTCCCACTGCCAGAAGAAGATGAGAAGAGCTGAAAGGCAGAATTGGTGGCAATCTTTTTGTCTATTTGAATTTCTTTCTGGGGAATGAGGCCTGGGCAGCTCAATTCTATCTGGTGCCAGACCCTGTAGAACTTTTTGTAAGCGATAGAGGTGCAGTCCTTGTCTTGAAGGAGCTTTTCAACGTCTCCTTGAAGTGGAGAAAACATGGTGAGGAGGAGGGGCTGTGAACTTTGAAGCATTCAGGCTGGGATCTGATCCTTACTCCACCACCCTCTAATTCACCAAATGACAGCATCTTTCTGATCGTATTCTCATTGATAAAAAATGTATACGACAATGCTTAAAAACAGATAACTTACTGTGTGCGTGCCGATATTATTGCCCCTCTTGCTGTGTTTCTTACTGTTTTTAACACAGCCCTGCAAAGTCCTGTTTTGACACTGGCTGGCTGGCTGGTTCTCTACAGGCAAATTACTCAAACTGGATTTTATAATCAGTCTGACTGGCTTGCTGGGGCAGCTCTCGCTTGAGTCCAGGCTGTCATCATCACTCTCAACGCCATCACTCTGGCCGCCCATTGCTGTGCTCACTTATACAGTGTTCTTTCTCAGTCTGCCAGAGCGTTAGCCCTGTGAGCAGGTATTTGGGTCTTTTGTGACTTGATGATATCACTTGAGCCTAGAACAGTTCCAGGAACACTCATGTCCTAGGGTCACATTGAGCATGGTGTTGTCATTAAGGTTAAGTTATGAGGTATGTCTGAGGTAGAGCCACACTGAGTGGCTGGCTTCTCAGCGTCTTAGCGCTGGCATCTCCAACTGTGCTGTAGTTGAGTCAAACAACAGGGATCCAAACAATAGTAGGATCATAAGAGATTGATGGCAAAAATTCGTGTGCCAGAGGTGTTTGTTTGTTTGTTTATTTATTTATACCAATTTTCAGGAAGAAAAGTAAATACCTGTTGTGGAAAAAGAGAGGGAACTAGGGAGAGGAGAGAAATGACCTGTCACTTGAGATCATAGTCTGTGACAAAGATTTCCCCAAGTCTAAGTCTGAGGAGGCATCCCAAAGCGGCTGTATCAGTCAGGGGACACACACACACACACAAAAAAAAAAAAAAAACTGTGCCAAGAGAATGACCCCCAAACTGCTATAGTGGCTAAATAAAGAATTGCCCTGGTCAGTATCAATTCTGTTTCCGAACTGCCTTTGAGTCCTCTCAAACAATTTCTCATGTTCCCCCTAATGAAACACTGGGATAGGTTCATTAAAGGCAAAACTAACTAATCAACTAACTAACTAACTAACTAACTAACTAACTAATTTCTGCAGCACAATATACTGTAGCAGAAACTTCTCAGAAGCTGGACTTGGCTTAGGAGACCTGAATCTTAATGTTGGCTTTGTCCCTTGCTAGTGTGTGAGCTTGGGCAAGTGGCTTAAGTTTCTCTATGCCTTTGAAAATAAATTGAATATGTAATGGATCTATACTGGACTTACAGTTCAACTATAAGTTGAATATATAATGGGATCTATAATATGCAGGGTCATTGAAAGTGTTAGTGAGATCATCCCTGTTCAATGTCTGATCCATTCTAGGGCTTCACTGAGAGTCGCCATTGTTATAAACAATTGACATGACACAGATCATTTGATGCAGTCTCTCCACCAAAAGTATAAAGAAGGCACTGTGGCTGTTACCATTTTCACAGGAGGAACTGGAGGTTTAGTGAGGTTTCCCAACTCACCCCAGGCCACATGTCCGGTAAGCATCCAAGTTCTGATCCTGACCAAGGCTGACAGCCCAGGATTTTGGTAATTAGCAAGTTGTATAACATTTCTCCCAAGAGCAGCAGAAGCTAAGCTGGACAGAGTAAGGTCCAGAACTCCTGCACCCTCTTGCATAATACTCTGCTTGGCAACCCGAAGTTACTGGATTTAATAAATATACTGGCTGACTGCTTGCAAGGCATAGCAAAAACGCTATAAGGCTAGGACAGGCAATACTTGTTTTCTAGAGCAGTTCCGAAGGATATCGCTCCATCTCACCTCTTTCAAAAGATTCGTGAAGGATGTTTCTTTCTCCTTTTTAATTAAACCACATCCTTTCACTGACATAGGTAAATAGACCTTACTGGTGATCTAGAGATCCATTTGTATTCTATTCTCTGTCTGGATTTCTTCCAGGAGATGGAATGGCAAGAACAAGAAGGTATAGGAGCTTTCCCCTTTTTCGCCAAGAAAAAGAAACAGCTCTGTTTAGTGTGCTTTGACGACTCGCTTCTGGTTATTACAGCGACACACGTGGGCTCCTTGAGAGGGTTTTACGGAGAGAGAGAAGCAGTAGGCACCTAGGGTTGGAAAGGACCTTAGATGCCTTTGAGTCCTCTCAATTGAGACATTGTGCAGGAATTCTTGAACAGTCACTGAAGCTTTCTGCTAAAAGAGGACTTCTCTTGCCGTTTACCAGCTCTGTCTCCCATCATACCCAATGGGAAACGTGAAGCTCCCAGTATAGTCTGCAAAGTCCTGCTCGAACCAGAGCCCGTGATGACAGTGGCCCTTACTGTTTCCCCTCTGTACTCTCCCAGTCACACTGGCTGCCCTGAACACACCAGCCTACTCCTACCATAGGGCCTCCGCACTTACTGTCCTTCTGAAGAAATACTTGGACCCTCCTTTATTTTTTTTTTTCAGGTTTTTGATCAAATGTCATTCTTGGGGAAAGACCTTTATCACTGTCTTATAGATGGTTGCTACTCCCCTGCTCTAGCTTCCTTATCAATTGCCAGCTACCCGATACTGTATTTCTTCTCTTGTCAAAATGTGGGAAACTCTCAGCAGAGGCTACGTCCTCAGTACGTAACATATATTAGGCACTCGGTGAAAGTTTGTTGAATGAACACATGAAAGAGGACTTCGTGGAGTGTGCAGTAGAGACTCCCTTCATTCCATCCCACTGTGCCTCTCTCAGGGCTCCTGGTTTTCTAGTGAGATCATAACATAACACCCAGCAGAGCCTGGCAGCACTGTGTTTAGCAGAAACAAATGGGGCAAGCAGAGCCAGGGAGTTGTCTCCTAGATCAGACAGGGTCACGGAGACCTATGGACAAACACGGGTACCTGTGAGCCTTGCTTTTCACAGAACTCCTCGTTGCCTTTTTACAAAAGTTGTTAATGTTGGGCTCTCTTTGTGTGGATGTAAAAGCGATCATGTGTATTTCAAGAAGGTTATTCCGGATGGGTTAATCCCCGTCTCTGTCTCATTTTTAATGTCTTAATTTTACCCTGTCAAGATACATTTAAGTTTACCGTCATCATTATTGTTAGGGTCAGGGTGTCACCATGTACCCCTTGCTGGCTTGGAATGACCTATGGAGACCAATCTGCTTTGAAATCATAGAGGTCTGCCTGCCTCTGTCTCCAAAGTGCTGTGATTAAAGACATGCGCCACCATACCTGGCTCAGATACATTCAAATTGAATTCAGTCCATGGCATTCACTGCCAAGTTGATTTTAAGAACGTATTTTAAACTTGTGGTTCAGGAACCAGGAAACTACTACTCCCCTAGAGAAGTTCCCAGATATACTTATGGGTGACAGATTTTTCTTTGGACTGCCAGCTCACAAATCATGACACAGAGACATATTATTTTTAAAAGGATTTATTTAATTATTATGTATAAAGTGTTCTGCCTGCACATCAGAAGAGGGCACCAGATCTCATGTCAGATGGTTGTGAGCCACCATGTGGTTGCTGGGAATTGAACTCAGGACCTCTGGAAGAGCAGCCAGTGCTCTTAACCTCTGAGCCATCTCTCCAGCTCCCAGAGATTTATCATTAATTATGAATGCTCAGCCTATATAGCTTAGGTTTGTACCACTAGCTCTTATGACTTAAATTAGCCCATTTCCGTTCATCTGCATATTGACACATTACTTGTGGCTTTTGCCTCTCCTCCTGTGTTTTTTGCTTCCTTTGAGTCTAGCTGGTGACTCTTCTTTCTTCTTTGCCAAGATTTCTCTGTCCCTAGAGATCCCACCTAACATCTTCCTGCCTAGCTATTGGCCACTCAGTTCTCTATGAAATCAGTCACAGTAACATGTCTTAACACAGTATAAAGGAATGTTCTATAACAGATTTACTCTTCCTGTTATGTGCAGCCATTGGAAGAAGACACTCTTTTATAGGACCTGAGCTTCCCAGATGCTGTCTACTAGGATACGAATCCTGGACCTTCAGCCTCTTCTGAACAGTAAATTTCTTGTATACACAGACAAATCCATTACTGGTGTTTTGTTACATTGCCCCAAAGAGGCCAGTATATTTTATCTCCCAATTAAAACATATGGGGTTTTTTGTTTGTTTGCTTGCTTGCTTTTTATCTTGGTATTCCTAATACTAAGGAATCCTGGTACCAAGTAAGGTTTTATAAGCCCTAGCTAACCTTGTGAAGGTTTCTATGTCTGCGTTGAACCAGTATATTATGACTTTGTCAAACTTTGGTTTTCCTGAGTTTAGGGAAATTGCCTAACAATGGCAAGAATTATTTTCTGATGGCATAGGAATTTTGAAATGACCTGCCAAGGTCCTTGTCGCTCTCTCATGGCTGGTGCTTCTGTTTTGGGGTCACAACAAGGCCAGCCTAGATCAGAGGTTTCTCTGTGGTTTCTGTTATGTTCACCACCCACTTATAAGTTCCTCTGCTTTGCGGGGACTCGGGTCCTTCTCCATGTAGCTGAGAGTCCCAATTTTATGAGAGCTTGCTAGTTTTCTTCTAATCTTCATTGGGGATCTGAGAGAAAAGATGACTTTCTCACTAAAGAGGGACCTGACTTTAGGAATATTGTCAGGTATATTTGATGTTGTTTTCACACTTGTTGATGATGACAATATCATAAAAGCTTTATGACCATCAAGCAAGATGATCTGTGTAAATTGTCTGGGAAAGTACAGGTCTTTCTGAAGACCAGCTACCACATATGAGGTTTTCTGCAAGCCGGTGATAGTACCTTGTCTACTCCTTGTTTGAAATTTCCCATTCTTTGCTTGTGGTTCATTTGCCCCCAATGTTTTTCATCTGTTTTTCCACTTTAAAAAATATCCATCTTTAGCTCACTGTATTAGATCTCTCTCTGCTGCCTGAACTGCCTTCCTCTTGCAGTCAAGGGTGCTTTAGAGCTGAAGGCTGGGCCCAACCCGCCCCTTCAGTCATTGCAGAATGTCGGGAAGTGAATAAATCTTCACTGTCTCAGAGGGCTGGGGTTTTTTTTTATTTTACTGTTTGTTCTTGAAATGCAAAGTATTATTGCTCTTAAATCCCCACAGCTGCACCTCATATTATTCATAGTTCATTGCCACTAAGGTTCAAGTTTTACAGGCAAGACCTGGATCCTCTTATAGGCTGTGTTCCTTGACAGTAACATGGAACTTGAAGCGTGATAAAAGGGCTGTATAGGCCGGCAGAATATCAGGAAGTCATCTTCTCAGGGATATGGAGAGATTGTTCACAGGCAGAGGTACACACCACAGCTGAAATGCTTTGTCCCTCCTGTGTGGTGTTAGGTACGCAGGGGAAGTGGCGTGACCCTGAAGACAGCTTTGAACATGCAACCTCCAGAACTAAGATCAAAGTTAATGCTGTTTTTCTGTGGATCGAGTACTTTGGAATTTTCTTTTCTGCAGCTAGAATCTCGCTAGTTTGCATGTGTGTTTGAGTCACTAGTTTGCATGTGTGTTTGAATGTGTGTGTGTGTTATGTGTGTTTGTGCCCGTGCTGACCTGGTACTTGAGATTCTCCTACCTCAGTCTCCCAAGTGCTGGGATCATAGGTGCTCACTTCTACACCAGGCTGCTAGGTTTTTTTTTTTTTTTTTGTGTGTGTGTTTTAAAGGTTTATTTATGTATAAATAAATAAATGTTTCCCTACATGCTAGAAGAAGGGACCAGATCTTATTATAGATGGTTGTAAGCCACCATGAGGTTTACTGGGAATTGAACTTAGGACCCATGGAAGAGCAGTCAACGCTCTTAACCGTTTTTGTAAAATAATTTTTTAACTTTATTTTATGTGCATTTGTATGAAGGTATCATATCCCCTGGAACTGGAGTTACAGACAGTTATGAGCTGCCATGTGGGTGCTGGGAATTCAACCTAGGTCCTCTGGAAGAACTGCCAGTACTCTTAACCCACTGAGCCATCTCTCCAACCCCTGCTCTTAACCTTTAACTCATCTCTCCAGCCCTTTTTTCATGTGTTTTAAAGGTAACATCTGTAAACAGGGCAGTGGTGGTGTTGCACGCCTTTAATCCTAGCACTCGGGAGGCATGGGCAGGTGGATCTCTGAGAGTTCGAGGCCAGCTTGGTCTACAGAGCGAGTTCCAGGACAGGCTCAAAAGCTACACAGAAAAGCCATGTCTCTATAAAACAAAAGACAAAAAACAAGACTAAACAAAAAAGATAACATACTGTGAAGACATCCTGACAACAAATATATCCTTTCTAATGTGAAATGTTCAAATATCACCATTACCTAATTTTAGAGCATTTCATTATATGTGAACTCAAGCTCCTACCAGAGCGGCATCCCTGTCACGTGGTCTGACAGCCCTGAATCCCCATTCTCTCAGTTCTTTCCCACTGGGGATGTTTCTTCTCAATGAGACCGTACAGCAGGTGGCTTTGTACAAAGCTTCTTTCACTCAGTATAGAAGCATCTGCACTGCTTATATGTTCTGAAGCCCTGAGGTTTTCCTCTCCTTGTCATGCTCCAGGATCCAGGAGCTCCGTGTGGATCCAGGAGCATCCACACTGGTAGGTGCTTGCTCATTTGTTTTGGCAGCAGAATGACAGTAGGCCAGAAATTCCAAGAGAGCCAGCCTATCCTTGCTTTGCTCCTAATCTTGGGGAAAAGCACTCATGCTGTCTTTCACCATTAGTTATGGTGGCTCCAGGCCTCTCTCTCTCTCTCTCTCTCTCTCTCTCTCTCTCTCTCTCTCCATTCTGCTCTGCTCTGACTTTGCTGAGTCTCAGTAGCTCTTGTTTGCTTGAAGGGGGAAGCAGAGGCACAGCAGTTGTGTTTTCTCTCCAGAGAGGCCATTGTTCTGGGAACGCTTGCCTCGACATTCCAGGAACAAGTGCAAACTTCCTTCTAGACTGGAGTTCAAACACAGTTCTTCAGAAGAAACCTAAGTCAGCGCTTTCTACGTGGGTGTTAACTATTGTATTTGGGTGGTATGTCTTCTAAGCCGTGTCTAGAAACACCCCAGCTTTGCCAAACAGCATCTCTTAAGATCTGAGAGAAAGTGGAAATGGGAGGTTTGCAACATTAGACATTGATCTATTGTTTCCCTAAGTTAAATGAGTTTCCTTGAACCTGTATTACTAAGAACAGGCATTGAGACTGTGAGGGCAGGCGATGGAGATCTTACTCTTCTGAACTGAGGAATTGGTGATGTCTCTGTGTGTATATGTGTGTGTGTGTGTGTGTGTGTGTGTGTATTCACATGCGCATGCGTGTTTTATGTTTCAAGTGCTTGGTTACTTGCTTAACCTATTATATAATTTGTTCTTCCTGTTAATCTTGTGTGATAAGAACTATTTCTCTTTATTGAAGTGAGCCATTTGGAGAAGCTGAGTCAGGGTGGAGAGATGGTTCAGTGGTTAAGGGCTGCTCTTCCAGAGGTCCTGAGTTCAATTCCCAGCTACCACAAGGTAGCTCACAACCGTCTATAGTGGAATCTGATGCCCTCTTCTGGCATAAAGGCATACATGCAGATAGAGCACTCATATATATATATATATAAGAGAGAGAGAGAGAGAGAGAGAGAGAGAGAGAGAGAGAGAGAGGCTGAGTCTCATCTTGAAGGTTTGCATTCTGTTGGAATCCAGAATACAAACTCTTAGCCTGTTTACGATGCTGTTTATTTCTCCTGTTCTCTGAGAAGTTATACTTTTACTGACGAAAGAAGAGATAGTAAAACAAGCAAACAGACAGAAAACACAAACAGACAGGACACCCTGAAGGGCAGATAGCTTAATCCTGGGTAAATTCTCTGGGTTCTTGACAGTGGCACAATTCCAGCTGTGAGATGTGCTTTTGCAGTTGCTGAGGCTTGGAGAAAGTTATGGGTCAAGATTTGGAGGAGAGGAAGAAGATCTCAGAGCTACAAAATCATATAAGTAGACATAAACTTGACCTCCTTCTAGAAGCTATTGTCTGGGGACTGTCTGCCAGTCATCAACAAAAGGACTGCCATCGAGGATCAGATTTGGGTTGGGTTTGAGAATCAGAATACCTCAGATAAGGGAGATAATGTATTGATTTTATTAGTTTGTTTTTTATAACTTACACTCCTTACTTGTTCAGAAATCTGAGGAGATACCCCAGGGTGTGGGAGCTGGCTGGTGAGATGGGATACTGGTTCCCCATTCGTACCTCAAGTCAGCATCTCCAAACTTAGTTCTCACAATTTGTTTTAAGGTTCCATTTGGAGAAAAAAATCTAATTGTTTTTTAAAGGGCTAAAATCCACCACAGTAGTCCATCAACCCTGTTATACAGTTGAAAAGGTAAGGGCTTAAAGTAACAGAGCAAGAACCGTAATTCAAGGTTCTTGGTGCCCAGTGGTTCATCTGTCAAAGCTTTGTCATTTGAATATGGCATCCCAGGCAGGTTACAGTGCTCTGTGGACTTTGGCATACCTGACCTTTGCATTTGAAGGGTTACAAGGGCTAGAGCCATGTAAGAAGTTCCAGAAAAAATCTGAGAACAGAGCAAGGGGAGCCCATAGCTCTCCACTGGATGAACAGGTCAGGGGAGGCCATACTGGACAGTGTCATGTGACTCAAGTTTTCATAAATGTATTGGGATTTGTCAGGGAGATTAAGTGAAGAGGTCGTTCCAGGCCGAAGTAGCACCCTGTACTGAGAAACAGAGGTGCACAAGAACACAGCTTTAATCAAAAAATAACAAACATTTTTCTGATTAAGAAAACTACTCTTTATGAAGCATTATCCCGGGCCAGGCATTGTGTTTGGTGATTTGCATGGATTACTTCTGGTAATGCTCTGAAGAATCCTGAAATGGATACACATGGGAAAATCAAGTCTTAGGGTGGAGAAATAAGGAGGTCGCCTAAGGCCTCACAGTTCAACAGGGATAGAGCTTGGGACTGAATTCAGAGACTGTAGTCTTGATGGGGTTTGGGGCTCTGTGTGCCTGGTGAGCAGTTGGCTTTCAACCTCTAGATCAGTGGTTTCCCCACTTCCATCAGTGTAGCCAGATGTGCTTGCCACCACTGGGTTCCCTGATACCCTTGGTGGGAGGTAGGCTCCAAGGACATGTAACCCTCAACAGCTTCCGGGCCATTCTGATGCAGCTGGTCCAGGGATGGCATTGAGGCGAGGTGATGGACAGCCTTTCCATGACAAAGGAAACGTCAGATTCATAGCCTACCTTGGGTCTCTGGGCAGTTTGTAGAGATGAGTCACAGGCTGAGTCCACTAGTCTTCAACGAAACGATGTGTGGTAGAGGCAGAATGCAAAAGAAGAAGAAGGAATGAAAGGACCTTCCAGGGTATGCTTCAAAGAAGATGAGCCATGCAAAGAAAAGTCTCCGCCCAGCAAGAGAACTCAGCTGCCAGCAGCACCCAGCAAAGCTCAGAGCAGCAACGGAAATGGCTCTACTTAGTAATTGGAGTCTCTGGATGTGCTATCTGGTCTGGAGCGAGAGAAAGAAGCATCACAATAGAACACGTGTTTCACCATTTCCAAGAGAGGGAAGCCCACTGTTTAGATAGCTGCACTTTGGCTGTGTTGAGTTGAGGCCCTCATGTGGCGGGGCAGAGAGATGTAGGCTCCAATGGAGGGAAGACTAGGATGGTTTGGATGACCTGGCGTTTACCTTGGCTTAGCCACTTGGCCATTTCAGAGACGTCATGTACTCTTTGTGCCTCTTTATTTTTTTTCCCTCTTTTTCATTCAGGAAGAGGAGATAATAGTATTTCTTCCTGTTTACAGACACTGGAAGGAAATAGTCAATCCTATGTCTTAAAAACAATTACTTTGGGCTAACAAGATGGATCAGTAGTAAAGGAGCTTGCTGTTAAGTCTGTCTGATGACCTGAGTTTGGTACCTGGAACCCACATGATACAAGGCAAGAACTGATTTTTTTCAAGTTGTCTTTGTAACCTCTATATATGTGTTGTGGTGCACAGGCGCTCTCTCTTATACACACACACACACACACACACACACACACACACATGAAAAAATGCTCCCTGGCATGGTGGTGGTGGTGGTGGTGGTGCTCACCTTTAATCCCAGCACACAGGAGGAGGTAGAGACAGGCAGATCTCTGTGAGTTCTAGCCCAGCCTGATTTACATAGTGAGTTCTAGGATAGCCAGAGCTGCATGGTGAAACCCTATCTCAAAAAAAAAAAAAAAAAAGAAAAGAAAAGAAAAAGAAAAAATACTAATATTAAAACACATGTAATTGAGAGAGAGAGAGAGAGAGAGAGAGAGAGAATTGTTTATAATCATCTTCCCTCCCACCCATGCATATGTGGTACAAGCATTACAAAGTCACTTCCAAGATAGCAGCTTTTCTAAGGGTCTGCTGATGGATGCAGTTTCTCAATTTGCTGGACTCTTAAACATACAGTTGAAACTAAACAGTTAAATAGTGTTTTTGACTTTTAAAGTGTTTTATTATCAACCAGAGTTAGGAACAAAGCCGACTTATTTCCTGGGGGCTAATTCTTTCAAAACCTCTTTTGTTATGAATTTATTATGTCCAAGGTCTCAGGTCATATCGTTCTACATCAACTGCCTTAGATGGTTTTGAAAATTCTAGACAAATGTTTTGAAACTACCATCAGCGTCCTTTATTTTGGCCTATCCTAAGGCATGAACAAATAGATAGGTGTATCTTTCTTGTGTGCGCGCGTGCGTGTTCATGGCTGTGAGTATGGGTAGACATTTGTCAAGGTCTACGTGTGGAGGTCAGAGGACAACTTTAGGTGTTGAGGCAGGGTCTCTTTTTTGTTCCCTGCTGTGTACACAAGGACAGCCCTTGAGTTTCTGGGGAATCTGCTTTGTCTCCTCTTATCCCAGGAGGAAACACTGCAATTGTAGAAACATCGCTAAGTCCAGCTTTTTATGTAGGTTCTGGGGCTCCGGACTCTGTTCCTCACATGTGAGGCACATGATTTCCCACAGAGCCATTTCCCAGACATATGTGTGTATTTATGCGTGTCTGCATGTATCCCATTTAAATACATTCACATGTTCAATTAAGATACAAGAAGGAACTTTCCTGAGATTAAAGGTGGTCATGTTAATTGAGAAGTATTCGTTAGCTCAAAAGTCACACTCCACACCCACTTCCTCTTCAGTTCTTATACCTGTTTGATTAACAGATCTTTCCCATAACTCTTGGCCTTTTCTTTCTGTCTGTAATAACCGGAGCCTCCCTGGGGCAAGCTGAGCGCCATCCTTTTTAAGCACAACTGTATCCATTCTTGATTCCTTGCATATTGTAGCCACACTACAAAGAGATTAGCCTTAAAATCTGATTAAACCTCTACTTTCTTAAGCCTTCTAAGGGCTTTCCATTGCTTTAAGGATAAAGATAATGCCATTAAGGTTACCTTTGAAAAAAAATCACATGATTGACCTCCCTTAACCTCTGCGGTCTCCCCACCCTCCCTGCCCACTCTTGTTCTTCCAAACTTACTCAAGCTGTCTTGATATTTTTGGTCATTGTGAATCTCACCTTATAACTACAGAAAATGTTTGCACATTCTAGTCTCTCTGTCTAGAGTCCTTTCTCCTGTCTGAATCCAGCTATTCTCCCCTACCCTTCAAATCACAGTCCAATGGACTCTACCAAGTCTTCTACAAGCCCTCCCAATGAGGTCAAATCTGAATTCTGTGTTCTCCAAACACTGCTGACTTCTACATGCCTTCCTGCACTTACCACAGTTTCAACTTTCCCGTTACCTTTGTTTCTCATTGAATGTGGATGCATGGATGATGTCTAGTTCAGCTTCCTATTACCCCGAACAATGCTTAGCTAATGAATATCTGAATCTGTGGTTATTCACAGAATATTTTGGTGTGGGATTCTTGTTGGATTCTATGGGTAGCAAATGTAATACACAGACATAAGTTAAATCCATGGGAAAACATGGCAGTATTGATTTCAGCTTTCAATTTTGTGATAATTAAGAGAACAAGCCCTCTTGGCATTTCAACTGCAATTTGTAATTTCTCAACTGGCTAACTCCTGGGAACATACATTACCCATAAAACCTTGCTTTTGTGGGTTAGCATCTTAAGTCCCATCTGCAGTCCAGAATTGTGGAAGCTATGAGCCAGTTTGTTGTCAAAACATTCAACCCATTAGGTTGGGAAACAAAGACTGTTGTTCATTTTGTAAATGCTATGTTTTCCAGTAATCCTCAGCCAAAACAGAACTTAAAGACAAGACAGAATGACTTTTCAACTAGATTAGGGGAAATACACTTGAGTGCCATTTTCTAATGTTCATGGTGTTTTGTTGCGGTTACAATTAAAATAATACTAAGTCAAGTCAAGTCAAGAATCATGAGAAGCAGGATTAAGACAAAGTTTTAGTGAGTTTCTGATGGCCTCAAACTTGGGAGCAAGAATGGCAAGTGTCGGTCACACAGCTTTCAAATCTCATGGGTCACCTCAAGCCTTCTTCTCCTGATTAGGGCTGGAGAACAAGGACCCATAGACTGCTTTCCTGAAAAGACGGACTGTGCATGTATATAAATGCAACTGCTATATTGCAACCAAGCAAAACACTGCCTCTTTGTGCAAACAGCAAAGGAAATCAATCACTGCTCTGCAGCTCACAGCATCAAGATGATCCACCCCTTACCTGAGCACCCCAGCTTGCTCTGCAGCTCACAGCATCAAGATGATCCACCCCTTGCCTGAGCAACCCAGCTTGCTCTGCAGCTCACAGCATCAAGATGATCCATCCCTTTCCTGAGCTCCCCAGCTTGCTCTGCAGCTCACAGCATCAAGATGATCCATCCCTTTCCTGAGCGCCCCAGCTTGCTCTGCAGCTCACAGCATCAAGATGATCCACCCCTTGCCTGAGCAACCCAGCTTGCTCTGCAGCTCACAGCATCAAGATGATCCATCCCTTGCCTGAGCACCCCAGCTTGCTATAAAGAGACTGAAACTTCAAGTCCATGGAACATTGGGCACTATCACTAACAGGTTAAAATTCCATTATGAATTGGGCCAAGCCGTTCAACATGTGCGGCATTGGTAAATCAAGTCATTGTCAGTTATTTTTAATGTTGTCGTTTGCAGTGTGGTCCTTGTGTGACTTGCATCAGGATGACTGATGGTGTCCTTCTTGTCTGTCTCCTAAATCCCCCTTAGATTCTAGTGAAATAGAATCTCTGGGGGTAAGGGATAAATATCACATTTTAATACCTTCCCCTCAGGGGATCCTTTTGGGCCATAACGTTGGAGAATCAGAGTGATTTTTGAGACTGACATGGTTGAAAGATGTTTACAGTATTAGGTTTTTCTTTGCCAAGGGGCAGGGGCTCCTGAAATATGGCTGGGTTAATAAACCACACTGAAAGTTGAGTTTAAAAGTCCCCTTTCTGTACTCACTGTGCTGTATCAAGTCAGCTAGCCATGTATGTCTTTCTACCAAAATGTTAAACACTATAGCAGGTGAACTTTCTTTCTTATGAAAGATTTTGTACTGCAGTCCAGTTATTCTAGGTGAATTTTTTGACCTATTGTATACACGACCAGGTGTTTGGGTGTTCTCTGTTTGAGATAATGAAGGGTAATTGCATTTTACTGTTGATTCAATGCCAAAGTAGGGGCTTTGACTCTCCCCCTGACAGCTAATCTATAATGATTACCTTGTAGGAAAAATCTGCTTGCCTTGTGTCTTGTCCTTCAAGCCCTGTTGGGAGTGGAGACACGAGGATTGCTGGATTTCTGGCTGCCAGCCTGGCCCTAGCTTCAGTGAGATACCATATCTCAAGGAAAGAGAAGGCGGAGAAATAGAGCAGGATACTCAAAACCCTCCTCTGGCCTCCACACAGCTATGCATGAAGAATATATGTACCCTCACATACTTATGAACATATAAACCACATACAATTTGCTTAACTATAGTTACACAATGTGTATATTTGTGTGTGTTTATGCATGTGTGCATGTTCTTATATGTGTACGTATGTGAGCACATGTGTATATGTGTTTGTGTGTGCATGCATGTGTTTGTGTGTGTATATGTGTGTATGTCTGTATCTGTGTATATGCATGTGTATGTAAGTATGTGCGGCGTATGTATTAACAAGTCTATGACACACAATGACCTGGATACAGAAGATGCAGTTCTTTGGCAGACTGGTTAAGAGAAAGAGATCAAGCTGTTCTTGATCCTTTTGGATACATGAGTAATCCAGTTCCGTACAGAATCACACACGTACGTGGATCAACTTGCTGTCACACTTTGTGGCCTCTTTCTCCTGCACAGCTAGTTTGCATGCCGTAAAATAAAACAATAAAATAAAAACTGACATTTAGTTTCTGAGCTGCACACCCCCCCCCCCCCCCCCCCCCCCCCCCCCCGAAGGAGAGCCTGCATTGTCCTAGGGATGGGTTTCTATAATCAAATGTCAGAGAAAGTCTCAAGTTGCTGGGATCTGGAGGCCTGGGGAGACTAGAAAGAAAAGCAGGCTGTTTTTCAGATCCTTTGTAGCATGCAACATACAACCAAATAACAGTGTGGGGTTGATAATTTCCTTTTGGTTTACAGATTCCTCCCCACCCCTCCAAAACCCCGGCAGGTTTGCATCTTGAGACTGAATATAAACGCTGAAAAATCGTACATGGGGTTAACATCTTTGAGAAGCCTTGCTAAATAATCAACTCCAGATCAGTTTAGCTTGGCATACAGACTAAAGCGAGAGGCTTGTAGATAAATCCATCGCCTGCCCCCTCTGCAAGAGCGCAAAGCTGAGAGGATCCGCGAGGAGCAACCGAATGTCTGGCAGTGTCTTTTCTCCTTTTCAATGAGCTGTTTACTGAATTCTGGAGTTTATAATGAAACCCAGGCTTACTCTGCGACCCACGTAAACAAGCTCTTGACTCTTGTGCTATCGGGTTTTATGCGAGCAGAGCCGTGGGGGCTCCTTCAGCGGTTGCTGCTTGGAAGGTTCCTGTTTGTTTACGTATGCACATATGGGCTCTGCAAGGACGAGAGTCACGGGATGGGCCTGGCAGGGGAGAGCCAGAAAACAGCTACCCTGCCCTCCCCTGAATCCTAAAAGCATGTAATATGTAAACGGCTTTCCGATTTAGAGACTTCTAAATTTGGTGTGGTTGCCAAGTTACTAAATTACTTAGGATAGGAGCTTCAGGGCGCACAACAGCCTCTCAAGGCACAAGGTCTCTTCAAACTGGACAAGCATTTAACAGGGGTTCTTGCAGGCATTGCCACTTCCAAGCGAAATTCAAGGCTGATTAAGCTCCCCCCTACTGTCTCTTATGCCGGCTTCTTACCCCCACTCCCTACCCCACAGACAAGTTAACCTTTGTCAGGAATGGGTAGAGAGAAGATGGGGTGATGTTGTCTTTCCTCACACGAAGAAGGACTTTATGCAGCTTAGCTGGCAGTCCCAGTATTGTGATAAAAGTTACTTCTGTAAAATTTGACAACATGGAGGGGAATAATGCTATCTCTTGTGTGAGTTGCAATTCTGGAAGATTCCATTGTGAGAAGCTCCCGAGGAATCAGGAGTAGCTGCCAGTGTAGTTATAGAGAGACAGGGTCCTTCCAACCGCTGGAAAAAATAAACAAAAGGGAAAACCAGAGATATTTATCTGGTTTATGAATTGTGAGGGTTTTTTTTTTTTATTCTTGTTTAAAAAGAAACGTAAAGTTGTGGGATTGAAGACATGGAATAATTGCATAGCAAAAGCTTCGAGCTGATGGGAAGTTCGGGGCAGTTTTGTCTCATTTTTATCGGATAAAATACATTTGGTTTCTCTTTTGACAAACCATGTATTTGTGAGGGAAGAAAAACGATCAGGCACTGTTACTGGCCACGGCTACATAAGAAATCCCCCTGTTGCCAAAGGATACCACATGAAAGTGTCTGTGTGAGGGGAGGGGCCGGCCGGGGGGTGGGGCCAAGAAGGATGTTGCCTTAAGCTTCCTATGCTCCGAGTTGCAATTTGTGAACCAACTGTGATGAAATCGCGCCCTGGACGAATCAGATGCGCCTGTCAACTTCCCAGGTGGGATTGCTTGGAGTTAATAGACTGAACTCAGAGCCCCAAACGAACGCAGTGCATTCCGGGCACGCAGCGAACACCCTGCAGAGGCTTTCCAAGAATCCCTCGGCATGGCGAGAAAAGGCTCTTTCGGGTCACACCAGGTAGGCGGAGGATGCAGTGACTCGCGAACTGCTCGATCTTCCGAATCACTTCCATTTGAATTCGATTTTTTTTTTCCTTTCTCCTTGTTCAAATCCAGACATCATCTGAGAAAGCCTTTCGGAATTGGCAGGACTGGGGTTGCTGGACTCATCAGAACTGCTTCCGTGAATTTAGAAGTCCATCTAATCCAATCTAGCTGTGTTTGACGATTTGATCTCTTTATTCCCTTAGGTGATATCCTTGTTCACTTTTGCCATCGGTGTCAACATCTGCTTGGGATTCACAGCAAGTCGGATCAAGAGGGCAGAATGGGACGAAGGACCTATCACAGGTAAGAGTAGCAGTTATTAGCAGATTTGATTCTTGAGCAGTATTGTGCATTTAGGCAATCCACGTCAACGCCTTCTTTAGGAGGACCTCAGAGAGCAATGAATTTAGCCTATGTGTACGGGTATTTTGCCTGCATGCCAATGCATAACCCCTGGAACTGGAGTCGCAGACAGTTGTGAACTGCCATGTGGGTGCTGGGAATTGAACCCTGGTCCTCTAGAGGAACCACCAGTGCTCTTAACCACTGAGCCATCTCTCCAGCCTCTAAGAATGCTGTTTTCATCAGAGGACTTTATTGTCACTTCTTAATAACTGACTTTAAATTTTTGCACCCTGAAATTTATAAATATCAAAGAAAGGTAAGATCCTTTGTTCATAAATAAAGCCAGACTAAGTGCAGTGAAAACCTGTTCTGGTTTAATGATGGGGAGGGATGAGAATGACGATTCAGAGGGGTGAGACAGAGGGATGTTGCCCTCCTCTCTAAAGCACAGCATTTGCTACCATAAAGTTATGTCCTGGGAATGAGAAAGAAAGGAGGTTGGTTTTTCTTTCCTTTCTTTAAGAGATAAACTGTTTTTGTTTTTAAAATAAAACTTTAGAAATTAAAAACGTTGGGACTAAGATTTACTGAGAATAAGGGAGTCCTCCCAGTGGGCTCTTTAGAGGGCTTCAAGAGTCGATCTGCACTCGCTGTGTTCTCTTGGACTGAGGCAAGGTGAGTTTCCCCGAGCCTTCCTGACCTCACTAGCACAGGCGGAGTGAAAGAGACGCCTTTGCAGCCCACGGGCAGAGTGGGGCTTCATAAAGGGCTGCTTGTGTAGACCGCCGGGCTCCGCTGACCTGGTCTGAAGCAACGACTTGGTTAATTTCCTGGAAATTGGAGCTGCTGATGGTTTCAGAATTAAAAATTGCATTTGAAATGACAGGCACTCTAGGGGGCAATATTTTCTTCCCTTTCTCTGACATCACAGTACATCCTCTGTCTTCCTGGGAATTTTGGGTTTTCTCTGGATTGGAGCACTGTGAAACACCACCTGTCTCTGCAACACCATAAAATGTGTATTATTAAGCAAGCTCTGACGGGATGGTGAGTCCTCCACACAGAACGCTACTTGGATTAGGCTTGAGAAGGTGGAAGGAATGGGTTTGAAATGTGGGGGAGGGAGCTGAGGTGAGGTGCTGTTTGAAGGAAGAATGAGAAAACAGATCTTAAAAAATTGGGGCCCCAGGGAGCCAAATGGACAAAACTTCATTGTGTTTCGTTGGGGAGGGAGGAGAGGGGTCACTGGGCCAGAAGAGAATGCTGTTTTTATTGGAGGCAAATGCTGTCTTCAAAGCCCTCTTTTTCACTCCTGCTAAGGCTGATTGTGACTAACAGACAGGGCCCTTGGTGTGGGCATGTGGCCCTGACAGCCCACTGCCGGCTCTTTCCAGTGAGGCTAAAAGGAGCCTTTCTTCCGTTTCCTCTAAGTGATATTGACAGGAGTCAACGCTGATTCTCTAATCACTGTGTTATTTTCAAACTTTTTGTGGGACCTGGATCATGAGGCTCCTAGCCTGGCCCCCTGGGTCCATATTAGTAAGTGTTATAGCCACAGGTAGGTCACTTGTAAAGTTTCAGCCCTCAGCAGTGAGGGTCAGCCTCTAGGTCGGTAGTTTATATTAAAAAAAAAAAATCCCCAGGTCTGCCCCATCCTGCGTCAGTCTCTCTGAAATGTGTGCGATGGCTACCAGAAAACCTGAAAAGCATAGATTAAATGTATTACCCCTGAGAACATTGCTCATACAAGAGATTATTTCCATATGCCGTGGGAAATAGTTACGAGAACAAAGGTGTCTATAATATAAAGTCTGGGAAACTAGTCTAGTCTGTCGTATAACTCGTCAGTTAGATGACGTTAACTATAGTGATAGCTCACTTACACCTACCTACCTGTCTATGTGAAGCGTAGTCTTAGGACATCGTACAATTGGCACTTGAGTTTCAGGGTTTAGATATATAGTTCTGTGGTTTTTATTCTTAAACTACTTTTTAATGCAGCTTACCTGCTGTCTACATACTGGGGTTCACTTCTGCTGAAATAGAAAAGACCAAAGATGCCTCTTAGAAAGTGGGGGAAAGCAGTGTGTAGCCGGGTTTTATATCTTTTTAAATGCTAACTACACTGGGAAGGGGGAAAGCTCCCAAATAACAAATGACAGGCTATCCTGGCTATTAGCAAAATGTTTGCATCAGAAAACATTGGCTGGGTTTTTTCCTACACCTATTAAAATAAGAGTTAAGAGAGAAAGCACCCCAATTTTTTTCCTTTAAACAACACTCTCAGGCTCCCAGCAAATCCTGCAAACCCAGTGCCGCCAGGTGTTTCACCAGCAGGAGAGACACAAAGAGGTTTCTTTCTTTTTTTTTTTTTTCAAAGCACACAGCTTCTGATTGAGTCCTCGGGCTCCAGAATAACGACAGGGAATGTTTTGTATGCATGAATACTCTCACTGCTGCCCTGTGAACCGAGGTGTCTGTTCCAAGGCTGTGACCACGCGAAGAAACTTAGCATTGATTAACTAGCACACTTGTTAGCTGGATTTGCTGTTAGGACCTGATCATCTGTCAGAAGCAGGGGGACATAAGAGTTCTCCCGGATCCTGAGATGTGTAGGGATGCTGTGGCCGCTCCTTCTGCATAGAAGGTGTAAAATGACCAGAGTCAGTTATAATATTCCAGAAAAGGGACGCTGCGGTAAATGGGCAGCAGAAATCAAATTTCCAAGGAAATTTCAGTGCTGAAAGTTCAGCTGGATTTCTTTGTTTCGAAAGGCGATGCAGGCACTCCATTTATCTTATAAGATGGAGAGAAAAATCTCTGTGCATGCCGCTGTCTGCACACTGGCGTGCGTTGTGGATGCGGTCCCTGGAGTCGTGGGGGAGAATGTATTACAGAAGTACCCAGGGGAACAGGGGTGCTCTTTGAACTAGAAGCAATGTGACCTTGGAGAGACTTGTGGCTTGACCAATAAATATCCAATAACCCAGTCCAATTTATCATCATTTTTATTGGTTTAAAAGGAGTGATTAAAAGCACACGAGTGATGGATTTTTTTAGTATAAATATTAAGTGAAAAACATAACTAAAATTTTTATGAGAAAACAGAAAATCTTACTAGGGATGAGCAGGCTCAGGTTCTTTGATGATTTGAGGACTCTCACTGTACACTTGAGAGCAGTTTAAATAACAGCCTGGGGAATGTAGGAAGATACAAAATGATGGTCAGCCATCACTCTGTGAGTAAGTGGTCAGATAGGGCATAATGTGCACTGTGGCTTCCTGTTAGATTGAACATAGAAACAGGGGAGTGTGAATCAATGTGATGAAATCAGCCAAGTTAGAATTCAGGGTGTCATAGATTTTGCATTTCTCTGTTGAGTGGGGCTTGGTGCAGTGATTTTCCCATTTACACATATATAGCAGAGAATTCTCTACACTGTTTGCATATCTGAAATTTCAGTGTGCTTTGTTCAACATAGATTTTTTTCTTTTTGTTGTTTCTTCACTTTTTCTTTTATTGAAAATAGATTTTTTTATACAGTATATTCCAATTATGGTTTCCTCTCCCCCAACTCCTTCTAGACCCTCTCAGCATCCTCTCCTATCTGAATCCACACCCTTTCTGTCTCTTCTTAGAAAGTAAACAGGCATCTAAAGAATAATAATACAATAAGAGAAAACAAACAATCTAGCATATAACACTCAAAATTTCGAGCTTGCTTATAAAGTTTGAAAAACTCCATAGTTAATGAAAAGTGGGGTATAATACTGAACGCCTATAATCCCAGTAGTTGAGAGGCTGAGATTGGAAGGTTCAAGTTCGAGGCTCTTGGGGGGGGGACTACAGTAAGAGACCCTGTATGAGTCAATCAAATCAAATTTGTTCGTCAAATACATAATGTGGCTATGCTGCGATAATCTGAGACTTTAGCCGAGCAGCTGCTTACTGACATGAGAGTCACTGGCTTGATTCTTCAATTAGAAAAAAAGATTTGAAAGCAAAACAGCTTAAGACTGATGTATACCGGAAAGGGTGTATGACGAAACCTTTACGTCCTCTTCAGTTGTAAGGCCAGCCATCACTGTCTACATTTGTAGTTGATGGGATTGGCAGTGTCTAGTTGGAAGTGATGGCATGTTCTCGTTCACTGGCAGATTTGCTACTCAAATTTATGCAATTTATTACATTGAGTACCATTTAAGTGGCCTAGAGCAGTGGCTCTCAATCTTCCTTTAATGCAGTTCTTCAGATTAGGGGAAAAGCCCTTCAGACAGATGATTATTTACATTGCTACTTTACAACTGTAATTTTGCTGTTGTTATGAATCATAATGTAAATATTTTTGGAGATAAAGCTTGCCAAACGGGTCACAACCCACAAGTTGAGAGTCATTGGTCTAGAGGTTAACCTCAAATATTAAAGTTTTCATCTAAAGGACAAAGATTCTTCTTTCTTATAGTCTGTGAAGTCGTTCTACATGTGAATGTATTGTGTTTATAGATATGATGTTTTCACAATACAGATGTTCGAAAACTTGCCAGGTGGATCAGTTTATCCATTTCTGTCCGTCTTTCTCCATCTCTCCTTCCTCTACCTCTCTATCTTATATCCTCCTACCCTATGAAATATGGCCCAGCATCTATAAAGAGGAGAAGAGAGAACAGTGGTTGTTTCTAGAAAGTTCTCTACTTAGGAAGCAGTGAAAACTGACAGATGGATCTGCGTATAAGCTGATGGTGCTTGCTTGCTAAGGGATGAGGTGAAAGCACTGGGAAAAAAGGAGGAGGGCTGTTCAGTCGAGATAGGATGATGAGAATGAATGAGTTAGGGACTCCAGCAGAGGTGGATGGCAGCTCTCCAGTGTTTAGAGCGGCGTCCTGAATGCCCAACATGCGCTCCAAGCCTTTGCTTGCAGGTCACACTTGGGACAGGACAGCAGACAGAAGGGAACTGGTTCTGCTTTCATGCTTTTGAGAGAAGAAGCCAACATCAGGACAGCCCACGGCGGGTTTCAGAGCTTTATTTTCAGCAGTCACCTGGACTGAGTACCAAGGATAATCGGAGGGACTGACAGGGAACTAGGTGTAACCCTGCCAGTGGGACCAACCTGTGTGAAGAAACTTAAGTCCACCTAGCTTTAGGCTAGGCTAAAATACTTGAAACTTTAAATATCACCTCTCTTATTGACTGTCTTCTAGATTCAAATTTTCTACTTAGCAAGAAAAAAAAAAAGAAGATGCAGAGTAAGGAGAACACTCCTTCATTGCTGGTAGGAATGCAAACTTGTACAGCCACTTTGGAAATCAGTATGGGCGGTCTTTCAGAAAATTGAGACTCAACCTACCTCAAGACCCAGCAATACCACTTTTGGGCATATACCCAAAAGAATGCTCAATCACACTACAAGGACATTTGCTCAACTATGTTCATAGCATCATTATTTGTAATAGCCAGAACCTAGAAACAACCTAGATGATGCCCAACTAGAGAATGAATAAAGAAAATGTGGTACATTTACAAAAACAAAGAAAACTTAGAAGGAAACAGGATTAAGAGTATAGGATGGAGTCAGTGTTGATAGCAGCCTTGGCCATCAGTTAGGCTCCCCCAACAGTCCAATTCAATTGTCAGTAGTTCATGGTTTTTATATGTCTGCAGAATGAATGATTACAGCATTCTCTCTCTCTCTCTCTCGCTATACACACACACACACACACACACACACACACACACACACAGTGAAAGGAAATGTCCTTGAAAAGGGGTTTACTCAATCAACTTAAAGTAATCTTGCCTGTTCCTATCTGAATTACAGATTTGAAGAAAAGAAATGTAACTTACATTTGCATTTTGTTGAACCATGAAATTATACTTCGGTGAGAAGGAGCACACAGTACTGACACTGTTGCAGATTATAGTTGTGTATTTCCATTTTAACATTCAAAGTCCCTCAAAACTGACTTATATAGATCGGTAACATCTGCCTTTTAAGATTAGAGAGCAGGCTTCCTCTCTGAAGTGAAATAGTATTGTTTGAAGAAGCAGATTGAAGGCAGTTTACAATCTTGGTGTCATAGGAGTAAGGGCAAACGTCTTGTCACACACCCTTGTTCTCACTCAGTACTTGGGAATGCTTTCGTTGGCTTGCTTTGGTGTCTTCTGTATTTGGTGATTTTTCTGGCTTCCTCAGTGACGATGGAAATTTTGGGATGGCAGCAGTTCATTGCCGTGCCATTTTCCTCCTCTCAGTGAGTTACAGAACGGAAGCGCTATGCTGCTCTCCTGAACAAAGGAGGGTCTACACTGCAAAACTCTGGCACGTTATTGAGGACCCTTTCCATATTTGGCATCACCCAGTTGCAATGAAAAGACAAATCTTCAAAAGGTCTAGGGCTAGTGCGATGCCTCAGAGGGGAAGAGTGCTTGCTACTTAAACCCAAATGACCAACATCCATGGAAACCATGTAAAGGTGCAAGGAAAGAACCCGTTCCCGGAGTTTTCATCTGACTCCCACATGTGGGCTGCAGAGTGTGCACCTGCACACATGCACATGGTTTATCCACATGGACACATGCAGCTCCCTCCCTCCAAACAAAACAAAACAAAACAAAACAAAACATCTATTCTTAGATGACTGGATGTGAGGAAAAACAAAGACCCTGGGCAAACTTTTTTTTTTTTTTAAGCTGGTATATAGAGGTGACTTGTAGAATGAACAGGCCCATGCTTGTTCCGGGAGATGGGATGGAATAGTCCTGGAAAGGCCAAGTGGATTTTTAATTCAAGCTCCATTTTGTTTTTATTTATTGATTTATTTTATTTTTGAGATAGAGTCTTACTATGTTGCTCTGGCTGTCCTAGAATTCTTGATGCCGATCAGATTGGCCTTGAACTCACAGAGATGCCCCTGCCTCTGCCTCCCAAGTGCTGGGATCAAAGGTGTGCACCACCGTTTCTGACTCTCTCTCTCTCTCTCTCTCTCTCTCTCTCTCTCTCTCTCTCTCTGTTTTGAAGCTGGAACATTTTAAGTTTCTTGGGAAGGGTTCTTTCATGACTCAGACTAACTCTTCCTTTTTCTTCCTGTGATTGTTGGTTGAATTCGCCGTTGTCATCCGCGAATGCGTGTTGGCGCATTTCCTCTGATTCCCACAGGAGCTCACTCCTAACTGAAGCTGCAGACAGTCTGATCTTGCACATCTTCACGGAGATGCGCCTCTGTAGTAAAGATGCAGCTTTGATGGCCATCCTCAGTGGCAGTCAGCAAGCTTGTCTGTAGCTGATAAGGCAAGCTGTTGGGTGGGATGCGACCCTCTGCAAAGATGGCAAAGGGAAAGTTGGGAGAATGGCTCTTGTCATAAGAAATATTTACAAAATCACCTTGTTGGACTGGGCAAAGAATAATTACAACCCAGCTTAGGATCTGCATAGGTATTTTCAAGTAAAGACAGATGTAGGGATGAGCTTTTGATGAGGAATACAAACATGGAGCAGAGACAACATTACTGGCTGGGACCCCACCAAGAAGGCAATAGGTTGAGCAACACCTTCAGACTTCTCATTATCTAGCCTGTTAGAAGAGCTGGGAGTGTTTACAGACACAGCTCATGGGGCGATTGCTACTTCAGATTGATCAGACAGCTGCTGGAAGGATTTTGTCCATGCATTAACCTTAATCAAAGAACGTTCCATGATACGTTTTTTACTCTTTCTCCTTTTGCTATGGGATTTTTTCTCCTCTAGTTTTCCTTCTTGCCTGCCATAGTTTCTTATGGCTCAGTATGCACAGGCCAAAACCAACAGAAAAATGTGGTTTGTGGAGCAGAGGTAAGACACTGCATCACAAACAGACATGATTTTTCTAGACTGAATTGATGTGGTTTGTCTTTATTTCAACGTTCCGTAATCAGCAGTGAGAAAGCATTTCCCATCTCATGGTCTAGTGACTCTGGCTTCTTAAGCTCAACTGACCTGATGCCATAAAGTCTAGGACTGGGTGCTTCTGCCTCTGAAGTGGACGGATGACTAAGGGATGAGCTGACTCTTCAGATAAATGGCATGGGCGCAACTAGAACTGTCATTTAATATCTGTTCTCCTGCATCTTGCTTTCTCAGGATTTTAAAAGTGATACATATATACATTCATACATACATACATACATGTATGTATGTATTACAAAAATGGTAATTTTCTCAATACAAAAATTACAAATAGCATGTCATAAAAATTACATTTGCCAAGACCTGTTATGTTTGTGATATGTATTTCATCCACCTACACACATGGACAATAGGAGACAATGAACAAAAAGGACAGACAATTACTTGTGAATTTGTAAAATGTTGCAAAATTTAAACTAAGAGACTATTTTTATTTTGAAGTGCTATTTTTAAACAACAAAAACTCTTATGCATTTGGCTTTATTTTGGGCTTCATCCACAATATTGATGAATGTGTGTTCTAGTACCAGCCTTAATTATTTACCTTCAGAATATACTTTTCTATCTTGCCACTGAATTGTTTTGTTCCTTGAACACTTTATTTATTTATCCATTCATTTATTTGTTTATTCATTTGTCTATCTATCTATCTATCTATCTATCTATCTATCTATCTATCTATCTATCTATCTATCTTCTATCTGAAATGTGGTTTCTCTGTGTATTCCTGGCTATCTATTCTAGAACTTGTTCTGTAGATCAAGCTGGCCTCACTCAGAGATTCATCTACTTCTGCCTCCCAAGTGTGGGGATTAAAGGTGTGCACCCCCACCACCCAGTTCAGTTAGCTTTTTCTATTCATTCAACTTCCTAAAATTCTGGATATCTTTCTCTGTGAATGTATTGAATATTTTAGTTTAGGATGAATTAGGATTTTTATGGTATTGATGATTTTATCTTTAAAATTGTGTGCCTCTGATTTAACTAGATTTTTCTAGAGCGGTCCTTTTCATAAAATTTTAGTATATTCTTTTAGAAAAGGATTTTATTTTTAATTGTGTGTGTGTGTGTGTGTGTGTGTGTGTGTGTGTGTGTGTACATATGAGTGCAGTGTCCATGGAGGCCAGAGAGGAGGTCAGATCCCCTGACACTGGAGTTATCGTCAGTTATGAGCCATCCAGTATGGGTACTGAAAACCAAATTTAAGTTCTTTGTAAGAACAGTACGTGCTATTAATCATTGAATCATTTCTTCATATGACTTATAAAATTCATATCTTGAATTTTTTCATTTAGATGCTATTATGGGTAGACCTCCCAGTTAATTTCCCATCATACATTACCCACACAGGAGGAGTTTTTCCAATTTTCATCTTATCACATTTTTTCATTTCTTAAACTTTGGTTAATTTTTGAGAATTTTAGACTATATTACATGCAAACAATGTACTAGGTTTTATTTTTGCCTTGTGGCATTTATTCTAGTCATACTGGATTGACATGGATTTTATGAGTGGAAGAGACTGCAAAAGTGCTCCTCTCTTATTGAATGTGTTCAGACTGGTTTTGGACCATTTTCACTCAAATTTCCTTATAGTGTTGTTGTTGGTGACAATATTCACACAAAACCTTGCTATGTAGCCCACGCTGGCCTTGAACCCTTGCGTCTCTGCATAGTGCTTGATCATGCTCGGCTAGCAGGATGGGTTTATTAGACAAGAGATGAAATCTTATTTCAAGAAGGGCACTAACCATTATGTGGGTATAGCACTAATAATCAAAATCACGAGGCGAGCCAGCGTTTGTCACTCTTTATATTTGCTGCTCTGATATGCACAGGTTCCTTCATTCAGCACTCATTTCAATCTGGAATTATTGTTACGTGCCTCTCACTTTATGGATAAGGAAACTGTGCTTTATGTAAGTCAGGCAACATGCTTGAGGGACCCAGATGCTGCAGACAGGCTTCTCATCCAGAGTCTGACTGCATTTCCACACCAACTGCTTCCAAGTGCCACTCCTCCCCTGGTGTGCCATGGCCGCCCCCTAAGCTGTTGTCCTTGCCTCTTGTTTGAATGGCAGTGTTATCTGACTCTCCGTGGACCAACACATCTGGATCCTGCAAGGGCAGATGCTTTGAGCTCCAAGAGGTGGGACCCCCTGACTGTCGCTGTGACAACCTATGTAAGAGCTACAGCAGCTGCTGCCACGACTTTGATGAGCTCTGCTTGAAAACAGGTATGTGACTTCTGGAGGCCTCTCACCCCCAGCAGAAGGCTTAGTGACTCCCAGCTGTTGGGGCACCTCTGCTTCAGCCTCTTCTCGTAGTGGGCTTTAGTTTGTTTCTTGAAGGACTGGTGGTGGTATGGAGGATGTACTTTGTATGAATAACTTGACTCAGCCAAAGACGTCACTTTCCAACGGCAGGCAGTGAGGACAGCTTTTCAAAGCATTTGAGGCCAGGCCTTTGTCCATTTTCCTCAGTTCCGCCTCCTTCTTGCCACCTCATGCTCACTGCTAGGGTATGTAGGCTCTGGGTGTACCCATTTAAAAGTACTAGGTTTAAAGTTTTAATTTCCGGCTATCTGTGCACATGGAAAACATTTATGGAATCGATGTGGGGTCTTGTGCTCTGGGCAGTTCTGAAATCTTCCAAAATTTTCCCAGTTTTATTTACCCTGTAGCGGAGTGGTCATTGGAACATAGGAGCTGTTGGATGAATGCACACCAGTCAAAGGAAGCATATCCTTGGAGACTTCTGTCTTCATGCTTACTCTGTTTTCAAAGCCAAATGTTTTTAGATAAGACTTTTGGGGTATCTTGTGTGTTCACCACCATGCCCCTGCATGGGCAAAACCTCATTCAATCTACCTAAGAAAAATGGCAAGGACCCTGCTTTGAACACTGGAGACTGATTTCTCAATTCCCCTGACAAATTATGACTTTCACGCATGGGTGGTATTTTGGAGAGCCCAACTTACCACTGCTATTTGTCTGATTTTTTAATGATATTATTGGCAATGATGCATTATTGCCTTTACTTAAGCCTTAGTTCTGGATTTATTTGAAAAGTTGACATAAATTCCCTTACTAATTATGACTTATTTCCCCCACAGCCTGAAAACTATAAGGGCTTTATTAGTTTTTTTTTTTTTTTGTAATATATTTTTGAAGCGTTCAGATACATTTTTCTTGTGCATTTCCCATGGAACTTCTACCAGGTTCTTCAGCTGTGGCTCCAGAAGCTTAAGAACTGAGGCTCTTGTAAATTGAGTGCACAGGAAGAACAGATGTCCCATGGAGCTCTCGGACTCCAGGACATAACTGAAAACCAGCAATCTATCCACTTATCACCGAGGAATCTAGAACATTTACATTTCAGCCGTGCTCTGACAATCTTGTTGTGGATAAGTTCTGTCGGCCTTCCACCATGGTCTTCAAACTCCTTGCAAAGTTTGCGCCCCTGATTCTAGCTTCATTCTCTTTGAATGTAGCTCAGGCCTTTCTTCCTAGTTTAATAAGACCATAGCATCATCTCTTATAAAGCACTTTACTCTCTGGTGTCTAATGTCAACATGTATTGAATGTGGAAGAATCCAATGTCAAATAGCAATGGAAAGTCTAGAGGAGGAAAGTTTTACAGGTTCTGCTATGCCATCCAGGAAACAAGCCTAGAATTTCAGTATAAACTCTCTCTGGCTCTCTCTCTCCCTGTCTAGTGCGTCTGGATAGTGTATGTATAATTATATTTGTATTTATGTATACAATCATGTGGGAGGCAGTGTCTGTATCTATAAGGCTTTTAAAGCACCACCCTTTCAAATGGCATCAAACGCTCTGTAAACAGTTGGAACGTAATTCACTGACTATCCCACCTCTGTCTGACTATCCCACCTAGCAAGGGCTCTTCTTGATAGAATGTCATGAAGGATCAGCCTTGCTTTAGAGCAGCGACTCTTCAATAAATTTTCTCATGTTGTCGTGACTCTCAACTAAAAAATTATTCTGTTGCCACTTCATCATTGTAATTTTGCTACTGTTATGTATCATAACATAAATACCTGTGTTTTAAGGCAATTATCTGTGTTTTTAGGGAAATATCTGATAGTCTTAGGCAACCCCTGTGAAAAGATTGTTCATCCTCCAAAGGAGTCGTGACCCTCAGGTCGACAACCCCTGGTTTAGAAGACCATTGTTTCTTTCTACCGGCTACACAGCTTGAAAAATGAAGCTTTCCTTGATTTTTCTGCCAGTAGCTCTTCTACTGCCTCATTCATGCCTTTCCAAGGTTGAATGACGGTGTCTGGGGATTGCATGAATATCTCTCTTGGATGAGAGCTCCAGGAAGATGGAGCTCTTGTCTTTTGTTTCGTTTTGTTTTTTCAAGACAGGGTTTCTCTGTTGCTTTGGAGCCTGTCTTCGAACTAGCCCAATGTAGACCAGGCTGGCCTGGAACTCACCGAGATCCACCTGGCTCTGCCTCCCGAGTGCTGGGGTTAAAGGTGTGCGCCATCACCGCTCAGTGGGGCTCTTGTCTTTTGCTCTTCTCTAAGCCCTCAGCTCCTGGAGCATGGAAAACAATGAGACAGAGAGATGATGGGAAAAACTAACTCTGAGAATTAGCCGTGAAAGCTCTTTATGTTACTACAGCCCTCAGGTTCAAGAATCGTAGTTCATTTTCAACACCATTCTAAGGAAGTTTAATAAGTGTTCATTGAACAGCTAGAATACGCCAGTGAATCTCATTTTCTTGTATCTGAGATGAAATAGAAACGTTTCTTTTTAAAGTTTCTATAAGACTTGTGGTTTATTGGCCAGAAAAAAAGATCAATTTAAAATATGACAATAAGCTGGATGGCGGTGGCAAACATCTTTAATCACAACACATGGGAGGCAGAGGTGAGCAGATCTCTGTGAGTTTGGGGCTAGCCTGGTCTACAGAGCGAGTTCCAGGACAGCTAGGACTGTTATACAGAGAAACCCTGTCTCGAAAAACAAACAAACAAACAAACAAAACAGAAACAAAACCCCAAAAATCCCACACCCCCCAAATGTCAATAATGCTGAGATTAAAATGAAAAGGTTACTTGTTTGAATGTTTCCTTGAAGACTTGAATCCTGAGTTATCGTTCAGGCAGGACTGTAGCCCATTTACAGACCTCCTCAGAGGCAGGGAGCTGCCTTCTGTACCCCGCCACATTTTGGTCAGTTAGGATTTTGAGGGCATTAGCGCTTCTTTGTACTCTTTCTCTTCTTGTGGTACTTAGGGCAGTTCTGGAGGGGCGGGGACTCTTTGACTTTCTGGGTTTTGTTTTTCTATGAGAGCTCAGTTGCGCTGTGACTTTGCCCTCTGCTTTGAAAAATTAGAAATTCATCCTATCTGTATGTTCTCCAAATGTCTTCTTGGCCTCTGGCTGACTCAAGTTTCGCAAACAGATTAAATGATGTGGGCTTCTGGCTCTTTTTGTTGGAACCCTCTGTAAGCAACTGTGGCCTCTTTCATTTGGTCTGCGTGCAGCAGTGAGAGTGTTTCCTCTCTGATGATTTCAGCTCGCGGCTGGGAGTGCACCAAAGACAGATGTGGGGAAGTACGAAACGAGGAGAATGCCTGTCACTGCTCAGAAGACTGCCTGTCCCGGGGAGACTGCTGTACCAATTACCAAGTGGTCTGCAAAGGTACATGCCTTTAGACTACCTCGAGAGACGAAACACAGGGCATGCCCCAAGATACCTTGAATTGTCTGGATAGAACATCTTACATGCAGGGCTTGGAGATGGGAAAGGACTTCATTATTATTTTTTTTTGATTTAGTTGTTTTATGTGTATGAGTGTTTTGCCTGCATGAACATAGACGCAAGCACCATGTGTGTGCAGTGTCTGTGGATGTCGGAAGAGGTTGTCAGATTGTCTGGAGTTGGAATTACAAATGGTTATGAAGCCACCATGTAGGTGTTGGGAACTAAACTTGACTTCTTTGAAAGAGCAGCGAGTGTTCTTAACCACCGAGCCTTCTCTTCAGCCTCAGAATTATCATTTTATGTATGTGAGTGTTTTGCCTGCATGAATGTCTGTGAGCCACATGCAAGGTCATCAGAAGGTGTCAGATCCCTTGGGACTGGAGTTATAGATGGTTGTAAGTTATCATGTAGATGCTAGAAACTAAGCCCTGGTCCTCTGCAAAAATAGTATGCACTCTTAACCACTGAGCAGTCTCTCCAGTCCCCAAGACATATATGCTTAAAATAAATTGATAGGGTTTGTTCTTCAATAATTTTTATGCATTGTATCTAGAACTTTCTGTTTACTGTAGTCCTCCACTCATTTTCACCTTCCTTCCACTCCTCTTCTCCCCCTCTCCATAAGTCCATTTCCCACATTTATGTCATTTTGTTTTGAGTTCCACTGAACTGAACTATGTTCAACTATGTGACCTTAGGTTTAACTGCCCCTTCCCCTAGAACTCAGCAATCAGTGGGTCACTGTGGTTCCCTCTTAGACTGATGCATAGCTACTGGCAGCCTTCTTGTGCAGACCTGTTACTGGCGGGTCCATTCCCTAGCCAAGGGCTCCTGGGCTGTGTACCATGGCCTGAGCACTATCCTACAGTCTTTGCTCTGGGCTTTCTTTCTTTTTCTTTTTTTTTCCATTTTTTTTTTATTGAGAAAAGGAGAAAAAAAAAACAAGTTTCCACCTCCTCCCAGCATCCCATTTCCCTCCCCCTCCTCCCACCCTTCTCCCCCTCCTCCCACCCTTCTCCCCCTCCCCCCATTCCTCTCCCCCTCCCTCTCCAGTCCAAAGAGCAGTCAGGGTTCCCTGCCCTGTGGTAAGTCCTAGATCCTCCCCTCTCCGTCCATTCCTAGGAAGGTGAACATCCAAACTGGCTAGGCTCCCACAAAGCCAGCACATTACGTAGGTTCAAAACCCCGTGCCATTGTCCTTGGCTTCTCATCAGCCCTCATTGTTCGCCATGCTCAGAGAGTCCAGTTTTATCCCATGCTTTTTCAGTCACAGTCCAGCTGGCCTTGGTGAGCTCCCAATAGATCAGCTCCACTGTCTCAGTGGGTGGGTGCACCCCTCGTGGTCCCGACTTCTTTGCTCATGTTCTCCCTCCTTCTGCTCCTCATTGGGACCTTGGGAGCTCAGTCCAGTGCTCCAGTGTGGGTCTCTGTCTCTATCTCCATCCATCACCAGCTCTGGGCTTTCTAATGGTGAGCAAGGTGAGACAGGCTGCTTCAGATCCCTTCTGCCTTACGTTTTCCATCCATGGTGCCCTGTTGCTTGATGCCTGGGTTGAAATAAATCCTTTCTCTTTGGAGTTATTATTTTCAGAGTATTTTATCATAGCAACAGAAAAAGAGACTCTGCAGCAAAGAGTAAATCACAGAGTGGCTTGGAGCATTGGAACATGACCTCTGTTCCCCGTGGATCGAAGACATTTGCCAAGGCCCTAGCAACAGCTTAGGGCTGCGGGTGCTTGCTGGTGAAGTCAGTAAAACATCAACAGAGCTGGTTACACACAAAGCCTTATTTGTATAATATGTATGTGCATAGTAGAATATGATACTTTTATGATCTTAATGGTCAGTGACCCACAGAAAACATAAAAGATATAGCTCCAGACAGTAAAATATTTTAGGGACCACGCAGTCACATAGAGATGTTTAAGCAAAAAGAAAAAAATGAATTTTTTTTTAATCTATAGGTTCCATCACCTCTTATTTCCTAATTTAAGTCCTTTTCCTATGTCTGGCACAAAATATTTATGAAATGTCTCTGCTAAATGACTTCAGGGAAGGGCTAACTAGGGATATAGCATGTGCTGGAATAAATCCCTACTTAAGAAAGAAAAAAGAAGGGGCTGGAGAGATGGCTCAGTGGTTAAGAGCATTGCCTGCTCTTCCCAAGGTCCTGAGTTCAATTCCCAGCAACCACATGGTGGTTCACAACCATCTGTAATGAGGTCTGGTGCCCTCTTCTGGCCTGTAGGCATACACATAGACAGAATATTGTATATATAATAAATAATTAAATTAATAAAAAAAGAAAGAAAAAAGAAGATCCAGGACAAAAAGGAAGTTGTTCCTGTGGGTGTAAGTGGATCCGGAACCCTCCCACAGCTGCTGCTGCATTGTGCGGTTTCCTCGACTCTAGCAACTGGGCTTTTATTTTGAAATATAGCATCCGTCAAGAATTTATTCTCTTTGAATCTTCATGTAGTAAATATAATAAGCAGACACAGGGCTATTAAGAGAAGGGAAAAAACAAGGAGGAAGATCTTGGATGCCGTTAGTCACCGGATCATGACAGGGGAAGGCCATTTTTGGTGGTTTGAATTCTGATTTCATTACTCTAGTGAATCTCACTTGTCTGCCTTGAGCTACTCGTGCTTGGGAAAGATAATTCAGTTTACTTACTAGCCTACCTGGTCAGCCAATAGCCAGACGGGTCTGGGCCATGGGAGACTTCCAAGTGCTCTCTATATGGGAGAAGTTTCTGAAAGATCCTGGGCACAAGATTTATGTCAGTTCAAGGTAAGTAATATTTTGCCTGTCTTAGAGAGCATAAGGTAAATTCTTAATGATATTTTTTTCCTCCCGAAGAATGCTGTCTTCATATCTCTCGTGTTGCTAGGCCTTTTTATGAATGAGATAGCTCACAGTTTAGAAGCTGAAAGTCTCCTATTGGGAAGTCCCACCTGTTTGACCTTGATGATGATTGTTGTGGGAACTAATGAAGTCCTATGAGACACGCAGGTGTTAATCTCTTGTGAGCATGGTCCTCTCACAACCTAGTTTCTTTCCATAGGCGTCACCTCTTAAATACTCCATGTCAACATTGCCATACTGGAGATGGATACTGTAGTGTATGACCTCCTGAGTATGTCAGAAGGCAAGGGTAGGCAAAGAGGTAGATGCAGACAGCCAGATTCTGGGGGCTCATTGGTCAGCAAGCCTAACCAATCCATGAACTTAAAGCTCATTGAGAAATCTTGCCTCAGAAAATCAGATGGATAGTGGCAGAAAGAAAGACCTGACAGAGACCCGTGGCCTCCACACACGCAGGACTTAGGTTCTCAGATCTTGGTGCAAGGGAAGAGCGAGAGGCAGCTTGGGTTTTCCTATTAAATGTTCTCCACATGCCCATCAGAAAAAGCTCTTGCAATTGTCCATGTTATCCTTGTATATGATTAGAAACATAAACTTTTTCTCTATGTGAAGGGAAGTTGTGTCTTGCTTTCTATGGCTTTGAGATCTAGAGTGGCCGAGGAGGGAGAGAATGTTCCATCTAATGACCAAACAGTTTATTTTTGGAGGGAAACAAACATGAAATCTTGTCCACTTTTTTTTTAAATCTACAAACCATTTAGGCTCTGAAAGCTGAAATAAACACCATTTGAGGTTATTAAATCTTAGCTTTCCCACCATGTATGGGTGTACTTTAAAAGCCAGAGCAGACACTAGACTTTATTTCAGAACTTCTTTTTAGATGGTGTCCCAGTAATAAATACCAAACAGGACACACAGATTCTGGCATTGTGCTTCTAGGCTCTGGATGGCTTCTATAAATAGACTTCGCATTAAATGTCCCCATTTTTCCTTGTAGGAGAATCACACTGGGTAGATGATGACTGTGAAGAAATAAAAGTCCCCGAATGCCCTGCAGGGTGAGTGTATTTTGTCTTATAGATATTATGAATTCTTCTACATTCCTTGATGAACCCCAATGAAGGCTAGATGGGTGAATAGCTACAAACATTTTAAGACAGACATCCATGTCTACACATAAACTTGTATGAGTTCTTATAAATACGTTGCCAGTCAAGTTATCTTGATACTTTTAAAAAAATAAACAAAACACTCTTAGGTATTATTTTGTGTGTGTGTGCGTGCACATGTGTATGTATGCAGGATGTATATGTAAGCATTTGTGCCAAAGTGCTTGGAGGTCAGACAACCACTTTGTGGAGCTGATTCTCTCTTTCTGCCTTTGCATGTCTTCTGGGGATCAAGTCAGATCAGCAGGCAGCCACGGAGCCTGTTGCCAGTCCTGTGCTGAAGCTTTGATGTTCTTTTCTTCCTTCAGCTTCTCCTATCACTGCTGTGCATTCTGGGGTCTCAGGGTCTGCTGTGGTCTACCAAAGTGCATCTACTGATCTCTAAAGTATGCACTTCCTGCAGCGATTCCCCATCCTCCTACCTTGCTTTCCCCCACAGTAGCTTTCCTTGAGTTCTGTTTTTGCCTTTGTTAGTGTGTGAGGGAGGTGAAAAAGAGACGGAGAGTCTCGAACTTCTAAAAGTTGTGCAAGAAGGTAACTCCAACCAGATTTGGCAGAAACCCTCTTCTCTGCTGACAGACAGTCAAACTGAGTGATACCTCAAGTGTGACCCAAACTGGGCACTTTTACCTTCTAGGAAACTGTGTAGACTTCATGGGCCTTACAATGTTTGGCAAACAATACATTTTCAACAAATGTGGTTTCATAATTTAGTCTTTAAATATCTGTATGTATGTGTGTATGTATGTATGTATGTATGTATGCATGCATGTATTATAGCCTAGAATGCAGAATTTAAGTGTTTAGATACCTTTATTTTTTTCTTCCTTAAAAAATCTTAATTATTAATAAAAGAAAGGAAAAATAACGATATCTAAACACTTTGGATATGTGGAATGGGATGAAGCATTTATGACTTTCTACCTGGCTGCCTTAAAAAGTCTTATTTCTCACACAACTTCTAATAGTCTCAAGTCAAGAGTTGCTTGTCCGATTCAAATTCTTAGAAAGAATCCTGCATATAGTTCAGTCTTTAATGACTGACCAACTACACCCTTAGAATAATAGAGTACCATTTCAGCCTTTCTTGGCTTGGGTCAACAAGTTCTTTGCTAATAGACATTTAAAATTTTCTGCAACTTAAATCACCTTGGAAACAATTTTCTAATAAACTTGAAGGAATGCTTCTATGATGCTGAGGTCCAGTGGAAAGCATGTTACTGTGGATAATTTTACCTCACTCATGGAATCTGATTGTATTTATATAAGTCTGATGAGTATTTATTGGAATCATACATGGCGACAGACGCCTGTCAGCCACTGAGGCTAACACAGGAGGTTTGTGAACTTGAAGCCGGCCTAGTCAACATAGCAAGTTCTAGGCCAGCGTGGAACTCTAGAGGGGCAGCCTTTTAACAGATGATGATAGTAAGATACACAACAATGTATATGTTAGGGCAAAAGAGGTATGTCTTAACATCATGAAGGAATTTGGAAGCACGAGCAGCTAAAATCATAGAAGAGGGAACTTTGGGCTGGGTTTTAGAGAATGAGTAGGAACTTTCCAGGTTACAAATGGGAGAAAATAATAATACATACATAATACACATATACGTACCTACCTACATACATACATGCATGCATCATATATCCATATATTTAACTATTGCATAAGGTTCTTGTTTGTAGGGTAGGAAACAACAGTAGCATCAACTACTTTCTCTTGGCCGTGGTGATTTTGCCAAATTTAACTGAATTCAGTTGCCTCAAACGTTATGTGGTTGGGAGTCCAGGCTTTCCATATTCCTTCCTTCTTGGGTTTCCCTGGTGTGGACTGGTCCCACTGTGGAGTGTGTGTGGCAGCGGTCTCCCTGAGATTTATTGTGCTACTGTTTAAGGTTTGTCCGCCCTCCATTGATCATCTTCTCTGTGGATGGGTTCCGTGCATCGTACATGAAGAAAGGTAGCAAGGTCATGCCCAACATCGAGAAGCTGCGTAAGTCATTCTCCACTCCATGTTCCCATCTCCTCCAGGGCAGCCACTGCTCTGTTGTAGGCATCTAGAGCCACAGGGCCACTGTATGTCTGTCCGTCCGTCCTTCCTTCCTTCCTTCCTTCCTCCCTCCCTCCCTCCCTCCCTCCCTTCCTCCCTCCCTCCCTCCCTCCCTTCTTTTCTTCCTTCCTTCCTTCTCTCTCTCTCTCTCTTTCTTTCTTTTTTAAAAAATAAATTTAATTATTGGAAATACAACAGAAAAAGGCATGTGTTTTTTATAGTTGAAAAGTGAATTTGATACTTGAAGTGGTTCTGGGTGGTTTTCTTGTCCTGATTAGTCATTTTCTACTTCCAGGGTCCTGTGGCACACATGCTCCCTACATGAGGCCCGTGTACCCCACAAAAACCTTCCCTAACCTATACACTTTGGCCACTGTAAGTATTTGTTTTCAAGTACTGTATATTCAAAGGTCTGATTTAACCGTGGAATGACTTGAAGGGGAATTTATTCTTTTAAAATACAGAGCATATTTTAATTTTTAAAAAGATTTTTTTTAAATATATTACTTGAGAATTTCACACAGCATATTTTTATTGTATTCTTTCTTATCTCCTGAATCTTCCTTTCTTTCTAGACCATTCCCCCTTCCCTACCCATCCAACTTCATGTTCTCTCTCTTTCTCTTTTTTGGTTTTTTGAGACAGGGTTTCTCTATGTAACAGTCCTGGCTGTCCTAGAACTTGCTTTGTAGACCAGGCTGGCCTCAAATTCACTGAGATCTGCCTGCCTCTGCCTCCTGAGTGCTGGGATTAAAGGTGTGTGCTACCACTGCCTGGATTCTTTCTCTCTCTTAATGAAAACAAACATAGAAACGGAAACAAAAAGAAAAGTCACTTAAAAACATAAAGTCTTCTTATACTGGCTAAATCTATTTATTTGGTGCGTATGTATGTATGTGTGCATGCATGAGTGTGTATGTGGGTGTGGGTGTGCATGTGCACCTGTGTGCATGTGTGTAAGTCAGGGAACAACTTTAGAGAGTCAGTTTTATCCTTGGATCTCTGAGTTTAAGGTCAGTCTAGTCTGCAGAGTGAGTTCCAGGACAGTCAGGGCTACATAGAGAAACCTTGTCTCGAAAAAACAAATAAATGAAAAAAAAAACCAAAAAGATGAAAAACTGTTGGGTATGGTGTTGCACACCTTTAATCCCAGAGGCAGGTGGATCTCTGAGTTTGAGGCCAGCCTGGTCTACAAAGCGAGTTCCAGGACAGCCAGAGATACACAAAGAAATTCTATCTTGAAGAACAAAAACCAATAAATAAATAAATAAAGCAAAACAAAAACTGACCAACCAACCAACCAACCAACCAACCAACCAACAGCACAACAACAAAAACCCCAAAACATATTCTTCAGTATTCAAAGAAAACCTTATCCTTCCATTTGCCTCCATTGCTTACTATGACACTCATGGCTTTATGGGTGACTAAATTGAATTTCAGAATTAAAACTGCAGCCTTTTCAAGTGCTCTTCTTGCCAAACTTCCCATTAAACTCTCAACTTCAGAGATGTCTATCATTTATTCTGAAGTTTCAAATAAGGGCTTCTATGTTTGAATTTTCAAATATTCCAAATGCTACCCTGTTTTCTTGTTTCAAGCACAATGTTTTATTAATCATTATTGTTTTGTAAGTTAATTATTTGAAGAACAAACAGAATCATGCACTGAATCTCGTTTGGAGACATGTACCCATTTCAAATAAAATAGTAAAAATGTCTATTTTGTTAAGTCTCAGCAGTAAAAAAAAACCAAATATTATATTTCTCACCATCATTTGCATTTCTAAAATAACTTAAAATTAGCTATAATTCATTTGTCCAAAGACATACTCAAAGGCTATATGTATCTATTTGATTTGGGTAATTCAATATTATTATAAAACCATCTATGATAAGAAAATTGATAATAGAACTAACATATGTAGATTGTTACATTGCTATTTTAACAATAAAGCCAAAATAAAGGTTATATGTATCTTACTGGAGTTGGGTAATTCAATATTATTATAAAATCTTCTATGATAAGAAAATTGATAATAAAACTAATATATGTAGATTATTACATTGCTATTTTAACAATAAAATCAAAATAAAGGTTATATATCTTCTACTTGAGTTGGGTAATTCAATATTATTATAAAACTTGCTATAGTAAGAAAGTTGACATTAGAACTAACATGTATAGATAATGATATTGCTATTTTAACAATAAAAATCACTCTTATGCAAAGGGTTTATATCCAGAATCCCATGGAATTGTTGGCAATTCAATGTATGATCCTGTATTCGATGCTACTTTCCATCTTCGAGGGCGAGAGAAGTTTAACCACCGATGGTGGGGAGGTCAACCTGTAAGTCTTGAATTCTATGTGTCTGTTTGCATTGAACTACTTTTCCAAAATAGGGTGTTTTACCTTTTGATATTGCATGTGTATATTTGTATATGTGTACATTTTATATATGTATATGTGAATCTATGTAGTATATTTGTATGGGATGTGTATACTTCCATGCATGTAGGTATGTATTATGCACATATACACACATGCGTCTATGAATGTACACGTGCCAACATAAGTTAGGATGACAAAAATGTGAGATGATACATTTCTTCTCTGGGATGATAGTGGTGGAATTATACCGTGGGTTGAATGTCAGAGTGCCTAGATGAAGGAATAATCAAATGTTACCTATTTATCAAATTTGGAGATACAATGTAAAAGAAAAAGCACTATGATTTTTCAAATATTTCAACCCAGATGACATCATAAGCAGGAATAAGAGTGGTTGATGGAGAATAGGAGTGGATTAAAACTCGCAGGAAATTTATAGATTATTTTATTTAATCCACTTGTTTATAGAAGGTAAATGGAAGAAGTGGAGTCCTACCTTGGTGCTGAGGCAGAGATGAACACTTGGAAGGAGATTCTGCCCGGGACCTCAGACACTGGCAGAAAATCAAAAGGCTTCAGGCAGCTTCCCAGGGTGTTTTTTCTGAGACTGTGTACAGTTAGGTAACCTGCTTTGGTCAGATGTGAAAAAAGCAATGACATAAAGCCATGGTTGTTGACTGTATAGAACTGGGCTGTTGAGTACATGCTTTGGCCCAAGAGGCTCAGAATCATAGCAGGAACATAGACCAGGGCACAGTCAGTCAGAGATGCGCAGAGAGTGAATGGAAAACGGGTCCATCTCGAGCTGTCTGGGGCACTGGTGAAGGAGGAGGCTTGTCAGACCTCTGTGCAGTCTGCCTAGGTAGGAGTGGGAGGAAGGCACTGTCCTCACTCATCCCATACAACCACCAAGCCTAGACGGCCTTGAATCTGAGCATTCACTGCTGCAGACAGGCAGAATAAGGAGTACAAACAAGAGATGTTTTCATAAGGTATCTTTTTCTGAGAGAAGGTCTTCTGTGATTAAAATATTCATCTTGCTTAATAGGTAAATCACTATGCAAGAATAAATGTGGGCTTCTTATTTCTTTTTTTTTTTTTTTAATAAACACTGACAGATTTTCTGTATGCCCGAAGAAAAGGCTCTTTATAATAGACACTCTGATTTTACTGCTCTCATTCAGGCTGAATTCCCAGAGTCTATGATGACTTAGTTTGTGATCCCAGTGAAATTTGTTGGCAGGGTGGATTCCACAAGTTTATGACAGAGGAATATTTTATGAGTAAATAAAGTGATGGCAACGCCAGCTCTACCGGCCTATTGCTGGTTGTTCTTCAGTATTAATTTGATTATGGAAACCAACTTGCCTGAGGAACCGCAAGGGATCTATGGAGACAAATGGTAATCTGACTTAATTGGATCACTTTACACTTGGTGTTGACATTAAGTTTTCTCTGGGCTAGCATGACTCAGCAGCAGAAAAGCCCACAAATTCACAACCTTCTGCAGACACTGAGTAGAGAATCTGTTGACCTGCCCCAGGAAGTAAGTTCTCTGTTCTGCTTTGTTGGCCTGCTTCCTCACTAGCTCTTAGAGTTGACACATTTGACCAAGTCTCCTAATGCTCCCCAAAATTTGTGGTGACACTGACTTGTGTTTCTGTCTATTGTCTTGATCAAGACAGAACAATAAGGATGCTAAGGACCATCATAACTATATTTTAAAAACTCATTGTATTAAAATCTGACCTAGCCAAAGAGCATACATATAAAAACTAGAAGTAACTGTAGGTGAAGTATACCATCATTCAGTGCAGTAAGCACTATATGAAATAAATTCTATGTATTTCTAAAGCATGTATATAAACCTCTTAGAGACTCGTCGATTTTGAGGTCCCCAGTGAAAAAAATAATCTTAGGTTGGTAATTTGATTTAGTTCCATTCATATTTTCCTAATGATGAAACTATGTAGGACATTTGGCTAAGTATCCCAGGGACCAGATGAAACAATGAATAAAAACCACTTCTTGTCCCTGTTTAAAACCTAGCAGATGGGATGAAGATTTGGGGTATGTTCATGCGAAATTTTGAATCTACATAGTAAGTTTTCAAAAAATAACTTCTATAACTTAATTTTATATTTAAGAGTGTCTTTGCTTGGGTTTTTTATTGCTACAAAGAGACACCATGATTGTGGCAACTCTTATAAGGAAAACATTTAATTGAGAGGGCTTGCTTACAGTTTCAGAGGTTCAGTCCATTATCATCATGATGGGGAACATGGCAGCATGCAGGCAGATGTGGTGCTGGAGGAATAGCTCAGAATGCTCATCCTGCAGGCAACAGGACGTTAGCTGTCACAGCGAGGGAAGCTTGAGCAAAAGAGACCTCAAAGCCCGACCCCACTGTGACACACTTTCTTCAACAAGGCTATACCTCCTGATAGTGTCACTCCCTTTGGGGGCCATTTTCTTTCAAACCATCACAGAAAGCAACTGGATATGATCACTCTCATCATGAAGGTTTTTGTTTGTATGTTTGTTCGTTTTTGACTTGCTAATCTTTGGAAAGTGCTATTGGAAATTGCCATCACTTGCTTATGACTCTGTATGCTCCTGTGTATTTTAATGGAGTCCCTTAGGGTGCTTACTTCTTTGAAAATATGGTACAGTCCTGTAACCTCTGAGGAAGAGGTTGGTGGAGTACTTCTGTGCTTAGTTTAGATCTGGACTTAGGGTGTGCGTGCATGGGACTCCGGGCACTAACTCAATCTGCAGATTGGAGAGACAAGTCAAGCCCGCTTCCTGATTCAAGTTCCCTGAAGTCAGCGAGTGTTTTTAAGGGAACAGATGTGCTCCTGCTCTTCTCAAGCTGCCTGGCCTTGAATTGTTTACCACCCTGTTGATCACGCAGGGCCCATCCTCATGAATGAATTACAGTCTAAAATGAGGGATGCAGGCATATTCCAAAAGAGATGACTAAAGAATTTCTAGGCCAGAGGGATGGGCCAGATGGGAAGTCCAAGTCATTGTCTGCTTTTCTTATGTCCTTTCCTCTGCCTCCTTCCCATACACTCTTACATAGCCTACAGGATCCCCCGCCCTCCAATTGTGTTCATTTTGGTTCTTGCTGCTGAATATTGAACCAAGAGCTGTGTGCATGATCTCCTGCTGAGCGCACCCCTAGCTGCTCTCTGTCTGAGCTCCTGAGGCAGAGTTTCTTAGCCTGTGGGCTGCAATCTCTTTGTGAAAATCGCAGATCAGATATCTTGCATATCAGATATTTACATTACAATTCATATCAGCAGCATACCTATATACTTCATTTCATTACAGAAAACGTTGGGTTTCACATTTAACGCCCTGGTTCCAGTGGGGAAGCTTTCTTGATTCTTAGCATTCCTGGAAACACAGCAAGAAGATACAGCCATATTTCCATTTGCCTGGTTTTCAAAATGCTGTATCTAGGGCACCGATACAAGAATTGGGCTTTTGCAACAGAGCATTCTGAGGATTTAAGGATAGGAGGTCCACACTCAGTCAATAGTTCCTCAGTTTATTTGCTTAAATTTCTTTTAACAGCATCTAAGGAAATGTATGTTTGCATTCAAGTTCAGAAAAAAAATTATGAATTAACACGGAGCTGGGAACTTTTCTGTCTACTTAAAAAAATGTGGTACTAGAGGGGTTGTTTTTGATTTTCTTCTTTGGGTCAGCATTTTGGTACCCCCAATTTTGATAATTCCCACACTTCTGACCCCTGAAATATAAGATATACATATGGCCTCTACAGAAGCTGTCCTGGCAGTTTAGGATTCAACTTAAGAAATCCCTTCATGCTTCAGTCTCCCAGAATTTGCTAAACTTTGACCATACTATGAGCTTATTAATTGTTTTTTAACCATTTAATTTATAATATCTAAAAAATTTTTGGAATGTGTTATCATGTGAAATGTGTTCTGTAGTTGCACTTTTTTTGTTGGAACCGTCTGCTCCCTAATAATGACACGGAGACTTATTATTAATCATGGAAGCTGGGCCGATAGCTTAGGTTTGTTTCTAACTAGCTCTTATAATTTACATTAACCTCATGGCTTTATTACCTCATTTCCATGGTGCCCATTCTGTTTTCCCAGTGGCTCCTGGTGTCTCCCCTTCTTCTTCTCAGCATCCTCTGTGCCCAGAAATCCTGTCTAGCTATTGGCTGTTCAGCTTTTTATTAAACCAATCAAAGTGACACATCTTCACAGTGTACAAAAAGATTATTCCACAATGTATTCAATAAAGTTTGTTCAGATATGCAAGACTTTCTCAATAAAATGTAGGCATATACACTATAAACAATAAGAAAAAAATTACGTTTGGTAGGGACAATATTATATATCATCTTTGATAAAGTATTTTAGCTCGTGTATTTTTTTGCACAGTTCCATACACGAATATGTGGTAGATTTTTCTTGACAATTTCATGCACATATCGAAGGTATGTTGGTCAGATTCTCCTCCACTGCTCTCTTGTCCTCCACTACTCATTAATTTTTTTATTTTTCAACTCATCTTTTCCTCTTTTTATGTCTTTTGTTTTTTCCACTATATTTGATAAGTATTTCATAATGAGTAAGTATACATTTGATTTCATATATTCTCTTTGATTCATTTTTTGTTCTCTTTTGATGAGGCCCCTCATTTTCTTTTTCTTTTTTAAAAATAGTTTATTTAACTTTATATGCATTGGTGTGAAGATGTCACTCTGGAGCTGGAGTTACAGCCAGTTGTGAGCTGCTGTATGCATGCTGCTAATTGAACCTGGGTCCTCTGGAAGAGGAGTTGGTGCTCTTAACCTCTGAGCCATCTCTCCAGCCCCTCATTTTCTTTTATAAATATAGTCAGTGTGGTGGCTACTATGAAGGGGAGATCATGTTCTTGCTTCTTCTTCTTTTTTTTTTCAGAAGAAGGGCATATTTTTGTTTTTATATTTGGCCTCAAATTTGTAATCCTCCAGTCTCAGTCTCCCTACTGCTTGGATTACATACGAATGCTTCCATGCAGGGCTAGAAACACACTTTTTAAACTTCAAATTGTCCAATAGAAAATGTATGGAAAATACTCAGAAAGCTGATTCTGACGGCAGCACAATGTGCTTGTGCTGGAGAGATAGGAGTCAGGAGGACCAAGTTCTTCAGTTCTGTAATGAATCTGAGACCAGCCTGGTCTATAAATGATTAGAGGCTGATGCCAGGCAGTGGTGGCGCATGCCTTTAATTCCAGCACTCAGGAGGCAGAGGCAGGCCGATTTCTGTGAGTTCAAGGCCAGCCTGATCTACAAGAGAGTTCCAGGACAGCCAGGACTGTTATTTAAAGAAACTCTGCTTGAAACACCAAATCAACAAACAAACAAAATTAGATGCTGATTTTTGTCATCAGCATGAGACTTATTGTCAATCCTTCACTGCCAGTTCACTCAGGAGGAACATGGGCTGGGGTAAAGACTTGGAGCATCCCGGAAGTGTAGCATGTGAAAACAGCTCTCTGGTGACCTATCTTGGTCATATTTAACAGGATGGAGCTGCGCCAGGCCAGGTACCTGAGCAGATCCCTTGAGTAGTCCACACCCAGATTCCAGTCAATCCTCCTGCATCTTCCTTCTTGATCTTCCTGTGGGCCATCAGAGTTGTTGTCATGGTTACTTGTCATCTTCACACTGTGTTTGCAGCCTTCTATCAGTGTGAATTTTTCTGCTGGTGATCTTGTACACGAGCTAAACGCTATCCCTAGGACTTCCCATTGTCCAAATAATGCCAGCATCAGCATGAGTTCTATGCTAGAATTTTGAACAACGTAGGCCATCATTTGAGAAGTTCACGTTACGATATTTTTCCTTTAGCAAGCCCCAGGTTGGCCTTATATATAAAATAAGGCCTGGTACAGTTTCCTTGGAGCTAGCAAAGCAGTAGCTTTTGCAAGAGGTCGTTTGAATATGAATGCAGCGAGCCTGTGTCACTGGAACACAGATTTCAATCAGAGTCATACCCATAAAATACTCCCAAAGTCTGGATGCAATGAAACAGGAGAAGGATCCCGTTTGCCTTGGTCTCAGACCACAGTCCCCTGTCATCTACTGCCCTTCTCTTCCTTTGTGATTTCTTCCCACAGCCTTCTAGTGGGACACTTGCCACCGTAAGCTGTTTTTAATGCTCCTCGGGTAAATGGATTCCATTGATTTTCACGATTGTGTAATAATGAAAGACTGAAGCAGACTGTTTATCCAATGCTAAAACACTGGTTTATGGACTTTAAGTGAATTAACTCATTAAAATGTAGCATCATCCCATCTGCTAGGAAAGTCCATCTGCGCTGTGAAGGAAACCAAAGCCCAAAATATCGAAGCGACTTTCTCGAGGACCACGCTGTTAAGTGACAGAAGCAGAGGCTGCAAAGTTGCAAACCTGGGCTCTGAACTCCTTCATCCTTTACTTCTTATCAGCATGAGCTAGAATTAAAACAGACAGACAGACAAACAAGCAAATCTCATCGTTTTTCCTAGGCTTGTCCCCTTGCCTCAGACTCCTTAGTATCGGGATTGTATCAGTGGCTGGTTTACAGAGAATGCTTAAGAATATTCTTCATGGAATACTTCATTCACCCCACTTATTCTATAAACTTTCCCCTAGAGATCCATTTTCCAAAACAAAAGAAAAAGCAAAGTAGATGAACAATGTTTAAAAAAAGATATTAAAACGTAGTCTTTTTAGTTCCTCCGCAACCCCCTCTCCTATCATTCATCTAGTCAAATGTGACAAGCTAGATTTAAAGATTTTGACATCTGGGTACCAAATTGGGACTCCACTCCACAAGGCCATCAGCAGTAAAAGGAACATATGGTCTATCCCTGCATCCTTTAATGAGCAGAATTCCGCCACACAAGTAATGCTTAAAACAGTTATCAGAAAAGACAGGTATAGAAAAGAGAGACTTTGGCGATGAAATAGCAGTTTGAAAAGTCAGTGGCATCTCAAGCGAAGCCTTTGAGAACTTTTGCAGAATATGTATTGAATAACACTTACGGAAACAATGAGTCTAACTTCCAGATGTGGAGACACAAACGGTTGGAAATCTTGTGAAGTTTATGGTGGGCACGAATAGAGTATGGCGTATCAGGTCTAATGTGTTTTAGTCTTTTTTCTTCTCTAACCAGAACTCAGAATGTATTATAAGCCTCTTATATTTTCCTCATTAGCTATGGATTACAGCCACCAAGCAAGGGGTGAGAGCTGGAACATTCTTTTGGTCTGTGTAAGTTACCTTTATTTTGTCAATGTTTATAAAATTGCAGTTATGGTTCGATTTATGAAACATCAAATTTGATCAACTTCATTTCAGCTAAATATAAATATATCAAGTTAATGAGAGTTTATTAATTCAAAAATAACTTTTCAGGTATTTTTTTCCTCAAAGGTTCTTTCTCTGTCTTTTTTCTTCCCCTTTTCACTCTCTCTTCCTCCTCTCTCTTCTTTCTTGTCCCACCCTTTAGTTAAGGATGATTTTCTCGTAGACCTACTCTTTAGATCTTTTATCTTGTTAACCTTTAGTTTGGCAGCTTTTCACCCAGGAGTGTATATTTCTCTTAGACTATTGCTGTAGTTTCTGCCATCACTCTATAAATATATTGGAAACTACTGTGTTTATCTTGTTTATATTTATTTTGCTTTCCAACTTTAAACACATTGTGTAGGCTCAGGAAGTTGGGAAGATGATGGAATGGTCTAGAGTATGGAAGTTCTCCAAGTAGACCTGGGTAGGGGAAGCCTCCATTTTTACCCTGTTTCCCACCAAAAATTTCAAATTTCCTCAGTAAGAAAATGGAACGGCTTATCGCTGCTGAAGTAACTGGGAATTAATAATAGATGTTTTCAGGCTTTCAAATGAAATTTACCTGATAAAGCTGTCAGCATGTTGATTATTTTCAAGGCTCCTTGAATAATAAAAGGGGTCTGGTTCGACCTTTATGGGGATTTTATTCCTGGTGTGTTCTTTCCATTGTTTTGTTTTTTTCTAACCACCTGAGGCTGTTTCTATAGCTGCTTTTTTATGCTTTTACGAAAACTCTGGACTGTTCTGCTAGCAGCGGTGTGCTGAGGGAGATCAATCACGGTTAAGATGGACCCAGAGCGATGCTTTCTGTAGACTCCAAATTCAGGGACAGAGGTCAGATTCAGATTCAGAGGGTTCAGTTAAAATTATTTTGGGTGACCTGAAGCTAAGACGGTGTCAATTTAGAGAGGCGTTTTTATCTCTTCTCTTTTAAAGAGGTCTCTGAGTCCAGGGATAAGTACAGCCATGATAAAATTGATGCAGCTTAATGTAAGTGACTTGTCATTTACCTAGTTAGTCTTCCACGGCTCAGGTTTTAACCCTTGGCTCTCACCGATGTATGTGGGAATTCTGCTGTGCGACTCCTTCGCTTAGCAGAGCGGAGAGGACCGACCAACATAATTAATACTTAGTCCGCACCCTTACCCCCCTGGGATTGTTGCAAAGCTTCCTTGAAAAGGCCCAGTGTTGTGGCTTTGAATGACGGTTTTCTCCATCCATTTTGAAACCACTTATAATAAGGTGGCTTTTGTGTACTCCCGAGATGCCTTGGCTTCTCGAACTATTCTTTTGTCTCTGTGTCCTGGAAGTGAGTGGGCTCATTTACTCCCAGCCCTCACCCCTTTGAAGCTTTTTATGGCTTTGTAAAATATGATCGGGCTTCTCATTTTTATAGGGAATATATATCAAGGGTATCTGCATAGAGTCCATTTTGAAAAATTTTAAATTTAAATAAAACCAGATTCAAACCATAGGTTTAGACTTTAAAGGTCACCCTTTAAGCATGGTTCTTCATTGCAGTCTAGAATTTTATTCCTGCATCTTAGATGATAGTATTTCATTTCAAAATCATCCCCAGCTGATACTGTATTTCATTCCTTTGTTTCAATTCATTCTCAGAGGCAGTAATTCCCATTGTATACTAGTGTTTAGACTGAATACAATTTAGGTTGGCTACTTATGAGGCTACTGACCTTGGGCATATGACTGAGCATCTCAGCAAATCAATGTTCTCATCTTTAAGTAGGAATTATCAAAGGGCACTGTGAATACAGATCAAGTTATCTTTTTTAGAGAGCTTTATTGGTACAGAGAGACTAGTCAATAACTAGCATTTTTTTTTTAATAAAAATTCTCATTTCTTTAAACACTGACTAAACAATGTAGCCTCTTATCACTAACTACCTCATTTAGTCTTTCATTTTCTGGTTTTCAGTTTTCTTTTTTGTGACTCTGTCTTATGCACTTAGTCTCCAGTTTAATTCTTTTTCAATCAGTGCTACTGAAGTCAATGACACATGCCCTATTTTCCTTGCTGCTCTTATTCGCAATTCTTTGCCCTGTATTTGAAACACTAATAGCTAAGGACTAAAGGACCATTTTTTTTAAATCTGTGAGGTTATTTCCAAAACACATAGACTACTTTAGAGACCACCTTGCCCAATTCCTTGTTTACAACACTAGGACTTAGAATTGTTAAACGCTGTGCTGAAGGACACACTAAAGACAGACACTGGGACCTCCCAAGTCTTTGAGGTAGCACACACAACACTGGGCGAGGGCAGGGGGAATGGTTACTCAAGGAATGATAAAATGATTTTCTGCTTTTCCATCCCAAGCAGAGGGAGATGACTCCTCTACCGTCATTCTTTAGATGGGAGAATCTTGTATCTTCACTTTCATATACAGGCCTTAATCACATGTACCTTTAATATACATTTCATGAATGGACGTACCCTCTCTATAGACCTAGAAGTCCAGTACATGATTATGTAAACTAGAATTTTTCTTTTTTAATATAACATTTTATTAACTTTTAACTCCTTCATAATTTCATATATTGGATGGTATTAACTCCCTACTCTCTCTCCATCTTCTCCCAGATCCACCCCTTTCTTCCCCCACCTGCCCAACTTAATGTCTTTTTTTGTTTCATTTTTTTTTTTTGATTTTTCGAGACAGGGTTTCTCTGTAGCTTTTGGTTCCTGTCCTGGAACTAGCTCTTGTAGACCAGGCTGGCCTTGAACTCACAGAGATCCGCCTGCCTCTGCCTCCGGAGTGCTGAGATTAAAGGCGTGCGCCACCAACGCCTGGCTTCTTAATGTCTTTTTTTAAAAACCTACCTACCAAGTCCCCTTGATGCTGTTATGCTGCCCTTGTCCTCATAGATGTGGAGCTTTCCAGCCTGGCTGACCTACCAGAGGCCACAACCTCAAAGAGAACTGGCTAGCTCCCTCAGAAACTGTCAGTTTTCAGATTAAGAGTGGAGACTCTTTCCCCTCCATACTAGAACATTGATTGGCTTGATCTTATAAAATTAGCATTTTCCTAAACTCTTTCTATGAGCCAGGAACTGTTTTAAACTGCTTTCCATATATTATCTCTTGGAAACCTTCCAGTAACCTTATAAACAGGTACCGCTACCAGCATTTTGCAGAGGCATCAAAAGACAGGTACCTTGCCAAAATCTCATCACCAGTGCTTACGGGAATTAGGATTCAAACCCAGGCATTCTGCCCTCCAGGCTGGTGTCTTTGATTCTCTAGAGCTGGTCATGAGCCTCATGCAGCAAGGATGTTCAAGGGCAGGCATTCTTAGCTTCACACGTCTTCTCTCTCCTTGCATTTCTCCATTGACATCAGGAGGGGTTCATCAGAGTCCATATGTGTGATGTGACACCATGCACACAAAAGCAAGCAGCTTTCAGGTAACACGAATGGGCCGAGGCATTGGTTCTTTTTGTATATAAGTTAGGAAAGAATTCAAAACCCGCCATTAAAATTATTTTGTTTGGATACAATAGATTCCTAAGGTTAAAGGATTAAATTTCTTAAGTGATTAACCTGACTTTGCTTAGTCTATTTCTATTTCACTCGTAGAACATAATAAGCTAGGCCACACTTATTCAATGTCATGGGGATATGCCACACTTATTCAATGTCATTGGGATATGTTTAGGGCAGGGCTTATTTTACAGTAAGCATGGTTTTTCTAGTCCTGGAGAACATCACTCGATAGAGAGGTGGTGTCAGATCCTGAGAGGAGAGCCAAGTGGAGCTATTGGGATAGGCAGTGGTGGCAGGCATAGTCATTGACCATGTTTGTGGGGACTTATCTTTCTCCCAGCCCTCTCGCTGATGTTGCCCAGAGTAGAGGTCTAAATGGTCCACCCAATAATTTTCCTCACCCACGATGAAACTAGTGTTACTTTGGATTCATCTTGAATTTACCTCCATGGCCTGATCTTAAAGCAGAAGAACATTTTGTATTCTTTGTTGGGAAAAAAAAAAAGCAACAACAAGTGATTCTTTCTCAAGTCAAAATATTGCTTAGCTTGCGAACCTTGTAACAGCACTCAGCCCAGGATGCCCCCTGTGTTATCCAAGAGCCCCTTATGCTATTGCCAGGCCTAGGGTAATTATGTTCAACAGAGGAATGGTAACGTAGACACAAAAGCCTTTGTGGATGAAGATTATACCCCTTTTGTCAATCTCGTAATTATATGTGCCTGCTCTTGACAGCAAAGCTAGAAGCTAGAAGAAAATGTCAAGAGTCCCTTCACTAACCCATTATTTTATAGAGGAGGAACTTGAAGTTTGGGGTTAGATAATGCTTTTAAAGTTATAGCTATTTGGAGGTGGATGGATTTCTAACTGTGATCATTGATAAAATAAGATTTATTTTTAGTTTTGAAATTTTTTTTAAACATTTGCTATACGTTAGGTACTTTGTGTGCTCTGTCCTTGCTTTATTTCACTCCACTCTGCAACTGGTGTACAATATTCTTTGTTGTGATCACTGTCATTCTGATGGGCAAACAGAGGCTCAGACAAGTCTGGAGGCTTTGAGGCCCACAGAAGTCAGATTGCCAGCAAGAGGTGGATGCTGGAAGCCTTCTGCCCCAGCAAAGGGCTTGACCCATCGAACAACACTGGTTTTAAAGCCATGGTCCTTTTAGCTTGTAGCACAGTTTCTGATCAGCAAGATAGGTCCTTCGCTTTGGTCATGAATCAGAGTTTCCAGTCCAGTCATTCATAGAAGGGGTTGAGCAATAAACGAGGTTAGGGGTTTAAATGAGAGTTTAAACACTAATTCCAAAGAGGGCCCTTCGTTGCAATGAAGTGGAAACAGATGGCGGGGAAGAGAGAGGGCACTGGCCTGGGCGTTAAGAGCAACCACTTTTGGGGCTTGGGTTTGTGGAACTGCAACCTAAGGATTTGCTTTATTTTTACGCCCTTACAGGACCATCCCTCATGAGCGGAGAATCTTAACCATCCTGCAATGGCTTTCACTGCCAGACAATGAGAGGTATCTGTCTGTTCTCGTCTGTCCTTTTCTTTCTTTGGTTAAATTTCCATCTTGGGCTCAACACTAGAATGGACAGCCAGGGACTGATGTTAATAAAAGTCTTGTGGTTATTAAGCTTTATGTTTTAAGAAGTTTTGAGTTTCTGGGGGCCATTTTCAATAAACGGCTGACTCCAGCTGTTAATCTTGGTGGCTTCAGTGGACCTGAGGCTTTGATAAAGGAATCCAGCAGCAGCAGCAGCTCGAGGATTGAAAGGCATGAAGACTGAGTATCCCCTGAACACAGTCAGTTCTCTCAGTCTGCAGATTGTGTGGCCTGTGGCGATGATCACCGTATTCTGCTATCGAAGGATCAGAGTCCCCCAGTGATGCTCAATCTTTTTTTTTTTCATTGTGCCTTTTAACCCTTTGAAGCGGAACCTGCAGTTCCCCCAGTGGGGAGCAGTGTGTGTGTGTGGGGGTAGGGTCGTGGGTGAGGAAGTAATGAAGGTAAGATTTTCCATGGTGATACTAATAGTGGGCGGGAGGCTAGCCAAACTTGAAGGATTTTGCTTTTAAATTAATTTTTTAGACCAGCATTCAGAGTGATGGGCTTCATCATGGCATTTGCATATGTGTTATCATGCGCTCTCATGTTTTGCCTCCTTTATTTCCGTCCCACTGCCTTCCTGTGCCCTTGACCTTCCTGTGCCCTTGAAGGTTTATTTATTTATTTATTTATTTATTTTTAATGTGTGTGCTGTAGGTTGCTCTATGTAGCCTGGCTTTGACTCTGGTTCTGATTTTCCCACAGGCCTTCAGTTTATGCCTTCTATTCTGAGCAGCCCGATTTCTCTGGACACAAATATGGCCCTTTTGGCCCTGAGGTTAGTAGTTTATCATCTGCCTGAGGAGAACCCATCTTCCTAGGCCACCGAATTTCCAAAACCTTACTTCAGGATTTGTGCAAAGTCTGGGAGTTTTCAAACTTACAAGACATAAATAATATCAAATCATTTCAGGACCAGAAACTTAAAAACAAAACAAATTAAAACAATGAAAGCTTAAATATACTTGTTTCTCTTACAGGAACTTCCTTTCAGATTGCTTGGTATAAAAACATATCCTAAACGTGGTATTATGGGGAATGGGGGGGACTTTCAACCGTGAAGGTATTAGTGGAACCACGTGAAGGATTTGGCCACCCGTGGGATAGGACAGAGGGATCTATGAAACCTCTGGGATGCAAGACATCACAACTGGAGTTTAACAGCTTTAAAATGCTTACACAGTTCTTTGAGGGGAAGTTATTTTAGCCTGAGCATGTGTGATTAACCTTACATGCGGCATAGCAGAGAAACATTTTGTGGAGTATTTGGACATATGTGTTCGTAGTGTGGAACCATATGCACTCCCGAAGGTAAACTGAGTTCTTAAATGAGAGAGATGCTCCATTGGAGGCCTGTGACTAGTGGAGCTGGTGGCACCTTGGTCACATTTGCCATCCCAGTAGAAGACAATCTCTTTGTAAGGTACAGATCACTGTGACGTCACGTGCAGGAAATGGTTGTCTATTACTGTTTTTCATTCATCTGCGATGGAATTCTTCCTAACATTTCAGGATAGATCACTTGAAACATGATCAAAGTCTACAAGTCAGAATCTTAAAATATTTTAGATTTTTTCTATTTTTTTCCTCATGGGTCACAGAGGTTACCACAACAACGGGAAGCTTGATTTGAGCTGAGGAAATTATTTTAAAAAGCCTTTGTTGGTGGATGCTGTGTACCTGGAAGCCCGTGATGACACAGCGGCTCTAACCAAATTCACCCTGTTCAGCACACGGATGTGTCAGAGATGCGACAAACGTGTCTTGATTTAAGCAGCTTTAAACAAATTGCTCTATGTCTAAACAAAGGCAGGGAATATGAAGAAGCCATAGGATTTTGAATGCTTTAACATCAATTCAGTGTTTGGTCATTTTTTTTTTAAGCACTAGAAACTAGTAACTATGTGAACCCATTCATAGTTGGTTTTGAATCACGGAAGTCTTTTAAATCCTGGGCTCTTTTATCCTTTTGATGTTCCAGCATTATTGCATTATTATGAAACACAAATGATAAAACAAGATAAAGATCTGCACACATGAGACACAAAAAGTAAGGATGGCTGTTTTATCTTTGGGAAGATTTTTTTTTTTAAGTTAATCTAAAATGAACTAACGGAACCAGATTTTATTAAAATGAAAAAAAAATCCACCCCACTAAACACTTAACTAGTTCCATGTGCTCTATTAAAAAGTCAACTTTGTCTGGATAATATCCTTCAAAAGAAAAAAAAAACAGGAATTGATATTGATATGGCCACTCTTCTGAAAGTTGAGACCAGTGCTTAAAGATGTTTGGGGCTGTTTCAGTTCCTTGGCAAATGAAGGATTTGTGTTAGATTCCCAGACCTTCTTCCCACAGAACCACCTAAGCTTCCCTCCCACAGAAGAGGGGATGAGTGAAGCCACCTATCAATAACTATGTTCAAATTACAGGAAGCATCATCTATGTGGCAAGAGCTGGCTCTTAACAATACACATGAATTATCACACATTTGATACCTTAAATCATATGGCTTAGCAGGAAGTGTTCTTTCCCAGGGACATCTCTGGGTTGGTGAGGTGTGTGGTTTCATTACAGCTACCTTGTGAAAGCAGGTATATTTTGAGTAAGAAACAACCCAGTTGTTCTGAAGTGCTGAGCAATGGCTAAGTGAAGCAAAATGTAGAATGCTTTAATTTGGTATAATGATGGTTTCTATGTCCATAATTGCTTATAAACATACAAGCCTTTTCTCCCCATAGTATTTTTGCACTAAGAGTTGTAGGTATTCTCATTGTGTTCTTTTCAGTATTAATACTGCTTGCAACTGGCGTTTTCTCCCTATCTGTTGGGTAAACATTATTAATTGCATATCTTAGAATATATGACAGCCTGCTCACATTTTTCTCATAAAGAAAAGGACATTTTCAGATTTTTAACTATCTTTTGTTTTGTTTTGAGACAGGGGTTCTCTGTGTAACAGCCCTGACTGTCCCGAAACTCACTTTGTAGACCAGGGTGACCTCGAACTCACAGAGATCTGCCTGCCTCTACCTTCCAAGTGCTGGGCTGAAAGGTGTGAGCCACCACCACACCCAGCTCTACTATTTTTCATATGGTTCTAGTTACTTCTACTGAAATCAAGACAAAATGGTTTTGTGCTTTTAAAATAAAACCAAAGCAAGCCAGTCAAACCTTTCTTGAGTCATAAGTGTGAATGGCTTATATACATGTTTATCATAAACATATAAATGTACATTTAAATGTATATATATGTATATATATATATGTACATATACACAGTCATGTGTCCTCATAGATCTTAAGTATGCATGAGAGCACTATACACTAGGGGAAAGGTTATTTTTTAAAAAATGCATACCATTTTATAAATAATAAGAAAACACTTGCACTTGTTTTTCGGGGTGAGTCTCAAAAGCTGTTAACTGAGACGGCCAAACACGGGGCTAACAGTTTCGAGAAATGGCGTGCTGCTCCTGGTTTCCTAGTGTAATGGTGAATGTTCAAAAATATGCTTGCTTTTGATTATTGGCACAATCTTTTTTCTCTTTGACCTCTGCTTCCTCTGTGACCTCTTGTTCGGCTGCTCTTCTGGGCCTAGAGGCAGAGCTTTGGCTGGCTGGTCCCTACCTTCAGATGGGAAAGAATCCTTCTGAAAAGCAGGGACGATCGCACCCCTCCTCCCCCATCCTTTGAATAACCTCAGGCTAAAACTTCTAAATTCAGGCTGAAGTATGGCTGGTCAGTGAAAAAAACTTAGCTTTCGTCTACCTCTAACATTTGAAGAAAGAGAAACATGCCTTTGTAATGACTGGATGAAAACTCAGTTGGCTTAAACTCCGTTCCTTCTGCTCCTCTAACCTGCTGCAATTGGAAGGGTTCTCTCTGGGCGTCTTTGGAATGTTGGAGTCTTTTGCAAATGGCCTAGAGTTTGATGGGTAGATTTGAGCGCTGGCGGAATGTTCTCAGTGACCATGACATGGAAAAAAAAAAAAAACCTCTTCCTTTTCCTGCTCTTCTCATGGAGATTTGCCTAAACTAGAAGCATTAAAAGCAAAGCAAAGCAAACCAAAGTCTACGGAGCTGTGACTTTCGACTGCTCTGCCGGAGAGAGAGGGTAAGACAGAAGAGAGGTACTCTTGCAGCCGCTCGCTTGCCCTGGGAATGGAGCAACCGCATGGCAGTTGTTCCCCTTGGTGACACTAACGCTGTCTTTCTGCCCCTGCCTGCATCCCCAATGGCTCTTGGAACAGTCCTGCCCAGAGAGAAGGTAGCTAGGTAGACGTCAGGGCCTGCTGCTTTGATTCACCTTGCACCATCAGCAAATCAGGGGCTGGTTTTCTCCAGCACCGGGGCCTCTTCCTTCAGTTGGTGGTTAGATGTTACCGCTCTCTGGATTTCCAGACAATAGGGAATCACTGTTGCCTCAGACAGGGAGCCAGCTTCCCGTAGCAAGACTCTGAGTGGAGCCTTTCTTCATCTCTCTACCGTGATGAAGAAATCTCAGTCACTTTTCCTAGTTTGAATTTTCAAAGAGGATTTCTAAACACGCAGTCCTGTGCTCCTCTTTCCTGCTGAAAGTCCTGATGTGTACAAGTTCATTCAGGACCCATGAGGACTGTTTATTATTTCTGTTTCATTTTGTCCTTGGTTGAACATGCAAGCTGAGGGCCCTCTGATATATTTGGTAGTGTGACCAGATAGACGTCCATCAGTCACTGAATTGGAACCACCTACACGAACCTCATTGTCATCTTGAGGTGACCAAGTGACTTTGACTCTGGTTACAAGCTAGTATTTTATGTACAGAGAGCTTTCTGTAACCAAGGGACAGTCTGTTTACAGCCCAGGAGTCATCCGGCTTGCCTAATGTCACTTGCAGATGTATCCAAACACGGGCTTTTCAGCCCAAAGCACCTACATGACTAGATCCTCTGAAATCATATCCTGTGGTCAGCAATGAAGCTGGGACCACACTGAGACCCAGTTCAGAGGCATCTCTCTATAGAGGGCCTTGAATTCCATCCCATCCCAATGCGTTCTCCCGTAAGGAGAACTTAGCGTTTCTATCTCAGACTCTGCTGACCCCAGATGGGAAAGTGTGAGCTTTACCACCTGGCCCAGGGGGACAGACGACTTCTGAGTGCAGACATCTCTATCCGCCAGCACAGGAGTGTAGTTATGGCTCACCTCTTACTCCGGCTAAGAGACCTAAGAGGAAAGTTGCCCCTAAGAGGAGACAGGAAAGACCAGTTTCTCCTCCAAAGAAAAGAAGAAGGAAATTGCATAGGACGGATCATTATACAGCCGAAGCTCGTCAGGACAAAGTAAGTTGATCTGCTGTTCCAAACCTCTGTGGCGGGCAGGTCTGCCTTTGGTACCCTTGGTTTGAAAACAGTCTGGGTAAGGTTTCGGAAAACTGCTGCGGTCCTTGGCTTTGAGTCCCGGGCCATCTGGTCCACCAGGGGTTAACGGTGATGTGAAGACATCTTGAACTCTCCTTACAACAGGAAAAAAATAAAAGAGTCTTTTATCCTCTTGAAAGTTAGTTGACTCCACATGGATGTTGCCATTTAAGCTGGAGGAACAGCTTGGAGGGCTGTTGTTTCTGCTTGAAAAAAAAACCCTCACTGTGGCTTGTGGTGCTGCCTCTTGAGAAGATTCTCAGAAGGTAGTGGGGTGTGGTTTTCTTTTTCTACAAGAATGTAGATTAGAAGTCGACAGAATGCTGACTTACGTGAGTGGTGTCTACTTTCTGAGACCAGCAGAGGTCTTTGTGGCCAGGAGAATAGTTGAGACAGCAGGAAAGAGAAAATGATGGGCAGACAGGGCGTCATGTGTTTTTCAGAGTGATAGTAACGAGATTTACTTTTAACAGTTACATTCAAAAGAACCTTCTGCTTATTCATTTGAAGGTTTCCCTAAAACCTTCAAATTCCTCTGAGGCATATTCTTCTTTATGAACCTGATTGCTAAGAAGTAGGTTCTGGATTTTACCTGACTTGTCCCATGGAATAAGGGAAAATAGCTCCGAGCCAAGGAGAGACATGTGTTATGCATTTTGTGTTTCCATGTCTAGACACGGATCTTGGAGGACAGTGTGTGTTTCTTAGACAAATACAGCTTAGACTCACATCTGTTAGTCCCTTCAGGTTTTGTGGCACATCTCATTCTGCAGCTCTGAGTTGTGATTCGGAATGCTGACTCCTGTCATGAAGAGAAAAGGCTGCCGTCTCGTTTCATGAATGAAACGATACAAGGAAAAGTCTCAAATCACCAGAGAAGATTCAAATGGCAGAGGCCATAATGTATTTGATTGGAATTGATGCTCAAGTCTCTTGTTTTCATCTTGGTTATCTTGGATGTATGTGTGTGTTTGTTATCTAAGTTGTAAAAGTCACCTAAACTATGAGGTTTCATAAAAATCTTTCCATTTCATCGTCAGATGAGTCTAGGGAGACGATCCGACGTACGCGTGGGTGCTCAGTACTCCTGTTGAAGATACAGTGGGAGATGGTGGATTAAGTTTCTTGGGCTTTGGAAAGGTTCCTCGGAGAAGGATCGGGAGTTTGTATTTCATTAGTTTAAACAAAACACATTCTGTGGTTCATTTTTGTTTGTTAGGATTCTTGTTGATTCTTATTTAATCTATTTGTAAAGAGGAGGTTGAGAAGCAGTAACCTGCCCTTAGGACAGCTTCATTTGCAGGCAATTGGTTGCTCTCTAAGGTCGTCATTTAGGGTCTTTGGAACAAGGGATGAATCCTATTTTATTAATGATGTCCTAATTCATTTCCCAGGAAAAGGTGATGGTTTTAATCTCTAAATTCAGTGCTTTGTGAATCCCTCAGCCTCTCTTTTTCTCTCTCTCTCAACATAGTTCAAAGTTGGGTGATTTTACACAGGGAACAAGGGTTCCCACTCTCTGTCTGACTGTCTGTTCAGTCCTTTCCTCCTTTCCTCCTTTCCTTCCTTCCTCCCTCCCTCCCTCCCTCCCTCCCTCCTTCTTTCTCTTTCTTTCTTTCTTTCTTTCTTTCTTTTCCCATTCACTCTGAAAACTGTTGGACTTGAAGACTGCGTTTACATTTTAGAAAAGCCATTTTGCGCCTCAAAAAGGATTTGCCTCAGCAATTTGTGATATTTTCACATCAAAATCTTTCCAAAGGGATGGGATCAGGAGAGTTTTTTTTTCTTCCATTAAAAAAGGGTGTGGAAAATAGTGGGGAAATATTCCCTAGACAAAACTCTGCCTCTGGGCCGGAAGTTTTCTTTCCAGAATGTTCTAAGGGTAGAAGATCTATGGAAATCGAAAGGTAAAAAATACTTAAATAAGTTTGTGAGGACTAACTTGCTTTTTACAGATGACAAATCCCCTGAGGGAGATTGACAAAACCGTGGGGCAGTTAATGGATGGACTGAAACAGCTCAAACTACATCGGTGTGTGAATGTTATCTTTGTTGGAGACCATGGTAAGGCTTCATTTCTATTCTTTGTTATTAAGATAGAAGTTTTGCAGGGTGGTGGTAGCACAGCCCTTTAATCCCAACACTCTGGAGGCAGAGGTAGGTGGATCTCTGTGGTTTGAGACCACCCTGGTCTACAGAATGAATTCTAGGACAGCCAGGGCTACACAGAGTAACCCTGTCTCAAACAAACAAACAAAATATAATAGAAATTTCCTAGGGTGCCAAGAAAAGGAATCGTTGCTCTCAGAATCCAAGGTTCTGTTCTTAATTTCTTTCTTTTTAATAACTTCAGGATAGGGAAAGAAGTTAGGTCATGATACAACAGTTAGAGAGACCCAGATATTTCTGCATTCTCATGTTCTTTGTAGGAGAGGCCTTTCTGCAAAACTCTGTCTCCTGTTGCAATGTTGCAGACATCTGATACATGATGTTAATGACTTCCTCCAGGACTTCTGCATAGCAGGTGATAGTCTCTTGCCTCTGTGAAGTCAAATGGTTTCCTGGCGTTCTCAGGGGGAGTTCAAAGCCTCAAGATAGAACACCATTAAGAGAAAGAAGTAGTGTAGGAAGTGGCCTGCTCTCCCTCCCTTCTTTCTTTACACACACACACACACACACACACACACACACACACTCAACCATCTGCCTAACTCCTTCCAGATCCAACTCAATCTTCCTCAACTCCTCTCATCCTTATATCCTATTTTTTTTAAATAAGCCACTAAAGTGCAGTTTAAGCTACCCATATATTTATGACTCTGGGGCCATCTGTTGGAACGTGGTAGACTTACCAGGGCACACATCCTTAAAGAAAACCAACTTTCCCTCCCCTAGGACTCATCCACTGTCAATAGTTCTTCAGTTAGAATGGAGGCTCATGATTCCTTCTCCATTCCATCTTAGGTGTTGACTGTCTTCATCTTGTCCAGGCCATTGCATGTGCTGTGAGTTCATCAGTGCAGTGTGGTCCTGTTATGTCTAGAAGACACTGTTTCTCTCTTGCCCCAGCTCCAGTCTCTAGCTTTCATGCTCTTTTCACCCTGCAATGGTCGCTGAGCCTCGGAGAAAGAGACATGATATAGATGTTCCGTTTATGGCTGAGCACACCACAGATACTTTCTTGCGTTTTGACAAGTTGTGAGTTTCTGCCTTAACTGTTGTCCATTGCACAAAGAAAACACACTGATGAGATCTGAAAGCTGCATTATCCTATGGCTATAGAAACACAACTCTAGAGGGTAGTTGGATACTATGTCCTCTTAGCTGAATAATAATAGTAGGCCTACCCCCTACTAAGTAGGGACTTGTAAGTTCATCAGCCATGTATTCTTGGCCACATTTACACTACCAGACGTGTGCTTCCTCTTATAGAGTGGGTCTGAAACCCAAGCAGAGAGTGATTGGTTACCCACATCACATTTATGCCACGATTACACCCAAGCGGCATCTTGCCACACTGATCATTGCCATTCATTGGGTTCACAGCTGAGCAAGACTGTTTGACTCTTTATCTCAGCAGCCTACATAGCACCTTCCAATACTATGCAATCTAGCTAGCTGCATATTCACTACTACTAACTTGATTTTCAGAGATCAGTACTTTTCATAGACATGCAGACTCAGTTCTAGAGGGTGCCACCTATGTTCTGAAACTATCAAACTGTGAACTATAATAACCACCTGGAATTTGGGACTGTTCCATCTAGTAGGTCTAGTAGAGCATTTAAAAAAAAGTTCCAAAGTGATTGACTTCTTCACAGTTCTGTTATTACTAGTTAGTGAGTCTCCTGAGTCATATTTTGGTCCTTGAAATTTTATATCCAGAGCGTTCTAGAAGATCTGAGAAACTGGGCAAGGGGTGGGGGTTTGCGGGCGCTAACTTGCTTTCCTGAGTGGATTAAATGACACCCTCTGTAAGATCATTCTCTACGAGTCTGGCTTAGTGGAAAGCTGCAGACAGGGTGGAAATTGGGAGCTTGTGACACACTAAATTCAATTTAAGTTGCCCAGAAGTGTGGGGAGCATTTACTCACAAGCTGGAGGCAGACATCTAAGAGCAGATGGTCCTAGTGAGTCACATGTCGGAGCACCATAAAGGTCACACGCACAGTAGAACCCTCTCTCAATGTAAAGATGGCCAGAACGAATGGACCCATTGGTTCTGGGAAGCCAGGGTACCTCTTTTTTGGAAGGCATCTTGCCTAGCATTTCAGGCAGGCCCTGGGCTTTGACGGAATGGATTTCTGTGGAGCTCAGGTTGCACCATGACTCTTACACAGTCTGCCTCTGCGAATCTCAGTTCCCTCATCTGCAGAGTGAAAACATGGACTCCACATTCCACACAGGGGACATCAGTCTGGAGGGAAGGGAAGGAGGTAGATTCTAGAGATATCCTGGGCACATTTGCCTGATGCTCTCTGCAACCTAGGAGATTGCTCAGAGTTGGAACTACAGAAGATGTACTGGAGGAATAGAAGATTCTTTCCATCTTCTGTTCATCTGTGTGTGGAGATTTTCCCCTTTCTGGAGTAACGGTTTACTAGAACTCACAGCTGTTCATCATTTTAATGTTTTCATGTTGAAAGTTTCAGTGTTAAAAGAAAACACATGCTGGGTGGTGGCAGTGCAGGCCTTTAATCCCAGCACTCAGGAGGCAGAGGCAGGAGGATCTCTTTGAGCTTGAGGTCAGCCTGGTCTACAGACAGAGTTCCAGGACAGCTAAAACTACACAAAGAAACCCTGTCCTGGAAAAAAAAAATAGAAAAGACTTTTTAAAAAATGCAATGTGATTGTGTTATATTAAAATATGTTTTACTTTTTTGTGCTAGTTGATATTAAAAACTAAAAGAGAGTCAGTGAGATTGTTCAGTGAGGAAAAGTGTGTGCCAGGTGACTTGAGTTAGTCCATGGGACCTGGGAAAGGGTGCAAAGAGGACTGGGTCCATCGAGCTGTGCTCTGACCTCCCCATGTGTGCTGCAGAGCCGTCCATGATGTCTGCCCAACAGCAGTGAAAAAAATCTAGACAGAGAAGAAGAGACAGAGCCAGGATCACCAGAAATGCTAACTGGAATTTTACCAGATCTGAACCACTCTGGATTACATTACTTTAAACCCTTAAGACACTCTATAGAATCACTTACTTTCCATCTTAGAGGCTATTCCTGTACTAGATTGTGGAAGGCGGTTCAGTGGTCTCTCCTGAACCCAGGAGAAATCTGTTCTATGACTCCTAGTACATGTCTGCCATGGCAATTGGCACTCTTCTGATACACCTGTCTGCCTTTTCTGATACACTTGTAATTATAAGATACAATTTAAGAAATTAGCAACAATCACTAGTGATAAAATACATCAGTTAGGAGAGCATGCTGTAAAAAGTTATATGAATGTGATCTCTCTTAACTACTGTGCAGACACACTGGCTAAAAGTATGACTTATGTCTTGAGCAGAATGGAACAGGGTAGCAATTAGTTTCATTATGCAATTTAGAATAGCAGTTTCAAGTTTGCAAGTCATTGGTTTTTGGAATCTCCCATTGATATGTTTTGGGTTGTTGCGAACCAAATGACTAGAACTTCAGAGAGTGAAACTTCCGCTGTTCTGGGTCAACATGGGAATTCTAAAAAATGTTAATAAAGATTTCTATGAAATTTAGCTCTCTAGAGTGGCTAGAGTTTATAATCTAAAGATTTAAATTAGTTTTCAAGATGTTGAAAATCTCCCTAGAAGGCAGAAAACAAATTTGAGGGTGGGAAAGAATATTGGTTGGTTAAAAAAAAAAAAAATCCCTCACTCGACCTTTTCTGTGCGGCAGATGCTAACATCCGGTTCTAATTATGTTGTCTACAACCTGTTTGTATTCTGTTTTTCATTTTGGGTGGCCGTTTGAACTGACTTTGTTTTTCTGTCCCTCGTTTCTCGCTGCCATTATTGTCAGCCACACCCAAGGCCAACAGTGAAGATAGGGTGAGGAGCTGCGGCTCTATCCTTAAGAATGGAGATATACTAGACAGAAGAAGAACAGGAAGTGGCATAATTTAAATATGTGTGTACGTATGCGTGTGTGCTTGTGTGTGTGTGCATGCGTGTGCGCTTGTGTGTGCACGCATATGTGTGTGTGTGTGTGTGTGTGTGTGTGTGTGAGAGAGAGCTTATGTTTCTGTGCAGGCAGAGACCAGAGGTGTCAGATCCCCGTAGGGCTGGAGTTAACAGGCACTTGTAATCTCCTTGACAAGCAGTCTAAGAATTGACCTCAAGTCCCCTGCAAGAATGCCATGCACTTTTAAGCACAGAGCCGTCTTCCCAGCCCTAGAAATGACATTTTGTAAAGGAGAAGGAAAAGCGCTTATAATTCCAGTCGTTTATGCCACTCTCTCCCTAATCCTGAAGCAATAGGGTCTACTTTTGGTTTGTTTGTTTGTTTTTGTTTGTTTTTTATGATGAGTGATAAACAACTTATTGGCATTAGTAGTTTCCCATGTTTTGATTTCTAGAAATGTTTAACATCTTTCCTGTTTAGTATTGCTGGAAAGTTATAAATAAATACTTTCTGATATAAAAATTGCTCATTGTATACTGAGAAGAACAGCTTAAATGTCATTATAAAGAACTTTACAGATGTGGAATGACCTCCGGTGACCTGAGGACCACCTTACTGCCTTCCACACCTTATCTGTGTCCCTCTGTTCATACAGGGACCTCAGATTCACAGTCACACCTTTCTCTGCCACAGCTATTGGCCTCCATTTTTAGGTGGGAACATAGACTTTACTGTTCATTCTGCCCATCCTTGTGATCTAAGACCAACCTTACTAAGACAGAGGCCATAAACACATGCTGAAAACTCCACCTACCCCGTGACCTGCCTGAGCACTGTGCTCACCTTCCAGTCTCCCTTCTGCCCCCTCCATTGGGTAGAGATCCTAGGCTTTCACAAGCTCAATAGGACCTATTTTTAAAGAATAAATAGTTTTCTTTTTAAGATTTTTTTATTTTTATTTATTTATTTTTTTAACTAAATTTTATTTTATATACCAACCACAGCTTCCCCTCCCTCCTCTTCTTCTGTTCCCTCTCCCCAAGGAATGAATATTGTTTATAATGAATGTCAATAGCTTGTGTTTTTCAAGCACTCTTATATTTATTTATGTATTTATTTATTGTGTGCCTATGAGATGAGAGAGAGAGAGAGTAGCACTCATGAGGAGGTCAGAATGTAATTTGTGGTAGTCTGTCATTTCCCTGTGCCATAATAGGCTTCAAGGGTCAAACTCAGGTAGTCAGGCTCGGGGACAAGCACGCTCACCCACTGAGTCATCTCCCTGGCCCTCAAACATGACTTTTTTGTCTTTCTGTTCTTGCTCAATAACTCAAAATAATAATTGAGGTGACATATTTCCAACCTGTATGTGAGATGGTATGGTTGGATGAAAATATTTGGAGGAAGATTATAAAGATACATCTTTAAAATGTCATTTCAAAACAATCGCCAAGGTGAAGTTCCCTCTTATTAAGTTGCTATGATCTAATTAGAGCAGTGTTCAAATGTCACCTCCAGTGTCTGTCTGGGTGTTTTAGGATTTCAACTTTAATACTGTTTGACAGCACTGTGTGTATGTGTGCTTTTCTGTCCCTGTAGGAATGGAAGACGTGACCTGTGACAGAACCGAGTTCTTGAGCAACTATCTGACTAACGTGGATGATATTACTTTAGTTCCTGGAACGCTAGGAAGAATTCGATCCAAATTTAGCAATAATCCTAAATGTAAGTTGGTTCTTCAAATATTAAGTAGTTCAACTAATAATCAACAGAAAAGGTAAAGGCATGTTCTCTGAAGCTAGAGAAATTCTAGTTGGGCTTCAGTTTTTCTCATCTGATGATAAAGACTTGTAATCTATGAAGACTCTTGCGAACATTAACCAATGTGTAATTGGTTAACTAGACAGGAACCAAGAGTGGTTCTGGGCACAGAGCAACAATGACCAAACATTTGCTCTTATTTTTATCATAAAAAAATTGCACTTAATTTGAAGCATGTTTACAATATAAATATCTATTTATAGGGGTGAGTTTTCTGGCATCAAGGATAGACTGGTCCCTCTGGTGAAGATAGAGTTTCACAGTTGACAGAATGAACATGCGTACTTTCAAGTTCTCTAGTACCTCCAGGCTCTTTCCTTTTCTCAAAGTGCGCATGAGAGGAAACATACTACATTCTTAGAGTGTTAACTATTCTGAAAAATTGGAAATTCAAAAAACCTAGAAGAAGTATGAGTCTTTGTTTGAACCTGTTTTGCATGTTGAGGGTGTGATATGCCACTAACACAAACTTTCAGTCTGTCTCACTGCCATCTAGATTTTGAAAACCATGTGGATCCTCTTTTAAATTCTTAAAAACCTTTTTTTTTCATTGTATATGTTAATGGTGCATGGCATTATGTCACATAGGGCATTTTCATATGAGCCTATATTCTACGTTTCTAAATATATATAGTTTTACTTTAGACATGCTACGTTAAAATAGAACGTTCAGAATAATAAACCACTGACATCAAGCCCAAAGCTTTGGAAACTTAAATTTTTCCTAAGCTATGTTCCTAAGTCAACACAAATGGGATGTATTCCAGAATGTTGTGAAATCAACAAAATATTGGTGTTTCTTACTTTTTTTCCATGTCCTTTTCTGTCCTTTGTAGCCCCAGCACCTTTGCTCCCTTGGACTGGATACGAGCCTTTACCTCTTTATTTAAGCCCTTGGGTTTGAAGGTTCATTTCTTTATTTCAAAAAGCATTTCTAACATCTGTAAATGTAACGGGGAGACTGCATAGATGAGCTTGTTGGGGACCTTTGGAATTACAATACCAATAATGAAATATTTGTGCTCTCCATTCATTTGGGGAGAGACAGTGAGGTGGGCAACGAAGAATACAAGGGTGGCCTTATGCTGCTGTTCGCTTTGCAGCTCTTCCAGGTTCTCATTGAGACAATGGACAAGCCTCTTCAGCACTGTGGCTCAGCTTCCTCAGGCATAGACTAAGGGTTATGGGATGATTGAAAGAGAGAGTGTGTAAATGTAATTTCGTTGAGTTTAATCTGTAGTCAAAGCTCTGTGTTGAATACAAAGATGTGGTGTTGGCTTTATCATTGTCTCAGATGAATACGAACACAATTTTATTAAGTCCCTCCAGTATCCTTGTGTGATATATATTGCCATTCTATTTATGGGGAGTAGAAGTCAACGGCAGAGGGTTGAAGGAACTGGCTCAGAGGTGGCAGTAAATGGCAGAGAGAGCTAGGGTTAGAACCTGGATTTGCTGATTCTTTTAAAAACTTCAATTGTATCTATTTATTGTGTTTACAAGTATGTATGTATAGATATACAACAATGCCATTTGCCATTGCTTCTGTGTGGAGATCAGAGGACAGAAAATTTGTGGGAATTAGTTTTTCCCTCTAACATTTTGGTCTTGGGAATGAAGCTCAGGTTGTCAGGCATGGTGGCAAGTATTTTACTGGCTGAACCATCTGGCCAACCCCACTTGCTGATCCTTAATTCTCATTCAAAATGGTCTGGGTAGGATGAAGTGATGATCAGTAAAAGTGGAAGGACTGGTATTTCCTAAGAATTTTCTGGGATGTGCCTAAGGATGAGATTGTTCCATGTTGTTAATTATTTAAACCAGCAGTTCTCGACCTGTGGGTCACAACCCTCTTTGCAAACCTCGATCTCCAAAAATACATTGTGATTCATAACAGTAGTAAAATTACAGTTATGAAGAAGCAACAAAAATAAGTTTATGAGTTGCATCAACATGAGGAACTGCATTAAAGGGTTGCAACATTAGGAGAGTTGAGAACACGGCTCTCACCTATCAAAGGACAAGGGTTTATTCTGTTTAGTTTCTGGAAAGACTGTGATTCACAAGGCCAATGAGTGCAGAAGTGCGGGGCCTGGCTGGCTCACTGGGACCTTGTGCTGTGCTCCGTTGTGCAAGATCCTACACCATCTAAAACCACTTGGCTGAGTGAGACCTCTGATAGCCCCTGTATCCTGGCATCCTTACGAACGATCAGACAGAAAGGCCCCAAAGCTCTCAGAGAGAAATAGGTGCACAGCATGGACTCGGTTATTATTACTGTGATTGCAGCTCTTAAAACCTAAGTAGAATGGAATCAACGCTTTTCCCTTTGGGTTTCAGAGCTTTAGGACTAAGTTTCTGAAGACAGTATTTAGCGTGTGCATGTGTATACTTTGAGGGAACCCTCATTTTCCTCAAATATGAACAATTGTTTGATTGTTTATTGAGTGCTTACTAAGCACCAAGCCCTGGGGATTACAGCAGCGAAGGATATGCACAAGCCTAGCTCCGCTGATGTTTCTGCCCCTGGGAGGCCTGCCCTGGGAAAGCCGGATCTCTCCTGAGTACTGCTTTTCCTCTTCTGATTCTATAATGACAGATTGAGGCAAACCTCTTCTTTTAAAAAAACAAAACAAAACCCAAGCGGCCTACAATCTCTTTTTCCGCACAGTCTGTACCGAGGGGCACACCGACAATAAGACCCGGCACACACGCACACCCATCATTTACATAGTTGTACTTTAAGCTAGTTTGAGTGTAGGCTGAAATAGTCTTTGTCTCCTGGTTGTGAAAAAAAAAAAAAAGAAAAGAAAGGCAGTACACACTTGAGCCTGCAGCTGGAAAGGAGTGCTCACCTATGTAATTAGACCTCTGATGTCACCACAGAAACAGCTCGCTTGCTGCCTTAGGAAACTCATCTTGCAGCAAAGGGCTGCTTGTTCCAAAACCTTGCAGAGAAACAGGAAATGACGATAATAAAAGACCCCTGAAAACGACCAGCTCAGTTCCTGACATGTAATTGCACACAAACTCAAGTGGGTGCTGCACAGGACTCGGCCGGGAAAGGTTGAAGCAGGTTACCTGGCGGTCCTCCTGTGCTGCGGGAGGAGGACCGACTTCCCTTCCAGGTGAAGAGCCCTGCATCTTGCAGGGCAGATTGCTGCAGGATGCGTGCCACTTGTTGCCCGCCCTGTCGCTGAAGTATTAAACATCTGCACTCAATTATGCATTCGTTCAAAACGACACTGAATGGGGTGGAAGCGTTAAGTCTCTTGCTGTAAAAATCACCTCTCTTCATAATTACGTTTTGATACCTTTCTCCCTTTCTTTGCACAGATGACCCTAAAGCCATTATTGCTAATCTTACGGTAAGTGTTGCAAACCGCTAGGCCTCTGCCCTTGGAGCAGCTGCGACAGGCTCACCTTCCCATGTTTGCCTTCCCTGTGGGTGGTTAGGAACAATTTCCTCACTGACCTGCGGTCCTGTGTATTTGTTTCCCCTAAGCTTTCAAAACTTCTGGCCCGTGGTCAACTGTAGACTCCCCAATGGTCTTGGTGATGACACAAACTGAGGCTTTGTTCTTCCTATTAAGCTCAGAAGTATTTGCTCATAATTAATCAGCTCTTCACTCACTCTGAAACAGATCTGTCCTCATCTTATATGCCCCCTCCATCCCGCAGGTAGAGACTTCAAAGCGCTTGAACACCCCATCAGATAGGCCTGTATGCCTCTTCTGCTCTCTTCCCACTCCTTCTCCCTCTCCTTGACTTGAGGCAAGTGGGAAAAGCCTTGAGTTTGGAACCACCCACAGTTTTGGGCTCAAGAGTCAGGAATTTTTCTCAAAAATACCCCAGGTTCTCTGATAACCTCTGATCTCTTTCTATAACTGTCTACCTCCCTTGGAACCTATTTGCTTGTAGCATAAATTATTTAATAGGGGATAGCAAATTCCATTGATTCACTAACTGTCTTCTTGTTGGACTAACACTGCCTTCAACTCTCAGGACACAGACTAGCTAAGCATTTTTTTTTTTTTTGGTAGAAAACATCCCTCTGTAACACCAATATTCACTTGTATTTCAGTGTAAAAAACCAGATCAGCACTTTAAGCCTTACATGAAACAGCACCTTCCCAAACGTTTGCACTATGCCAACAACAGGAGAATCGAGGATATCCATCTGTTGGTGGATCGTAGATGGCACATTGCAAGGTAAAATGTGGAGCCTGTGTCTGTCTTTTTGAGCACTTTCCTGTCATCTGGAAACCCTTTGGTTCTTGGTCTTTATTAACAAAAATCTTGATTGGAAATAATCTCATTTGGAAATTTTTGTACAGTAAATAATCTATAAGACGAGAAATAATACATCTCAAGTTGCTGGGTCTTTTCTCATAAATTTCTGTGCCAAAGTTTTATGGAAACAGTCTAGATTTTTTTTTCTGTTTGAACAACTTGAAATACAACTAAGGCCTTGCTGATGTGGTCTTGGTTGACTTGATTGCCTATAGCTGTGTTTGTAGAAAGTCCCTGGAAATGTTAGACTTGAAACCTCTGTTGCTGTGGACATGTTTTACATTGCTTAAAACACAACTGATGTCTGCCTTCTTCTGAACTCCAGAAGGCTCTCTCAGATCATGAGAACCAACCACCCTTTGCTTTGGGAACTGATGCAGAGCCGGGACTTCTGCCACTTCTAAAGAGTCAATGACCGCAGATTTAGTCATTTTTAGGAAGACCTAGAAGTAGAGTATTCTCATGCATTTTATGCTTTAACTCTGACCTTAAGACAAGCCTACGAATATGCTTATAGTACTAATTGACTAACTATGCTGGATACTTGAGCTGGGCAGTAGTTTATAATAGTTAATGGCTAAACATGGGATGATAATGAAAAACGTTGGTCTTCTAGGAGCTTTGTCTCCACATGAAACACTTGGACATTTAATCTACTATAACTGTAAAAGACCAAATAGTTAAACATGTGGGATTATGCAAAGACAGATATGAAACTCAGAAATCATTGAAACCATGTAAAACAGACGGGATTCCAAGTAAAAACGTTATAGAGATGTGGCCAAAATATCTTGGCTGACTATGTCCTCTGTCGTGGCACCTAGGGAAAGAAAAAACGATGCAGTTGTCTAGTATATATGAAAAACCTGTGTCTTGGAGCAGAAATTAAGTGAAAGATGACACTAGTTGAGCAAGCAAGGCAGGTGCTAACTCTTCTGAAATTCACTCTTGCGTTGTTGAGTTATTACACACACGTATCACTATTCTAAATCCAAGTTACTCTTGGGTGGAAACCTATTCATTAGATTTCTTTGTTTTCCCAAGCATTAGTCTTCACTGATATGTACCCTGCCTGTAGTTAGGCAATACTTGAATTATTAAGCATTAAAATTTTGGGTGGTAGAACAGTTCACAAAACAGTTCTGTAAAAGGTGTCTTTGTGTCACAAAATGTGAATTTAAGCGATTGTAATATCTTTCAGGCAATATTTTCATTACTTCTGAATACATGTTCTAGGTGAGGCCATACTTTTGTTAGCTATGCCTTGGTTAGTGTTAAATTGGCCACTTCATGAACTCTGGTGTTACTATCCTGCTGGGTAAGTTTGCATACGCCACAAATTGATTCAACATTACACGTTTAAAGATGCCTTCTGTGTTTTGGGTCTGAGCCTGGTGAACACATATCAGGGAGAGCTCTTCAGTCCAAGAAGGAGACAATGAGAGTATGTGGACCTTTCAAAATTTCCCATTTAACCTGGGGTGATATGCAAGGCAATAACACCAGAGGAATGAACAGAAGTAGCTGTCATTGCTATTGGAATGCGCAATTAAGTCAGAGACAATTGGGCTTCAGACAGGCCTTTTCAGGGATCCTATGTACCTCAAATTTGCTTTCTATCAGCATGATTTGGGGCAGAATCCCAACTGATCATAAAATTTTTTCAATGTAGGAAACCTTTGGATGTTTATAAGAAGCCATCAGGAAAATGTTTTTTCCAGGGTGACCATGGCTTTGATAACAAGGTCAACAGCATGCAGGTATGACCCCAAGACTGAATTGAAACTGAGTTCTCTGTGGGAGGGGATCACAGGGCTTATTCAGACAGTAGAAGAGACCGTGCTCATGATAGCAGGGATGGTTAACTATGTTTCTCTTCTTTTCTTTTGGAAGACTGTTTTTGTAGGTTATGGCCCAACTTTTAAGTACAGGATGAAAGTGCCTCCATTTGAAAACATCGAGCTTTACAATGTTATGTGTGGTAAGTCACTTGTTCAATCAAACTCGATGAATCAATCTTTGGCCAGTGAATTTCCTTACTACTAGAAAAAAAAAAAATGAGGAGTCTATTTTCTACAACCACCTCTCACTAAAAAAAAAAAAAAAAATTGTAACTTGTCCATTAGTTCAAAGGACAGAATGTCACCCCCTTCTAAGGCTTCTTTGTGTCCCTTCAACAGTTGACTAATGGGGAGTTTTCATAGTGTTGCTGTTGGCAGCCGTTGGCTGATCCAACATAACATTACAGTTCGACACCGTTGGTCAGAGACCCAATGAAGCAAGAGTTCCATGCCGGCAGAGCGTCCCCACCTCCCGCTCTCACATTGCAGCCCAGTGAAAGCTTGGCCAGCTTGCATCCCAGCCAGCTATTTATGTGCTCCTAATTATTTTTTTTCTTTGAGCTTCTCGTTGCTGAATGAGGACAGCTTTTCCTATTTAGTAAGGGAGTGCCAGTCTGGTGGTTAGAGGGGGAGACTGAAAGTCGGGTCTCCTGGGTTCTTTCCCTAGGTTGGCTGCTTGCTCGCCACTGTCCCGCCTCTCGGCTTAGGCAAGTCACTGTATGCCCACTTGGCAACCATTCACTTGCTGTGAAATCAGCCCGTTTATCCCTTGGTAGCCCGTCAAGGCACATGGTCAAAAGCTATTCATGTCCTCACACTTTTGTGGAGTGCGTTAGAGGGTAGGCTGTGGGCATTTATTGATTATGTCTTATTTCAAAATTTGGGTCTAAAAAGTCCAGAGAAGTGCACAGGAGGGTGATGGTACCAATATTGTCATACATATGGGCAATGGCTGAGTAAACTACTTCTCCATGCAGGGTTTTGGGGAATGTCTGTATTCGTGCTCTAGCAATGAACAGAGCTATTTCAAGAAGTGTTAACAAGGCATTGTGAGGTCAGAAAGGTTCAGAAGGTGTGTTAGGAGTGACAGATGTGCTAACTTAGTCCAGTTGTGGTTTGTGTTCAATATTTATAGACTCCTGGAAGGCGAAAGGTTTTGGCTCTTACCATAGTTCATCCGAGAACAAATAAGAACCACCTGTATCTCTTCCTTTCTTTTCTTCAGATCTCCTAGGATTGAAGCCGGCTCCCAATAATGGGACCCACGGAAGTTTGAATCACTTACTGCGGACAAATACCTTTAGGCCAACCATCCCAGAGGAAGTTACTAGACCCAATTACCCAGGAATCATGTACCTCCAGTCTGATTTTGACCTGGGCTGCAACTGTGATGATAAGGTAGAGCCAAAGGTAGAAATGATCTTTGTGCTTTACCATGGAGATATTTTTTGGTATATAAAGCATTGTCTAGGGGAGCTTTCTGTGATAATATCATTGGCTACTGCCCCTGCTGTCCAGAATGGAGCCAGTGACTGGTTACGATGGAGGGATGAAAGCTTTAATTTCATTCTTTTAAATTTAACTACTATTAAAAGCTGAATATGGCTCCTGGCTACCATCTCAGACAACACAGGTCTGGAGGTTGCCCAGGTGAGGTGCAGGTCCACTCTCGGAATGCTGCAGCTAGCGCTGGCGAGGGACAAGGACATCTCTCTTGCTCTGCTCTAATGACCTGTGGTCCAGCCCTTCCACCTGCCACAGGTGACTAAGGGATAGCATGGTATCTCTCCCAGGATCACGCCACCATATGGGAAGGGGGCTGGGCCAGATTTCCCACACTCACTCTCAGAGCCGCCTTCCCTCTCCCCCCACCCCAGCCAACTGTGCTGCCCATGCAAGGAGCAGCGGGGAGTGCATCCCCACCAGTGCTTCTATCAGCAGAAATGAACCAATGCTTCCACAGGGTTGAAGAGTTGAGAAGATGCTTGCATAAAGCAAGGATGTTATTCCACTTTTATAAGCTGTCTAATTATAGATTTAATTATGAGGTTTTTTATTAGCTTCAGAAAAATGGATAGTAATTCTCCTATTGTGCAATCTTTTTCCCTTACCATAGGTCCCCTCTCAGGATAGGAGCCACAGTTTTGTAGGCTCTAGAATAAGATAAATTCAATTAGCCCTTCCTTCCCATCCCCACATTTATCTCCTTCCTGCCTTTGCTCTTGATAAGAATTTGAGAGGCTAAGGAGTGAAGGGGAGGCAAGGCTCAGAAGCTGGAGGTGTGAGGCTGCCAAAATTAATATAATCAATAGGAACCAACTTACCAAGAGGATCACAAATAGACATTTTGAGGATTCTGTCCTTCCTTCCTTCCTTCCTTCCTCCCTCCCTCCCTCTCTCTCTCTCTCTCTCTCTCTCTCTCTCTTTCTTTTGTTTCTTTCTATCAAGGCTTCTCCAATGCAGCATTAATTGGGACCCTGAAAGTCATGTTTAATTCTCATACTCAACTCTGTACTTTTACTTTGCTTATATATAGCTCTTAAATAGTACGCGAAGTATCTTAACACATCTCAAAATAACCTATGGTATAGTTGTGCACATTGGAAATTTTTATGTGGCTGCTGTTGTAGGCTCTGAAGCCTGCGATTGACTGATGCATCATTATTTCTGGGCTACATTCATGTGTATTTGCATCTGAACCTTTAGCTCACTTACTTTTCATGTTAATTAGTTACATTTGATATATAAATAGATCACACTGTTTTTGTCAAGTTTCCTCTCTAAGAGCATTTGGTAATGTTCAAATATCAGGTTTACAGTTACTCAGAGGACATCATTGTAAATGGGGTTTTATGGTGAGTGCTCGAGGGTCTCGGGGATCCATGTCAGGTGCAATGTTGAGCAGCCATCTTTCAGGGTGGTTCCGTCATTCTCCAGAAGTGCGGAGTCATTACTGTTTGGATTTGACAAAAGCCATTTTATATATTGGTTTGGTGGATTATTTTAGTGCAGACAGGAAGGAATCTGAGACCCAAGGCACTACTGTGCCTGCTTAACATGTATGTGCTTCAGTTACTGCCTGGGAAGCTACCATGATTGCACACAGCATGAAGGGAAAGAAACTAAGCCACGGGGAGGTTAACAAAGGTGCTCACAGACACAGGGGGGCAAGCTCGGGATGCAAACGGGAGTTAAAGCAGCAGCTGTCCAGGAGGATTTGACCACAGTGACAGACACGGAGTTGAGCAAGGCGCTGAATTGGAAGAAGGGGAAGGGAGAAAGAAAGAACCCCTCTGACGTGCCTTCTTTTCTCCTTTTCTGATTTTCACATGGGAAGAACAAACTGGAAGAGCTCAATAAACGGCTCCACACCAAAGGGTCTACAGAAGGTAAGGGCGGCTTCAAACACCAACAAAATAAGTTTAACGTCTAGTTTTTACAAATGGAAGACTGGAGCTGGAGAGACGGCTCGCTGCTCTTTCCAGAGGACCATGCTCGCCACAGCTCACAGAACTGTGCCCTAGACATCAGCCCTTCTGCTTTTATCAAGTGGTGTCACTTCTACCCACAGCTCACCAGTGCAAGGGAGACTCGTGATGCCGATGGTGTTGAGTCTGTTCATCCCACTGGGGTGCTGTCCCGCAAGTTGCACGGCTGCAGGTTAGGACAGAAAATAATTAGGAACAATAAGACAATCTATCGGGCAAATCCTTCCTTTGGATTTATTTTGTTTGTTTGTTTTGAGACAGGGTCTTACTATGTGGCTCAGGCTGTCCTGGAGCTAACTATGTAGACCAGGCTGGCCTCCAATTTACAAAGATCTGCCTGCCTCTGCCTCCCAAGTGTGGGGAGTAAAGGCGTAAGCCACCATATCTAGCTCTTCCTCTTGACTTTGAAGTACTGGGAAATTAGAAGCTAGAGTAGGAGCTTCTCTGAAGGTTTCTTGCAGCAGATGGGATGCTTTTCTGAGACAAAAGGGGGCTGGGTTGAGGAAGCAGAACAGCACGGTAGCCCTACATTGAGTGCTAACAATGCACATAGATTCTCTCAGAGCCGTCCCTCCAGCCATCAATTTCCATGTGGTCTTGTTTATCTATTGCATATGGTTTCCCTTCTGAATAAGCAGAGGTCGAGGAAGGCAGCAGCAGGTTTTATTTACTTGCCTTACTTTCTTTCTATAAAACATCTTCATCTTCCTTTTCTGCATCCCCACCCTCCCCCTTTGTCCTTTGATCAGCAAACACACAGGCTTTCTGGCGTGTAATTGGATAACACAGGCAGGACTTTGCTGGTGGAGGCTTTGCTTATCTCCCACAAACTCTACAAATGACTCGAGAGTTTGGCGCCTAAATTTTAGTACTGCAGTGCCATGATAAAGGAATGACAGCAACAACAAAGTGCAAGTTGCCAGGGGGATGGGGTAGGGAGTATCATGATTTCCAAATGGTTAATTACCGAAGAAGCAGCGCCAAGATGCTCTTTACAAAAGCCTGCTGGTTGGTTCCTTCCGATGGCTTTCTATGGACTCTCGTCCTTGCGCTGATGGAAACTCCACCTATTCTTGGTCCTAAACCATTTCCACCTGACTGACAATGTCTGCCTCTAGTCTGTTGCTGAGATGACATTGTGTTCACGTGACACAATCACTCCCTTAATCCAGCACTTCCTACAAGCATGTAAGAGGCCTTGGGGCTGGTGAACTTGGGGCTGCCAGGGCTAGAAGGAGCTGTAGTCGGTGAGGTTACTTCTGTGCAGCTTTGCACAGAGTTGATCCTAAGTGTCTTACATGTGTCAGTGATAAGTGTTGTCTATCTATCTATCTATCTATCTATCTATCTATCTATCATGCAGCACATGGCAACCACAGCCTCCCCTTCCTGCACTCCTCTCAGTCCCTCCCCCACCTTTCTTCCCAGATTCACCGCCCCTCCATTTCCCTTGAGAAAAGAACAGGACTCCCAGTGTTATCAACCAAACAGGGCCTAACAAGATGCAATAAGACTAGGCCCAAACCCTCTCATCAAGTCTGGAAGAGGCAACCTAGAAGGAGGACAAAGGTCCCAAGAAAAGGCAAAAGAATCAGAGACACCCCTATTCTCACTGTTAGGAGTCCCACAAGAACACCAAGCTGCATAATCATACCATATTTGCAGACGACCTAACAGGGACCTGTGTGAAGTCTGTGGGGGCAAGTTTTGTGGGGGCAAGCCATATGTCCTCATTCAGTATTGTTGGGCTCTTATCTGGGTGGACTCTGGTTTGTCTTAAAGAATGGCACCACCGACAGTTTTTAGCTCTTGGTTTCCAAAGAACGGCAGAAACTCCTAGGGGAAAATCACAACAGCGGGATCAGTTAGTGACCTTTGCGTCACTGTGGAAGATTCCTGTCAGCTCCAATTTGAGGCAGGAAAGAGTTATTTCGGCTCATGGTTTCAGTCTACTGTGAAGGAAAAGACATAACGGAATAGCTCGGTCCATGGTAGTGGTTGGAGCATGTGGCAGACAGGAAGCGCTGAGCGAGGCATTGAACCAGGGTCCTGGCTATCACCTTCAAAGGCCTGTTCCTAGTAATATACTTCTGCCAGCCAGAGGCACCCCTTTCAGATTCCTTATCCTCCCAATACAGCACCACGTGCTGGGGAAAGTATTCAAATGCCAGCCTGTGGGGACATTTCAGGCTCAATTCATGGCAGTAGCATATACACCTTTGGTCTGTTGATGGCCTACGGGAAACAACCTTTAAGGATATGTGAGACCCAAAATAAAACCAGCTGTCTACCCTGTGAAAACCACTTCTTTGGCTAGATTCTGTACTTTGTGTAAATCTCTGTGGTCCCTCTTCTATGTCCCTTGAGTTCCATCTCCATCACCCTATTAGCTCTGTCTTCTTTGTTTCTCTACAGCACTAAGGGGGCATCTTCGAGTCTGTCTCATGTATCACACATCCAGGCTCCCATTCAAAATATCCAGTGTCTGCTACAGCAGAACCTTATGCATACAAATCACATGTGTGTATGTGTGTGCATGCAAGTGTGTGTATGTATGTGTGAGCGTGTATGCACGCTTATGCCTGCATATGCATTGTATTCAGAGTAACTACTTTGACTTTCTGACTTCAGAGATGTATTGAGCCTTATAAAGCAGTTTATAAATCTAATATTCTATGTACAAATGTAACATAGTCCTGGTTCTGCTTATTGGTTTAAAGTAGAGATGCAGATGGCTGATATTTTATGGAATAAGTCATGTATAAGACTGCAGCATCTCCGTCTTGCTGTTGTAATGTCATACACTATGAAATAAGTCAGACGTCTATGGAGAACACACGTGAAAGCTGCCAATGCCAGTTGTGAAACAGCTGAAGTCTATTTGAGGGCAGAAAGTCTCAGATTAGTCTTAGGTGCTGGTTTGCTGTTAATGTGTAGATTGCTAGGCAATCAAAGCCTTTGTAAAATAAAGAGGAAGCAAACTGTTGTCTTCGTGACCGGTTTGCTGAAGTCAGACTGTTTCTAGGTAGGTGGTAAATTCTGAGTCTGGGTTGCATAATGGCCATTGTTTTCTGGTCACAAGTAGTGGCAGTGAGAACTCATTTCCTTGTAATACTGAGTCAGCGGAGGAAGGAATGGATTTCAGGGAAAATGTTGACTCTCTTTACAGGCAATCCTAGCATTATAGCCAGAAGAGGAAGAACTACAACCAGCAATTATTGCCATAGTCTCTTCTCCATTGCTAGAAAACCCTTTGTATTTTCTTAAGCAAGGACATGCTATCACCTTTGTATGAAAAGGAACTCGAATCATTTTAATGCCTATGTATGTTTGGAACTTCACACACCATATGAAGTTTATATATATATAAAATGACTTAGTAGTTATTGCTTAATGAGTAGAAGAATTTTGACTATTGTTCAGCGATCTCTGGGACCTTTTCAAATCCTGAAATACTTCCTGTTCAGTTGTGTTGTTAAGGAAGGTGGATTCTTGTTTTCCACAGTATGGGCATGTATGTGCATGTGTTATAGAAAGCATTTGGAAAGTAACTAGCTCCACAATCGCTTGTGATTTATTGTAGGACTCAAGGTCTTGATGATAGACGCTCCATTTAAATAACTTGTACCCACCAGTGTACTTCTGTTGAAATTCAGTTTGGACCCTTTACTGACCAGCTAGAGCTATAACCATGGCTGCTCTGGGTGAGGACTGAACTTGGCACTTTCTAGTCTCTGCTTCTCAGTGATGCAACAGTTCTGAGCAATACGGGGCATTGGGAAGTCAAGGGTTGAGAGCAAGGGAGAGCTGAGCTGAGATTCGACACAAGCCCTGTGCTGTCTTCTGAGAATGCTCTTAGGAGATCGATCATCAGGAGCCACCGTCTCAGGCTACATTGGTTGCTGGTCTCAGGCTACAGTGGTTGCTGGCCTGCTGACAGATGTGAACACTTGTTCTCACTGCAGAGTCCTAATGCCACCTTGGCAGACGCAGCTCAGGCAGAGTTTGTGCTTAGGAAGAGTCGCTCCTTCGTTCTAATAGAATAATGCAGCAGACAGCACCTGACTGGAGATTACCCAAAAGACTAGGGGGACGAAGTCTAACAAGCTGGCCTAGAGTTTGCGTGGGCCATACACCTGAATTATCGTGTGTAAATTTACATCATCACTAGAGGTGACCCAGATGAGCCTGGTCTATCTCAAAATTCTATTAGGCAGGCCGCATGTAGACACCCAGATATATATTTTTTAATTCGTTTGTCAACTGGTTACTATGTACATGTGTGATTGTTATTATGGGAGACAGGCTTTATAACACAGATTTAGCCCCTGTCTTCAGAAAGTGATTGTTCTGTTGCAAGATTTAGCAAGCAGATGAATTACAACAGAGTGTTTCTTGTTTGTGTGTTTTTTTTTTGTTTTTCGACACAGGGATTCTCTGTAGCCCTGGCTGTCCCAGAAGTCATTCTGTGGACCAGGCTGGCCTCGAACTCACAAAGATGCCTGCCTCTGTCTCCCAAGTGCTGGGATTAAAGAGTGTGCCACCACCCTCCGGCTTACAAGAGAATGCTTTAATGATGGGGTTGAAAAGCAGAACCTGTGACTAGAAGCGTGGAATCTGTTCCCTTGGAGGCTGAAATGGCCGTGAAGGACAATAGGTGCTTGGAAGGCAAAGAAGGAGGAAGGACAGAGGAAAAGGAAAGGCTTTTTTTTTTTTTTTTGGTAGAGATTTTGTGGTAAATTTTAAGCATATGTTACTGTGGGAGTGAACGTTTAAGAAAGCAGAAAGGGAGAAGGGTTTTCATGTGGCTCCAAGTCCGTCTGCTGGAGCCTGAATCAGGAAGCAGAGGCGGGCGAAGAAACACAAACTCCAGCCTGCATGACTAAACTTTGGAAGACAAAAAGAGTGAATTCTGGGGAAGTCCACACCACTTAAAAAGAATCGTCTCACGATCCTTTGCCAAATGTGGTATCGGGACGGGAGTGCTGGCATAGGCTAAAATGCCGGGGCTGCTACTGTAAACAGGGAACTTGGGTGTGGAAGGAAGGCAGTGCCTCGAACTCTGCAGTAGGAACTCAGCCCGGGGAAGACTCGGACTACACTAGATAGATCCACATCAGGGCATCCCGAGAGGCTTGGCTCTAGGGAGGTGGTTCATTTGTAAAGTGCCTGCAGTAGAAGAAACATGAGGACCTATGTTTGGATGCCTAGGAGCCGTGTAGAAAAACCAGGCCTGGCATGCTTCTGTAACCCCGGCACTGGGGAGGAGGAGACAGCACATCTCTAGACCTTCCTACCCAGTCTAGTTATTCATTGAGCTCCAGGTTCTGTGAGATACTCTATCTCAAAGCACAAGGGGTGTGTGTGTGTGTGTGTGTGTGTGTGTGTGTGTGTGGAGAGAAAGAAAGAGAGAGAGAGAGAGAAAGAGAGAGAGAAAGAGAGAGAGAGAAATAGACAACTAATATCAACTCCTGGCCTTCATGTGCACATAATCATTAGCATGCATGTATGTTATACATATGTGTGCACAAACACACAGTATGAATTATGGGAAAGAAGCTGGTTAAAGGGTGCTAATGTGCTGTTGGCCACATTCACTTAACTGTGTATTTCAGTACTATTCATAGAGAAAAATTTCAGTGTCCCGACATAAAGAAATCACACGTATTTAAGCTGATTACTCTTCCTATTCAATTAATCTGACCATTGCAAGTTTTTGCTAGAATCAGGTCTCATAAATACACACAACAATCATGCTCATTAAAAGTTTCTAAAAATTTTCAGAATCAAATCTTCAAAATGTCAATACCCTACATAGATTAGAAATCAAAGTATATAAAATTAAAAATGAAACCTGGAGACTATGCTGCAGACAAAGAGCTCAGGGGCTGACCTTGCGACAGATATTTTAACGTGTGAAGACTGAAGAGTCAAGTCCGTTTTGTGGTTTGAGTAGGATCATTTTGTTAAAGAGAAATGCAGTGTGCGCTGAAGAGAGACGCAATGTGTGGTTCTCCTGAGACGTCCAAGGCTAACCACTGGGCCATGCTGGGACCTGTGATTCACGGTCAATGGCAAAGTCAAACCTAAATCTTGATTCCGAACCTCAAAATGTATTTTTTTCTTGCAAAGATGATTTCTCTTCTTCCTTGCATGAATAATTATGCTACAAAAAGAGTTGGCTAGATTTTTGGAGATCCGGGTGGGAATTTTGGTTGGATTTTTGGGAGGTTGTTGATGTCATTGTACTTTTTTCTTTTTCTCATAAGTTCGATGGGAATTGACAAAAAAGCAAATGGGATGATGATATGTTTGTCTTTTGGCCGTGTTCAAAAAGCAGCAGCTGTGTCAATAGCTCGGAGCTGTGGGATTGATTTCTGAAGCAAACCCAACCTTTGTGTGTTGAGCTCAAGGGAGGGTAGAGATGGAGAGGCCTCTTGGGGAGGCTCCTCAGGCTGCCTTGCCAATCTCGCGTCTCATCTCCCTTTTTCCTCAAGTCTCTTGCTTTTTTTTTTTTTTCCATTTTAAACTTTGGGGCTGTATTGTTTATCAGGCACTGTTGGTTGTTAACCGTAACGCAAGGGCAACAGAAGTGAAGCGGTGAGTAGGTCACCCTGGTTTGAATATCATGGCAGCTTATGCCTGTTTGTAATATGTCTCATCTGCATTACCTCACCCTGTGTGTGTACCAGAGACAGTGCAGTCTGTGCTACATGTTGGTTATAGACAGCAGGATTGTCACTGGACTGTGAGCTTCTTGAGGGCAAGAGCTCTAAGCCTTTGTTAGGTATCTCCTCTCTCCAGGCCAAGCCCTGGTACAAAGAAAGAGCTTAGTAAATGTTCAAGGAAGGGATGTGCAAGGAACTGAGGGATAGGATTGGAGCTGGGGAGATAGCTCAATTAGCAATATATCTGCCACAAGTAACATAAGAGTTGGCATCCCTATCACACATGTAAAAAGTAAACATGGCAGTACATGCATGTAATTGAAGACCTGGGGTAGCAGAGACAGGTTGATCTTTAGGGCTCGCTGGTGAGCTATTCTAGTTAAATCAGTGAGTTCTAGATTTAGTGAGAGACCCTGTACTAAAAGCAAGCTGGAGATAAACAGGGATATTTGGTGTTGACCTCTGTCCTCCATATGCGTGAACAAACACACACCCATAGCATGTATGCACACACACACACACACACACACACACACACAGATACACATTCATTCACAGCATGAATGCACACACACACACATACACGTGCACACACACATCCATCATGAATGTATACTCCAAGTGACAGAAATAATATATATTATCCCTAGTAGAAAGGAAATCATATGCATCATATAGAATTGTTTATAACAGTTACAAGTGGGATGCTGCGAGCAAACCAGCCCCCGGGGAAAGAAAAGTTATTCTTGAAAATGCCAAGAAATGAGGAGGTCTGGAGGAAGGAAGAGCTGAAGACTGTAGTTCATCTCAACTGTTGTTTGGTGGGTACTCTCTAAGGAGGGGTGCCACAGGTGGACAGAGGAGGGAGCAGGCTTCAGCTTGAGTCCTGAGGAATAGGCTAGTGTCTTTGTCTCTCTTCCATTGCTGTGAAGAGACACTAGTGTAAAGGAAACATTTAATACTAATGTGTCGGGAAGTGTGGCAGCTGGCGTGACAGGTGTGTGCTGGAGAAATAGTTGAGAGCTTCATCCTGATACATAGGTATATGGGGGGGGGGGGAGAGAGAGAGAGAGAGAGAGAGAGACAGAGAGAGAGAGACAGAGACAGACAGAGAGAGAGAGAGAGAGAGAGAGAGAGAGAGAGAGAACCTGAGCCTTGAGCCTGGGCCTTCTGAAACCTCAAAATCCACCCATCCCACCCCCCCCAGTCACAGACTTTCTCCAACAAGGCCACAACTCCCAATCCTTCTAATCCTTTCAAGTAGTTCCACTCCCTGGTGACTAAGCATTCAAATCTATGAGTTTATGGAGGCCATTCTTATTCAAACCCACTCCCTTGGTAAGCGTTAAAACTTAACCGATTAGAGAACAGCTTCTCAAAGAATTCTGATACTTCTGCTTCCAGCTGCAACCAGCAAATTCAGAGGCAGCCAAAATGAAAACAAGAAAAACCTTAATAGAAATTTTGAACTTAGAAAAGGTTTGGTCTGAGTTTGCAAAGAAGATCTGGATCGGTTTATGGCCCCCAAGTACTATTGCTGGATTTGCTGGCTTTTAATTTGTTTATTAGATTTTTATTTATTTAATATCACTATGGTACATTCTGATTCTTCGGGGTGGGCCCCCAAGTTTGGCAGCTTAAGTGAGGCTTCTCCATTTATTTCAAAGCTCAGGAAGCCAGACTTCCCTGAAGTTGCTTACGTTGGGATAGCATTGGCCACTCTGCCGCAAATCAGCAATTCTTCTTGGGAGGGTTTCGCCAAGTGTTGTCCGAACATTTTTTTTTCTCTAGTACTTGCATAGAAGGGTAGCAATTTAATTAAAGCAACATGTATACATAATATTTAGTGAGTGCTTGCCAGATTTTCTTTTATAAAAATTACAGTAAAAGCAGGTTTCATTCTAAATCACTTAGGAATTGTGAGTTTTGTTACTAGGCTATGACCTCTAAGTATGTGGGTGTACAAGGACCCTAGTTTTCATAAATTTATGAGAGTTTAGTCTCTCCCAAGTGGACAAGTTAAGCTCCAGGCTTCTCCATGGGTTGCAATACTGAATTCTTATCTTTTACCTCAAAGAGTAAATAAGGCTTCATGACCATCTTCCTTATAGGAGCCCAACTCCGTTTTCAGGGATTTTAAGAGAGGGAGTTCTTTGGTAATAGATGGGCTTCTCGTCTATATTTGAGGGACCGTTTTGAATGCCTGCTTCTGTTATCTATACATGTTCCTTTAAGTTCAAGCCCAACAACAGGGCTGCTAACTACTCTCTCTTTATGCTGGAATAATGTACATTTCTGTTGCAGTTGGCAAATAATGGGAAGAAAGAGCCTTGCTCTTAGCGGAGTCCTTGACTAACCCCATAAACCTCTTCAGGGGTCAAATCATTTAATGATGTAAAATCCAATCCTATTGGCTCCCCATCTCTGACTCATCGCAGAATTTACTGTATGTTTCCTTCTATACAGACCTTTAAATCTGAAAGTTTCAAAAAGCTTCTTCCTAGCTATAGTATTTATATTGTCGTTTTGACCCTTGGTAAGGTGATCAGATAAACCACAGAAGTGTTAGGAACACTAACTTGATTAATAAGTAAGCTGGTAAACTATAGACTGTGGGCATTGTGACTCTCTTCTGTTATTTCATAGTTGGAATAAAGTTGACTATGTGTTGAATACAGCTTTTTTTTTTTCCCCTTCTTTCTTTCTCAGAGAGACATCTCCTGTATGGACGACCTGCAGTGCTTTACCGGACTAGATACAATATCTTATACCACACGGATTTTGAAAGTGGCTATAGTGAAATATTCTTGATGCCTCTCTGGATGTCATATACCGTTTCTAAGCAGGTTATTGAGAAAATTGGGCCTTTTACTCTTTATTTGGTATAGTGAGTGTTTTTGATGATGAATAGATTTGACCTTCATTGTTTTTCTGATTGAAGAAACTTCTGTTGCATCTACTGTGATATTATTTGTTTCTTTTCGTGTATGCATGCATGTGTGTTCAAGTGTGCCATGGTGTGCCCATGGAGGGGAAAAGGCAGCTAATGGAGTTGGTTCCCTCCATCCACTCTGTGAGTCCTGTGATTGAACTCAAGCGTCAGTCTTGGAGGAAACACTCTTACCTGCTTTGTTGCAATACATTTTTAAAATTAGTCTTCATTCACTGTTCTGTCTGACTACTATATTATGTAAGCATTGAAAGAAATATAATAATGTTTTTAGATTCTTTTTTCCCATGTTACATTTTGCTCAATAGTTACAGAAGCCATCAAGGTTTTTTTTTTTTTTATTGTTTTTTTTCTCTCTTTTTTTCTTTTGGTATAGTGGAAATTATAGCTTGTTTTAATAGATGTTAATTTTTAGGGCAGTTCTCCGTTAGCAATCAGATTTAGTGAGAAGTAGCAAGTCCCCAGATATAACCATGCTCAGCCCGACCTTGCTGTCAACGTTTTCTTTGTATTTTATCTTACGTTTTAAAAGTTGCCAAGAATTTAAAAGATTTGATTTCCTTATTTTAGTTTCTGTGTGAGTGCTTTTGCCTGCATGCACGTATGTGCACTTTATGTCTCAGAAATCAGAAGGCATAGGATCCCTTGGAACTGGATTTATGTATGGTTGTGACTCACCATGTAGGTGATGGGACCAGAATTCAAGTCCTCTGGCAATAGCACCAAGTGCTCTAAACTGCTGAGTGATCTCTCTGTCCCCTGTTTGTATTTTAATAAAAAACGTTTTTAATTGGAGTTTGAACTTCATATGGATGTGATGCAAAGCCATAGATCAGCAATTAGAACAGCTTATTTTGTAGTTGAAATTCACATCTATTAGATATATCAAGTATATATACTTAGAAGTATATTTTTAACTTGTAAATGTAAATAACAAGATTATTACTTCCCCAACAATCTTGTTAATTTCTACTATGTGTGCATACATGCAAGTAGATACAGAGAGAGAGTGAGAGACAGACAGACAGACAGACACACAGGTAGACAGAGAGAGAAACAGAAAGATAGGTATGTATGCTTTTAAAAGAAGATATATATATGTGTGTGTGTGTATGCATATGTATTTGTATGTGTGTGTGAATGTGTGTTTCGTCATGGATGCCATCCACCTCATTTTTTTTGGAGATAGGGGCTCACACTAGTTTGGTGCTTACCAAGTCGGCTAGGCTGGGTGACCGACAAACAGCTAGGCTCAGCCTATCTGCTTCCTCAGCACTGGGCTCGCGCCTGTGCTCCGCTGTGCCTGACTAGTTACTTGGGTTCTGAGGATCCAACTCAGGTTCTCATAGGCTTGCAAACCAAGTGCTTTACTGATTGAGCTGTCTTCCCAGCACTTGTCTATTATTTTAAAGAGCATTTGCTTGGCTTTGAGGCAGAGTCTTGGTATATAAGCCCAGCTAATCTGGAACTTGCTATACAGACCTGGCTGGCCGTGATTTTATGAGCAGCTTTCTTGACTCTGCCTCTTGAAGGGTGGGATTTTACTTGTGTACCCCCAGGCCTAGCTAGGGGTTTTAGCTCTTCAGTGACCTTTGCAGCTGTGGAATTTCCATTTTATAAATAGTTCTACTTCAGACTTTGATAAGAAAGATTCTACTGCAGACAACCAAGAGATTGAGAATTATAGGCTTATTGTATTTTTTTTTTTAAGAATGACTTTTTAAAGGGACTTAAAATATCAGATTATGAACTATGAGAAGCTTGCAAGTTTGGGTTTGAGCTGTTCATAAGAGAAACTCTAGCTTTGCCCATGCTGTTTGGGCTCATCTCTGTAAAGCATCAATCCATGAGTGTCTCTGACTCCACATGCAGGCCGAGGTCTCCAGCATCCCGGAGCATCTGACCAACTGTGTTCGCCCTGACGTTCGTGTGTCTCCAGGATTCAGTCAGAACTGTTTGGCCTATAAAAATGATAAACAGATGTCATATGGATTCCTTTTTCCTCCCTGTAAGTTGCAGCGTTAGGGTCTGGTCACTGTGTGTGTGTGCGTGCACTCACATGCGCGTGCATGTGTGCGCATGTCAGGTTGGGATGTATAATCCAGAGTTTGAAGCTCGCTAGTTAGGATTTCAGTGGTCCAGGGTTTCTTCATGGGGAAGCATTTGGGAGGCTGTGAAATTCTCCCAAAATTGAGCCTGAAAATGACCAACTTATAAACATCCTGCTCTTCTGGAAAAATCGAAAGTATAGGGGAAATGTGTTCTCCTTCACACTGTTAAAGTGGCATGTGGAAGAAATAGTAAGTTATGAGGACATTAATTCTTTCTTAAGAAAGGGTTTTCATTTGGCAGTTCCATATGTTTATATGCTGTGTTTTTGTCATTTTTATCCCCCATTGCCCTCTGTCACCCTGCCTCCTGCTTGGAGCTACCTTCTCCCCAAGTCTCCCTCCCATTTCCACGCCCCCTTTTTGTGTGTGGCCCATTGAGTTTAATAAGAGTCATTTGCCTGAGCGTGGGTGGGAGGCTATTTAGTGGCACAGTCCTGCAGAGGTGATTTCCTAAAAACAATTACATCGTATTATCTTAATGACATTTTTAAAGAGTCTAAGTCACAGTAATGGGATCAGAGAACTATAGACTCAAGAACTCCGTAGGAAGAAAAGGGCTGTAAATACTTTCAGAGAGCGTGGAGGGCGGTGAAGCGACCGAGTGGGCGTGAAGTCGGAAGTGTCTAATAGAGGAGATAAGTGGAAATAAAAGTTCAGGTCTGCTGGCTTCAAGCTGTTTGGGTTGGTTTAAAGAGTGCTTTTCTGTTGATGTCAGCCTTGGTAAGCAATGTATTCTGTTTGCTCTCCTGATGTTTAGATCTGAGCTCTTCCCCAGAAGCTAAATATGATGCATTCCTTGTAACCAACATGGTTCCAATGTATCCCGCTTTCAAGCGTAAGTATATTTACCTAATAAACTATTACTTAGAAAATAAATATTTTAAATTTACCCTTTACTTTTTTCCCCCTCCCATACTGGTTTTAATAATACCTTGCAATGGTTCATCTTTTATGCCCTTTGAAGACCTTTTATATAAACTCCCTCCAGTTGACCTGCGTGGGAGGGAAGCTGGCCAGTGATCTAGTCCTTGCTTATAATTCAGAAATTGACAGCATAGAAAGGGACCCAGGCCATGAGCTGTAGAGCTGAACTAAGCCATGTTCTAACCTGCAGTCCTTTCTGTTTTTATGAATCTTACTGAACTTTAGAGGTCACTTGCACCCTTCCCAACATCTGTATTTATGTAGTGAGCATGTCTGCAAAGGCCGTGAACACCCTTTTCCTTTAGGGTGCTAATGTTGTTCTGAATGTTGACCCTAAAACCCAGGAGAAGATTATGAATATTCTTGTTTATGAGAATAGAAATCAAATGATTTTATGCAAGTTATTATTTTAGCTTCTTTGACTATATAGTTTGTTCACAAGACCAGTATTTGTGAATGATAGTGATTCTGTGAACTGAATAAGCACTGTATACTCTGGCCCGCAAAGCCAACTGTTGGTTCCTAGAGTGTGAGCATTGGTTATGCCATTTTTTTTAGTAGTGTGTATTGAACTCAGAGCCTCATACACGTTAGACACACCCCCAACCACGAAGCTATCTCCTTCAACTCATATCCTCTTTGGAGATGGTATCCCATGCAGTCCATGCTGCGTTTGAACTAACTGTGAAGCTGAGGATGATCTCCTTCTTTCCTTCCCTCCTGGATGCTGGGCACAATCATTCGCTACCACACGTAGTCTATACAGTGCCGAGAGTGAAGCCCGAAGTTGGTGTATGCTAGGAAAACACTGCCAACTGAGCCCATTCCCTAGTCCTAGAGCTTCAGAAATCCTTTTGTCTGACCTCTAAAGATTTACGTGCCCAATGGCTAAAATACTTCCTCTTCTGCTAACACTGTAACTCTCTTTATCTGGCATGCTCTGCCCCTACGACGTTGCCTGAGATATATGAACCCATTCAGCTTTCAGATCTTTGCTTCTTTGCCTCTGCTGGGAACTTCCCCTGACCTACTGGGCCAGGCTTACTGCCTCCCTGGCATTGTCGGCTTCCTCTTATCTTTCCTTTCACAAGTTTTAGTGAAAAACAAAGATAAAACTGGAGAACAGGTTTTGATGGTCACAGCTGCTCTTGGCTCCTGACATTGCACTTGAAGAAAGCCTCCTACAGAGAGTTTGTCTGAAACAAGTCTTTTTGTGCACAAAGGACTGACTGATCTGTGTCTTCGTACAGGTATCTGGACTTATTTCCAAAGGGTTTTGGTGAAGAAATATGCCTCAGAAAGGAATGGAGTCAATGTAATAAGTGGACCAGTTTTTGACTACAATTACGATGGCTTACGCGACACTGAGGATGAAATCAAACAGTGAGCTTCTCTTTTCTGTTCTGTGTGAGATGCCTGAATTCTAAGGCGTCCTTCAAGGTTATTCCTATGCTAGAGAAGAGTTCATGCCCTTAACTATTTTGTCTTTGAATCTCATTATTAAGATCTTTAGTGGTCTTCGATCTTTGATTAAGTGTGGCTTTAGTAGCTAGAATAAAATTTTGACTTTTGTGATGGAAAAGGATACCGATATTTTTGAAATTATCATTTATTCCTCAGGGACTCTTCATTAGCCAAATTGTGATTTTAATTGATTTTTATGATTTCTAGAGAGTTTTGGAATCTTTTCTATCTTCTGAGTCAGTATGGCTTATTAAAAAGTTGCATAAAGACCTTGGTTGAATCCAATTATCTCTCTCCTATTGGTACTATTGGATATAAAAAGGTAAGGTAAACACTGTGCTTATAAGAATATGTAGTCTAGTCCATTTATACATGCACAAATAGTCAGAAATTAGCACAGAGTGTATAAATAAAATAGATACTTAGCAAACAAAATACTATTTTGAAATACAGATAATTAATTGTATAGACATTAACTTCCTTTTCAACAACTGAAAAGAGAAATTTCATCTTAATTACATATATTTATTGTTGGTCATTTTGATAATTTTAAACAAAATTAAGTTCACTCAATTTCAAGATTTAGAAAAATGATTAAAATTATAGTGTCAAGCTGGGTGTGGGATTTAAATGTGTACACTTTGCTCTACTGGAGAAATCCCATTTAATAGCATGAGGCTCCTCTCCCACTCTTGATGTTAGTGCTTCCTTTGTACCAAGTTTAGGCTTTCAGTGTAGGCTAAAAGTGCTGTGATTCCTCTACATCCAGTGTCTTGGGATTCTGGACCATTTTCTGTACCTATGAAAGTCATCTTTCTGAAACACAAATCTAATATTGGCACTTTACATCTGCCAGACCTCCAATGGAGTAATGCAGCCTAAACCACAGCCCCTAAGTGCTGGATCCTGGCTCTCAGAAACCATCACAATTGGTCTTTTATAGACTTTTCCAGCTCCTTGCTCTACGTCATTATTCTAGACACCGTTGATTGCCTCCAACTCTTCAATGCAGCCAGTTTATTTTCTTGGAATACCTTTCTGTTTCCACCAGGTAGAGACAGGGCGACAATTTCAGGCAGAGAGAACATCATGTTTATTTAACGTAGGCTAGTAGGGTGTTGCCATGGGTAAGCAAGTTTTAAGAGAACATTCTGATGTGTCTTGTAATTTTACTGACTTTCCTGGTTCAGGTATGTGGAAGGCAGCTCTATTCCTGTCCCAACTCACTACTATAGCATCATCACCAGCTGCCTGGACTTCACTCAGCCCGCAGACAAGTGTGATGGTCCCCTCTCTGTGTCCTCTTTCATCCTTCCTCACCGGCCCGACAACGATGAAAGTTGCAATGTGAGTTCAGAGGCAGAGTCCTCCAGGCTGAGCTCTCAGACTAATTTGTACCCCCACTATTGAACCAGAATGAAGCACATGGATCATCCAGCCAGATGGAAAGGGGGAATGGCTCAAGTAGAACTATACTGCATATATAGGGACCTGGTATTCCATAATAATAATTTTGTATTGTTTTCTTAGTGTGTGTGTACATGTGTACGCATGTGCATATGTGTATATATGTAACACAGTTCTATTTGTTTTCTATGTTGAACTTTTTTTTTCTTCACAAAAGAGATGCACCAAAAGGGAAAATAGTAACATTTTGATAATAGTAGAGACAGAATAAGAGTTCAAAAATATTTACCATATCGATATTTTCTTTTGTGGATGCTTAGAAACATGCATAATAAAAGTTTTTAAAACACATGCACACATGCACTTATTAGTCAGGTTAGCATTTGTTGCTAGCTATGGGAAAACACAACAGCTGTCTCACAGCACACAGGACTCCTGTATTGTTTATTTTCACATGGAGAGAGCTAGGAAGCAGAATGATATAACGAAAAGGCCCTTAGCAGAGGCTGGAGAGATGGCTCAGTGGTTATGAGCCCTGGCTGCTCTTCGAGAGGCCCAGAGTTCAATGCCCAGCGCCGATATAATGGCTCATAACCACCTGGACCTCCAATCACAGGATTCCAGTGCCTTCTTCTGGCCTCTATGGATACACCAGGCATATACCTGTTGCTCAGACATCCAAGCAAAGAAATTACCCATACTCATAAAATAAATAAGATATATTAAATTTACAAAAAGGAACAGCCCTCAGCAGGAAGACAGACCAGGCTGTGTGTACAGATTTAAGACTCAGGGACAAGTCATATATTCTCTTCATATATGTTTATTGTGTTGGAAACTCTTTGCTGCAGGTTTGATTCTAGAAGTAATAGCCCATATGCTTTAATTTCACCAATAGAAGGAATAGGGATAGACTCTCTAGAATGGGATTGTTAGTCAATAAATTACACTCAAATTCCTAAATTGTATAAAGTGTTTTAGGAGAAAAAAATACTGTTAGCCACAGCCATAAACTTCTAGGCAGCCTACTACATAGTGCTGAAAATAAAACATGAGCAGAAATACCTACACTAAGAAGTTAAAGGCCAGCTGGGTGTAAGTGGTGCATGCCTTTAATCCCAAAACTTGGGAGGCAGAGGCAGGAATATCTCTGTGAGTTTGAGGTCTACAAAAGTTCCAGGACAGCTGTTACACAGAGAAACCCTGTCTCAGAAAAAAGTAAAAATAAAATAAAATGGCATAACAATTGGTCCAATGAAGATCATCATCTTCATGCTTCTTGGACAGTGTGGCTCCTGGACAAAGGCTTCAATTATGGATGAAGAATTCAGGCCCTGACTGTTCAAAGCAAAATAAAGACTTTAAGAAATAATAGAAATGTGAACTATTGTATAAGCAGCTAGTTACATTTTTTTTAAATATCGAATTTGATGAGAGATAATATTTTACACTTGATAGTAGCCAAAAGGCTAAGAAGTGATGGGTGATGTTTATAAAAATTGCCTGTTATCAAAAATTTAAAATTGTAGTGGTCGTTGCATTAACACCGGTTGTAATAGCTGTCGAAGTTGTTCCCATTTGCCAAGTGTGCGTTATGGTCCAAGTATTGTGTAGGTCCTCTTCATATATTGTTCTTGTCATATAGTCATCCTGGAAGGTCTCTCTTTCTTCCTCCTGCCTGTGTGTTGATGTCTAAGGAACTTACATTTACTAAAAGATGTTGGTGAGCTGGTAGGATAGGGAACTTTAAATTCCAAAGATAATTAGCAGTTATCTGCAGAGAACTTGGTGAGTTTTTCTTATTGTGCAATTAGAAAAACAAGAAAAAGTCTTTCATCAGAAGGGCAACATTTTAGATTTTGCTCTAAGGAGTTTAGGCTGGTGGAGATTGAACACGGTGTTCAAAAGGTATTGGCAGGATTCATAAGAATGAGGTCACAGAACTGGACCTGGGGTGTGGGCTTAGACACTTAAAGAGAGGCTGGAAGGCAGAAGTACTGTAGCCAGAGGATTTCTGGGGCCCCATGTGTGGTTGGGAAGGGGGAAGAAGAGGGGAAACGGGAAGTGACAGATCCCTGCCATCAGCTCATCAGCTCGATGTTTCAGTCTCAGTTCATAACGGAACATAATTCCTCTTGGAACATCACTGTACTTCCCTCGAGAAAGCCTCAGTTCTCCTGAAAACCCATGGGGAGGTAAAACCAAACGCATACAAAATGAAATTCAAAATTGCTCCAAAATTAAAAGACGGAATACATGTCACACAGACATTTATATATACGGTAGGCTGTTTACAGTATATCTTGGTTCTTTGGGAATCCTCCAATCACTGCAGGATGGTGATGGGAGAGTTTGGATCCCAGCTTGGTCACTTCTTCTGCATTCCGTGGGCATTGCAGACAGGTGGTGCTAAGACATACATGAATATACACTCATACACATGAACGTAAAAAATAAAAAATCGAACTTTAAAAAGAATGACTATCAATAGTGCAGAAATTAATCATGATTGTTTGTGATTGCATTAATATTCTGTTATTTTTTAATTTGTTTTTTTTTTATTTTTCGTATTTCCTTGAATTCTTACCATTCTAGCTGGCCGTGATTTTTGAATTAGGAAAAACTCTTTCAAGCCTGTTCACACACCCACAGAACTCCATTTTGAAAGGAAACATTGGACTCACTGACCATTGAGAAATCCAACAAAAGAGCAAAATATGAAAATTCTCCCAAAATATAACCTCATGCTTACCCTGAGGGGGTCTTGACCCATCAGGAGACCTCCTACTTTGTTAATTATATGGTGATGCTGAGGACTGGTCAGTAGCCATGCGGGTAGGGCTAAATTTAGGTTCGACTTTATTGGGAGTTGCAGAAATCTTGGTTAGCTTAGGCAGGGGGGCAGGTTATGAAAGGTCCGAATCCTAGCTTCTGCCTGCAAAGCCATTTCTACACGTTGCCTGGAATGGCCAGGCATTGGTTTCCTGAACCAACAAGCTCACAGTACATTTTTAGACTTGGCCTGAGCTACCGTTACCCTTGGTCCAGGTCTGTGTGGGTTGAAGCTTTCTGAGAAAACCTTTGCAGGTCCGTGGGCCTCGGTGGCTGGTTCACTGAGATTGCCAGTGGTCAAGAGTTAGGCGAGGGCATGCCTGAACATTCTTGGCCCTGGGCTGTACAGCACCCTGTAGACTTCTCTAAAGACTCTCGCTGGACATTTCAGACCCGAGGTATGAGGTAGTGGTATAATTTGTGAAGTCCTTCCTGCCCCTGGCTACTAACGAAGAGTAATAGCTTAATTCAGGTTAATTCATAGGACACTCACGTGATCTTATTACGCCCCTTCACAATGTTCCCTCCAAATTGAAATATTTTTAAGAAGCGAGGGTCTCTTTATCTGAAGCATCTTTAAGTTTCAAGTTAGACATTGAATACGTTGCTCTGTCATTTTGCATGGTTTTAGCCTGGAGTTTTGCCAATGAGGTTATTACGTGAGGAGCTAAGGCAGAAAAAGACCCCTTCCCTTCTTTGGTGGTGTTACTATTGACTCCTTTTCCTTCTTCCTCTGCCTTTGAATTTTTTCTACCTCCCAGAGAGCTGGTGAAGACAGCATTAGTGGCCACGTGAATCAATGAAGCTGGGGCGGGGGGCGGGGGGTTGGGGAGTGAGTGTTCAGTAGCTTTACCAAGTTACTCAAGCAAGGAAACAGTGGAGCCGCCATTTTCAACTCAGAATTTTTGGGCCCCAAAGTGCCAGATACATCAACTGACCTGTTTCAAGCTGAACTCATTATCAGATAGTAACTCACTGCTGTTGCCTAGGCGGTTGATGAATCTGATGGGTCTTCTGAGCAGCCTTGGGATGCTCGCTAGCTTCCTACGCTAGACACCAGCTCTTTGTTTATTTTGTGAGACAGAAGAGCATCCCAGGTTAGGTGTGTGGTGCTTTCAACCCTACCCTACGTTCAATGGCTGAGAAGAAAATCAAATGGTTGGATTCCGCACAATGTTCCTAATTTTGTCTTGTGTTTTGAGAACCCAGTGAGAACTACACCTCTTCATGCCTCGTTTCTCATTTGTCCGGCACAGCTTTTTACTGCCAAAAATGGAATTGTAGGGGCATTTCTGACAGGGATTCAGTAGAGACAGGAAGGTCAGGCCGGTACAACAAGCTTTGGGTCTGTGCGCAGGAGTGTGGAAAATGACCATTTAGATAATCTCTTCTAGGAAAAAAAAATCTGACTGCTTCATTTGCCTTGCAGAGCTCGGAGGATGAGTCCAAGTGGGTAGAGGATCTCATGAAGATGCACACAGCTCGCGTGCGAGACATTGAGCACCTCACTGGTTTGGACTTCTACCGGAAGACAAGCCGGAGCTATTCAGAAATTCTGGCCCTCAAGACATACCTGCATACATACGAGAGCGAGATTTAACTTTCTGGGCATGTGCAGTGTGTTCTCAGCAACTGGTGTATATTTTTATATTGTGTTTGTATTTATTAATTTGAAGCAGGACGTAAAAAAAAACACTTAGTATTTTAATCCTATACCAAATCTGACATAGTAAACCTGTTACTTTTCCTCTAATGCTTGAGTTAGACTGAGCTGTGTTCTGAGTAGAGAGCTTCTAGCGAACACTGCGGCTCATGATCCAAGCAGAAGCTTCCACATGGTGCTGCAGACCGAACATTTGCAGCGAGGAAATACTAATTTTCCAGTGCACAGTTACCACACGTAGTCCTGTTGCGTATTGAGATACTGATTTTGTAAAGCTACATTCATCTGCTGTTAACGCTGACCGATGTATTTAAGCCTTATAGACCCATCTTAACGATAATAAATCACACGTTCAGATTTCCCCTGGTTCTGTCTGGCCTTTGTTTCGTTTGTGAACCTGCGGGCTTACTTCACGTGTTGGCATGCTCGTGAGAAACGCATTTCTTGCATTGAGTCTTCCCATCTGCATTCTTGATAATTAACTGTATGATGGTATAGGCACGCACATATGGGGACTCAGAAGGGCAGAGAGAAAAAGTGTATTAGAACAGGGAAAAATTGTTTTGTAAGGCATTCCAGACTTTGGAAGAATAGTCTCTTTTGATTGGTTCAGTTAAAAACTCTCAATAGTAGAGTCAACCTTAGCTGTTTTATGGGGCTAAAGATATAGATAACATTAGTTGACTGAATACGTGCAAGACACTGTGTTTAATTCCCTGCCCTACAAAAACAAAAACGGCATTAATCATGCATTCTATATAAAACATCCACCTAAGAACCATAGAGAATGTAAAGAGAAGAAAGTAAGTCTATACAAGCAGCCAATCAAGTTAGAGCAGAAGAATTGCCAAAGGCAAGGTGTTAGTTACAGTACAATGACATAGGGTATGATATGAATGGGATTTCAAAGCACATAGTTATGACTTCAAATAATATTGATGTATAGCGAAAAGAGGTCATTGGGTTGTTAATCACCTTACGGAAAGAGATGTAATTGCCTTATTAATGTTGTCAATAATATTGTCACGTTTCCAATTACTGCCAGTATTATCATTTTTAAAAATTAAATAGAAGCATATGGCTTTGTTTCCACTGTGGCAGTGATCACGATTGGTTCTTTGGTATATAAAATGGGTTTTTAAAGTTTTACAAATAATCCTTTAAAATGTATTAGTTTAAGAGAGAAGAAATAGTGCCGAGTGAAAAAAAAAAATAAAGAAAACCACATGACATCAAAAGATGGCCCCAAAGAGTATTCGAAAATTTACAGGCAACACTCGAAACAGGGCCACAAGTCTACTTTAGTGATTATTGTCTTGCTAAGTTTAGTTACATTTATCGGGCACCAACTGTTGCAGGCATACCTTTGCTACTTTGCATGCCTTGTGTTTAAACCCTGAAAAACAGGAAGCCTAGGGAGGATTTTTAGGGACTGGAAAAGAATGAGGTGTGAGTGGTGAGCGGGCTTGGGCTTTGGGCTAGAGAGCAGGGAGGGTAGACATGAACAGGAGTACAGTTCCTTATTCATTCTGTATTCAGTGATGACGTAATGAGCATCACATGCCAGCTGGCCAGCAGGGATAAAACAATGTATAAAACCCTGCATGGTTCCTGGACTCGTAAAACGTGTTTTTCAGTTAGAGAAAGATGCTATTGAAAAGTGCTGGAGTTTAGTGACAGGCATGCAAGTGTCAAGGGTGGGGAAAGGGAATGACCTTGTAGACAACATTCTAGTTTGGATTTGGGGCAGGAGAAGAGCTGGCCTCAAGGAAAGCAGAGACAAGAGAAGAAATACTGATGGTAGGAAAACATCTCATATGTGTGAAGACCTGAAACAGACGTCCTGAACACGGTGGCATCTAGGTAGTCAGGGACCAGGTCAGATTCCAGAGGAGTTCCGAAAGGCCTTATAAGGTATCTTGATCCCACCCAAAAGGGCACTGGGTAATAACTGAGAAGTCTCAAGCCTAGGCATGATGAGATGTGACTTAAGATTTTGGCATATTGACCCGACTAAGGGAATAATTACATTGTGTCTTCTGGGTAGAAATCCACACAGGAATAAACCCAATTAAGGGGTCCACTTATGAAAGAGATGCTTCTCTCCTCAGAGCATCCTTGCTGGGAAGGAGGGGTTAGTTAATTGTGCTTGTGAAGACGAGAGTTCTGCATCACCTGAGACTGAACTCTTCCCAAGATGGGTTAAACCTGAGGCTCCTGGAGAGAACAAGGTAAATTTACTTGAATCCCACTGCTCTATTTTTGTCTTGGGATCAAAGCTTTCTGTCTCATAAACAAACTCAGCCCCTGTATATTTCAAGTACGTGGCTTTACAGATAAACACACGGCATTAATTGTGGGTTATTTATGAAAGTCTCTGAATGGACAGGGACTCTATTAAAAATGAGGCCTAGATGGCTATTTTAAGTTGGGATTTTTTTAAAAAAAATATATCAAGAGCTTAGTCCATTCATGCACTCATTGAGCAAGTTGCTAGCCACTCACTAGCATGGTGGTCCCACCCGGGTGCAAGGGCTCAGAAACTGCCTCTCTAAAATGATCTCACTGAGGATGGGGTAAACCAGAAAAGCAGCCACATGCTTTCCCAAGGGAGAAAACACTCTGCCTTGTTTATAAGAGGGTTGACTTTTAAAAAATCTCTGAACAAAAGGCTTGATGGGTGCCAACTTGGTTTGCGTAACTGCCCAAGAGCCGCAGCCCCCAGCTTCCTGTCCCATTGTTCCTTGTGGTGGTTGGGAAGAGGGTGGCTGTGGGAGACCCAGATGATTCTCCTGTTTACACTTCTCTCACTGGAGCTCCCTTGTTCTGTTTCCCTGCTGAATTAGGACAGGGCCGCCCTGTGGGTGGGAAGTAGTGATGGCAATGGGCGATCTCCTGTGGCTTTGAAGCCAGAAATTGTTTGGGACAGTGACAAACACAATTCAGATGTTCAAGTTTAAAAGCTGGGGTAGAGAGCTCTGCTGGAGGTCTAACCTAGGGTGGTAGCGGTTCCTGTTTGGGCTGTGTTTCTAGGAAGCCAGTGTCCTTGACCTCTCTTGGCAACTCGTGCTAACTGGAGTGAAATATGGAAAAACTGAGTTCTGGCATCATTTTCTTCTCTTTCCCCCATTCTCTTCGTCTTTATCTCCTTTCCTTCTCTTCTTCTTCCTTTTAATTCTTCTGTCTCCCCTTTTCCTCTCTTCTGTTTCCACTTCTGCCCATTTCTTTTGCTTCATTGCTCTCTAATTCCACCTCTATGGAGGTAAAACTAGCATGTATAAACTGCAGATATGTAAAGGATACATTCTGATAAACATTTATATATATGTACTTCTGTGATACAATCCTTGACACCAAGTTAGTGAATACATCCATCACATCTATGCTGATTATTATTTTATTATTATTATTATTTTGTCCACATGACACAAGCTGGAGTCACCCGGAAAGAGGGAACTTCAGTTGATTAATGGCTTCTATCAGATTGGTCTGTTGGTAATGAGCCTCTGGGGAATTTTCTTGATGATTGATATGGAAGGGACCAGTCTGCTCTGAGTGGTGCCATTCCTGGGAAAATGGCCCTGGGTTGTATTAGGAAGAGAGAAAGAAAGAAAGAAAGAGAGAGAGATAGAGAAGAAAGAAAGAAAGAAAGAAAGAAAGAAAGAAAGAGTAAACTAGTAAAACTTCCTCTGTAGTTTCTGCCTCCAGGTTTCTTCTTTGGCTTCCCTCAAGGATGGACTGTATCCTGTAAGCTGAAATAAGCCCTTTCCTCTCCAGATTGGTTTTGGTTAGTGTTTTATCGCAGAAAAGCAAGCTAGAACAATGTCCAAACATTTCCTTGTGTCCCACAGTTATCTTTTTACATTTTCAAACCACTCCACCTCCTCTCAGAATCCTCCAACCTTGACCCCCAGCTATGCTGCCCTAGAATAGGTAGCACTTTAGTGTTTTCTACCAAGAGATGACTTGAGTAGTCACTGCTTGCTGCCTGACTTCTTTCAGTGCAGCTACTCCCAGACTCGTTAGATTATTGCACAAGTGATGCTCCATTCTTTTTTAATTGCACAGCATTATATTCTGTAGACACAACCCGCTGGCTTGTTCATCTGGTGGTGGACACTTGGACTGCTTTCAGGTTTCAGTAATTGCCAAATAGCTGCATTGTTAAGAACATGTGTGTATAACTTTTTGCATATGGGATTTGTTTTCATTTCTCTTTAGTAAAAACCTAGGTGTGGAGTGGCTTGATCCTACGGTAAATGGATACAATTTAATTTCTTTATGTAAGTGTAAAATTCATTGCCAAAGTGGTTGAATTTGATATTCCCATGAGTCGTGTTTGAGAGCCCCACGGTCTTACGTCTCCAGCTCTTGGTGTGGCTGGTTTAGTTTTGGAAATTCTAATAGGTTAATAATAGTATTTCAGAGACTTCTTTTCAGATGGGGCCTTACTATGTAGCCTGGGCAGCCCAGAACTCGCTATGTGTCTCAGGCTGGTCTTGAACTTGCAATTGTTCTCCTGTTTCTGTATCTTCCATATGCTGGGATTGCAGGAGTGCACCTCTGTGGTCAGCCATTTTTGCTCTTCCTCAGGGCCAGCAGTGGCGAGCATTGTGTGACAAGATCATTCACTGTCCATGTATTTCACTCAGGGAATTTCCGTTAAAGGATTTTGGTCATTTGAAAATTATTATTTTCCAGTCTGAGAGTTGCCTTTTTTTACTTTCTACATTACATTATGGAGATTCAAGTTTTTAAAATTTATGATGAAATTCAATTTATGGTTTTGATTTTCAGTAAATTCTGATTTGGTTTATTATCTAAGAGATATTTGCTGACCTCAGTGTGGCCAATCATTCTCTCTCTCTCTTTTTCTAGAAGTTTTAAGTTTTCATATTTTACATTTTAGATTTATGGTTCACTTCATATTAGTTTTGTACGTTGATGTCATATAAGAGATGCGCCTTAGCTCTTTTTTATATGTGAATAGCCATTTTTAGCAGCATTTAAAAATCGTTTGACAGTTTCTTTCATTTATATATGAATTTTAATTCTCATATTCCCATTCTTTTTTTTCTTACCCCTTCTCTCCTCTAGAACACTTCTTCCTAGCAAGCCTCCCCAACCTCTTTAAATCTTTTTTTTGGTGTGTGGCCCTTTAATTAGACTCCCTTGACTGAGTGTGGTTGGGAGTTACTAATTGGAGCAAGAGCATCTTCCCAGTGACTCTACCACTGAGGAAAATGATGCCATCTTCCAACAGCGCCACCTGTTGGTAGTCCATCAGGTGGCAACAGGTCCTCATGGGCCTTTCCCCACCCACGAGAAGAAGATGACACATTGAAAGACTGGATCATACATGGGTGTTATTCAGATCTACAGAGCCTTCAGGAGGCAGCAGCTATGTCTAGAAGACATCTCTTCACTGCAACTCCCCTTATCACCCCTGTTTCTAGATTCTTTTTGCCCCCTTCCGTGATGATCCCCGAGCCCTGGAGGTGCTAGAGCTGTCTAAAAACAATTCACTTTGTTCAATTTGATTTTTTTCTACTTTGGCCATAAACCAGTCATGTGTGTAGATGGCTATTTACCTCCTTGCTCACTGTCTTCCATTGATCTGTCTGCCTGTTGTTCACACCGACACATGTCATGTGAATGACTAGGCTTTCATAATATTTTTAAACTGAAGGATTGGTAGCTTCCCAACTTTCTTCCTTTTTATAAACCCAGTCTGCTGTTGTCCTTTGTGCTTCCACATCAATTTTAAAATCAGTTTATCAATATTTTAGAAAAGGACCGATGGGGTCCTGTTTTTTATCGACTCAACCCATCAAATTATTTATAGTTAACATGTTAAGTAACCTGGAGCATCCTGACCTATGAGCAAAATGTATTTCTCCACTTATAGCTGGCCTTTTTCTGACTGAAAAGTCTTTATTTCACTCATGACTTTTAAAGATATTTTCAGTGGGTGAGGAATTCGAGGTCGACAATTCTTCCTTTCAGTGCCCGAGACACATTGTCTCACTGCCCTCTGGTACTGGCATGTTTTATTTCTGATGGCAACTTGGTCACACTTGTTTTTGTCTGCTTTTTTTTTTCTCCAGCTGCTTCTAGCATTTTTTAAACTCAGCTTTAAGCGACCTCATTTCGACAGGCCTTCATTTTCTCATTTATTCATTTTTTTATTTCTTACGCTTAGGATACATGAGTTTATAGTTTTCATAAATTTTAGAAAATGTAAAGATATTGTGTTTCCAGTGTCTTGGGTTATTTCAGGGACTTGGATTGTATGTGTATTTGGTGTGTTGAACGTGCTCCGCTGCTCATTTGTTTCCTAGCTTTTATCAGGTTAATCTCAGGTAGTTGTTTTGTGTTTGCTATACCTTTAAGCTTGCTATTTCTCTCCTTCCCCACTTTTAAAGTTAACTTTTTTTTTAACTTAAAAAGGCTTTTAAATCTATTTAGTGTTTTTGATCTCAGCATTTGTAAAGTTTTTGCATGGATGTGTATATCTGTGATATTGGTGTTATGTGTGTTCACATGAGGGTAGGCATGTGTGCACGTATGTGCAGGTGTAAGTAGAGGCCCGAGGGTGATATTGGGTGTCCTTCTCAACAGCTCTGCATCTTAGATATTGGGCTGAGTTTCTCAGTTGATCCTGGATCTTCTCATTTAGGGCTGGCCTGGCTAATCAGCTTGCCTTGGGGATCCTAGACTCTGTCCACATACAATGCACTAGACTAGAGGTAGTTGGGCTGCCATGCCCACCCAGCGTCTCCATAGGCTCAATTGATCTAAACTATTGGCCCTCATTCAGCCCACTGAGCCATTTCCTCAGAGCCTGTAATTTTTATATATCCAAATTCAATCCTGGGCCAGTGAATGGCTTCAAGGGGAAAGGTGCTTGTCTCTCAAGTCTGCCAACCTGAGTTCAGTACCCAGCACCCATGTACAGGTAAAAGGAGATAACTGAGTCTTTGAAGCTGTCCTAGGACTTCTACAAATCCACACCTACATGCATGTGCACGTGGACACACACACAATGAACATATAAAAACTCTCTAAATATGTGTATGACTTCCTTATCTTAGCATGTTTTGTTTCTCATGGCTTCCTGAGTACAGAGAATATAATCACAGTAATAGTTCATTATTACTTCTTTTCTTTGACATAATTTGTTGTTTTAATACCTTAGCTTATGAATGCTTAATGCTTCATGACATTTCTGGGCAAAATTCAATTGATTAATTTTTTTGGTCTTTATTATGGGCTTGTTACATTTTTTGCTTACTTACTCATCTTAAAATTGTACTTCATATATGCAAATTTTAGCTCTCTTCCCCTATAGCTCTGCTATAGGCCCAAAGTAGTTCCTTTATTAACCAATGATATTCACAGCGTGCAGAGGGGAATCCTACATCAGGAAGTTATAGGTGAGAAAGCGAGAAGAGTAAGTGATGGATTAGGAGATGCCCTTCCTGGAGAAAAGTGAAGAACAGAAGGTAGTTATTGCTTACAAATGTTGGAATTCTGCAACTATAGCACATGCAGGGAATTCATTTTCCTGCAGCATGCTCACTCTGGGTTTGGAGCTGGGAGACTGGAGTCCAGACAGACAGTTTGGCTGTATTCAGGTAACAGAAGAACTTGTGGAAAGAATTTAAGCTTTGTTCTATTTATGCTGCATTGCTCCTAAGCATTTAATGCTGGAACCTGGCATGAGTGAGGTGGAAATCACCAAATGCAGCTGGGTAGGCGGTCTGTGAAGTATCTTGCTGTCATTGGACGGAGGATGAAGATGCAGCCCGTGCTATTGGTCTTGAGGATGAAAAGCTCTGTCATTAAAAATAAAAGAGAGTCAGTGACAGAAGGAATAAAGGAACAAGGATAAGTCAGGGGCTTCACATTGGGTAGTTGGGGAGAGGGCAGAGCCTCCCACTAAGACTCCTGGAGAGGACAAGCTGGAAGGTAGCAAGGAGCTAATGAGTCAGCTTTGAAGGGCTTAGTTTGAATCATGCTGGTGAAGACATTGAGGAGACAGGGGAAGAGGACACCCAAACCATGGGGACATTGTGTGCCTGGAATGCAGGTGTCAGTTAATATGATAGGCATGGGTGACACTGCCCTCCAAGCACAGAGTGTGAGAACACTGCAGGTAGAGAAAGAACAGTTCTCTTCAGGATACAAGCAGGAGACAGCCCCATTAGGCAGCGGTAAAAAGCTGTAGTTATGTAGGCTGGAAACTTTTTATCTAATTCTTTTCATTTATGAAATTATGATAATGCCCACGTAGACATGGCATAAAAATTGTTAGATGTAGAGGGACAATATGAGATTGGGACAAGAAAGAGGCCTAATTGGGAGAGGAGAACAAAAGAGGGTCTATTGCTGATAAGGACAAATGCCATGTTTTCTCTCACACATTGTTTCTGGACCTCAGTCTATATGGAAATAAACAGATAACTAAACAAATAAATAAAACATTCTAGCGCACAAGAAGCCCACAGTATGTTGTCACCCTTGGCTTCTCTTCTTGTGTCTTCAGTTTAAAAATCAAGGATTTGAATGCTAGCTTTTCCCTTGTTTAGTGCAAGATCAAATAGACAAAAGCAGTCCAAATATTGCAAGTCTTCAATACCTGACAGCAATCCAGTGAAGGCATTAATTATTAGAGAGGACTTTAGTGATGCACAGACAGTAAAAACATCTTGTATCTTTGTCTCCTATGAAAGAAGGAATGCCTTTTTGGAAGGCTTGTCTGGCTTTGGGGGGGTCTTTAATTTTTTTTCCAAAGAAGGGATGTAAAGAAGAGACTCTCTGAAATTCATTAATTCCATGCCTTTTTTGTTTGTTTATTTGTTTTTCAAGACTAGATTTCTCTGTTGCTGTGGAGCCTGTCCTGGAACTAGCCCTTATAAATAAGGCTGGCCTTGAACTCACAGAGATCCACCTCCCAAGAGTGCTGGGATTAAAGGCGTGTGTCACCACCACCTGGCAAATTCCATGTCTAGAATGAAACGCTAGAAGAGGGTTCAGAAAAAAATGCTTAGCCTACAAGAGAAAAGGGAAGATTTTCCTGGACTCTGGAGTCAAGTATGGAAGTTCAAGCAGGTGGTCATTCTGGGATGTGATATAGGGAGAGAGAATAGGCCACGGGGTCCTGCCCTGGCTTGGGAACAGAAGATTGGCATCTATCAAAGAACCCAGATGCACATAGGTGTGCATGTCTCATGTGATCCCAGGGGGAAAGGTGGGTGTCATGATAAAAACTGATATAAGAGTAAATAAACTGTGCAAATTGTGTGTTCATACCTTTAATGTTTGCGTAAGAATGCCCCCCCCCCCGCCATGCTGGCTGAAGTCATCAGAGAGGAGGGAACCTCAATTGAGAAAATGACTCCATATGATCTGGCTGTAGGCAAGCGTGTAGGGCATTTTCTTAATTAGTGATATTTTTGAGTGATTCATTTATCACCCATTGTGAGCGATGCCAATCCTGGTCTGGTGGGCCTGTATTTTGCAATAGTTGATTACACAGTGTGAAGATGAAGCTGTGTCTCTCTTCTTCCTTGTCTGACTAAAGCACCTCCTAATTGGTTTTAGAAAGAGCTGAAAGGCCAAAAGTTAGGCAGGAGAAAATAGCCAGGACTTCTGGGCAGAGATAAGAACTCTGGGAAGAATCTAGCTGGGGATCTGAGGAGAGGTACTGAGGAGAGGTAATGAGCCATGTGTCAGAATGTAGATTAATATAAATGGGTTAATTTAAGTTTTAAAAGCTAGTTAGGAACAAGCCAAAGCTAAGGCCAAGTCTTTAATCTTTAATAAGAAGTTTCTCATTATACAGGAGATGGTGGTCCAAAGAAAGCCTGGCCACTGTCCTGGATTCTGTAAGAAAGCAGGCTGAGAAAGCCAGTAAACAGCACTCCTCCATGGCCTCTGTATCAGCTCCTGTATCCAGGTTCCTGCCCTGTTTGAGTTCCTGTTATGGCTTCCTTCAATAATGGATTACAATGCAGAAGTGTAAGCCAAAGAAACCCATTCCCCCTCAACTTGTTTTTTGGTGAAGGTGTTTCATTGCAGTAATAGAAACCCTAACTAAGACACCCACAAAGGCTGGTATATTTGAATACTTAGGGAGTGGCATTATTTATTGGAGTGGATATGGTCTTATTGGAGAAAGTGTATCACTGGGGATGGGCTTTGAGGTTTCAAAGGCCCCAGCCAGGCTCCGTGGTTCTCTCCCTTCCTATTGCCTGTGGGATCCTTGGATGTAGAATTCTCAAGCTCCTTCTCCAGCACCCTGTCTGCTTGTGTGCCATAATGCTTCCTGCCATGATGACAATGGACTAAAACTCTAAAATTGTAAGCATGCCATAATGAAATGATTATGCTTCCTGCCATGATGACAATGGACTAAAACTCTAAAATTGTAAGCATGCCATAATGAAATGATTTCCTTTATAAGAATTACCATAGGCCGGGCGGTGGTGGCGCACACCTTTAATCCCAGCACTCGGGAGGCAGAGGCAGGCGGATCTCTGTGAGTTCGAGACCAGCCTGGTCTACAAGAGCTAGTTCCAGGACAGGCTCCAAAACCACAGAGAAACCCTGTCTCGAAAAACCAAAAAAAAAAAAAAAGAATTACCATAGTTGCTGGCAGTGGTGGTGCATGCGTTTAATCCCAGCCCTCAGGAGGTAGATACCGGTGGATCTCTGTGAGTTCAAGGCCAGCCTAGTCTATAGAGCGAGTTCCAGGAAGTCTCCAAAGCTACAGAGAAATCCTGTCTCAAAAAACCAAAAGAGAAAAAAAAAATTGAATTGACTGTAGTTATGGTTTCTCTTCACAACAATAGAACACTAAGACAGAAGTTATCCCATTTTCTGTATTAGTCAGGCTTCTCTAGAGTAATAGAACTTATGGAATGATTCTCTCATTTTCCTATATATATATAAATTTATTAGAATAACTTAGGGGCTGTGATCTAGCTAATGCCACAATGGTTGCTGGCTATGAATGGAAAGTCCAAGAATCTGTAGTTGCTCAATCCCACAGCTGGTCGTCAGTATACGCTGGGATCCTGAAGAAGTGGCTTCTAATGCCAGTGAAGGAAGTCAAGAGCCATCAGAAAAAGAGCAAAAGTTTCCTTCTTCCGTGTCCTTCTATAGGCTTCCAGAAGAAGGTGTGGCTTAGATTAGAGGTGGGTTCTCCCAGCTTCAATGATCTGGATTGAAGGTGTGTCTTTCTCCCTCAAAGATCCAGAGTAGACATGGATCTTCCTACTCCACAATTAAGCAAAAGTCTCTCCCAGGTGTGCCCTTCATTTTTAGGTTTTAGTTAATTTCAGATGCAGTCAAGTTGACAACCAAGAATAACCCCCTTTTTAAGATAATAAAGTTGTATTTCCATGGCATAAGATCCATACTGACAGGAGATGCTTAGCACCATGCTTGTTGAAATTTGAAAATGAAATTTATGCCCGGGCAATGCTGAAGCATGCATGAGCAACCTGTATATAGCAGTTCTGTTCAATTTGTCCATATTGGGTTTCATGGTCTAAGTTGATGAGGATCACTCACCAGGTCTCTTCCTAAAGAGATCACCAGATCTCATTACAGATGATGTGATTCACCATGTGGTTGCTGGGAACTGAACTCAGGACCTTTGGAAGAGCTGGCAGTGCTCTTAACCACCGAGCCATCTCTCCAACTGGAGAGACTGTGCTTGTCACATATCAGGAAGTCAGTGAATATTATTTACTACATGAAATAGAGTCAAGAAAAAAAATTGGAAGGAACAGATTTAGAGATGGAAAGAGAATCAGGAAGCCATAGATATTCTAAAACCCAGGGTTAGAGACAGCATTCCCGTGTGTGTGTGTGTGTGTGTGTGTGTGTGTGTGTGTGTGTGTGTGTGTGTTTGTGTGTGTGTGTGTGTGTGTGTGTGCAGATAGGAGATAGGCTAGTGCTTATGGAGGTCAGAGGACATCATCCCTAGATGTTGATTCTCACTTTTTACCTCATTTTAGACAGGATCTCTTATTGACAGTTGTGTATGGCCTATGAGTGTCTAGAGAGTCATTCCCTTGTCTCCACCTCCTCTTTCACCAAAAGAATTCTGGGATTGCAGACACATGCTACCATGTCTGATTGTACACGAGTTCTGGGAATTTGAACTCAAATCCTCAGTCTGTCTTTCTAACTCTGAAAACTATGGAGTTAGAATATGTTTCGTGACATTGAAGTTCGAGATATTAAGTTCCAGAGAGAAGCTGTACTAGACGGGAATTCAAAATACCTACTGGATTTTTGCAATGTCATGGCATTAGTGGCGTGTTGGGAAGTAAATTCAATGGATGAGTCTGAAAGATGACCACAATGGGCTGTGATACAGCAAAAATAAGGATGCCCAGGACAGTGTGTAGAGGCTGCCCTTAGAAGAAACCTGGACAGGAAGTAGAAGAGTCCAGTGGCTGTGAAAGGGAGATAAGCCTAGGAGGAGTCTGTCTTGTTAGAGTGGGAAAAGCTTTATAGGATTTTGGGAGGAAAGGAACCAACATCCAAGGAAACAAAATTGTAAACAAATCTGAAATGAAAAGTAACGGCTGAATGAAGACTCAGCTGTAAGAAATTGCTTCCAGTGTATATGCATCACGAGTTGAAATTATGAAGTACACATGATTTCCATCAAACTTTCTAAAAATGGCTCCCTGTGGGCTAGATAGAGGTCATGAATTGGTTGGTTGAATCCATATACTTTAAAATCTTAAGTTGGATATCAATACTTTAAAACTACCAACAAAATTCCCATACATATCAAGATGTTTTTGCCCTCTTAAGATGCTAAAGATTGAACATATTAGTTGTTTGCTTGGTAAGCTCCCAGTTAATGGGAACCTCGGCAGCTGTTCTTTAAATCAGTCTTGACAACCGTTTCCTCTAAAGGGCTAGACAGTAAATACCTCAGGTTTTGCCATAGTCTCTAGTGATTGTATCCTGCCGTTAAAGGCTGGAGACAACTTTAAACAATACATAAAGGGACTCTGCTGGGCTCCAATAAACTTTACTGGGGCAAAGTTGACTTTCATAAGTTTTTTAAAGCCCTGAAGCAGTGCTATTTCTGGCTGTCATCGATAAAGCCAAACAATACATTCTGGCAACATGGGGAAAGATCAACCCTTGAGCATGACGGAGTAGTGGGAATGGGGCCACCTTTGTGGAAGTCAGCTGGGATGTCCCGCGCAAAGCTAAAACCAGCGCTACCATGTTACCTAGCTCTACCACTCCTGGGTAGATACTCAATGGATTTTTATTTACAAATACGTATGACATACATATATGTATATACATACGTATGTATGTGAAATTAATTGAGAGGATGGACTATCAAAGGAGAGGAAGGGGTCTTAAAACACAGGGAGATGGGGACAAGCAGAGATAGAAAAAATGCTGGACATTTCCTTGTATATGCAGAATTTAGATTTAAATATATATAAATATATTCATGTAACTAAATGCACATAAAATCTCTGTGTGTGTTTGTGTGTATGTGTGTGTGTGTGTGTGAGAGGGGGGGGGGAGGCATGGTGCGGAAGAAGGAGAGTACCACCAAGCGACAGTGAGGAGTAGGAGAGACTGATGGAATGGGCTAGATATGAGCAAAGCACAGGATATTGGCTGTAAAGATGTAATGAAACCTAATTTTTGAGAAAAAGAATCTTAAGAAAAAAAACCAAGAAATATCCCAGGATTTGTTTAAAAGGAAAGGAAAAAAAAAGAAAATAAGAAAGTTCAAGGCCTTTCTGAGCTAGAGAACAAGTTCAGGTCAGCCTGGGTGACAGAGTGAGACTCTACCTTAGACACAAATATGAAGAGGGCAGAGGATCTAGCTTAGGGGCGTAGTGCTAGCCCAGATGGCTGTCTCTAGTTCCACAGAACAACTAAACACCAAACAGAACAACCTCGGTCAGTCTCCTCACGAAATCAGTCAGCCCGCAGTGTTTCGCTGGCCCATGACGTCTATATGAGGCTGTGCTCTGTCTTAGAGCCCAGCTTCTTATCCTGCCAGTTCTCCTCTTTATTTCTCATTATCCCCCCCTCACCCAAAGGCTGCCACACAGCCAACAGCGCTCCACACCATCCAGGTAGCCACCAGACTCCTGAAGAGTCAGCTTGCTGGTTGTGTCCATCTTCTGAGGAAGCTTACTGTCTTTGTCTTGGCACTCTGAAATATGCCCACAGAAGGCCTGGCATAGGTAAATGCAACAGTTTCATACCAATAAAATGGGGCTATTCTTAGGTAGGGTGCAAAGTCTTTAGGGTTTTCAAATGTTAGAAAAAATGGAACAATCTCCTTCATATGTTGCACAGATAGAAACAGCTGGCCGGCTGGATTTGAATGGGGGTCCTTGATCCTGCTCACTGTGCTAGGTTTCTTCAGCTCTATAGTTTTTGTTGTTATTGGCTCTATTTGGAGTCTTGGCTATTGTCATCTAGAGGACATGGATTCAAATAACTCTGAGTCAAGTTCCTTCCTCTAAGTTGCTGTTTTTAACTGTGTTTGAAATTATTTACTGTATACTTTCCCTGGTTTATTACTTTACTTGTCTATAGGCATTGGATTTTGATTCTCATACTGTGTATCCATCACTCCATGGAATGGGAGATTTTCAACATTCAAAGGTATGGCCCTACTTTTGCTAGTTTGGATGAGCTTGGGAGGCAGAAGCAGGGAGATCTTTAAGAGTTCGAGGCCAGCATAGTCTACATAGTGAGTTCTATTCCAACCAAGGCTACACAGTAAGAACTTGTCTTAAACAACAACAACATTGTGTGGAAATACTGGACAAGCTAAGATGAACTGCTGTTCACCTTATTTTTATTAGTACTTTGCCAGAAAGATACATTCTCCTTTTATTAATGAATTTGAAAATTAGTTCAGTTCTTAACAAAATTTTAAATAAACTTCATTATAAAATACTTGCAAATAAACATCACACCCCAAAATTAACAAGACCCAAAAATCTATGCATCTCCTTGAACTTCTATACAGATAGAATAGCCATTGTGAAGCTGAGGGGCTTCACATTAGATTTTATGCCCCTTTTCCCCTTGTGGTTTTATCATTGTAGAAATTCCATGACCAGTTCACCTTAGTGTATTCATTTCCTCTATCTCCAAAGTGGTGAATGTTGTCTTTTCCACCTCTCTTCACAGAACTTTGCATAGTGCCTGTGGGCGGGCTTACCGTCTTTTCTTTTTTTTTTTTTTTAATTTTTTTTTTATTGAGAAAAGGAGAAAAAAAAAAACAAGTTTCCACCTCCTCCCAGCCTCCCATTTCTCTCCCCCTCCTCCCCCCCCTACGCCCCCTCCTCCCACCCTTCTCCCTCTCCCCCCACTCCTTTCCCCCTCCTTCTCCAGTCCAAAGAGCAGTCTGGGTTTTCTGCCCTGTGGTAAGACCTAGGACCTCCCACCTCCATCCATATCTAGGAAGGTGAACATCCAAACTGGCTGGGCTCCCACAAAGCCATCACATTACGTAGGATCAAACCCCCGTGCCATTGTCCTTTGCGTCTCATCAGCCCTCATAGTTCGCCATGTTCAGAGAGTCCAGTTTTATCCCATGCTTTTTCAGTCACAGTCCAGCTGGTCTTGGTGAGCTCTCAATAGATCAGCTCCACTGTCTCAGTGGGTGGGTGCATCCCTCGTGGTCCCGACTTCTTTGCTCATGTTCTCCCTCCTTCTGCTCCTCATTGGGACTTTGGGAGCTCAGTCCAGTGCTCCAGTGTGGGTCTCTGTCTCTATCTCCATCCATCACCAGATGAAGGTTCTATGATGATATGCAAGATATTCGTCAGTATTGCTCAAGGATAGGGTCATTTCAGGTTCCCTATTCTCAACTGCCCAAGGAACTAACTGGGGACCTCAGCTTGGGCACCTGGGAGCCCCTCTAGGGTCAGGTCTCTTGCCAGCCCTAAAGTGGTTCCCTTAACTAAGAATTGTGGTTCCGTGCTCCCCTGTCTTATCACTGTTCAAATGCCTGAGAAGAAACAACTCAAGGGAGAAAGGAACTGATTTGCTCCGTGTTATGGGAGGATGTTCTCCATTGTGGCTGGAAAGGCAGAGTGGAGGAAGTAGCGAGACCGCTTATTCACGTCTCAGGAGACCAGAAGGCAGGGGGTTGATAGGGAATTAAGGTTGGCTATAACCCATAAGGCACCCTCTCCCACCCCCTGACTTAATTCCTTCAGCTAGGCTTTATCTTGCAAACTCCACAACCTTCCAAAACACTTTCACCATCTGAGGACCCGGTGTTCCCACACATGAGCCCCTAGGAGACATTTCACATCCAAATAAACAAAACCTAGCCCTGATTTATATTGAATGACAGTTAATAACTGATTAACCTCACTACCTTCTAAAATGCTGAACATCATGATAGGTGAAAAGCCTCAGGCAGAGAAGATTAAATGGTAATTCAGAGGCCTCTATGTAGCTCATGACTTCTAGTTTCTCAGAATGAGAACTTTCTTCTGTGTTCCAAAGCCTCTCTCTCTGGGTCTCAGAACTCTTATACTTGAGACCTGTTAATCTTCTCAAACTCAGTTGTTCGTTTGATCAGACGGATCCAGTCTCTCTGCTTTTTTTCCTAACGAGCTTGAATCCATAACACGACAAGACCCTAGACATGTCATTCCTCCCATGACTTTTTAGTTCCAAGGACAAACACGAGTGCCTTTGTCCCGATTAAGTCTTTGAGGGGAGACCTGGCTCGCTTCTTTTTTGAAAACTGAACAGCCATGCCACTAAGCGGAGCTCAATGAGAAAGACCGTAGCTCCAGAGGCTTTGGGGATTATGCTTGTAGGGTCCGTGCTTTCGAGAGCTGGAGAAAGGGGAAGGCTGGTGGGGAGGAGGGAGTGTGGTTTGGTTACAGCATAATTTTCTCCCCTCTGGGATCATTTCAAGCATGTTCTACAAATGTCAGGGAAGCAATGACTCATCAAACAGTGCAGTGTTGCTTTTGGACGAGAGAGGGGAAGTCACTTTGCAGCTCAGTGATAGATTTGCACGAAGGTAAGACCTCCTCTCAGCAGAGGGTCTGAAACATTGGCAGCGATCCTCTGCCCTTTTCCAAGCCTGGGAGAAATGCCATCTGCCTTGGACTGTGAAGCCTCAATTCCCATAGGACACGGAGGAGACAAACCTCGCCTCTGTCCCCCAGCACTGGGAGAAGGAAGGCTGGGAGAGGACTTGGTGCTTACTTGCTCTGGGCAAATACAAGCTCTGGGAGAAGTGTAGTGGCAATGGAGAATCTTCCCAGTCCTCTCCACTCTTGGCTCTTATCGCTGCACCAGGAACAGACTTTGGGGAGGGAAAAAGTATAATTACTGAGTTAGAATCAGGAGCGATGGGGGGAAAAGAAAAGAAAAGAAAAGAAAAGCAAACAAACACCAGGGCAGGACTACTTGGCAACAAACACAGTTCTTTATGTAGCACTTACATCATATGAAGTCATGTTTCAGGTGACACATGTTGCTAACATAACTCTTATGTTTAGGTAGAGACAGCACATCAATCTTTGCATGGACACCATGACCATTTTCTTGGTTCAATCTTTATGGGAATCTGGGACAAAGACTTGTAACTTTTTGACCACTTATTTTTCATTTACTACATTCCTAAAGAACTTACAAAAACAACCCCGAAACAAACAAATAAACGAAACCGAAAAAGAAGGTCACACATGCCGCACACCGTGCCCCCATGTCTGCACTCTGTGCGCTGGCACCCAGTTCACGAGTTTCGGGCAAGGGGGCTGGAGGTTAAACTACACAGACGCACACAGACAGAGAGACAGCGACACGGGTCATCCTTGAATTCCCCAAGAATGCCCCCTTTATTGTGTTCAGGGGCAGATTATATAGAGATAGCCACGCCCCAGCCAAACCCACCAGAAACCACTCTCCTGCCATCAGGAACTCCTGAAGGTCTCCTGCTCAGAGCAGCTGTAGGCACTCAGATCAGGAGATTACAAGAAATTCAGGATCTGGGGTCTCACTGCTCCCAATACACACATCTAAATTTACCAGATCAGAGTCATGAACTTCCGTGCCATTAGAATAGCCATTTTGAAGCGAAGGAGCACCATATTGGAACTTACTTACCCATTATCAGATATGCTTTTATGCATCTATACATTAAGCAAAAGCTGAAAAGGTTTACTTTTCTATCATCTTACTGCTTTTGCTGAAGATCCTGGCTCAGTTCCCAACACCTACATGGTGGCTCACAGCCAGAGGACTCAGGGTCTGTTCCTCGTATTCTGACCCTTCCCATCACCTGGCAGTTTGCATCCTTTCTCCATGCTCTATTCTACCGACATGCACATTTGCTTGTTTCTGCATCCTCCAGACAGTCTACATCTTTTGGTCCTGTGTATTTTTTACCAAGATATGTGTGGATGCTAGATATGGCCGGAAGAGCATCAGTAGGGGGATGAGTTGAAGCATGTGTTTGTAGGGCCAATCCCACCCTTTCTTGGGGAAGCCTGGGGCAGCACTGGTGGAAGTTTCCTGGAGCACCCGTCTTTTACCTGGCAATTTGGTCCTCAGCTTTTGGTCTTAGCTGCAACTTGAGGGTGTGAGGAAAAAGGACAATGTGGTATCCTGTCACACAAATGGACCAAAGGAGAACCTTAGAGCAAAGTCTCCGACCTGTTCTTCTCTCTCTGAAACATTATTTGCCTGATTTGGGGGTTGGGTGATGCAACATGACCCTATCCTTGCTCTCTTTGACTCTAGATCTGGGTCTGAATTGAGTAGTTATGCTAGAGAGAGCCGTGCAATAGGGCAAAGTAGTATCAAAATAAGTTCAGGGCACATCTTCCAGTTGTTCCATCAGCTCCCCCTGCCACCCACCACTGTAACTGTCTCACCTAGTGTAGTCATTTTTCATGGCCCCTTTACTCTGAGTTCCTGAATCCTCTCTGTTTTAGAGGCAATTGATGCTGCAGGCTGTAATTTCCTCAAGCTTGAACTAGCAGGTCTTCAACTGTGGATGGCGTGATCCAGTGCCTCTTCTCCTCAGTTAAAGCCTTCCCGCTGTGCTATTCATTCTTTTCCTTCATGGGCTCTTTTTCATATTCTTTTTTTTTTTAAAAAAAGATTTATTTACTTTTATTTTATGTGTTTGAGTGTTTTCCCTGCCTGTATATTGGATGCCCTGAGTGTATGCCTGGTGCCCACAGAGGTCAGGAAGACAGCATTGGATCTTCTGGAACTGGATGGCTAGCAAGAAATGAATATCCTCTGCTAAAGCAGTAAGTGCTCTTAATTGCTGAGCCATCTATCCAGTACCATCAGTTTCTTTTTTATTGGTGTATACTCTTTGCATATGACATTTCATAGCGATGTTGTCACATAAGTACATACTGCACTTTGGGCTGTCTCCCTCCGCTATCCTTTGCTCTCCTCCCTCAGTTTCGTCCCTATGTGGAGTCTCACGCTCTCAGTTGGTACTCCGTGAATCTTTACATAGACATTAAGTATTCTGAGCTTCCTTCAGTTTGAGAGAACTCCCTTAAAATTATATCTCTTTGTTCTTAGAGTCTTCCCTCTCTGCTTCTTTCTTTTTTCCTTCCATCTTTTCTTCTTTTACCATTACTTTTTATATAGTCCAAGATTGGTCTTGAACATTTAATTTAATATGTATTAAATTAATATGAATTTATTTTATGTATCTGAGTGTTTTGCCTGTATGTATATTAAGTTATTAAGTGTGCTGAGTGCTGGTGCCCACAGAGGACAAGAAGAGGACATATCAGATCTCCTGAAACTGGGTGGCTAGGAATATATAGGAATATATATATATATATATGATCTATCTATATCTCTATATATCTATATATGAAAAATACATATGTACATATATGTATATATATATGAAAAAGAGAGAGTATATTGTTTGCATGAATGTGGGTATCAAAAGTGCATAGACTATTTAGGACCATATGGAACTTTTAAGAAGTTTGACTGAAGCTTTAAGAAGACCAATTAGAGCAGCTCTATATATTGAAGGTGCAGAAGAGTAGAATATAGGAATCTCACTTGACGTGCTAGAGAGATGGTTCAGTGGCTAAAGACACTGACTGCTCTTGCAGAGGACGTGGGTTCAGTTTCCGGCACTCACCTGGAAGCTCACAGCCACATGCAACTCCATTTTCAAGGGATCCAATGTCTTCTTCTGTTTTCTGCAGGCACCAAGCATACATATGGCCAACAAGCATATATGCAGGCAAAACACCAATGCTTGTAAAATAAAAACAAGTACACTTTAGAATAAGAAATACAGTTGAAACAGACACAGTAAAAAAACAAAAAGTGAGGAAAATGCCACTGGGGCAGTATCCACACTGAAGAAAAGGGATTTGGAGGAGAAAAACACTAAGGAGGTGGAAATGGATGTTGGGTGACTAAGGAAGGGCTGAACTAGGGAGTAATTTCTTCAACAAGTATTTTACTAGTTAATTTTAATCAGACACTGTGGAGATTGTTGGACTAGGAAGCTGAAAAGACTAGACCACCGATTTCAAATCCTAATTGTAACACATGACAACCTAAGTAATCAAATGGACGTGTGTTCCAAGGGGAGATACACTATAGAGAAGGCTCCTTCTAGCTTTCCATGGTCTCTGTGGCTAAGTCAGAGGAACTGTGTGACTCTGGACAGGAACAGAGAAGACAAGCATTTGAAAACCAAAGCAGAGGATTCAACGTTTTACTCAGCTTTGCATTTTCAGGGCCCAGAGAACAGAAGGATGATAAAACGCTGGAGCCTGTCATGAGGGAACCTCAGAGGGAGGAAGAAATAATACGATGATGTCATGAGGTCAAGGAAGGAAATGATGTCAATGCAGGGGCTGAACCCAAGACATTATGGTGTCTTCCACATCTTGCATGGTGTCTCACTAGCCTGAAAGAAAGTCTCTCTCTCTCTCTCTCTCTCTCTCTCTCTCTCTTTCTCTCTCTTTCTTTCTCTCTCTCTCTCCTTCCCGCCTCTCTTTCTCCATTTGAATTTTACCAGCCAATAATTACAAAATTACAAGAGTTTATGCTTCAAAAGAATTTGACTCGATAACCAGATTTGCACATTTATATTCTAGCTGCATTCAGAAGATATGATTATATTTTTGTCTTGGGGACAGGGAGTTGACTGCAAAGTTTTTTGGGGGGGGTTGATATTTTCTGGAACCCCTTTGCTCATCTTTGATTGACAGGATATTTACTCTTCAGCTTAGTTTTCAGGTCAACCCAATTCTGCTTTTCTGTGTCACATGCTCCCATTTCACCTTGGCAGGCAGGTCTCACTAGAATTCATCCCCAGTGGGGGTAAGGCTAACATAATATTACTGCTAAACTAGGCACAGTTTGATGAAGGATTTGGATGTACTTGGTGGGTTGCTATTCCAATTTCAGATATTTTGCTGGCATTCCCTGGGCGTCAGCCAAGAGCAAGGGATCACAGCTAAATGGGCTTTTCATACTCTGGTTGTGGCAGTGGAGTTTTAGCCTTGTGCTTCTCTTGAAAAAAAAAAAAAAACAACCAACCTTTGGGGCATTGATGACGGAGAGGTCCTGAACTCCACAGAGAAATGTTATTTCAAATGAGCTCTTGCCAAGTCCAAATTTGCCTGTTAAAATTTTAAGATGAATTACATCACCTCTCACATTTATACATTGCTTAATCCAATTTGCATCGCCATAGTCCATGCAGTATTCTGGTAGACTTCATAGTAACCTGAGGCTATCTAGATAGCTTTGCTTTGCTTCATCCACTTTATGGATTTTACAGATGAGGCCGACGTTGAAAGAAAGTAACTTGTTTGTTCATAATTGCACCGATAATTAAATGTTTTATGAGGTCTGGGAATCAAGTTGGTCCACCCATTCCCAGTTTAGTGCTTGAACTTAATCGTGAGGTCTTACTGGTAAAATGTTTAAGTAGACTTTTTGAATGAATGGCATTCCAGTCTTTGCAACAGACAATGTTCATAGCATGTATTTAGGCTGACCAGAATAATGAATACAGAAAAGATACAAATCCAATGGTATCAAGTCCAGCTTTTCAAGAGTTGAACTCTGGAGCATTTTCATGTTAGCATGATGGTGGATTTATGAGCTTGTCAGCTTCAGACTTGGCCATCTCCTAATAATATATGAATGGATCCTCTACTTGGATGTATGTAAAGAGCCATAATCACAGGCGATTCTCCTGCATCAGATGGGAACTAACACAGAGACCCACAACTGGACAATGTGCAGAGTTATAGACCCTGGAACACACAGCCCTCAATGGAATGATTTCATCAAACCCCTTTCCTCCAGGCTCAGGGAACTATGTAGAAGAGAAAGTGGAAAGATTATAAGAGCCAGAGGGGATAGATGACACCAAGGAAACTTCCAGATACAATAGGACAAATACATGTATGAATGCATAGAAACTGAGGCAGCATGCAGAGGATCTACACAGGGCCAAGCAAACAGAGTCCCAGCACCCCCCCCCCCACCTCTAACTAACCAAGAAACTACCTCCAAGTGACAACCACTTGCAAAAGAAAGATTAGTTTTCTCCAATGGAGTCTGAGTAGGGATATAAACCACACTCACAGCAGGCCCTATGCCTACTGTTAGCAGCTCAATACAAAAGAAATTCAATGGTGTTTTTAATTTTTCTGTTTCATATTGTTTTGTTTGGGCACTTTTTTTGTCTTACTGGACTTTTGCTTGTATAATATGGTTTTTGATTTTTGTGTGTTTGTGTGGATTTATAAGTATGTGTGTGTGTATGTGTGTGTCTGTCTGGTGTAATGTATATGTTTCTCTTGCTTTTTCTTTTGTTATTGTTTTATTCTGGTTTGTTTTCTTTTCTTTTTTTTTTGCTTGCCTGTTTCTGTTCTAAAGAGAAAGACAGTATGGAATTGGATGCATGGGGTTGGGGGATCAGTGGATCTAGGAAGAATTGAGGGAAGGGAGTACTATGATCCGAATATATTGCAGAAAAATATTTAAAAAATAGATAAAGAATGCAGAACTATAAGTCTGTATAATCCAAATATTTTAGGGTTAGATGCTCCATTTAACTAAAATGATGTGTTTTGCAAGTCTAATGACACACATAAAGGCTCCATCTTCGATGTTCACAATACACAAATTGATTGCACGCCAAGTTGCTTTGATGGAATGGCTAGGGCAGACTCCTGGACTTTCCACAGTAATTCTTCAAGGTAGAGCGACAATGTCTTCCCTGTTTTCTGAGTTTCGTGGGTAATCTTTTGTAGTTATAGCTCCTTGATTTAGTCTCCAGGAAATACATTATTCTCAAGCATCCATAGTGACCATTGAATGAGGAATAGTGTGAACTCAGCTGGAATCTCTCCCTTTCCATTACAGAGCAGGCCTTTGAATTTGTCATCTGTCTATATTGTACATTTATGCGTTAGAGCCCCCCTTTAAAGAACGTTGGCGATATTGTCTATAAGATCACCTCAATCTATTTTTTTGTGGTTTTTTGAGACAGGGTTTCCCTGTAGCTTTGGAGCCTGTTCTGGAACTAGCTCTTGTAGACCGGGCTGGCCTCGAACTCACAGAGACCCACCTGCCTCTGACTCCCAAGTGCTGGGATTAAAGGCGTGTGCCACCACCGCCCGGCCACTTCCAATCTATTAAAGAGCTCTAATACTGAATATCAGAATGCAAACTATTGGATTCATTATCATTAATATTCACCAAAGTTTCTTAATCTCTTCATAAACTTTCTTGCAAAGTCATTGCACTACCTTTGTGAAAACAGAAACTCTCAGGAGAGGCAAGTTTCCTGCAAGTGTCCTCAAATTATTATAATACATGGCCACTTGCCTTGCCTTTATATGTCTAAGAAAAATATCTTAAATGATTCTTCCTAGAACTGGGAAGTCAAGAATGATTGCACATCCTTCACATCTTTTACATAGCAAAACTAAGACTAAATTAATGCTTTGCCTATTCAGGCAGCTAGACATGCCTGTCTCCCAGACTACTGAAAAAAGCTCAAAGCCTTAATGTGACATAAATGTTTGGAGAACTTCTTTTTCTTGGCGTTTGGCATTATGAATGGACTAAGAAAGAAGTCTAGCAAATTATGAAAGAAGAATGAATTTATTCCCATACATATGTCTGGCTTTAAAACCCTATCAAATCTGCATTATACTCAGCTGTCAGAGACAAGGGGCAGCATGAAAGGTCTTACAAATGAATGCTTAAAAGGAAAGGCAATGGAAAGAATGAGGGGCAGGAAAAAAAAACACTGAACCTCTGAGTCCAAAGAAGGACAAAGAGCCTGAATTGCTTGCTGTCTGTGACTGATATGAAAATGCTGGAGCCAGTGGACTAGAGAAAGAACTGCCATGGAGTTAGAGGTCACCAGGGACAACTGCAGTGAAATTAGGTTGATGCTGGCAAAGAGATGAAGTCCAAGTTCAGTGGTGCTAGTCCTATCAATTACGGCATGGGCTAGTCTATGAAAACAACCCCAAGGATAACTGTGGTAGTTTTATTGCCAAGTCTGGTCTCTTTTTCAGGAATGGAAATCTAGATGTTCAAGGCACATAGTTGGAAATTTGCTAATTAAACGATTATCTATTTTTGAGTGTGTCTCGCGTGTATGACTTGGGTGGGTGGGAGGAGCGGGTAGTGCTCTAGCATAGAGAAGAGAGCCCCAGGAATCTGAGATGAATGTTGTATTATTTGAGACCTCAGTAGGAAACATATGGTAGATTCCAACATGGCATTTGCAAAGTTTAATCAAAGGTTTGTTTACAATGTCATGTGCAGGGTTAAAAACAATCAACCAAAGGGTGGTGAAGTATGTTAGGGAGTGTGTCCTTGGGGGTTAAATCCTAAATGGCCCCTTCTTGTGTTCTGTTTTGGATTTCTAGCTGCCAGGAAGTGAATTGTATGTTCCACTCTGCCTTTCTTCGGACTGAGACCTTAAGCATGAGTTAAACATAAGGAATCCTTTCAGTTCTTTTTGCCAGGCCTGATGTCACTGTAAGAAAAGATAACTAGTACCATGCCTGAGCCAAAATAGAGCATCATAGCCACGAGAGAGCCATGGAAGATGCTTCTCAGCTCTCAGCAGCCGATACAGAGAGAGAAGAGGCTGAGGAAGAAGAAAGAGGAAGGGGAGCAGACAGAACAGGGATAAGAATCCCTTCATGGCACACAACCAGAGACCTACTCCTGCAAATAGGACCTATCATCTAGTGTGCACCTCCTAATGCCGCTGTAGTATCAACCCATCAACTTACTGATGAAGATAGAGCCCCTGCGACACAATCACTTCCTATAGACCCCAAGAATTTTTAAATAAGAGTGGCGGACTTTGATAAAAGAACTTAGCCACTATGAACTTTTGACTTGGCAAACAAGGGCCAGTAAATCAATTCTTCATTCTCCTTTTCCAGCTGATCTCCTGTTGGTACATCCCACTGTCTATGCCCAGTCCAAGGCTAGAAGATGAAGCAGTACATTGGCCCCAGCCTTTTGGGGGTAAAGAACAAGGTAAAAAAGAATAACTTAGGGGGGCTGGAGGGAGGAAAGGGATGGAATGTGTTGTAATTCTATTTTCAATTAAAAAACACCACATCTAGATGCTCCTAAAATCATGGTGTGTTTGTAATTGGTAGTATCACAAAATTTATTTGGAAACAATATTTTCTCTTTTTGTCTTATTTGATTTTTTTTTTTGTCGGAACTGGAGATTGAACCCAGGGCTTCATACATGTGATGTAAGTACCCTACCACGGAGCTCTGCCTATGCTTTTCTTCCTGCAGGAACAGGTGTAAGCACAGGCTCCACTGTTATCCTCATACAGAAGATGAGGAAACTGAGGCACAGAAAGTAAAATCATTTGTTAAAGTCCCATTTGCTAGGAAGTAATAGATCAAGGATTTAAACACAGACAATTGGAGATCAAATTCAATGAGCTAAGTTGCCCTTTAAGTTTCAAGAATAAACAATTATTCTGTATCAAAATTGATAACAATGGCAGGTATTTGGAAACTCTTGATAATTTACACTCAGTTTTGCTGTGAATCTAAGACTGTTAAAAATTGTCAAGTGATTGAGGTGTGTTTCTTGTAAACAGCAGAAAAAAATTGTCAAGTGATTTTAAAAATTGGTATAAAAATGTATCTATTTAGGTAATATTCACCAAAACATATTCATGTCTTCCTCTTTTGAGAAAATGTTTAATTCAGGAATCTGATACTCCAGAGTCTCTTTCTCAATACATCACCATGCTTGTTTACTGACATGTAGTAATAGGGGCGGCGGGGCTGTGTCCCCAGCACCCCAGCCGCCCGCATGGCTAGCTTATGCCCCAAAATAACAACACACAAACTGTATTCATTTAATCACTGCTTGGCCCATTCTCTTCTAGGCTAATTCTCACATATTAATTTAGCCCATTTCTAATCATCTGTGTGTAGCACCCCAAGGTGCACTTACCAGGAAGATTCTAGCCTATGTCCATCCTGGGTCGGAGCTTCATCCCGGGAGCGGTGCATGGCGTCTCTCTCAGGCGTCTGCTCCCGAGAGGAGAGCTTTCGAGTCTGAGCTCACTTCCTCTTCCTCCCAGCGTCCTGTTCTGCCTACTCCTCCCACCTATCCTCTAACCAATAAAATGGGCCAAGGCAGTTCCTTTATTAGCCAATGACCTTCCTCCATCACTGACACACGAACAGAAGGCTATAGTGCCCCTTGGGTGAGGGCTGGGATTAGGGATGTATCCTGTACATTAGCTGGACAATATGACCTGACACTTACCATGGATAAACTGGGGACCACTACCAATTACCAAATTTGTTGGCATCAGTGACCATCCCTGAGCCCTCATGGAAGTTGACTTAATTGAACCCTTCATAGAGAAGACATTGTTTGTCCTCCATGGACTGGATGAGAGGTGTTTATAAACCATGAATGTATCCTAATGTCTCATGATCCCCAACCAGCAAAACACTTGTGTAAAGATGTCGGAGCATGGATCCTCAAGGGCCTTTATAGGCCACATCTCCTTATCAATTCAAATCAATATTTGTTATAGATTATCCTATGAAGTTTTAGCTATAACTGCAGGAAAAGAATAGTGAGACTTTTAAGTTCCCATTTTGAGGAATAAAATTTGGGTTGCTTCACTAAATAAATAATCTCACCTCTTTACAGAGCTTGTTGAAGGTAAAAGTAGCACAGAAGAGGAAACAGAAGATAAAAACACCCGCTGTGCTGGACAGTGAGATACTGCTTCCAGGTCACACTTTAGGGAAAGAAGTGTGGCCTAGCTCATGAGAGACTGCTGAAGCCATTCAGTTTAGAGCCCTTACACAGATTGGCTCACCTGAGGACTACTGCCCCACCCAGGTTCTTTCAACTTCTTTAGGTAGACACACATGTCGTAACGGATCAGTTGGAGTTTAAAAGGTTGGTCATCCCAACTCAACTTGGGACAGTTCCAAAATGTCACCTTATCCCTCAAGGTCCCCATGGAAACTGACTGAGACTGTTGTGTCAACATTATAACTTGAATGCTTTCTTTTTTTTTCTTCTTCTCTGGTTCCTTCTTTACCTCTCTGAAAGATATTAATTTCCAAGAGTTTTTTTTCTCTAGGAAGGTATGCAAGCTGGTCTATCTCAGAGTCTACATTCTGAAGTGCCCAGTCTCTAGCTCAAGCTGCGGCCTCACTTCAGAAACAGAAAGAGATAAAGGCTTGGATCATACTACTTTCCTTGGTGGAGGTCGTTCCCTTGCCTCTCTGTGTAGGTATGTACCACGTGTGGTATGGAGCAGAGTTTTTATTTGCTTACACTGAAAGAGAATGGCCACCCCACTCAGAGATGGTTAGGGTAGCAGATGAGGTTATGCTTGCCTTCTGTTCAGGGGGAGTTATTGAGTGCCATTATGTTAAACAGGAGAAATGTTTTTGGCAATGTTCTGGAAAGAAGGAAGATTTGGCAGGAAATTAACTACCGTGGTCAACAGCGATCATCATTAGTCATTTGGACTGCTCAGAAAAAAATAAAAATATCTTTGGTATCTTGGGAAAAAGTCTAAGATTATGTGGAAGGAAGCTGAAGGAATGGGCCATTCTCTGCCTTGTTCAGCCATCCAGTTTGTGGAGCCTTGTCATATCTCACGTGTGGTCAATCAGATTACATATATTTTTAGACTTACTGTTGAGGGAATATGGCAAGTAAAACATTATTTACGGGAGCTCCAGAGATGGTTCATTTAATAACATACTCACTGCACAAACACAAGAGCTGAGTCTGAACCCGCGGAAAAGCTGGAGGTGGCAGCACATGTCTGTAATCCCAGCATTTGGGCTGCAAAGGTAAGCAGATCCCTGAAGTTTACTGGGCAGCCATATTAGCTAGATTGGTGAGTCCTGGGTCCAATGGAAGAGCTTGTCTCAAAATATAAGTTCGAAAGGACTAAGGGAAACACCTAGTGTTGACTTCTGACCTCTGTACGCACACGTACACATTTGTGTATCCCACAGGCGCTCAAACACGTACCCACACTTTCTGGGAGCTAAAGCAGAGTTGAGGCAAGTGTTTTCATGGTAAGAATCTGGTGGCTGAAGAACATCAGTGGCAGCCTGGGCAGACCATTTCTACAAAGACCTTAGCTGTTTTTCGCTTAGTCTCTGCTGGGCCTGCTTGTCCCATCTTGTTGGTTCAGTAAGGTATTAGACACCTGTGCACTCAATATCTTTTCTGCTCAAGTAGTCTAAAGATTTTTTTAAGGTAATTTGCTACCAAACCCTAGGAGATAGATCTTCTGGAATGTTCATGCCCTAGCTCTAAAAATACCTACTGGGTGGACAGTTAAACTCAAGAGCAAATCAGTACAAAACAGATGGAAATGGAAAGGAACAAGCACCCCTTTGCTAAGGAGACTCCCGTGGAAAACAGCATTTCTGTTCTTTGCCCAAGGAAGCCTGGCTCTTTTCAATGAGAGTAAGGACACTGTGACTGCTCAGCAGATATGAACGAGTGGTACTTGCTGTTCTCTCAGGTCCCAGCTGGGTTCCTTAGAGTCCTTAGTTTCCATCATTTCCTGTGACATCAGGACATTTTGTCCTTTTAATCATGAATCCAATGCAGATATTTCTCATTGCATGAAGCCAAGTAAAAATCTTTTTTTTTGGTGAGTAATTCCCAACAAATCAAGGACTCATAGGAGCATAGACACATAGACTTGAACTGGTGTTTAATGTGGTCCAGGCCAATCTCAGAATCCCTCTTTAAAATTCTATGGCAGAATTGCTATAAAAAGAAATGGGTATTGTAGAGTGTAGACCTCTCTATCAGTGCCGGCTCCAGATGTGTTCATTTAGGCACACCCTCCAAACGGCATGAGAGACCTACAAATATCTAAGCATGTTTCCAGAGAGGTTGCCTGGCAAACAGCAATGCACTGCCAAGGCGACTACAAGCTGTTACTGGTCTCTTGTTGACTCCCCTACCGTTTTCATTGCAACAAGTAAGTAATAAATCTCTTGTGAGATGTCAGATGTTAGCGAGCGTTCTGTTTGTGTAAATAAACCCACAAAAGAGGAAGGTTAATGCCTGGCATCTGGAAGGCAAGGGATAGGCTACTGGCTGAGGAGTCAGGAAAGAGTTGAGAAAAGAAGTCAGAGGTCAAGAGTGTCCTAGGGACCAAGGAGCAGAGCGGGGCTTTCCTTGAGATCTGGGGTTGAGGCAATGTTAAGTCAAATACTAGCGTTCCTGTCCAGCTAGGGCCTCTCTTGGTTTCGGTGGGAAATGACTCATTAAAGAGAACCACTTACTCATTTAAGGGACATACTTTAAACAGGGCCTTGGATTTCACACACACCTGAGCTGTGCACCAGTTAATACTTTAGAACAAACCTCCGTCATATCACTACTATAATTTATAAAGTACCTACTATGTGCCAGCCTCTGTATCCTGTACTGCACATATGGTTTCTGTTCTTTCTTTCTATTTTTTTTTCCTGAGGAGTGCTGTACCAGGTGCAATAGAAGCCCATGTTTTGATGTGATGCTTTCAAGTTTTCTGTTGGTTCTATGGAACCGTGGGTTTCATTATGACATTTTCATACATGAGTGTAGCACATTTTGTCATATTCAGGCTCTCCCATCATTCTCCTCTCCTGCTTAGCCCTTCTCATTCTCAACTAGTCTGTCTTACACATACATTTTCTTCATCATTCTTAGCCATGTTTCAGTACACTTTTATTATATTCATTTTAGATATGAGGAAGGCTCTTCCTTATATGATGGGAAGGCAGGGTAACCTTTGATTCCACAGCCCAGACCATCGCAACTGAACTCTAGAGATAGAGTAAGACATCCATCAGAGATCTGCATGCAAGATAGACACATTTTTTTTTTCCCTGCTCAGGGTTGGTCTTTGTCCTTTTGAGGTTTAACAACAATCAGTGTGTTTCTTTACCACATGTCCCTGGTTACCAAAGTCAGATGCAGAACCTTGGGCTGCCCTGAAATTTGATCTGGCTCACTGTGGGATCTTTCCTATCCTTCTGTTCTTTGGTCTCACAGTTTACAGAAAACACTGCATCAATCCAGCTGATGCTGGCTCTAGTTCTAAGAGAAAGAATATTGCCTGGCATACAGAGTCCAGAGACGATAAGAAAGTCAGGTCAAAAACAAACTTTGTGAGGGCTTTGTTTTGTCCCAACAACCCTAGTCATGTGCTAGTCACGTGGTCCCTTAAAAGCACTCAACTCAGGAAAATAATAAGTGGTTTTAAAGGCATACAGTGGGAATCACCCATGTTCTGCAGAGAGATTGGAATTAAAGCTGAAAATGGCCTGCATGGTCACCTCTTTCCTCGGTCCAGATACTCCTCGACACAGAGAGTATCCAACGGGATGAGCCAAGTGTCAGGGACTCCATACTGCTCTTCTCTACCATCCAGACACGTTGGAAATTTCCTGACTCTGAGCTAAGGTCTTCCTTTGTTCCATTTTATCTTCTTTTTCTTCTTTTATACTCTTGGGTCTCTGACTCAGGCCAGCTTTAGAAGTTTCCATTCTTTCAAAGAATCTGGAAATTTCAGGGACTTTTTTCATTGGAATTTCCCTAGTGCCCATGATGTTCTGAAGGATCATGAATTCTTCATCTGTTTCTCTGATGGGGACCTGAGGAATGAAGTCCAAAGTCTACAGCCCCTATGAGCCTGGTTGAGCTTTCTTCGTGGATCCTCGGGTCATTAGAATTTCTTGTATGCATATGTGTTCATGTGTATACAAAGGCATATGTGTATGTGTATGTGGAGGCCAGAGGTCATTCTTCAGGCCTATTCACCTTTGACTCAGTCTTTTCCTGGCCTGTAACTTACAAGATAAGTGAGGCTCCTGTCTCTGCTCCCTACAACTGGAATTGCAAGCAGGTGCCAGAGCATCTCACATTTTTTTTTCTTTTTGGTTTCTTTGAGACAAAGTTTCTCTGTGTAGCTCTGGCTGTCCTGGAACTCGCTCTTATAGACCCGGCTGACCGCAAACTCACAGAGATCCACCTGCCTCTGCCTCCTGAGTGCTGAGATTAAAGGCATGAGCCACCACTGCCCAGCTACGTCTAGCATTTTTATGTTGGTTTGGGGGAATTATGCTTAACACTTGATTGTCTGATTTATCTCTCCAGCCCTTTGTATTTTTTAAATGTGGAGGTTCACAGATCTAGGGAGATGGTTCAGTGAATAAAGAACTTGCCCCAACAGCATAATGACAAGAACCCACATAACAAAAAAAAAAAAAAAATGAACAGGCAATATAGCTTCTCGTAATTCTAGAACCTGAGAAGCAGAGATGGGGAAATCCTAGGACAAACTGGCTAGCTCAATTAGCTTGAGGTTTAGCAAGAGACTGTGCCTAGGTAAATTCAATGGGTAGTGACCAGAAAGTCATTCAAAGACAATTCTTTGACTACACACACACATGAGCATGCATACACATAAGCACCACACACCACATACGTACACATGTTTAAAAGGTTGGAATAAATATATTCTAATGACAGAGAGGGTGAACACTATCTCAGGGATTTGCATGGAAAGCCAAAATGACTTGAGATTTCTTTGACATTATTCATTTTGTTCCGCCTGTTTATAACTCCTTTGGACCTGTTTCCTTTAGTACAAAAGAGTTTCAATCTCTGAGCATCTAAATTAGCCCTCAACCTTATTCTACCTGCAATTCCAGCACTGGAAAAACCTCACACAGAACTGCAACTGTACAATGTACTTTATTCTAAGCTGGTCACCTCCTATACTACCTGATATATTATAACGAGGATGTGTATTCTAGTTAGAAGTATACCATTCTGAACTATAGGAAGTAGCCCTGAGAGGAAGACCCATAATAAAATGAGAGGTGACAGAGCATAGATTGTTGAAGGAGGCCGCTTGTTTGTCCCAGCTGCCCAGAACCAAAATAATCACATCATATTAATTAACTCACTACTTGGCCCATTAGCACTATCGTCTTATTGGCTAACTCTTACATATGAATTTAACCCATTTCTATTAACGTGTGTATTGCTACGTGGCTGTGGCTTACTGAGTGAAGTTCCCAGCGTCTGTCTCCAGAGGCTCCATGCCTTCTCTCTGACTCTGTCCTTCTTCCTCCCAGCATTCAGCTTAGTTTTCCCCGCATAGCTAAGTTCTGCCCTGCTATAGGTCCAAAGCAATTTCTTTATTCATGAATGGTAATCAGAGCACACAGAGGGAAACCCCACATCAATAGGTAACACACACACACACACACACACACACACACACACACATACACGCTCTTGTTTTGGGCAGTCTAGAGTCTGAATCTAAAGTCAGTAGCCCTCAAGACAAGTTATTTAAAATCTTGGGTATTCAGCCTCTGCGGTGGGAAAATGAGGATAACAAATCTCTTTTTGAGGTTTTAAAAGTAGTACATTGGCACCGCTGAAATGCTACATCTCTTTTCCTTTGTTTGGGGGAGGGTTCGGGAGGTGATAGAGAAGAAAAGCAAGCTATTGGCGCTCTTCCTAGGTCGTTTATCTTTCAGGCGTTGCCTTCTTTAGCCATGCATGCTTGCTGGAACAGGACAATTTTCAACTTCAAGAGGCAGCTTCCACTTAGTGCCTGCACCAGTCCTGGCTAAATCATAAGGTCCCTCAGGCAGTGTCTGGGAGGAAACCCTGGACGTTTGTCACTTTCTCATCTGCAGCTTTTGACTGGGGCTTCCCGCTTGGTTTCCTGCATGCATTTCAGTTACTTTAAAGGGACTGGAACTGCCTGTCAATATTGCGTCTAGTCTTCTGGGCTCAACGTTTGCCTAACTTTCACTAACTCATTCTTACGGAGGCAGAACCCAAGTGGTGGTCTGGGCTTTAGAGGTCATAGCCCTCTTCTTTATTTTAACCCACTGTCTATATCTCCTTGTTGTGGAAGGCCTCGATGCCTGCCCAATTCTGACTAACCATGTCCTATGAGTGTACTACCAGTGTTGATATGAAATGTCCTTTAAAGGCTCATGCGTTGAAAGCTTATAGCTCAGCTGGTAGATCCAGGTAACTTGGTCATGAGAAATCTGATAGTCAATGAGTGAATTCTTTTTTTTTTCTTTTTTTTTTTTTTTTTGGTTTTTCGAGACAGGGTTTCTCTGTGGCTTTGGAGGAGTGAATTCTTTGATGGATCGTAAGATGGCATATGGAAAGATGTTGAAAACCAGAAGGGAGGGGCCTAGTTAGAGAAGGTGGGTCAGTAGAGATATGCCCTGGAAAGATACAGTTTGTCCCTAAATTTTCCTGCCTCTCTTCTGCTTCTGGTCTGCCATGAGACAAATTGCTTTGTTTGGCTATAGACTCCCCATCATGATGTAAGGGTCCAGAATTATGAGAGCCAAGTGGGTATACAGCAAAATCTCTACAACTACAAGCCTAGATAAATCTTTCCCTCCTTTTAAATAATTTCACTTGGATATTTGCATGCATATGTGATACAACATAAATGATATAGCCTAAGTGATGAGCCAAATTAAGTTGATGCTGATTTTTGATGGCTATATAAATATAGCATCTATGTTCATGTCTATATCACCTTGTCTGTCTACACACACACACACACACACACACACACACACACACACCCCAGTCCAGTATCTAAACTCTTGTCTGGAGACCCTCCTTTGCATGATTGGGGTGAGAGTCAGAACTTATATTTCTTGCTGAGAAAGCTTGCCATCAAATGCCTCCTTAACCCCAGCCTTGGCAGCCTTGGCATCAGATTATATGGCCTGCTTGGGGATATGTACCTGCTTGGGAATGGTTCTGGATTTATTCCTGAAGCATCTAGTGTTTCTAGGTTAGAAAAGAAAAGTCAGGAAAAAAAAAAAGAAACCCAATCCAGACCAATCTCAGCTCTTGATCTTAGTTTGGAGTATAGATACCACTGGTCTTTGCTATCCTTGGCTATTTTTGAGCTTGTTTCTTGAGTCTATCAGTTTCCAGAGTGAGTACATTCATTCCTTTCCATAAATCAAATGCTTAGATGAGAAGAGGAATTTTTTTTTTTTGCATCCAAAGAGCCCTGACTCAGCCAGAACCCTCCTTAACTGATGCCACCCAAGCCACCTGCTGAAATAGTTGTTGAATTTTAGATGGGCCTTAGCCTCTAGGAAGGCCTAAATTGTATTTCAGATGATTTAGGAAAGAGAAAGTCCCCAGGCAGATTATCTCTGTAGTCTTTCTTGAAAACCTGAAGCATGCTTGCATCAGGGCACTTCTTCCATAGATTGGGGACAACTTTTGCCATGGGATCAAAGGAGCTACAAAGAGAGAAGAAAAACAAGAAACTAATTAACAATACAAAGGTGTGCCACCTCTACTGACTTTAGAGGGATTTTTTTTTTTGATTTTTGTTTTTTTTTTTCTGGTATGCATCTTAGTTGGTAGAGTGCTTGCTTCCTATGCATAAGACCATCAGTTTGATCCCGAGTACCACAAGCCATGTGTGGTGGGGCTTCCTTATAATCTCAGCACTCCAGAGGTAGAGGCAGAAAGGCCAGACGATGATCAAGATCATCCTTGCTATATCACAGCTTCAAGACCAACCCAGATTATGCGGAACCATCTCTCAAAATGAAGAGAAGAATATTGATGTTGCTCGCATCTAGTGATTCATCCAGAGGTCAGAGTCAGCCACAAAGCCGTCCTCCAGACTGAGGCCTTCAGACTGAGTTGCCGGCATAACTTCGCTCTGCTTCTCATTTGAAAATAAGCCCTTCTCTCCAGTTTTCCAAGCCTGTATGTCTAGCCACGTTCTTGGCGCACTATTTGATCACAGCTCAGACGTTTTAACCTGACTGAAAAACACTGTGGATGGATTTTCCAGGAATTCTAACCTGACTTGAAAACAATGTTTGATCTTGAGCAATACTTTCTTTTCTCTTTCTTGCCCACTGTCTTGCACAAAAGATATCTTGGTATGCAGGTGTGTGTGTGTGCATGTGTGTGTGTGTGTGTGTGCATGTGTGTGTGTGTGTGTGTGTTTATGGCATTTGGAGACTGGAAAAGCAATTTCAGTTGACTCGTAGTGGGTGCAGGAAAGTGCCTGCGTCTTTGGCTGGAAAGTTTGCCCTTGGTCTGATTGTTCCCAGATGTGATGGGTAAACTCATTATTGATAATGTGGAAAAATTGGCAAAGTATTAGACAATGAAGTAGCGCGGACCCCTTGTGAGCACTGAGTCTGGCTCTCAAGCAGCTGTGCTCCCCACTTCCTTGTCAATCACTCATGTGTTTTAACCCATTTCTCACATCTTTATAGGGAATGGCTCCTGAATGCCTACCACTGTTATGAGGCACTGCTTAAATGATTTCTGGACAACATTCAGCAACAGCGCTAAGCTAAGGTGGGTATTGGTATCATCTCCATTATAAAGACAATGGTGCTGAGGAAAGAGCAGCTACCCATTCATGATTGATGCTAGAGACTGCACTTCCATTCAATAGACTAAACCGTCTCCATCTTGAAGTTGTTGAAGGTGTTTGCTTACTGACAAGAACATTCCAAACTGTCTGCAGGTTTCAACCATCAGCCACGATTCCTAGCCCTCTGCGGGGCACACATTGGCACCCATGTGCTTTTAGACTAAATCTGAGGTGAGACTTAGGAAACAGAGAAGCGTTTAGTAAGAATATGTCCTCTACCTCGCAATCTCAACAATGCTGGCCGCCATCTTACTCATTAGCAATGCAGAAAGGATGTGCTAGACTGAGCAGAGTTTTATGACATACAAAACAAATGTGCCTGTGACCCTTCCTATTGCTGAGAAAAGCAAACGCCAAGAAGCAGGATATGAGTTAAAAAAAAATGTAAAATTCAATGTTGAGTATGTTTCAGGGCTTTCAAATTTTATTTAATATGTATCTTACTTTTAAAAATATTTTTTTAGCCTGCTTGGTGGCACACAAGTATAGTCTAAGCATGTGGGAGACTGAGGTAGGAAGTTGGTGAGTTCAAGGCCAACTTGGCTACGTAGTGAATCCAGCGCCAGCTTGAATTAAGATCTTGACTTGAATACTATTTAAATTGCTGTACAAAATTTCCATATACTGTTGGTATACAATGAAATACTCTGTCTCGCATATGGAGACACACACACAGGACAACTAACGCTAAGGCTTTTGCCTCACACACTGTCTTTTGTAGTGTGGATAATTGAGGTCCGTTCTTTAGCAATTCTCAAGAGCATATGGTGGCACATGCCTTTAATCTGGCGGCAGAGGCAGGTGGATCTCTGAGTTTCTGGGCCATCCTGGTCTACATAGGGAGTTTCGGGCCAGCCAGGACAAAGTATTAAGTACTATGTTGCACAATAGCTTCCTTCTTCCTTAGTCTATGGAATTGTGATTTTCTGATTGACATCCCTCCAATGCCTTCAACCTCTGTTCTTGGCATTAATTGTCTGTCATCTTGCTCAGCTGTTGGTTTCTGTCTTTGCCTGTTGTGAGCAGATACTCTCATTAACGTAATTTAGAAGGCTTAGTGTTTTCTCAGTAGCACCTTCAATACAGGACAATGCAACTTCCTTCTCCTCCTCTTCTTGTTCAGAAATATCTGACTGCTACAAACAGGGGGTTACTTTAAAAATATTTTGGTGGCGTATAGCAAAAACACTTAGCATAGATTTACATAGATTGATATAATCAATGAATAAAATATATTAACATCCTTGATTGTAAAGCGCAGCAGTAAAGTGAACTATAGGTCAGGTTTGTGTCTGTAGCTCAATGTAGAACCAAGGCACACCTCTGCTTTTGTTCTTGTTGTTGGTTGACATCTGTGCAAAGCACTTTTGCAGTTTAACAAGGCTGTGAATTGAAACCAAAGGTCTTCTTGTTTTTATTCAGAAGGAAAGACAGAATCTCATCCCCACTGTCAAACTTGAGTCCTTTGCTTAAGTATGATCAACACAGGACAGAGTGCGGTCACGAATGAACCCCTTTACTATGTGATGTAGGAGATAACATTTCTGTCTTTTTGCAGTGTGGGTCATTTGCTTCAATCAGTCAGCATAACCATATGTCCCTTCTCTCAACGATCAGAGCAAGCTTGGCCATATATATAGGGCAAGCCTACATCAGGGTAGAGAGGCCACACACTGTTGGTAGTGGTTGTCTGTGGTGAATAGGTGCCAGGAGAATAAATTATGCCCACCCAAAAATAACACATGGTTCACGACTCAAGACCAACATGCATTCACCTAGTCAGCACTAAATTCTTCACCATCCAGAGAAATGCTTATATATAAGAAAATTAGATACTTTCAAATGAAATACTTTTCAAAGCTTTCAATTCTGTTTTCATGCTGTCTGGGCTCCTATATGCCAAACCAGATTAGAATATCTTTGTTTATGTTGCATGCAGCATTGAGGCCGTTCGCATAAACCATTCGGTTCAAGTCACGATTCCTGGTCAAAAGATGTGAGGAGCGTTGCCGAGTTGTAGTTACATTTTGTTTTATCCTGAATGTTTTCCTCACTGAATTTCTCTGTAATATTAAGAAAAAAATCTCACCACATCCACTGCCCAATTGCAGTGGTATATAAATACTAATAAACTTCTTCCCCTAGTGACTAAGTGGTAATTGTGGTAGATCATTTGGTAACTGTTTTAAACACTTTTCCTTGTGTATACAAAAGCATACACATGAAGTATAGATAGCTTGGTTTTATAAAAGTGACATTATATCACTCATGCTAGTCAGAAATATCTTTTGATTTAATTAACAATGCACCATTGATCTACTTCCCTGTTTGTAGCTGCAGATATAACTTATTTAATAGACCTCCTGTGTGTGTACACAGGGAAATGCATCCAGCTGCTCCACTGATCATGACATTAAAGTTATTGTCAGTTCTCTAGAACTGTAAACAGTGCTCTTTAGTCTTGTGTAACCAGCTACTCTGAACGGTGGGGCAATGTTTCCTCTTTCAGTAATCTTACGTTTGGTACTTAGTGGCAGCTAAATAAACATTTGTTCAGCTATGCCCGTACTGTAACAGGGACATAGAGCATATTGCTGTGAGCAGAGTACTAAGTAAATTAATGAGATCCATCTATCTGTCTGTCTGTCTGTCTGTCTGTCTGTCTGTCTATCTATCTGTTCATCTATCTATCTATCTATCTATCTATCTACCTATTCATTTATCTATTTATTTATGATAGGGTGTAACTATTGCAGTCCTGGCTGGCTTGGAACTCTCTATGTAGACCAGGCTGGCCTTCAGCTCACAGAAATCTGTACACCTTTGCCTCTTGAGTATTGGGATTAAAGTTGTGTGCTACCACACTCAACTTTCTCCTTCTTTCTTTCCTCCCTCTTTCCTTCCTTCCATTTTTCCTTTCATTCCTTCTTTCCTTCTCTCCTTCCTTCCTTCCTTCCTTCTTTTCTTTCTTTCTTTCTTTTGAAGCTTCTGTCCTATTGCGTGGAGATACCATGTTCTCTCCTATTGCATGGAGATACCATGTTCTTTCCTATCATGTGGAGATACCATGTTTTCTGCTATTGTGTGGAGATACCATGTTCTCTCCTATTGTGTAGAGATACCATGTTCTCTGCTATCATGTGGAGATACCATGTTCTCTCCTATCATGTGGAGATACCATGTTCTCGCTTATCATATTATTTTGTCAGATTTCTGTACCTACTCAGCTAACTTGGTGGCTCTTTTAAATCTTTACAGGCTATTTTAAGATACTTATTTTTAAATTAATTTTATACCCGCATATAAAATAACAGTGTCGTTATGGCTTTTTTTTTTTTTTAGTACATATGTGTCATTAAGCTTTCGCTCTTCTCACTTTTCTCCCACATGGTCACTCTTTCCTTCTGACTGGCTGGCTCCCTTTTCCCCAGATCCTCCTGGCTCCACCTACTTCTAAGTCACATGGAGGAAGTCATCTTCTTCCTCCCTCCTCCCTTTGATGTCTTCCTTAGCTTTGTCACCCTATTTGTTATTTTATGACCTACACATGCTCCTGCACACATAAACATCCATCTATGTATATGTGCACATATAATGTTATTATAGACTTAACGTATGAGAGAAAGAATGAAACATTTGCCTTTTGAATATGTCTTTTTTTCAACAAGACAATTTCTGGTTGCATCCATTTTCCTAAAAATGGAATATGTCAAATTCATAAGACCTTTTCAGTCAGGTTTTGGCACGAAATAGACTCAAATCAGGACTGAATTAAAGGAGGTGATCTTTTTGATGGTGGTGCAGGTGAGCTGGTCTGGGGGGGTATGAGGGCAGCAGGATTGCTCCCACCCATTATTTGCTATGTGGTGACAAGGGTAAAGAAAAATGCCCCTCCTCCCCTTGCCCCAGGGAAGACTCATCTGGAAAAGGAGTCATAATGACATCATGCTCCTTGGGGAAAAATGGATGCCACTGGAGGTAACCATATCAAGAGAATTAGGCCAGTCTCAGAAAGACAGACACGGTATGGTTTTTTGTAACGGCGTAAATGAATGCAAACAGATTGTAAAATATATACACAGCTTTAATGGGGAAATTAGACTTACAGTACCACAGTTCCCTCGGAGGACAGGAAGCAGAAGGGGCAGCTGCGAGCACGCTAGGCAGATTTATAGGTAAACATTTGCCCAAGGCAGACACGCCCCCTAAGGCTGGGCTTAACCCTACAGTTTTTCCTCATTTGTCGTTTCTAGAATTTTATGTAGATTGATGAAACGATGTATACATATATACGGCATCAAATGAAAGTGGAATTGTGTAGAGGGGACAGAAGCAGCTAGTGGAAAGGAGGTCATATGGAGGGGAACAGACTGTAAGCTACACATATTTGTATGCAAACTTAAAATTAATTTTTAAAAGGGCAATTGAGTCTTGTCATCACGTGGGGTGACCTGATTTTGAAACCGATAGACTTGTAGTAAACATCTCTGGACCCATGCAAGTATATATAGCTTTTCTAATTTTTCTTTCTTTTCCTCCAGTTTCCTATAAAGCACGTTCTGGAGGCTGGTCAGCTTGGAGGGAAATACAGACTTCTGTGAGAAAACCTCGGGTTTCAAAACTGTTCCATGTGGTTCCAATATGCTGGAGACATTGAGTAGGAAAAAGTGTGGGCTTAATCGTGACAGTGTGATTTGAAAAGGTCTCTGTCAGCACAAAATGCTGGAGAGTCGTGGGGACTGGGAGGCCTAATCTTGAATAATTACATGCAAAGATTGTTCTCAACAGATAGCTTCAAAGGAGAGAACAAGCTGACCGAACACGGGCTGCAGATGGCGGGGAAGTGGTCGTGGGAGCGTGCCATGTGGAAAAGATTTAGGGTAGTTGTGGATATTTAGTAAGGAATCGCTTGTGGATGGTGTGATGGTTGGCATTAATCACTAACTTGAAAGACCCCTGAATTGCTGCTGAGATGTCTCTGGGCACACTTGTGAGGGGTTACTTAGATTAAGGTTAGCCTCTGAGGATGTCTGCCAGGGGTTATTTTGGTTGTGTTGGTTGATATGGGAAGGGAGTCATCTTAATTTTGGGGAGGAGATTCCGGAATGTATGAAATGGGAAATTGAACTGAACACATTCAAGCGCTTATCCCCCTCTGTTTCCTCGTGGCAGAAGTGGTGTGACCAACCGCTCCAAGCTCTGCACTGGGCTGTATTTCTCTACTGCACTGGGCTGTACTTTGAGCTAAGACAACCCCTCCCTCCCTCCTTGAGCTTGTTTCTGTCAGAGTATCACAGTAGCGGGAAGAGAAGCTAAAGTTCACACAGGGATTGTCAACGTTCAGGCTATGTGCCTAGTAGAAGTCTGGTGGTAGGTGATCTTCAGTAGTGCCGATTTCAGGCTTCTGTCGTGTATGCATTCAATGGTGCCAAATATCGTCTATCCCCAGGGTCCACAGAGATGAATAAGACTCCTCAGGAAGCTTTCCACACTCAATGAACCCTGTCTATTGTATAAATGAAGTCTAACTATTTGACTTAGTGTAAGTCTTAGACTGTGTTGCTATAAAAAATAACTTAGACTGGATAAAGAACAGAAAGTATTTACTCAGAGTTTGGAGGCGCAGGAGCAAAAATTCCAAGCTCTAGCAGACTCATAGTAGAGGAGCTGTTTTCTGCTTACAGGTGGGGAATTCTTGCTTTGGCCCCATGGCGTGAAGGCAAGAAAATCAAGAAAGAAGACAAACGCTGCGATTTAATATATGATCTACTGCTGGGCAGTGGTGGCACACATGAGGCAGAGGTAGGAGGATCTCTGTGAGTTCGAGGCCAACCTGGTCTAAAGAGCTAATTCCAGGACAGGCTCCAAAACTACACAGAGAAACCCTGTCTCAAAAAACAAACAAAACATGCTGGGCGATAGTGACTCACCTTTAATCCCAGCACTATTTATTTATCCATTTATTTAGCAGTAGATATTTAGGTTGTCTCTACCCTTATGAAACACATACAATTAGAAACTTTTTGAAACAAAAACTCGAATGGTGGTTGCCAGTGGCTAAGAGAAGGGGGGAGGGAATTATTGTCTAACTGCAGTAATGCATGATTGTACGATGAGAAAAGACTAGCTGCCATACAGTACTGTGCTCCTAGCTAACAACATTATCCTGTATATTTATAGTTTTAAAGGAGAGACTAGATTTTTATATTTTTAACCAGGGTTTAAAAAATATTGCAATCTGGAGCCTCTTTGCTGTCAGCTTTAGCAAGAAAGAGACATAAACAATGAAGAAACAGTCTTGGACTGTAAGGAGGAAGTGAGGTTAGGAGATCCATGAAGACAGGAGTTAAAACATGAGGAAAACAGGAAGAGGTTGAGGGGCCTAGCATCACACTAAACAGAAAATAGAGTGCTGCAAAGATGGGAATTTAGAAACAGAGTCACTTCCCTGACTACACATAATTAACTTTTGACAGTCTTTGTGTTTGGTGCATGTAGCGGTTTGAAAACTCTCTCCAACTGAGAGAGAACGTTGCATATGCTCAACAATTTCATCCCTTTGCTAGTTCAGGATTCCTGTCCTGGTTGGTATGTCTATAAATTATGTTCCTTGTATTTAAAAGCATAGCCAGAAAAAAGTTGCTAGTGTAATTAGAAAAAACAGGGGAAGAATTGGAAGTATGGAGGGTGGATTATTAGTCTCTCACTTGCTGTGAAGAATGTGGGCAAGGATTAACAGTGTGAGAAGAACAAGGAGCTATAGAGGAACCAAGTCCCTACCCTGTACCTTAAATAGCTGTAATGAGCTGACAGATGTACATGTATGTATAAAAGAATAAGAAAGAATAAAACTGATATGAAAGTTTTATACACATGATATTGAGAGAGCTAAAGTGGGGATGCAGTTCAGAGCCTAGGAAAGAGGAGGGCATGAGGATGGGTTAACCAAATCAAAGGATCATGAAAAAATTTCATGTAAACCTGTCTTGGTTTAGGTTCTTATTGCTGAGAAGAGCTACTGTGACTACAGCAACTCTTACAAAGAAAATATTTAATTGAGCGTGTCTAGCTTACAGTTTCAAAGGTTAAGTTCATTCATGATCAATGATGGGGAGAGTGGGGAGAGTCAGCAGGCAGGCAGACATGGTGCTGGAGCTGAGAGTCCTATATTTTGACTCAGAGGCAGCAGGAAGTTGACTGACTGTCACACTAAGTGAAGCTTGGAAAAAAAGACCCAAAAGCCTGCCCCTTTAGTGACACTTCCAACAGAAGGTATGGCCCAGATTAAAGGTGTGCCCTCCAGCCTCAAGGTCTGGATTAAAGGTGTGTGTTATCCATCCCCCTCCAATAAGATCATACTACTTCCTCTAACAAGGCCACACTTCCTAATAGTGCCACTCCCTGTGAGTTTATGGGAGCTAAATACATTCAAACTACCACAAACTCATTTCTGTACAAACTAGTTGAAAACTATAATTGAAAACAAAAAGGACTTTGAAAATTGGATGGTAAGACCCTATTGCTGAAGACACTTTGGCTGTAGGACATAGAGAAATCAATTTGGAATAAGTGAAAATGCTCTCCCTGATAACTTTCACAGTGCCAGAAGATGTTATTCAGGACATTGGTGGAGAAAAGCAATCACTGGTTATACCCAGCACGGAACCCTTCATGCTACAATACCAATCTGCCAGATAACACAATAGTGGTATAGTTGTTATGGGGGTAACATACCACTTTCCAATTGGATTTAAACCCTCTCCAAGAGAGGGAATTCTTGCCTCATACTATAAACCTAATCAAAAATCCATAGCAGGGAGAGGTCGTAGGTCTTAAGATAAGCCTACGATTGTTGTTTTGCTAAACCGCCACATTTTCAAACTACCTACTAAATCTCCCTTTTCTATTCTTTTTCTTTCTTTCTTTCTTTCTTTCTTTCTTTCTTCTTCCTTCCCTTTCTCTCCCTCTCTCTCTGTCTCTGTTTTTTTCTTTCTTCCTCTCTCTCCCCCCTTCAGTCCCTCCCTCCCTTCCTTTTTTTTATTCTTCTCTCATACAATATATCCCGACTACAGTTTCCCCTCCCCCCACTCCTCCCAGCCCCTCCTTCCCTTTCCCCCAGATCCACTTTTCTGTTTTCCTTCAGAAAAGAGCTGGCCTCCCTGGAAAAGCAACCAAATACGGCATAACAAGATACAATAAGACTAGGTACAAAGTCTCATATCAGGGCTGATTGAGGCAACTCAGTAGGTGAAAAGGGTCCCAAGAGTGGCAAAGGAGTCAGAGACATCCCCACTCACACTGTTAGGCTAAATATTTTCATATCTATGTCCATGGATCTGTTCTGGTTTCCACCTTAGGCGAAGGTAATTAGTTTGTTGTTGGTAGTTGTCAATGAAGAGACCCATAAATGGCTAAAATGGTAAGAATAAGAAACAGTTGAATTCTCACTCCTGAATGGAACATTGTTAGGAGCAATTAGGAAACATTGATGGAGTGGGAGCAGAAAGAGGATCAAAGCTGGAGGAAGAGGTAGAAGGCTGTAAAACAGATGGAGGTAAGTGAGCAAATGAATCACTTGGTGCAATTTTAAGTTTTTAAAATTTTTGACGTTTTTGACATTGCAAACCATCATATGGGTCCCACAGGCTCTGTCCTCACTTTTGCTGATTTAGTGTATTGCCACCAGTGAACTGCTCTTGGTCATCTGGGATTTCTGACCTGTGAAAGAAAACTAACAGGGATGATGTCACCTTGCAGAGGTCATGATGAAGAGTGATGTGATTTTGATATCATATGGGAGAAAGAAGTTGCCTACTAAAAAAAATCATTTTGCGTTTCTATGGCATTGTAAATGTTCTTTATATTTAATAGTTCTCATGTTTATCCCAGCAACCAATATTTTCCCACACCAATTTATTATTCCATCCCAACTCATTTCTGATGCAGTTAAGTGACTTGATTTAGGGTCACCCAGGAAGTGTTTGCACCAAGAAATGAACACAGTTCTCCTTGGCTTTAAAGCTTACAGCGTTAGTGGAGAACTGTCTTAGAAATGGCAATGACTACTCTTTATCTCTGAACCATAGAAATAATGAATAAAAAGTGATTCTGTGAGGACAGACTATAATCCTACAATTGGTTGTTCTCAACTAGAGATCTTTGAGATCTCTCTCTCTCTCTCTCTCTCTCTCTCTCTCTCTCTCTCTCTCTGTCTCTCTCTCTGGCACACACACGTGAGCCCCATCCCAGATGGATAAGGAAGGATGATTAAGGAACCTTCTTTACCTCGGAATCAAGGCCCCAGGGCTATTGCAGCTTTGGATGGAGGGAGCCTCCTACACTTTGTCAAAGAAAGGGGATGCTGACTGGTGGACTCTAGGCCTGCTGGGGACAGTCATGTGTGGACCTGGAGTGTGTGATTGGGAGGTGGAAGGCCTTTAAGACAACATTTGTTCTTTTCAAGTGTTTTGTTATTCTTAGGAGTGCTTTTTACTCCTCTCCCAGAAAACCACAGCCCTTGAATGATGCTAAAACTCATTTGGCAATGAATTAAGCATCTGCTGTTAGATATCCAATATAAAACAGCCACAAAAGAAAAAAAAACCCTCACAGCTGTGTGAGGAAACCGATCTCTAAATGTGGTCTCTTCTCCAAAGAGAAAGAAAAAAGAGCCATCTCCCCAGAGCAGGGAAAATAGACATATTTTATTTTGGGCCAAGCTTTAATCCATTCAATACCTAATGTCACCAGAGCAGAAGCCAGGGCCACGGTAGCAGTAGCTGGCTAACTTTCTTTTCCACAACTCCGTCCACGTCTGCAGCTCCACCCTTTCCCACTCGGCCTGTGTTTACGGAGCCTTAGGCACAGTCATCTTGGTCAGATTCATGTAACCATGGTTGAAGGGATCAACAGCCCGTGTCTAGTTGCCTGGCTGGTAGCTGCTGACTGGAGAGGTCTCTGCTGCACTCTCTGTGGCCAGGGAGCAAGGACACCATGAAACTGTTCAGCTTCATTAGGCATAGAGACATAAGATGCCGTTTGTGTCTGAAGAGAGCACATGGTCCCTTAGGCAGGTTACAAAGTCTGGTACCTAAATGGGGACAGGCAGGGAGGTCACGTAGGGACTATGTTTTGAGGAGCATTTCCTCTTTATGAAAAGAAGCATCTTTTTTTACAAAGAAGTTATGGATATAACTTCTCAGAAAAATCAGTGCAACTCAGGAACTTGGGCCTATGTCCCAGAAGTAATAGAAATCTAGACTTTTTTTTTTTTTTTGGTTATTAAAGGAAATCTCCAGAGTTTTCATGTTGGCAACTGATTTAAAGTAGGAATTTTAAATATGATTCTGTGAATTAAAGACATGTATGCATTGGATTGAATATATGAAACTATTAGGCACATATAGGGAAGTACTTTGTAAACAAGGGTAGGGAGATAAGGACAGCAGACACAAAGCCATTTGGTGAGCACAGTGGTAAGGCCAGAGTATGCTTATTAGGCAAAGTAGCCTGTGGCTGGACCACACCAGAATGGTTAGAAGGCAGTACAGTGAGGCAAGTTCCAAACGCAGACATTGGGGAATTCATGGTTTGCAGGGTAGCCTGAGCTTTTGGAGGCTGAAGCTTATGAGTTAGCCTGGTACCAGACTAGACGAATACACCATAATGATTTCACAGCACATTCTGAAGGCAATAGGGTTTGTAAAGTGCATTTGAGCAGAGTTTTCAGCACCGTCAGACAGGAACTTAGTCAGACTTTGCGATGGAAAGGGGGCAAAAGCAAAGTAATCCCAGTGCTGTTTGGAGGCTCCTCAGTAGTTTGAAGGAGAGAGGGAAAACGTTCTAATCACAGAAATGACAGTAGATGGAGTCTGACTGATGCTTAGCCCCTATGAGACTTGCTAGGAGAGGTGATGATTGGGGAAGACAGTCCAGAAGGACTCCTAGCTTCCTGATAGGCTGTGCTGTTTGTGCTCCAAAGATGGAGCACGAAGATGGAGACTTTAGGTTGAGATATAGTAATGGATGTTTAAAGGTTTTGTTTGGGACATAGATTGAGCAACACACTGCTTTTTGGGGTGTTAGGAGAGTCTCAGGCAGAACACACAGATGGATCACTTCAGCTCTTCATGTAAGGCTGGAACAAGAGTGCACGTGAGAACTTGGAGAATTAGAACTAAGCTAATGTAACCATGGGCTGGATGGGGAGGTCAAAGCAGGGGTAAGGAAGGCAGAGCAGTCAGAGAGCTGAGCAGGGAAAGCAAAAGGTAGGAATGCCCTGTGATGCAATGACAGAGCATCTCAAGTAGGAGGAGATGGTAGGAGAGCCAAATGCTGTTGGGAAGGCTAACACACAGAGGTTGACAAATACTTGCCTGTTGGATCTAGCAACAAGATAGTCTTAGTTAATGGCTGTTTATAAGTGGGGAGGGGGAGGTGATGAAAGAATCCAGCTTGTAATTGGGAAAACTGAATGGGGTGAGAAAGCAGACATGGTCAGAGTCAGCTGCCTTAAGAAAACAGTGTGGGAGTGAAGGACGAAGGTAACAGTGAAAGAGAAAGGGTTGAACGTAATAAAGGAGGGATGTTGAAAGATGGGAGAGGATGGGAAGATGGGAGAGGATGGGAAGATGAAGAAGAAACGAGAGGGTAGATCTGGAGGAGACAGAGGGACCTGCAGCAGAGCGGCCAGACGGTCCTGTCAGGTATCCCCTCTATAGTCTGCTCCCCATTGCTCCCCATCATCACTTTGTGCCTTTTCCTAAGCTCCTGTTCTTTGCCTTCTTTGCTCAGGACGTTTTGGAAGGCATCACTGGCAAATCTGTCTAGCTGAGGCAAGCTGCTTTCAGCCTTTGGTAACAGAAGACTATTGAGATATCTATATTTTTCTCAGAGTCGCAACGTGATGGCAGCCCTGGCCTGAGACCACTTATCACTCACAGTGGTAGCAATACATGTGCTTCGTGGCAGCCATTAGCAGTTCTGTTAAGGAAGCAGAAAGCAAAGGACTGTAAGACTTTGTTGAGAGTTGGCTCACCAGTTCCCATCCCATCACATTTTTATTTCTGACATCTGGTTCACATAGTTCAGTAGCTCTGCTTAAGGAAACGTTATGCTAGCAGCTTTAAAAACCATTGAAATGCTCAAATTCAATTGCACATCCTGCTAACCCAACTCAGGAGGGATGCGGGCATCTTCCTGAAGCTTTTTTATCAACAGTGTGGCACCCAAAGGTAGTTGAGGGGGTAACTCCCCATGATAAATTGTGATTAAAACAATAAATACACAGAGCAAAGAAAGGATATTGAAAACTGAAAGAGAAAATCCACAAGTCACATATAAAGGAAAATCCATCAGACTAACAAATGACTTCTCAATGGAAAAAAAGGTGTGTGTGTGCACACGTGTGTGTGCATGCAATGTGTGTTACTTAATGGCAATGGGGGTTCAATCTATTCCCCTGAACATGCTAGATAGACAAGTGCTCTACTAATCAGTCACCTTCCCAGTCTGTGGTTTTATGAGTCAGGATCTTAGACTTTCAATTTGTTGTATAGCCCAGGCTGTCCTTCCAGTCTTCCTTTCTCTTACCTCCCAAGTCCAGGTGCTGCGATTACAGGAGGGCATCATATCGCCCAGCTAGGAAAGTACTTACAGCTGCTGCCACTGCAGCAGCAACACTCATTTGTCGAGAACATTGACTGAGACCCTGGGAAGCTGATTCTGAATGATGTTGCATTATTTCCAGAAGAACTTGTTGTGAGAATCCTGAGGTGGTAGGAGAATACAGCCCCCCCCCCAAACTTTGAGGGGAAAGTGGAATAAATAATCCAACATAAAAGTTTTATCAACCAGAGATGAATGTGCCTATCATTCCCATTCAAGTTCAATCACCAAGGCAGGAGGCCTGAATTCATCTTTTTTTTTTTTTTTTTTTTTTTCAGAGCAAGGCTATGTCCAAGACCTCAACCCAGAGGCCATTGCCCAAACCAGGTTCATCTTCTTTTCATTCCCCTAGTCTGCTCATGATCCAAGAAAAAGGTCGCAAGGTCAGCTGAATTTTCACATCTCCTCTCCATTGCTTTTCTTCTTATTTATTTACCCTGTCAATGGTCTGGAAGCTACCCAAGATTCTTGTTTTGGGCTGGATGTGTGGATAGGGTGATATCAAGTAGCGTTTGAATAAACCCCTTAAATGACCTTGCCCAGTCTCATTTTGGGGGATCAGCTCACCTGTTTTTTTGGAGAACACAGCATGTATGTCTACAAGTGCTTCTTGGCAGAGGACAGTAATTACTAGAACTTCAGAGTGACCCACTGGCTGGTGCCAGGGCTCTGATCCTTTATTAACAATTTACTACTGCAAGTTAATCTCAAATATATGTGGGGCCAGAACCAGCTGCAGGGGTAGGAACAGCCTGCTGTCACCCACATTTTACTGGAAATGTAGACCATGTCCCAATTTGAGTGCTCAGAGCTTTGGACTTAATTGGGGTGTTGTGGTTATTTTCAAAGCTTTAACAGACAATTGTCTGCTCTTGCATCCTTTCCTGATCAATGTAGGCCTGTTGGTCTATGTCCTGTAAGTTTCATGAATAAATCTTTCTATGTTCATTTCTCCTCTTCATAATCTTTCTTTAAAGGCAGCTTTTTTGGGGGTGACATCCGCATATGATGAACTCACCTTGAAAGTAGGACTTTATGAGATTCTGTGAATGTAAACACCCATTCAGACATGGAATATTCCATTATTCCAGAACACCCCTCCCCACCCTGTCCTTTTGCTCAGTCTCTCTATTTGGGGACACCACAAGGAAAATTTGGTTGTTCCTGGTTTTGCCCATCTAGCACTTTGTATAACTAGAAACATACACTATGCCCTCTTTTGCGTCAGACCCCCCTCGGCTTCTGCCAATCGTTCATTGTTGTCTTCCCCTATCTCAGCATATTGAATTATATGTACACATAATTTGCATTTTGAACACTTTATCTGGAAATAACTCAGACTTACAGAAAAGAGGAAAGTATCATGAAAACACTTCTTACAGAACTTTGCTGGCTTCTCATTTTAACGAAGTATCCTCATGACAGGACAGAGGTAACAGGCTGGGCAAAGAACATCACAGTGGTACTGAGACCTGATGTCCAGGACGAGTATCGGCTGTGTATATATGACCAGCTACACTAATTTGGGCCACTTGTTTAGATGATGTCTGATAGATCTCTTAGGTAAAGATTTTCTGTTTTTATATTTTATCTTTATAGCAAATCATTAAGTCTAGATCACACTCCAGGTAAGGAGACCAAATTCTGCATCTGGATGGAGAAATATTAAAGAATTTTGGATGCATTAAATTGATTACCATAAATAGTAAGCTAATTTAAGGCTGTGCTGATAAACCTGATAGTTCTAATATTTGTCCCTTGCCTTCAGACCTGACTAGTGTTCTGATGATTTTGGGTTTTCTCATTTTTTTTTCATTTATTAATTAGAATTCTGTGGGAAAGCATTTTCTATTCTATTCCCTTCAACTTATTCGCTCATTTATTTATTTGTCTAAGACTTGAATCCTGGCTGCGAATATTTTATTTTGGATAATATTACTATTTACTGGGTCACCCATTTTTCCTGTTTTTGCCATGAGCTCCTTTGGGGGATGCCTTTTTATTATTTCTTTATCACTTTCTTACATTTTAGTGTCACAATATGCTCTAGGGTAAATGTGCATAAATTATACTTCCATCGTCTGAGGCCTAGAATAGATCATTCCTGCAAAGAATCCAAATTTCTTATATAGCAGAGTGGCATTTAAAATCCAAAAAGCGACCATCAAATGAGTGTTTGTTGCTACTGAGGTGTCATTACACATGGGCAACAGGACACACACACCCATCTGCATCTTATTTCTCCATTTAAATATCTGTGTACAGAGAGATACAAATATACATCATGTAGATAAGGATAACGTCATAGATTCTAAACACACATATATGAATATGGATGAACTTGAGGTCACACTGACACTGCTGATGCTAACTCAGGGTCTTCCTTGAATCTCTTCTTTGCTTATTTATAATTTCCTATTCTGACCAGGGTGCTGGTTCTCATCACACACAGTTTATTTACTAGCAAATAATAATAATTGTTTGCTCCTGGTAAACACCCCGAGAGCACTTGCAGAATAGTAATCACCAAGAGTAGCCCTGTGGAAAGCACATCCTCCAACTAGACTTCCAGGTCTTACAGTAATCCCAGCTCTTGGGAGGCAGAGGCAGGCTGATCTCTGAGTTCGAGGCCAGCTTGGTCTACAGAGTGAATTCCAGGACAGCCAGGGATACACAGATAAACCTTGTCTTGAAAACCAACCAACCAATCAACCAACCAACTAAGAAAAATGGTTTGTGGCAAGGCTTTGGACTTGCGTTGTTTTTGTCTCTGCAACTGGGGGTTGTACCTAGGATGTCTACCACTGAGCTAAGTTCAAGCCCTCTTAAAACTTTTATTTTACTCTGAGGCAGGGTCTGGCTCACTTGCCTGCATTGGCCTTGCATTTTCTCTGTAACCCAAACAGGATTTGGATCTGTGACCTTGAACCTCGACACACAGTGGAATCAGGCTTAAGGTGATCCTTGTCTCCGAGTCTCATTGAGCATCAGGATTGTTTAACGACAGGAACTCTTTATCTTTTTTTTTTATGTGTGATGAAGAATAAAATTCATCTTCCTGAACTCACTTGAACTTGGAGTCAGTATGATGTTTCCTCTTAGGCTGCACCAATACATATTCGAGGTTCTATGCCTGTGATAAGTATTAGTTTGTATCCCTAAAATTTAAGTGTGTCATGCCTTAGCACATACCTTACACAATGTGAGGTATTACATGCATGTTCTACCTCACCTGGCACATCGTGCTCTCTGATGTATAGAGATTCGGGTCTTTGAGGAAAGTGGACTCAGTCCTGCAACATTCCTAGGCTTCCTGTTGTTGTATGCTAACTTCCCACAATTCTGATTAGGCAGATGTTGGGTATTTCAGTTCCATATTTAGCATTTTTAAACCTTTCTTTCATATCTTAGTTTTTCAGAACTGCTTGCTATATTTTACTTTGGTTAATTTGATCTTGTCTTTAATTTGTTCAAACAACATCTTTTGCTTCTGATGGCTTTGTCTCACAGGGGTTTATCCTACGCGTTTGGTGACCTTTGAGGTCATATATAGTTGGATTTAATTTCTGGAAAGTCCCAGGGCACAAATGGGAAACTTTCTTCCAGATAGGACGTCCGTTTGCTTCTACTTGAAGGTAGGGGTGGTTCCTGTTTTGAGGGTCCTGGACTTGATGGGACCCGCGTTAGTCAGGGATCTCAAGAGTAACAGAACTTGTGGAATGAATATCTCTCTATATAGAGAAAGAGGATTTATTGGAATGATTAATTCTAATCCAGCTAATCCAAGAATGGCTGGTTATGAATGGACAGCCCAATAATCTGGTAGAGTAGTTGCTCAAATACGTGAGGTTGGATGTCTCAGCTGGTCTTCAACATACACCGGAACCCCAAAAGTAGGCGCTAACACCAGTGAAGGAATGAGCTTGCCAGCAAGGTGAGGGCAGGAGCAAAAGCTTCCTTTTTCCAGGTGTTTACATAAACTTCCCATCAGATTAGATCTGGATTAAGAATTTGGATTAATGGTGTGCCTTCCTACCTCACTTATATGGATAAGAAGATTTTCCCACTTCAAATTAATTAGAAATCCCTCACAGCTGGGCCCTTTATTTGTGGGAATTAAGTCCCTAATTACTCAAGGTGACAACCAAGAACAGCCATCACGAGGCCTCAGTTAGGGAACCTGCATGGGACCTAACTAGGCCCTCTGAATGTGGGTGACAGCTATGTGACTTGGTCTGTTGCAGCGTGTGTGTGTGCGTGTGTGTGTGTGTGTGTGTGTGTGTGTGTGCGTGTGTGTGTGTGCGTGTGTGTGTGTGTAGTGTGTGAGTGTGTGTGTGTGTGTGTGCCTCTGGCAGTGGGACCAGGACTTGTCCCAGGTACATGAACTGGCTTTCTGGAGCCTATTCCCTATGCTGGGATACCCTGTTCCGATTTGCTATAGCAGGAGGGCCGTGGTCCTCCTTCAACTTGGTAGGCCAGACTTTGTTGACTCCCCAAGGGAGAGCTTACTCCCTCTGAGAAGTGGGTGGGGGATGGGACGGTGGGGTGGGAGGAGAAGGAGAGGGATGGAAACTGGGGTTGGTATGTAAAATGAAAAAAAATTAAATAAAAAAAGAGACATCTCCCTTTTTTTCTATTTGAATGTAAATAGAGTAATGAGGTTATATAGTCTATCCTATTATTCTGAACCTTTAAATTCTGGAACATGCCACTGCGTACATGGTTGAAATTTTTGTTTTCCAAAGTGACTTCTGCAGAGACTCAAAGATAATGTTTATTAAATGATGAATTCGCTGGAGTGAGGGGGAGAACGAGGAATCAGTTTCTTCAGGAATGTCGCAGGTATGAGCATCTGAGCAGACTTTGAACACTGTGAAGAAAAAAACCATAAAGAATAACATCTTTATTTTTTATTTAGTTTTGAAAAATCAGAATGACTAAACAAATGTTGACGTTAGTTCCTTCTTATGTTCAAAACTAATTTTACCCTAAATAATTGACCATCGACAAAGAAATGTGTGTAACAAAGGCGCCCCCTAGTGGCCCTTGTCTGTCATAGGCAGTACAAAATTAAGGCGCCATTCACCAAACAGCATTCACCATGGCAGGCTGAATTACAAATCAAAGTCTAAATGCAGACATTCAGGAAAACCATTATTCCCCCAGAAAATATTCCACTCACTCCTAAAATTACATAATAAAACACATTATTTTGAAAATACTTATTGGAAGTCAACCCCAGTGCTATTTCTTTGAAGCCCCCATTCGCCTGTTCTCTGAGACAGTTCCTCCCTGTGGTTTGCTTGCTGCTGGCTGAGTAGTCTAGGATGGCTGGCCAGCAAGCCCCAGAGAGCCACTGGTCTCCACCTCTCCGTCCCCTTAGCACTGGGAATGCAAACACGTGTCATCCTGCATGGCTGTTTCATGTGGGTTCTGGGAGTCAAGCTCAGGTCCATGTGCTTGTGAGGCAAACCCTGCCCAGGTAACTCTTTCCCTACCAAAATCCAACTTTAACTGTTTGACAAGGAGAAACCTGGATTGCTCACTACCCGTGCTCAAAAAGAGCTTGGGGGAGGGTGGATATAGATTCATAAGCAAAAACTATTCCTTGTTGGGATAAACATGAGCTTCCACAATACCGACAAGGAGTGAGTGCAGACAGGGAAGATTAACTAAAGTGTGTCTCACCAGCGGTGTATGGACCACGTGGCCCTGTGTAGCCAAGGATAGCTATGAAGGCAGCCCAACACAAAGCCCTAAACTTGTTTAAAACATTGTGAGATGCTCTCTCTCTCTCTCTCTCTCTCTCTCTCTCTCTCTCTCTGTGTGTGTGTGTGTGTGAGTGTGTGTGTGTGTGTGTGACTTGATTGTATGGTTCACTGGCTCACTAGCATGAACTTTGTGGATGCCAAAACTTATGTAGCAATGTCTAAAGGGGAGATACTCATGAAGGTGACCCTTGAAAGACACTTTGAAGGGGACATGCCATCTCTTAGGGAGAGTGATGGATGGGCAGTCCAGGTGGATAAGCTGCATGGCACAAAGCCTTGATGGGGGAACCTTTCGTGGCCAACCAGGAACCGTTTGCAAGACCTTAGACTGTGCAACTGTGACTCAAGCACAAGCTGCCTCTGGGGCTCTGGAGGAGGGCGCTGGATGGGGGAAGGGCTTCGGTGTCCAATAACACCAAGACATGGGTGTATGGCTGCAGGTGGAAATGAGGAGGTTTGAGTGTTCATGTGTGTGTGTGGAGGTCAGAGGGCAACCTTGGGTGTCATTCTTCAGATGATATATATATATATATATATATATATATATATATATATATATATATATATCTCAGAATGTCCGGGCAGCAAGCCCCAGAGACCCGTTCTTCTCCATCTCTCAGGTGCTATGATTATAATTTTGCTATCATTGTCTAGCGTTTTATGTGGGTTTCTGGGGTCAAGCTCAGGACTTTAGTGATTGAGCTTTCTTCCCAGCCTCACAGACAAATTTAGCAAAGTGATTTTTTTTACTTTGTTTACTTAATTTAGTGTGTGTGTTATAGAAACAATTCCATGACAATAAATTAGTGTTAATTAAATAATTAACTTTATAAATAAGACTTGATTATTAGAACAATACCTTTCAGGGTGATTCTTGATTCAGCAATAGGTAAATAAACACTGGCCACCTGTAGCTTCAAGGGAGGGCTGAGTTTCTAGCTTGGTACAGTCCCATTACTATGGAAAGGAAGGAAGGTTTGAAATAAACTGATTTAATGGTCTTTCCCACCTTATACCGATAGTCTTGGTTTTTGATAAAAGTACAATAGCGAGCTTCTAGATTATGTTAAACAGAAGGATGGACTATTCCCGGGAAAGAACTATAGAATCCTTAGGCATGTCTACTGAGAGAGGAAATAAAAAGAAAACTTTGGGTGAGAAATGTCCAGATGAGAAATGTTTGTGCCTGGAACAAGAGTAGAGGCAATATGGAGGAGAATTCGGACGCTCAAAGCAGGCTTTGTCTGTAAAAGAAAGTGGTGAAAAAGTGTATTTGTTCAAAAAGTTCGAAAAATATGTGGTAAAGAGTGTGCTCTAGGCAAAGAGAAGAGGCCCATGCCAAAAGCCCACCTGGGACAAGGTCTTCTGAGGTTAGCAGGTGAAGTGGTTTGGGGTTAAAAGTCACTTGCTCAGAGGGATCCTTGGCTTCACAGGACTGTGGGTTCTCTTGCTGTAATTCCGAGGGTACCTGCTGGGGTGTTTCAGGTCACAATGCAGCACACGCATACAGCTTTCATCCCCAGAGCCAAGCTAGAGTGTGGGGAAGCTGCTGCTTTCTGACCTGGCTTCTTACACCGCACAGACGATCCCATAGAAGACTCACGACAGCTTCATGAGGCAGCTTTATTATTGTGCTTTACAGAGAAGCAATGTGTGGCTCACATTGAGTGTCTTAGTGTCCTGTCGATGTGAAGAAACAATATAGCCATGGCAACTCTTATAGAAAGGGAAGCATTTCATTGGGGTAGGCTTATAGTTCAGAGGTCTAGTCCGTTGCCATCCAGGTAGGGAGCATGGTTGCACACAAGCAGACTTGGTGCTACAGAATTCTCCACTGGTGAGAGATCCACATCCAGACAGGCAGGCAGCAGGAAGAGAGAGAGAAAGAGAGAGAGAGAGAGAGAGAGAGAGAGAGAGAGAGAGACTGGGCCTGGCTCAGGCTTCTGAAACCTCAAAGCCCACCCCCAGTGACACACTTTCTCCAATAAGGCCATACCTAGTCCAACAAAAGCTCACTCCTAATAGTGCTAGTGTCTATGAGCCCATGGGGTCCGTTTTCATTCAAACTGCCCACATACAATAAATGACCTGAGCAAGGCAGCAGAGACTAGGTAGCATCTGAACCCAGGAGGGCCGACACTGATCCTTAATGTTTCTAAGACAGTTTCACTGTGTAGCCCTGGCTGTCCTGGAATTTGCTATGTAGACCAGGTTGGCCTCTAACTTACAGAGATCCACCTGCCTCTGCCTCTGGTGTAATGAATTAAGGATGGGCACTACCACAGTGTGTTGTGTGATATTTTCCTTGTGTTCTGACAAATAAAGCTTGTTTGAAGTCAGAAGGAGGAGTTGAAACAGGATCTTGTCCTTTCGGTCGAAGGAATGAGAAAGGCAGGACATGCCTCCTCCCCTGGCTTCTCCAATCCTTCAGGTTTTTAATCCCGATATCTGACTCCTGGTTTTTATTGATACGATGAATTAATTCCATCTGACACCCATGTTGGGTGCCAACACCACCGCAGGAGCTCTGTTAATGAAGAGGGAATGAATAAGCGAATAAAGGGATTCTGCTTCCAGCTTTCCTTTGCCTCTCTCTGCAGAGCCCAGTGCCCCTGATTCTTCCAAGCAAGCAGCCGGTTGAGAAATGCTATTGACATTCTCAGGCTGGTTTGTCGGTGAGAATGGAAGCTTATCTCAGGTCATTTTCTGGACAAGTATTGACTCAGGGACATCGGGTTCCAATAGGAACAAATCCAGCAAGATTCCAAACAGTGTCAGTAGCTAGTAGACTAGGTTGTGACCAGATATTAGTGCTTGATTTGGAGAATTCTCAACATGAGGGAAAAGGGTGTGTGTGTGCGTGTGTGTGTGTATGTGTGTTTGTTTGTGTGTGTATGGGTTCCCAATGATATATTTGGAAATCCAGAAATGAAATTATGACTATAGAGTTAAAGTCTCCATTTTCACCTGTAAAGAAGAACTCTCTGGTGACCTTGAGTTACCACAGTGCTAGGTCCTGGGAGTAATTTGTGCAGAAGTGAGAGAAGACATTGATCTGAACAAAGTTGAGCTTATTTGAATACAAGAGCTTAGTCTTGGAAGGACTGCAGGCCTTTGGTTTAAATGTGAAATTTCTCTCCAGAAAGGAATAACTGCCATTGCTTTCACCCTGGCTTCAGGATGGTTAAAAGGGTACAGATACTGTTGGGTTGTCTTTAAAAAGTACAGCTTTTTATTTTGGACTTTTGTCATTTTTTTTTTCTCTGATGGTACCGAGAATTTGAGTGAAGGACTTGACCTATAAATAGCAACCAAATGTTTTGGAACATCACAATAACAACGACAACTGCCACCTGAAAGTAGCAATGGAATTGTTATTTATTTTATTTGTTTCTCATTTTCAGTGCTGGAGATGGAACCCCAGGCCTTACATGAGCTAGGCAAGTGCTCTGTCACTCAACTACATCCCCAGCTCTGGCTTTATGAGACAGGGGACTCACTATGCAACTCCTATTGGCTTGTATGTAGTCCAGGCTGACCTTGAACTCATGACCTTCTTTTTGCTCTTTCTTGGGTGCTGGAATTACTGGCAAGTGACACCAGTTCTGACTTAGGTGATCTTTCTAATAGAAAATGACCTCAATTCATTATTTCTTAGCCTAATTCTCCTTAAATTTCTGATGGTATTATTTACTCTCATTTGAGTTAAATGACTGTTTGTGTTTTTATAAGGTAACTGGCTCCTAGTTTGGGCTGCTATATGGAAATGTTTACTTATTGTAGTCTGTGTCTTAGTTAGGGTTTTTATTTCTGTGATGAAAAACCACAACTAAAACCAACTTGGAAAGGAAAGGTCTTATTTCAATGTACAGTTCACAATACAGTCCATCACCAAAGGAAGTCAAGGAACTCAAGCAGTGCAAGAACCTGGGGCAGGAACCGATAGAGTCCATGGAAGAATGCTGCTTACGGGCTTGTTTCGTGTGGATTGCTCAGTCTGATTTCTTATAGAACCCAGGACCACCACAGGTGGTCCTGCCTGAGGTGAACTGGGCCCTCCCACATCAGTCATTAAGCAAGAAAATACATCACAGGTTGCCCAAAGGCCAGTCTGCTGGAGACATCTCAACTGGCCCTCCTCTTTCAAAATGAGACTCTATCTTATATCAAGTTGACACAAAACAAGCCAGCATGGTCTGATAGACAATCCAAGGTCCAAGTCTGGGCAGCTGTGGGATTTCCTGACTATAGATTACTACTTTTCTGTATTCTCTTACGCACAGAGCGGCACATTTATACAAGAGAGTAGCTCTATGTTCGTTAGGCCACTAATTAGATTTATAGGCGGCATTCTCATGACCGGGTGGCCTCATCTCCCAGTGTCATCACACTGTGGGGTCAAGTTTTCAGAGCTGAGTCTGAGAAGCTGCAATATCAACAATGGAGAAGCTTGTGGTGTGGTGTTGATACCGTGGTCCTTAGCACGGTGCCTGGGACAAGTGTAACAATGGCGGGTTACAAACAGGATGCTGATGTCCCATGTTTTCTCAGTGATGTTCCCAACTGTCTTGAAAAGTGGGCACTGCAGAGGACACAGTTGCACATGCAGGTTGAAAGAACAGAGACTCAGCTGTCTCCTGCAAGGTTTGGAAGCCACGGCTTATGGAAGGAATCTGGTCTGCTTCCTGGTTCTGTAGATTAAGATTTTACTGCTGCCTGGGAAGATGGCTTGGTTGGTAAAGGGCTGGCCTAGCAAGCACGAATCCTCAGTTTGATCTCCAGAATAGATTCCTTTAAGAGTCAGACGTAAGAGCTTGAATTTATAATCTCAGTGCTGACATGATGGGGCCAGGCAGATCTATGGGACTCGCTAACCAGGCCAGACCAGACTTCTTGGCTAGTAGCAGACTAATAGGAGGCTTTGTCAAAAAAGAAAAAAAGGCAGTGCACACAAGGAACAACATCCGAAAATGTCCTCTAGGCTCCGCACGGCTGTGCACACACGTGAACATGCGCACACATAAATATGTTATTGGGACCCACCATGCTTGTTGGCATAAGTTCTAATGCTGGTTTTGCATGGGAACAGGAGAACTGAGTAGTTTCGATAGAGATCATCTGGGCTACAGAGGCTAAAATACTTGCTGTTAGGTCTTTATAGAAAAGATTAGTGCATTTACTTGTGTCCTTATGCTTCTGTGCTTTCAGAACTTTTACTGTGTGGATTATTGATCATGGCAAGAGGATTAGACTTCTAAACTGCTAAAAACCTCGCCAGTGGAAAAAAAAGGCATGTTTTTTTGACCATCTCAGTGAACTTCTGCCACTGGGTGTCTCTCTTCCCTAAATTTCACAAAAGCAAATGTTGAAGCAGACATCGGCCAACTGGGGCTGTGACATACCCTACAAATATTGACAGTTGCTAAGGCAACCGGGGTAAAGTATTGGCCAGGGGATAGTATAGGCGCCAACTGTGCTTGCCATGTTTCTCACATAGGGGAGATACAGAGAGAGAAAATGAATGAAAAAACATGTCTGGAGGCCTCTCTTCCACCGTGGCTTAGGGGGAAGTCACAGCTGATGTTTGTCTCTGCCTCCATCCCCTTCTTTCCATTTTTCTTGAACTTCACACTTTGGGGACTTGGGGACTCTTAAGTCAGCTACAGTGCATCACAAGAGGGATTTTTATTTTTTTGAGTATCAGTTCTTTCGCTCAGTGTGTCTGGAACTTACTTTTCTCAACTATAATCGTGATTGTAAGACCATGTGAATGTTTGGTCTGTCTGATTTTGCCACATGCCTGGTTCCTGCAGTATGTCTTTCCTTCCCTTGTTATTTGTCCTGCACCCTGTTCCCTAAAAGGATGCAAAGAGGCTGGGCATCTGGAGTACTACCTCATTTGAGGTGGAAATGACCCAGAAGCCCTGGCTTAGGAGACTATGGGGAGACTACAGGACAGTTTGAGGTGAAGGGAAAGCTACATAAAGTGGTGACATCTTTTCCTACATCATAACCCATCTTTTTGCTCTCATGTGTGATGTTTGGAGTAAGCCAAGACCTAGGGGAGGCCTGCAGCAGGAAAATGTTAGCTGTGAAAAAGGGGAGGACCAGTTCTCAGAGAGGAAGAGCAAGGCTGTCCCCTCATCCTTCCTTCCCCCTTGGTGCTGACTGCAGAGCTATTGTCGAGCAAGCCTTCTCCCTGGCTGATTCTAGCCTTCCCTTCCAAGGACAGCCAGCCTGGGTTGTGTCTCAGGTTCTCAGATCTCCCTCTCCATCAGCTTCCTCCTCAATCCAAGACTTTGTCAAGGGAGCATCTGATCCAAAGTCACTCATGTTTGGATTGCACAGGTCAGTGTGGGAGTTGGGACTAGGAGTATTAGGGGCTGTGGTCTTCACAGGCTCTGATCCTCTGAATACCGTCATCCACTCTTCCTGTTGAGTTGCTTCGATCAGGTCAATTTTCTTCTCAATGATTCTGCTTTCTACCAGGGGTTGGTGGAGGATCCTGACTCCCAAGGTCAATCAGTCCTTCTCTCTCAAGCGTGATTACTTTCATGAATGAGATACTACCTTTATGTCTTTTTGCCTTCAGCCATAGGATGGAGCATGTATCAGTCACTTCTCTCTTGCTGTGATAACATGCCACAATCAAAAGCAACTTATAGGTCAAGTAGTTTATTTTGGTTTATGGTTTCAGAAGAATAGAGCCCACCATGGCATGGTAACGTGTGGAAGGAACAGGAACCTGAGACATCACACCCGAACTGCCAACGAGAAGCAGAGAGGAAACTGGAAGTGAGGGGACATTCCTCCTCCAGCATAACTTTACTGCCTAAAGGCGCCACCCCCCTCCCCCGGGCAGTGCCACCAGCAGGGGGATGCTCAAGCCCATGCACCTACAGGAGAAGGTCCTCATTTAAAGTAGTGTCCCCCACCTTACAGCCACATGGGCACGTGGCTAGCTCTTAATGCAAAATGTATAAATGTATTTAGTCTGACATTACAAGCCCCCATAGCCTTTAACAGTCTCAATGCTGTCCAAACACCCACAACTAAAACAAACAAACGAAACAAAACAATCCCCCCAAACACACCCAATATGGTACAAATGTCCTCGGGCAATAAAGTATCCTCATGGAATCTCTACCACTCTCTAAGTCTGCTGGCAATCCAGACCTGTGTCAGGATTTGGGTCAATGTCAGACCTAACAGTGTTGCATGTCTGTCTGTCTGTCTGCTCCAGAGAGATGTTGTGGGCAGAGACTCAGAGATTTCTTATTGTTCGCTATTAGAACAATGTATTTGTGTTAGTCTTTGTTTCCTGTGACACGAAGGGAAAATAATGTTTATCCATTACACTTGAACTTTTACCATTGAGTAATCTAGTCTTTTACCATTATGCTAATTTGAGGTTCCCAGTGATGACACAGTGGGCATTTTGGGGATAGATAGTTCCTTTCTGTGAAGGGACATTGAGAATCAGATCTGGTCTCTGCCCACTAATGCCAGTGACAGCTCTTCTACACTGTTATGATCCAAAGTGTCTCCAGACAGAACCGAATGCCAGTTTGGGAGCAGAATCATCTCTGAGAAGCATGAGTAGCAAGACTTCAACTCTGTCTTTTTGGGGTGATCCTCAGTTAGAACTAACATTTCAGATGCCAATGGTGGATATTTGACTAACAGCAGGGATGTTTTCCTCCAAGATTGAAAAATGTCAGGAATTAGAATTAGGGGATAGCTCATTTGGTAAAATGCTTGCTACATAGACTTGATGACCTAGATTTGATCCACAGCACCCTCTGAAGATGCCAAGTTTTGCAGTAAGCCCCTTTATACCAGTCCCGAGTAAGTTAAGTCATGAGGATCTCAGAGGCCTGATGGCCAGTCATCCTAGCCAAACCAATAAGCTCAAGTTTCAGCAAAGACCCTGTCCTGAGAAATAGCTTGAAGCGTGAGAGAAGACAGCAATAGTGTCAACTCCTGGTTTTCACTTGCACACTCACAAACACAAACATATATAGGCCAGAAATTAAAAAAAAATACTGATAAAATTAAAAGGTCCTCATCTTCACGGAATGCTTGTGCTCTGGGTAGGGAAGCATCATTCAGGCTGGCCTCTGAGCATGCCCAAACGTTGCTGTCTCTGGGTGTCTCCAGCGAGTAAGCTTGGCTCCGTGAGTGCGGAGCGCATGGAACTGATTATGGCATGGCATCTAGGAAAATCCTACATCTGACATTTGTCTTCTAGAAAACCATCAACCTGTCCACTGGCCCCAAAGACTGCCCAGATTTGGAGTCTCCTTTGAGAGGCTGAGAAATTCCATTTTTCCCACTGGACGGGAGGGGCTGGCTGAGGTCATTATGACGCTTCGTAAGCAGCATGCTGGACTGTAACTCCCAAAGGAGCTGGAAATATTGATTTTTCTGCGTGTCATGTTAAAGATCGAGAAGCAGCAGTTCTGCTTTGTATATTACTTCTTGAAGTCCTTCAACAAGATAACTCTGCCACCAGCACAGCTGACACATCCTAATTAATCTTTGTGGAAAGAATCTGACATGTTTCAATGAGCTCATCCGAATACCATCAGTTCCCCTCTGATACTGAGGATAAACTGGAGCCAGGCACGGTTTATAGGAAATAAGAGGATCACTCCCATTTCTTGGTTTTTCTTGGGGAGGTCAATCATCTGCAAAATGGGCTCTGATCTACAGGCTTTGTAGAAGTGTGCTGTGGAAATGAGATATTCCCAGCATATGGTGATCGACTGAGGTCAAGTGAATGGTGATCGTCTTTTTGAAGTTCCATAATGGACACTGAAGAACTTTCTAGAAAAGGGCCAGTGCCAAAAAACCAAAAGGATGCCTTTTTGTTTTTTTAATTTGGGAAAGTAAGATAATTGCAGGTTAAGTCATTTGTGGGAAACAGGGCTGATGGTTCAGATGAACTTATGCATGAGTTCCTTCAAGTTCACAGATTGTATGAATCATACAGTTTGCAAAGGAAGAAATGGCAAATGTCCAGTAAGAATGTCAAAAACTGTTCAGCATATTTAGCTACCAGGGAAAGGCAAATCAAAACCGTTTTGTGATTTTTGTCTTGCCCTAGCCAGACTAACTGCCCATTGTGATAAAGAAGTGACAAATCCGGGCAAGGATGGGGAGAAAAGGAGTACTTGTGAACAGCCGATGAGCCTGCAAATGAGATGACCAGGAAAGTCTCCATGGAATGTCTTCAAAACAATTAAAAATGAAAATTCTATACAATCCAGCTGCAGCATTTCTGGGTCTGCCTCCAAAAGAATTAATGTCACTTTAGTATAGAGATAAGTGCATATCTGTTTTTATTGTGTTACCATTTATTATTCTCAGATGAATGATCACTTGAGTGCCCACCAGTAGAAGAATGGATGAAGAAACTATGATATATTATATGTATATACTATATATATGACTTATATACTATATACATATATAATATATGTATATAGACACACGATAGAGTTTTATTTATTCATTAAGAAGAATGAAAACTTAACAAAAGAACAAAGGGATACATGTGTCTGTAATTTTAGCACACTTGGGAGGCTGAGAGGCAGGAGGATCACAAGTTTGAGGCTAACCAGTGCTACATACTGAGGCTGTTTGGAAAAACCAAACAAACAAACACGAAGTCAGGAAAAAAGACATTGTGTCTTTTTCAAAGAAATGGGTGGACATGGCTATTATCCCAGCAAATGAAATAAGCCAGGCTCACAAAGAAGGCATGACAGATTCTGTTCCTCAAGTAGAGTCCAGCGGGGATGAAAAGACATGACAGTAAAAACGAAACTAGAAAGAATATGGAAAAAGATAATCAGGAAAATGCATAAGAAAAAGCGGTGGTATGGGTCTGAAGGCATAATTTGCATACGTTTGTGGACATGACATAACAAATCCCTTTGTTTTATAAAACCAAAAAATTTTCAAGGACATAAAGCAATGCTTGCTGTTTTGTCCTAACTTGGAGTGATCTATTGTATTAAGTGGCCTACATTGACCCAAAGTTCTTCTCTTTTGCCAAAGAATCTGTGGCCAACAGTGCAATGCAATGTGATGGCCACTCTAAGATGACAAGAGGCCCCCACGGTAAGATCTTAGATAATCCCAAGATTTGCTGAGTGAAAGTGATAAATAGCAACTCAAGCCTTCCTGTACAAACATTGTAGACTGATTTTAAAAATGCCACGAGGCTCTACTAGATGAAGCGATTATTCTTAATATATTCAATGGGAATCATTAACTAATTAATAACTTGGGCTTCCAGAAGTTGTTTGGCCATAACGACCCATTTCTCAACCGGCCTGACTAATTTAATAAATCTGTCTATAAATCTTTGTATCTATGATGCACCTTGACATCTCCCTTTGGGTGCCCTGACAAAGCAAGCGGTCCGATAAAAAAACAAGTCAAATTTGTTGATGAGTAAAACATTAGTGACTTTTTACAGCCTTTGTCATTTCTGAAGATGCCATAAGTCCAGTTTTAATGATACTCTTACTACAAGCATTTATTCTGTGCTTTGAGAGGCCAGAATGCATCCTGATGCCATTTTGATGTTTTTTTTTTTTTTTAACTGGAAAATTATCGTGATAGTATAGTGATCCAGATAAGTGTGTACCTGGCAGAGGTGGGATGGCAATAGAGTCAAGTACTCTAGGTGTGAATCTCTTTCTAGTCTTATCCATAAATAGGACAATAATACTTACCTTGGTAGAGCATAGTGAGGGAAAATCAGAAAGCACAGTATTTACAAGTATATTACTATGTCATAAGTCTTAACAAGTTTGGGGCCACAGAAGTTGCTGAACTGAACGTTTTTGTTTGTGGTCGGAGACACTCTAACAGGCAACCTTGACATGGTTTGGTTTTCTGACTGCAAGCACAATGTTTTCTAATTCTCAGATCATGACTTTGCCTTTGTTGGCTTGTGTTGGGGATGATGAGACTCTCAGTAGAGAGTGTTTTGTTGTTGGTACTAAATAAAAGATAAGATTTCATAAAGCAACACCAGAGGAAGGAGGACACTCCAGGAGGAAACCACAGTAACATGGAGGGTGTGGTCACAGTAAGACTGGAGCCCTCTTGGCCAAAGGAAAAAGGAGCCGTTGGTGAGGCCTCTGCATGGACCGTTGAACTTGTTTGGAGCTAGAACCTTTCCCTTCATTAGTGAAGGGAATCATCTGAAGCTCCTCTTTCCGGGCACTCTTTCTGGAATCTTCCAGGTATATATTTAGAAGGTAGGAGGGGTTAGCCTTTCAAGTAGATAACCTTGTGTCACACCAGAAACTGGCATCCAAGGGAGCCTCATGTGAGAGGCTGGTTTACAGGGGCTGACCTGCCTCAGAGTGACCTTCCAGGTCTCAGCTTGAAGGTGTCTACTCCCATGATCATAATTCAAATGGCAACTGGGAGAAGAAAGGTTAAAATGACAAAGGAATTTGGTCATGGGAATCAAAGATGAAGGAAAAACTCATTTAACTATACAGGCGTCATGAGGACAATATCGACTTCTCCCCCCATTCCAGTAGTTTTCACCAAAAGACAACACTTTTCCCTGCCAAAGGGCTCCGTGTGACCCCCACTGCCTCTGGTTGCGGAACTTTCTTCGGTGGGGCTCGCTAGCTAGAGCCCGAATCCTTCAAGTTGTGAGGCAGTCTTTCCTGTTGTGGTTCCCATCACATGATGTTTGCTTCTGCCAACTGAAGTACGCACAGTCCAAGACAGAGAAAGTGAGGCAGAAGCATCCAGTCACAAATATGATTTATTTATTTTCTCTTTTTTACATTACCACACAGATGAATAGATTTCACCATGGCATTTCCATACATATATCATTATACTTTCTCTACCCTCGTCCCCCTACTGGCTTCTTCCATGTCAGTTGCTTCTGTCTCTGGTTCCTTTCCTTCCTTCAGATTGAATGTGCACGTTTTAAGATGCAGAATGTGGAGGATCCAAATCTTGACTTCACTATATAATATATTTACAACCCTGTACAAGCTGTTTATATTTTAAAAATATGGTTTTCCTTAACAGAAGTTTTGTGAGACTGTAGCACCAGTCTGACATAGTACTTGGTAATTAGTTCCTTTTTTCTTCTGCCTTTTCCCCATAGTCTTTTCTTACCTCCTCTTCTATGCTTTTCCATTTTATTTCTTAATTTCAGGTATTTTGAAATAAACATCAGATCTTTTGCTTTGTATTAGAGAGAGGAGACCCAAGTTTTGCAAAGAACAAGGAGTTCTTTTTTCCATTGATAGAATTTAAAATTTTCCTTTTGATATGTGGATTTCAGTTCATCTTAAATCAGAAATGTCTGCAGTGTAACCTCTGGGAACTGTTGCTAGTATTATCAGGACTGATTTGACATTATGAGGTACAAACGAGGATGGGTGAGGTTTCAGTGTAAACATGGTACATTTTAAAAAGCATTGATGTCATTTGGAGATTTTGGTAGAAGAGTTTGCATACTCATGCCAAGAAAAAAATGTTAGAGATTGCTTTCATATTTTTTAAAAAGCTAAAGCATGCTACAGAGAAATTATAATTGCCCGAATTTTAAAGAGAAAGTTACATGCTTCATAAACCTTGACCTGAATTCTAAGTTTTTTTTTTTTTTTTTGTGAGATTTCAGATGGCAGAGGCTCCACATATTCTGCCGTACAATGCATTGCTCTGGAACAGGCTGAGAAGTATCATGTAAAACAGTGGAGACAAAAACCATGTGTGGCTCCTGCAATCATGAATTGAAGTCTAGTGAGAGACAAATGTGGACGTAGTAACAAGGATAACTGTTACAGGAAACAGTTGAACACAAGGAAAGGACTGGGGCCAGTGAGATGACTCACGAGATAAGAGCTCTTGTTGAGTTTGATGACCTGATTTTGATCTCATGTGGTAGAAAGAACTAACTTAGGTGGGTCATTCTTTGTGTTGGAGTATGTGTGTAAATAGTTTATTTTTATTTTTTAAAAGACGGGTTGTTAGTTTAGCTAGGTACAAAAGTGAGCTGGTCAAGAACTTGTCTTCGGTAAAGTAAATATAACACAGCTTAAATAAACATGACATAGAATCTGGGAGATTTTTGCAATTTTTTTATTCTCTTCCTTGTATGCTGTCTTACACAAATGAAGAGAGATCTTCACTGTTGAAATTTCATAGAAACTAGAACCTCTTACAAGGGCCTTCCTATGCCAATACTCTCCAAGGCCCTAGAGGGAGGCTTTGCTTCATTAGGACAATCTGGGTCAGTCTGGAGCACAATGACCCATATTTAATCCAAGTTAATAGCTTTGTAATCTCTCCCAAACTTCTGAAATGCTACAAGCGGAGCCTGCTTCTCAGATTTTGCTAATAAAACATAACTCCAAGTAACATCTTCTTCCTGAATCTCACAATGTTTATTTCTAAGCTCCTTCTAATGGAAGCTGGAGGCTGTCATATGAAGCCTTGGAATAGGCTGGAATTGCACATTGAATGTGGACTTTCTTGGACTGACATTCAGTTCAAAAGAGAAACACATCCGTCAGGGAGAGTAGGTCAACATTGCCAAGCTTGTCCTTTTCACTTCCTGATTATCCCAGGAACAGCTGGCTTAATGGATCAGTAATTTACATCCCCAGCTGAAAGACGGCAGAGAATTCTTCATTATCCCTAGCAGGGCAAATGCCAACAGTTTCGTGAACCCTCTGTGGTCCAGCCAGCGTAGCATTGCCTGTAAGGCTCTTGCAATGGGCTGAACACAAACACATGTCTAACGATAAAGCATCCTCAGCCGAAGCTCGGTAGCACTCAGCCAAGAAGAACATACTGATTTGATGACTTGACTTCTGATAGCGAGCGTTCTGGCATGGGTTCCATTCAGAAGCATGACAATGCGTACCTACAAGAAAGCGCGTTAGAGCGGAACCTAATATTTCCCAGAAATCTTTATCGAAAACTTCATTGAGAATTTCATCAAGTAGAGCTTTGCGAATGACAAATCGTCTCCTCGTCTAGTCAAGGGTATCCTTGCCTCACTCGTTAATTGAATCCTTGTGTGGGAAAGAGAATTCCTGAAATAAACCCTGCTGATAGTTCTCAATGAAATGTGTCTTATCACAGCTCGGGCGAGCAAGGGCTTTCAAAGTTCCACACTCACGGAGTGACCTCACGCTGTCACTACTTTGCAATGCTGTTCCGAAAAGAGAACATTTATGGTTTGGGAAAACAACTCAGAAAATGAGAGCTCTTGGAATTGTTTTGGTTGCTGAAAATATCCTTGGCCTCAGTGGCCGTGGCAATCTTGAAAGGAAAGAGTTTTGGCTCCGGGATTAAGCAGACCCTGAGTTTGAATCCCTCTCATGCAGTCTGTCCTTAATAGGTCATTCAGCTTTTGGGTTCCCTTTCTCCTTCATTACAAAACTGAGCTCCACAGGGTCGGTGGAAATGGCTTAGCTGGTCAAGCGCTTGCTGCATAACCATGAAGACCTGAGTTTGAATCCACAGGCCCATGTGGAAAGTGGAGTGTGGCAGGGCATGCTGTAATCCTCATGCTGGATAGTGGACAATAGGAGGGGCCTTGGGGTTTGCTGGGTAGCCAGATTAGCTAAGTCAATGAGCTCCAGGTTCAGTGAGAGACCCTCTCCCCGAAAATAGAGTGAAGGGCAATTGAGGAAGACACGTAGCATTGATCTGGCCTCCCACACACATTCAGATACATCTGAACACACACACACACACACACACACACACACACAGAGAAACACACACACATGCACACAGCTCAATAGTCTACATGTACATTAACTATATATAAAAAAGGACTGTGTATTTTACAATACCAGCTATCATTTCCAAGCCTGCTATGTGACAGGCACAATCAACTGTTTGAGCACATACTGTCTTAGCTCTGTAGTTCCTACGTAGAGTGACTGTCTTGATCTGCTTTGTTTGAGGCTGGTCTGAGTTTAAAAAGGACAGACCTTGAATTTTCAGGACCATCTCAGCTGAGGACAAAATAAAGCAGTTCTTCACCCACGAGTGTATGGTCTCATGGAGATTCGGGCACAAACTGCCTCATGTCAGAGCTGGGAAAGAATGACCGTGGTGTTCAAAGCCAGGCTTGACTTCATCCCAAGCCAGTGCTGTCTGTGGCCCCAGACTCGGCTCGGTCAGTGTTGGTTCTCCTTCTATGTTACAAGAACATTTTGAACTTTACAAAAATTCATACGTCAGATCCCATTTTTCTAACCTTTAATGATAATCTCAGGAATGCATGGGTAAGGGGGTGTTTGTATGTCTTGGAGAGTGAGAGACAGTGATAATAATAACGGAAGACTAGAAGTCTGGCCTTTATTAAAAAGCCCATCCTGTGGGCTGTGAATTTCATATGGACAGCATCTTATTCCTGCATCCCTAGCAGTACACCTAGGACCTAGGAGATTCTTAGCAAATGCTTGCAGAATAAATTACTGAACTAATTAACGAAGTAGTATTTTCTCGGCATGCGCTGTGGAGTACGGGTGAGGATTAGCTTCTGATTTTGTAAGAGCAGATTTTAGTTCAGGGCCAAAATTCAGCCCTAACTGCCACCATCTCCACCCAGTAGACTCACGATAGGAGAAGAGTCTCAGGGAAAATAAGATCCCGGGGTTAAAGGCTCTCACCACTGAGAAACAGATGAACATCAGGCTATAAAAGATTTCCAAAACAAGGCAAAACGTAAGTTCCTGATTCCAGGTAAGATGTGAACTGCTGCTTCTTCACTATTTTCTTGAGAATTAATCTTTCATTTTTTCTTTTTACTTTCAATGTCACTTTACACACTGGGTATATGAGACTGACAAACTTTTAATTTCAGCTCTGAAATTTTCTTAGTGCTACTTTTATTTTTTTATTTTTTTCCCATAATTCTCAATTTTTAAAATTTTTTTTATTGAAAAAATTTCTGCCTCCTCCCATTTCCCTCCCTGTCCCCCACTCCTCTCCCCCTCCCTCTCCAGTCCAAAGAGCAGTCAGGGTTCCCTGCCCTGTGGGAAGTCCAAGGTCCTCCCCCCCTCCATCCAGGTCTAGGAAGGTGAACATCCAAACTGGCTAGGCTCCCACAAAGCCAGCACATTAAGTAGGATCAAAACCCAGTGCCATTGTCCTTGGCGTCTCATCAGCCCTCATTGTTCGCCATGTTCAGAGAGTCCAGTTTTATCCCATGCTTTTTCAATCCCAGTCCAGCTGGCCTTGGTGAACTCCCAATAGATCAGCCCCTGAAGAATTGAGTAAATTCATAAATGATATCTTAGTGCTACTTTTAGAAAAAATAATAAAAATTTATCTTTGTTAAAATTTACCATACAACTCAACACTCATGGTAAAACACTAAAGAATTAGTTATCTTTACAAAAAATGAAAATGAAAAAAGGACATCCTGTGTTTTGTGGACGCAGAAACCATTCATGAGTTATTGACTCATTCACAGGCGTACAAGGAGGGGTGCTGTGTGTAAGGTGCTTGGGGAGATGAAACAAAGGCTAATCCGCTCAGTGTGTGTGTGTAACTGAGTATGAAGAATCAGTTGTAAAACTTCGGTAATTGTGACAAGTGCCAATCCCATGCCCTGCAAGGACTTTGTCCAGCTGCTCCTCATGGGATGCTTGTATTGCATGAAGCCACAGGCGCCTTCCCTCATGCTTCTAGCTCCCCCTACTTCTCACTTCATCCCTCCGCCCCCCTCCTTCTTTCTCTCCATTTGCATTAGCGTTTATTTTGACTGTAGGGTCCATTCTCTTTTCCTTTGTTATTTAGATGAAATGTCAATTCTTCAGGAACAGCTGGAGAGTAGTCATTGGCTATCTGTGCTGGCTAGTTTTATGTCAACTGGACACAAGCTGATGTCGTCTGAGAGGAGTGAACCTCAACTGGGAAAATGTCTCCATAAGATTGGGCAGTAGGCAGGCCTGTAGAACATTCATTACTTAGTGATTGACAGGGGAGAGCCCAACCCCCTGTGAATGGTGCCACCCCCATGCTGGCAGTCTTGGGTTCTATAAGAAAGTGGGGTGACCACGGGAGGCCTGCCCCTTTCTGAATGGAGACTGAGGAGGAATAGGAGGGGAGGAGGGTAGATGGGAAGTGCGGCAGGGGTGGGGGCAGGAAGAAGAGGGAGAGAAAATGGTGATCAGTATATAAAATAAATGAAAAAATGTTATTTAAATAAAATTAAAAAAGAGAAAGTGGGTTGAGCAAGCCATAAGGAACAGAACAGCAAACAGCCCTTCTCCATGGCCTCTGTATCAGTTCCTGCCTCCAGGTTCCTGTTCTATTTGAGTTTCTGTCCTGGCTTCCTCTAATCAACTGTGATGTGGAAATGTAAGCCAAATAAACCCTTTCCTCCTCAGCTTGCTTTTTGGCCATGGTGTTTCATTGCAGCAATAGGAACCCTACTCTACCTCAAGATAAATTAGTCACTGTTTTGATTATAGGACGTATGTATCCACTACCAAAGATTTATTTATGCTCACTGTCTTTTGCACTAGCTTTTCCAAACTGTAAATGCCAGAAAGAAAGGGTAGCCTATTTAATTCAGTCCTTGTTTCATCTTCAGCTGTATTCCCAGGATTTAAAGCAGTGCTAGGCGCACAGAGGCAAACGGAACATTCATTAGATGAGAAAAAAATGCATTTGTTAGCAGTTGTCTTTGACTCCCGAAGGGACAGCTTAACTCTATATGAAGCAGTCGTCAGAGGATGGCTGGAAGGGACATCTTCATCCAGCCGTTTTGTTTTTTTTTTTCCTAGTTACAACAATAGGGCACACCCTCAGTTTGAAGAATGTTGACAGTCACAAAAAAATGCAAACAGCATTAACACTAATCTTTGTTACACTCATAATATTATGCTGTACCTTCTTTCCTAGATTTCCTTTGGTTGATGTTCACAGATGTTGTTTTAAGATAAAAGTCTTGTTACAACACCAGCTGTCCTTGAATTTGTGATCTTCTACCGGAATTACACATGTGTACCATCACCAGGTTCTCAGATAGCTTCAAACCAAGCAGTAACAAATTCCTTTTCTTATAGTAAATACATTGGATGTGTGTGCTTTATCTTATTTTTTCCATTCTCATTGTAAAGAATTCTTTGTTTTTCCTCAAAATTGATACATTATGATTTATCTAGTTAAATCTATGCTTTTGGAACTCATGATTAAAAGCATGGATGTAAAAAGGGCTCCGAAGGAGATAATCCTGGTGGGACTCATTCAGGAGCTTTACGCACAGTACAAAGAAGAAAAATTTGCCTACAATTATCCATTTTCTTTTTAACAGTGTGTGTGTGTGTGTGTGTGTGTGTGTGTGTATGTGTAGATGTACTTGTGTGAGTGTATGTGTATGTGTGTGAAGGTTTGAGTGTGTGAGTGTATGTGTGTGTGTTTATGTGTGTGTAGGTGTGTATAGGTGTGAGTGTGTGTGTGTGTGTGAGAGAGAGAGAGAGAGAGAGAGAGAGAGAGAGAGAGAGAGAGTGTAGATCAGAAACCAATGTCATGTGTCTTCCTCTTTTCCTTTCCACCTTATGTTTTTGATACTGAGTCTCTCGCTAAACCCGGATCTTGATGTTCTAGCTTGTCTGTCTGGCCAGTGAATCTCAGGGATCGTTTTGTCTCCCCCCTTTTCCACCAGTTCTCGGCACACAGGTGTGCATTGCTGCACACAGGTGCTCACTGCTACACCCAGCTTTTCACAAGCGCTGGGGATCCGACCTCGGAGCCCTATGTTTGTGTAGCAGACACGTGGCTTACTCTCAGGTTTTTCCGTGGCCCTTTCTTCTAGCTTTCTGTTTTTTAAAACAAGCTTTTCATGAATAACCAGAGGACATGGAGAGAACTGACTTCATGCTTCTATGTAAATTAAATGACGTAATGGAAGTGAAGTGCTTAGGCACAAATGCACTGTAGAAATGCACTGTGTGTTAAATGGCCTATCTAGACTGTGAACTGACTCCTAGAAGTCCGATTTGCTTCCCAGTTTATTTTGAAGGCGAACACAAACTAGCTGTAAAGATGGATGGGAAGGCGGCTACTCCAGTCTGAGGAAGTGGAGTTGGAAAAAGTTCATTTTTTTTTAAACATGGAAGAACATGGCAGAAACTTCAAACTATAAAAGCTTTTATTAGCTGTGGCTTGACTCTTTCATACCCAAATGGCAGCTCTGGGTTTGCTTCCCCTTTGCATCATCCCTGGAAATACATGTGCCTGTCAGCATCCCTGAGAGTCCCAGTCTAGGGTCTCCCATGGAAACCATAATCCACAGATGCTCAAGGCCTTCTTCATCCAGAACAGTAGTATTTGCATAGAACATATACATACCCCCTCTATAGCTAGCACCTTTGAATTATTCATAACAGCCAATATAACACATATGCTTTGTAGATAGTTGTTACCTATGCAACCAATTGAAGCAAGATTGGCTGTGGCAGGTGCAAACTTGTCATGGTTTCACCTGGGTGATGGGGATAGAGGCTGGGATGTCATTTAACTTGTTAGGTGGGTCAGAGAAGTGAATATTGATCCTCAGACAGCAAATTCAGACTTCAGTGTATAAGGATGTGGGGCGGAGGCTTGCGGACAACGACTGGGGCTGAAGATAATGCCTGAGTTAATGGCACGGAGAATATTTGAGACCTTGGTAATGGAGACCACGGAACACAGTAAAAGTTGTCTTTCATTTCCTCCTGATAAAGAGTTATGAGCTCATCACAAACCATGCAGTTTTGCTTTCCAATAGATGCTACTGAGTGATGTAGGCTTTCATTCACGGATTTTATTTTCAATAAACACCATTAAACTTGTCACACGAACCTGATACCAGAGTCACACACTGATAACATCGTCTCTTTAAAAGCTGTGTCTGACAACTAGAGAAATTAGAAAGAGTATCTTACAAAAATGTATAATTTATATTCTTACAAACACTTGAAGGACAAAAGTGGATCGCGTGTGGCGGCATTAGGGGGATGCACAAATTGTAGCACATGTTATGGTCTTCATCTATCAGACACACATATGTACATATGTATATCCTGTGTTTTCCTAACTATGACCAAAGGTTTTATTTTAAGCAGGTCTTCAATCACTTTAAACATTCATAAAATCTGTGGATTCTGTCCTCCCTTCTCTAAATGGCACTAAAAGCACATTTGAAAGTCATTAGAGATCGTAATTAGGTGGCTTGGTCCTCAGTGCACTGTTTGAGTATGAGAGAATCCCTGCTGAATCACGAAGGAGTGAGCCTCAGCAGCCTTCAGGATACAAGTGATGGGCTGAGAGGTCCCATCTTCTCTGCACTGGGAGGTTTTGGTTCAGCTTCTTTCAATTGGAAAGGAGTCAGTTTGTCTGCAAAGGAGGAAGTCCATGGCACTAGTCCCACTTAGTGAACAGGCATTCCACTCCTGTAGATACAGCACGTTTTCTACCAGTAAGGAGAGAATCAGTCTCTGAACCTCATGCTCAAGAGCTGAATGCTTCCTTTGATCTTAGATGTGGGAGTGCAGAGTTGACCAATCCCAAGGAGCTCAGTAGAGGCCCCTCAAGTCAACCTCAGTATGCAGTGATAGATATGTACATGTTCAATGTGATCTTAGATATCACTGTGTCGTTCGTTTCTGTGATGTTTATTGGAATTGAACTGGTGCACAGAAAGTAAGTGCAACATGACACGTTCTATAAATTCAACCATCTATGGACAAATTTACACTGGCAATAAACAGCACAGGAAAGTAAGTTACCCTTAAGTCATATCCTGAGCTTACCTCGATTCCAAGTTTACATTTGGAACCCCCTTTGTTCAAAAAAAGACACATACAAATGACCTCACATGACCACAGAAACATACACGGGACACTTCTTCACTGTGTTTCCTATATGCAGGTGATGCTGGACCATGCAGCAGAAAAGTTTTGCCTCCACCCAGGTGCTTGCTTTGATACCGGTCACATTTCTCCCTGGCTGGTCTTCAGCTCCAGCTCCTGGAGGAAGGCCTCATTGTTCTGAGGGCAGTTGGAGTGGCAGGTGCAGGTCCCAATGACCATGACTGGCTTCTTGATGGTTTGCCCTGGGGAGCACTGAAACTGCACTTGGATGGTTTTGGTGTTGTGGGGGGTACAACACCTGCCATCGCTGCAGACCCCACAGAACCTGGGTTTGTAGGTATGTAGGCTCGTGCAGTTCTTGTATTGCAGGTGGATGGCTTTCAGGGACTTCTTGGTGCGAAGACACTTTTTACCTTTCTGAGAAAGAGAAAAAGAAGAATGCTGAATGAAAATCCTGTGGTTCTGAAGGACCATGTTAGCAGTCACCCCATCCAACTCGTGCTTTTGGTAAACAAATCATTGACTTTATTTGGACAGTCTTGTCAGCTTAGATCAGTTGCTTCCCCAGAGTACCTGGGAACTTGTGATAACGTTTAACCAATAAACACATCAACCCAATATTTCTGGACAATCTTCTGCCTTTTGGACAGTTCTTATTTGTCTCTTACATTCATTTTCTTTTCTGCCTGGAATTTGAACATAATACTAAGTACGCAGAATCCCCATTTGTCATTGAGGCTATGAACATGAAGAAGAAAGAATCTCTCTCATTTAAAGCCATTATTTTATTTAGCTAAATGCATTCTTTTGTGTTATTAAGAGCGGGAATAAATGTGGCAATTATTAAAGCCTGTTAATGTTTCAGAAACTTTTCAGGCATAAATTCATTTAACTTCAACGACATTCATTCACATAAGAAATAACTGTACAACTGATCCAATTTTATTTGAAAAACAGAGTCTCAAAGGACTGAAATGATCAGAAAGTACCGGGCATTGGAATTTGTCTGATGCAAAGCCAATTCCTTCTAATACATTATGACCTTGGAAACTGTAGGACAGTGAAATTTAAGATTCTTTCTGTGAAAGTGCATTAGGTGAAGAGTTAATGCAATACACTACCAGTTCAAATAATACATAAATTATCCAGGTTTTATTAAATAAGCAGACAAATGACTTTTATTTTCTACTCCACTTTGAGTTTGCCACAGTTCTCCTCTGCACCCTTTCCTGGGTGAGGCTCACGGTGTGTGGGGTGGTGATTAGGAATCCCTGCTGTCATTGCTTCTCAAACCCTCATGCACATCAGCATCACTTTGGCAGTTTGCTAGAATACAATTGCTGGTCCTCAACCAGAGTTAGCGCCTGTGACATGAGGCCTACGAATCAGAAGGTGCTACAGCTTAACTGGCGACAACACAAGAGCCTCAGTCATAGACGTAAAAAAATCTCAGAAACAAGATTCCAAACACATTACCAGACCTCGTATAACGTATGTCCACTATATAAACACCTTAAGTATACTATTTCCCAACATAAGAGGAGGTGTTAAGTTCAAAGAGACATCAATTGTGCCAAGGAACACTACAAAAGATCAAATTCTAGGAGCATTGTATTAAAAGGACTTATTTAATAACGAAGTAACTATGTTCATGCAGATATTGAAGCTCCTGTTTCTCCTTTTTTTTTTGTACTTATTGTTTAAGATATATTCTTCTCAATGACCATTAGAGCCAGAGGGAGCAACGTTGCTGTGCATGTTGTTTGCATGCAAGTAAATGTATGAATCCTTCTGTGGGCCAACGTTCATGGTGAAGCTACATGTATGTTTCCTAAAGTGACAGAAAGTACATTTCTATGGTATAGTTTTGGAGAAAAGGTGTTCTTTCAAAATTTGCAGAAGGAATATAAAGTTGAAATAAGTCTCTAAAATCATATAGCTGAACAACCACATAACCAATGAGAACACAATGAACCCTTGTTTTCGTGGTAGGGAAAAAATTAAGTGTTTGATGGTTAACATCAGCAGAATAGTTAATCTGTGTCCAACATTTTGTAAATTCATTTCATTTAATCCTGATGACCTCAAGATAGATGTTTTCTTTTTTCTTTTTTTTCTTTTTGAGGCAGGGTCTTTCCATGTAGCCTGGACTTTCATAGAACTCTCTATGTAGACCAGGCTGGCCTTGAACTCACAGAGATCTTCCTGCCTCAGCGTCCCAGGTGCTGGGATTAACAGTGTGTGCTACCACTGCCCAGCAAGAGATATTTTCAATGGTCACACTCTATAGGGAAAGAACTGAAAATAAATAAATAACACCACACGGTTAGCTAGGTCATGTTGAAAGGATTTAAAGCCAGGCTAAACAGGTCTCGTGATGTCCCCTTAAATGTTATAGGATATTCTTTAGAGTAGAGATACACAGAGCTTACATTTCTAGGGGCTGTTCTCTTTTGGCCTCAGGCTGATATGTGGATCTATGTAATGGTTAAATCTGATATTACATTTATCTGATCCAGTTCTGCAACAAGATCTGTTATGTCATCAGGAACCAATTAGGACTCTTGATCTTCACACCTTATACCCGGAATCAACACACTGTGTTGACATATTCCACCTCTCCTCCAAAAAAAAAAAAAAAAAAAAAAAAAAAAAAAAAAAAAAAAGAAGAAGAAGAAGTATGCTGTTTCATTTGGCTCATGCTGCCTTACTCTGGCAAACACATTATTTCTACCAGGCTTTTAAAAATATTGTTGATAATTCCCAGACACCCATTCAGGCATGCACGGATAGCTGTTTATTGTGTAGACAATATGTTCCAGGGTGCATAGAAGGATCTGGAGACTTCAAAGCGAATAAAGCACACATAGAATCTATTATGGTCCTTCCTATGGCTTGAACTTGATTTATTTAAAAAACGTAACCTTGCTAAATTAGCTCCACTTGACAACAGGAGAGCTGCTTTTTCCTCCAGGTATGGGATGGGATTTACTAGAGCATCCTATTTTGGATAAAGTATTAGAGTGATGTGCTCTTTCTCTTTTGTTTGCACAACTGCTGTAAGTTGCGTTGGGGGGGGAACACTTATGTATTTTAAAAAAGAAAGGTAGAAAGTACGGTTTTGATTCAGGATGTTCCACACCCTTTGTCTGGGTTAATGCTCAGCTGGAGCAGATTTTTCACTAGGTGTGACAGTGGCTTTTTGAAGGCCAGGCTTCAGGGAGACGGACGCTATATACGCGATCGGACTCCTCTAGGCTCCTACCTTGTCTGTTGATGGCGTGGGCTCTTGTTCGCAAGGCCGAACCATACAGAGGCGACTTTGTTTCACCATCTCACACTGGCGATTCCTGTTGGTGACCCGGGTGGACAAGCCCATGCCGCAGCTCTTAGAACACGCGCTCCACTCCGTGGTCTGCTCAATGCAGTTGATACTGGAATCGGAGACTTCCACCCCTACGGTGGCTTCTGGCCTGTAGGCTAGCGAAAGGGTAGATACAGTTATTTCAGCAAACTGTGGGGGATCAATAAGTGTTGTCCCCTAGAATACATTAGACAGTGGATTTTAATTCTGGAGTTAACATAGGTCAGTTTTTGAAGAGCACAGAACTAGGTCTCTTTGCAAACCCCTAACAGGCAGGGCACAATGTAGGACTTCAAGAAATCTTTATGCACTTAACCCTAAGCTTAGGACAATTTGTCATAGGAACTTAGTAATTTTATGAACATAGGACCATATATAGCATCCTAAGCTGAATGTTTTCAACATGTGACTTGGTACACAGAAAGGTCATGCTAACAACTTAATTTTGTGTGTATATGTTCAGGTGTGTGTGTGTGAGAGTGTATATGGCCGTGTGTTTGAAGGTTTACATGTATCTGTATGTATACACATGTGTACAAAGGCCATAGGTCTAGCTCAGTCGTTGTTCCTCAGGCACGCATTCACTGAAATCGTGGGCTAATTAATTGGGCTAGTCTAGCCGGCCAGTGAACTCAACTGACCCACAGATCTCTGCCTCCTCAGCATTAGGATTGCAGGTAAGGGATTTTTTGAGACAGGGTTTCTCTGTGGCTTTTGGTTCCTGTCCTGGAACTAGCTCTGTAGACCAGGCTGGTCTCGAACTCACAGAGATCCGCCTGCTTCTGCCTCCCCAGTGCTGGGATTAAAGGCGTGCGTCACCACCGCCCGGCAAGGGATTTTTTTTTTTATGAAGGGTCTTGGGGATCCAAGTAAGGACCTCACAATAGCTCTACCAGTTGAGCTATTTCCCCAATGCTACATATTAATTTTGATGAGTAAGTAGAGCCACGCAAACCAAAAATGCAGAGAAGGGATTTTCTCGGGTCAGTCAGGAGAGAGAGGGCCAAAGAATACCCACCGAATAATGCACAAAAGAAACAAACGTGACTGATTCAAGGGGACCCTTTTAAAGAGGAGCTGGGTGAATGTTTCTGCAGTCCAGCTCAGACTTACATAAATGATGCATTTGATCTCAGTGGGCGATCTGACATTCACAATAGAATGGCCAGAAGTAAGCCAACTTCTCATCTCAAATCCCAGAGCCAATGCCTGTCTCCTGACTACGTTTACCCTAACCCCCCCCCCCCCCCCCCCCATGACTGTGGAGATCCTCACCTGGAAGGGCCAGGCCTCCCAGTGTGCCCTGCTCATGTGGGCCACAGGTCCACTTTTCACAGCACTCCCCAGGCACGGCAACTTTTCTTGGAGCTGGGCAGTCGGGACCGGGCAGCAGTACATCCAGCTGGCAGCGGGGCACACAGCCAATCTGCCCATCTCTGCAGGTACAGTGATACTGACAGTTCGGTTCAAACTTCTCTCCGCTGCGGTAAATGACCCCATCGAAAACACAGTTGTCGCCCTCTAGAACTGGGGTATTCAGGGAGGAAGGCAGAAGGAAAAAGAAGGAGAGAGGGAGAGGGAGAGAGAGAGAGAGAGAGAGAGAGAGAGAGAGAGAGAACAGTTTAACTGGAAAGCTATGTGAGATTGGTAGGACTTGTTAGAAGTTGTTCCTTTTCTAGTTCAGATGACAGGCCTATAAATCTCAAGGAGAAACAGGTCCTTTTAGATGCTTTCAGAGCAAGGATAAGGCACAATCCCACCGGGTCTTTTTCTTCACCTAGTTCTTATGAATGAGCAAAGGGATGGACTCTGGACAGTGCCACTATGCATGCCCTGGCCAACAGATGGCTTCTAACACGTCTCTACTTCCTTTTCAAATCTCCTACCCCGAAATGACTTCATTTCTAAGATAGAACAAAGGCAAGAACAAATGGTGATGTCACACTCCAGAGACCCTATCTCTAAAGATAAGATTATTTCCCAAGAACCAGCTCTGAGTCTTCTCCTGCAGTACTAATTTAGAATTTAAAACCCAATAGCTTCACCAGTCAGACTGGGGAGGGTATTAAGAGTTCTTGGCCTTAAAGCCCAGTAAGTCACCAGCAGCTTGGAGGAAAAAAAGAAAATGCTTACTTCAAACTCTTACCAAGGGAGGTAGGGGATAATCCCGGTTTCAGCCATGCACCGCGTGGGAAATTGACCTCCCATTGATTCATTTTCATGAGTCTGCATTGGCTAGCTGCCTGCGGTTTATTTTACTGCACCCCAGACAGGAGTGACATAGTCCTCCCAGGAGACAGGAATTGCTTTGGCTCCAGTAGGATAATTACAGGTGTGAAAACATATACTGGACTGCAGTCAGGGGCAACTGTAAGTCTATGAGTTATCCTAAGCGGTCCCCCGGAAGTGGTCCTTCAACTCTGCTTTGGTCCCCTCTCTAAGCGACAAGTGATGTACCTATGCTGAGCTGGTTTCTTTTCAGTCCGATGCCTGGAGTACAGTAGGCTCACTGTGTATGTCACTTACTGTACTGTACTATTGCTACCCATGTTCTTGCTTAGTTCTCAACAGGAAAGGGAAGAGGGAAAGGGCAAAGGGATGGAACAGTTTCACCTAGCTGCCCAAGGAGAGGTCAGGCCACGGAGGGGATAGCAGGCTGGGGCAGACAGGATTACCCATGCATATGCCAGTCTGGTTGTTGGGGTCTGCGCTGCGGTCACAGTAGAGGCCGCTGCTCTGGTCGCAGGGTTTCAGCTCGGAGCAGCTCTCTCCGCGCTGGCGGGCGCACACCAGACAACATGAGCAGCCGTCTAGCACCGAGCGCACCCCAGGGGCGCAGGTCGGCGGTGTAGTGGGGCACTGAAGCGGGCACGAGGATGGGCAGCGCTGGGTTGCAGATACCTAGGAAGAGAGACAAGAAAAGGAACCCCGGTTATCGGGGACAAACTAAAGCAGAGAGAGCCCAGGACCGACTAGGGGCAGTCCAGGAGAGCCAAGTAACCAGGGGCATCTTAAGCCTGCACCACTTACTTGACTTAAGAGGAGGAAGAGCAAGAAGCCTAAGCAGAGGCATCGCTTTCTCAGGAAGGTGCTCGCGAGCTGCATCCTCCACAAGCTAAGGCTGTCACAGGCTGGAAATGGGGACTGCCCCTTCACTCAGGTCAGGCTGAGCAGCAAGAGCCACCCGTGCAGGTTTTATAGCGCGCTCCAGGGACGCGCACAAGCGGGTTGGCTGTGCTGGAAGGGGGGGTGTAGGGGGGAGTCAGCTGGGTGGAGAAGTGGAAGGAGCTCCGCTGTTGCCATGGCGATGGGCCCCAAGGCTGCTCTCCTTAGGGCGTGGCGCCCGGGCTGCGTGTGCCTGTGTGTGGCGACGGACTTTTCCCAGAGCACCGGGAGGGGCAGGGTGGAGCCCCCAGGCCAAGACCCAGAGCCAGCTACAGCTCGTGGGAAGGAAACGCCCTCTTCCTCTGTGTAGTTGTTTCACCTTCCCCCAGGAGGAAGACACCGCTACTCCCTCCGCCCTCGCTGTCACGCTGTTGGAGAACTAGGGCTACGAAGGAGGAGCCCTTGACTAGGATGCCTGAAGTTTGGGGCCATATGAGCAGGGCAGGGATTGGCCAGAGGCCCAGACGTTTAGTCATAAGGGAAGCACATGCAAGTTTGTCACCGTTTATTAGGGCACTCTTTGAAATATGTTGAGCGGGTGGGGATGAGGAAAGGACACACACACACACACACACACACACACACTCCGTCAGAGTGGGAGATGCTTTTGGCCAAATGGCCAAATTCTTCTGATTGTAATCATTCCAAGATTTGCAAAGTCTTAAGACTTTCTACATGTTCGGTAGAAATAAACACAGCAAAGAAATTCAAAGAAAAAAAAAAGAGGGCGGAGGGTTGGGAGAGAATGTTTCTTGGTAGAGGAAAAAAAAATCTTGAAACACCTGCCTCATTGCATTCAATGTAAAACTGTTCAAATAGTCCAAGCTTCTACGAAAGCCTCCCTGGGTTGCACTCAGCACCCTGATGAACTGAGGCTTTTGCTTGTCTTGATTGATGAAAGCTCTCCAACCTGGTATTCCTCGGCAAGAAGGAAAGGAAAGGAAAGAACAGGTGGTCTGCTGTGGTTTGCTGGTCCACCGTGAGACAGAAAGAGCTGCTTTTACTCCATCAAAGGTGACAGGTTTAAAACAGGTCCGTGTCTAGCTCCCCCCCCCCCCACTTCAACATTGCTCCTGAGAAAACTATGCCCCCTTGAGGCCAGCTATTTTGGAAAAACACTTTGTGAGAGAAATTACATAGGGCTGTGCTGTAAGTCTAGTCTTTACAAAGAAACAAATTGCTCCCACGATACTGACCTTCAGCAGAAGGGAAACCCTACGGCAGCTTGTTTAGTGAACTGGGGCTGTCTCTGCAATGTTCCAAGATAGCAAAGTCACTTCCACCACCTTCAAGGTAATATTTTACAGCTTGGAACTGCCCAGATGCACTCCCCCAGCGACAGCAATTCTGCTTTCTTTGAGAAGCGCTCAATGTTTCCAGGGAGGTGGGAGAGCTAATTTGCACAGCTGATGGGGGGGGGGAGCATTCGCATCCTTGTTAGGTTAATGGGTTTCCTGCAACACCTGGCTTGGTGATGGCCCCATCTGGCTGCACATCAGAGACAATTAGACTGTATGCTTTCCCAAGTTAGAGATTCTTGGGCCGGACACTTGCCCCTCTCCCAGGTGGCTCTTGGTGCTAAAATGAAAGCCAGTTTTGGGGAAAGCGAGTAGGAGCAGCACTAGGGCAGAGGCGTGTTGGCCATGCTTTCAAAGTATGCAGAGCCTAAGATAGGACGAGGGCAGGGCGGGTAGCACCAGGTTGGGTTAACGCTGCCAGGAAGGGTGGGGAGGGTGAAGAAAGGTGAAGCCAATAATGGAAATGGCAGAGTCTCTGCTGCTAAGACTCGTGCTCGTGAAAGAAAGTAAACCTGAGCAACTTTCGCCTACAGGAGGGTTTCGTCAGAAGGATGCTGTGAAGTTTTCTTAGCAACTGAACTGGATTAGCGCAAGTTGGTCTCAGAGCCTTTAAGGCTGTCAAGACCAAGTCTCTTTAACAGTCCTCCCAGCTTCTCTGTGTTGTGACAACATAAACCAGTTTCTTCTCTCTAAAGCAGTGGTTCTCAACCTTTGTAACACTGGGTATTGGGCATACAGTTACTTCTTAAGGTTTCTTTATAATCCTTAATACAGTCCCTCATGTTGTGGTGACCCCCCAACCATAAAATTATTTTTGTTACTACTTCATAACTGTAATTTTGGTACTGCTATAGATTGTAATGTAAATATCCGATGTGGGGTTGCAACCCACAGGTTGAGAAACTCTGCTATTAAAGGTGACCTAATTCTTCTATGTCTCTATTTTTATGACTACATCCATTTTCATTAGACTCAATTTAGAGAAATTGAGGAAAAGGGAATCCAGGAACCAATCTGGGCTGGGCTTATCTGAGGAAGTGAGAAGGTGAGGTGTGACGGGAAGGTGAGGTGTACTGGGTAACTAACACGCTGTAAGAGAGAGCCATGGTGGTTTCTTGGGAGAGAGGGGGCTGCTCTTTAGGAAGACAGTGGACTTAACAAACGAAACAAATAAACAATATGTTAGATATAAACAATATATCTAAATAATAGATATAGAATATCAATTCTATGCTCTGCTAAGAAGGTTGGAATAAAGACCCTCAAATTGAAATAACTATAAACTGAAGACAAGACCGTCTGGCAGTACCCACATCACATGAGGCTTCGTGTTGTCCTTGGAACCAGCCTGGAATGGCTTGCTGGTCTCTTATCTCACTTTATAATTAAGATTCTGTGAGAGTTGAGATCTCTGGGAAGGGAGTGAGTCCTTGTTAGAAATTCTTGCTGAGTTACTGACCTAGGCAGCCAGCCAAGTTGGTATGGGGTTAGAAGCTACAACTTTGATTATTTTTTCCTCCTTCATCTCTTTTTCTATTCCCTTTTCCTTCTTCCATATTTGACACCAAAAGCTCTTTTCTGCATTTTCTGCATCAGATACAACCTCATTACTTATCAGTCAATACTTTTACCCAGAATGCTCTTGGAGAACCTTCCTTACTTTTTGCTTGTGACGTACTGTTGCATTATCTTTCTCATGGTTATAAAAAAAGTTTTAGAGAAGACTGGAGCTTACTTCTACAGTAGACAACTAAACCAAGAGCCTTCTTCCTTAGAAATGGGGGAATTAAAAGCTGTTATTGATGTTATCATCTTTAGGACAGCACTTAGCACTCTCTCTTTCTCAGCCTGGTGTTTTCTGTAATGCGACAGACACTCGCGGTGTTTGAAGCCAGTTGTTCTTTAACCAAGCCGCATGTACTTAGCTAGCATAATGGACCTCGTAGGTCACCCTCACTGTGTGAGAGATAGGTATTCCACGAGGTCCCCTGAGACCAGGTTCTCAGCACAAAGGAGATCTATTGGCCCCAGAGGAACAAAGGGCAGAGAATAAAAGACAAAGACAGGAGATAGAGGATTCAGGAGAAGGAGAAGGGAACAAGGGAGTGGAAAAGAAAAGGGGCAAGGGAGAGGGGTAAAGGGCATTTGTCCTGAGGGATAAATGACTGCCTCTGGATAAAAAGGAGACAGACGCAGCACATAGGAAAATGGTGGTTTATAAAGGCAAAAGGGAAAACCCCGTGTTAGGGTGAGGTGTTTAATTTTAACTGGGCATGTTATTAGGTGAGCCAAAGGGGGCTTCTGATTGCTGAACTTCGGTACTTTGATAGCTGGCCCTTGGTAGTCAGCCTCAAGAGGAGGGAGAGGCTGAATAAGGGAATAGACCTTGGTGGCTAGCTTTAGGAATGCAGTCTAACAGTGTAGCCAGGCAGAGGGAATGGGGGAGAAGGGCAAGGTCTCAAGTGGGCTAATGTCCCTTTGCATGGCTCCTTCATCATTGTCATATTTCTTTCTGAATTTCCTTCACATGTCCCCTTCCTGGGGACTCAGGGAGTTGGTAATACACAGAGCAATTCCCATCTTATCTGAAGCAGGCCAGTTGCAGCCGATGTCATGTTATACACATCATGCCAATCAAACGTTCATGCTTTTTGGACACATTCCTTATTTCTTGTCTTTCTAGGAATATTACAGGACACTTTTAAATAAATGGTTATGGGAAATAAAACATTGAATTTATAATATTTATGGTCTACAGAGATGGCTCAGTGGGTAAGTGCTAGGTCTGTAAACACAACAACCTGCGTTCAGATAGCCTGCACCCACATTAAAAACTAGGCGTTGTGGTGTGCTCCTGTAAGCCCAGCAGGGCAGATAGAATTCATGGATCCTAGGCCAGCCAGCCTAGCCCAATCAGTGAGCTCCAGGTTCAGTGAGACCCTGTCCCAAAAACACTATGTGAAAAAGTGATAGAGGAAAACATCTCACCCTGACCTCTGATTTCTAGTCTACACACACACACACACACACACACACACACACACACACACACCTTACATTTAATTTTCCCTTTTTAACAGAATTTTTCTATTGCCTATGCTATAAACAAAAAAGAACAAAATTTAATGAATTTCTTAAAGAAAAAAATGTCCAGAGATTGAGAAAGGATTATGCAAGTGAAAATTGTTGGCTGTGTGAAAAATAAGTTAGCTAAGGACTTCCTTTTAGGGAAACGGCACCAAATTTAGGTATTCAAATCATGTTTTAAAACTCTTCTTTACAGAAGAGGACTCTGGGTGTCTTATATTCAGGCCACACTCATGGCTCTTGCCTACCACAAACTCTCTCTTTCTCTCTCTCTCTCTCTCTCTCTCTTTCTCTCTCTCTCTCTCTGTCTCTTCATCAAGATAAGGTTTTTCTGAGTAGCTCTAGCTGTCCAGGAACTCACTCTGTAGACCAGGCTGGCCCCGAACTCAGAGATCTGCCCGCCTCTGCCTCCCAAGTGCTGGGGTTAAAGGCGTGCGCCACCACTGCCACCACCACCTGACCAGAACTCCCCTTCTTTGTGGACAGCTGAAATGGCTTTGGGCTACTTGGTAGAGTGAAACCAGTCCTAATTCTAGGACTTGAACTCTTGAGACTAGGAATTGGCACTGGAGACAAGGCACCCTTCTAGGGACCACACATCAGGTTGTCCGATAGCCTGTCTACAGTGTTTCATATTGATTGATGGAAAACTCACCTCATAAATGCTGGGGACAAAATGTATATCAAAGAAGGAGGTCATTGTTAAGTACAGGTAAAGTGCCAATGAATTTATTGTCCTCAGGGAAAAAAAAAGATAAAAGTCACATTCTGTGTTGGAGAGAACCTGAAAATACTTACATAATCTTTCTAAAATCACCCTAAAATTTCTGAATTTTCAGCTAAGAAGATGTGTGACCACAAAACTTTGGGGGGAAGTTGACAATGTGAAGGTTCCCACTGTCCAGTCATTCATAAATAACTGTTTTATATTTCATGACAGAAATCAAGGACACCTAAGATGCTTTGTCCCGAGGATTTTATAACTTAGCAGGGAAATGAAGTAAAAATAGCTGCTGTGTGAGGCAGCATGCGACAATTCCTATAAATAAACAGAAGCAAAGCAGCATCACAGTGGAGAGAAGAAAGAAAATTTCTTTGCTGTGTGAACTCGAGAGTGGTGGAGCCTGGGAAGAGACTGTTGGGAAAGACAACTCCATATGCATTCTTTCCACTAACGGACATCTCTTCAGAGACTGAGTGTCATGAATTTTGGTTAAGCTTGGACACGTGTGTTAGTCACAAACAATGGCAACAAAGTATGAAGTGGGAAACCTTGACCTTGTTCAGAAGATCCCAGGTGGTTGGATGTGTCTGGAGCAATTGATGGCAGCAGGAGATGAGGTTGGAAAAGAGGCCACAGTGGTCGCCTACTGTAGAGAGTTCATGGGATGTTCAGGAAACTCTTTCAGGGATTCATGCTGCCCTGTAGTAGGTTAAAGGGGAAGGGGAAGGAATTACAGCGGATGTGTTTCTGCAGTTCCTTGTCTAGGCTGAGGTGCCCACCCCTTCCCTCTTTGCATTAGCACGTCTACTGGTGTCATCCTTGTTCCGGTTCAACATTAACCTTCACTTTCTGTGACCGCCCATTGAAACGCTCCTCAGTACTATTTATTTATCCCCAGTTTCCACCCCTGTGTCTTTCAACACTATTTCCTAAAGTGGCTTATAGTATTGCTTCTTGCTTTTTCAAATTTCTACATTTTGAACTCATTTTCCTTTTCCTTTTGTGTTTGTGTGTGAAGGAGTGCTTACCTTGCTTATATCACAAAGGACAATTTTGTGCTTCCTTTCCGCACCCACCAAATCTCCATTTTGAAATTTGAGAAGAATTTCTGTTTAAATAAATGCTGTTAAATAAGTAAGTTACTGTGATAATCTGTTATAGTTGGTGGTGCATCACAGTTATGGTCCCTTTCTTATGGAGCTCTGTATTTCTTGACTTACTACTTACTTTTCTTCACATCCCCTTTAAAATCACTGGATAGGGTCACATAGCGAAGGGGGAGATTAAAACAGTAATAAGAAGTCTGACTAGATGGCTAGACAAAATGAAATAAAAAATTTCAGGCCCAGATGATTTCACAAAAGAATTCCACCAGACTGTCAAAGAACTACAACCACTCCTTCTTAAACTCTTCAAAACATAGGAGGATCAATGTCCTTTATTTATGGCTAGAAACCAATTATGAGTGAGTACATCCCATGTTCCTCCTTTTGTGTCTGGCTTACCTCACTCAGGATAGTGTTTTCTATTTCCGTCCATTTGCATGCAAAATTCAAGAAGTCATTGTTTTTTACTGCTGAGTAGTACTCTAATACGTATATATTCCATACTTTCTTCATCCATTCTTCCATTGAAGGGCATCTAGGTTGTTTCCAGGTTCTGGCTATTACAAACAATGCTGCTATGAATATAGTTGAGCATATACTTTTGTTGTATGATAGGGCATCTCTTGGGTATATTCCCAAGAGTGGTATTGCTGGGTCCAGGGGTAGGTTGATCCTGAATTTCCTGAGAAACCGCCACACTGCTTTCCAAAGTGGTTGCACAAGTTTGCATTCCCATCAGCAATGGATGAGTGTACCTCTTACTCCACAACCTCTCCAGCAAAGGCTATCATTGGTGCTTTGATTTTAGCCATTCTGACAGGTGTAAGATGGTATCTTAAAGTTGTCTTGATTTGCATTTCCCTGATCGCTAAGGAAGTTGAGCATGACCTTAAGTGTCTTTTGGCCATTTGAACTTCTTCTGTTGAGAATTCTCTGTTTAGCTCAGTGCCCCATTTTATAATTGGGTTGATTAGCCTTTTACGGTCTAGTTTCTTGAGTTCTTTATACATTTTGGAGATCAGACCTTTGTCAGTTGCAGGGTTGGTGAAGATCTTCTCCCAGTCAGTGGGTTGCCTTTTTGTCTTAGTGACAGTGTCTTTTGCTTTACAGAAGCTTCTCAGTCTCAGGAGGTCCCATTTATTCAATGATGCCCTTAGTGTCTGTGCTGCTGGGGTTATACGTAGGAAGTGGTCTCCTGTGCCCATGTGTTGTAGAGTACTTCCCACTTTCTCTATATTACTATAACTTCCCACAAAAATCATAGACTAACAGAAGCCCCAGTCAGAGGCAGAAGAAACTTCATTCTGAAATGTTGGTCAGGGTTGTCCGAGTAACTCCCCAAACAGTATAAATTATTGATGCAGCCTTTGATTGCCTCTCATGGGTGGAGGATAAACCCCTATTGCTGAAGACACCACGCGTTTAGGACACAGGACTCAGAGGACTTGAACTGGACCTGACCTGAGAGCTTCTTTCCTGTAATCTAGTTTCTATGGCTCTTGAAAATACTATTGTAGCCTCCAAATGAGGGAAGAAATTAAAAAGTTCAACTCAGCTGCAATAACAGTGAATCATAGCAAAGAACAACATTTTCATTAAGGTGCAAAAAGTGGCACTTACATACAGGTGGCGGCCAATAGCTGTCTAGCTGGACTTAAAGCCCACTCAGCAGGAGCAAAACCTTGGCAGCTTCCCAGGGTTAGGGAGGCCATGGACCTTAGAAAAGGATCTATTACCGCTACTTAGCTAGACCTGCCTAGTTCTTTACTACACTCTAAAACTTACCCTAATAACCTTACAGGTAAGTGCGGCTACCACCACCCACCAAAGAAGCCTCTTTTCACTGCAAATGCAGACTCGCACACAAAACCACAGCTGCACACAAGACAGAAATCTATTGGTTGTGGGGGTGCCCAGACCCAATAGGCATAGCTCCTGCGTCTGCGACTCAGGAAACATTGCAGAAAAGGAAGAAGAAAGATTCTAAAAGCCAGAATACCAAGAAGTCTGTTGTAAAACAGTCTTTCCTAGAAATGGCTACATAAACCAGACCAGAAACATATCAAAGGACATACTACAAAGGAAGGGGAATATTTCCCCAGGGCCCCACCCATAGACAAAAACCTACAGGCAACTAATAATTGCTGGCAGAAAGAGAATTAGTCTCTTCTAGAGTTGAGCCCAATTATTGATTGTCCAATGCAGATTACTGTATGTAATCAAAACCACAAAATCAACAAAAATGGATCCAGCAGGTTACTTATACATATTTGTGCATATGTGTATGCATGTATATTTGCTTATTTGCAAAATGATAAAGATAAAGAGGCTGTCGACTTGAGAGATGGGTAGCATGGGAGGGGTGGAGGGAGAGTATCAGGGAGGGTTTTCAGAGGAAGGAAAGGGAGGGAAAAGTGATGTAATTCTATTTCAATAAAAAAAAATTATAGGGCCAAATCAAAGCATTCCTCAAAAAATGTCCAAGAACACCCAATGAACTGTCACTTTTCCTTTCTCTCTGCTTGGCTTTGTTTTGCTTGGGGCCTGCAGCCTTCTCCTCATGTGCTGTTTTCCAGATATGCTGATTTCTGAGTTCTACTGAGGCCACTCTGCGTCTGGGAGCTCCCATTACCTCATTGTAATGCTGGTTTTCCTGTTCTCGGAAGCCAAACAGCACTACCTCTTCAGAATTTATTTTCTTGTTTAGGTGGAATGGCTCTGCTAATAGAGTTCACCAAGTGGGCATGCAATATATATATTTGCTAGAGCAATTAATCCTTAAAATATCCTGATAATGTCTTTGGGGGTGGTATGCCTGGGATGTGGTTGGAATCTATGAACTCTCTGAATTTTGAAGTGATTGTCTCTACTTCCTTCCTTCCAGCTTTCAGTTTTCCTCTCTATACTTTTACAAGGTATGTTATCTTTCTTTGAAAGTTTCTAGAATCTTATTTTCAACCTAGACTTTTAAAATTTCATTAAGCCATGATTTTCTTGGTTTATCACCTGTGTATGTATATATTCATGCATGCATCATCTACCTGTGTATCTATCACCTATGTGTGTGTATGTATGTATGTATGTATGTATGTATGTATGTATCTATCTATCTATCTATCTTCTAACTATCTATTTATCTCTCTGGTTTGATTTGGTATTCTTTGTGAATCTGCTTATACTTTTAGTTTAGAGATATTTATGTTCACTTTCTGTGATGTGTTGGAGATAATAAAGAAGAAATCTGTTGCTGAGCTATATCCCCACCAGCCAGTTCCCCATTTCTGCTGTCTCAAAAACCAACCAACCAACCAACCAACCAACCAACGAACCAACCAACCAACCAGAACTGATGATCAGATTATAGAGGACTTTCTAGACTTTTCAATCCTCTTAGCAGGTTTTTTGCTTGACTTTCTAGAAAGTTCATACCTTGACTTCATATGCAGAACTCTTACTGAGTTTTTAATTAATTAATTAACTATTTTCAATACATCCCAATGGTGGTTCCCCCCTCCATTCCCCTGCCCCACCCCCTCTCTTCTCTCTTCCAGATCCTCTCCTCCTCCGTTTACCTGCAGAAAAGAGTAGGCCTCCCAGGAATATCCACTGAACATAGCATAACAAAGTAGGAAAAGACTAGGTACATATGTCATATCAAGGCTGGGTGAGGCAACCCAGTCAGGGGAAACGGACTCAAGAGGAGTCAAAAAAGTCAGAGGTATCACAACTCCCACTGTTAGGAGTCCCACAAAAGCATCAAACTAACAACCATAACATATATGCAGAGGACACAGCCCAGGCTCATGCAGGGTTCTGATTGTTGCTTCAATCTCTGTGGATCTCTATAAGGCCTACTTAGTTGAAGTCTGTGGACCATGTTCTCCTAGTGCCCTTGACACCTATGTCTCCTACAATTCTTTCTTCTTCTCTTTTATGGCATTCCCCAGCTCCAAGGGAAGGACCCAATATAGATCTTTAATTTGGGCTTTGTGATAGTTTGAGAGAAAATGCTCCTAAAGGGAGGAGAACTATTAGGAGGTGTGGCCTTGCTGGAGGAAGTTTGTCACTGTGAGGGTGGGTTTCGAGGTCTCTATTGCTCAAGCTTCCCTCAGTATGACTGTCAGTCAACCTCCTGTTGCCTCTGAGTCAAGATGTATGACTCTCAACTCCAACACCACATCTGCCTGCATGCCACCATGCTCCCACCATAATGATAATGGACTGAACTTCTGAAACTGTAAGTGAGCCCCCTCAATTAATTGTCTCTTTACAACAATAAAAACCTAAGATAGGCTCTCTAACTATCTAATGTTTGACTGTGAGTCTCTGCATGTGTTCCCATCAACTGCCCTTGGTAGCCTCCTTTATGATGATTGAGCTAGGCACTGATGTATGAGTACATTTGGATATCATTAGGAATTATTTTATTGTTTTTTTTCTATCATAGGTCTCTGGGCGATCCAGTCTCTGATTCCTGGTCATCAAAGCTTTGTCAGGAATGGGCTCCCTCTTGTGGTTGGGCATCAAGTTAGACCAGTCATTGGTTGCTCATTCCTACACGTTCTGTGCCTCAATTTCCCCAGCACATCTTGCAGATGGGATAGATAATAGGTTGAATGTTTTGTGGCTAGATTAGTGTCCCAGTATCACTTCTGGAGGCCTTGCCTGGTTACAGAGGATGGCCTGTTCAGGTTCTGAATCATCCATTATGAGAAGTCTTCTCTTGGATCACTCTCATAGAATCCTGAGAGTTTCTACTATACTAGTTTTCCATATCAACCCCAACCTGGGAAATGCCCTAGGGAACTGTTGTTGGAGGCAAGGTCTCCATACTTAGTTTAAGGTGGTTTGGCGCTTAGGATCCTCATGCTTCCATTTCCCAGGTACTGGACTGGGTGTACAACACCATTTCTAGTTTGGAGTGATTTTACACAATTAAAATTTGCACCCATTTTTTATGCCCAATTCCAGGGCATCTCATAATGGTTATGTACTCATTGCTGTACCAGGACACAGAAAAGCAGTCCTGTCACACCACAAATGTGTCCCTACATTGTTTAGGTAAGCTCTCTTTTTACAACCAGATACAGACTACCACTTGTCTTCTGTGTCTTTATAGATTTGCTTTTCTAGAATGTCACTGAAGCTTCAGATGCTTCGGGTAGCTGCTCATTGTATTCCATGCAAAGTTTTCATCTGGGAGAGACAGAGAGGCTGCCAGCTTTTTCCGTGTTGACTGATGTGGCTATTTTCTCCTGAATTTGGAGAAATCATTATTTATTTTCTCCTGTAATATGTTAATAATGTAATATATTATGTAAAAGTTACTTTGATGGTCTTTCAAATGTTAAACCAGTCTGGTATTCAAAGAGAAATCTCATTTGGTCATATTTATAATACTGTATTGGATTCAACTTGCCAGTTTTGTTGAGAATTTTAGTAATTATACTAATGAGAAATATTGCTTTGTTCTTTTCTTGCTTCTAGCTTAATTATTTGTCTAGCTTTTGTAGCAGAAAAATGCCAGCCTCAGAGATTGTACTGGCAAATATCCCTCACTCTTATTTGTTATAGAAGAGATTTGAAAGTTGATATTGATTTTTTAATGTAATGCATTTGCAGAGCTTATTGATAAAGCTGTTTGAACTAGGACTTTTCTTTAAGATTTATTTTTTGCATGGAAACAGATAAATTTCTTGAAGTCTGAAGAGTAATCTTTGAGAGTTATATGGTACAGAGCCCATAAATGACAAATCCACATGCTTACAGACATTGTTATTTCATAATTGATTCACATTTTCTCATAGTAATTATGAATTATGCAATAATATATAGTATACAATAAAGCTACAAAGATAGAAAACTTTAAAAGTAAATATTTCCTTCAGCTCAATTAACTATATGGTCGATTTTGTTTGATAGGACGTTTTTTTCTACTGTGCCACTTTCTGATAATTTACTTTTGCTTTTCTAATTTTAAAGTTCCATAGAACACAAAGGAATCAGCAGACCAGATTTTCTTTCATTATTTAGATGCAATGTTAGCATCACTCCAGCAGACTCACTTGTCCACGCCAGCATTGCACTCGGGGCAGTCCTCGCAGCCCATCAGTGTTCTGAGTTTATGGAAGGCATCATTCTGGGGAGTTCGAGTCATTATTTCAGGGAGACAAGCAAGACAGCTGTATCATTCTTCATTGCAATGCATCTTGAATCAGCATTTGGAGGTTGTTAAAAAGCTATAATCATTTTTGTCAAGCTTATAATGCCCTGTGCCTGAACCACCTCTTCTACATCTGGAGCTCCCTTTGAGTTGTAGAGAGTCACATTTTTCACTCACGTGTTCTTGATGTTCCGAAGAAAGGGACATTTTTTTTCATTTCCTCTGAATTCCATTTCTTCTGATTTCAATGTAGATCACTATGTGGGAGGCAAGTACTCATGAATGGTGACCTTTCTCATCTTTTATAGTGATACACACATTGTGTGCAGATAAATCTCTGTATGATTATCACCTTCAGAAAAACAAAGTCACCGTGGATAGGGTACTCTATAATGCAATCTTGTTTTATGCTCTCAAGAGTCCCCAAAAGCTTTGTACAAACACGTGTACAACCAGGATTTCAGGATTAATTTTTTATCGTTATTGATTTTGAGATTATCATCAAATTTTGCTTAAGTCAAGCCTCTACTGAAATCCATGTTAGTCATTTTTACCTCTTTTTGCTGTCTACATAATGAATCACGGCTTCAGAGAAATGTTTTAAGCTTAATTGCTCTGATATTTCTTTAGACAGTTTGCTTTTTCAGATACAGATTGCCGTGTGTGGTTATCACTTTGTTGGATGTTGTTAGGTTTTTGGTTGTATTTTTACCAAGGGTAAACACCAAAGGTCTACACCGCAGGTGGCATTGTATGATGGTATTCATTCAACCCATGTTTGAAGAACTGGCCCCTAGACCACGTGTGCACTGAGGCAGGGAACACAGGAATCCTGGGAGCCTCACAGTTGTTACCCAGTCGACTCAGGTTTAAGGACCCCAGGAGAAACAGTCCTGTCTTTAAAGTTAGCAGTAGAAATACTTGGGCAATTTAATTCTTACTAATTCACTGAACTTTGGTAGTATGCATCTATTGGTAAGTTTGTTCATTTTCATCGAAGTTGTGAAATTTATGTGCACAAAACTGTTATAATATTCCCTTATTGTACTTTACGGTCTCTGGTGTAGTGAAAATTCCATTTTCATTTCTGATATTGGTACTTCCTTTCTGCTTATTGATGATTCTGAATAGAAGTGTATAGTGTTATTGATGTTTCCAATAAACAAACGTCTAGATTCACTATTTTCCCTTCTGTTTTCTTTCTTTTTCTTTTTTTTAATTTATTTATTTTTTATTGAAAATTTCCACCTCCTCCCACTTCCCTCCCCTTCCCCCACTCCTCTTCCCCCTCCCCCTCCCTCTCCAGTCCAAGGAGCAGTCAGGGTTCCCTACCCTATGGGAAGTCCAAGGTCCTCCCTGCTCTCCCTAGGTCCAGGAAGGTGAGCATCCAAACAGACTAGGCTCCCACAAAGCCCATCCATGAAGTAGAATAAAAACCCAGCGCCATTGTCCTTGGCTTCTCTGTCAGCCTCCACCATCAGCCACATTCAGAGAGTCTGGTTTGATCACATGTTCCATCAGTTCCAGTCCAACTGGCCTTGGTGATCTCCCATTAGATCAGTCTCGCCGTCTCAGTGGGTGGACGCACCCCTCGCGGTCCTGACTTCCTTGCTCATGTTCTCCCTCCTTCTGCTCTTTATTTGGACCTTGGGAGCTCAGTCCAATGCTCCAATGTGGGTCTCTGTCTCTATTTCCATCCATCGCCAGATGAAGGTTCTATGATGATAAGCATATTCCCTTCTGTTTTCAATGACATTGGTTTCTGTTCTTTATTATCTCTCCATCTATCTAATTTATGTCCATTTCTCTTTCATTTTCAGGTTCCTAAAATGGGTCTTCTGTTTTTTGAAATCTTTCTTATTTTCTAGTATGTAGGTTAATGATATTTTTTTCTAAATATTGATTTAGCTGAATCACAAATATTTTGCTAGACTCACCTCAATTTAAATTATCAAATTTCTTGAATGACAGTTGCTTTCACCAGTAAATTCTTTATAATGTTTAATTCTTTAATATTTGGGGGGATTTCTTAGATAGCTTTTTCCTATTTGTTTCTAGTTAAATTAGATTTGATTTGTGTGGTGGTTTGAAAGAAAATGGTCCCCATAGGGAGATGGGGCCTTGCTAGAGTAGGTGTAGCCCTGTTAAAGGAAGTGAGTTACTATGGAGGTTGGCTTTGAAGTCTCATATATGCTCAAACCATGCCCAGTGAGACAATTCACTTCCTGTTGCCTGCAGGTCAAGATGAAAAACTCTCAGATCTTTCCCCAGCACCACATCTGCCTTCATGCCCTCGTGTTCCATCCTGATGATAATGGAGTAAACCTCTGAAACTGTAAGCCACCCCAATTAAATGCTTTTCTTTAAAAAGAGTTCTAGTGGTCATGGTATCTCTCCACAGCAATAGAAACACTCAGATAATTAGAGACTGTACTTTGTATAATTTAATTATCTTTTAAACTTTGGTGTGTGTGTTTTACCATTAAAACTTTTTATCAGTCATCATAAATTTGTTTTAAGGTATCATTATTCACATATTTAATAAAACAACCTGATTTTTTAAATAACTCTGAAGTGAAGGATTTTTTCTTTAATTAAAAATAGATTTTTTTCCTTACATAATATACACTGATAACTGTTTCCCTTCCCTCTATTGTTTCCAGTTACCCCCTCCTATTTAAACCCTTTATGTCTCTTATTAGAAAACAAATAAGCTTCAAAGGGGTAATAGTAAAATATAATGAGACAAAACAAAACCTAAATGCACCAGAATAGGATAAAACAAACAAACAGAAGGAAAAATGCCCAAGAAAAGACACAAGAAACAGATATAGACACAGAGACCCACACGTTCACATACTCAGGAATCCCGTAAAAACACAAAACCTGAAGCTGTAATAGATACTCAAAGGATTTCCAAGTGAAAAATAAATACATTAAAAATAAAAAAGATACAATTAAAAGGAGAAAAGAAAAAAAAAAGCTCTGACACAGAATTATGACACAAGGAACCTCCCAAGACACCGCTGAGTTCATTTTCTGTTGGGCATCTCCTGCTGTTCTTGCAGCCTACCCTTAAGAGTAGTTTGGTTCCCCAGCAAGACTTGCTTGCAAGCGGTTATCCATTGTTTTTAGGGATACAAGTAGAGCTATATTGGTGACTATTTTGTGTGCACTTGAAAAAAAAAGTGTTTACTCATTTTAAAACTGGAAATAATTATTAAATGGCCCCAAGGGGCTTTTTGAAGAATAAATGATGTAATGTTTATAAGAGTTTAAGGATCCTCATATATGGGAAGAACCAAAATAAAACCAAAAAAATCCTCTATTTTTATTGTTATGATTGTTTTCTTCTCCACCCAAGAACACGCTATGACTTAACTTCCTTTTTTAGTAGTCTTTTTTTTTTCAAAGTAAACATTTACCTCATTAGAGCCTAGTTTTTGCTGGCTAAATTTGTTCTTAGCTATATCATCTGGATACTGTCGCAAAAGTATTTTGTAAAACATCACTTGTGACATCTGATATATGAGACTTGTACAATTTATTATTAGTTCTCAGTTCTCATTCAGTGGTCTTCCACCAGGAGACAGTAACTGCCAATCCAGGTACCGCGCTCACTAGTTCCTGCTCCTTTTATTGCTGTCTTCTTGTTCTGTTGTGTTGTTTAAGATCTCGTGAGAGTATTAGTTACTGGACTAGTGGCAAAAAGTTTTGTATTCTCTCAGACTTTCATAACAATTTTTCTAATATTTTGTAACCAGGGCCCTATGGATTTAGAGAAAATGTTTTAAATTCAGGCTGTTTGTTCAACGTCACTGAGTCCATTTGTGGATGCCATGAAGTAGATTTGCAGAAACTGCATAGATTTTTCCATTAAGTGACGTTACATCACACTAATAGGCCTTTTGGTTATTAAATGATTTTGTATTCTTGGAAAAGGCTAAGTTGGTTCTAGGATATAATGCTAAGTTGATTTATTAGCTTTCATTTAGAATTGTTGCCTCCATATTCATAAATAAAATATTATTTTATTCAAAGGAATTAGAAAGTTCTTCTAACATTTTGGAAGTTTATTTTGCCTGAGGATCATCTTTTTCTCCCTAAAGTTGAGCAGAAGTCACAGTAACTTTGCTTATCTTTCAAAGAATTTGAAAAGTTTATTTTCTAAGTTTGAAACCAGCACAGGAAATTAACATTATTCCTCATGTTACAAAATTCCTCTATATTAATACTTTATATTATTATAATCTATATTAATGCTTTACACACACTGGTGCCAAAAGATTGCTAGTATTTTCCATAAATTTATTGTCATTCTTTGAATATTTATAACCATTTTCAACATATCAAATGTGCCATACATTTAACCAATTTCTTCATAATAAATTACATTTTTTTTCTCCATGAAATTTTTTTTTGTGTCTTTTCTTCTTTTTTTTTTTTTGAGACATGGTTTATCTTTGTAGCCCTGGCTGTCCTGGAATTTACTCTGTAGACCCTTGAACTCAGAGATTCCCCCTGCCTCTGCCTCCTGAGTGCTGGTTTTAAAGGCCTGCACCACCACTGCCCAGTTTTTGTTTTGTGTCTTTATATAAATTTTCTTTGTGTTCTCTTTTTGTCTGGGAAAAACATTTCAATTCCTATCTTCCTTTTGTTTTTCTGATGCAATTTTGATGATTTTTTTGATTTTAAATACCCAGAGTCATCTTTTTGTGTACATATGACTTTCTATTTCAAATTCTGCTTTTCTATTTCAAATAGCACACAGAAACACTATTATAGTGGAATTATTTTTCAAATTCCTTCTAGAATCATTGTTTTCGTAGTGATACTCATATGTGTCTGTATAATGTCAGCATCACCAGGGCTTTCCTTGTCTATTGACTTGTTTTGCGTGCACTAATATTTACAATGCCTCATTGCTTTCTTCTAGTGCCTTTCCTTACTTTTGTCTTCTCCAGATAATTTCATTGTTGTTACTTTTAAAAATCAGCACACCTTCCAGTGTTTATTTGGAAATTAAGTTGCTCAGTTTATTTTTTTATCAGTCTTTATTTTGAAATGAAAATATCTATTTTGTGTCATGAAGCTAAACAGTGAGTATTTGGCCTTAAGTAAAAGAGCATTTTTTGAGTCCTTGGTTTTGTTTGTTGAAATTTTTATATAAAATTTCAAGTTACATTTAATGTATTGTTATACATTATGCAGTTTTATTTTTATGTCTTGATGTTAAATTGGTTTCTTTGGGTAAAATCACAGAGCTTTTAACGTTCAAATGTATTTTTTCTGCTCACATATTTTTAAATTATCTTTTTATTATAGATTATCATATCACTTTCTTATCATGTATAGTCTTATACTATGTATTTAAAAACAAAGTTAAACTGAAAATTATCATTAAGGTTTCATAATATTTTAAGTATTATAATGTTCCCTCACTCCTGAGTTCTTTTCCTTTATGTTGCACAACTCGGTTTGGCTCATTTCTCAGATCTCTGGAGTATAATATCACTAACTTTTTCAGGAGGCCTGGCTGAATTATGTATTTTCTTAGGAGCTTTTACATATAGAACCATCCTTTTCCACTTGAGGGACAATTTAGCTGAACACAGAATTCTTGGGTAAAAATGTTCACTTTGGGGCTGGGGAGATGGCTCCATGGGTAAAATGCTTGCTTTGTAAGCATGAGAACCCAAGTTTGGATCTCCAACAGCCTGTCAAGACTCCATTGATGGGGCTGGAGACAGAAGGGTGCAGCGGCTTGCTACTCAGCCAGTTTCACTGAAACAGCTAGCTTTAGCCTCAGTGGGAGAACTACCTGAAAGCCAAAAGGTTGGAGATGTTATTAACAAGATGTCTTGTCTCAACCCTGGTCTCCACAAGGCCCTCATAGTGTGTGCACACCTGCATGTAATGCAGAGAGAGAAAGAGAGAGGGAGGAAAGGAAAAGAGGGAGGTGGGAAGGGAGGAAGGGGAGAAAAAGAGAGGGAGGGAGGGAGAGAGTCATTTTATACAGAGCTGTCCTAAGTAGTTCATATATATACTGCAGATATTAAGTCATTAGGAACCTACATGAAATCCTGCACTTGTTATCCTGGTATGAAGATGCTTCATGGGATGAATATGTTGTTTAGATAACTTGTCACAGGTTTATCACTGGCAAGTTGAGAAACTTAAACCCAGGGGATTTTGTTTCAAACACTATGCAAATAACCACTAGGCATTCAGTGCATTAGATGGTCACTTGTCAATTATTGGCTCTAGATATTTGTAGATGTATATGTTAAGTTTATAGACGAGATCACTGAAGCAAGTTACTTTCTTTCATGGGATGGGAAAGAACAGAAAGGAAAGCTAAGTAACGAGGGCAAATGCATGATGACAGGGGGACACGGTGAGTTATAGACCAGGTAAGGGACAATGAGCCGTGGGAAACGTACTGTGTATTTAGAAACTAGATAAGTGAGTCTGTGTGCTTTGTGTTAAGAAGTTTTGTTTTTCAGCTTTATTTGTAACAGCCAGAACCTGGAAACCACCTAGATTTTTCTCTGTGAAGGAATGGATTAAGCAGGTGTGGTACTTTTACACAATGGAGCATTACTCAGCTGCTAAAAGCAAGGACAGCAGGAACTGAATTTGAGGGTAAATGGATGCAACTAGAAAAAAAATCATCTTGAGCGAGGTAACCCAGATGGATAGAGTCAAACATGGCATGTCCTCACTCGTAAGCGGATGTTACCTGTAAATAAAGGATGGCTATGTTACAATCCCCAGACCCAGAAGACTAGGTAACAAAGAGAGCTCGTGGGGGGACACCCAGGTCCCCCTGGAAAGAGATAATAGAAGAGATTTTGGGAGTGGACTGAGGTCAGGTGGGGATGGGGACATGAGCAATTAGGCTGAGGGGACATGGAAGGGGAGAGTGCTGAGGGGCATTTCAGGGTAAGGGAGAAGCCTGACATGACATGGTAATCTCCCAGAAGTTTATGGGAGGACCCCAGGTTAGATTCCTCGCAGTACTGTATAAGTAGCCTGAACTGGCCATCTCCTGTGACCAGATTGGAGCCTGGCCCACTTGTCATCAGAGAGGCATCATCCAGCACCTGATGGAGGCAGATGTAGAGACCTAGAGCCAAACATTAGCTGGAGTTCGGGAATCCTGCTGAGGAGGAGGAAAAAGGAGTGTAGGAACCAGAGGGGTCAAGAACACCATGGAAGGCTCACACAATCAACTCCCCTGGGTGCACAGGGCCTTGCAGAGACTGAACCAACAAAAAGGGAGCCTGCATAAGACTGATCTAGGCACTCTGCATATATGTTACAGTTGTGTAGCGTGGGCCTCTTGGTGGACTACTAACAGAAGGAACAGGGGCTGTCTTGACTCTTTTACTAACTTTTGGGACCCTACTTCTCATAATGGGTTGAAGTAATAAGGGCGGCGGCAGGGCTGCGTCCCCAACACCCCAGCCGCCTGCCCGGCTAGCTTATGCCCCGAAATAATTACACGGAAACTGTATTCATTTAATCACTGCTTGGCCCATTCTCTTCTAGGCTAATTCTCACATATTAATTTAGCCCATTTCTAATCATCTGTGTGTAGCACCCCAAGGTGCGCTTACCAGGAAGATTCTAGCCTATGTCCATCCTGGGTCGGAGCTTCATCCCGGGAGCGGGGCATGGCGTCTCTCTCAGGCGTCTGCTCCAGAGAGCAGAGCTGTCGAGTCTCTGAGCTCACTTCCGCTTCCTCCCAGCGTTCTGTTCTGTTTACTCCTCCCACCTATCCTCTAACCAATAAAATGGGCCAGGGCAGTTCCTTTATTAGCCAATGACCTTCCTCCATCACTGGGTCACTTTACTCAGCCTTAATACATGGGGAGATGATTAGTCTTATTGCAACTTGATATGCCATATTTTATTGACAGTCATAGAAGACCTGCCCCTTTCCTGGATGGAGATGGATGAGGAAGGGTTGGGGAGGATGGGGGCAGAGGGACTGGAAGGGGAGGTAGAGGGAGAGGCTGCAGCCAGGATGTAAAATAGATGAATTTTTTTTTTTGCTTTTTAGAAAGGAGAATTGGAAGTTTTTACACAGTAGGGTTTGATAATTTCCAAATATTCTACCTGAAGAATGGATTGGGCAGAGCACATGGGCAGATGAGGGACACATTCAGAAGGGTGTGCAGCTAATAGATGGTAATGACTGGGGCCAGTTTCTGACAATGAAGACAGGAAGAAAACACCATTTCAGAAGTGATTACAAACCAAATATTCCATATATACAGGTTGGTCTGATTTGAGTCTTGATAGGGGTTTTAGAAGGATGCTATATGAAGATTCTGGGGGCTAAGCCTTGGATTAAGGGTGTTCATAAAGAAGTTGTAATTCAATAACTTTATCTCTCATGAGGCAAGCTGTAGTGAGAGGTATAAGATGAAAGAGTCCAAGTTTAAAGGTTTGAAATGACAACTCCGGGATGACGAAAACAACAGAGCGTGCCATGCAAATGTTGAGGTCGACGTATTAAACCATGGCTTTAAGTTTTAGATTCTGGCAAAGATGGACCACATGTACTACGGATGAAGATATTTGTGGAGCCAGGAAACTTCTGGGATAAAAAAATGCCCTGTAGTTGGAGAGCTTGGGAGAGTTTGAGACACTGTGGGAAATTAAGTACGAGATGAAGTGGCAGGTTGGCTTTGCTGTTCTCTGCACCCAGCACAGTGCCTGTGGTGGCCAGGACATGTCCATATGCAGTAAGTCTGCAGTACCTATAAGATGCATGAATCCTGTCTTAGCTGTGTGGTCACTAATTGTTTCCCTCAATAGTTCAGTTCTTTAGAGGAAATTCTTTAGCTTATTGATTGGGACTTCTTAATATTAAAATGTTGCTAAAACATTCTCGGTTTCAGTTCCTTTTCTATAAAATATGGATATAATAATAATAATACCTGCCTCATAGGTACCTGTGAAGCTTCAACCTAGTTATATGTACGACGTGTTCAGCTTCTGAATTAGTAATCAACCAATACCCATTAACAAGAGAATTATTAAATTATTAAAATTTTAGTGCTATTTTTAATGGATCATCCTTACAACCCGTGAGTTGATCTGTCTTTGTGATGGTCGCTTTTCTTGTTGCTATGTCCAAAGATCTGGGAGAAAAACCTAAGAGGGGATGTACTGGACTCACAGTGTCAGAGCAGCCAGTCCATGTTTGCTTGCTCCCTGGCTGTAGTTGCACGTTCGCCACTTCATAGTGATATGGAAGCAAAGAATAAGATACAGGAAGAGGCGAGGGCAGAGACTGTTCTCAAGAACATATCACAGTGATGGTTTTCTTTCAAAACTGCTAGCTAGATCCATTCAACAAATATTTACTTTACACATGTTATGTATGGATAGTAAATTGGTCTACTATTAATTGAAACAGTAGGTTCGAACCCTCAGAACCTAATTGTCTCTGTAAACCCTTTACAGACATACCTGAAGATGTATTTTATTAGTCTCTTAGACTGTTGACATCACTGTCTTAATCAGAAATCTTCCAATTTTGACTAAGTTGGGCAATTGGGAGGACACCAGCACCCTTTTCCATCCTGATTGTATCACACACAAGCTGCCAATTCTGAGTCCACGTTGAATGGGATATTGTAGCTCTAGTTTCAGGGCAGGAAACCTGGAGAGTGTGTGAGCGCCCATATTTTCTCCTCTTGATCATGGTGGATCAGCGTGTCCAAACAAAGATAATAAAATTGTGAATTACTCTGAAGACACTTAAATGATTAAAATACCTTTGCCTCACCCAGCCGCGGTGGCACGTGCCCTTAATCCCAGCACTCAGGAGGCAGAGGCAGGTGAATTTCTGTGAGTCTGAGGCCAGCTTGGTCTACAAGAGCTAGTTCCAGGACAAGCACCAAAGCTACAGAGAAACCATGTCTCGAAAATCAAAACGAAAACCAAACCAAACCAAACCAAACCAAAACCAAATCACCTTTGTCTCTTCTCTGGGGAAACTATGTAGATCTTTAGTTGTTTCTTATGGCTGAACGAGGGAAGTAGGACTGTGATGTGTGTGTCTGTGGAAGCCATCACTCTCACAGGAGAACAAGGAAACCTTCAGAGGAAGCCCATGAAAGGACCTAGCAGAGAGAAGACAGAGTGATGTGTGGGTGGAATATATTGAACTCCTGGATTAGGCCCACATAAAAGGATGATTGCATTCCAGATGTCCCATTATGTGAATTAGCACATTTAATTTACTGCTTAACGTAGTTACATTAGGGCTTGATTTTAGGTATTGTGCATTCATAATTGATTTACAATTTTCATTGCAAAAGTAATTTCTTTACCTCATTCTTATATTGAGTGAAGAAGATTTATTCTTTTAATAATCTCATGTAGAAATTCCATTTCTAGAATAATCGATAGATATTAGGTCATTAAGTGCTACTTATATTTATTTTAGAATAAGTTAAACTTCTAGATCAAAGTAACATTTTGAAAACTCATTGTCTTTTTGAGCGAATTATGCCATAATTCTCACAAGCTATGACTAGCCCAATTATATTTCTGCACACAAATTACTTTTGCTCAATGAGTTATTTCAGTTTTAGAATACAAAACAAGCGTGTCACACAAATCTATTTTATTATTCATTATAAAGCCAAGTTCAACATTTTGCTGTTTAATGACCAGTATTAAATGTCTATGTTTCTACAGCCTTTAAAATGTGAGAGAACATGCTTTTTATTATCCAGAGAGAACCTTTGAAGGAGGGAACAGATAGAACTCGGTTCTGAAATCAACCCTGCTTACTCAGTGAACTTACTTGCTCAGTGAACTTGAATGAGTTACTTAACTCTGAGTCTCAAGTTCACAAATTGGAAATGCCACCATAGTTATCCACAAGGCTATGCAAAGAAGAATATACAGGCAGGTGAAGCCCCTAGTCTTAGAAAGATACTTCAAAGCTCAGAGGACCCCCATTCCCCTCATTCCCCTCCCCCCAGTTAAAATGCATAGTACTTACCATAAGGGCACACCAAGCAGTTTTTTTTTGTTAGTTTTTTTGTTTTTGTTGTTGTTTTAGTTAAATAGGCATACTAGGGGATGGTGGCTACACACCTTTTAATCCCAGTACTCAGGAGGCAGAGGCAGAGGCAGGTTGATTTCTGAGTTCAAAGCCAGCTTGGTCTACAGAAAGAGTTTTAGGACAGTCAGGGCCACACAGAGAAGCCCTGTCTTAACAAGCCCCCCACAAATGCATTAAATGACTTATTTATTAGATTCTAAACATCCACAACAAAAGGCTGATAATAGATTTTTACTTTGGCTTTAGTTCTGTGGAATTTCATGTCACCTCTATGTATGTTTGCTTTAAATACAGCATATTTAGGAATCATTATAGAAATGCCCACGGCTCAGGGCTCACTGTACGTTTCAGAGGAACAACTATTATGATTTAGTTCCCCTATTATGATATCTAGACATCAGTTTATTTGGATATTGTCTTGTTTTGTTTTTTTGTTGGAGGGTTCATGTTGCTTCATTTAGATTTTGACCTCATTATTTTGTGTTGCTGTGCAGCTCATAATAAGGAAATTGAAAAAATATGTGTGCAGTCAAGCCGAAAGCTGCCCACTTAACGCGAGGACACAGAGAAGTACCTCCTCCTTTGTTTTACTCTCATTTATGATGCAATTTCAGCACTTGGACATGAAGTCTGGTGAAAAGATTTGTCTTTGATAGTGCCTTTTTCTTTCTTTCTTTCTATAAATGTCTTGAATGATTGTCACATGGAAGGTGTTTTGCTTTCCTTCTGGATCTCAGTTCTAACTTAGACAACTGGAAACCATTTTAAGATCTTCCATTTTGCTACCTTGCCCAGAGTCCTCAGGCCTTGACATGGTCATGCCAGTTGGATCCTTTCTCGGTTCCCAGCTGGAGGCTGAGCAGTAGCTAAGTAGCTCATCAAACACAGGGATAAACATACCCAAGTCTGGGTCCATCTGAAAACTGGTATACCCACCCAAATGACTGTGCTTTCCTTTTTATTGTGCAAGTTGAATTCAGGAGGGAGAAATGAGCCTCAGAAAGGCAGCAAAGACAAGAGTCGATAAACAAAACATTGCCTTTTGTAATGCTTTTCTCTAAGCAAGAATCAAGATAGGGTCATGACCAAAACCTAGATCTGGTGTCTAGGGTTTGATTCCCCAGCTGCTACTTACTCACCATGAGACATCAGGAAGAGGCAGACTCTTTGCCTGCCTATGTGTTACAGCAGAAATAAGCAAGAAGCTAAGGTAAATAAATCAGGAGCGCTTGTAACAAAGACGGTCTTAGTCCTTTTCAAGTGCAGTGCCAACACATGATGACCAAGGCAACTCATGAAAGGAAGCATTTAATGTGGGGCTCATGGTTTCAGAGGGTTAGAGTCCATGACCATCAAGGTGGTGAGAATGGCAACACACACACACACACACACACACACACACACACACACACACAGCAGGGCGGGGGAGGATGAGCTTTTGAATCCTCAAAGTTAACCCCCAAGTGACATACCTCCTCCTACAAGCCCACACTGCCTAGTCCTTCTCAAATAGTTCTACTGTGGACCAAGATTTCAAACATATAAGCCTGTGGGGCTATTTTTATTCAAACCACCAGAAAGCCTTACATTGTAAATTCTAAAAATATTAATTCTGCCTGCTATTATATTCCTGGATGTGTGTGTGTAATTTACGAATATTATGAATAAATATTTCACACGAATACGTTAAAATTATATTGAGTTGATACAAGGTGTAATGTTAGGATTGTATAAATCTGATCATGTGGGAATCAGTGAGAACATCTTATTTTTAACTCAAACTGTTGAAATGATGACTGTGTCTCGTATAAATCTTACTGACATCTCTCATTTAGAAATTTCTTTATAAGCACAAGAAGCATGCTTTGTAAGCAAGACCTAAAGAGAAAAGAGATCAAAGTGCTGACTTGCCAAAGCAGTGTTTTTGCTATTGTCCTGCGCACTGCTGATAGACTCTCCCCGAACCACTCCAGGCTTCTCTTGACCTCTAGCTTAACTGAGATTCTTGAAAGGACAGTTTCCATTGGACCTTACAGCTTATTAACCACTTTTCTCATGGATTGAACACAGTCATTTGACTGCCTGGTGCAGCTTTCTGCTGCTAAAACAAACTCACCATCACCACCACCACTACCACCACCGCAAATCGCAACATGTGCTCATGTCTTGACTGATGTAGAGTACAAAGAATCACATGTTGTTTCTTCTTCCTTCCTTCCTTCCTTCCTGAAGCTCCTTTATCTCTCTGGCCTTCTTTATTCCTTATTTTCCCTGCTTTCTTGTTCTCTTCTTAATCTTTCTGCATATCATTTGTTGTTATTTATTAAGGCCTCAAATCTAATAGGGAAGTGTTCCATTATTGCATCAGTGGGCATATCTTGCCGGAAGGTAGATATTACAGCATGCAGGAGAGAGAGAGAGAGCTAGGTAAGATTATTGATGTCTCTTTTCCCCCAGTAGACTACATGACAACTTCTGGCACCATAAAATCTCTTCAGCAAGGAGGGAGTTTGCAGGTCAGTTTGAGATAGATTTTTCTATGTCCTGAGGCTCACATTTGTGGTGTTTTCAGTAATAGGGTTTTACCATGTAGTAGTTATGCTAGGTAAGCAAGAGCAACAGCAGCAGCATGCATTGGTTTGAGTTTCTCTCTGGTGAATAGAGATATCAAAGCAAGACAAAACTGAATGATAGAGAAACGTGGGCATAAATATTACTCAGCCTCAGAAAACTTTTTCACTCGACACAACATTTTTGAGTCATCTCCTCAGGGTCATTCATTGCACAATGTCCTAATCGGCTACTTCAGTATCTGTTTTCTGCACCTGATCAGCATGATGTACTTATCACTAAAAGTAGCTCTTCAGGTTCTACCCGCTTAAAGTCTCTTCCTTCCTTTAGCAGGGTGATTTCACGTCTGTCCAGTCTGACCTATCCAAACCCTGCCCAGGTTGTACAATGTCACTTCTCTATGAAGCCTTCCCTCATCTTAACCCCTGTGGACAATTCTCTTCCTGAACACTCTTCTCATCCATTACTGTGCTCATTACTCTTCTGTGACTGACGTTGTGATAACCTGCACACTTGTCTTTTCTCACCCACTAGGATTTAAGCTTCTTACAGTCAAGAAAGTTCTTTTGTGCTTATTCTTATCTCCTCCAGCAAGGCTTGGACATTCAATAAGCCTTTGCAGCATAAAACTGAAATGCCTTATGAATCTGGGGGAACCTGAACTATTTGGCACATGTATATCTCCATATCAATCTGCGATACAATTTAAAGAATGTCCATGTCTTCTTTATACTGGAAATTTTTATTTTATAATCAAAATCATGTATACATTGATGATATAAGGATCTCAGAAAGCAATCTCTGGATGTAGCCCTGGGCAGTAAGGTGTGTCATCAGGAGTACAGGATCTGATTTTGCTGTTGTTTTGTTTTGAGTCAGGGTCTCATGTAGCCCAGCTTGGCCTCAAACTCCTCATCCTCATGTTAGCATCTCCCAAATACTAAGGGTATAACCTGTGTAATCATGCTTACCTTGAGAGATCCAGACTAGATCCAGACTGAACCCCTTTTCTGCCACTGATAAGCTGTGACCTGAGTAAGCCACGTACCCCAGACAAGCCTCCTTTTACTTTCTGTGTTACGGGTAGAGTTGCCATTCCCCCTTCTGGAGGTCGGCGAGAGAATAAAATAAACGAGTACAAAGTGTACAAAGTGATTAGGACAGAACCTGGTCCATGACTAGTGCTCACTAGATTTTAGCTACTAGCTTGCTGTTACTGCTATTAGTTCACTTATTCACGTGTGTCTATTTCTCCTTTGAAAACCTGGACTTCCGAGTGGTTAACACTGTCTTTTTGTGACTCTGTATTTAAAATACCACCACTGTGCCCGGTCCACAATAAACACAGGAAAAGAAAAAACCAGAAGAAAACTTTTCCCTGCCCTAGAAGTGCACTTAGATTCCCTTGCTTCCTGCCATAGGGCATCCAAACAACTTTCATTGTTGCCCATATCAACTTCATATTTAACCCTGCTGTTTTTCATTTACTTTATAATTCAATCATAATGAATTTGAAAACCCACTCTAACTTCCAAGAATCTCTAGGGATTCGCTTCATCAGTCTGACATCACAGTCATTTACATTTCTGATTTTTTTTTTCATTTCCTTGTATGAGGTCTAAGCACGGTTCCAGTAAAAGACTTTTAAGATTGCATTACGCATACCTTGTGCTATTTATTTCTGGCTACATATTCAAATTAACAAGCAAGAAATTGCTTATGTTCTGGTCAGCGATTGCAAACTGTAACGCTATATCTACGGCAAGAGAAAAAAAATTGGATCCTGACTATTCCTTTGTAACATCTAAGCTAACAGTCTAGATGGAAAATATTTACATGGAAGCATAGCCAACTTGAGTTCATGGAGAAGTTGATCACTTTCCCAAGCTGGTAAATTCTTCTGTAGTCTCCATGATAAATAATTATCTGTCCTTTGGCAGAGTTGTTCGGGTAGAGCGAATACATCACTTTCAAAGGCATCTTCTTTTGCTGCTTTATTTTGCTTGGTGCGAAGTTATTTTTTATATTGTCCTGAAGAATACTTTAGGGTTGAGTAAATCACCCTCTTCTAAAGTAGCACCTCAAAAACTTGAAAAGAGGTATTTTAATTTCTGATAGGAGTCAATATTTTTATATTGCTTATCTGGATTCTGGAAAGTATATAATTTCATATTAGTTTATAGGTAAAGAAATAAAAACAATTAGATTTAGAAAGTTGCCAATCATCACACACTTGTCCACCGAATTACTCTGTGTACTCAACAACAAGTTTAAGAAATCTACATTTTTAAGAGGCCATGAGTTATAAGGAGAGCAAGGAGGGTATATGGGAATGTTTGAAGGGAGGAAAGTGAAGACGGAAAAGACATTCTATGTTGGTCTTAAAAATAAAAGGAAGTAATAAAAATTTTTAAATAAATTTTCATTTTTAGGGGCCAGTGAGAGGGCTCATTGGTAAATCTTGTTGCCAAGCCTGAAGACCCGCATTAGACCCTGGGAACACACATGGTAGAGAGAGCGCCAACTCTCACAACTTGTCCTCGAGAAGTCGCATGCACAGCATGGCACATGCCTTCTTGCCCCCCCCCCCAAATAAATAGATGTCAAAATTTCCACTTTATATCTTATAACAAACAGTATTTTATAATGTATTATGCAATTAAATCACAAAAAGACATATTTTGCTGCAGGATATTTGATCACACTGTGTGAAACATGTTACCGTTTTATTTTGGTTGGTTTAATGAAAAGCCGAATGGCCAATAGCTAGGCAGGAGAGGATAGGTGGGACTTCTGGGGAGAGATCGGGAGTTTGGGCAGAATGTGAGGTATGTGGATTCTCCAGTGAGACACTGACTGACCAAGCTGGACGTACAATATGGAGGAAAGGTAGTGACCCACATGACAGAATGCATATTAATAAAAACTGATTAATTTAAGTTATCAGAGCTGGTCAAGAACTGGCCTAATATAAGGTCAAGCTTTCTTACTTATTAAATAATAAGTCTTTGTGTCATTATTTGGGAGTTGGTGGTCCAAAGAAACTTCAACTAATACTTTATTGTACAAACAGTGTGGAAGATCCTGACAAATCCTGGCCAGTCCATATTCTCCTCATTCCCCAGAAGCTACCACTAACACACACACACACACACACACACACACACACACACACACACACCTTAGCATTTAAACAAACGCTATCAGTTAGTGTCCTAGCAAGGAACAGACCTATGTTGAGAAATATGGGAATTAGATATTCCGTGGTTGTGGGAGCTGACAAGAGATAGAAAACTCCTGTTTCTGCCTTCTGCCTGCAGCTATAATCTGAAGTTGCTGTAACTTAGCCAGACTGGCAATAAGGAAACAGTGTAGGGACAAATGAACGCATATATCAGTCAGTCTTTTACTGTTTCCAACCTTGATGATGAGGATACCATAGAAGAAGAGAGTCCTTTTTGTCCTGAAGTGGTACCTGTCTTAGTGATTTTCCCATTGCCAGTTAGACACCATGGCCACAATAACTTATACAAGAAAACATTTAATTGGGCTTATGGTTTCAAGGGTTAGAGTCCACAGTGGATCAATGTCATAGTGGCAGGGACATCTGAGAGCTCTCACTTCTTGTTCTGTGAGCAAGAGGCAGAGAGAGAGAGAGAGAGACTATGCCAGGAATGACTTTTGAAATTTATTTTCTGACCCCAGTGGCACACCTCTTCCAATAAGGCCACACCCCCAATCCTCTGTAAACAGTTCTGCCAACTGAGCCCTGTCAATCAAACCTGTCAATCATTCTTACTCAAGCCACCATAGTGCCTGTATGAGAGAAGCTGCAGCCCTGCAGGAGGTGTGAGCCTACCCAGTGCTCTGTGACAAGGCCAGCATCCCTCAGGCACCATGCACAGGAGCTATCCAGGCTCCTGTTCCAGTTCTGACGTCTGGAGAGAAAAGGGGGCTCCTTCTGTCCCTTTCAAGTGAAGAGAGGACTATGTGTCACCAATTTAATATACCCAGTTTGTATTTGTCTATTGTGTTCTCAAGGTTTGCATTAATGGTATCATAGATGTGTTCTTCTGTAACTTTTGACCTTTTGCTTCTGTTGGTGAGCTATAACTATGTTGACAATTGTTCTAATGCATTTACATTTTATTTTATTCTGAATAATGTGGCATTGAAGAATGGAGTATAATCTGTCTGTCTGTTACCAATATTGAGATTGTTCACAAATCTCCAATATTCAGTAGAGGCTCCAACAGCTTTCAACATGCCCCTGAGTATTTATGAAAGTTCATCTAGTGAGACAGTTCCTCCATTTTTCTAGTCTTTCAGATATATTTTGACTTTTTTTGTCTTCAGTTTTATTAAAATTGTGATTTTTATTTTATTGTGACAAATTTAATGGGTCTTAAAGGGTTTTTAAAAAAATTTTATACTCAAAACTCATTAAACTATTTTCTTACTTTCCTTCAGACATTCTTAAATTATGATTTTCATATTTTAGTCTTAATAACTTTAAATTTATTTTTATGCATACCATAAGTCATTCTTTTCATATATAACTAATAAAATATCAATACTTTCTTGGGGGGCTATTTTATTTTTACTTTTTTATTCCATTTGTTTCCCTGTCAACTTTAGTTCTTGTCATTATTTTAAAAAAGAAAAGTTTCTTACTGTCTGTTTCTATTTTTCCAAAAGTCTTTTCTCTACTAAATTGAGTTCTTGCATTTTTTTGGTAGCTTGCTCTCACCCTTCCTTTCTATATTACATGCCCATTTTGAAGGGCTAAGATTGCTACAACTTATACCCCATTTCACCTCTGTTTCTGCGGCTCACCCCAGCCTGGTCTATTTGAATGACCAGAGAAACTTTACTAGCAGCATTTGTCATTCAGTCAGTTTCCTCTCTGCTCTTCTTCCTGGATTCCCCCATTTTGTGTTCTCCCTTTGGTGGTCTAGGCATCTAGCAATGGGCCCACACCGGAGCTAAAGATCATCCTCGTCTCAGACTCACAGGATACTTCCAGTACTTGGTTGACTCTCCAGAAATTAGCTCCTGGCTTTAGAATTGTATGTGTGTTTCATCCCTCCCAGATAATTTAGGTTGATCTTGATCATTTATGTTTTGACAAAAGCACCAGAGTGACCATCCTAGATAATTTTCCGTTTAAGAAAAAGGAGACTTCCCGCCACTTCTAGTACATGTAGCCACACACTGGGGAGACATCTCGACATTCCAGGGTAGAGGTGTGAGAATGAGGAATACAAGTCAAGAGGAACAGAAATACAAAAGAAATACCGAGACATAGGATAATCCTGAGAGGGCAATCCAGTGACTACCGAATGCATCTGGGTTTATTTTTTATGATCTTTAAATACCTCAATCCTAAAAAGGGGAAGAAATCAAAAGACTTTTTTTTCATCATGATACAAGAAACAAAGTGATTACCATTTTAATACCCCATACACCAAGTAACCACACCCTTCGTCAAAATATCCCGTTAGTAGCCACACCTTAAGTTAAATCTCCTGCCAATAGCCTTGAAGGAGCATGTGTAGGCCTGAACTCTCTGACCTTTACTTCTGTGGGTTCCCACATGTTAGTCAGCAGAAGGAAACAGATGCAGATCATTGATCAGGGACCCATTCATTATCATCATCTCTAAATTCCACATTGCTGTCTTGGTTCAGTATTTAAACTCTCTCTGCAGGATATCCATGACCAGGGCTAATAAGCGAGGATGTCTTCCTGTATCCTATTGACTACAACCAATTGTGTTCTTTCTGTAACTGTCTTGCTTATTCTGTAGTACTAAGCCGGAGGTTTTCAGACAAAAAGATCCCTTTTCTCCCTTCCAGCCAGAAGCCCGAGCTTGCAGAAGTCCGCCACCTGGACAAAGGGGTTCCCACCAGAAGCCAGTCTCACAAAAGCCTGTGCAAAACACCGGACTAAGTGGACACTTAGTTCAGGATTCCAATGTGATCACTGGACCCAGGGCATACCTACCAGATTCCTAGCCCAGGCAACACTCCAGTACCTTATAAAGTATGTGACTGCCTTCCACCCCTCTCCTACAAAAAGGCCCTAACCCAAACCTGCCCACCGATTTCATGTACCTTCTGAGACTGAGAACTCACCCAGGAGTGACTGATCCCTATATAAACCTGCATTTTACTTTTTAATTTGGCTCAATTGGATTTATTGCAGCAGTAATGATGAAGCCATTCATATAGGACTGATGGACTAGACATGGTGCCAAAACATACTCCTTTAATCACTCATAAATGTTGAGTAGGTATCAAACGAGAGTCAGGCAGAGTTAACATTGTCCTGATGAAATGAGATGGCATAGTTAATTAGACAAGAAATAGGCAAGGGTTTAATAAAATAATAGTAAATAGTAATGTGTTTATTGCACCAGAGTTCTTACTGCTTTTAATTATGTGTTTCACAGTTAACTTGTTTTCTAAAGTGATAGCTGAACATACCTTTACTCTCAGCACTCAGGAGTCAAAGGCAGGAGGATCTCTGTGAGTTTGAGGCCAGTCTAGCCAAGACTGCCTAGTAAGATCCTGTCTCAAAAAAATCAAAACCAGAAGCAAAATGAAAGAAAACAACAATAACAACAAAACAAACAAAAGATTAACAAAATAAACTCTGGTAATTCAGTCTCATCCCATAGATCTAGTTTCATTTCTATTGTTCTGATACAATACCCTGACAAAAGGAACTTTGGGGAAAAGGACTATATTTCTGTTTATAATTCCAGTAAGTAAAGACAGAAACTTAAAACAGTCACATCATAGCCATAGTAAAGAGCAGGGAGAAATTACTGAATGCATGCCCACTCACTTGCTTGGTTGTTTGTGCTCCATTTAATATCTCTGCTTTTATACATATAGTCCAGGACCTCCTGCCAAGGGAATGGTACCACCCACAATGGACTGAGTCTTCACATATTAAGTGACATAATTAAATCAGTCTCCCACAAATGTGCACATATGTAGACACCCCTGATTGAGAGTGTCTCTCCAGGAGATAGTAGTTGTGTCAAGTTGACAGTTGCCATTAATATCATGCATAGCCTGGTTTAGAGCATGGCCTATAGAAAGTATTCTGTACTTGGGGACTAAATGAATTCCCAGAATCAATGCTTACTGAAAAGGACTTGGTAAAACTCTCTCTTTGGAGGTTTTGGGAGGAGGAGGGGAAATCATAAGACCATTACTACTGGGAGAAAAGTATTCAAATATCAGCCATACTATTTGTGTGAACTCTTGAGATATCAGATTGTAAGATGTTCTTCATTTACTATGTAAGTGGTGTTGGTAGAGCTGGCTAGGAATTTGGAAAAAAATAGAGTATATCTCTATCTAAAATCATATGGTAAAATAAGATCCAGATGGATTAATCATTTCTGTGGAAAAAGTAAAACCACTAAATTTTGGAGAAAAACAGGGGTGAGTGAGTATTCAACCTTGAGCAACAATTTCTAAGAATGCCACCAAAGAAGGCTTTGTTCTGATAAGTTAGTTTGAAAATATAAATGGTTTTTTTATCATTATATATTTTTTATTTTTTTAAATTTTAATATAATCCTATCATTTTGCCCTTTCCTTGCTCTCTCCAACTCTTCTCCTTGCTGTCTTTCAAACCGATGGCCTCTTTTTATACAGAGACATTTTTAAAAAAGAAAAACAAATTGCCAATAAAAGTGGGGGGAAAGGTCACCCTTAGTGATTCTAAAATTTCCAATTAAAACAAAGATGCATTGGGAAATAGGAGCAGGAGCCTAGAGAATGCAAGGCCAGCCTTGGCTACATCATGAATCTGAGGCCAGCCTGACTCACATGAGACCTTAAGAAAACAAAGGGAAAACAAGCTTCTAGCCTCCTATTTACCAACCAAATCCAATAAAGCCAAAACCTCATAGAAAATAGAAGTGATAATTGTAATTGTTTGTTTCTTAGGATGGAAAATTCTCCAAAAGGATCACTAATATCACAAAATATATACGTTTAGTTGTTAGGTAAGTCAGTTGCAGAGAGGCCTGGTTACTGATAGTTGTGATGGCTATTCTTGGTTTTCAGCTTCACTATATCTGGAATGAGCGACAATCCAGCAATGAAGGGCACACCTGTGAGAGATTTTCTGCTGACTTGAAGTGGGTGAATTCACTTATACTACAGACCTTTGAGGTAGGAAGACACACTTCTGATCCGAATCTTGAGGTGGAATGACAAGCTTTAATCTAGGTCACACCTTCTGCTGGCAGTCTTTCTAAGGGCATGGGAGAAGGAAGGTTTTTCTCTTTGCCTGCTTGCTCTCGCCTTGCTAGCACGTCCACCCCTTCACTGACACTGGAGCCTACTATTTTGGGGATTCCAGCAGATGCAGAAGACCAGCTGAGACACCCAGCCTTGTGGGACTGAGCAGCTACTGGATTCTTGAACTTTCCATTCACAGCTAGCTAGCCATTGCTGGAGTAGTTGAATTTCAGCTTGCAAGTCATTCCAGTAAATTCCATATATATATGGGATGTATATATTCATTCGATAAGTTCTGTGACTCTAGAGAACTCAACCTAATATAATAGTTAAGAATAATATGTTGTATTAAGAATGTGTTACATATTTGAAATTTGCTAAGACAATAGATGTTAAGTATTCCTCCAAGAAGAAAAAAAAATAATGCAACTATGTGAAGACAAAGATGTGGGATTATCTCTGTCATTTGGTTATGTTAATTATCATATGGTTAATTAGCATATGGTTAATTAGCATGTGGTTAATTCACATGTGGTCATTTCACAGTGTAAAGAAGAAAGAGGCATCTCTGTGTACTGTGGCTTCACTCAAACTTGATGTGGTCTTTGTGGGAATCAATTTGGCAGTCTCCATCAAAAACCTTAAATATGAACTGTTTTTTTTTATCTTGGGAAATTAACTCAAGGCATTTATCATATTTTATCCACGATTTAACTGCAAGAACATCAAAGTGTTAGTGAAAGGAATTACAGTTGTCTTTCACAATGATGCTAGTGCCCATGTGGGGATTCGTGTCTTAGTTTCTTGGATGGTATGTAGGTCAATGTGAGTCAGGACCAGCCAGGAGGGTTTTATACATCAGTACTATGAGCTTGGCCAATGACAGTTTGAGATACGTCTGGATCTATGAAAGAAAATGTGTTTCTGAGTCTACAAGTCTGAGACTTCGGATTAGGAATATGGCAAATTCCCCAGTGTAATAAATTCTACTCCAAGAAACCTCTTGGGACACAGCCAGGCTCCTCAGATGACAGCTCCTCTGCCTCTCCATCTGGCCCGCAAGGATAAATTTTCTCGTTATTGAAACTTCTGCAATATGTATTCATTGTCTATTGCTCACTAACCCAAGACCACAGCCTCGCAGCTTGCAAACAAAGCATCCATTATAGCTCACAGCTCTACGACTCAACAACAGAGCTCAGGTGTCTTCTCTAGTTAGGGTTTTAGGAGGCAGGCTCAGTGCTGATTGGCTGCACGCATAGACAGGACTCAGGAGTTCATTCCTGTAGGCATGCAAATTGCTAGCAGAATCCACATGCTTATTAACTATGGAAGCAAGCTCCCTGTCCTGACTGACTCTCAGCAGGATTACTGTCAGGTCTCTGGTCCTTGGACATGTCCCCTTCCATTATCAGAGTCCCCCACAGCTCACCAAGCACTTTCCTTTCTCTGGGTCTTTTTTTTTTTTTTTTAGCTTCCCTTCTGTTTTCAGTCAGAGAATTCTGGCTGTAGTTCTGTTGTGTTCATTATGATTATTTCCATTCCTATTAATGCAGTCAATTGATTGACAGCCTCTAATTTTATTCCCAGCCCCTGGTTTTTTTTTTTTTTTTTTTTTAATAATACTCCTACCCTGGGTGTTAGGGTAAAGAATCTTGGTGGGGAAAGCATCTTTGGATTCTGGTGCCACAAGGTGTCTCCCTGTGAATTGCATTGTTTTCAATCTCTTTTTGAGACAGGATTTCTCTGTGTAGCCTTTGGCTATTCTAGAACTCGCTCTGAAGACCAGGGTGGCTTCAAATTCACCGAGATCCACCTGCCTCCCCGAGTCTGGGATTAAAGGCATGCATCACCACCTCCTGGCTGTTATAAATCTTTGACAATTGATACAAAGAATAAAATTTTAGACTGTAGGGGGCAATCTTTCTGTACAGGGATATGACCACACATTCTTTGTGTACTTGTGTGCATGTGTGTGCACGGTGTATGCTCATGCATGTGTGCGCGCACGCCCCTGCACATTCAGAGACCAGCAGAGGACTCTGGGTAGTCTGCCTTACCACTCTCTGCCTTACTCCCTTAAGAAAGGGTCTCTCGTTGAACCTAGAGCTAGGCTGGAGTCCAGCAATCCCCAGAGATCCTTTAGTCTCCATTGCTACAGTCCTGGGGTTCCAAAGTCTCTCCACTGTAACTGTGGGTTATGGGGATTGTACATGGGTTTTGAAATGTGGCTTCTGGGGGATTTGAACTAATGCCTGAGGCAGCAAGAGCTGTAATCCACTGAAGCATCTCCTCTCGCTAAGAGGCGGCAGCACACATTCTTACAGTTTGAAATTATAGGTCCAGATAGGGAGCAGCGCTGGTTGAGGTTGGTTAGGTGGAGACTGTGGAGAGTTAGCCCTGATTATTGCCGGGGGGGGGGGGGGGAAGCAGTGCTATCTGCCAGAGCCTTCACATTTCCAAGGCTCCCGTTCACATACACATTCTTGATGTTTAACAGAGAACAGCTCATGCAGACTAAATCCAACTTATGTACATCACCTGCTTTCGGGCGTTGCTTTGGTAATTCCCCTACCACTGCAGTTCTGAGGAAATCCAACTGGAAAGAGGTTAGATGACATACCCAAAGCCACCTAGGTATCTGATGGCAGAGCTGAGAAGGCCGGGTGAACTAACCCAACTCCCCTCATTTTTTTCTTTTCTATTCTGTTTCTTTTTTTTTTTTGCAAATGTCAGAATTTCAGTTTTCTTTATGGCCAAATAACAATCTCACTGTGTACAGGAATCACACTTTCTTTATCCATTCACCTGCTCGTGTAGAGTTCAGTGGTTTCAATTTTTTGGCTTTTGTGACTAAAGCAACAATAAGCATGGATGTGTGGGCGCCTCTGTGTGGGGACTCCCAGTCTTCTGCGTTTAGACCCGGCAGTGGTGGAGCTGGGTTAGTAGCACATGAAAACAAGGAACGGAGTCAGAAAGACGGATACTGCTGGCTGCATGTGTATGTATGTATCGGAGGACAGTTCATAAAACTAGACAGAGAAACACTGGCGATAACAAAAAGGTTTTAAGTCGGGGGAGAGGGTTGCAGAAGGGGGGCTACTGGGAGAGGAAGGAGACTGGCTGGAGGTATATAGAAGAGGAGGGAAGAGGAGGAGAAGAAGGGAAGAGGAGGAGCAGTAAAAACAAAGTACCTATAAAAATGCTCTAGGGAGACCCATTATTCTGTCCACTAATTTAAAAAGTTGAAAAAAGTGGAGTCTGTTTAGCTATTCTCGTTTTCATTGCTACTATAAGAAACCACAGTAAACTTCGTGGTTTAACAACCACAAATACATTCTCAGATACCCCTGGAAATGAGAAGTCTAAGTCTTATGAAGATAAAATTGAGGTTCTGTTTGGGTTGGACATGAGGTTTCAATAAAAAAAAATCTTGCCCTTGCCTCTTCCAGCTTGCAGAGGCTTCCAGCATTCCTTGGCTTGTGGTCTCATCATTCACATCACATTGCTCCTCCCGTATTTTGTTTTAATGATCCCTGTAGCCTTATTGGTCCCATCCAGGTAATCCAAGAGAATCTTGAGATGTTAAATCCTTCTTGGACAGTTCCTCTTCTGTGGAAATCAGTGTGTCCACAGGCTTCAGGGAGGCAAATGTAAACACTTGGGGAACATCCCCCAGCCTATTGTACTAGCTTAACATTAACTATCTCCGGAGCTCCTATTTCTCTGCTTTGAGTGAAAACTAGAATCCCAAGATCAGTCAGAGAAAGGATTTGCCATGAAACCTCGTCAAGTACCTAGGCTGACTACCCCACCACAGGTTTCTCATGTCTCAAATGGAAGTCAGTTTCTCCGAGTGTCAGGTTGAAAAACAAAAACATAAATGAAAACAGGACTCTATCAAGAAACCAGAAATCTAAGTATCTGGGAGGTTGAGGCAGGAGAATTACCATGAGTTCAAGGCCAACCTGAGCTACCTAACAAGTAGCAGATCAGACAAGGTTACATAGCAAGTCCTGTCTCAGAAAGAGAGATAGAAAAAAAACCCACATCATAAATATTAACGTTTCTGCCTTCTCTTCTCCCATCCCTCAGCTTTATGGTGTGTTGAATATTGTTTTATACTCAAAACCATTTTCGTTTTTTGTGGGTATTAAATTTAGGGTCAAAACAAAGAGAAACACTTCATCAGGGCATAATGGGTTTACCGTGCAGTCAGAATGAAAAAATTCTTTCTGATCCAGGCTTGCCGTGGCCACCATCCTTCTTAATCGATTTTACACTTCTACTTCCTTCATAGACTCAGAAATACTTGATCACAAACAGGAACGATAAATCACAATGGCCTGCCTTCAAGGTTTGTGAGTCAGCGTGGATTTCTGAGTTGCTCTTAAAAGACAACAGATTAAGTGAGAGACAGACTGGTGGCAACTAGGCCTGGCCTCAGTTTCCCCTTTGGCAGCTGAGAAGAGCTTCAATTGCTATTATCATGCTATGCAACTTGAAATTTTGAAATGTTTGGGTCAATGGGATTTAAAAATTTTAATCCCTATTCATGCAGCCTGATATATGTAGAGACCTAGAGTTACAGTTTTATAGACTCTCGGTGTTTTGTGGTCTTTCATTGTTCCCAGCATTTGGTCTGTCTCTCACCTGCCGGCTTTCTCATAAGCACCTGGTGTTTCAGCAAATACTTTGCTGATGTGTTTCCTTGGCGATGCAGCAGGCTGGAGTTTCGTAGGCAACATGACCACACAAGTTAAACAAGTACAGAGATGCCTGGATGTGGGCAAGCTGTCAGCATAAGTGCTGCAGGAAGTTATTAGGAAGCACTAGAGTAAACAAACGCGGCGGGCTGGGACAGATGTGAGGAGACAATTCACACACCTGTGTGGACACTAGCCCGCATACAGAAAGGAAAATGATCCCAGGCAGCCATTTCAAATCATTTCTATTTTTATTTCAACCTGATGATATTCCCAATAAAAAATGAATTGGGACTCTCTGCCAAGTTTTCCTAAAATACACACACACACACACACACACACACACACACACACACACACACGGGGGGGGGGGTTGGGCAGGAGTGGATGGACTCAGTGCTGAGTGCTCTAGAGCAGAGTGTTGTGTGATGCTCACTAACAGCCCTACAGCGATACAAACTCAATTTTTTTTTTTTTTTTTTTTTTTGCCAGTGCTTGGTCAACTGACTTTATGGAAAGCACCAAGATTAAGAGGGAGATACTCTGGGGTTCAGAGCTTCCAGTTAGAGAGGAAACCCTGACGTGCTGGGGGAGGCATAAGGAAAGTACCTACAGTTGCCATGGGAGTAGGGCCAATGGCCATGGAACTTGAGGTTCGTGTCTTTCATTATAAAGAGCTTTGTTTCTCTAATTGTTTGCTTCCAGGTTGTAGCCATTCACTTCCTTTTAAGACAAGGCTCTTGTAAGTTTGGTCATCCATGTATTGACCCAGGTAGGTAGGCATCCTGCATCAGTTGACTCTGATGTATCAACAATCTATCCGACTCTATCGACGAGGAAGTTCAACAATTTCCCTCTCTCTTGTTGGTGAAGATATGTGGTCAGAAGTGCAAATTATGAGTCCGAAGCACACAGCCACTGAGGAGCATTTTGTGAAAAGCTGGAAAGGAGGGATCAAAGAGAAAAACTGAGATGATGATCCTGATGAAATTGCCATCCCACTGAAAAAGAGCAGAAGAGAAAGGTGGCGGAGCCAGAGGAGGGGCTTAGCACTGACCCATTTCATCTCTTCTGCCCAAGATCTTCCTCCAATGGGCAAAGAGAAAAAAATTCTACCCAGGGTGGTGGGCTATGGAGGACTAGGTAGCAACAGCTCCACGTGATTAATTGTAATATTTTTTTAAAGTTTTTACTACACCAAGTGTAATCCAGGGGAAGATTTTTGTCTGGTCAGTTTTTAAAAGTTCAATCTTATTTCATCATGTCATAATATTTCATATTGTTTAGCATCTACCATCACTAGCATCTCCAGAATATATTTAATCTTCAAAGTGAATAGCTTAGCAGGTAAGCTTGGAGGCTGTGGCTGGATGGACTTCTAGTTACAGTCTCCCCATTGGCTCTTATCAAAAGGCATAGGAGAAGTCCCTTGCTTTCTCAGAGGCAGTCTTCTTATGAATGAAACGAGAAAGATTCTATGAGCATCTGCCTCACAGAGATATTACGAGGATGAAAGGAAAAGAAATGGGTAAATATCTAAAATTGTGCAAGTGCTGGATAAATGTGATTTTTTTTTTTTATAAAGACAGGATCTTATGGCACCTAGGCTGGCCTCAGACATGCTGTGTAGCTCAGTCTGGTCTTGAACTTCTAATCTCCTTATTTAGCTTCCCAAGTGTGAGGATTACAGATCACACCCCATGCTTGGATGAATTGTTTTTTTGTTTATTATGGTTACCTAAAGGCTTAGTTTTTTTCTCTAGTGCTATATTGTAATTTTATAAAGAGATAGTGATGCCATATTATATATGAAAAAAATAAATGCCACAGTAACATTGCAAGAACCCACAAATTCTCCTGACTCATGTACAGAGATGATTGCACACAACCCTTGGTGGTATCTTCATGTATTGTATGAGCTTCTGGTTTGGAGGTGTGGTTCCTAGTGTCTCTGGTTTCTAACAGAAGATAGACTATCAAACTAAGGAATTTATCTTCATCTATAGGACATTTCTGCTGTGGAAAAGCCATGAATATCCTATAGCAAGACTTCAAAAGATAAGGAGAGAAAAGTGAGCTTTAGATTATAAACAGAATTTTGCTGTAGGGTTCTTACAAAGCTTAGGTAGAAGGTGTGCCGTCAACCTGTGGCTAAAATGTCGCGGGCGTCTTAGACCCCCTTTAAGCGTGACTAGTCTTCTCAAAGACTCCCCAGTGCAAGAAACATGAAATCACCAACCCTTTATTTGCCCTCCTTAGCCTCTTACAATTCCCGCAAAGCACACAGCTTGATTAAGTTTCATAGGCTTGGTGTCACGAAAGTACCATGAAGTCATTCACGCTCACTTACCCTAAGTGCTGCAGAGAAAGCAACCATGAAATCTGTCTATCTAAAGAAATGGTCATCACTTCTTGTTTGTGTGTAGACAAGGGCAGGGGGACCAAGGTTTCAGTGAACAGTGATTGCCACCTTATCCATTTGTAGATCATCCTTGTTTGTGATGACTACTAAAATGTGGCTTGATTAAATGAAATAAATGATATAAATGATTGAAAGGATGCCCAACTTCACTGCAAGCTGTCCAGACTCCAGAGTAATTCTGGCACGGATAACAATGTCATTACTCCATAGTAGTGCCTTTGGTCTAAGGAGGAAGTGGGATATTGCTGAAGTATCAAAGTGTTTTATTTGATGTGGATGTTTGTTTATATCTGATGGCCGGTTGCAGTAAAGCAGATTTCAGAGGTCCCGGATATCTAGAAAGGTTAATTTACTTGTGTCTCAGACATATACCTAGGGTACCCCAGATAAGATTGGTTCCTGTAACACCAAGACCAAGTTTTTTTTTTTTCCCTTAAAGAAACAGCTTGAGCTCTTCACTTCCTGCTCCGCCTGCGACTAGACTCCTTTCCTGGTTGCGTAGAGGGCTGTTGCCTGGGACAGTGATCTGTGAGAATCAGGCCAGACGCACAGAGGCGCAGCGGCGGTGGCGCCAGACGCACAGAGGCGCAGCTGCAGCGGTGCCAGACGCGGCGCAGCGGCGGCAGCACGGCAGCGGCGCCAGACTCGGCTGAGCGGCGGCCAGACCCAAGCAGCTGGGACAGGCGTGCAATAAGGAGAGCAGATCGCCCTACTACAATTGAATCAAAGAGGTAGGCCTTTGGTTGGCCAGGTCACTGGCACAAGGGGAGCCTGGTCCTGTCCTGAAGATCCTTCGGAGGGGTGAGAGGGTTCTTGGCCTGCAGCAGGAACCACAAAAGAGAGTGAGGGCAGTTTGTAAGCGGAGCCCTTGGCCAGCAGGGAAACCTGATCCGGTTTCTAAAGGATCCATTGGATAGGATCAATAGGAGGAGATGGGCAGGCGACAAGGCAAGAACTCACCCAATAATCCGAAAAACAACATGAAAACATCAGAACCCAATGATCTTACAACAGAAGTATTTGAACAACCTAACACAGAAGAAGTGGAAAAAATCGACTTTATGAAGATAATAGAGTCCCTTAAACAACATGTAAAAAATGCCCTTATAGAAATGGATGAGAAGTATAACAAAAAGTTTGAAGAAATGAGTAAATACGTACATGATACCCTGGGAAACCAAGAAAAAACCATCAAACAGGTAATGGAAACAGTTCAAGAATTGAAAACTGAAATGAAGGCAAAGAAGAAAATACAAACTGAGGACCAGCTGGATATGGAAAATCTAGGCCAACGAGCAGAGTCTACAGAAACAAGCATAATCAATAGAATACAAGAGCTAGAAGAAAGACTCTCAGATGCTGAGGACACCATAGAGAAAATAAACGAACAGATCAAAGAAAACAGCAAAGCCAACAAATTCTCAACACAAAACATTCAGGAACTATGGGACACAATAAAAAAACCAAACCTAAGAATAATAGGAATAGAAGAAGGAGAAGAGTCACAGCTCAAAGGCTCAGAAAATATTTTCAACAAAATTATGGAAGAAAACTTTCCCAACTTAAAGAAAGATATTCATTTAAATATTCAAGAAGCATACAGAACACCAAACAGACTGGATCAAAGAAAAACATCTCCTCGCCATATAATAATCAAAACACAAAATATACAGGTTAAAGAAAGAATATTAAGAGCTGCAAAAGAAAAAGGGCAAGTAACTTATAAAGGTAAACCGATCAGACTTACACCTGACTTCTCGATGGAAACTATGAAAGCCAGAAGGTCCTGGATAGAGGTTCTGCAGAAGCTAAGAGACCATGGATGCAAACCCAAACTACTATACCCAGCCAAGCTATCGTTCACTATCAACGGAGAAAACAAGACATTCCAGGATAAGAACAAATTTAAACAATACGTAGCCACAAATCCAGCCCTACAGAAAGTAATAGAAGGAAAATCGCAACCCAAGGAATCCAACACTGCCAACACTGCCTACAATAACCCAGGCATCTAATGACCCTTCACGAGCACATCTCAAAGAAAGGAGACACACAATCTCTACTACCAAAAGCAATAAGAATAACCAGAGTAAACAACCACTGGTCATTAATATCACTTAATATTAATGGGCTCAATTCACCTATAAAAAGGCACAGGCTAAAAGACTGGATACGAAAACAGGATCCAACATTCTGCTGTTTGCAAGAAACACATCTCAACCACAAAGACAGGCACCTACTCAGAGTAAAGGGTTGGGAAAAGGTGTTTCAAGCAAATGGTCCTAAGAAAAAAGCAGGTGTGGCCATACTAATTTCTAACAAAACTGACTTCAAACTAAAATCAATCAGAAGAGACCGAGACGGTCACTTTATACTCATAACAGGAACAATTCATCAGGAGGACGTCTCAATCCTGAATATATACGCCCCCAATATAAAAGCACCTACTTATGTAAAAGAAATATTACTAGAACTCAAGGCAGACATCAAACCACACACACTAGTAGTAGGAGACTTCAACACACCTCTCTCTCCAAGGGACAGGTCAATCAGACAGAAACCTAATAGAGAATTAAGAGAATTATTGGAGGTAATGAAGCAAATGGACTTAACAGACATCTATAGAACATTCCACCCAAATAGGAAAGAATATACCTTCTTCTCTGCAGCTCATGGAACCTTCTCAAAAATTGACCACATACTCGGAAACAAAGGAAACCTCCACAGATACAAAAAAATATCAGTGTCCACCTGTGTCTTATCAGATCATCACGGATTAAAGTTAGAAGGCAACAACCACGCTGCCCCCAAAAAACCGACAAACTCATGGAAACTGAACAGTCAACTACTGAACCACACCTGGGTCAAGGAAGAAATCAAGAAAGAAATTAAAGTCTTCCTTGAATTTAATGAAAATAAAGGGACAACATACTCAAACCTATGGGACACAATGAAAGCAGTGCTAAGAGGAAAGTTCATAGCACTAAGTGCCCACTTAAAGAAAACGGAGAATGCATACATTGGGGACTTAAAAACACACCTGAAAGCTCTAGAAAAAAAAGAAGCAGACGCGCCCAGGAGAAGTAGAAGACTGGAAATAATAAAACTGAGGGCTGAAATCAACAAAATAGAAACCCAGAAAACAGTCCAAAGAATCAATGAAACAAAAAGCTGGTTCTTGGAGAAAATCAACAAGATCGACAAACCCCTATCCAAACTAATTAAACGACAGAGAGAGAACACGCAAATAAATAAGATCAGAAATGAAAAGGGGGACATAACCACAGACACAGAGGAAATTCAGAGAATCATTAGATCTTACTACAAAAGCCTGTATGCCACAAAACTGGAAAATACAAAAGAAATGGACATTTTTTTAAATAAGTATCATATACCAAAGCTAAACCAAGACCAGGTGAATGATCTAAATAGACCGGTTTCTCGCGAAGAATTAGAAATGGTTATCAAAAATCTCCCTTCGAAAAAAAGCCCAGGACCAGATGGTTTCAATGCAGAATTCTACCAGAACTTCCAAGAAGAATTAATACCTATACTCCTTAAGGTATTTCACAATATAGAATCAGAAGAGTCATTGCCAAATTCCTAAGCTACAGTTACCCTGATACCAAAACCACAAAAAGACCCAACCAAGAAAGAGAATTACAGACCGATCTCACTCATGAACATCGACGCAAAAATCTTCAATAAAATACTGGCAAACCGAATCCAAGAACACATAAGAAAAATTATCCATTATGATCAAGTAGGCTTCATCCCAGAGATGCAGGGCTGGTTCAACATACGCAAATCTATCAATGTAATCCACCATATAAATAAACTGAAAGAAAAAAACCATATGATCATTTCACTAGATGCGGAAAAAGCATTCGACAAAATTCAACACCCCTTTATGATAAAGGTCTTGGAGAGAATAGGGATACAAGGGTCCTACCTAAATATAATAAAAGCTATTTACAGCAAGCCAACAGCTAACATTAAATTAAACGGAGAAAAACTCAAAGCCATCCCACTAAAATCAGGAACACGACAAGGATGTCCACTCTCGCCATACCTCTTCAATATAGTGCTTGAAATTCTTGCAATAGCAATAAGACAACATAAGGAGATCAAGGGGATTCGTATTGGAAAGGAAGAAGTTAAGCTTTCGTTATTTGCAGATGATATGATAGTGTACATAAGCGACCCCAAAAATTCTACCAAAGAACTCCTACAGCTGATAAACAGCTTTAGTAACGTGGCAGGATACAAGATCAACTCCAAAAAATCAGTTGCCTTCCTATACACCAAGGATAAGGAAGCAGAGAGGGAAATCAGAGAAGCATCACCTTTCACGATAGCCACAAATAGCATAAAATACCTTGGGGTAACCCTGACCAAGGAAGTGAAAGATCTACTTGACAAGAACTATAAGTCTTTGAAGAAAGAAATTGAAGAAGACACCAGAAAATGGAAAGACCTCCCTTGCTCTTGGATTGGGAGGACCAACATAGTAAAAATGGCAATTCTACCAAAAGCAATCTATAGATTCAATGCAATCCCCATCAAAATCCCATCAAAATTCTTCACAGATCTGGAGAAGACAATAATCAACTTTATATGGAAAAACAAAAAACCCAGGATAGCCAAAACAATCTTATACAATAAAGGTTTGTCTGGAGGCATTACCATCCCTGACTTCAAACTCTATTACAGAGCTACAGTATTGAAAACAGCTTGGTATTGGCATAAAAACAGAGAAGTCGACCAATGGAATCGAATAGAAGACCCTGACATTAACCCACAAACCTATGAACACCTGATCTTCGATAAAGGAGCTAAAAGTATACAATGGAAAAAAGAGAGCATCTTCAAGAAATGGTGCTGGCAAAACTGGATGTCAATCTGTAGAAGAATGAAAATAGATCCATATCTATCACCATGCACAAAACTCAAATCCAAATGGATTAAAGACCTCAATATCAGTCCGAACACACTGAACCTGATAGAAGAGAAAGTGGGAAGTACTCTACAGCACATGGGCACAGGAGACCACTTCCTATGTATAACCCCAGCAGCACAGACACTAAGGGCATCATTGAATAAATGGGACCTCCTGAGACTGAGAAGCTTCTGTAAAGCAAAAGACACTGTCACTAAGACAAAAAGACAACCCACTGACTGGGAGAAGATCTTCACCAACCCTGCAACTGACAAAGGTTTGATCTCCAAAATATATAAAGAACTCAAGAAACTAGACCGTAAAAGGCTAATCAACCCAATTATAAAATGGGGCACTGATCTGAACAGAGAATTCTCAACAGAAGAACTTCAAATGGCCAAAAGACACTTAAGGTCATGCTCAACTTCCTTAGCGATCAGGGAAATGCAAATCAAGACAACTTTAAGATACCACCTTACACCTGTCAGAATGGCTAAAATAAAAAACACCAATGATAGCCTTTGCTGGAGAGGTTGTGGAGAAAGGGGTACACTCACCCATTGCTGGTGGGAATGCAAACTTGTGCAACCACTCTGGAAAGCAGTGTTTCGGTTTCTCAGGAAATTCGGGATCAACCTACCCCTGGATCCAGCAATACCACTCTTGGGAATATACCCAAGAGAGGCCCTATCATACAACAAAAGTATATGCTCAACTATGTTCATGGCAGCATTGTTTGTAATAGCCAGAACCTGGAAACAACCTAGATGCCCTTCAACGGAAGAATGGATGAAGAAAGTATGGAATATATACATATTAGAGTATTACTCAGCAGTAAAAAACAAGGACTTCTTGAATTTTGCATACAAATGGATGGAAATAGAAAACACTATCCTGAGTGAGGTAAGCCAGACCCAAAAAGAGGAACATGGGATGTACTCACTCATATTTGGTTTCTAGCCATAAATAAAGGACATTGAGCCTATAATTCATGTTCCTAGAGAAGCTAAATAAGGTGAATCCGAAGACAAACACATAGGCATCCTCAGGAATATTAACCTTCATCAGGCGATGAAAGGAGACAGAGACAGAGACCCACACGGGAGCACCGGACAGAAATCTCAAGGTCCAAATCAGGAGCAGAAGGAGACGGAGCACGAGCAAGGAACTCAGGACCACGAGGGGTGCACCCACACACTACACTAAGACAATGGGGATGTTCTATTGGGATCTCACCAAGGCCAGCTGGCCTAGGTCTGAAAAAGCATGGGATAAATCCGGACTAGCTGAACATAGCGGACAATGAGGAATACTGAGAATTCAAGAACAATTGCAGTGGGTTTTTGATCCTACTGCACGTACTGGCTTTGTGGGAGCCTAGGCAGTTTGAATGCTCACCTTACGAGACCTGGATAGAGGTGGGCAGTCCTTGGGCTTCCCACAGGTCAGGGAACCCTGATTGCTCTTCGAGCAGATGGGGGGGGGGACTTGATCGGGGGAGGGGGAGGGAAATGGGAAGCGGTGGTGGGGACGAGGCAGAAATCCTTAATAAATAAATAAATTAAAAAAAATGTCCTAAAAAAAAAAAAGAAACAGCTTGAAAAGATCAGAGCTATGTAGTGAAAGGGAATTCATTCTTTAGAGCAATGTGGGCTTTAAAAGATTCTTCGTAAAGGAGTCCTATTGCAAAGAAAGAATACAAACGCAATATGGTGGAAGAGAAGCCTATAACATGCCTTTCTCTGTGGCACAAAGTTTTATTTAATGTGTCAAAGTCAGAAAGGTAGAATTGGCTTGGAACATTGAGAAGATTTTATTCCGAATTCTTCATACTTCACATCAGAGGAGTGCGGCCACAGTGTTGAAACGACTTGTCCAGAGCAATGCAGGGAAGCAGCAGCCACGCTGGGACTGCAAACCAGCAAAGCCAGCTTCTAACCAGTGTTCTTTCCACTCTCGGGGCTGGCTGCCCAGCCTGGTGCAGGAGAAACCACTTGAGGGGTGATTGGGAAGAGCATTTGTCATCTGGCTGCCGCACTCACGGGAAAGCCAGATTACTTGATGGCAGAAAAAAGGGAATGGAAACGCAACTGCTAAGATGGAACTGAGGACTTTATATGGAAAACATGAACAAACTATGGTGTAGAATATTAAAAATAGGCGAAATCCAATTTAAATTCTATTGGACAGTGACTTTAAGGTTATAAACACACCGTTTGGGAAAATTTATTGAACAATATCCCTTTTTGGTTCATGAGGCTAATTAAGAGGAGTGCCCCCTCCCTCCAGTAACTCATCTGAAGGCAGAAGAGATTAGCTCTAATAGAGAAAGTGTTACTGGGTACAGTCTCATCTCGGTGGTATAGCTCTAGTTCCTGGGCTGGACATGAAGGAAGTGGATTCCAATCCCACTTAAACCCTGGCTTCATTCAGTTCAACAGTCCTTTAGAGTCAATTTATTTATCTGTAACTCAAGGAGATTGGGCTATGTGTCAGGAACAGTCTCTTTCAAGTTGATCATTCAAAGATCTACCTTCTGTCCTGGCCTATTTGGATGGCTGCAATCTAATACCGCAAACTGTGAGGCTCAAACACAGCCATGCTTTTCTCATGTGGAGGCCTGGAAATCTGTGCTCATGGAGCCAGTCTTTATAGATACTCCCCCACCCCCCGCATTTCCAATTGATTTTGCTTACTGCACCCACACCTTTGTGTACGAGGTGTTGCTCTCCTGTATCTTTTCCTAAGGTAACAAATGCATCACGAAGGCTCCATCCACACAATTAATAGCTTTCTAAAAGCCACACCTTGATATGCCATCACACCCAGGATTCAGTAACAAAGGAATTTTAGGAAGTTAGCCCCCGACACTTTTTGTTTGATAGTTTTCAAACTGAATGAAGGACACCTGTTTGTTTATTGACTGCCTGGTATTTGTCAATCATTGTACCAAAGTTTGTGCATCTGTGGTAATCATGTAAGATAGGGTCCCTGAAAGCTCAGAAATTATATGATAGATGGAGGTACAATGAATAAACAGAAAGCAAGAAGAAAATATTTACTGGGGGGCGGGGTTAGAAGATGGCTCACAGGTAAGAGCACTTGATCTTGAAGCATGAGAACCTGAGTTTGAATCCCCAATATCCACGTAAAAACCTGGGCATAGCTCCATAACTTATTACTTCAGCATCAGGGCCAGAGACAGGTAGACCCCAAGAGCTTGCTGTTCAAACCATAACCATGATGAGTTTCTAGCTGATGGACAGGCAATAGGTGGAGAGTGATAGAGGTAGACCCCAGACAGCCTGCTCTCAATGCAGCATGGGCATGCATAGGGGCAAGCACTCCAGTACTTTTGTGCATACACCTCACACAGTGCCCTACCCCCACAAGAAAGAAAGGAAACACCCCTAGGTATAACTGTATGCACACAGACAGTCCCTGTTACATTGGTTTGATGTGAAACTTCTTCAACTTTCTGATGGTGCAAAAGTGATAGGCTCTCAATAGAAATCATACTTTGATCGTTATCTTTGCTTGGTGATATCTATATATCTATATATAACATACCAAATAGTTTTAAGTTTGGAGGCCAAAAGAATGATTTGCATTGGAGAAGTCTTATTTTAAATGACCAGAGTATGGATTAGAGTTGAGACTATGCAGGTATATGGGGGGGAAATGGAAATAGGAAAGAATGCTCAGGAATTGTGGAATAAGCAAAGGAGTCACAATGAAGTAGAAAAAGGACTAGAACTCATATAAACCAAAAAAAAGAGAGAACATCCCAAGGAGAAAACAGTCTAGGTGAAGAACTGCCAAGGACTTGGATAAAATATAAAACTGAAAAGTTGTCTTTAGATATTAAATCAGAGGTCACTGGTGACCTTTCTAAGAATCCTTTAGTGTTTGCTCAGTATCTGGCAGTGGAATGGAAACCACATTATATGGTTTGAAGGGCAATTGAAAGAAGAAGATGCAGAATTAATGGGCAAGGAAGTTTTCAGACGTTTTGTTGTGAAAGTCAATGGAAAGGTAATACAGAGAACCTTGAAATACTTGGAAATTCAAAAGGTAATGTTTTTAAGAGATAAGATGTAAAAAGTATGCAGAATGACTGGTTGTCAATCATTTGCTGAGCTTGAAAGATTAATAATGTAGAACAAGCATTGAAAAACGAGGCTCCTTAGGCCATATTTGGCCTAGGGTTTATTTTTGTATTATAAAGGATTAAGTCTTTGCAAGCTAAGACTAGTTTTGACATTTGTAAATGGTTCAAAAACCTTAAAAAATAGTATTTCCTGCCATGTGGAAATTCTATGAAATTCATATCCTAGCATCCATAAATAAACTCCCTTGGAACACTGTGCTATTCTTTTATGTATGCATTGTCCAGTCCTTTCATGTTCTGATGGCAAATGTCTAGAGTCATGACAGAGTCTATGGCCAAGAAAGTCTAAAGCTTTATCTACTCTTTTAAAGGAAATGCTATTGATGGATGACATAGAAGACAAAGGAATTATCTGGAGAGATGTTGAGATGGCGATGAGACAGTGAGGTTAGCCTCCGCAGGATGGAGCCCAAAAGGACATTAGACACAAGTACAGATGTGCAGGGTGTCTCGAATTTATGACCAAGGAACAGCATTGTTCTTTTATTCTTTGCTTTCTCAGTGACAAGGAAATATACTGTGGATTCAGCCTGGAAGTCTGATCTAAGCTTTCTTGTCCTCCAGAAGGAATTGCCACCCTGAAGCATACATTGAGGTATACAGTACCAGATTTCAAATGCTGAACTTCTTTAAACCTGAAGCAATTTTCCAAGATGGGAAAGAAGGAAAAACTAACAGGAAGTCAAGTTTGATGCTTGATGGTTCTCTGAGGGACTTGCCCTACTTGTTCTCCTGATAATATTTAAGACAGTGAATGATAGAGATCTTGGGTAACTAGGTACTTAACCACAAAGGGGAAGCTGAAGTGATTTTGAATTCTGAGAACTAGAAAATGCACAGGTATTGTTCCAAGCGATTATAGCAGAGAAAGACCACAGGAGATATGTTTGGGGGATTTGTGGGGGGGAGAGGAGGAAAGGGAATAGGGAGAGAGGGAGAGGGAAGGGAAGGAGTAGAGTAAAGGAGAGAGGCTGAGAGGAATGAAGGGAGAGACAGAGTACCCACAAGCAAACAGCTGAGGTCTCTGTGGACACAGAATACAGTAGCGCAAGCTAAGAAGCTATAGTTGTCAGAATTGCCACAGTAGATGGAAGAACGAGCCACAGGGACAGAGACTAGATGTAAGTGACAGCAAGGGAGATAAAAGACAACCAGGAGGTCTAAGAAGAAGTCCAAATCAAATGGGGCATTGTAAATTTTTATTGAAGTCACCAACACTAAGTCATTTGATTGTTGTGTTGATGACTTAGAACCAGGTGATTTATTCTGTTTGCTAAGTTACTATGAGGCTTTCCTGGTTCTTGGAGGCCAATAAAAACATGAGAAGCATTGAACCACAAATTGTATCTTCTTGGAGTTGATGAAGAAATTGTTGCTGAAATCTCACTTTACTCTACAAAATTCCGTTTCTACTCTAGGTGCCATAGGAGTTTTGGATAGAAAAGAGGGAAAAACTACTTACATATTTTACATACTTTAGTTTTGTGGTTTGAAGTGGGTATGTGGGGGGTACAGGAGAGGTGTAGACAGAGGAAAATGGTTTTTATATTTTTCCCCTAACATGCTGTATTTGCTTGTTTAATCATAGTTATTATGCTAAAGGTCTGAACACAATACATAAAACTTTGTATGTACCTTTGACCCCATTTCTGTGTTATTCCATGAGGTATAAAGAATTATGATCATTTTACAGATGAAAAAACCAAAGAGCCAGAGTGTGTTAAAGAGCATGCCAAATGTCATAAACTAAACAGGAGGCCTCTTTCTTCTCTTTCTAGCTTGTATCTAACCCAACCCGTAACTAACCGGGCTCACTTAGGCACTTCCGGGTAGATAGCTGGAAATAATTCATTTTTTCTCTTCACCTGTAAAAACATAACAGGTTTTTGGAGTGTTTTATTCCAACTCACTGGTTGGGTAAATTGGAATAAGCTACCAAACACAACCGAGCAAACTATTAAACACTAGAACAGGGTTGATATTCAACTCTTGTCTCAAAGCTCACAGTCTACTTAACTACACTAACGCCCTTCTCCCTTCTACTCTCTGACAATGGAAGATATATTGCTCTGAGGAAATCTTTTAGAACAAGCCTACTACAAGAAAGGAAATGGTCATTTTCTCTCACTTTTAACTTAAAGGATACATACATTGACCCTTCTCTAAAATGAGGTTTTCTGGGTCTAGGTTCTTTTCACAAAGACAAGTTGAAAGAAAATTTGGAGTTTCTTAACTCCTGGCCCCATCTCTTTGCTCGCCCCACACTGACTCAAGGTCATTGACTGCCCCGGATTTCAACAGTGCTCGCAGGAGAGGTTAGGAGAATCATTCACGGAGGCAGCATTTCTGAGGTCAGGGAAATTTGTCGTGAGGCTCCACACTGCATGGAATGTGATTCCATTCTGGAGGGTTTTATTTCTGATCCCTAATCCTGGCACTTGCAAAATGAGCTTGCTTTCTCGCCTGTCACCTTCGGTGCCTGGTTGGTATCGGTTGAGCGCCCAGAATGTGTGTAGCTGGCAATGATTCGTGAGTTTGGAAGGAGAGCTGAGCCCTAAGCTGTTCTGAGTGACCTGCTCTGCATAAGCCGCTCTATTAGGGCTGAGCAGGGACGTTCACGTTCCAGTGAGGTTGCTGACAGGCAGAGACTGACGAGAATACTCAGTCACTCATGGTGAGAAGGGGAAACGGTGTTTCATTCCGCAAGAATGTGGCCTCATCCTCAGTTAACGGTGCAGTTGTATCTGAAGTTCAGCCTTAGAACTCCGTGGCAGTAAAAATGGTCATGATTTATAGGAAAATGTCACTCGGCTGTCTCCTCTATAAAAGGCTTTTACAACTCTCATCGAATATAAATCAGGATATACGCAGCCAACAAAATGATGGTTTTGGCATAACATTTTTTTTTTTCAGGAAGAAAAGAAATGGACTAGAATTGTCTTGGCTTTTTACTGAAGACAAATATTACAGGAATTTATAGCCGGTCCAAAATCAATATTCTTGTCTTTAAAAATAGATATTAGTAAATTTATGTCTTGGTGAAATTCCAATTAAATAAATTAATTACAGTAACTCTGATGCAGTTTACCTACAGATCCTGGGGGTGCTGGGGTCTGGTAGCTTGGAATTTACCTAAGGTGCAGTTTTTCTTTCAGTGTTTGTTGCTAAGCTATATCCTTAGATACATTGCTTGAGCATAATTAAACCATATCTCATTCTAATTGGTGAGTAAAGCGATGGGCCTCAAATAAGATTGACTCTAACTTGCCGGATTTCACCTTGGAGAGGTCCAAGAAGCAATGTACGGCACTCTTCTCCAAATGCCAACAGCATGGGAAAGATACACTTGAACAATTTAAAACTGTGCTTGACATGACAGCCCTCATTTTCTCAAGTAGCTTTGCATCTCAGAACACTTAAAATAGAGATGAGGTTAAAGAACATGCAAGACCCTGGAAAGAAGACCCAGTTTTGCGACAAGAAAGAAAAAGAGAGAGACTTACAGTAGGTGCCATGAAGTGGAAACGGAAGATGCTCTAAGCCCTGGGAAACGCATTGATATGACCACGAAGAGGCTCTGAGAAGGCATGTCAGCAATTGGTGCCTTTTATCTTTCCTTCCATGCCACATGGTTAGTGTCCTTACCTCTCTCACACCAACACTTTAATACTTCAGTAGTATTTCCTTTCAATAGCATAATTCTTCAACAACTTTCTAAGTCAATGAGCTATGTTATTTTTAGCAATGGCCAGGCAGGGCTGACTTATAAACAAGTAGGTTTTCTATCCTGGCACTTTTTAGGAAGAATCCAGATGGTTCCTCAGAAGAGATACCATGGAGATTACCCCAACATTTATAGAGAGGTTGTTTTGAGATGATGTTGAAAGGAGCACAGTTTGGAAGAGTGATAACTCAAGGGTGTGGTCTTAGTGTTGACAGCTGGTGACCAGGAGGTACTTGCATAATAGAACAGCAGTCCAAACAAAATTAAAGAAGTTTCTATTTCTCTCTTGTCCAGCTATTTGAAGATATGGTCTCTTAGTTCATGTTCCCGTGGTTTGGGATTAATTGTGGCTTCTGTGTTTTACAATTATCTTCTAAACAATAGTATGACATTGTCTTTCTAACATTCTTCCAATAATACTTCTTTTTCCGTAGAGAATCGGTAAACTTGAGATCTTCCATGATCTCGTACTTATCGTAGGCATCATACTAAAGAATAAGCAAAATGCCTAGATAAGATAACACTAATGTTTTGTTTCACTGATTTTAAAACGAAAAAGAAAGTTTAGGGAAAATTCAAACATAGAATTAGGGGAAAGTTATATTAAGAAGGCATTCCAAACCTTTGTAATTTTTTTCTGACTTGAACTTGGATTCTGTGACCTATATAACATGATCAAATCCATGAGTCAAAGTATACTATTGAATAAAATTTATAGTTTTACTAGCTGCATATTTGACTGCTCTTCCAATTTTACCCCAAGGTTATGAAATATAGAGGTTGTTACAGCATAGGTTCTGGTATCCATAATATTATCAGATAATATATATGAGTCATATTAAACTTTTTCAATGGCTATAAGGAAAAGTACATACGAGATATGCAAAAAGCAGCATTTTAGTTAGAATTCCTTTGGCTATGACAAAAGACCATGACCAAAAAGTCAGTTGGCTTATGATTCCACATTGCTGTTCATCATCAAAGGAAGTCAGGACAGGAACTCAAACAGGGCAGGAACTTGGAAAAAGGAGCTGATGCAGAGGTCATGTAGAGGTTTTGCTGACTGGCTTGCTCCTCATGGCTTGTTCAGCCTGCTTTCTTATATAACCCAGGACCAATAATCCAGGACTGGCACCATTCACAAAGGTCTGGGCCCTTTCCCATGAAGCACTAATTAAGAAAATGCTTTACAATTAGATCTTATGGAGGCATTTTCTTAATTAAAATTCTCTCCTTTCAGATAATTCTGGTTTATATATCAAGACAATATAAGGTTAGCCAGTACAAGCAATGTCATGACATATTTCTCTCCCTGTATTTTAGGAATTAAAATGAAAAGGTGGTAGAAAGAACAGGAAGTGTTCATTGAGAGGGTGAGAAAATGTAACTTGTAGACAAACTGCCTGCCTCTTGTGCCTGAGTCCTGGGTTTGATCCCTTGCACTGTTTCTGTTTGTAATCCCAGTACTTGGGAAATAGAGGCAGGAGGACCATAAATTCAGGGTTATCTTCAGCTGTGTAGGGAGTTGGAGAAGATCCTCAGCTACATAAGATCTTGTCTCAAAACAGATAAACAAACAAAGCTCACTAAGGAACACTCATGCTCCACTTTTCCACATGTGATGATAGGGGTCAGTTGTCCATCTACCATTCAATCAGCACAAACAGTATAGCAATGCTAAGGTAGTGGACAAAACTTGACATCTCTTACTAACAACTGTCCTGCCTCCAAAATCCATCATCATAATTTGTAAAGAGGCAACCTGGGGGTGAGGCAAGTAAGGAAAAATTAAGAAAAGAATCTTTTACAAAGAACTAGGTGAATTTAGGATCTTAGAAATGATGGGAAAAATAACCATGGGTCATGACCATTCCCAACTGTGGACAAATATGGGAAAGTGAGCTTACAGGGAGTATCAATACTTTACAGCCCTTATTGGGAAATCTTCAAATCATAAATGAATCTATGAAGAGGAAGAAGCCTCTGGGATTTTGAACAAAAGTTGGCCTCAGCTTAGCAAGAGGGACTTATGTATACCCAGACCCCAGGGTTTCAGAGATATTGGCAAAATAAACCTGTAATCTTTCCTACCCATCAGTTCCCAAATAACCACTCAGAGGCTTGATATTAATTATAAATGCTCAGGCTTATTACTAGCTAGCTCTTACATTTGAATTAACCCATTTCTATTTATTGTATTGACACATGGCTGTGGCATTACCGGTCTACTGGCATGTTGTTCCTTGGGCAGCTGGGTGATATCTCTCAGATTCTGCCCTTCTTCTCCTGTATCGCTGCTTGGATTTCCCATCTGGCTCTATCCTGCCTTTCCATAGGCCAAAGCAGCTCTATTTATCAACTAATGAGAGCAACACATTCACAGCATACAGAAAGACCATCCCACAGCATAAGCCCCCTACCCTACCAACACTACATGATGAACACACACTTAAGAAAGCTAAAATTGCACTCACATTCCATTAGCACTGGAAATTCTGTTCAGAGTGCCACATGCACTCTTTAAGAATGAGGGAAAAAACATAAAGAACTGACCAGTAAGGATAAAGACAGACAACCAAAGAAATCAGGGGGGAATCAAAGGAGACAGAAAGAAGAGAAGGGAGGAAGTAAATACATTATGGTTAAATCTCTTCACTACTAGACAGCAAGTGGAGGAGTTGAGGAGTTAGATTTGAAAAGCACTGAATTATAATATCCAGGCACAAAGAATAGACTAAGGGACCTTGGAAGCTCTTCAGATATAGGGGAACTACAAAAAATCATTGCCACATTTAAACTTAGTTTAAATAAAAATGAACACTCATACAGTGAAAAGAGGACTCAGTCTTTTAATCAGCAGCTGAGATGTGTATTGTGGGCCCACTCTCTTCCCTAGGCTCTGTCTGCCTACTAGGTCTGCTCTGCTCTAGAAACGGATGCCGTTTCGTTTTTCTTGCTTTGTGTTTTCTTTTGAGTAGAGAGAGATGTTAAGTGGAGTGAAAGCTAAAAAAGCAAGCAGGCTATGGGCATGGGCTTCGTCAGTGTTCTGGAAATCATGAGAGTCTGATAGAACAGAAAAGATGTTTGTTTACAACTAAAGCTAAAACATGGTGTGGTCCTCTCCATTTTGACAACTTTATCTTTTACAGATCTTTCCTGTCTCTTACTTACTGAGCAGCTGGACATCAAAACAGGTCATTTTGGATTTCCATGCTAATAAAATACACTGACTTAATGAGATATGAGAGACTTGGCTTCAGAGTAAATCTTTGTGGAAAGGCACTTGAGTTGCAGTTGGAACGAGAGAGAAATAAAAACTGGCTTTTATGGCACGGGCTTGTGGGTATTGGCTTGCCCTGTTTACAGACGGGCCAAGACAGAAAATATCAGACTCAAGACTGGTCCCAGTAGATACATTTTAGTCCTTGCTGAAACGGGATGATTCTCCCTTCTTAAGACATGCATTTTCATCTTTCTGTAGGCTAAATATACTTAGACCAATTACATACCTCATGTGATGTCCTAAATGCCTCTATCCTGACTCACTTAATCTGCAGCCTTTCCGTAGTTTTCCTCTAATGTCATTTGCGTCCGTGGTTGTCAATGCTGTGTTGACGCAGTACCTCTACACCATGTTTGAGCATAGTACTTGAGAGGAGATGCATCTGGTCCATATTTGTATATCAGAAAGCAAAATAGCGGATTTCAGGATTTCCTGGATCTTACTTCCGGGATGTAGAATCTGAGGAAGTAAAGAGACACAGAGGGTTTGATACTATACTTTATGTTTCAATCTGTGTTAGCTGTGAGAATCTCCCTGAGAGAAGTCTCGTTAAGACCTCTAGGCTGTTGTCATGTGCACCACTAGAGGGCGCCATACCCACTTCCTTCTTGCTTTAGCCCCTATTCTCTTCATCCATTGTTTCATGAAGATTGATGCATGGGGAGTTACTTTTGTTTTGTTTAGGGGAAAGTTCTGAAAGGGGTTGACACGCAGGAGAGGAATATGGTGGTTTCTTATTACAAGTGGAGACAGGAAGAAAGGAATTATATGTGGCATTCCATTTTTTAAGGACTATATGAGAGTCAGAACAGGACACAACTTTTGGAACTATCACATATATTGACTCTTTAGTTAAGAATTAAATCCTTTCCCCTTTTCTTTCACAGTGACATTTGCAGGAGGAACCTAGTGCGGCGTTTGAAGGAGATTTGAGACGATGGGAGTTTTGTTGTCAGAAGGTATCTCTGGTGCTATGGTTAGCTATAGCAACTGTGTTGAATACTCAGAACCCAGTTTTAATAGACATCTGGCTTATGGAGGTTTGACTATTGTCCTAACCAGTGTCTTATTGCTGTGAAGAGACACCATGGCTATGGCCACTCTTATGGAGAAAAACATTTTATTGGGGATGGCTTACAGTTCAGAGATTTAGTCCATTGTCATCATGACAGGAAGGAAGTCTACACACAGACAGGTGTGGTGCTGGAGGGGTATCCGAGAGTTCTACAACTCGATCCATGAGCAGCAGGTAGAGAGAGACCCTGGGCTTGGCATACACATGTGAAATTCCATACCCAATATCCTAGGGCCTTGTGAAATTAGGGCAGACTTGCTTACAAATAGCTCGGAGTAGAGTCTGCGAACTCGGGTAAGGGTCCTATACCCCTCCCAGTCCCCCTTTCTATGAGACAATGCCAACAGGCAACAAGCCCGACGGTGATGGCTACTTACAAGGGAGCACAGCTGATCTGATGAGGAGGGGTTATTTTGTAGGAGAACTGCACTCTACAACACACCTATACATCCTGATGCTCTCAGGTTCTTCGCATATCCCTCCTCCGCAGTGGCCTGAATCTTGGAGGGGATTAAATACAACCCTTGTGTCTTGTCAAAGTCTCTATCTATAGAGCTTGGCTGGCAGTGAGTCCCAGAGAAAGTTCTCCATAAAAACAACAGCAACAACATATGAGAAAAGGGGAAAGGGAGGGATAGTAAAGTTATCTGAGGAGAGGCCACAGTAGTTTAATAAAGCATCATGACAAAGGCTGCTTATAGAAGAAGAGTTTATTAGGGAGGGTTTGCAGTTGCAGAAGGAGATTCCATAATGGTGGGGAAGGCACGGCAGCAGGCTCCTTCCTTAGCAGGGAGCTAGGAGGTCACTTTTCCATCCACATATAAGAAACAGAGAGAACAAACTGAACTAGGGTGTCAAACTTACAAGCTCTGAAAGCCTGTCCTCAGGGACCTATTTCCTCCAGCAAAGGTATGTACATCTACACACCAGAAGAAGCTATCAGATCCCACGGTACTACAGTTAGGGACCTTTGTGAGCTGCTCAGGAGGTGCTGGGAATTGAACTCAGGACCTCTGGAAGAACAGCTAATGCTCTTAACTACTGACCCATCTCTCTGGCCTCCAATTGTGTATCTTTATTCACTGTTTTCAGGTGATGATAGTGTTTCCCTTAATCACCTCATCTTCAATAATGTGTGCCTCTAAGGTGCTGGGATTAAGTGTGCAAACACATGGCAGACACAAGAAGGAGCCACAGACTCTCCATATTGTAAGGGACTCTAAGGACTTTGTAGCCTAGAAAGCCTCTCTTGGTGATAAACACTCTTCAAAACATCTCTCGTTCTCCATAGCACCCAACTCTACCAGAAAAACATGCAGGAAAGCGAACCTAAGCATCTCCTGCAGGTGTCAATTTCAATTAAGATGTCCAACCTATTTTGCTTTAGCTCTGTTTCATAGAATTCTGTCTCTTGTGAATACTTCTCTGGGGGCTTAATGAACGTCCTTTGAATAAAAATAGAGAGAGAAAAAATAGAGATAGAAAAAACACTGAGACCTTTTGGAAAAGAACATTTATTTTTTGAGTTGGGGGGGGGGCTTTGATTTTAACTTAACCTGTCAATCCCTTCAACAATCTCTTTAACTGAACTGGGTCTTCAGGGCAGACTATGTGTCCCCATGCAGTTAACAGATGCAGAAAGGTTAGAAGAACATGGAGAATTGCCATGGCTGGACTTAGGAGCGTCCTAGCCAGGGCTTATAGCCAGAGACAGATGATTCTAATTTCCCACCTCTCTTTGATGTTCTTGTTGACAGACAATGTGAAACGGGCTCCCTTGTGCCTCCTTTGTCCACATCTACTAGATTCGCAGGTGTTTGGCTTCATCCCATTAGTGGAAAGCCAGATAAATGATCTCTCAAGGCGAGCTCTGCGCTGAAGGATCTCATGTATCATAGAAAACCAGAAAGTCGGAGTGAGCAGGAACCACAGAGATGACCAAGGCACTTCTTGATTTTAGATGCTTCTTATTTAAATTTTTTTTTCTGATAACCACACAGCGCTGTCTCGATGGTGTTTTCTGTTGTTCCATGTTATCGTTGCTCTCAACACCCTACTCTTATTGCCTGTGGGCAGTTCCCCAGCTTAGCCCCTCCTCCCTCCATTCTTTCAGTCCCGGGGGAAATAATCTCATGCATGGAACGATGCATGGTACCTTGGGAAATTAATTTTTATGCACGTATGTGTGCTAAATTTTTATAAATACAGAATACGTTTTATCTTATATTCTTAGGTCTTTTCCATTCACGCCTCTTTGTGTGTTTGTGTTCTTCTTTGCCCCTGTCAGGTGCCTAATAAGCCTGTTTATTCTCTTAGGGAAGATGTCCACTAGGCTGTCATTCACTTCCCATTTCCATGTACAATGTTGGGATGAATGACTATCTTGGATATGTTTCCTTAAGGGGTTTTCAAAGGTTTAATGACACATGCTTTCATTATGCATTTTTAAATGGCTCTTCGGGGTGACATTTTTAGGATGTACTTCCACTTGCAGGGGAGATTGATTTCTCCTAAATCATAAAAATCTGAGACTTGAAAAGATCATCCCTCCCTTTATAGCAGTGTTTCTCAACCTGCGGGTCACGACCCTTCCGGGGGGGGGGGGTCACATATCAGATACCTTGTACATCAGATACTTACATTATGATTTGGAACTGTAGCAAAATTACAATTATGAAGTAGCAACATCGCCTGTTCTTCCAAAGGTCCTGAGTTCAATTCCCAGGGACCACATGGTGGCTCACAACCATCTGTAATGGAGTCTGGTGCCCTCTTCTGGCACGCAGGCATGCACACAGACAGAATATTGTAAACATAATAAATAAATATTTTTTAAAAAATATAATTTTATGGTGGGGGGGTCACCACAGCATGAGGAACTGTATCAAAGGGTGGTGGCATTAGGAAGGCTGAGAACCCCTGTGTTTAGACCTATGCATTGATCTCGTTGGCATTACATTGTCTCTCACTGTTTCCAATGCAATTGATCTAAAGTGTGTGGGGCAGTTTAATGGCTTTCTGGGCTATCTTTCTCTAGATACAGTTCAAGCATCTCTCTGTCTATGCTTCTTAGGTTTCACCTTGTTGGAGCTGTTTACTAATATTCTTTGCCCATTTTTTCTACATAACTCATTCAACTTCAACACACATTTGCAAAAAATCTTAAGCTATTCTGCATCTACATTACGCTGGTTTCCGACCCTGTAGATGCCTATTATGGTAAAGCTACCCTGGCTTGTTTGGTCTGTTAGGTCTTTGTGTAGTACACAACCATTGTGTATTATAATTGTGTAATACACAGTCCTATTGTGTATTGCAGTACAGTAAACAGTACTGCACACATGGCCTTAGTTTGGGGCACAGCACGTAGGATGCTCTTCTCCATTCTGTGATTGTAAAGATGGTCTACCCATTTTCTGGCATTCTCTATCAAGGATAGCTCTAACCCACACATATATGATCTATGGTGCTAGATAGAAATAGAGCTTTTCCTACTGTGAACCATTTGATTCAGTCTTATCTTTTTAATCATCTATCCTTCCACATTGCTTAGTGGGTGCTACTTTGATGGCAAGTCAGCTCCCTGTATTCTGTTCTTGACTTTCCTCCATGTTCTCAATGTCTGATTTTGTCTTGTTACCCTCCACACTCTGACTCCATTCTATAGCTGGAGGGAGTTTGTCTTGTGTCTGCTCAGACTAATGTCTTCCTGCTCCTTATCTTAAACACTGATAATTATTTGCGTAACTTTTTATCTTTGCCCTAATTTTGGAATAAATTTGTGTATTATGTTAGTTGGAATAACATTAGCTTTGTAAATTAATTACAGAACATGAAACACCTTCATTTGTTTAAAGGAAATAATCTCAGTCTCATTATTAAACAGGCTCTATTACCATTTTGTTTAAAATTTCTTTTAAGCTAATACAGTTTGAATAGCTCTCTCTGAGTACTTGATCAGTTCTAGAAAAGTAGCTGATTGGGTTGGTTATTCTTCACAGAGTTACTTTAATATTACTTTTCCAGATAAGGTCTTTTGTAGCCCAGGTTAGCCTCAAATTCCCTGGGTAACAATGAAAAATATTCTAGAACTTTCTGAATCCCCCTATTTCCCTGCTTCAGTGTTGGGATTAAAAATGTAGGCCACTGCATTTGTCTTTATTATATTTTCGTATATTGTTGTTGACAGAGGAAACTATCTTCTTCATGTTAAATTTAATTTTCTTAGATGAAATTTACATCTTTAAATATTACATTTTGAACATGAGATGTATCTTGATAAATTTCACTATGTCTTCAATAAAGTCCTAATGCATCCAAACATGTTTTTCAACAAAAATAAACATTTTTTGATGAATGCCCGGATAATGCAATTTCAAAGTTTTATTCTAAGCCCATTCTTTCTTCATTTTAAAATCTAGAACATATGAGCTCTGAGTCTTTTGTTTTAGATCAATTATGAAGCCAAATCCAACACCACTTATAAAGAAACTTCAACACATTAACTTTAAAATGAGTGCTATTGAATAATAAAAATTAAATATGACATGCATAATGTTTTTTAAGGTAAGTAATATAAGATAAATTCAGGGACAGATAACAACCTTTTGAGCACGCCGAAAAGGATATTTTATCTTAGAAAAATGTATCTAAGATAAGGAGATGAAATGTAACAGATGCAGCAACAGTAGCTATGTCTGGATTATGGCATTATTTTTTTATATTCACAATTTTTCTACATTAAAAATAAATGTTACTCAAATAAAAAAGAAAACAACTTCAAAAAATAGAACACAGTTAGGCAATTAAACTATTCATGAGGTTCCAAGAACATTAAGTTCCATTTTATTCTATTTATTTCCAGTTTAACAATCCCTTATTGAGCAAAGCATTGTGCCAGATTCTAGGAAAGAAACAAAGATGAATCAAACCCAAGTCGTGCCCTGAAGACTGTAGAATCTGATATGCAGCCATAATGCCAGGGAGCAAAGTGCTGAGTGTGCACACCCATGGCACTCCTGACCCTCTGGATCCAAATTGGAACACTAGCATCACATTTGAGCCTTTGAAATTTCTATCCCAGGAGTGTGCTTGACGCTATTCCTCCTTGGATCAAATCAGAGCTGCTGTCTAGGAAGAACACTTAAGAAAGATCTCACAAATCACAAATCTCCCCTAAATGGCAGAGAGGGAGGAGGATTTGGAGGGTGAATTGGAAGATGACTTGACCAGATGGCTTGATGGGTAATAGGATAGAGGGCGGGCAAGGAGAAGGAGAAGTCTATGGGCCTGTGCTGGGTCTCTCTCTCTCTCTCTCTCTCTCTCTCTCTCTCTCTCTCTCTCCTTGAGAACACGTTTGTCCTGGTTAGTTTTATGTCAACTTGACAAAAGCTAGCGTCATTTGGAAAAGGGAACTTCAATTGAGAAAATGCCCCCATAAGATCTGCCTCCAGGCAAATCTGTAGTGCATCTTCTCTTCTCTTCTCTTCTCTTCTCTTCTCTTCTCTTCTCTTCTCCTCTCCTCTCCTCTCCTCTCCTCTCCTGCCCTCCCCTCCTCTCTTCTCCTTTCCTTCTTTCCTTCCTTCCTTTTTTCTCTCTCTCTATATTTCATTTTCTTGATTAATGATTTCTGTGGGTTGACCCACTCACTGGTGGGTGGTGCCACTCCTGGGCAGGATGATAGGAGAAAGCAGACTGAGCAAGGCATGGAGAACAAGCCAGTAAGCTGTGCCCTTCCCTGGCCTCTCAAATCTTTCTCTAGGGCAGTGAGGATGAGGCTGAAAGAGTAGGGGAGGGGAGATGTTTAGAACTGGGCAAATAGAGCAGATACGTAAATTAGAGAATCTCTGAAACTCTACATTGGAGGAGCGTGTGAAAGATCACGTGGTCATCTTCTCATCTGCAAACAAAACCACTCCCTCTTTGAGATGGGAACAATCTCAACCAAAGCGCTGAGTGCTTACCAGCACTTTCCAGCAAGGACGAAGTGGACATCTTAACTCATCACATGCTGTTACAGCTCTGTTCTCTTGAAGAGGTAGTGAGACAACAAGAGGTTGAGTAATTTGCCCAGTGTCACAAATAAGAAGGGTCACGTGGTACAAGTCCACGTAAGATCCAGTCACAAAGCGCTGTAAATGGGGCATTTTATAAGATCACCGGGTCTTCCCATCTTTCCTATCTGCTTACCCAGACGTTTGTCTCTGAGAGGTCCTTTCCTCATTATGGCCTTCCCCAAAAGAAACTGCCTCCTTGGGTTGCTCTGAACCCACAGCAGTGAGGAAGCATGGAGTTAGGGGAGAGGTGAGTACATTTTATTCGAAATTTCCCCGTAAGGGTCCCAAATGAATTCCACATCTCATACTACCATATATAAGAAAGTTCTGGCATGTAAGTTTTTACTTACTGTAATGATCCCTTTAATTAAAGATAAGAGCAAAAATTGAGAGGTAGCATAAAAATAGTTCCTGAAAGATAGATATGGTGTGTGATGCTGTACAGAAACGTCAATGTGCAAAAAAATTAGGTGTCTTATTTATAGATGTAGACATATGGGACCAAGTTTACAAAGTTCCAGGGTATTCATTTTCTTAGGAAAGCAAGGGAAGAAGCGGAAATCAGAAAGTCTCACACAGGAACCTTCCCTTTCAGGTTGCATTTCTTTGAAAATAAAAGCATTCTGGAAAAAAAAAAAAACAACTGAAGCAAATAAGGCCAAACACTATTGTTTGATGAACCTAGAAGGAGCTACCGCGTTTATGGACGTTCTCTTATTAGAAATGCCCTTGAAATATTACACAGTTTAAGGGATTAGTGAATAGTGTATTTGAAATAACAATAGTAGCAGCATCAACAACAAGAAAAACACTATGGCATTGTGGTACGTGGCTTAAATCCCGGCACTTGGCTGAGGCAGGAGGATCCCTATGGGTTAAGGCTAGCCTGGTCTAAATAGTGAGTTCCAGGAGAGCCAGAGCTGCATAGAAAGAGCAGAAACAACGCAGAATGGGTAGCATCCCTTTTCTAAGGCTGAGTGAGAGAGAATGACACTCTCATCAGGTGTGGATTTACAGACGGAGGGGCAGAGCACTAGATGCGAAGAAAAAATTTAACCTTCAGCTTGGTTGATTTAGAGACCCCACATCATGGAGTCTCTCTCTCTCTCTCTCTCTCTCTCTCTCTCTCTCTCTCTCTCTCTCCTCTCAGTCTTTTGAGACAGGATTTCGCTGTATAATAGCCCTGGCTGTCCTGGAACTCGCTCTGTAGACCAAGCTGGCCTTGAACTCACAGAGCCCTGCCTGCCTCTGCCTCCTGAGTGCTGGGATTAAAGGTGTGCGCCATCAGTGCCCGGCTACCAAATGGATATCCTTACTTTATGCATTATAACCTATTCTCACGCCTTTCTTTTCCTATCATTTTTTAATGAGTTTTCTAGACTGTTAGGTATATGAAAATGAATGCCTTTGAAAGACTATGTCTAAACTTTGGTAAAGAATGCAATGAAGATTTCTGTGCTCCTGGAAGAATGGGTGGAGAAGTGAATACTAAATAGAAATCCAGTTAGCTTTGCTTGCTGTTGCGTAGGTTAAATTATATGTATGTACTATTTAAAATATATATTTTAAATTTTATTATTTATTATATTACTATTTTATTAGCATCTTTATATTGCAAGTGGCAGGAAAGGTTTCGTAGACTAGACTTCACAGCAGATTATAACAGTTCCTAAGAACCCTTTGAAATAAGCACTATTATGCTATACTCATTCACTCATATTGTGATGTCCTGAGCTTATGTATTTGGTCTCTGATCCTGATTCCGGTATGTGTGTAGGGAGGGGGGTAAGTGGGGTGGGTGTGGTGATGGTAAAGCAATCGTTACCGTCTTCAGGAATCCGACTGGGTCTTCTCACAAATGATCACCACAGCTGAGACTGTTGACTGCTGACTCGTCTCACAGAAGAAGGCAATGGGGAGGGTCAGGGGTCAGCCACTCCTCCCAAGCAGAGCTCCACATGGCCTTGAGGTCATGGGAGAGAAGCCAGAGGATATAGGTGGAAAGGTGGAGAGGGGATGCTATCTATATAGTCTAGGAAAACTTCATCTCCGCAGGTACAGTCCTTCTATGTACGTGACTGTTTCAGCCCATAACTTCTCACCCATTGTTCTGTAAGAAATTTTAAGAAATTTGTGGATTCCCCTAAGTGAACCTTGGTAGGACTGTACTTCACTTTGTTATTAGGACCTTAGGAGGAGGGGTGGACATTGTTTGTGTCTATGCCAGGGAAAAAATGATAGTGGCAGTGTATCTGTATGTCATGTGTGTGTGTGTGTGATGTTGACGTGCATGTGTGTGCTTGCGTGTGCTCCCCTCAGCAAGTGCCAGTAGAGAACAGAGTTTGACTCAGGGTTTCATCCTCTATTATTCCTCATCTCATTTATTATTATCCTTTATCATTTTATGTGCGCAATTTGGTTACACATATGTTTATGCACCAAGTGTGTACCTGGTGCCTGGAGACTAGAAGAAAATGTCAGAACTGGAGCCAGAGTTACAGAAGGTTTTAAACTACCGTGTGGGTGCTGGGCATCGAACCCAAGTCCTCTGGGAATGCAGCCAGGTCTCTTTACCACTGAGTCATTCTCTCTAGCTCCCTTTATCTTATGATCTGCATTAACATCTCTCACAGAATCTGAAGCTCACCATTTTGGCTAGACTGGCTGACCAGCAAGTCATGGCAGCCTTCTGTTTCCAAGATCCAATGGTGAGGTTACGGAACTATGCCAACATATCCAGCTTTCACATGGGTGCCTGGGATTTTAACATAGGTCCTTATGCTTGTGTGTCAAGCTCTTTACCCATTGAGTCATTCCCCCAGCCTGCTTTTGTTTCCTGGCATGCTCTCCCCAACCCCCAAAACTTATTGATAAGGCTAGCTTTTGCATGAAAATGAGCTAACTAGTAGTGAGGGCTCCTAGGTAGCTTCTTGCAGGGGAAAACTTTTCATCAGAAAGACCAAAGAGTGAGGAGGGTCGGACCTCCAGTCCCACCTCTAACCTCTACAGGCAATAAAGGGGCAAAAAGTTGGGTTGATTCCTAACAGCAATACTGTTACCAATGAAGTAATGAAGGCACATTTTATAAAATCCCAGAGGTTTGGGAAGCTTCTCGATAGTGGGACACAAGGTTTCTGGAGGGTGGTGTGCACAGAAAGAATATGACCCTGCATGCCCCCTCCTCCATGATTTATGAGAAAATGCAGGGGCCGTAAGCATCTCCAGTTTAGAGGTGCTACAGCAGATATGGCGGTTATAACCTCAAGTTTTAGATTGGCACCTTAAGGGAGTCACACTTTAGTCAAGAGTAGATGTGAGGCTATCTCTAGGTAAATGGTATCAGAATTGAAGTGAATTATAGGACACATAGCTAGTATATACCGGGAAACTGCTCAGTCTGGGAGATATGCCAGCACACATTAGAAACTAGCACTGAAGTGTTTTGGGTTAACTAGAATGTGTTAAAGGTCAGGTTAAAAAACAACAACAGGAGTCTCGCTTCTCCATCTTTTGAATAACTAAGTGAACACAGACCACTGAGCAGTGAATTTGCTATCTGCTTTAACTGCCATTCCCTAGATGCTGCGTTGAGAAGCAATATAAAAGGATGGCTGAAGTTGAGTTTCAGCTTGCCATCAACGAATCCTCTGGTCCCAGGGAAGACAATTGCTCCAATTCTCAGTTTTCTCATTAAAATTGATTACAACAAAGAACACGTGTCTGTGTGAGGAAGAATGAGGGAGTTGCTCATGGTTCCTCATATTGAATTCTTCACAATACAAGACAATGGCAAACGGAGCTATTGAGAAGCTGTTTCTTCCTGGGACTCTTGAGGTTTTATTTTTCACATCCCTGCCATGCTCAGGCTTACTTCTTGTCAATCACAGGAGGGGCAAATACCTGAAGATCCTTTCAGGGTGAACTTTTGTTTGCCTTGAGAGTGGAGAGCTAAATTCTTGACCCCCTTTCTCTTGCTCAGAATCTGCTAAACTGGAGACCAAGTTCCTTTTCTTTTTTTTTTTTTGACTTTGGAGGCAAGGTGAAAGAGATAACCCTTTTATGTGGGTAATATTATCACATAGTTTTGGCTTTGGACAAGTCCTTAGCTTACAGTGGATGTCCTGTCACTGTTAAGCAGGACATAGTGGGGACGCTCCCAATAACTCTGTGGCAAATTCTTTTCTCAGACAAGGTTGCCAAACTTACTTGGGCCCAAAGGAACACTTAGCACGCAGCCAAGGGGAACAGCTTAAAGCACTTAAGAGCTTTTAAAATATAACTTTTCTCTTCATAAATATAAAATAATGTTTATTGTAGAAAATTATAAAACAGATGCTATGAATTAATGTGTGCACTAAAAGTTCATGTGTCAGAAACACAATCCCCAAATCACATGTTGGGACTATTTAAAGACAGGGCCACTGGAACGCATTTAGGATTAAAGTCAGGAAAGCAGGAACGGTATGATGGCCTTCCAAGAAGAGGAAGAGAGACCTGAGATGACGCACATGCTCATGCGTGTTACCATGCGAGAGACAACCTCCACCATCACAGGATGCAGCAAGATGGCCCTAACTAGATCCGACACAGATACAGGCAGAGTGCCTTTGGCTTTCCAGCTTCCAGAAACATGAATCAAGTAAACTTCTATTCTTCATAAATTACCTGGCCTGGGAAATTTGGACATATCAAGAAAAAATAGACAGAGACAAATAGACAAAGACTTCCTGTGTGTATTAAAAAAAAAGGCAGTGTCAGGAAGGGCTCCCTCTCAACGTAGACCAGTCATTGGCTGGCCATTTCTAGAAGTTCTGAGCCACTGTTGCCACAGGAAGGACAGATAATAGGTAGACAGTATTTTTTTAATTTATTTATGTATTAAAGATTTCTGCCTCCTCTCCGCCACCGCCTCCTATTTCCCTCCCTCTCCCCCGACCAAGTCCCCCTCCCTCATCAGCCTGAAGAGCAATCAGGGTTCCCTGACCTGTGGGAGGTCCAAGGACCACCCATCTCCATCCAGGTCTAGTAAGGTGAGCATCCCAACTACCTAGGCTCCCACAAAGTCAGTACGTGCAGTAGGATCAAAAACCCATTGCCATTGTTCTTGAGTTCTCAGTAGTCCTCATTGTCCACTATGTTCAGCGAGTCCGGTTTTATCCCAGGCTTTTCAGACCTAGGCCAGCTGGCCTTGGTGAATTCCCGATAGAACATCCCCATTGTCTTAGTGTGTGGGTGCACCCCTCGCGGTTCTGAGTTCCTTGCTCGTGCTCTCTCTCTGTACTCACTCATATTTGGTTTCTAGCCATAAATAAAGGACATTGAGCTTATAATTAGTGATCCTAGAGAAGCTAAATAAGAAGGAGAACCCAAAGAAAAACATATAGGCATCCTCCTGAATATTAACCTTCATCAGGCGATGAAAGGAGACAGAGACAGAGACCCACATTGGAGCACCGGACAGAAATCTCAAGGTCCAAATCAGGAGCAGAAGGAGAGAGAGCACGCCATTTTATTTTAAGTTATACGGTTTCTCAGGTCAGAGTCTTTGAATATGGATGCCAGGGAGTGAGGAATGAAGTACACATCACAGCAAAAGGCAAATAGACTTCTACAAATGCGCCAAGGGTCAGAGCAAATCTTTTCCTGTTAACAGCTAAGATAAAGGAAGGAAGGAGATGAAAGACAGAATGCGCCCAAGAGTGGCTGCCGCATGCCAGCGCTTTGCCAGTTCTGGGTGGGAGAAAGGAACAAGAGCTCAACATTAACTATCCCTTCCCTTTGCAGCTTTTGAGACTTTGAAAGTGTCATCAAGGCTGAAGTCCTGAACAGAGACTCTGGTTAAGCATGGGGATTGGCAGGACTGTCAGTGGGACATGGACAGCAGCTGGTTATGAACTGGAAACAGATTAACTCTCCTAAGACAGAGACCCAGCCTCAAATGTATTCCGTGCCCATATAGACCAAACAAGATGCAAGCCCATTGCATTCTGTCTCCCTTCCAAACAGTTTCCAGAGAGGCCAAGGTGAACACCTCCTCTGGGGTCTGTTTGTTGTACTCTCTAGCCCCGTCTGTGAATTATCCTTGCTTTTTTCTGACCTTACAATCACACTGTATTATTAATTTTTTCCAAACATTAGTTTTAAAAATTGTTCGGTGGGTATTATAGCATACATTCTTAACTAACTAAATGTTGAGTTATGTGGCTACATAGCCCACAGCCTGCCTCAATTTCAAAATCGTCTACCTCAGACTCCTGCGTGCTAGGATTACAGGGTTGCTGTCACCATGTCTGGGTTTAGGGAAACTATTTTTTTTATCTGATCATCACAAAAATGTGCCTTTCGGGAGAATGGCAGGCCAAATAGACACAGGGCTTTCTTAGAGCTGCTATTTCTCCTCTTCCCAAGATGACTTTCTTAACTATGTTTCCAGATATTATAGCAAGATCAGCAGTCAATTAGGCATAGTAGTGGACTAGAATATTTTAATACTATTCCATATTTGTTAGCAAGGTTTTGGGTACAATCCCCAAGAAAAATTTCATTCAGCAGGGACCAACATATTCAACCTCTGTCCAACCCAGTACAGTCCCGCAAGCCAGCTGAAAGCAGGGGCGGACTGGCCTCTGCTGAGCATGTCACTGCAAACTGCTGATGGAATAACCCCATGTCATTCGGTTTTTCTTCTGGACACAACTGCAGAGGATAAAACACATGCAAGGTTGATGTCTTATTTATTTTTGCCTCAATTCTCATGTTGAATGTTTATCTCTATTTGAGTCTTAATATTTAGGTCATAGCACTAACCACGGATGGCACCACTAGCTCAACAATTCATGGTAGGATTGGTGTTGGACTTGCTCAATCATTCACAACATCATGGGGATATTATGGTGATTTTGGTTGCTCATAAGCAAGAACAGGATTCCAAAATCAAAAGACAAACAAACACCCCCCCCCCCAAAAAAAAAACAAAAAAGGGAGATGAATCCTTCCAAGGCCAAAGCACAAAAACAATCTCTGTAAATTTCCAAGGCCAAATCAGTTCTGCGTGTTTCATTGTCTACATATCCTAAACATCTTCAGTATAGTTAATCTACCTTTCAATATATAGGTAGTGAAAGGAGAGGTCCAATGTTTCAGGAACATTCCAGGCCATACATAGCTATTCTCTCCCCTGGATTCCAATGGGTTAGCTGATGCTTATGAGTGGGTGCCAAGTAGGAGTTCTGAAGGAGGCTGATCCTACTCATGTACAGTTTTTGGAACCTTGAAATCAGCCCAGGAGTAGAGCCAATTTCACATCAAGTCTGTTAGCTGATTATATCCAAGCATTTACTAATAAGACAGGGGTGCTTTGTCTTCTCTACTATCTCCTCACTTTACAACCAGCAAATCCAGAGCTTACCTAAAAAACATGCCTTGTCTTCCAGGTGATATTCATTTTAAACTTGAGATTTTCATTCTTCTTCATTCACCCCATAAAATAGAGTTAAAACAATTTGAGATAACGAGTAAAAGTATCCAGCAGGAAAAGGAGAGTACGGTTTCTTGAAGATGTTCCTCAGCCCGAACATAACATATACTTTAAAGGTCAATTAAATTGAGTAGATGCCCTAGGAGCTCAATAAACAAATGCTCACAACAAGAAAGGATTTTTTTTAACTCTTTCCTTTTTTATTTTATTTAAAATTAGACATTTTCTTTAGAAATTAAGGTAGATTATCAATACTCTTTGATTATGTGCCAATGGAAAGGCCTAGCATGCTGACTTGTATATTGGGCAGGAGTAATAATCAGTAAACTCCAGACTTTCTGTGAGATGTAAGAATGCATGTCTATACCAAAAAATTGTTATATTGATGTTTCTGTCATTGTAGTTATGTAAGCAGGCGTCGAGAGGGAAGAGCTATGAAAATATTAGACCTAGTGTCTTAGGTGAGGTTATTATTGCTACGATAAATCACATGACTGACTAGAGAGATGGCTCAGTGGTTAAGAGCATCTATTTTACCTCTAGAAGACCCAAGTTCAATTCCCAGCACTATATCAGGTGGCTAACTGCCTGTAACTCCAGCTCCAAGACAGAGCCTTTGTGGGTACCTGCATTTATGTGTATACAAAATTAAAATAATGAAAGATAAATATTTTTTTAAAGGTAGGGTGTGATGCAGAGGTAGGTGGATCTCTGTGAATTCAAGGTTTATCTGGTCTACACAGTGAGTTCTAGGACAGTTAGGACTAAATAGAGAGACTCTGTCTCAAAAAAAAAACCAAACCCAAACAAACAAATAAAAAAATATCATGACCAAAAGTAACTGGTAGAGGCATGGGCTTATTTCACACATCAGCGTCACAGCACATCGCTGAAGGAAGTCAGGAGTCTGGAAACTGCTACTCCCTGCCTTGCGCCTCAGGACTCTCTCAGTCTGCTTTCTGGGACCACCATCCCAGGGGTGCCACAACCCATGGTGATCTGGACCCTCCCACATCAGTCATCCAGCAAGAAATGCCCCCACAGACCAACATGGTGGAGCCATCTTCTGAAATGAGGTTCCCTCTTAGAAAATGATTTGAGCTTGTGTCAAGTTGACATAAAACTAGCCAGCATGCCCACAAATACTCCTTGGGCTGCTGGAGAAAACCCAGCCACTGCCTAAGCTTGTGAGATGGAGGCTTGAGGAGTTTTGATTTTGCAGTATTGGAAATTTGTATCATTAGAGGTTAAACTATCGTGGAACCTTTAGGAGCAGAACCCTAGCTCTTGGGGGAAATGCCACTAGGGTGGTACACTGAAGGTTATAGCCTGGCTGTGGTTTTGGTGGACTTTTTGTTTCATGATCCACTGTGATGTGAACAGTTGCATATGGATAAGGGGGTCTTTCTAACTGCTCATTCTAGTTGCTGTCTAGTAACTTTACTGCAAAATTTTGCAAAGTCCTTTTCATACTTGTTGCTTTGGAAAATGCAATGGGAGCTAAGCCCTGCACAGCTGGGACATAATTGGGTAGGAAGCTTTGTGAACCACGTGAAAGGGAATCCAGGATGCACTCACTATGAGCAGGCATCGAGAATGAAGGAACCAGGAGACTCCCAGACCCACAAGCACTTCCTGGAGCTTGGGAAGAAAATAACCTGTAACATTGTAAACATATGGAATAAAATCTCGAGACATTTTGCTTTTACATTATTGGGAATTTATGGGAATTTAGATAATGGATTTTAACTACTAGAAACTTAAGAGATGGTTGAATTGTACACAAACACACACACACACACACACACACACACACACACACAAAACCACCACCACCACCCCAGCACTAACAACAACAACAAGAAGAACAAGAACATTTTTATTTTTGTTTTTTGAAACAGCCTAAGATGTACTCAGGTAGAAATGCAATGTTTTGTCACTAGAAGCGTACAATCACGACTGAAAAACAATCGATTGGACATGGTGTGGGAGTGTGGTACAAGGTACTCTGGGTTAATGACCAAAAAGTGGGATGCCAGGCCCTGCCACTAGAGCATCCATATACCAACTGCCCTTTGGGCAGTGTTGACCTTACGAAAGGGAACCCTCATCTATAAGTTTCTCCCTGATCAGTCTGTGATTGTCTTAGTACTTGAGAAGTCTGACACTTTTTTTTTTGGCTGAGACACTCAGACACTTCTGGCTCTCAACTCAAAGGTGTGGACTTTCTTCTCAGTGCCAGAGGTCGAATTTAGGGTCTCACACTTGCTAGGTAAGTGTACAACTTGAGCCACACCCCAACCTAAGCTTTATATTGCTGACTTTTCAGTATTATAATCTATGCTGCATTTATTCTAAGGTTCTAGGACTCAATGTAATGCAAGGTCACTTTTTAGTTTGTGGAGATTTCATTATTTATATAGGTCCACTCTGAAATTAGATACTTTGTGGGGGAATGGCTTCAAAACTGACTGAGGACGTACTAGTCTTCTGTGTATTTAAATAAGGTCTGAGCTCGTCTTCTGAGCAACTCTAGGCTGTGTTCTCTTTATGGTGTGTCTGTTCTTAGTGTCTCTCTGGTTCGCCCTCTGAAACCTTCAGTGGGTTTGAGTTCGACATGCAAAAGCCTGGGAGCTATTCCTTCCATCCGGAGCAGCATTCTATATTCGCTTTCTCTTAGAGAGATTCACAGTGTTCTACAAATTCTGCCTGGCATTAAAACAGACTTAAAATAAAGCTCCAGATGGAGACACCTACAGAAATGTACAGAGTGAACAACTAAAGAAAACAAGTAAATGTCATCGCCACCTTATATGTTGAAAGTTCTGTAAAATATTGCATTGGTAATTCGAAAGGGTTGACATTGAATCTGTAGATTATTCTGGGTAGTATGGACAATCTAACAGTACTAAACTTTCAACCCCCAAATATTGAATATCTTCTAACTTGTTTGTGCATTTATTCACTGATTTTTTAAACCACTTTTGTATTTTTTTAATACATTATTTCCCTCCCAATCTTTGGTTACATTTATCTCAAGTAATTAATTTTATTTTTAACTATTATAAATGAGATTATTTTCTTGATTTGTTTTCTAATACTTCCTTATTAGTATATAGGATAGTTTATAGATACATGATGATTTTTTTGTCTTATAATTTTGCTGCATTCATTTACTAGCTGAGAATGAAATTGGGAAAGGTGGATATACAAGTATACACACACACACACACACACACACACACACGCACATATATATATATATATAGAGAGAGAGGAGAGTCTTCACAGTCTCCTGTGTGTGAAAGCATATGCTCTATCAAGATAATTTCATTCCTCCCTTTATTCTTTTCGTATTTCTCATTTCTTTATCTTGCCTAATAGTTTCAACTAGAACACCTAGTCCTATATTGACTGCATCCCGCAAGAACAAACGTCTTTTTTCTGATATTAGCAAAATAACTTGGAACTTTTCATCATTTAATATGATCTTGCCTGTGGCCTTGTCCCATTTGGCTTTTCCTGAGGGGAGGTTACAGCACTTGGGGACATAGCAGAAGCAAGAAAGCAACAGTGATCAGTGTAGAAAGGAGAGTTTGGAATTACTAGTGTTAAGCATCTCCTCTTCTTACAGGTAGCACAGGGAATGCCCCCTGCCCCCAGAGCCGGGAATGTAATAATCCTAAGGCTGATGCCATCTCACTTGAAACTCAGCATTGGGCAATCCACATCCTCAGACTCCAGGCTGATCCTTAAAGGCAGAAGCTCTGGAGAGATCTCACCACCAGGCTCAGTACTATACCCTGCTCTAATACCAGTCAATGCATAAAGTCAACCCAATGAATGAATGCTTGAGACGGGCACTCCCAGACCCAGAAACCACACTGTCACCATGACCACAGACTTCATTAAGCCTATAGTCCATGCCCAGGCCAGTAGCAGATGTGCCCAGCGCAGGGATGGCAGGTTGGCTCAGGATGTTCTGTGTCCAGTGGAAGCAGTCTGAGACAGTGGCTTCCCAGATCTTGGCAGACCAGGAAGCAGAGAGAACATGTTGAAAAAGAGCCAGGGACAATCACCCAAGATTGGACCCCAGTGACCTACTCTCTCCAGCTAGGCTCCACCAGAGGAAGGCTGTCCTAAATAGTTTTCTGTCAACTTGACACAAGCTAACATTATCCGAGAGGAGGGAACCTCAATTGAGAAAATGCCTTCATAAGATCAGGATGCAGCAAGCCTGTGGAGCATTTTCTTAATTAGTGATTGATGGGGAAGGCCCCAGCCCATAGTGGGTGATGGGATTTCTGTTGAGGGATCTATAAGAAACCGGGCTGAGCAAGTCATGGGAAACAGGTCAGTAAGCAGCACCCTCTACAGCCTCTGCATCAAGAACCTCTGTCTCCAGGTTCTTGATCTGCAGAAGTTCATATCCTGACTTCCTTCAATAATGAAGTGTAAGCCAAATAAACTCTTCCCACCCAAATTGCTTTTGGTCATGTTGTCTCATCTCAGTAATAGACAAACATTCAACATAATACCACCATCTGGGAGATAAGGGTCAATTCTGATTCAAACATGTCACTGACTATGAGATAAAATAATTCTATATTTTCATTTTTTATTTCTTCCTAGTTCTATTCTTCTGTCACCGTACATTACCTACATTAACGTCCTGATACAGTCTCCCTTCTCTCTCTCTCTCTCTCTCTCTCTCTCTCTCTCTCTCTCTCTGTACGTGTGGACATGCATGAAGGTTGTGCATATGACAGAAAATTTATGCTGTTTGTCTTTCTCAGAATGTCTTATTTCATTTGTCATAATAACCTCAGTTCCATCCATTTTTTCTGAAAATAACCTTGCTTAATTCTCCTTTACAGCTGGTATAACACCATTACGTGGAAGAAAACACGTTTCTATTTGAGAACTGTAAAATTTGGAGTTTTGTTTAAATTCTATATTTTTGATGGAAAAAAGTCACCATTGTGGATAATACCACACTTTCTTTTTCTAATAACTTGCTAATGGGCATCTAGGCAGATTCTGCAACTAGACTATTGTGAACCTGCAGCAATAAACACAAGTTCAGGTATGTCTGTGAAACAATGCACACACACACACACACACACACACACACACACACACACACACACCCCAGCAGGGGAGTCTCTCCAGTTCTTTGCTTTAGCTTTTTGGTGACCTTCTATACTGACTTCCATAGTGGGTGCGCAAGTTTGTGTCTCTGCCAGCTGTGTAGTAGAGTTCCCCTTTCCCTGCATCTTTACTAGAGTTTGTTATCTGTTTTCTGATGGTAGACATTTTGAACTGGATTATATGTAATCTCGGTCAATAACGATATGGAATGTTTTTTTTTTTTTTCCAAATAGTTGTTGGCTTCTTCTAGTTCTTCTGAGAACTTGCTGTTCAACATTTTTCTGGTAACATTTTTTAAAAAAAATTAATTTATATTTTACACTTTAAATTTTCTCCCTCCAACATCTGCCAATTCCACCACAAAATCTCAAAGTGACAGCCTGTTTTTCTTTGATGATTATTGTGACATTTGCATTTTTTCATCTTTTTCTGTTTTTCAATCAGATTGTTTCCAACCTTGAACTAGAACTTACTCAGTTTTTCACTACTGTCTAACTTATTCTCTATTGAAAGGCACTCCTGGTTTGTTTACAACCAATTCCCAGCTATCAGAATAGATGAAGCCTGATACCCATGGGATCCCTGCCTGTATGCGAAGAGAAACAGTGGCAGAGGAACAGATGGGCCAAGGTTGGGATGGAGGAGTGGAGGGGAGAGGAAGTGGGGAGACAAACTAGGAAAGGGGTGAAGCAGGGGAAACTTTGGTTGGGATGTAAAAACATAAAATAACTAAATTAGCAGCAACAAGAAATAGACGAAGCCTGACATAATTCTCACCCACTATATAGCCATATACCTGTGGGATCACCTGAGCCGTAGACACTTTCCTATCTCTAGTTGAGAATGTGAGACTTCAGAATGATGCTCTTAAAATTCTCCATGTCTACAACAAACTCCCCAGGAACAAAATCAGCCTAGGCTGGTATCCTGACCTTTGCTATGGCAGCTTTCTTGAGGGGATGCAGAGAATTTTATGAGGATGAATTATGGTAATTACTTTTGGCACTTCAGACAAATACTGTAAGGCTAATATTTATAAAGGAATAAAATGTTGAACCCTGAACTTGGGTAATTCATCCAATACTTACAATAAACTGGCTGTAGGAACTTCTGTCTTCTGACCTTCTCTTTTCCTGACTTTTTTTGAGAGTTCAAGCTGCTCTCCCCTTTGTGAGACCTCCACCCACTCCCCATGGGCAGGTTGATATTGCAGAGTTAGATGACTGGAAAGTCATAGAGTGAAGTCTTGGCTCTCTCTTGCCTCCTAGGTGTAGCTAGTTGAGGGCTGTAAATAGCTTGCTGGTTTGCCGGTCACTCAGCCTGCAGCCAGTTCCTCTACCCTTGCAAGTGGCTTACAAAACATGTTTGTACAACTCGTTTGTTCTTGTTCTCAAGGAGACAGCCTATTTTTCTTTTCTCTCTTTTGGGTGAAGTACATTATAGTGGAGGCGCTACTTCAAAGACAGCGGTTGGATCACACTATACTGAAAAATCCCTCATAACCTGTCATAAATCTCAAACTTGTGAGTACAGTCAATATTTTTTCAAAAGCTAAAGATAGAAAATGTGGAAATTTAAAAAAAATTCATAATATAGTCCCTAAGGAAGACTCTTGTTTTCTCCTCGCTGTGGAATCTTTATCCTAACAGTGAGGACTGAAGGAGTGGGCTTGCCAAAGCTATCCAGACCAAAGGCTCCGAGAGGCGTTTCTGGGTCGCACATGTGGGTAGATTACCTTTGTTACTTTCAGATCTGTTGGCATATGGCATCCTTCTAAGAGCTCAGTGCATGAAGGATTCTGTATCTTGTTTTGTTTTTGCCAGACTGTAGCTATTTCAACCTAATAATTCTAAAGAAAATCCCTTCTCCCTTTTGAACAAAAAACATTTATCTCAATGAGGACAAATTGTATAGGAATTAAGAAATCTCTGCAGAAGAGATTTTTTTTAAATAAATCCGGATAGCCAAATCAGCTTTGTATAAAGAGAAACTAGCAACCTCAGTCAAAATACAGATTATTTTGTTCCAATATCTGATATTCCAATTTAGTAATTAAAACATGTAGGTAGGTTTGGAACTTGTCGCCTTGAAAAATGTGGAAACAAATTATACCAGTGATACATACACTTGGAAAATACAATTTTATTTACTCTTCTTTTCACTGTTGTCTGCTTACCAGTGTGTTTATTAAATCTCTTCAAACTTTTGTTACATGTTAGAATTACAGTGGCGTGATAGATGTTGCCCAGCTATACATCATATGTGTCAAGTATCCATAATCAGATATTAGAGAAATACACAGTCATAGTGTAGGAAGAGAAGAGAAGCAGCTCCCCAGAGTTCCTCACTGACCTCCACATGGGTACTATGGCATGCACATACCCCAACAATAAATACATAAATAAAGTAATAAAAAATTAAAGTAGGCAATCATAGTATGGGCTTTTAAGAGCACTATGCAGACATAGACAGTGAACATACAATGGAATCTTGGGCACATCCATTCCTTCACCCTTCGATACTGTCCACAAGCATTCCTGCCTTTTCAAGTACTAAGTATTGATTCAGCAGGCACTGGTCAAGGTCCTGGATATACCTTAGTGAGCAAGAAAACAGTTTAGGTTCTTCAGAAAAGGAAGTGATAGACCTAAGTAAATAATAAGATATATATGATCATTATAAGAGTTGTAAAGGGATTTATCAGAGTTCTTTGCTATGAGAAAGATAATAATGTATGAACTACAGCATATTGGAGTATCAGGGAAGATCTTTTCAAGAATATCCTATAGGCCAATTTCCAGAGTCATCAAAGAGCTTTCTAAGAACAAGGAAGACTTGTGCAAAGGCCCTCAGGTATACAGAGATTGACAAGTTCAAGCTGTGGAAAGGGATATGGTATAAATAAATCAGAATAAGAAAGAGTCAGAGCATCAGCTGGTAAACATTTATGTTTATGCTTTCAGTCTTAATGAAAGAAACCTCTCTTTCTAGTGAATAATTTTGCTTCTGGCTGTAGAAGACCCTTGGGAATACCAGGTAGATGAGCTCACAGCCTCAATAAAAACGTTTATACCATCTGCTCTCAGGTCCCAGGAATACTGAGGAAGGTGTGGGGGAGAGAGTCTAAGAGTCTGAAGATGGGTAGAAGGACCACGAAATGCCACCGTCTGGGGAAGACGAACTCAGAGCAATCACTAACTCAGAACAGCTGCAGATGCTTGTCCTGGGGCTGACCTGGACAGATCAAGAGTTGGGTGAAGATGAAGAAACAGTTCACAAGGGGCCTACTTCTCACTGAAGAACTACTTGCTACTGATAGATGTAGAAGAAAGGGAGGCATTGCCCTTAAATGTGCACTCACTCATGACCTCCCTGGACACCAACGGAGAGTTCTGATCCAGTCTTGGAGATGACCCTGGTCGAATGAATGAAATGGGTTGTAAAAGACAGCTAAGTCAGGTATCTGGAAAGGTGACTGGTAGGGATGGGGGGTGATTGACAGGGTTGGGAGAGGGATAAGCAAGGCTAGGAAGGAGAAAAATGATTGGAAGACATTGTATGGATGTATAAAGTTGCCAAATAAAAAGTTAATCAATAAATAATAATAATAAAGAGAAACAAAAATAGAAGTGGGTAGGTGGATAATTTGGAAAGGTAATTGTAGTTTGTTGTTGTTTTTACTCTTTATTCTTTGGGCCACCCATTACCCAGCTCCCAAATAATCACAAGAGTCTTAGTCTTTCTCATGAATGCCCACCCTTAGCTTGGCTTATTTCTAGCCAGTTTTATCTTAACTTAAATTATCCCAGCTACCTGTTGTTTCTGGGATTTTATCTTTCTTTGTTTCTGTATATGTTTTCTTTCCTTCCTATTCTATGTCTGGCTGTGTGTCTGGGTGGCTGGCCCCTAACATCCTACTCTCCCTTCCTCATTCCTCCTTCTGTTTTTCCCATTCTATTTAATTCTCTCTGCCTGGAAGCCACACCTATACTTCTCCTGCCTTGCTATTGGCTGTTCAGCTCTTTATTAGAACAATCAGGTGTTTGAGACAGGAAAAGTAGCACAGCTTCAGAGTTAAACAAATGCAACATAAAAGAATGCAACACACTTTTGCATCATTAAACAAGTATACCACAACATAAGCATCTTCTGCTAATATCCCACAACATGTAATAAAAGAAATGAAGTTTGTTTTCAATAGATGGTGGTCTCTAACAGTCACGACTGATATCTTTAAGAGTCCCTCACCCTTTTCTCCTAAACCTGAAACTGCATGGTAGCCTGTGGTTTGCCTTATTGGGGCAGTGGCACGCAGGAGGCTTTACTTAACTCAGACACTTCTGCACAGCTCCTCCTACACTTCGGAGATCCTAAGAAGGTACCTTCCATATGCAGGTCAGGTAATTACCCATCTAAATGCCCAGATGTGGGAAGATGGACATGTCAGATAGCCAGTTTTCCCCCAGAATCTTTTTACGAATCAAAGCTCTGCCTTTGGTTTATAAACTCATGTGGAGTTGAAGGCAAACAGTCTGGTGCTTTTGACTCATCTGCATTTAACACATTACCATGTTATTCTTTTACAGTGGTTTGAAGTACAGGAATCTTCTGGGACTTAGTTATTTAAACAAAAACCCCATTTAACTTTAAAAGCCCCTTTTAACTTTTTTTTGTCTTAAGAGCAGGAAATTATGATTTCATAAACACAAATAAATGAAAAAGCCCAAGCCCAGAGTTCAGTTGGCGGCATAATGATTTCTTATGCTTGTGTAAGGCTTCAGTTCAACCAAACAGATTTCACAGATCCACGACACAAGAAAATTAGCCCTGATCCCTCAACCACCAAATATCACTTTTGTAAACTGGAGCACAACACAGTGACACAGTTTGTCCTTTTATTTCCTTCCTTTACCTCAAAGCAAGGTTGTTATACTTCAGGGATTCCCAAAGTATCTGGTCTGCAGAGAAAGACAGTCAAATCATGATTCGCATTCCACTGACATGGTCTGAAGAGACTTTGTGAAAGCTCATTTCATTGGTTAAAGCACTTTGGGTTGCAAGACTGGACTTATGAGCAAAGGGTCTTTATTGGTTTATGGGACTCCAAAGCTCACAGGAAGGAGGAAATACAGCAATAAGAGATATAGAGGCTCAAACAAGAGCCTCAAATTTAGAGATGCTAGCAGAATTGGTGAGTGCCTTCTTGTGATGGCAAAAAGGTTCAAGGAGTTTGAGGCCGGACGCAGCCAGGGTCCAGGGAGGAACTACAAGGATCTGCTCCATGGTAGTCTCTCTCCCAGATCTCAGACTGGGCCAGGGGACATTCCTAAACCAAACACTATGCTGAAAGCTTGCAGTCCTCAGCTATGTTCTGCATAGGAACTTGTGGACTGAGCAGACCTTGCTTCACTGAGTAAAATGGAGATGGAGAAAGGACAGTAGAGAGGAAACTCAAGGCATTGTTTCTAGAAGAGACAATAAATATTGGGTCACCAGTTATCCAGCAAAGCATAATGAAAACATTCATCCTTAAATAGTCATCATTAAGTAGATACTTACATAAATGACCGTAGAGCACCCATTCATTCAATGTTTGAATCTTGATGGTGAAAGTGGGGCAGCCATTTGGATTGAAGTCCCCACTTTGTCATAAATCACCAAGTCACTACAGCCAAGTCCTTTCACTTCTCCGCACCTCAGTATCCTTATTTCTGAGAGGAAGGGCTTGAACTCAGTGTTCCCTCCAAGTTATTTTTCCCCCCCATCAGCTCTGAAATGGTAATGATCCCCAGCTTGCCAAAGGAGAAGAGGAAGATTCTCCCGGTCGAAGATTTCATGGAAAAGAAAACGGAAGCGGGCCCAGGTGCAGGGCAGGAAAGGGAGCCAGCAGCCCCTGGGCCATAAAGTGAAGGAAGCGAGCAGCGCTCAGGGGAACGAGGTCATCTTCAGGACAGGACGTCTTCACGAGCCAGGGAGCACCCTCCAGGCTCCATGGGGCTCGGTGGAATGAGCGCACTGGAGCAGCGGCGAGAGTTGCCATAGAGAGGGACAAATAGACTGTTGTTTGGTCCAGTAACTTGGATTCTGCCAGAAGGCTTCTCGCACTCAAAATAAATATTATATATGGCTTCCATCAGGGGTGCTTAATCCAGAAAGAAAAATATATACAGTGTATTTTCTGAGGTGTTAGAAATATAATAATTTGGGGGCTTGAGAGGTGGCATTGAGCTTAAGAGCACTCGCTGCTCTTCCAGAGGATCCGAGTTTGCGTCCCAGTACCCACATCAGGAGGCTCACAAATGACTGTGCCTCCAGTTTTGGGGGACCCAGTATTCTTTTCTGGATCCCTCAAGCATCATCTTCTTCCCTTTCTCCACAAGGTAGCTTACACCAGACAGACACGATCACGAATACAGATAAAACACTACAAAAAATCACACAAATTCTATATGCCCATAATCTAGTCTTTGAAATAATACGCAGTTTTAGAATTGAAATTTTGTTTGGATGCTAAAAGGCAGACATGTATCACGTATGAGCATGTTGTGCATAATATTGTTTCTTCAGAAAAAATGTGTATTTGCTTCTATCATTGAGAGACAAAGGTTTCAAATAGCTTTTAGCTCAGGTTTTGTATTGGAGTTTTGGAGGAAATGTTTGAAGAGTTTTTAGGAGTTGGCAAGGATGGGTAAGGATCTATAGGTCTTACATACCCCAGTTGACATCACATCAGGCAAGGTAAGAAAAGAGAAATAGAGTCTGGCAGTCTTTGAGCAAATCTTTGCTTTTCTCTGTTATGCCAAGGTACACGGTTTTTATCCTCTCCTCTTTTTTCTCTGTGTGACTTGATGGTGCTGGAAATGAGTAGGTTCTATCCCTTCTGGGATAGCGAGCACACTGCCTGGTTCCCCTCTCATTGCCCCAGCCTCTGGCGGAATGGCTTGATCAGTCTGTGAATGGCCCTCCAGCTTTGGTGGGCTGAACACTCTCCTGGGCTTTTGACTAATTTTATTCAAGTCATGTTGACCCCCTTTGCGTGGCCCCTCTTTATTGTTGTTGGTCTATTTTTCATCCGTCTGTTCTGTATTGGTATTCTTCTCTTGTTCTGCACATTCTCATCGGTGAGTTAATGGATTGTCTCCTGAGCGTATCGGCCTTCAATTACTATAACAAAACACCCAAGATTATTAACTTAAAAAGAATTTATTTGGGCTCACAATTTGAGATTGTTTTGGTTAATGGTTGGGGTTCTTTGACCTGTTCCTGTTGGTCTTGTGGTATGTATCTTGGTGCCAGTTCTCAACAGAGGAAATTTATGGTGACTGGGAAGCAAGGGGGGCACTAAGGTCCCCAAACTCCCTTTAAAGGCATGTCCCCAATACCTCCAGTTCCTTCCATTCTACCGCATGTTTACCAGCTCCCAATAGCACCACTGGCTAAGGACGAAATCTTCAACATACGGGTCTTTTGGAGACACTCCAAGTCCAAACTGTGGTCTCTTTCTAGGTGTCTTCTCATGTCTCCAGCTTGCATCTCTGAATCATACAAATATGGTCAGGACTTCAGCTATATTAATGTGATTAAATCAAATTTATTATAGCCCCCTTCCTTCTGCCTTTCTATCCACTGACCCACCACTCCCGGCCACAGACATAGAAACATACAGATACAAACACAGACAGAAAGACAGACAGAGCCACATAAGCACACACATGCACATACACAGTCCTTTACTAATAACTACCCATCCATATACTCAAGAGGAACCCCTGCATGTAGGTCTATCAATTCTACTTAGTTTTATCTTTCCTCTATACGTCTCTTCCTCATCATTTACTACTTTACCTTTACGTTAATTTGCGGTTTCATCATCTACACATGTCGCTCAGCAGCCTCCCAACTCCCTGCCCTAAACTCCTTAACCCTTCTATCGTCCATTCTTGTCATTGCTGTTCGCGTCCCTCTCCAGGTGGCATCAAGCCAGGACTCTGCTTCAGTGTGTGATGTCCTGCCCCTCAGGACTGAGGTGACGTTACACACCAGGCTGCCATGCTCCTAATTTCTCCTTCTCGTCCCCACTGTAGTCTAGTCACAGGAGCTATTTCTAGCTCTCCACACTCAAGCCTCGCTTTCCTTGTTCTTTTACAGCTGTTATTCCCATTTTCTAAACTACTCATCCTCTCAAATACTTAATTAATTCACATGTTCGATTCAAATTCCGCTTAGACATCTGCTCCTCCAGGAAGCGTTTCTGATCATGCCCAGTTAATTAAAAACAAACCAACCCACCCAGTAAGTTCTTGATCAATATGCAGGACCAGTACCTCCTCCACATACCCACAGAACTGTGCTTATGATGCTATTATTTTATGGTTTATAGCATTCACTTTCTTCTACTAGGTTTGTGTGCAAAGGCCAGGAAGTCCACTTCCTTGTTGCTGAGACCCATCATGGCCTTCATTAAACTTGGGTTGGATGATGGAACAAATAAGCCTGTTCTTGTGCCTACACACATGCACACAGACCACCCACATAGTAAGCTTTCGCTAAAACATTCAAAATGTTGTGATTGGACCATTAATTCTGGGAAATGTTTTAATTTTTCATAACTTAAATGTCTAGTTACTGTTTAAGATAGGTAGGGTTATGTCATAGTGATAATTTCTAATCTCAGAGACCATGCAGCCTCAGGACAAGCCTAACCTGTTCCTAGAGTTGTGAAATATTTGTAATATTTGACAATCAGCAGGATTTTAGAAGTGAAGATTTTTGATATTTTTTGATTCACATCAATGAGGAAAAGTACAGTTTAATCTCCCTTATATGTTGAGTTTCAAAAAAATTTCTACATCAAAGTGACTTATTCTTCTCTCCAATATTAATATAGTGAAGCCTTAATTCTTTGGACCTTCCAATGATTTTCTAAGATGATTTAATTACATATATTTCTTGGGTAGAATGTGAAGTGCGATGCATGTATCTTCATGTGCCATGTGCTGTGACCAGGATAGCCTATGTCCCCATTCCCTACCGCAACTTCTAAGTTGATGATGTACAGTAATTATACTCACATATTTAAACACATGTAGAGTGGGCGTTGCGCAAACCGGGACAAGGAATTAGGTCTTCCATCTCCTTATCTTTATTTTGTGTTCGGATACTTGAACTCATCTTTTCTAGTTAATCTTTTATTTATTTATTTATTTTTGGTTTTTCGAGACAGGGTATCTCTGTAACTTTGGAACTTACCCTGAAACTTGCACTATAGCCCAGGCTAGTTTCATACACATAGAGATCTGCCTGCCTCTGCCTCCCAAGTGCTGGGTATAAAGGTGTGTGCCACCACCGCTGGTCTGTAGTTATTCTCAAGATACAGTCATCCTGCTGGGTGTTGTCCCTATGTCCTGTGACTTTGGTACCCGCTATTCAGCCTCCACACCCTCAAATCACCTGATCCTTTTAACCTATCACCCTCTCTGGCTAGCATGTCCCCTACTGTCACAGGCCTCCTTCCCACCTCTGCTGCCTCTCATTCCTGTACCATGGTCTCCTTCAGTCTGAGTGGCGGCGCAGCTTGTTGCTGCCCTGCTTTCCCCCTCCCTTCACTTGATTCCTTGCACCTGGAGTAGTCCTACTGAGATTATCCTTTGTGTCATCACATGTCTCAAAAGCTCACAGAATTAAGAGAGGAGACCTATAGCTTATCACCCAGTGCCTGCTACACAATGTTTCCCAACTCCATTGTGACATTATTTTCCTACTATCTTCCTGTGAAAGCCATTGAATCATGCATCAGAAAGTCCGGGAGCTTTTTCTTTCTTATCTGTCCTCATGTAATGTGGACGGCCACTAACTCTGAGGGTTGTTTAATGATTGACAAGCCCCTGCCACACAGCCACGCCCCCCAGCCTGCCCTTGGTCTTAGTGTCTCGCACTGCTAAAAACACAGATTACACATTTCTGACACTTTCATTTACATCTCTTCTTGTCAGCATCTCCACAACATGCCCATTGCGAAGAGCGAGTTTAATAACAGGTATACAATCCTGGGCACCGGAAGGCTCGAGGAACAGTCAGAGCTTAGTTATTTGCAATGAGGGCCTCCAGTTCTTATCATCCAAATGGTGACGGGCCCCTACCGTCTTTCGCTTTGCTATGTTTTCCTCTAACTGTCAACTATGAAGCAGCTGCTCCGAAGTGCTGTTAGCCAAAAGACGGAAGAGCCAGCCTTCACTGCCACACTCTCCTCGTGGGACTGTACAGTCTACCTTTCTCATAAGAATTGCAAAACCTTTGTTTACCTGTTGGTGAGGTAGCCAGAATCAGCTTAAATATACTCTATTTCTTTTTAAAAAGGAATATTTATTTACTTATTTTATGTTGATGAGTGACCTGTCTTCATGCATACCAGAAAAAGGATTGTTGTGATGGCTACAGAAGGACGTGAGCCACCACGTGGGTGGTGGGAATTGAACTCAGGACCTCAGGAAGAGCAGCCAGTGCTCTTAACCATTTCTCCATATTACCATTGGATTTCTTATTTATTTATTTATTTATTTATTTATTTATTTATTTATTTTACCATTGGATTTCTTAAGTTAAGAGTAGCCAAAGGTATCACACCACTTCCTGGCATGTTTGCTGAGATCAAGAGAGGACCTTTAAAGAAGACCCCGTTCTTTAAAAATGTACTTGGACTTGTAATAGCTTGTAATGGGCCTATAAAATGATGTTATGTTGTATAAAAAAAATGACCTAGGAAGTCCAAAAACCTGACTCTGAGATTCAGTTAGCACCTCAGTACATCGTAAATAATATCTGCCTCCTTTAATGACTGTTGCAAATAACATATGATGGCAATAAAGTTAATATTTAAACTGAAAGTTTCACTTCTGCATATATTTTACCCATATGTAATACAATATACAATATTACTGAAGACAGACTTTTAGCATAGTTGTACTACTTACTGAGATTCTTGTCTCTTAAAAATTTTAAATTATACTTTGTTTCATATACAGATGTGTGTGCATTGATATGTCACAGGGCTCTTGAATAGTTCAGAGAACAAGTTTGCAGGGGTTGTGTCTCCGTTGAATTCAGTATGTCAGGCTTGATGGTGAGCGCCTGTCCTCTCTGAGCCTTCTCGTTGGCCTAAAATATTATTTAAGAACCACGTTAGATCCTCTCTAAGACACCACTCAGCACCAACTGTTGCTGAAGTTAACTTTTTAGAAATGGCTCCCCACCCCCCGTGTTTATCTTGGAATTAGCATCCCGAGCATGGAGAGGGCCACATGTAAGTGCTATGTCACTTTTATCGAGGAGTCTTTATGCACCCTAGATAGAGACGGCATTGGCAGACCAAAGAAATGGCTCTATTCAAGTCTAGCTTTGTGATCCATTGAGCTTACCTGGGGTTTTAAAGGACAGTGGATGAAGGGTTACCAACATGGTGGCTATGTCCAAGGAAGAGGCTACTGCTTAAGTTAACTGCTTACACATCCTTTGGGAGGGCCAAAGCCCTGGGTTCCTTGTAAGATGTCTTATGAGCCCTCTCCTGCTTCCACACAGGGGTTTTAGTAGGTCTGAGTCTAAGAGCTTTTCTCTGGATGATCACAACTGCTCTCACATACAGGACTGGGGAGGGGTGCTTGGGCACAGGGCCTGAGTTTGGAGGGCTGGCACCTATATAAAAGCCAAGGGACCTGGAGCATGCCTCTAATTCTAGTGGAATAGGGAGATAAAAGCCCAGGGGATTGCTGGGTAAGTCTCCCCAAACAATGAACTCCAGATTTAGTGAGAGACCTAGTCTCAGAAAACAAAGTTGAAGCTGGGCAGTGTTGGTGCTCACCTTTAATCCTAGCACTTAGGAGGCAGAGGTAGGCGGAACTCTGAGTTCATGGCCAATCTAGTTTCGGGACAAAGCGAGTTTTAAAACAGCCAGGGCTACACAGGGAAATCTTGTGTCCTCCCTGCCGCCAACAAATAAACAAACTAACAGACAAACCAACCAACAATGTTGAGAATGACAAAGGAGGGTCTGATATTAACCTCTGGCCTCCATGAACACACATGTGTGCTCACAGAAGTGAACCGGAGTACGTAGCACACACACACAAAACAGAGCAAAGGAGAAACAGAAAAAAAACAAAAAACAAAAACCAAAAAAACCGCCCATGCCATATATGGGACGCAGAGCTCCACAAGAAAAAAGAGGATTTCTATGAAAGAGATAATTTGATGTATATAACAATTATAGGGGAGAATGAGTGGAAACTTTGACTTTTCACCTTAGAAACCAGAACTATCTGGATAGAACAAAGCAAGGCCCGGAGAGCATTGGCGGGAGTCACTGGTTAAAGCCAGGCTGGTTTGCTCAAACAATGAGTCAAACATAGATGCTCTTCTAAAAGTCCTTGCAGATCAGGACAAGACTCGTTATCTAGGCTGTAGGGGAAACTGAACTAAAAATTAGGAGATTTGCCCCAAATCACATCCCCGAGCCAGAGCTGAATGTGTTCTAGCTGAATCCTGAATCCGTGCTCTTTCTCTGGAATGGACAGACAGAACTATGGAGGAGATCATATTTTAGTGAAGAAGACACCAGGACATTTGCTATGGAGTGCAGCGCTGTTTTTTTCCGCACGTGCTCCTCTTAAGGGATGCACGATGCCTTTCGATGCCTTTCATCACTGAAGGTTTGCTCACTGAAGGTTTTTAGAAAAGGATGGTAGAATTGAAGGAGACATGTTTTGCAAAGGGAGCCCAGTGTACACTTTTGAAATTGTATCTGGGGTCACAGTAAATACTGGAAGGTGCTGGAAAGCTAACTCTTTATGGTGACGTGTAGCATGCCCAAGAACATACAAAACACTGGTATTGCCGGTCTCCAAACCTCTGCCGGCACCCTACCACTCCCCTCCTGTGCTGTAAAAACAGGCATCCCAACTATAGTCGTGTTACTCATCGCTTTCCAGCGTTAAGCTCGGGTTAGTGCCCTAAGAGGGACCAAGGCTCTTGGCTCTCACGCAGAGCAGCATGTTACACACTTCCTTAAAGTTTGGATTTTTCATGTTACCCCGAGGAAAGAGACTCGGAATGGAAAATATTGCTGAAGTTTCCCACCCTTGAGTAGCTGCCCAGGAAATCTCTAAAATGTGTCCTGAGCGCCCTCTTCTGGCTGGAGGGAAGCATAGCTTAAGGAACGGTGAGCATCTCTTTGTTTAGCTGTTTGCTTGTTTTGAATAGAAAGGGAAATTTTTTTCTTTTTTTTTTAAATTTATTTATTTATTAAGGATTTCTGCCTCCTCCCCGCAACCGCTTCCCATTTCCCTCCCCCTCCCCCGATCAAGTCCCCCTCCCTCATCTGTTCGAAGAGCAATCAGGGTTCCCTGACCTGTGGGAAGCCCAAGGACTGCCCACCTCTATCCAGGTCTCGTAAGGTGAGCATCCGGACAGAAATCTCAAGTTCCAAATCAGGACCAGAAGGAGACGGAGCACGAGCAAGGAACTCAGGACCACGAGGGGTGCACCCACACACTGAGACAATGGGGATGTTCTATCGGGAACTCACCAAGGCCAGCTGGCCTAGGTCTGAAAAAGCATGGGATAAATCCTGACTAGCTGAACATAGCGGACAATGAGGACTACTGAGAACTCAAGAACAATCGCAGTGGGTTTTTGATCCTACTGTACGTACTGGCTTTGTGAGAAAGGGAAATTTTGAAGTGACAGAGAGAAACAGGAGGCCTAAGAATTCTCACTTGTGGCTTTGTAATACAAGCATAAAACCTGCCTAACGGGTTCCATGAGAAAGTATTCTCGCGTTGGCCTGTCTTGTTTTGGGACATTTCATCAGTAGACTTGATCATTTGACCACAGTTACTGTAAGCGACCAGAATTCATTTAAGTTCTAGGTGGAGTCGGCCAGGCATCATAAATTGTACAACACAACCCAATGGAAGCCTAGGAGGCAACGTCTCCTTTTAAAGAATCCACTCATTTGCTTGGTAGCTCAGTGACCGTGAGAGTACTTCAAGGAAGGATGGAGAGCTTACAAGGTTGGGGTATGAAAACAGAGGCAGACAGAGATCCAGGGAAAGGTCTTCTTTTTCCCTGAAAAAAAAAAATAAAAACAAAACAAAACAAAAAAAAAACACTCTTACATTCCTTCAGCAGATTCATGGTTTGTGAAGATTAGAAAGTCTATCTGCTTAGCTCCTTGCCCCTGGTTCAGAACTGTCACCTTTCAAAGGCTCTGGGTACCACGGCTGGCTGGCTCTGTTGCAGCCCTTCATAAGACTGGCATGGCTATATTCCTAGTTGCATTACTGTCTTAATTAAGGTTCTATAGCGACAATAAAATGTCATCCATAACCAAAAGCAACTTGGAGAGAAAAGGGTTTATTTCATCTCACGTTTCCACAGCACCATCTATCATCCAAGGAAGTCAGTCAGGGCAGGAACTGAACTGAAGAAGCCACAGAGGAGCACTGCTTACTGTCTGGCTCCTCATGGTTTGCTCAGTCTGCTTTCTTGTATAACTCAAGACCATTTGCCCAGGGCTGGCACCACCCATAGTAGACTGGGTTCTCCCTCATCAATGACTCATCAAGAACCCGTCCCACAATTACTTTCTTTACACAACTCTCCTGGCTGCTATGACACTTGTATCCACATTGTGGTCGAACAATGACCATGAAAGAATATCCCTGTTATTGTGAAGATTAAATTTAATGTATGCAGAATTTGTCAATTAATAACTAGCACATAAGGTCTGATCTGTGGATGTTCTCTGCTCGTGTTATTCTGCAGTCTGAGGAGGGGGAATCACTCATTTGTTCAAAGTTCTGTTCAGAAAAAGAAATGCAAAATTGCTTTTGACAGTTAACATGCTTAACAGCCATTAGAAGTATAGTGGTTTAAAAACATATTCTAATCTTCCCAATTCTTCCCAAGACTCACGCAACAAATGAATGCAGATTTGTTTGGTAAAAATAGGTTAAATTCTTTTTTAGGTTTCATTTTTTTTTCATGCAGCTATACCCATAGTATGATGTTTCAACATACATACATACAGCACATTTTTCCCTATTTTGAAATACACTATTTATTATTGGTGATTGCAGTCTCCCACCCTGCATGGGAATATCAGAACTTTAACTCTGCTCAGCTTTATAGCCACCTTCTCCCAAACTCCCTCTGCCTTCCCTGCCTCTGGTAAGCTCTATTCTGCCTTCTGAAGTAAATTCTTTATTTCAGTGCCTCCAGATCAAGTCTCTAACAGACAGCTTGAAATGTCAGAACTGATTTGAATTTTATAAGTTAATGGGAAATGTTGAGGAAGGCATAATAAAACCCCCTATGATGGATATGGAACGCAAGCTTCATTGTTCACACTGAAGGAAAAACACGAATTCAAAGTAACCCAGCAATAATTAATACCCCGGCAGCTTCCCTCACTTCAGAAGGCTGTTCTGCCTTTGCTTCTTTTCATCGAGCATCAATCCAGGGGTTCTGACTACTGAAGACTGTGCACTTGATTATGTCACATGTGAGATGAGCAGAAATTGAAAAGTAAGAGGGACTTCAGGCCTTTCATTTTAGAAAAGAAGCTGTTGTCAGCTCTAGAGCTGTCGTATTAGAATGTCAGTTCACAGAACACCCTGGATGTCCCTCAGGGGATTATGGGAGTGAGGCGGAGGCCCATAGGACAAAACACAATGCCTTAGCCTGAGCTGGGTGGTTAGCATCCACTAACAACTGCAGCCTGCGTTCTACAGGTGCACCCCTTATCCTCCATGCAACAGCTGAGCAAAATGGCTGCCTCTCTGAATGCAATCTCTTCTGACGAGTCTCTACAAGAGGACGTCACCCCCATATCTGCTCCCCTTTTCTTGACTGGATTCTCAGGTCTCTCATCTGTCACTTCTACCAAGAAGCGTTGTGATCCACTTCCTCTTCGGACTGCACTGGTTACCCTTACCTTCAGCTTCACAGGGTCTCTCCAAGATTAACTATCTCCATGCTATAGCATGTTTACATTTATGCCGCTCTCTTCAAAGAAAGCTGCTTCCGGGATAGTTTCTTCAGCATCATACTCCACCTCTTGGCCAGTGCCTAACCTATGTTGGTTGTCATTTAGTTATTTTTGGTGATTAAGACTTCCTCAGTTTTCCAGGAAATCATTCAGAACTTCCAGTTCCAAGTTGGTACCATACCTTCTTGGTAAAGTTATCTTAAAGAATGTCAAAGTTCTGAAGATTGTCAAGTCCCTTAACAAAACAGAACTCTTCCCTTTTTAGAATTTCACCCTGATGTATCATTTATGGAGATAGTAGAAACTAAGCTGCCATCCAAGAATGCCAAGGACTGATGGCCACCGCTAGAAGCTATGGAGATGCCAGGAAGGTTGCTGTGGGTCTCAGAGGGAGTCTGGCTCCTCTGAGCCTTGATTTCCAATTTCCACCACACAAAACTGTGTTTGTAGTAATCTGTTTCTATAGAACTCTCATGTTGCTCAAAATCTAATCCTGTTCACCTTCCAAACCTCCTCCACCCACAGAGCAGGAAGAACTTTCTTCACCCTTGATCTTAATCTCGATTCCCTTCTTATTCTCGCGATGTGCAACCAATCCATTGATATATTTCTCTCTCTCTCTCTCTCTCTCTCTCTCTCTCTCTCTCTATCTCTCTCTCTGTCTCTTACACACACACACACACACACACACACACACACACACACATACAAACATATTGGGGATTGAACCCAGGACATCATCATCACATACTAGGCAGTCATTCTGCCCCTGAGACACTGAGAAGAACTTATTAAATATCCCAAAGTCAGACCACATCATTCCTCAAATGGCTTCCCTGCCAACACAGAAAGAGTCCTTGATTTCAAGGAGAATTTCTTTCTAAGAGCTGTACCCCCGCACTAGTTTTACCTTAGCTCAATGCTTCCACTCCCGACTCACTGGAAACAACACCCTTTCTTGCTGAAATTTGGTCACACCAGGTGGTTTCTCAACAGTCCTTCATAAGATGCCCTCTATGCATAAATGACCTTTACGCCAGACCAGGCTATGACCCTCTCTTTCAGCTACAGGGTTCCTCTTACTTATTGTGCACTAGACTTTCTTCCCACCAGAGGTTAATAAAAACTGCTACACTCTACTTATTTTGACTTTTGTCCATTGCACTCATGAACATTCACCACTTGATACGCAATAGCCATCTCTCAGGATCGATGGAAAATGGCCCCTGGACATCCTGTGGAAACAAATCTTCAGATGCTTAAGTCTTGACTATTAAATGATGGTATTTGCATATAACCTATACAATCTTCCCATACAACATACATCATCTCAACATTACTTATGCATTAAATGCTATGTGAATAGTTGCTATGCCATATGGTGTAAAGAATAATAGCAAGGAAAATTTGCACATGTTTAATTCAGGCTTAATTGATTTCCTTACTATTTTCTATTCATGGTCAGGCAAACCTGACGATATACAGGGTCTCAATCTACAGAAGGACTACTGTATCTTTGCATGTATTTGGTGCCTCGTTGTTCTTAAATGGAAGCCCCATGAGAATAGGCACCTCATTTTCTTTACATCTAGAACACATATAAGAGTTCAATAAATAGTTGTTGAGTGAATGTATGAATGGGAGATCTAAGTATTCTGAAGTTTTCATTGCAAATGAATGTGAAAAATATAGTTCCAAATAAATGTCTAAAATTCTGCAATTTTAAAATAGCAAGTATACTCAATACTCCAGTAACTAATTTTCATCCCCCAATAATCTTGAGTTGAACTTTTTAGCAGTTTAATACCTATTTACCTGAAATCAACAAGAGAATAAGAAGTAGAAGAGTCAGAAGCAGTAAGAGGACTTGTAGATATTCAAGGCTTCAATGTTCACTCTTGTGGTTGCTTGAATGAAAATGACCCCAGAGGCTCATAGGGAGTGGCGCTAGTAAGGGGTGTGGCTTTGTCAAAGTAGGTGTGGCCTTGTTGGAGGAAGTGTGCCACTGGAGTGAGCTTTGAGGTTTCAAATGCTCAAACCAGGCCCAGTGTCACTCTTTCTTCCTCCTGACTATGAATACAGATGTAGAACACTCAGCTCCTTCTCCAGCAATTCAGAATTGACCACTGATGAGGGAGATGATGAAAAACAGCTGTGGCTCCCAACCACCTACAGTGATGTGGCTCACTTTATACACTAATGTCCTTCTAAGTCTTTTCCTTCTGATAAAGACTCATTTGGGTGTAGCAGGCTTTCATTTGGGCCACCAACCAACTCCCAAATCATGACGTGGAGACTTATTATTAGTTATAAATGCTTAACCTTTACGTATTGCATTTGTTCATGTTGTAGAATACTTATCTAACAATGTAAAGATATGCTACATTTATTTATATTGCATTTGTTTAACTGTATTGCATTTGTTTCTGTTGCATTTGCTTAAACATGTAAAGATGTGTTGTATTTGTTTCACCTTGCCTGCCTAAGAAACCTGATTGGTCTAGTAAAAAGCTGAATAGCCAATAGCTAGGCAGTAGAGGGATAGGGGGGCTGGCAGGCAGAGAGAACAAGTAAGAGGAGGAATCTAGGTTCGAGAGAGAATGAGGACAAAAAAGAGTGGTATACTAGGGGACAGCCAGCCAGCCACTAGTCAGCCAGACATGAAGGAAGTAGAAAGGTAGGACGTATAGAATGAAAGGAAGGTAAAAAATTCCTAGGGAAAAGCATAGATGAAGAGAAACATCTTAATATTAGTTATAAGAACTAGTGGAAAAAGCCTAAAATAAGGCCCAGCATTCATAACTAAAAGTCTCAATGTCGTGTTTTGGGGTCTGGTAGTCAGAGAAAGCCTGGTACAGATTTTTGTCATGTGTTTCAGCCAGTGAGCAGATAGTGCATATATTTTGAGTATGCAGGACAATTGGGAAAAGAGCTGACTCAACATGAGGCAATGACGTTCACAGAAGTGTCCCTTGCCACCTTTAGCCTAGACCCTCACACTTCAAGATTAACAAATTAGAGAACAAGGCAGACAAGAAATTCTGGGTCTGTACAGATGATAGCTGCCAAATAGGACACTCTTCATTCAGTCTTGGCCTAAATTCCTTTTTATTTTTTTGAAATAAGGTCTTCATATATTCCAGGCTAGCCCTAAACTCACTATATAGCCAATACTAACCTTAAATTTCTGATACTTCCGCATATACTTCTTGAGTGGTGGAATTACAGACTCATGCTACCAAAGTCTATGGTTTTGGGTATCAAAACCAGAATGGGAGCTCACCAACTCCAACTGGACTGGGAGTAAATGAGCAAGGGAACAAACAAGTCCCTCTGAAGGGGGTTGACAGTTGGGGCAGACTGAGGGGGCACTGATAGTGACACTGGGATTTGTCTCTACTGCATGTACTGGCTTCTTGGGATCCTATCCTCTTTGGATATATATACCTTGCTCATCCTAGATGTATAGGGAGGGCCTTGGACTTTGCACAGGGCGGGGTGCATGACCCTCTCTTAGGATTGGAGAGGGGGGTGGAAGAGTCTGTGGAGGGAGTGGGAATGGGAGGAGGGGAGGGAGTGGGGATTTGGATTGGTGTTTTTTTTTTAAGTAATAAAATTAAAAACAAAACCCAGAGCTATGCAAGCAAGGCAAGCATTCTACCAACTCAGCTACATCCCCATTCCCCAGGCTGGCCTAAATTAGCTTAGCAAAGCCCATGTTTCTTATTTAAGACAAAATAGTCTTAGAGAGGATATGATTATGTGTTTAAACATGAAAAATTATTTTACTAAATCCTTTTTTTGGTGGGGGGAAGGAAGTAAAATATGGAATAATGGAGGCATATAGAGAAATCAAGAGCTTGGGCTTTCAAGACAGACTGCAAGGCTCTGAAGCCGTGTTGTCCCATGGTAAGTGGAGGACCCTGGCCTGTCCTCCTTAGCGTTTTAGTCCTCTAATATTTAAAATAAGTTAACAGTATCCAGGCCATCTGGTAGTTATTATGAGGATTAGGTGAGATAATATTTTTAAATGCCTCAAAACACCCACTGACATGGACGCACAGGCCAAATGCTTTCTAAGAAAAGCATAATGCCCTTCTCATGTCCACTTCCCTCTAGTGCTACCTCGCCAGGTTTTAGCTCCTCATCTTCACCCCAGAGAAAGATTTAGTAAAATTTCCCGAGAGAATCCCTTTTACCCTCAACCACCTGCTGGAACACAGATCATTCATGAGTCTGGAACTTCAATCTAGTTTCTACCAAACAGTTAACCGAATGTCAAAAAAGGAAAAGTGACCCAAGAGGTTATCAAATGAATACTTTATTAGAGTCATAACACTTACAAAATAAATTTATCAGATTTTCAAGACCAACCAACACTTTCTCGTTTGTACAGCTAAGATATGTAAAGAGATTCTTAAACGCCATCATTTTTGTTCAAGTGCTTTGTCACGCAGCTCACCAGTCTAGAATGCAATCAAACTATAGATCTAAGTGTTCACAGTTAGTGGGCTTTGGGTTCGGGTCTTACTAATCTAGAAGCAATCCATTTACAAAAGGACCACAAGTACATCTGAACGAGTTCATTTAAGTTAATACCAAACCAAGCATGGCCTCTTAACACCTTGCGGGGAGGGATAAAAATCTCAACTAAATTCTAGTGTATTACATTTTGGTGATCCAAAGTACAATGTACAATGTATCTTTATGGCACATTGATGACTTCATAATATATAATTCATAATACAGGTTTTTGGTGTGTGGTCTGGAGTTGGAAAAAATGAAGGAAGCAGGGCATTATAGAAGAGATAAGAGATAGGTGTATAGGCTGTGAGATGGGTTCCTTCAAGGTACACATTGAAGTGTACTTCTTCTTTAGCTGTACCACCAAGCTGGCCCCCAGTATGTTCTGTTTTTGGGAGAGTGTTAGATAAACAGCATTTGACCACTGGTTATGCGATTGAACACTATGCTGTTCATTCACACTTTTTCTCTATGTTCCATGAAATCCAATACTCCAACTTCATGACACTCTCAGGTGATGGGTCAGCCAGAGAACAATCCTCAAGCCCCCCTTTCCAGTAGCAGCCCTGTTAAAGCGATGGGCAAGTAACTAGAATGAGACTACGGTGGGAACGGTAGCCTAGCTTTACTTGGTTCTCAATTCAAGCCATTTGTGGTGCATTGCCAAGCCCATGATGTCAATGGACAGATTAGGATTTTTTCTTTCTGTACTATCCAGCCAGAGCTAGCTTTTGTGTTAGCTGTTGTTTTAAACTGACTTTGTCTGCCTGACACCAAATACAACATAGATATCTGGACTATTATCAAAGCATGTAAGAACCTATAACTTTATGTTATAGTTAATAGTCTATTCAGATTTAACTCAGAAAGGAGATGCGAAAACCATCAGGAGTAAAAATTCAACTCTTTAGAGAGCTATTTGGAAAAGCTTTACACACATAAATATTTATATATTCATGCACAGGGCAAATATCCATACTCTATGGCATAAATAAACCAAAGTACGACATCAGCACAAGATACCAGTTCCAGGAGTGATTAACTGCCTCTGGGGATCTTGTCTTAAGCACTCTCATGTGAGATCTTCTGAGCTGTTAGGAAACCAATTGTTTGGAGTTTATTTCATACCTTATTTTTCTCTACACCCAAGGCTCTGCTGGGGTTGGCTTGAGAAGCTGTATGCCGTTTTAAGGGTAAGTATTCGACTAGTAACAAAAGGCAATGTGATTATTGTGAATTGAAAAAAAATTATCTTATGTGGCTCATCTAATGAGTTTGATAAACTTTCATGATTAGTTCAATATATGGCAGTAGTTGATAGAATTATGGCCTGTGGACCAAATCCAGTCTTGCTCCCTTTTTGTAAATAAAGCTTTATTAGGACACACACATACTCATTTATTTACATAGTGTCTATAGCTGCTTTTATGTTACCAAAGGACAGAACAATTGCCACAGAAACCATATATCCTACATATGTGCTATCTGACCCCTTTATTAAAAACGTATTTCATTCTCTGTTTTACATTAGATACAGAATTAAATGAGAAGCCTGTTTGGGATATATTGTTCTAGCTATTTACTCTTATTAAGGTTTGGGTGATTTAAGAAACAAAAGGAATACTATTGTGTTGTGAACAGTGTCTGCATATTTTAAGAATATGCAGGGGAAATGTACTTAAGAAAAGAGGGCTGGAAAATGCTTCTCCAATATCAGAATAAAATGAAAATCCCACAAACAAAACAAACCACAGCTTTAACTTAGGTTATCTTTGTACAAAGTAAATGATGCTTGGAATGCTGGGACAAATGGTACCCAGGCGATCAGACAGATAAAGCAGACAGGTGAAACTAGCACACAACTGTTGGTTTCCAAGGAGTGTTACGGTCGCCATCTTCGCAAAGCCAGAACCAAACTGCAACCATAACAAGCTGTCGTCATAAAGGTAAAAACCTAAGAGAAGGGAAGAAAAACTGCTATCAGATTCACAGCATGGACTTCTAGAAAACCCATTCCAAAGCGATCACTGAATGAACACTCACCAGCTGACCTGAAGATGCCCCAGTACAGAGGATTATTTCATTGTCTTCTATGTTCTCATGATTTTGCTTTATCTCCTCACAGCCCTGAGTTTCCCTTTGCACACGATAGCTCTTAATTTTCAAATCTACAGCCAGTCTGACACCCAATATTTTCTCACATATCAGGCTCATAGATAAGAATTTATTTATTCTAAATTTATTTATGTTTATTTTATGTGCATTGGTGTTTTGCCATGGGTGTCAGGTCCCCTAGAACTGGAGTTGCAGACAGTTGTGAGCTGCCATGTGGGTGCTGGGAATCAAAACTAGGTCCTCTAGAAGATCAGTAAGTGTTCTTAACTGTTGAGCCATCTCTCCAGGCACCATATTAAGGAATTTAGTCTAAGTTATTTAACCACCCAGTAGTTTCACAGCTAAAAAGATAGTCACTAGCAAACTCTAAGGAGACATCAAATCATTTCTGTGTGTTTTCAAACTCAGCGCACAGAACCCATAGGAAAGAATCATGAGTCTGTCTCTTTCTCATGTGGGAGCCAGTCCTCACACAGAAGCCCAAGCCCTGCTCTGTCTGAGCTGCTTCCTTGCTGTCACTAAGGACTTCATTAACACCAACTGTGCACGCATCAGGGCACTTGGTGCAGATAAGCAAACAGTCCACATTGTCCCCATGTGACACTTAGAGGCTTGTGATGAAAAGAAGATTATAAGACAATACAATTCAAAATGATAAACTCTCACTATCTCGGGTAGCACGAGAAGGGGGAGCAGATCCTGCCACAGAAATTTGTTACAGTTTAATTAACCCTTCCCCTGCTGCCCATTTCTGTAATGTATTTCTAATGTAAACAAGGTCCTCTGAGTGAGAATAGTTGCTTTGGGAGAAGCAATGATTAGCGAGAAGGTAATTCCCTCATTCTTAACTACACTGAGTGAAAAAGAAAAGCAAGAGATTTAATCCAGTGTGATGTATGAATGACTGGTCAATTTTAGCTGTGGAAAACTCAGGAGCTCGAGTTCTGGCTGGACCAGAGTGGGTGGGTAAAATGGAATGTCTTGAAAGACTGGAAGCATTGATCCACACAGGGAGGTGGCTTCACTCTGGCAGAGGGAGAAAGACAGGTTTCCAGAAGATGCATGTTGAGAAAAGAACACTACAGAGATCTCTAAAAGCTGAGCCCTTTAGTGGGCAAGGGCTAACGAGGAAAGACACTAGGCTCACTAATGCACAATAGGAATTATTAAATATTAATCAAAATATTTCATTATAGAGAGGAGTTTTATTTTGTGATAGTTTTAAAAATTATTCATAGAAATGAAAAAAGCCCCATTTCTTTGCATTATTTAATATAAAATGTCGAGCTCACTACAATATATAAAAAGAGGAAAAATGTTTTTAAGTCCCTATGGAAGAGCCGGGCGGTGGTGGCACACGCCTTTAATCCCAGCACTCGGGAGGCAGAGGCAGGCGGATCTCTGTGAGTTCGAGACCAGCCTGGTCTACAAGAGCTAGTTCCAGGACAGGCTCCAAAGCCACAGAGAAACCCTGTCTCAAAAAACCAAAAAAAAAGTAAAAAAAAATAAGTCCCTATGGAAGGCTTCTTCCTGTATCCCATCTGTTAAAAATGCTGGTGAATTTGTCTTCCCACTCACTGACACTGACCCCAATAATAAGAACTGAAACTTATTCATGTCAGTCCTAAGCCCCCTAAACCCTCTTTTATTTGGCAGACTCATGGCAAATATGCAGTCAATAATCCCGATTAAAAATGGGTCCCAAGTAGAAAAGAGCAAGGCTAGAAACAAAACCTTGCAACAGTGCATCCTAAAATGTCAGGTGCTATAGACTCAATGTCACCTCAGATAATGTCAACATCTTTGGGTGCAGTGGGGTCACACACAATAGAGGTGACAACAGTACATTGCTACAGGGTCCCTGAATGGATAAACAAATAGCTATTGCATATTTAATTTTTTGTTTGTTTGCTTTTTTTTTTTTTTTTTTTTTTTTTGAGACAGGGTTTCTCTATATAGCTCTGGGTGTCCTGGAACCAGCTCTGTAGACCAAGCTGGCCTCAAACTCATAGAGACCCACCTGCTTCTACCCCCATGAGTGCTGGGATTAAAGGTGTATACCACCGCTGCCTGGCTTACATCTTTAATTCTAGAGGCAACAATTAAAAGACCACTGCTGCCTGAGGAGTCTCCTGGATGCTTGGCCATGGGAGGACAGCGCTTCCTTCAGGGAGCACTTACTGTGGCTGCCACGTTGATGTTGTACTGGTTGTCATCCAGGAGTGGCTGCACCGTCATGGTTGTGTTGCACTGCAGGTCATGCAGGGAGGTAGCCGCTGCTTCTAGTAAAAAAGCTCCAAAGTAGAAGACAAACACGACAAAATGATAGACAAAATCCTGAAAGAGGCGAGAAGAGGCATTTGTAAGTAAAAATTGGAAGATGTTTTCCTGTTCTTTTACTCCCAATGAAGTTTTAGATAGGAAAGCTCAGAACATGTAATCCAATTGTTTTACGGATGTCTATTTTGATTAGTTTAGCAAAACCAGGCCATTAGAATCTAAATAAGCCCACCCCTAACTTTGGAGTTGTGCTAATTGTTAGCTGATGGGAGAGGGAGGGATAAGTTGAGCCTACTCTGGTGGAAGACTAGAGATTCAAAAACATTTGGGCAGCACAAATTAATCTTGATGTCAGTAAAGCACTTGCCATACTAACAGGAGAACCTGAATGCTAAACCTTATTCTCATGTTAAAAAGCCTTGAATGGTGGCATGCAATTGTAATCTCAGCACTGGGAAGGTGGAGACAGACAGCAGATCACTGAGGCTTGATGGACAGCTAGTCTAGATGAGTTCCAGATCTCAGTGAGGGATTCTGTCTCAACAATCAAGGTGGATGGCCCTTAAGAAGGAACAACACTCAAGACCCTATGGATATGTACATGCACATGAATACACATGCACAGCTATAATAACCCCTGGCATCTTTCACACAGAAAAGCAAGGATAACATTGAGTGAATGGACTTGGCAACTGTTGGAAATTTACTACTTGTCTTTTGCATGACCCCATGCTATCAGTACCTGTGACTGGACTTTGGTTCTTAGGATACTTTGTTCTTGGGTTTCAATAGACTTGAGACAAGCTTATTTGTCTGAGCCACTCCCTGGGTGGCTCTCAGGGAGTTGTAGTACATTTGGACTGAACCTAGTCACTATGCCCAAAAGAGGATCTCAATGGGCAGGTTGTGCTACGAAGCTTCTCATGGACTTGGCCAATGCTGCAACACAAACAAGGCTTATCTTATTTAGGTTACTTCCTTCGGTGTTATTTACTACAGGTCTTTCTTTTTTCTTCCACATAAAACACACACACACACACACACACACACACACACACACACACACACCACAAAACAAAAGGAAAACCCCCAAAATAAAAGCAAGCAAACAAACAAAAACCAAAAAAGCCAACCAACCCTCACCAACAAAATCTCTTTTTCAAAATCCTTCTTAGAGCCTGTTACTTAGCAGCTTTGAGATGACTTCAGTTGTTTTAATGTTTTTACTTCTTGACCATCATGTAGTTTTAGCTAGGTTATTAACTGCATGATGATTCTTTCGTTGCCCTGTCTACTGCAAAGATGTTTTGAAAGCCTCTCTCGGGCTTATCTATCCTTGCCACTAGAGAGCCACACGTTGACAGCTGGACACATGGTTGGCTTATTCCAATTCTTGGTATACATGGGGGGCCACATGAAATGTTTTCCACAAGGTTCACTCATGGTTTGGAGCATTTGCACTGCACTGGGTGTTCTCAAATACTGGAATGCAGTAGAACCATCTAGAGAACTTACTCAAGTGTAGATGAATAAGCTCTACCCCCCCAGTTTTGGACTCAGCCGTCTGGAGAGGGTCAGCTGAGACTGTGTATTTCTGACAGGAGTCCAGGTAATGCTGCTGCCTTGCTTTGGGATTATCTTTTAAACACCACCCTTGAGAATTCTTCCTTAAGGTAGGCCCATTCCTGTTCTGAGCCTTCTTCACATGCGATTTCTCCTGACTAATCCCACCAGCCAGTGCTCACACGCCCCAGTGTTCTGCCTCTTCACATTTTTATCAGACAACCTCAATCTCGAACATTGCTTGGAATTTTCCTTTCAACCCACATGACCATTTTCAAATTTCTAAACTCGAGTCAGTGCTCCACTCTTTTGTTTAGGACTGAACATTCCCTAAATAGGAAGGAAGGAAGGAAGGAAGGAAGGAAGGAAGGAAGGAAGGGATTAAGGGGGAAGGAAAAAAGGAAGGAAGGAAGAGAGGGAGGGAAGAAAGAGGAAAGAAAAAATGATAGTAACACCGATGAGGAACCCTTGTTAAATGGCAGCATGGAGAAGGGATGACAGCCACTAAAGCCTGAGCTTTATCCCTGGTAGTGCACACCTAACCCCAGCACCCAGGAGGATCTCCAGTATGGGCTACAGTCTGCTCTACATATATCTAGCAAGATTGTCTCAAAGGGGGAAAAATAGTTTAGGTTAAAATGGCATACACTATATTTTAGGAAGTTTAAATTATTAAGTGATGTTCATAGTAAGGATCTGATTAAATGTATGTCCACCAGAGTTGTGAAAAATAAAGGCAAATTTATTTAATTGTATGAGCTTTAAAAATCTTTCTTTTAAACAGTACCCTTCCTTAGCATATTTACCTTAAAAAGCGAGGGGTAGAAATTTAGAATTTTTTCTTTAAAGTTAGACCAAAATGGCATTAGTCTCACATTAATCTTACCCTGCCCCCCAGCCCCAGCCACAGCTTTTTCAAAATCAAAATCAAAATCGACTTCCCATCTGGGCAGGTGGTACATACCTGCGATCCTCACCACTTGGGTGGTCGAGGCGAAGCTAGTTCAATGGTAGGGCAACTAAGGCCCCGGATGAAGGTAAAAGGTGTAACTGGGTTGAAAATACAGCTTAGAGATGGAAAGTTTGCTTAGCATGCAAGAGGCCTGAGGGTCATTCTCAGCACCACTCAAGACAATTTTGGATTAAATGTTTTATTATACCAATCATAACCTAAATAAGAAGCCTTTGGAAACATTCCAAACATATCTGTATTACGAATGTGATTTGATCACAATTAATAAAAAAAATAGAAAAAAGTCCTGGGGAATTGACTTAGCAGTTTAAAGAGCTTGCCGGGTGAGCAAGAGAATCAGTGCTTAGAGTCCCAAGAGCCTATTCAGATGCCAGGTGGGTGTGGTGGCCCCACCCATCATCCCAGCTCCAGGAGGTAGAGGCTGGGGATTTCTAGAGCGGGCTGGGCACCAAGAGCTGTTTTTCAACCAGTGAACTCTGGTTTGAATAAGTCCCCGCCTCAAAGAATAATGTGCAAGAGTTATTGAGGAGGACTTTTGACACCAACCTTGGGTTCATAGGTATGGGCACATATATGCATGTGTTCTCACACGCGCCCACATGCATGCATACCACATGCACACACAGTGATTATGGAACAATGGAAAAAGTGTCAACATTAGTGTTCTACAACAACGACTTGGAGAGAGCGTATCATTTCCAAAATGTCCTTTATGTTTCTCAATCGGAGTCTAGGGGTAGTGTTAGATCATTCACATGGGAATTTTTTCTTAGTAGTTGATGTCTACTAATCCTGGAATGCAACAATTAGAACTTGTACCAAACTGAAGACATCTCCACGACGTGCATGACTCAACTACTGTCCTGGCCTGGGAGTGCACAGCAAGCGTTACAACCCACGCAAAGCTCGAGAGGTGATCAGAACATGGATCCATGTGAAGAAAGTCTTATACAACAAGGAAAAAAAAAAACCTATTCTACGCCAAAACAACATTCAAGGAACTTGAAGAAGGCAGGAAGGAGCTGGCTCCTGGGAACGATGCCCACCAAGTAATGAGCCCCGTGCCATGGCAACCACAGTATCACATGCTGTGTTCAGCTAGTACGTGGTGGACAATAGTAACTATGACATCTGAAATGTTCCAATGTTGAGAATTTTTGAGTAGCAAAGTTTGTGCAAATATTCCAGATTTTTTAAAATCTACATATTTGAGATACTTTTGGTTCTAAGCACTTACCCAACCTGTACCTATTTCTTTTCCTTAAGGGACAAATGAACAGACAGCACAGGATGCTCTTCCCAGATGATCTATGGGACAAATCATCAAAGGTTTCCTTCCTTCCTTCCTTCCTTCCTTCCTTCCTTCCTTCCTTCCTTTCTTTTTCTTCTTTTTTTTTGTTGAGACATAGTCTCACTTTCTTAGCCCAAAGTGACCTTGGACTTGAGTCCTTCCTGCTTCATGCAATGGAGTGCTGAATTATGGATTTGCACTGCCAGATCCAGCCTTTCAACACTTGGATACAGCAAAACAATTAAAGCAATGAGAACACTTGTGGTTTACTGCTTGCACATCACACAGAATGCTACAAAGGGGTGGGAAAAGCAAAGTTGGGAGAACCAATAACCTACTATGATTACTAATGATCACTTTAAGTCTTGAAAACAAGATTTAATACAAGCAGCTGGGGTCAGGGGAGGGCAGGATACAGTACAGAATCTGTCCATCAAGACCAGGAATGACATTCAAAAAGTATTGAAGCATTTAAAAGGTACATGTACCAGTCAATTAGAAAGGATACTAGATGCTGCAGGATCCTAGCGATATTTCCAGACTGAACACTTCAGTTGCTAGGCAATCGGGAGATTCTAAGTATGGGCAGAGTGGGATACACCCGCCTCATAATGTCTTTGAGTCTGATACCTAAAGACCTGCATTTCCTTATTAACTCAGGGGACCAACCGATTCCTTGGCAAACCTTCTTATAGGAAAGGCAGGCACTCAAAAAGAGGAGATAAAAGATTTATTTGTATTCTACTTAGGGATCCAGAATTGTTATCACACGACTGAGTAACAAATATTGAAGTTAGGGGAAAAGTAGGAAGACACTATCTCAGTGACCTCCCAGAATCAGAATTACAGGACAAGCCTCAGTGTCTTTGAGGAATTAGAAAGACCATTGATTGGTGATTATTAACCAGACACAAAGCTAAGCGCAATGAAACTCATTGTTTTCATTATTCTTTAATGGCGTCTGGTAAGCTATTTATTACTACTGCTGTAAACATCTGTAATTATAGCTCTCCTTATGTTTTGTGAATAAAATAATTTTCTTTAACATTTATCCTAAAGCTGTTGGGAAAAAATGCTATTTACTCAAAAAGAATATATAGAGATCAAAATATGATCTTATTTAAGTTTTTAAATACCTTAGTATAAATTGGAACCTGAAGGGGATTCCCTATGAGTGTCCCTAAAGCCCTGTCCACTGTAGATTGGAATCATCCCCACTGGTCTTTTCTAATTTGTCCCAGAGAATGAAGGAAACCACAGGCATGGAAAAGAGGCTCCAAACCATAAATTTGAAAATACAGTCAGTCATTTGCAGTGAATGGTGCTTTATTTTAAACATTGAGCTTAATACTTTTTATCAATTTATTTTTTAAGACTCATTGTTTTAATTTTGAAGAAGAACTGTTTATAAAATTCTCTTTCAAAACATTGGAAAAACAATATGGAGTTACTTGTTTTCTGAAAAGCGTGGACAATCTGCCCGCCTCCCATGTCTGTCAGTCCGTAGTCTATTATCTGCCCTCTGTGTCTGTCAGTCCCTAGTCTGCTCTCCACAGACACCAGGAATGTAAACAGTGCACAGGCATACATGCAGGTAAAACATGCATTCACATAAAATCAAATTAATAAATCTTAAAGAAAAAAACTATGAGCATTTGCATTGTATTATATATTCTAAGTAACCTGCAAATGACTTACACTTTATAGTACAATGTATATAGGTATTATGGAATTTAAATCTGCATATTTAATGAAATATATATATATATACTTATATATATTAAAACCTACATAATGATAATTTATAGAAGCTTGCACCCCAGGTTTGAGGGTATGTCATGCAATTAGTGCCTCTCTTACCAAGGGATGGCTAAATCCATCTAAATCTCTGAAGAAGAAATGAGTGGAAAATTTTAAGATGCTCCAAAGGCATTTATTCAGGCAGAATGCAACTTATTTGTTGCATCATATAAAATCAGTTAAAAAAAAAAGACCTAAATCATAAAAGTAACAGTGTGAATTCTCAGTTGTACCAATGTGGAAATTTTACAAACTGAGGTCCTATTATTGACCAAAACCACATCTTGGCACCACAGTGATCCCCTCATGCTGACCTATTTTCTCTTCTATGCAGCAACGGAAAGAGTAGATATTCAGGCATTTCTGAACAGAATGTGATATTTGTAAGTTTTTTACATTTTCTTGCAATAGACTTACAATAAAAATGTCTTACCAGGAAGTTCCAGTTGGCATCAATCTGAGTCACCATACCAGTGAGAAACAGGCCCAGGAAGAGAAGGGAAAAGAAGAAGGCTGTCACAGATACAAACATGACCCATCCTTGGAGCAGAGGTAGAGGAACATTGGAGGAAGCAACCAAAATCCAGACCAGTCCCCCAAGCACCTGGAAGAAGAACAAAAACCAGAGAGTAGTAGCTTTGCTTTGCATCAACTTTGCCCTCTCGCTTCTTACCCTAGGCCCCTGTGCTCATCCCTGCTACCCCATTTATCATTGTTTCCATATCATTACACAGATGCGTTTCTCGCCTTACGTGCAAGAGCAGTCTGGGTTAACCCTGTACCTGGATTTTCATGCTAGATTCTCTTCCTCACCCAAGTGTTATATTGTCATCTACACACACCTGCAGCGTTCTCTAGCCATATACACACACCTGCAGTGTTCTCCAGCCATATACACACACCTGCATCATTCTCCAGAGATATGCACACACCTGCAGCATTCCCCAGCCATATACACATACCTGCAGTGTTCTCCAGCCACATACACACACCTGCAGCATTCTCCAGCCATATACACACACCTGCAGTGTTCTCCAGCCATATACACACACCTGCATCATTCTCCAGAGATATGCACACACCTGCAGCATTCCCCAGCCATATACACATACCTGCAGTGTTCTCCAGCCATATACACACACCTGCAGCATTCTCCAGCCATATACACACACCTGCAGTGTTCTCCAGCCATATACACACACCTGCATCATTCTCCAGAGATATGCACACACCTGCAGCATTCCCCAGCCATATACACACACCTGCAGTGTTCTCCAGCCATATACACACACCTGCATCATTCTCCAGCCATATACACACACCTGCAGTGTTCTCCAGCCATATACACACACCTGCATCATTCTCCAGCCATATACACACACCTGCATCATTCTCCAGAGATAAGCACACACCTGCAGCATTCCCCAGCCCTCATCAAACACCTGCAGTATCCTCCACCCATCAACACATACCTACAGTGTTCTTTATACATCTCCCCACACCTGTGGTATCCTCCAGCTAACCTCACACCTCTGCAGCACTCTCCAGAGATATACACACTTCTGTAGTATTCTCCAGCCATGTACACACGACTGCAGTGTTCTTCATACATCTACCTACACTTGCAGTATCCTCCAGCCATTAACATACCATCCAGTTATCTGGCTGTCTCTCTAACCAGCACCCTGTTGATGGGTTTTCATTTCAGTCAATACCCTACACACTGCTTCATTTCCTCTCTTTCTGCTCTCATTGCTTGTTAGAGAGTTCCTGAAAGAAGAGCAGCTGTAACTCTGTAATTTCCCATGTGCAGTGGACATTGTTCTGTCTTCATGACAGCCTACTTGTACTTTGGACATCAGTTCCTACTTGTACCATCATAGCTGCAGATGTGGTTGAAGAGAGCAAGCAATAACAAGCCACCAGCAGTTACTATCTACCACATTCTGGAAATCAAATTTGTACCTTAGATTCATGTCATAGTTGATGACTATCCGGACATACGGCTGGGTGCTGGGAATAAAATCAAGCTGCAGTAGCCTCTGTCATCACAGAACTCAGTCTATTCTAGGAGATGGGCAGCTAAGCAAGTGATGAAAATACTGCTGAACCAATGCCAGAGCTGGGGAAGAAACTGGATTTTATAATTCCACACAGTAAATGTTCCAGAGCCAGATCTAAACAGCCAGGAAACTTATCCCAGAAGTCATAAACCCCAGGACTGGGATAGGATGATATAGAAAGAATCTAGGCAGGAGATGAGTCTATGATGCTCAGGCAGGCGTCAGGATAGCACATAGCACAGGCAAAGAACACAGATCAGCGGGATGTGAATACCTGAACCAAATGGTAACAGGCTGGCGGGGCTTGAGGACAGTCAAGGAGATTTCAGTTCATGCAAGGGCAATGGCAGCCATGCTTATCTTGAGCAGGAAGGAGCATCTTCAAGACCTGCACTTAGAAGTTCTTCTGGCTAGAATGTGAGACTAGACTGGAGAGGGAAGGATGTAGGACTCAAGGCTACACAGGATGACAACATAGCATAAATTATCATGAAGGTATGGAGAACAGAGAGGAGGTAGCACATGATGACTGTACTGGATCAGAGAGAAGACCTGACAGGTAAAGCAAGTAAGGGAATTCCCTAGGTTTCCGGTGCAGGGAGCTAGGATGCCATGAGAAAACAAACACTGGAGGAGAAACAGGGCAAAGATAATCAGTTTTCTCCATCTTACCACTAAAGCAAGAAAAAATGGCATGGCCTTTGCAAGACACGGTAGGCCTTTTGAGATCTTGCCAGTCCCTTTTCTTATGCCATAAGCCCTCCACATTTTTTATATTACATAAAAAATCTGTAGCTCAAAAACAAAGCTCTTTCATGTCTGAGTGGCTGGCATTGCTGGTCCAGAATATCACTATTCAGACCTAACTTGAATATATATATATATATATATATATGTATAATATATGTATAATATATGTATATATATATATAATATATGTATAATCTTCCAAGTTCTACCCATTCTTAGCTACTCGCTCCTGACCCCCTCCCTAGGGGGGAATTGTTACCTATTGGACATACAGGAAACTGAATACCTTGGCTTTTTCTTCGTCTTCACTAACAGACTACACTACTTCTTAGATCTCCATATCCAACTCCTTTTATCAATTCCATGATAATTATTTTCTATCAGAGACTATGCTAGATTTGGCAACATCAAAAGTTTGCTCACATCCTTGCTTCAAAGATGCTTCGGGCAGGTAGAAACATCCCCCTCACCCTTTTTTTTTGTTTTTAGTGTATAAACAGACTAGTGCTTATATGAGAGAAGTCTGAGCCCCCAACCTGGAAGGCCAGCAATATGTGACTTCATATGTACTTAGGTAATGTCTTTGTTGCTCAGATCACAAAGGATAAAAACATTCAAGTTTTAAGACAAAGGGCTCTGCCATATATTTTGATGTACCCTGAAAAAACATTCTATAAACATAATAAATTACTGCTTGTGTAATGATAGTTCACGATCCACTTAATAAGCTTATAGTTGTGGTATTATATCTCAATTCCTATTACTTTCAAATAAAAATTAACAACCTCCAATGTTTTACACAATAATTTTAAGTAATGAATATTAATTCATGTTAATTTTTAACTGCTACTTATCAGTGATCATGAGAGTTCAAAAGAATTTGTTCCTCAAGGCTATTATCTCATCTCTTATATCATTTAATGAATATTTGAAGGCAGCAGGAATGTCTCTAATGCATCAATCTTTTGTTTCCCTGGGTCTTCCTTCTAGTAGCCTTTCCTTATTCGTTACCCACAGATAAGCAGCTATATTACTTCAAATGCAGTTAATGAATTTTAAATCATTATTAAATTTCAATTAATGCAAGCACCATTTACTGAGCAGCTATGTGCAAGGGGGATGAAAAACAGAACTGACCGTCATTCATTAGAACAGGCAGATCGAACAGACAAGCACAGTCATATTGCTCAGGCATTGTGGGAAGGTAACATCTCTAAGTAATCCCTTGAATCAAAGTAGTATTTAACAAACTTGAACTCAGATAGATGGACCCCGAACCTACTGCTGGACAGTGAGCAAGGACATTCAAGAAAAAAAGCAAACTGGTGAGGTCCCAGCTTTCAGCGTTCTAACTGAGGGAGAGATAGGCACCATTAAATCTGATTCAGAACAGAGTGTGGCAAGCGTTATAAAAAGAACTGAGCACAGTGAGTCCCGTGGAGTGGGAGAGGGGAACAGCAGTGTAGCAGGAGGTACCCCGAAAGGTGGGCAGTAAGGCAGATTTGAAGTCAGGCTTGGGCCGGGAGCCTAACATGCACAAGAAAGCCTAACATGAACTGCTCGATCAAACTCAAAATTACAGCCTTTCCCACACCTCAAGCTTGGAAAAGGAAACTTGGTACTTACAGAAGAAGTGATCTGATTGGCCTCATCTGTGGTTTGGGGGCGGCATGGCAACGGGAGGGAGGAGAGGGAATGAGTGCTAGCTAGTTCTTTCTTTCTCAATTAACCTCACCCACACACCACTCTGGGCATCATGTGTTTGTTCTGCTCCTGGGCTAGCTTTGAATGACAGTGGATGAGGGCAATTCAGCTCTCGTTTAAGTGAATGAGTGGATGGCACAATTAAGCTCACGTTAGATAGCCACTTCAAGAGTATCCGCGATTGGCATCTACAAGACCCTGGATTCGATCCCCATTCTCACATACACACAAAGAATAGCTTGCTGCTGTAGGGTTACTCTGGTTTTGACTGTCTCTTCCCTTCTTCATGATTTCCTTTCGGTGGAAGTTACCTTTCCTTCTAAGTGTCTCAACCTGGCTTCCACACTAATAAATGGGCTTCAGGTGAGACCGCCTGTGCTTAGAATACTGGCTTCCAATTCCAGGCTTTAGTAAGCTTGGAACATTTCCCAAATAAGTGACAATCACTAGTGCCCCTGTCTAGAGGAGAGTCCTGCTCTTAGGGACAAACAGGAGAGCAGTGAACTGGTTAATATCCGAGGGAGAAGAACTGATAAAGTATCCTGGCAACGACAAACGTGCATGCTGCAAGAGCAAGGAATTAAAAATGCCACGGTGCATTCACGTTCTCCTCCTGGATCTGAGTCCACATTCTGACCTCCTGTCTACCTCTGTCTGCTGCTGCTCCCCAGTGTTCCGAAAAGCACGGTATTTGTGTGTGAAATGTGCTTCCACTCCACATTTCTGTAAGGAACCACTACATCAGAGCTCGCAGACCCAAGCCTCAAACTCCAACCAAAGGCTCCTCTATAGCCAGGTAACACAAAGGAGAAAGCCTTCTAGAAACATTCTTCAGCTTCCTTGTGGATGGCTCTCCTCATCTTTTTAGCCCAGCTTCATAGGTACCTGGCACACATGGGCTCAATTATGTTTTGAGGAGAAGTTATTAATTTGTTACCTGTTATGGTTTGAATGTGCAATGTTCTTCTGCAGGCTGTCTTGGGGGTTGGGAAATCTTTTAGGGGTGGGGCCTTGCTGGAAGGAGTTGGTCACTCCAGGTCAGGCTTTGAGGATCATAGCCTAGTTCCCTTTCTGGCTTGAGCTCTTTTTCTACTACCTGCTTAGAAGAGATCTAAGGGCCTTGCTGTCCATGTCCGTGGTATGAGCTCCACTATGCCTTCCCTGCCACCATGAACTGTCCTCTCTCAAACTGTGAGCTAAATAAATTCCCTCTCCTTTCAGTTGAATTAGTAAGGTATATTATATTCTCACTGCTATGGAGAAGAAACTAATGCACTACTCATTTCTGAACCAACAGATACTTTTGTGGTTTAAAATGTTTGTTGATTACATTTGGCCTATGTAGCTAGAAGGGTGTGACTGGACTAGAGAACTCCTCCCATAAGAAAACCAAGGGGTGGATATTCACCTACAGATCACACCACCCTGCCTGCAGGCTCACAGTTGGAGTTGAAGCAGGTTTTCCCTAGGAACTGTCTGCCGGTTAAAATATGTAGACCTACAAGAAAATATCCTAGCAAGGATGCAACACTTGTGGCTCTGGTTGTGTGGATACAGACATCTCAACCCATCGCCTATTTGAAGGACTCTCTTATGCTCTCAAAAAAGTCATTTTAGCAAATATCTCTTTTCTTTTCAAAAGACACTGATTTCCTGACAAGTGGTTTTTTTTTTAAAGCATACGCTCTGACATTTTAGATAATAACTTTTCAACCTATTCGATACCTCCATTTTTGTATACTACACTATTGTCTTAAGTAAACAGGCTAACTTGTAGTAATGTTGGAAAAGAGAATAGAGGACACCAATCTTAAGAGACAAATGACCAGGCCTATCCTTAGAGAAAACTACTTAATTACTTAGAATAATTTTCTGTGTTGTCTTGTTATCAGCACAACTGGCCATGCCATCTCTCCTCTGCAGGGAGACTGAACAGGTAGCAAGCTTGGAGGTACAGAAATAAGTCTCCTAGCGAAACTTAGAGAGTCTGAATATGAAGGAGAAGGTAATACAATGATGGAACTATTAGCTAACACATTGGCTTTTTACAGCCAAGTCTGTTCTAAGAATTTTACTTATTTTTTTTATCAACTTCATCCTCACAGCCTGAGGAATATTATGAGCACCCTGTGAAAGGGAAGTTAGTTGAGGTGCAGAACTCTCAGTAACTTTGTCAAAGTCACACAGGACTTGGCACTGGGTTCCAGAGCATATGCATTTACCAAAGTTTGGTGTTCATTCTAGACTTAGATTTCTATCAACTTTCCAAATGACTGCCTCAAGTCATGTAAAACTGGCTAAACGGTAACACAGGGAACATTCACCCGAAACTTCCGACCCCCTCACTTACTTGTTAAGTGCGTCTGCCTTAATGGGTGCTTATTTACTGGGTACCTGTTCAACGTTATAGTTATAAATGTTTAACATGTCTAGAATTTATTGCCTACATAAACAGAGAATGTATAATCAGCCCCATGCTATATACAATTTATATTCTGGAAGTTTTTTTGTTTTGTTTTGTTTGTTAAACTGGACACATACTTGTTAAGACATACAGTCTTTGACTGGTAGACACCTTGACAAGATAGACTATACGATGCAAGTTCATTTACAATGTAGTTGTGCCCAGCGGTAGTCATACTAGAGACCCTGGGTCCCACCCACCTAAACTTCCCTTTTTTCTGGAAATGCTCCTTTCCCAATCCCCTTTCTCTGCATCCCAGTCCATCATCTCATCCTCTAAACACAAAGAACTAGGTGCACTTGTCCATGCATCTATCTGCTTACCACACAACAAAATTCTGTATAGCTGACCTGTGAAAGCATATCCTCCAGAAAGGCTTCTCTGGCTGGAAGCCATCTTCAGTGTTCCTGTGGTTACTGATGCATGTATCCTTTTGACCAAATACAACATCTAGATTGAAATCATAGACTCGCATGCCTATCACCCACTGGGCTGTGAAGTCAGAAATGGTGGCATTTCCTTAAATGGTTCTGAACACTGGGAACCCAGGGGACACTTTCTACATGAGGTGTTCAGTTGTGTCCTGCTCGAAAGAAACAAAGACCAATCAGCGGGCAATGAATAGTTCTAAAGAAAGTGCTGGAAGAGTAACTTCAGATCCCAGGAACGCATGACTGTCTACAGTCCAGTCCATTTCCTAGTACACAATGGATGTCAAAAACAGGTAAGGAGACTAGCAAGTAGAAGCATGTCCTCCTCGATTTTCTGGTGACTATAGTATGAGCCCCACCTCCCATAAGATCTTTGGATGCCGGGGAAGAAGGTGATGGAAAAAGTGGTCATCTATTGCAAACATACCTCACCAGCACCAACTTTCAATCTTTTCTGCTCCCCATTTGTCCAGATACCCTAACAGGACTGAAACAGCCACTGTAACTTCTGACCAGGCTAGCCCCTAGGCACCTGCCATCCTGATTGTGACCTGTGCTGACATCCATTCAGATTGCTCCTGGATTAGCCCTGGTGCAGGTTACGGGCTATAGATCACACTAATCGAGAACAAGCAAGTTTTGTTTTTTGTTTTCTTTTGTTTGTTTGTTTTTGTTGTTGTTGGTTTTTTTGAATTAGGGAAAAAATAAATTCTGGAAAGACATATATAGACTTGGTCCATGAACACAGTCTGTTAATTGCAAAATGGATTTTACTTTCTGCTCTGCATTGACATGCTTTTGTCAGTGCTACAAAATACCATCTTCACCTCATGTGACTCAGACTTCTATGTCTCTTTTTAAATAGCTAATGCAAACCCTAAAATAGAAAGCAAACAGTGTAGGAGAGAAATGAACTTCTGGCCTCTTTGCGTTTGTACTTATCAATTCCCTTGGTTTCTGAAATGTCCTTTCCATGTAGGTAACTCCCTATCGTGTAGATTAAAAATGCCTGTATGCCAATGTTCTGGCAGGAACTGGATAGACCACTACCTCCTTTCTTTCTTTGTTTTGACTGTTTTCCTTCTGAAAGTCTTCATCCTCATAAAGTTGAGAGTATCAGACAGGGTCGCTATGAAAAGGGCTCAACCCTCTTCCATTAAAAAGGGTAATGAGGAATGCAGGTCAAACTGTTTAACTTGGGAAAAAAAAAACATTATCATTTGAAGTTGTAAAGAGCATGTCTGCTCCCTAACTGCTTTTTTCCACTTGTCAGTTCTTCTAGAATATTCTTTCACACTGTTTGTATCATAAGCCAATAGCATAGCATGTGCTGACTCCTGCATGTGTGTCATGCATAGTACACTCGCCTGCTACCAGTTCGACATCATGGCGGGGCCCTTTTAATTCAGTCCCATGCCAGCAGATGTGTCAAGTCCACGGCTTTTACCACCAGGCCACAGTTTTAAACAGCAGCATAAACCAAATCTCCTCCCCTTGACCTTTCCCTTTGCAGCTCAAGGTCAATCCTTTCAGAAAGTTGGTTCAAAGTCTTTAAATTTTTAGTTCATATTTCCTACAGGGCTGTGAGTCATGGAACATGAATGCTGAACAATGAACTCTAGCAGGGGCCCTGGCACACTTTCCCTTTCAAAAAGCTAAAGGCTCTTTTCCTGTGATTAGAGATTTTCAATGTATAGGCACAGGGGGAGAAAAAAGTAGTACGCATAGGATAAAAACCCATCTAGAGAGGCAAACACATTGGTTGCTAGGTCTCCTAATCCACTTCAAACAGTGTCTCTTTGCAATCAAAATCTATTTTCTGGCCAAGGAAATAAAGCTCTATACGCCTGAACATTTACACAGGAGTCATGCTATACTCAAAGACATTGGTTGGAAATAGCTGGACATACCTCCCAGAGTCCTCTGCGTGACTACTGCATTTGCCTCTGCCCCTTCCCCTCCCATCAGCCTCACCTTGTGCTTATCTCAGAAACCTCTAATACTTCAGCCTCACCCAATATCACTTAAGAGGGCATCCAAGTTCATACATCAGTCGACCTGCTAAGCCTTGGGTTTTTCTCCTTTCTCTATCCTTCTTTACCTCGGTTTTATTCCAGAGTCTCATCCCATCTTATCTAAACTACAGTAATAGTAAGACACCCCCGCCCCCCCGACACACACACACAGTGATCTGGCCTTTGAACCTTAATCTTGGTGTTTTGCAAACAAATTTCATTAAAGATTTCTAAGACACAAGTCTGACCATATTTAACCCTGTTCTCGGTAGTACTCCATGGAGAATGTATTCAAAGCCTGACCTATTTGTCAGCAAACCTCAGCTTCCATTTTGCTAGCAGCAGCATCTTCCTTTCCCCTTTCCCATCTTCTCATTAGTCATGCCAAACGCTAACAATTGCTAGCATTTTCTTCTTCTTCTTCTTCTTCTTCTTCTTCTTCTTCTTCTTCTTCTTCTTCTTCTTCTTCTTCTTCTTCTTCTTCTTAATCTCTGAGGTTTGCATATGCCCTCCTTTCTATCTGGGATTTTGTCTCACCATTTCAGGCTAACCTTAAATGTTACTACCCCACTAAAGTTCCCTGTCCTAACTCTCCAGTAGTCAAATGTTCTCTTTCTCAGAGTATTTTCATAAGTCTACCTCAGCATTTCTCAAAACTGCAAATGATATTTGGCTTTTATCTCCTGCCACACTTTTTTTTTCCTTTTGAAACAAGGTTTCATGAAGTATCTGCTGGTTGTCCCAGAACTCCCTGCATAAACCAACCAGCCTCAGGTTCACAGAGCTCCATCTGCTTCTGCTTCCTGAAGGTGGAAATGAAAGGCATGGAGCAGCATGCTACACAAGGTCTTTTAAGGGCAAACACTACATATTAGTAAACAGATTCCCAGGGCACAGAGAGGAGGCCCAATAAACAGTATGTTCTCTAATATGTTATGTTAAATAAAGGAAAATAACTCCGGTGCTAAAGCACTACAGATATTTGGAAAACAAGTGCTAGAATTCCGCTCATAAAGAAAAAATCGAAACAAATAATTTGAAGGAATTTTCTTAAACACCCAAGCTGTGAGAGTCACTGAATAAATCAGTTACTGTTTTTCACGATAAACAGTATTATGCTTGATTCTTCTTACACATTTTATAAAATAATTTAATGGAGAACTGGATCCCAAGTATCTTGTGTAGCCCAAGAATAAAGACACTCTGATATTATTACAACTAGGCCTGGACAGAAAATGCTTCTGTTTTCTTCCCCAAATAGAAGTAACACAGATGCACGCACACACACACACACACACACACACACACACACACAAACACACACACACAAACACACACACACATCTAAATCTATCTATCTATCTATCTATCTATCTATCTATCTATCTATCTATCTACCACTCACCTGTCTGACCATCCATCCATCCTGTTAACTAGATTATAGGGGCTCTCAGGTAAGGAGGCATCTAATCAGTTTTTTCACAGGATACAGTCAGTAAATAGTCATTCCAGAAACACTGAGAGGGTTTGCAAATGGTAACATCTCATTCATGAGAACAAGTGTGGGCATTGCATGACACTGTGCTAGTGTAAACAGCCTTGGGTGTTAGACCTGTGTTCCCATTGTTTTCCCATCATTTGAGACAGGGTCTGTTTTGTTGTTCACTGCTGCCTAGGCGAGGCTCTCTGGCCCATGAGGTTCTAGGGATTCTGCTGTCTCTACGAACCATCTCACACAGGAGAAACTACAAACATAAACTAGCACAGAAGGCAGATTTTCCCAGAGTTCTGGTAATGTGAACAAAGGTCCCTCCAATTTTACAACAAGTCTTTTCCTCATTGGTCCTTTGCCCTGGCCCCTGAAAATGATAAATTTTGGTGTTAAGGTTTTCAGCCTGAGCCAAAAGACTTGGTTCTGCAATATCAACTTTGTATTAAACTCCTACAGATGTTTGGTAAAGAGCCACTGGGTTAGGATAGCTTCGGCCAAACCCAAAGGTCTGGCAAGTTAGGAAACCAGTAATAGAATATACCTAGCTCAAAAAAGCATATCATGGGTGCAAAGTTGGAAGAGTTCTTGCTCATGATACAGATGTTGTAAGCTGTCTGACTTGGTTCTGGTGGCAGACACTATTTTCAGAGAGTCATGAGTGCAGTACAGTACCAGAGACTGGGATTAAATTCCTTGAGCAAAGTTAACATGAAAACTGAATCCCAGGACTACTGTCTCATTAGCTGGGTCTCCTACTGATAGATAAAAACATTCTCCCAGAACGCAGTTTGCACAGCATCAGAGAGCAACATGACACAAAAGGAAGAAATCTTGGAGGCAATTGGATTTCGACGGAAGGTCAAAATTAAAGAGGAGTTTAGAGGCATCCAGAAACATTACCAGAAGCTAAAATAATTGGTTCCAGGCTGGAGTTCACTTAGTGTTTCAGACTGTGCCTAGAGAATCCTCACAATTAATTTACAGGGAGCATAATTTCTAAAGAGGAGCCATGGGAGCCTGTGACTTAGGAATAAAAAAAAAAAATCCCCAGGCAATTGTGAAACTTAGGGATAAAGCTGCTCCAAACGAATGACTTAGCTCTTGTCTGTACATCACCCCGAGTGGGCATTCTAGGTAAAGGACCACCAAGGCTGACTGTTGACTGCTTTCTTAATCTCATGATCCAGTATCACTAAGCATTCCAGAAGGATGGGGACCAAGAAGGAACTGTTGGTTCTCCTCAAAGTGGCCTCTCATATCCCTGAGGTCACTGGTTTCATTGGTACATTTTGATCCTTCCCCTGGGGAGAGGTAACAGGAGTTTTGGGGAAGAGGTAAATGATACCGTCGAGTTCAACTTGGAAGGATGTTTGGGTATAAAAATTAAAATGTGGGCCTAGAAAGGTTGCCTACTCTAAGTAAAGTGTTTGTACTTTAATCCTAAAGAGCCCGACGTCAACCCCCAGGACTCCCTGGAAAAGCTGCCTATGGTGATGTGTGATCTTGGTGCTAGACAGGCAGAGACAGGTTAATCCCTGGCCAGAAGCCTGTTCTACTCGGCAAGTTACAGGCCAGTATGAGATCCCGCTCACCCTGATCCCCATGCCTAAAACATAGTTGACAGGATGGTGAGATGGCTCGGGACGACAGTGCCTAGCCTCAAGCCTGTGAATCTGAGGTTGACCCCTGGGAACTACGTGGTGGAAGGAGAGAACCGACTCCTAGAAGTTCTCCTCTGATCTCCATTCAAGTATTGTGGAAAGAGCATGCCCTCCCTACCCAAGGTTATCCTCTGGCCTCCATAGGCACTTGAACATACAGGCATGAGACTTCACACACACCCCCAACTGAACATGCACGCACGCACGCGCGTGCGCACACACACACACACGTAAAAGTGCAAGTCCAAATGGCTCTGGGAAGACTCTTCTATTTTGATAAGAGTCTGAGCATGTTTCAGGGTTAGGTAAGTTGCCAGAGAAGTGGGAGTTTGAGAAAGTAGGAAGCAGGCCATCTTTGTGTAGTGGAAGTGTGTAGGATACTTTCCCGCATTTCCAGGATCTAATCATCCTATCCACCCTTACAAACCAAAACATTCACGTTTGTGAGGAAAATTCTCTGAATTTCTCTTTTCTACGGAGCCTGGTCCAAAGGCTCTATCAGTGGGTTGCAGTTATTCTGTGTATTCGAATCTCCAGGGAACCTTCGGGAAGAATTAGCTGACTCTGGGTGCTCCCCTAGAGATTCTGGTTTAATTAGTCTGGGCTGGCAACCATGCTTTTCAAAGCTGCCAAGTCATTAAGTACAGCAAGGGCTGAGAACTAACTACTGTGGTAGATAGGAAAAGGAGATAGGGAGCTGGGCGAGGGGAGGTCAAGGCGTCACCTCTTCGGTGTGTTCACCTTCAGAAGTACGGTGTTCCGTGAAGTGGGGCACCTCCACAGGTGGGTCCTGAATGCCATGTGATTTGGTAACACGTGGGTAAGACTTCTACGCATCCGTTTCCCTATGCGTGAGTGTGTTCCCTGTATGTATTATATATAGTTGAGTAATATCGTTAGAAACATAACCAACATATCAAATTTGAGATTTAATGTATACGACTGCTGAGGACGGCGCTAACTTCGATCGGTCGTTTTATGTGGAGCTTCCGTAAGTTTCAGTGTTACGTAGGAAGTAGGTGAAAACGTGGGAAAAACCCGTGAAAAAGGAAGCAAGCATGTGGAACTTGAATACGGCAGGAAAGGAGCCCGGAATTTGTGGACTCTTTCTCCAAAGCTTCCTGTTTTAAAGGTTGTGTCCCCGACAGCCAGGAGGCTGGTCCAACGTCATCTCCACCCTGCTCCTCTCCAGTGGATGCCTGAGATAGATCTCAGTCTCCTTCCTATGCTGCTGAACTGGGCTCAGACCTGAACCCACGCTAGGGGGGCTTCTAGCCTCAGCCACTACCTGAGGACAGCTGCCACAGCCTGTGACTCACTCGCTTGGGTCTCTGCTTTCAGATTCCAAACTGAGCTAAACCTAAGGTGGCTTGGCTACCTAAGCATAATGGGGCAGAAAACCAATGCTCACAAGGTTTTTTGGCTCCACAGCACAAAAGGGAAGCCAGAGTGACCCAGATCCAGGTTACGCAAACTCACAGGAGAGGACCAGTGACATGAAAACCCTAAACGGAGCAAACAAAAGCAGCCTGCAGGAAAGGTCCCGCCTTGCTAACACTTCTTTCTATTTGACATTCTCCAAGCGTGATGCAACCTCCGTTGCCCAATTTATATTTACACATTCCCCACTTGTCCACAAAGAGCTTCAAAAGCTCCCAACACCACAGCATTCCTTTCCTAAGTTCAAGTGTCTAGTTCAACAAGGTGGCAGAGCAGGCCCGTGACATCAACTTTTCCAAGGCCAAGCAAAGTGCTCTGAGAAGGTTTGGAATTCTCAGGTAAACCGAAAAAGGACAAGGTGCAAAGGCAAGAGCCTAGCTGACAGCTTCCCCTCCACTTAGCCCCACCGTTCTCACGCCCACTTGATTACACAGCACCAACTGCACCTACAATCTCACCTTTCGCCCTGCCCTGCTCTTCCCCAATCCAAAGGGCACGAACGATGGCAAGGGTGAGTGGGGTGAAAACCATACCCAGGCTTCAGCCTCCTCCTCCTCCACCTCTTCCTCCTCCTCCTTTTCCTGGAGCCTCCCGCCCAGGCTTTCCACATCCTAGCAGCTTCCTGGCCACCCAGTCCTTGGTACACCTTTGCACCACCCAACAAAATGGCAGGTTAGCGACAGGAGGGGCCGACAGGAGGGTTCCTCCTCTAGCCAAGCATAGACCCTGTCCAAAGCCGAGCCCCAAAGCCACCTCCAAGCACTAACACCCCTCTCCTGCCCAAGTGCCTAATCTTGGGCCCTTCGCCTGCTCGCTTTCTAGGGGACATTTCCATTCCTGGCCGGCGAGCAGGTGTCCGCGTAACAGGTGCCAGGCAAGAGGCCGCGGCACAGCGTGGAAAGGACCCCAGAGACCGTCCGCAGGAAAAGGTCACTTCTAGAGGAAGGAGCCTGAAGGAGGACACCGAGGGCCAGACTGGGTTGGGGGCAAAGATGCTGCTGCCTGTCCCTGTTTCTGGGGCTCGATCGTCGCCTACGCTGCCCCACTTACAATCTCCAGGCAGACGAAAGCTCCCGAGTAGGTCCGCAGGATGTCGGGGCCAGCGGGCAGGGTGATCCGGGGCGCCGGGAAGGACACAGCGGGGTTCGGGGGCGGCGGGACCGCTCCGCCGGCCGACATGCTGCCGCTGCTACGTCTCCGCGCACAGCCGCCACCGCCTCCCGCGTCCCGCCTCCGCCTCCCGGGCTTGGCCGCAGCCGCCGCCGCCGCCGATCCGGTTCGCGGGGTCCGGGCGTGCCACTCGCGGAGAGGGCGTGGTCACAGGCCCTCCGCCGGCAGAGCTCCGCCCCGTCACGTGGGCACAGGTGAGCGCGCCTCCGCCCTTGTGCCCGCAAGGGTCACCCGTACAGGTGCGGTGCGCTCCAGCCCCAACGCCCGCTCCACAGCTCTCCCGGATCTTCGGATCACCTGCCGCCCCTGCGCCAAAGGGGTCCCACCTGCCCATCCCGCCCCACTCTCACAGCCCGTCCTCGCCCACTTTCCCCATCTGGGCAGGAACAGAAGCTGTGACTCAGAAGGCAAACTCCAGGCACACCTGGAAAGTGGGGTGCGTCTTTTAAAGGGGACGCTAATGGGATTTTAAATATGCCACCAGGGACGTGTGGTGTGTTGGAGTCGGTGCCTGGCAGTGGGTAGCTGGAGGGCTACTTCGAGTCTTTCCTGCTTTCTTCAGGGAAATCCCTATGAGGATATCCGTCAACGATGGACAGAAAAGTTCGGTGCACAGGAAGCGTTCTTGAAACTGTAGCTTATAGGTCAGCAGCTACGTTTCCAGCTGTCTACATACGATGTTACCCGCATTACATTTCCACACAAACACTTTTCATTTCACCCTCAGACACCTCTTTGCCACCGCCTTCTAACATTCAGCAAATATTTAAAAACAAACAACAAAGAAAAACCAGGATGATATGTATAAGTCCCCTGCCTCAGTTTACCTCCTTGCATCCCGCCCTATATTTTTGGTTTCAGTGTCAACGTTCTGTAAGTGGAACAAATGAAGGGAAATTTCTCAAAGATCGTCTGAAGATAAATTACATACATCAGTACACAGGTAGATCAAGTAGAAAAAGCAATAGCTAACCCGGGCATGTCAGCACCTGCCTGGATTGAGCAGCACTCCGTAGGCTGAGGCTAGAGATTGCCTTGAGTTTGAAGCCAACATAACCAGTAACAAGACATCTAGGAATACTTAGGAAGACCCTGTCAAGCAACAAGAACAAAAAATCAAATATTTGCATACATAGATGTAGATCTATGTATAATAGACATATGTACATATATACACATGTATGTCTATGTATAATAGACACATATAGATATATGTTTATGTATAATAGACATACATAGGTAATAGACATACATAAGTATGTCTATAATACACATATTTCAGACATTCTCCAAATTGAGTCTTGTTCTGTTCTATCAAGTATAGCTCTTGAACTGCTTGTTGCTCCCTGCATGGATTGTCAACAAGTTTTACCCTATGTCTTTATTATTTTAATGAACGAAACTCATAGGTGTGGTGGTGACACCAGAGTAAAAGCCACAAAGGAGGGTGTGGATGAAACTTTTTGCATTTACCTCCTGTCACCCACACCTGTTAGTCACCGCTCTCTGGCATTTTGTGTGTGCGGTTTGTCTAATAGGAAACCTCGAGTTTTCTTCATTGATTTGTCTGATTGATAAATGTTTCTGTGCCCAGACCCTGATTGGCAAGAAATGTTTATTTGCTGCCTAGGTAGCACTTAGAGAAGGCTCAAATGTGAGGCCCCTTCAGAGAATTCCTTATGGAGATGCTCAGTAACTACATACAAGATGCCCAAAGTATCATGGTGAGCAAACTTGAAGTGTCCAGACCCATGCGTGATTTAAAGCCTCAAGTGTGTATATTTTAAAGTTGTTGACGAAGGGAAACCTTGCAACTACATCCTTTCCAGCATCTGCCTTGCCGTACTGTTCTTTCCTGCCCATACCTACTTTGGTTTGCAGTATGGGGAGCAGAATGAAGGAAGCTGCTGTGCACCTTTCTTCTACTTTAGCATCTATGCTCAAAAATGAATTCTTTTCTGGAATAGGCTCCTTCTTGTAACTGCTATCTATACCAGTTTATTCTTCAAGATGGCAATACCTCTAGCACCTCCTCCCCACACTCCCAGTTCTTTCTCATAAAATTGACCCTGATTTCTTAATAGTGCCGCTTTTCTCATCCATTTCTGTGGTCCCCAGCATACTGACCATTAATGTTTTTCTTTAATGTTTCTTCTTCTTCTTCTTCTTCTTCTTCTTCTTCTTCTTCTTCTTCTTCTTCCTCCTCCTCCTCCTCCTCCTCCTCCTCCTCCTCCTCCTCCTCCTCCTCCTCTTATTGTTTCTTTATGTTCTGGGCATTGACTCTGCGACCATGCCCATGCTAGGCAGGTACATTTCCACTGCTTTAGCCACTAATCCTCTTTTAATATTTTGTGGCCGAGTCTTGCTTAAACTGCCCACGCTGGCCTCAAACCTTATATTGCTGCCTCAGCCGCTTGAACAGCTGGAATAATAGGGATGCTCTTCCCCGCCCCACTCAGTGTTCACACTGGCGACTCTTCTGCCAATCCTGCTTCCCAACTTGCTGTTGTCTTCATGTAGAGTAATTACATCTGTAGCCATTTTACCACTGGGCATTTGTGAGCTCTATACTTTTCAATAGACTCTTCTATCCGTCTATTTCTCCTCCATTGCCAATTCATTGGTCTTCAGCTGCTTATCCTGCCCTTATTCTCTGATTTACCCATTCTGGCATTCCCTGCTTCTCTGTCCACCTGATGCCTTTAGGAGGGATTCGATAGAACACGCATTAGTTACACACACTGCTCTCTGTCTTGTCTTTTTCTTTTATCTTCCGTGTTCCACATTTCAGCCTGCGTTCAGTTCAGCACCTCCATCTGCCCTCTCTGATGTTATCATCACTCTTGCCAGAGTTACTAAAAGGGCATTGGAGCCATGCTTGGCTACTTGTGACACCTAGCCTTCATTGGGTCTTATGAATTCCTCTACATCACCCCATTTCTCTTGATTATTATTCCCTAACTTCCAGCTTCTTTCCTGGTCTAGTCCTCTTGCCAAGAACATGTAACAGTGTTGAGTGAATGAAAGCAATTCAAGACCATTCAAATCTTTCTGACTTCTCTTATTTTACAAGCATGTAGGACAGCTAGAGCACTGGAAACCACTGCTGTCAATCCAGTTCTCCAGGACAAACACCTGGGTATTTCTCTTCACAGCTCCTTCTCGGGCCATGGCTTCATTCAGCTCACAGATCTGGAGTTTACTCCAGTGATATATCAACATCTCCTCATTCTCAGTGTCTCTCTCTCTACCTCACAGGATACTATTCCTGCTCACAGTGAACACACTGCCCTTCTTCACTTCCTCACCTGTGAACTATAGTCTGCCATCCAAATGATTTCTAAACGCAAAACTGACCGTAGTCAATCCTCTACACATAACCTCTCTAGAATCCCCTGCTGTTCTCTGGGTCAATTACAAATGCCACGGAATGCAGGTATTTCTGTGACAAGGCTTCTGATGGACATTCTCAGCTCCCAGCTCCATAAACCCACTTACAACTGCAATAACTGCCCTGTGCCCAGCCTCCCCGCACAATCTTCCTTCTAACAGAGCATCCATTCTTGTGTACTATAAAAACTCATCCCAAGAAGACCCCTTGGGATCATAGGGACAGCACTTTCCTGCAGCTTTCCCCTGTCCAAGGTTTCATGTTGAGCTTAGTCTTAGAGCCCTTACCTTGCTGAGCTAAGGTAGCGTTCACTGTCTCCTGTCTCTTTGCTAGAGTTGTGTAACAGGATATTAATTTCAAAAGTGCAGTGGGGGCACCAGGAAATGATGAGTTTCAGGTGTCAAGGTGATCTGTGTATCAGACCGTAGGAAGTTCAAAGTGGGGGTGGCAGCAACCTTGAGCTACTCACTTCTGTTTAGAATATTTAAATATTAGAAAGGAGAGGGTGTGAAAGAGTCCTGTTTGGGGGAGAGGTGGAAGATACTCGCTATCTTTCTCTTCAGAGCTCTCTAATTACAGGAAGTTCTTAACCTTTTATCATATTGCCTAATGCAAGTTCAAGAGCAGTCAGCCCACCTAGTGAACCAACTCCACATTTAAATCTCTCTGCTTCAAGGCCATCATTTTCTCTCTTCCTTTCTATTCATATGCGAATTTGAAGTCCATCTCAGTTTTTCAATTCCCTCTTCACGTTTCCTTCGGAAATTAATCCTGTTTAATTTCCCCTTCTCTTTTTTGATGTTCCAGTTTCTACTTTCTACTCGGTCTTCTGTATGAATGTTCTCCTGTAATTCCAAATTTCACTTATGACAGAAGCCAGCAACGTCTGATCCCTCCTCTAAACAGGAGAAGCAACATTTGCTGTGCTGAATAACAGGAAACAACTAAAATCCAAGTGAAAAAATGTGTGGAATCGTGGATTCTAGGCTTTGCACGTCATGCAATTCAGAACTGTGACTAGACGGGAAAGTAGTGATGACATTCCTACGGTGATCTGAGGTTGGAGAATTTTCAGAGTGCAGGAGGAAACTTTTCTTGGTAAAGCCCTGCAGTCTCCTTGAGTTTAAGTGAAAGAAGCTTGGAATTTAAGAAAATAACTGGGCTAGAGTTCATGGGATACTAAAAATAAAAGATCTATACCTGTCAAAACTGGGGAGTCACCAGAGGGGTACATTAAGTCTTCAGAGAAGGACAGATTAATATTAACACATGAAGGTGAGATATCTCCCCAAAGCCAGGCCAGGAACACCTCAAAGGAAGAACAATTTACATAGGGCCAAGAATAGTTTACGTTTCCATCTTTTGTAGTGGGCACATTCCCAGTGAATGGACTACTAGGAAGAATAATTAGAGTTTTGCTTCAGTACTAGGGCAAAGTCTATGTTGGATAGATATCTGCCTTAGTCCAACATCACAAATATTTTCATTAATCTTTCTTCCTTTCTTTTTATGAGATAGGGTCTTCTAGCTCAGATTAGCCTTGAACTCATGATATGATCCTCTTACCTCAGTTTTCCAAGTGCTGGGATTACAAAGACGAGCCAACACATCTGGCGTGAATCCTTTTAAAAAATGCCTGGAAAGGAATACCTTACTCAAATGTGGTACAGAACAATTCTTAGGAATTTTATAGGAATACAAAAATATCCAGTAAACAGCAAGATAAAGCTTACAATGTCCGGTATTCAACTAAAACTTGCCAGGCATATGAAGAAACAGGAATAATTAAATATAACGAGGGTATAATTAGCCATCATGTACAGGTCAAAATCAGCATAGATGATTTTTCTCAGTGGGAAGACCATTAGGATAGTTATTATATATGGATGTCATAGGTTAAAAAAAAAGAAAAATGGAACACACCAAATAGAAAGATTTAACCTAATGAAGATGGTAGCTGGACAATTCTGCAGAGGATTAACAACAGGCAGAAGACGAGATAATTTTACATGAAGATGGAGAAGCAGAATCTAATATTGTATATATAATAAGTGACTGAAAAAATGATCAACGTTTCCGTGAAAGATGTAGTCGAAATGTTTTAATGTACTTGTAATCAGGGTCTCCAAAGAAGATGGGATAAGAAGCAGAGTAGTTAAAGAAACAATAGCTGAAAGATATTCAAATTCTAAAGAATTTCCACTCACAGTTCTTACAAACTCAACAGACTGGAGGAGTTGGAAACATTAAGAAATCTAAACCAAGTCTCATGCCAATCCACTTGCTTAGAGCAATGATAGACATTTTTAAAGTAACCAGGAAAGGAACCTCATTGCATTCAGAAGCAACGAAGACAAGAGCAGAAGATTGTACATAGGTAGCAACTGGAACAAGAGGAGAGCAGAATGTCGTCATTAAGCTACCTAAGGGAAGAAAGAAACATTTCCCCCTACAAGTCTATACACTATAAACAAAGATGTTTCAAAGCTCTTTTCATGTGTTGAAACAATTGAAGATAACTGAGAGCAGGCATTACACTACAGGAAAGGGTAGATGGAGTCTTAAGTAGAAGAAGTGAAGGCCACCTAAAAATCCAGTTCCACTCAGAGGAGATGCCTAGGAAGGATGCGCATGTGAAGGAATACAAAGTACCTTGAATTGGGTGTGTTTGCAGGGCATGTATGTGTGTGTGTGTGGTGTGTGTGTGTGTGCGTGTGTGTATGTAAGTAAGTGTATGTGCATACGTGCACATGTATATGTGAAGGCAGGAGTCTGACATCAGTTGTCTTCTGAAGTTACTCTCCACTTTATTTTCTTCTGTATTAACTTGGAAACCATCTTTAAAAAATTATTCTAATGTAGTCTTTGCTAATTTTTATGTTTATACTCTTTCCATACTGACTCCCAACACTTTCTCTTGTCCCTTCTTCATACCTGCTGGTCTTACCCCCTCCCTTCTACCCTCACATTTTCATTTTTAAATTCATTATTTGTGACCACTGAGTTGAATTTAACATTGGTTGCTTGCATGATCGTGGGTAGGAGCGTACGTACTGGAGCACAGACAACTTATCAGTGTTACATCACTGAAGATTGCAACCACTGGCTGTCAATAGCTTTCCAGGAAGATAAGGGGCCTCATGAACTTCTCTTCCATTTTGATGGACCATTGATAGGTCCAGTCTTGAGCAAGTTAACTACAGCTTTTCTATTCATGAGTACAAGGGCTGCATGGTATCCAGAAGATAGTATTATACAGTACCCCCTGCCCCAATTCTCCTGGGATTCACTGGTTTACCAAGGCTCTTCAGCAGCTGAGCTCCAGGATGAAAAATTTCTGCCCCCTGAAAAATCCTCTCAGCTGATGCAGCAATCCAAATCAGACCAAATCAAACCAAATTAGAAAAAGCCCAGGTTTAATGGATAAAACATTCCCTGATGATTTTCCAGTCCCTCAGCGAGGAGACAGAAAAGAGAGACTGAAAAATCACATGACTGTTTTCTGGGGGGCAGTTTAAACACCCTGCAAGAGTGTCCTTGATGGTCTTTGGGTGAGGGGGTCATCATTTAATGGGCTTTCTGATATGCAGCAGGGTTTGGAGAGAGATGGGGAAGGGGCTTGGGGTGGTGCTTCCACCAGAATATACGCATCTGCCTGTTCCCACCTCTCTAATACTGATAATAGACACACATCACTGTATCCAGATATTTAAATTTATTTTTATTTATTTGGTTTTGAGACAAGTTTCCCCTATAGCCGTGTCTGACCTGGAGTTCACAGTGAAGACCAGTGCAATCTCAAACTCATAGAGATGTATCTGCTTTCTACTGCTCTAATCTCCAGAATCTGTGACTTCCGCTCTTCTCATACCTAGATTCCACCATCCACACAGCCCTTTTGCCAGCCCTGTCTCCTTCAAGGGATGTTTGTGGAGACCCTTCCACCACCTGGAAGATGTATCTTCCCCCGTCTGTGCTTATTTGAGTTGTGTGTTCTTATCCAAAGTCAGAAGTCATTTTACCAAACTTGCTAAAGCTGGTTTCTGTCCCTGGAGTCCAGCTGAAAGCAACATGAGGAACATGGTCTTTGCTTTCAGACTTGCATAATGAGAAATAGCGCCGTGGCTCAGTGTAGCTTACACTTTGGAAAACTGGGGAGATAAACACTTGGTTTGTGTGCTGAGCTGCCAAGAAGAAAAAGGCAGATGTTCTTTATATGATGACCACGGACCTTCCATTTCTAATATATACAATCATCAGTTGTAACTTAAGAACCCTTTAAGGGCAGTCTGAGAGTTAAAGAGAGCGGACACAACGTACACACACTGTAAAGCGACAATTCAAAGTGCCATGTGAAGAAGAAATTGTCACTCGAATGTTGAAGTCACTATACTGAAAGCATTGAGAGTGGACGTTTGCAAACTTTGGAGGGAGCAGACCTACTCAGTTTAAATATTTTAATTTCCTGAGGGTAATGTCTTATCCACAAAATAGACCCCCAATTTATCCTGCTTTGAGGTGATAGTCAGGCAAAATGAAACAGAAGATAAAATTTGAATTAATAGAAAACTCACAAGATGTAATAAGTATTTAGCGATGGCTCTTTTATTTTACTAAGCATGACAGAAGATGAAAACAGCAAACTGTAGGGGGAAAGTCTAATCGCATATTCCAAAGAGCCCATTCATTCCCATGTGCCTCTGGTCTTTATGTTCTGTGGCACATCTCTGTAGGGAGGCAGTGCTATTTTGCATAGGGCCTGGTAGAGGGGAAGGCTCAGTACACATGGTGAGCATCTGTTATGTGCTCAACATCATTAATAATAGCACACACATCATAGAAATCATCCCTGAAAGTATGTAACATTAGTTTTGTGTCTTGGCACTTCCCCAGTTTTATCCAATAGACAATGATTGTAGTATGTATGCGTGAAAGAAGGAGATGGATTGATGTTTACACAAAATCTGTATACAAGTCCTGGTGTTGCCAGGAGTTTAACTGAAGAAAAGCCATTTCAAATGGCCAAGTTTATACTGATCACTCTGCCCCAGTCCCACCAAAACCCAGAAAGATTTCCCTAGGGATTCGTACTATCAGTGTTCCTTAAGACTTAGGAAGAACCAGATTCTACCTTGCTAGGAAATGATTCTGTGATAGATATGGACTATTAGGCTAATTCTCTCCCAATTATGTTTTAAGTACAGCCTCTAGGCAGATCTTAGCGGAGAGCAGCAGCTTCTGAGGATGGAAGACTGGGATTCTATTAGAACAGTTTGAGATTCAAAGCAGACTGAGTGGACAGAGATTTCTCACATATCCATAGACTTCCTCACATCGTTATCACCCTGATTCCATGGTGAACTTCAGAACTCACCCTCACAGTTATATGTCCTGTGGATTGATGATTAATACTCTCCACTGTAGTATCATACAGAGGAGCTCTGCTGCCCTGCAAAATGTCCACATGCCGCCTGGGCATCCTTCCTCCCTCCAAGCCTTTAGCAACCATTCATCTTCTGTTGCTAAAATTTCGCCTTTTCTAGAATATCACGTAGTACACAAATTTTCTAGACTGACCTCCTTCTAAGAGGAGTGTACTTTTAAGTTTTCTTTACATCCTTCCATAGTTTAATAACATTTATTTCTAGTACTGAATAATATTTTATTGTCTAGTTTACAGTTTATTATAAAAACATAAACTTAGGATACTGTCTGAGAAGCAAGAAGAATAATTTACTGAAAAGTTTGGTAAAATGGTAAATACATAGCATATGCCATACATACTTTTAAAAATGGCTTTATCATTATATGTCTGTGCATGTTCACCACATAAATGTACAAGCACCTTGTGCATGTATGATTCAGAGGAGGCGTTAGAGTCTCTGGAATATACCCAAGAGAGGCCCTATCATACTTTTCCATTTTCTATGGACCTTTGCTGAGGAATGACACCTCCCTCCACGTCTCCAGGAGTCAGAATTTTCTTTATTGTCCTAAAAGACCTTCTCAGGTCTCCTCTGCATTGGGGATTTCTACCATCTTTTCTTCCTGATGTATAATTGTTGGATTGTTTCCTGACTAAGCATTCTTTATCTTTTTAAAAATGTAATTTTTCCTCCTTCCCCTTCCCTCCTTCCTTCCTTGCTTCCTCATTTCTCCTTCTCTCATTTTTATTGTGATTCTCTATTATCATTTTTGAATCCAGGCCTTCACTTTTGTAAGACAAGCACCCTACCTCTAAACTGTTGAATGTTTAACTGTTTCTCTAAGATACATTAACAGTCTATAGTTCCTTTTGAAGACAGATTGTCCAGGTAATACTGAAGTTCTTCTTTTTCCTTCTTTAATACAGGATCTCTTCAGGCTAGCTTCAAGTTTCCTCTGCAGTGAAGGATAACCTTGAACTTCTGATGCTCCAGCATCCCTCTCCTGGGCGCTAGGACAATGGGTGTGCCACACCACACACAATTTATTTAGTGTTTAGGAATGTTATGTGTTCAGGACTTTGTATAAACATTCTGTCAATGCAGCTATATCCCAAATGCAATGTTTAAACTATTAAAGTAAGTTGCCAGTACTTAAAATTGGTAATAAGAAGACCGAAAAGTTGCTTCAGGGGTAAAACTTACTCATGCTCTTCCAGAGAACCTAGCTTCCATCCCCAGCGCCCACGTGGTGTTTGCCAACCATCTATAAATAACCCCAGTTCCGGGGTTCCAATTCCCTCTTCTGATCTTTTTGGGCATCAGGTATGTCTGTGGCATACAGACATATATGCAGACAAAACACCTATAGACATAAAAAACAATAGTAAAATGATTTAGAGTTTAGCTTCTCTTTTCAAGAAAAAATTTGGAAGTTCTGGAACAAAAGGTTCATGTTCTTCCAAAGCAGGAATGCCGGGACATTTGCAATGACTGTCTTCTTTCCTTCAGAATGGTCTTATGCTTTTTGTATTGACCCTGGGGCCTGAAAAGTCCATTTCCTTGTTTATATCCAGTTGCAGAAAGGTAATGTGGGCAAAGCCCTGCCTGGCCATCCTGCCTGGCTCTAAATCTTGTTCCTACCTACTTTCTAATTTCATATTTCTGGTGAATTTTTATGACTTCAGGTGCCTTGATGTTATTTCTATAAATCAGAATCAAGAATGTTAAGAATGTCTATCTTCTAAGGCTGCCCTGAGAGTTCAATACATTTATGAAATTGTTCAGCCCAGAGCCTGCATATATATGTTCAATAAACTTTGGCTTCTTTTTGTTAAGCATCTGGACTTTGTACAGCTGAGTTTACAGCCATTGTTATAAACTCTGTAAAAGCAGCTTGAGAATGTTGTCTTCCCCTTAACCCCAACAGGGTTTCTCGATGTAGCAGCTCTGGCTGGCCTTGAACTCAGAGATCCACCTGCCTCTGCCTCCTGAGTGTTGGATTAAAGGCATGCACCAAGACTATTAATTTTTTTTGTGAGAACTGTCACTTTTTTTCTTAGTGAGGAACTTACAGTGATATTTTGTTTGTGTTTTAACAGATAAAGTTCTCCTGAAGATCAGAGTGCAGAGCTAAGCTACTAGAGGCCAGGGAATGGTGGCACACACCTTTAATTCCAAGACTTAGGAGACAGAGGCAGAGAGAGCTCTGTTAGTTCAAGACCATGCTGGTCTACATGAGATTGATCAGTCTAAAAGAGAAACAGAGCCCACACAAACCTGATCCTGGTACTTGAGATCACATTCCTTTAATTCCAGCACTAGGGAGGTGGAGACAGGAGTGATATGCCTGGGCAGAGAGAGGTATATAAGGCAGGAAGAGACAGGAGCTCAGTGTAGTCTGAGGAGCAGTGCATTCCGAGGACAGGATCGCCCCTTTGCTCTGCGCATTGGTAGAGGTAAGAATTCTAGTGGCTGGCTGCTCTGTTTCTCTGGTCCTTCAGCTCTCACTCCCTGATATCTGACTCCGAATTTTTATTACTAAGACTAGTTAGAATTCATGGCACAGGAACTCATTGAGGATGCTCTTTCCTGACCCAATACACATGTGTACATGTACACACACACACACACACACACACAGAGAGAGAGAGAGAGAGAGAGACAGAGACAGAGACAGAAACAGAGAGACAGATAGACAGGGACAGAATCTCACAGTGATGAATGGATCTTCACTGTTAAACAGGTTGAGAGATCTCTGAGAAATGTATCCTCTACCAGCACATAACAGTTGCTCCTAGATTGTGAACTAAATTCAAAGACAGAATATTTGTTCTTTATCTCTTCTTCCCTTATCATTTAAAAGGTAGTGCTATCAAGACTGAAGATAAGCCAGGCATTTAGTGACTCATGCTTTTAATCTCAACACTGTAGATGCAGGTGCATCTCTGTGATTTGAGTCCACCCTGATCTACATAGAAAGTTCCAGAGCAGTCAGGGCTACATAGAAAAATCCTGTTCAGAAAACAAAGCAAGCAAACCGCCTTCAACACACAAGCCTGAAGGTTAACCCTTCACTTTTCCACATACCATGTTTTTTAGCTTTCAACCTGAGCTCTCTTTCTTCTTCTTCTTCTTCTTCTTCTTCTTCTTCTTCTTCTTCTTCTTCTTCTTCTTCTCTCTCCCCCTCACGTTCCCCCTCTCCCTCTCCCTCTCTCTCTCCCATCTCTCTCCCTAACACTCTCCCTCTCCCTCATAATTGGCAATGGAACTCACTTCTCTGCAGTAATTACTTTGTAACCTGAAACATGAGATTTGATCAGTCACATCTTATCTTGAACCAGGAAACACGTTATGATTAGTTAGCCAGCTATCCATATTAAAAGAAAATACCAAACTCAAACTGTGTAGTGCAGGTGGGGCTGTACTACATAGAAGTTCTTTTTTTTTTTTTTTCAAATTAAGCACCTGCTTCAGGAAAGACCCCCCTCCCATTATAAAAACTATTCATGGATGTTGAGATGCTTTTTTTGCATATGATAATTAGTGTGAACGGCCCTAGGTGAATGAGAGTTTAAATAGATGATCTCCTAAAGCTTAAAAGAATATCATGTACCATGAAATTTTTCTCTGTCTCTGCATGTCTTTTTCTCTCTCTTTCTCCCTCCCTCCCTCTGTCCCTCCCTCTCCACTGTCTGCCTATTTTAATTATGTTCGTGTTTGCAGAGAAAAGGCAAGGTAAATGGCCTTTCAGGAAGCGCAGGCTTGTAATTCTCTGCCTGTATTTACTGACCGAAATTTACCCATAAGCTCAATTTTACTGTGCCTATTCAATTTGCAAGAAACAGTTGGACTTAATTGGATACTGCAACTTTAATAAAAACAGAAAGCACGAATGCTTCATCACCGGGCTCCGTGCTATTTAATTTGGAATTTGTTTTAAAATGCTCAGTGGCAGAGGGGGAGAAAACAGAGCATGCTCTAAAGGTCTCTCCTGTTGGAGGGTCTGAGGATGATTGACAGGTCTTCGACTGGGGGTGGGGGATCTGGAGACTGGAAAGAGTCAGGGTTTCCACCTGTGTGGTAATTGGCAGACAGAGTTTTTTGCAGGGAGGAACAAAATAAAATTAAAATATTGAATCCAGGTGAGCTGCTTTGAGCTGGCCACAAATCAAAGAGGAAGTGTACCCAGGTGGGCAGTCAGGAATCGGGAGGTTGCAGACACCCAAGGGCAGAGTAAGATGAGGAGTGACTCCAAAGCTTGACTGGGCAGGCAGCCATCAACTCAGAGTGCCATCGGGAGGGAAAGGCAGAGACAGCTGGGGAACCAGAAACTGGGCAAACTGCATGAACACTGCCCCGAGAACAAAAGACCTCGATAACACTCACCAAAGCCCGTTTATGACTTAGTTGGAAAGGCACGAGCAAAGAATTTGTCCTCAGATCCCTCCTGAACCACTCACTGTGACCCAAGACAGCTTTCTAGGGCTCAGCCCTGTGCTTGGCATAGAGGAAGGGGAGGCTCAATGTCTTTGTATAAAATGGGACTTTTACCTATCTTATTTCGTAAGGATCACGATGAATATAGAAACAGTAGCAGTGCATACCCAGCCTGCCTTGGAGCGGGTGACCTGTGCAGAATTGTTCTACCTTCTACCTTTCAACACTGTCTTCCATATTTACTTGTAGCTGGAGTGGGAGTGAGAAAGAAATGAAAATAGTTGAAGGGCTGTGGTTTGAGAAGGTCTCATACGGACAGAGATGCCAGACATTTGCCCCAGGAGCTGACATGTTTAACTTCTAGGTGCTTCTAGATGCAGCTTCCACATGGGAATTCCCTTCAAGACTGCATTCCATTTTTATGTAAACTTAGTGTTTTGAAAAAGTCTTCCAACTTTCCCTTGACCTCATTTCATCGTCGGATTGCTCATAGGCGAAGACACAGTCCGATAGGAAGTGTGTACATATGCGTGCTAGCCAGCATAGAGGAAAGAGAGCCAGACGGAAGCTGTTTGCAAAGTCCTATTTCTACTTAGATAATGTTATTTGGAGCACCATGATAACTTTTCCCTACACGGGTTGATCTAAAGTCGATGTGTAACCCTCTCACTTCCTTCGTTATTCCTCTCACTCCGTCTACATCTCTGTCTTCGCAGGCTCAGTGCCCTGAGGATGAAATCCACAGGCCTTAACTTGGTGGGTGAACGGTTAAAAAGTTAATCTGAGTCTACGGTGTAACCTCAACGGTTGCCTCTCTGTAGGGAACGCAGTAATTTAGAGGCAAGAAAGGAAATGGGTCTTTCAAAGTCCGGACAACAGCAACAACAACAACAACCAATAGCAGAACGCTGCTGCTAAACAAATTAGCTACCACTCTATCCCACAGAGTTTCTCTCATTTCCACGTCTGGAATTGAATAACTAATTGCATACACCTGTGTTTATCCTGACCAAGCAGGACCAAACATCAACCAATCGGAACCAACCTGTTTTACATGGGAGAAATTGCATGCTGGGAAATGACATGGCAGAGCGGCTCAGCCCATGGTAGACTCATCTAAATGGAAGCAGTATCCTCTCAGACTCTAGCCAGATGCTGGCCATTCTTTCGTTATTGTCCCGTGGCTTCTCTCTCGGCTGCTGCGTGCTAACTAAATTGCCCTCCTTCCTACGGTGATCTAAAGAATGAGTTCTTTCACTGACCCGAGTTAACATCGACCTGAAGCCAAGTAAACAAGGACAGTTTCCAGTGGCAAACAGTGCTCTCTCTGGATGCTTGGAAGTACTCTCTGCAGTGTTTTTCTCTTTCCGCTTTACTTCCCACCTCCTATTAATACTATTTTACATCCCAGTTTGCAAATTGCCCCCTTACCTAACCAGAGAAATGAGGCAGACAAAATGTCAAGGAATTACCACAGCTAAAAGCCATTTTCCCTCTAACTTCATGCTCTGTGAATGTAACAGCCACACCTGGATCAAAAATAATGCCAGAGTTATGAAAAAAGGAAAAGGAATACGTGTCTTATATCAGAAAGGACTTGACTAGAGTTAGCCCATTTATTGTGTCATGACTCCCACAGGTAGATGCTAGTTTTTAATTTTCATTTTAATGACCAGGAAACCAAGAGACAGAATTTAAGAAGCTTCCTTGGGTCAGATTTCTTGCTAGTGGAGATAACCGTATTAAAACTCAGTGTAGTGCCTCTGAACTCCACCCTGCCTGGCCTCAGAGAGACACAGTCCAGATAGAAGCATGGCAGAACAGGTGAAATTAGAAGCTACTTGTGTCTGCCTGTCCTTGTTGGGATTGAAGTTTCTGAGCCATGCTAGGAACTTAATATATTGAAATCCATACCAGCTTTGTGGAAAGACAGTTCTGATGATAATAACTTTGGATTTCTACAGAGGTTAGAGCTAAAACTTCTTACCAGAGGACAGGCATTTTACAAGACTGATAAATTTAGACAGTTAGAAAACAAGAAGCCAAGAGAATGGACTTGTTTAAAATAAAATGACAGGATTGCTCAGGAGTTACTGTCACTCATTGCTCTTTCTGATGACTCAGATTTTGTTTCCATCACCCAAATGGTGGCTCACAACTATCTGTAACTCCAGTTCCATCTGTCACCTTTTGACTTCCCCAGGAACTAAACCCACACATGGTTCACATACTTACATGCAGGCCAAGAAAACACAAAAGTAAATCTAAAATTATAGCACTTTTGAACAAATTAAAATGCCTATAATTAATACACTTAGCATATTAAAATGTTGTCTTATTACATGTGGCTTTAAGAATTTTACATTATACACAATTTTCTGAAACTATCACTTTAGCAAATCAAATATTTGGGTCCAAATACAATAGGCAACATTTAAAAAAATAAAGTTGGTGGATGTTTAAGATTCTTATTTGTAACTTGGGCTTAGTCTTAGAGAATTAAAGGTAATTTATAATGGGAGCTGAAGACTTAGTCTACTGAGATAGTATGTGTGATGCCGGTCCATTTCTCACTGTAAACATTTGACATACAGTTCTAAAATGATTATTCTTGTGCATTTTGCAGAGCTTCTAAATACCAAGAGAATAAAAGCGGTGAATAAAAGACACTAAAGGTGAGATGCTTTATCTTATCTCACACCACAGGGTAATATCCTTTTTATTATTGAACGTATCAGCCATGTCCAGGCTCTCATTGCAACGCCCATTTGCAATTTCCTCACCTATTACTCCAGAAATAAGACAGGTGAGAAAGAATACTCTTCATCGCTGATTCCAAAATGAGCGCCACTATACAAGCTAAATGGATCTTTCGATTCTACTCATCCAAGAGTGGTCATTGCAGAAAGGAAACTATTCACAAGACACACTGGTCGTCGCTGCAAATAACTAAAGACACTGATTGTTTCTGCTTTTCAATGTGTTCTTCTGGAGCAGATCAAATGCAGAAAGGGCTGTTTCTGAGCATTCTACCAGGATTTGATTGTATCAACAGTCGACAGCTTTCCGCACTCATCAATTCACTCGAATGAGTGAGTTTTGTAAATATTTATTGCGTAGCTATTCTGTCAACGTGGGTCAAGTTTGACCATTTAACATGTGATTACAGAGCATTTTCCATGCAGTAGGCACTGTATTGAGGGCGGGGAACTCAATGTAGAGCAACAGAGATATCCTCTCTACTTTATTTCCAGTGGAATGATATCAATAATCAAAAGCAGCTGAGCTCAGAATTTAGTTTATTTCTAGGGCTGGATATTTTCTCATCCAAGCATGTTTTCCTCTTTTCTTAACTCTACTCTGCATTGGAGGCTGATCTCCTTTTCCCCTTTCTTTCCCACACTGTGCTATTGGCTGAACACTAAGAAAAGATGGAAAGTAGGAGAAGTGAGGTCAAGGCTCCCCCAAGAGGTTGTTACAGACCAGCAGAGCTTCACTTCAGCAAACTTTACAATTCCCTTTAGGTAGTCCTGCCCAAACTATCCCAAGCTCCAGTATCTAGTTCATCCTTTAGTTCTTTCAAACTTGCTACAGTTTGAATCTTTTTGCTTGTTTGTTTTTCATGACTGTCTCATTATGTTGCTCCAGCTGTCCTGGAACTCATGTAGATCAGTCTGGCCTCAAACTCACAGAGATCCTCCTGCCTTACCCCTCATGAGAGCTGAGTTAAAGGTGTGTGCTATCATCCCAGACTCAGGTCGAATCTTGACTGTTCCCCAAAAATTCATGTTCTGAACCCTTATCTCCCACCTTCTGACACTGTTTTGAAGGCTGTGAGAGCTTTTAGAGGTAGGTTCTGACATGCAGAAATGGGTCTCTAAGAGCAAGCGTTGTAGGTTTTGCCTTCTTCCTGGTTGGAATAATTTGAAGAGAAGGCCTTCTGTCTGCCACTATGGACAGAGCCAGCCCACAGTGCCTTCCCTTCTATGAAGAAAAATTCCTGAGACAGTCAGCCAAGATAAACCTTTCCTTATTTAAGATGTTTACAGTTTTCTGACACGGCATTAAGAATAATAACAAAGAGGTGGTCTTAGGATTGTTCTGCTGGGATTATTCCTGGTAGACTGTAGTATTACATTTTTTCATAACTGTTTCTACGCCTTGAAAATGAAGAGAAACCCACTCACAGACTAAAGTTTAAACCACACAAGGTCAGGGCTTAGTTAATTACTGTTGTCCACAGTACTGCCTGCCACAATACTGTTCATAAGACAGGAATCTTCTTAGTAAATGAATGTCTATGTATGTGGTGATTTGAATGAGAATAACCCGCATAGGCTTGGATGGTAGTCTTTGACAAGGCTTAGGACTTATGACCTTGAAGGCAGTGTGTCACTGGGGGTGAACGTTGAGGTTTGTAAAACCCACACCATTCTCTCCAGCCATTGCTCACTTGCTCTCCTCTGTCTGTCCATCTGTCTGTCTGTCTCTCAGCTTCATGCCTGTAACTTCTTAATCCTTGCTCCAGCACCATTCCTGCCTGCCTGTTGCTGTGCTTCCTGCTCTTATAGCCATGGGCTTACCTTACCTATGAAGCTGTAAGCCTTCCAGAACTGTTTCTTCTACAACTTGCCTTGGTCATAGTGCTTTGTCACAGGGGTAGAAAAGTAACTAAGAGAAGGTAATCCTGAACTGTTGAAAACATTGCAAAGAGTTTATGCAGAGGGCAAAGGAATATTCTTACTAAGAATAAATGAAGGACAAGTGACAGTAACATTACTAAGTCTTTGAAAAGTCAGGAAACATTGCCTTCTCAATTCAATCTCTTTGTCAACATTCAGAAATTAGTTCTCCTGGAATAGTTGAATCAACTACCTTAATCCTCACTTGATCATCTGCATGATAATAATGATAATAGAACTGGCCAAAATTGTTTCAAAGATTTCTGAAGAAGATTTATATAAGGCAGATAGATTAGTTAAAGCAAGTAATGTTGTTGTGAGTGCTTGTATGTGTGTTTTGGACTTCAATTAAAGGAATATTGGTTGTGGTTGTCATTTTGCATGACTAAATAGTATTCAGAAATCAGAAATATATAATAAAATGCTTGGTAAATAAATGAAAAAATTGGTCAATATAATATTGGTCAGAATAATTTGAGTCCTTGGTTAAAATAGAATGTACCCATGTTTAAAAATAACATCAGGTTAGTCTGTTATACAGAGCAAATTTCTTTGCCCACTGCTATTCAGAGAATTCTTTTAGTGACCAAATTTATAATTAAATCTGAACAGCATTCTGGGTTTTGGAAATATGAACAGATAGTGAAAATGTTTCTAATTCCATTGTATTTTCCAGACCATATTCTTTTACAACTTACCATAAATTAAGCATACATTTAAATAAGTATTAGTGTCCAAATCAGATTTATTCTTTGGAGTGTCAGTACCTGGATCAGTGAGCACATCCCCCTTTATGATTCAGGTCCCAGCAAATTGTGTAAGGAAAGAAAAGGAGAAGGAAATGGCACAACTATATCTGAGGGGAGCAGCAGAAGTCATAAAACCAGCACAGCTACTTGGCAACGATCCAGCAAAGCTGAGCCACATGATGGCCATCACGCCACCTCTGGTTTTCATCTCCACCTGCTGCATACTTGAAAGACTTTTAATATTTGTACAATTTAGGAATATTAGATTGTGGAAATTTTCTTATAAAACATGTATGCTTTCTCCCAGGAATGCTGCATCTAAGCTTCCTTAGGACAGTTCTGAGTGCACTCTTCCCCATGCTTTAGGGAGATAGTCTTATCTAGCTGAGGGTCTTCCTTGCACCTTAGAGGTTGTGATACACATGAAGAAGCCAGAGGTCTCTTTATGAGACTATGTGACTTTCTTCAAACATCCTGTCCCTGGACTTACACAGGAAACAAGATAATCAAGACAAAGAAAAATTTAGAAGGTCAACAAAATTCGGTGGGCTAGAAGAGTTGGCCACAGATCAGATTGCAAGCCTCTTCCCACTATGCGCTTAGGCAATTACGTGGCACATATGGCTACAAAGTTAGATTGGCTGGAGTTACCTCTGCCCTACACAGAGACTTATACTGATGAGTAAAGTATGGAGTGCAAAGATGATAAAAAGAATGAGATGTCAGGACCTTCTTTCTTAGAAAATTTAGCATATGCAGAGCCACTGTGGTGTCATGTGACCAAGGAACAACAGAATTCCAGGAATAGACAAATAGAAAAATTCGATAAAGATAAAAGTTGGAATCATTGTGTTACAGCAGAATTTGAATAATAACTGTGGCAGTTTGGGCCTGAGGATATTTCTTGGGCACTCTGACAACTAAGAGTTAATAATACACTGCTTGGGACATAGCAATATGCCTGGACTAGCTTGGGGATTTTGTTTTGGTCTAGTGTCCTTGAAGTCACAAAAGCTACCAGCCTGAGAACAGGCTATCGAATGCCTCTAGATTCTTAAAAATTGGGTTATGAGGTTGATGAGTAAGAATGATTATAAAAGGGAATTGTTTATCAATGATGTCAGAACTTGAGGGAAAATGATTGGAAATGATAAAGCTGTTCTGTCATAGTTTATTAATGATGACCAAAAGATGAGCAAGAGGAAGTAAAACACATGTCCAAAAACAAAAATGATATGATCAATGTTTTGAAAGAACATGAATATATCCCTACTTAGTAAATTCTCTATAAATAAAGAAGCAGTCTGGCTATTGGTCAGTCAGGCTGCAAGATCTTCCCAACAACCATGGCCTGGTGCAGTTCCTCCCTCCCTACTCCTTACATCCCCAGCTGGGACCTGTGTCTCCATCGGAGGTGTTCTTCCTCTCTGTCCATATCTCCTAAAATGAAACTAAGAAGTGTCCCATGTTTGATTCCTCTGGTCCCCACTCTTTCATCCATCCATCTTCAGACCCTGTCTTCATCTGATGCTGGACACCAGCAAGGAAAGACACGTCTCTTCCATGTGGAATTCTAGCACGTGAGTGTGGGAACACAAGAAAACATGTGTGAGCTCCAAATTCTACAGATGAACTTAAACCCTGCGTTGAGGATCTGCAGACAGCAGTGTGCTCTTCACTGCTTTGCAGGATTATTGTTCAGGGCTGACTTGCGATCTATACTCAGTGTTCACCATGGCTGTCATTTGGATAACAAAATTATCTTGAGAACTGATAAAGTTTTGAACTGAGCAATACATCGAAGTTATTGTCTACCCTTAGTTTGGAAGAAAGATAGGAACTTGTGTGCTTGAAACCAAGTGGAAGGTGATGATAGTTGATGGGTCATAAATATAAGAAGATATAAAGAAGGGTTGCAACAGTATTCGTGGGTCCAAGTGAGGACTGTGTCATATTTCTTCTCTGTGTGGGACCATCTCTGGGCAGCTGTTATTAAAATGCAATGGCATTTGACAAGGATCCAAGATCCTGGGATCCTTCTCTCTCTGGATACATCTCAATGGATTAAAAAAAAAAGCATTATATCAAAAGACTTATCTTGGAGAAAAATCATTCTGTTCATTTCTAAAAGATTTCCCACTTAATCCCTAGAGTGTCGTCATACCACTCGATGCTATCAGCGCACTGTCAGGATGTACTAAGCTCAGCACGATGGCTGGCCTCCTTGGCCTCATTTCTTTAGATCTGCACCATAATCTCAACTTTCCATCTTAACACGGGATAGTGAATAAAACTGGCCCAAAGGAAAGAAAGGAGAACATTTATTTTCTTTATCCTTACTCTAAAAATTCAGTATTATGGTCTGAGTTTCTTACACTTGATTCTTGTAAGGCAATCAATCTCTTTGTTCAGTAGAAGGGTAAAGATGAGCTCTGGACACCATAGGCTAGTTCCTCATAGTCGTCCTCACAGATCCTGTCTGCTTCTTCATTGTCCCCTTTCCAAGTGAATATAAACAAGGTCTCAATTCTAATTCAGTTCTTACTAGTTGTATCATTTTCGTGCTACCTTATATTATTCATGAATAGTCATTTGTTTAACTAGAATTGGTATCTCTCACATCAGAGTAATTTAGGGGAGGAAATAAATAATTATAGAAGAAATATCTGAAAATTGGCTAGTCTTTGCATAGTCTTGATTCCCCCACAAAACTTCTTTCAGGTTTACTTGCTTCTTATTTTTTCCACTGGTTACCATGGTATTAAATAAACTCTGACACAAGCAAAAAACAGGATCTAAAAGGTTAAAGAGAAAGGTTGACATATCAATGGTAAGATGCCCATTAGAGATCTGTCCCATGATATAAGTATTTCCTTGCCCGCCTGGAGTTTCCACTTCCTTCTTATAGAAATAGGTTCTGGAACCCAGTCTCTCTTTCTAGGAAATGGTTATTTTTCCATAGGCAATATGTTAAGAATGTGAACAAAGAAATCTAAGGTGACATTGCTGCCTGACTTTAGGTGATTAGAAAGGAATTCTTCGTTCAACCCAGCCATAGTGGAAATCATGTCATGTGATTTTAATTCATAGAAAGAGACAATGGAGGTCAGTTATATTCTGGTGATGACACACAATGATTGAAGAGATCACGGTTCCTCTTCGTGAGAAAATCTTTTGTAAGAAAGCGAACTCAGCATGTAGAAAAAAAAACAGGCAATGTGTTTAGAATACATTTCGTTTCCTCCCAAAGTTGGAGCCTGGCTAGCATTTGCTCTTTCTGTTGTTATGCGTATTCCAATCAATTAATAGTTTTTCCCTTTGCCTCATCTAGTTTATGTTTGGCTTGCTGTTACTTTCAACTAGAAAGAAGGTTGGGTAGGAAACACCTCTTTAAAAAGCCAAGATTCCATAAACCCTATGGCAGGCATTTGTATCTGTCTGGAGAGAAGGTCCTGAAGTTGGAGGCGACTCAGGTATGGCTATTGTCCTTGCCTGATTTCACTCATAACTCAGATTAAGGACAATAGAGAAGTTGGGAACTAGGAGAATGCCCAAATGAAACTGTTGACCATTGAAAGGCAGCCAGTCAGCATCAAAAATATCAAACCCTGACAGGCATAGTGGCACACACCTTTATTACCAGTACTTGGTAGGCAGAAGCAGGAAGATCTCCATGAGTTTGAGGCCAGCCTGATCTATATAGTGATTTCTGGGACAGTGAGGGTTACATAGAGAGACACTGTCATGAAAACCCCAAACAAAACACAAGCATATAGACAATACTAGCCAAGCAGGCAGGTCTTCAATGGGAAGTAGATTCAACTTAGCAATGAAATAGTTAAGGCAGGAGGGGTACTTGTAACACAGATGGAGATGTTCTGGTGTTGATGCTCTATAGAGCCCAGCACTGAGTGAATGGGTGATCCTTACTCTTTCTGCAGAAAAGAATGTTGATATACGGGGTGATATATAGAGGAAAGCGTCAGTCTGCAGTCCTCACCTAGCCGCAGAGGACACAAGATGTGACTGCCTTGCTGAAAAAGGTACCAAGCCATGTGGCTAACTGAGAAAAGAATTGTGGGCTAATATAAGTTATAAGAGTTAATAAGAAGCCTGAACTAGTAGGCCAACCAGTTTATAATTAATGTAGACCTCTGTGTATTTCTTTGGGACTGAGGGAGTTGGTGGGACAGAAACTTCTAACAACACTAGTTAAGCAAAATTTCTATTTTTAGAGTACTGGTAGTGTGAAATTTCAAATTATAGACTTTTAACACTGAAGGACTCCTTTACTCTATAAAACATGAACTGCCACAGCATTTCTTTAATCAAGAGTGCCCTCCTTCCACTATAGCTAAAGACGAGTCTATTTATCTGTACTATTTGAGAAAATATCTTGTATAAAGAAAGACAAACTAATAAATGCAAATAAGTTTCCAAAGGCATCTTTAATCTTGGGAAGTTCAGCATGCTGTTAATGATATGTAAGAATTCAAGGGTTGGATACAAGACTATCTTACCTCAGAGGTGAAATATTTTCTCTATTATTTTGTCAGTTCTCAGATGGTCTCTCTGTTTACTCATACTTACAGTCAAAGGTTATGGACTCTTTGGATATGGTGTTGAAATGCATCATCTGAGATCATGCATTCACTGACACTATAGCAAGAATAGCTATATGGAAAAGAATGACCACAATGTCTTGGATCAGAAAGATGCTTTGGAATTGAAAGCACTTCCCACTTCTTAACACACACACACACACACACACACACACACACACACACTTATTAATTACAATCCTGCGAAACTGGTATTAGTAGAGTATTCTTTTAAGGCTTATCCAGTTTTGATAGGGACATTAAATAACTTGCTCAGGTTCTATGGGAGGACTATATCAGGAAGGCAGGGTCTGAATACCATTCTTGTTATTATTTTCCTTTCCACTATGCCACAGTTGCTTCACAGCAGAACACCTTGTCTGTCCTTGAATGAGTTGTCTGAGATGCCCTGAAAATGTCAGTAGCAAATCTTCTTCAGGCACTTCCTGGTTTTCCAGACATGATGCTGCATAATTGGCCCTGGGTTGAACTTCTTGAGAATTGTTTAGAATTCAAAGCCCAATGTAATTCAGTCAGTTTCTCAATTAATTGACATGAAGCTTTTCTTGGATCTTATCCTGCTGTCAGATAAGTGACAGACATCCCTCAATGACTGGTAAACTAGCTACTGTTGTTTGCTCAAACTATCCATCAAAATTTGTTTATTTTATAGCCAGCTGGAATATATATATATATATATATATATATATATATATGCCAGAATAGAAGCATTGAGTTTCATTTTGCATGAAAAAGACAGAAAGGGCATTTAAAATATTGAGCCAATATTTAAGTGTTTGGTATTTTATCTCATTTTTAGAAATTATCATTATATAATATATGAAATATATACTTATTAATTTTATAATTATATGTCTTCATTGTTGAGAAAATCCTAGGCCGAAAATCTAGTAGAAGGCAAATATAATTATATGGTACAATAAAGTATTTTGGTTTCAATTTTGGATAATTTGGGAGAAAACAAAATGCACTCAACCTTGTCAGAAATATATTCTTCTGCATTACTCAATAATGGAGAAAGTTAGAATGGTCTCTGAATGTCATAAAGGAATAAAATGGAGAAACAATAAAATATATGGTTGCCTAGTATGCTGAATAAATAGCTAGAAAACAAGGAATTGTTTTTAGCCATTCAATTTCAATATGGCGACTCATCTTTCTCAACTGGGAAGTTTTAGTTATGCATAAGAACTACTTAAATGAGGAAATGGCTAGAGTTTGCATTTCTCTATATGGTTTCATATGCATATTTATAAGCCCCAAATAATAATAAAACAAAGCATGCATACCAAAGAATGTTGAAGGGCAGCATTCAGCAGTCACCAAAGTCTAAGATTTAGCATACAATCATGATGATTTTAGTGGTGCTTAGAGAATTCTTTAAAGGGTGTGCTCTATTAAGGTAAAGAAAAGCTTGTCTGAATAGCCTTGTCTTAGCAGCTGCTTCCAATATCCACTCACCGTGTGCAGGGTTGTTTCCTTGGGCCGCTCAGTTCAGTCTGTGTGAGCACACCTTTGATTCATTACGTCACTTTGGAGTTGTTCACTGGACTAATCGAAGAGCAAGATTGCCATGTTTTCAGAAGTCCTCTCATTACAGCGGTTGGTTTTGCCTCATTTGCCATGGTGAAACTGGCAATCAACTTTCCAAATACACTTCATATTTTCAGCCTAATAACCTTTACAACTAACCTCATCTTCATGTAGGAAAGCCTTTCACCTATCAAAAGGGATACTCTCTCCAGTCACAGAGCAATAGAGGTGTCACACCAGAGCTGTGAGTGTTTAGCGCACACGGGTTGTTAGAAGAATTTTTCCCACTAGCATCAACCCCATCTTCCCGGCCCTGAGGTGGGTGTCTCTCAATGGAAACTATCCGGTTTTGGCACTTTGTCTTGGAATGAGATTTGTGTGGGTTGGGCTCCAAATGTTAATGAAGTTGCCTAGCTACCACATTTCAGCAGAGAAGAAACGGAGAATTTTGATAGCATTTAGCTGCATAGCAAGTTTACCTGGCCTCTGTTGACAAGTAGGTGGTAGGTAACTTGCAGTTTTCATCTGTCTTCTTAGAATGAAACTGACTGCTGTGAATATTTGGGAGCTTAGTCCTTTCCCATCACCCCCAGTTCATCCCAGGATTCAGTAGCATCTTGTCCAAAGTGTGGATCAGGAGTTAATCTGAAAAGTCAATGAACAAATATTTTTTTTTTAATTTTTGTGATGTGCAAGTACAACGCAGGGGATTATGATATGAAGGTATGATAGCCTTGATTCCAAGGAACAGAGACAGAGCAGGGACAAGTTCATCAGAGAGGGACTCATTACCCTGAGGCACAGCAGAAGAAAAGTCCTTAAAGACAGTAGAGCAGAGTATGTTGAAGGACCTCAGGGAAATACAAGATTGAGAAGACAATGGCACGGGAGGAGTGAGCCATAACACTGGACTAATCCGTGCAAGGTCTTAAATATTGTTTGGACTTTGCCCTAAAGAAAAGGTACTGGAAATTATTAAAAGCCATGGCTGCAAGAAAAGAAAATCACTGGTGGCTCAAAGAGGCACCATTAGATGCTGCAGATTATTTTAGAAGAATTATTTTAGAAGAAATATATATACACACACACACACACACACACACACACACACAGAGAGAGAGAGAGAGAGAGAGAGAGAGAGAGAGAGAGAGAGAGAGAGAGGAGAATTACCAGGACTTGGAGATGAAATATAATCACGAAAAAGGAGTTGCTGGCAGTGTGTGTGTGTAAGAACAGAATAAGAATATTTGAACCACAACTGAGTCAGACATTTGGATTGCTATGGTTTGCTAATCAGGTAAATGAAGAGAGGGGCAGAAGTGTGAAAAAGTAACCTGGAAGCAGTTTTTCTTAGAACATGCCAAATTTGAGATTCCTGTGGGAAAACCAAGAGACTGCATTCTAAGCAGAGGCTGCAGAGATGTTGTTAGTTAAAACCGTCTTAGTAAAATTAGCAGGTGGAACTATTTTCCTTGGAGTATCCTTGATAATTCTTCATGGGTCATCATCAGTTACTATTCAAACACTCGAAGATTCTCGTTTAGCTATGTATTTCCTCACAGATTCAGTGCTGTGCTTGGATCTAGCTAATGCATTTGTATCAGGTTCCGAATAACTCCCACAGCAGCCAAACTGATAAAGTCAATGGCGTTTAATGCCTCTCTTTGCCATCCTAAACATCTAACCCAAATCCTTATAAAACAGACATGAGCTCACAGGGTGGCTTAAAAACGGAGGTGCAAGACCTAATGGGAAATAATTCAGAGCTGTAATTCCCTCAGTGACTGTAAGTTGCTGTGTTCAGCTTACGCCCAGTGTGGTTAGAATAAACAGTGGTGGCAGCAAGGTCATGGTGACTGTTGAGGGATTGTTCCTGAGAACAAGATCTATTTGAAGGTCATCATTTGGATTTTATACAGCATTGGCTTTTTTCTTGCGTTTTCAAAACAAGTGATAAATAAAAGGAAAATGTTCTAGTAAGCTATGCGAACTATCTATTCATTGGCAAATGGTAACTGTGTTCTGTCACAAGACTGAGCTCTTGGTTTGAGAGCAGATTGCTTCCCGGTTAATACTGATGATTCCTAACAGAGTGTCAACTACGTGAGAAACCCACTAAGTACATTTAAAATTAAACTTACAGGGATTCTGGCCATGGGAAAGGAGGGTGAACATCTGTTCCAGATTGTATAGTATTGAATGTGATTTGGGGATGACAAATTTGGACTTATACTAACATGGCTTTGGCCAAAAGTGGATAAGATTTTCCCTTGCCTAAAGTGAGTCTGATTTAACTATGGTCTTTAACTGTGGGGAGGATTATTGTTTTGAAAGTACTAAAATGCATAAGTATCCCTACAAGTCACTTAAAAATTGAACTGGGTGAGGTGCCACATGCCTATAATTCCAAGATTTAGTAAGGCCATGGCAGGAGGATAATGAATTCAAAATCAGACTGTGCTACAAAGTGAGTCTCTAAAAAAGAAAAGAAAAAGAAAGAAAGAGAATCATTTAAAATTGATTATTCAGCTGCAGAGATGGTTCTGCAGTTAAGAACCTGTATTACTCAGGATTCTCTAGAAGTAAAGAACTTACAGAATGAATATATGTATACATACATACACAGATATATGCACACAGATATGTGTATATTGCGTGTGTGTGTGTGTGTGTGTGTGTGTGTGTGTGTGTGTGACTTACTAGAATGGCTTACAGGCTGTGGTCCATCTAATCCAACAATAGCTGTCTATCAACAGACGGTCCAAGGATTCAGTAGTTGTTCAGTTCACATGGCTGGATGTTTCAGTTAATCTTCAGTATACAGCAGAATGTCTAAGAAGTAGACTCTAATATCAGTGAAGGAATAGGTTTGGTAGCAACAGTGAGAACAAACAAGCAACGAGGGCACAAGCTTCCTTCTTCCATGTCCTTTATATAGGCTGCCAGCAAAAAGTGAGTTAAATGTGGATCTTCTCACCTAAACAATCTGGGTTAGAAGTGGGTCTTCCCACTTCAAATGGTTTAATTAAGAAAAAAAATCTCTCAAAAAGTGTACCTAGACATGTGGGTTTTAGTTAATGCAGGTGTAGTCACACTGACAATCAAGAATAGCCATCATAGAATCTGTACTCTCTTGCAGAGGACCTGAGTTCAGATCCCCAAATTCAGATTGTGCGGCTCATAGAGCCTGCAATTCTACCACCAGGAGATCTAGTGTCCTCTTTTGGCCTTTATAGGCACTACACTGATGTGCACATATCCCTATCACCATCAAATAAACAAAACTAAAAGAATGAATGCATAAATAAAGTAATTAAACTCTTAGTAATTGAAATGCCCATGCAGAAGTCAAAGGCAGAAAGGTGACACATTGGAGCCCAGGTGCCCTTGATAACAGATCATGATCATGTCTCAATAATTAGAGGAAACTAAACAAATGAAATATGCTAATTCTGAGATCTTAAAAAATGAACGTTCAGCAATCTCTAACAGCTTCTTTTTAATAAGTTTCAAGGTGAATAGTGATGGTGATTTACGCTTTTTATATGACTTCTAACTCAGGAAAGTGAATATAATAGGCCCTCCATACATAATGGCCGCACAGGGCAGGGATTTATCAAGAAAATTAAGAAAGGCAGCAATAATCATGTCAAAAAGAATTTCCTTTCTTTGTATACCAGGTTCTCAAATTTACATGAAAATGGAAAAATCACTGTAATATAACCTTATAAAATATTCTTGGAATACAAATGTGTGAGAAAATTTAAGCTCCAAGACTAAGCTGCTACAGAAAGCTATATGAGCCAAATGAAATATCTGCTAATAAAAATATTTGTGTAGTTAGATGAGGGTTTGTATTATCACAACAAAGTCCTACTTTAAGACCATAAATTTCCCTTTATTTTTCCAAATGAAAGAATTGCTATTTAATATGTTTTTAATTTTTAACAGAAGCACCTGACATGTAGACTGTCATAAAACCAAAATTAAAGAAAACATTTGCGTTGAGTTTCTTCCCATTACATTTTATAAAGTACACAAAACTCATCAAACCAGTTAGCCTGCATTCTTGGTAAAGCATTCCCTATGCTTGATATAAGGAAGTAAAAAAGTAGTATTGGATCATGTTCATGTGCTTTACCACTCCCCATGTCATTGGGAACCAAAGACTAGAAAATTCCTTCCTTCAAATTCATTTTTATCCATGAGGCTGACTGAATGAAGATGTCAACAACTAATGAAAAAAAAAAAGGTCAGTGTAAGTTCTGAAGAGTAGCAATAGAGAAATGTCACTGGGATACCTTTCAGATATTTTCAGAGCAGGGACAGCTTCAAGCAGGTGCCCCAATAAATATTAGAGTCTAACATGGAGGGACTGGGATGGGTGTTTTGTATAAGTGGGAAGAAGGCACCTGATATGGCTTAGGTTTGTCTGAAGACTGGTTGAGATAACACAGCAACTGTCTCACAATGTCAATTATAACCTAATTCTTAAAAAAATTGAACGATAATAGGTATTTTCATCTTAGTTAGGGTTTCTATTGCTGTGAAGAGATACCATTACCATTCCAACTTTTATAAAGAAAAACATTTAATTGCAGTTGCCTTAGAGTTCAGAGATTTTGTCCATTATTATCATGGTGAGAAGCATGATATGAAGGCAGGCATCATGCTGGAGAAAGAGCTGAGAGTTCTACATCTGGATCCACAAGCAAAAGAAAGTGAATTGTATTCCACACTGGGAATAGTGTGAGCATATGAGACTCAAAGCCTAACTCCACAGTGGCACAATTCCTCCAACAAGTCAACACCTACTCCAACAAGGCTACACCTTTTAATAGTGCTACTGCCTATGGACCAGGAATTCACACACATGTCTCTGTGGACCATAACTATTCAAACCGCCACAGGTATTTTCTGATTATTTGAAATTATATCCATTAAAGATGTTCATTAACAGGATAAATTATACTTGCTAATAATTGATCTTAGTACTTTCCAATACACATACAAACACATATTTTCCCCCATCCTACTTTTTAAAGAATAATCCATTTAAAAAATATTTCTGCCTCAAGGCACCTTGTAATTGGGACTTATAATTAATTAAGCTAATAAAAATTAACATGCCCATTTGGACTGAGTTTGGAAAGATTGTAGTATGTTATGTGTGCCAACATATTATGAGAATAAGTCAGTGCTGAAGATGGTAGAGAAAACATATCAGGGTCCAAGTGCTCCTGTAACACAGCACACAAAAAAATTCACCGATCTAACTCAATATCAACTTATTAGCTTCCAGTTTAAAACTCAAATGTCTGGAACATCTAGGTGGTGGTGACTGTCCTCCCTCTGTAGGTTCTAGATGAAAATCCTCACTGTTGTCTTTTCAGTGTTTGACACACACGCTGGAATAAAACTCATGACACAATAACATGGATTATGAGGATAATAAATAAGATCATATTTCATGGTCTTTATAATAAATTTTAAAAGGTGAATTATTAAAAGGGAAACAGAGAGCTGAGGAGATCAGTGGTTAAAGCGCCTGGTATGTCAACATGAAGATCTGAGTTTGGAATTCCAGTATCCACATGCAAGTTTACCACGGCATTGGATGCCTGTAAAACCCAGTGCTAGGGAACAGAGGTAGGCAGATTTCCCTTTCTGGCCTTCTGTTCAGCATGCTTGGTGACTATTGCAGCCTCCTTCCCTGAAGGTGCCACTAGCTCAATTCCCCACCTAAGTGCTCAGCTTTTGACCGCACTTGGACTCTCTGTGCACTCCCTCACCTTGAACATTTCCCCTTCGGTATCCCAAGCTACAACTCCCAGTATCATTCTCTCTGAGCTCCACTCCTGCCTCTTTGTTCTTAGGGGGCATCTTCAGCGGAGTATCAGGTATCTCAAACTCAACATTTCAGTGCTAGAAATAATTAAGGAATAGCCTCCCCAAATCTTAGCACACATGCTTGCTTATTACGCACTAACAATTCCCCTTGCTTCCCACTGTAGCCTTTATTCAAGAGGTCATGCTCAACTGAAGAGCTGTGACCAAGCGGCTGCCTTGGGGTCTCATACTGGTCCACACCCCACAGTCAATAGTCTGCCCACATCTTGACCTTCATTGTGTTTGCAGGTGAGCTCACTGCCAGTGTTTCATTATCAAATGCAAGTTGGCTTTGGGGTAGGATAAAGAGCAGTAGGACTGTGGGTACAAGGCAGGCCACACATTAGATGACGCTCTCTGTTTACAATGTGTAACCTTGGGCAAGTTATTAACTTCTATTTCCTCATTTGTGCAATGAGGAAATGATAATACTTAACACTAAGGTGCTTTGGGATCTCAAAGGATTCAGTAAATGGTGTCTGCTTTGTTTGGGGACTTCAACTAACTATATGGAATTATTTTACATAAACATATTAAGCATATATATAATCATACACATACACACATACACATATACACTCATCTAAGAGACTCATATAAGAGACTGACTCTCTCTTATATATATGTGTGTGTGTGTGTGTGTGGTGTGCTATATAAATATTACTCTATTCTCAAGCTGGAATATGAAGCTATTATCTTTAATTTTTGTTTTTATTGACTGTTATTACTTTAAGTGTGTCTACATTATGTGTATGTTGGGGTATACATACCATGACATGTGTGTACAGACCTGGCATAGCAGGCTATCTTGCAGGAGTCAGTTCATTGCCTCTGCTGTGGTTTGTAGGGCTCAAGCTCAGGTGCTCAGATTCACCCGTTAAGTGCTTTTCCCTAACCATCCTCTTAGCTACCAGCTGCCAGTTCTTCTGACTAACAAAACTCGTTTAGCTTATAAGTTAGTTATCTTTAGTTGAGTTTGTTTTGATAAAGGTCTATGGACAACGCCACAACCTTGACCTTTTTTTCTGTGACAGTACCTTTTATTTGCTACCTGCTTTCCCTGAATTCTTAGATATCTGAAATTATTGTAGAAGTTAGTGTAGTTCGCTCTGTTCTGTTTACTGAGTTACATCACTTTACCCAGCGTGACACATAACGCAAATGTGATGTTTGGAAGCATGAACCAAGGGTGAAATACGCCTCAGTCTGTGTGCCATAGAGCCACACCCAATCAAAATCTTTCCCTCCTGTGACAGGCTGTCGCCTAATTTCTGAACAATCCGTGATGATGTGCAACAAGTTCTGGTCAAGAACAGTTTCTCTTGTCTCTCTGTCTCTCTGTCTCTGTCTCGCTCTTCTCCTTCTCTTTCAATCATTGTCCCTCTCTCTCCCTCTCTTCCCCGATGACTTCCTCCCTGGCTCCCTCCCTTTCTCCCTCCCTCCCTCCTTTTTTCCTTTCTTGCCTTGCCTCCTCTTCCATCTTTTATTTTTTCTTCTTCCCCTCCTCCTCTCCTGAGAAGCTGTTCAAACTGAAAGATAACATCACTTTCCACTGATTTCCTAGTATCTGCAGAAATGGAAAGGTTTCCTAGTCTGTAAATTGACGTGCAGTATAGCAGGTGTGTGAGTTAACACATGCTAAACAGACAACTCCTGACTGCATTGGATCTTCAATGTTCCCTCAAATCCGCATGCTTAAGACTAGCTCTTTAGCCTATGACAATATGTTTCAATACAACAATATGGCAGGTGAGTCAATGCATGGATTCTAGTGGTAGGAAGTTAGGTCTCTTGGAGGTGCAAAGGGGGTTTGGGGAACCTGGCCCCCTTCTTACTGAATTTACTTCCTGTCGACATGAGGTGAGCCACTTGTTCTCCACAGATTCCTGACTTATGTTCTGCTTCGCTAAAGCACCAACCCACAGGATCAACCAATCATGGACCAAAGCCACCAAACTGTGAGTCTAACTAAATCTTTTCTCTAATAAGTGGTGTTATCTCAGATATTTTGTCACAGTCATAGGAAACAAGTGGCTAACACAACAATACATCTTAAAAACTCAGTAACTGCTTGTGTATATAATTTTACTATTCCCATTAATGCTTGACATTGTCAGCACGAAAACTCTATGGTGTTGCAAATATGGCATTGCAATGGATATGTGTACATATAAAACACATGTCAAAGGGAAATGAACATGTGTATATACTTTGTTATTACCATTTGTGCATACAAGACAACATGTAGAAATATTGTCACAGATTGCAATTAAATCTTCTTTGTTGTAGTTTTAATCCTTTGCATTCAACAGATTGCATATTTTTTAACAGATAGTTGGAAGGCTTGTGAACTGCTTCTCTTGTTCAGTTTTGGTCCACCTGTACCACTGAGGTACCAGACACGTTTTTTGATGCCATACAGGACAAATAGTTGTTAATACAGCTCTGCCATGTAAGCTTTAGAAATGGATAAAATCAGGCCCTGGTGGTGCAGGCCTGGAATCATCCTAATTACTCACAAGGCTGAGGCAAAAGGACTGCACGTTCATAGGACTGCGATACATATAGGGTTCAAGGACACTTTGGGTAACTTAGGTAAGCCTTGCTGCAAAATAATTGTTAAATGACAAAGTATCAAAATGTTTTCTAAATAAGTAGCTGTATACTCATAGATGAGTGTTGCTCTCAAAATCTCGGAGCGATAAGCTGCCCCCTGTGTCTCCCACAACTGATCAGAGACTGTGGAGTGCCTAACCACAAACGGGACATTTGTATCTCACCTCCTACTCCCAAGGCCAGGGAACCACCTAAAAGAAGAGGCAGAGAAACTAGAGGTCAGGGAAGAGCACCTTGTAACCATGTCCTCTGGACATGGCAGGGTCACCGCAATCATGACTACACGGCAGCTCAGGTTGACCTCAGTATTTTTTTTGCTCTAGCTAACGCTTCCAGGGCTAAATTAAATATGTGTGGAGAGAATAGGCAACCTTATCTTGCTCTTGATTTCAGTAGAATTTCTTTGAGTTTCCATTTAATTCGATGTTGGCAGTAGGCTGGTTGTAAACTGATTTTATTGTGTTTTAGGCATGTCTTTTGTATCTCTAGTCTCTCTGGGATGTTTAAAATGAAAAGGTGTTGAATTTTGTCAAAGACCTTTTCTGAATCTAATGAGATGGTCATGTGTAGGCAGACTTTTCTGTCCTACCAGCCCACTCCCAAATAACTTCACAGAGACTTAATTATAAATGTTCTGCCGAAAGCTTAAGCTTGTTTTTAGCTCGCGTTTAAAGTTTACCCCATTTCTGTTAATCTGTGTGGTTCCCTGAGGTTTGTTTACCTTATCGACATACTTCCCATGTTACTTCTGGCTCAGACTCCTTCCTTCTTATTCCCAGTGTTTTCTCTTCCTTGAAAATCCTGCCAAGCTATCAGCCAATCAACTTTTTATTAACAACGAGAACAGCCCTCCTCCACAGTGTTACAGAAGGATTATTCCACAGCAATTCGGGTTTTTTCTTTCAATTTGCTTATATGGTGGATTACATTAACAGATTCTCATATGCTTACCATTTCTGGAATGAAGTCTACTTGATCACAGTGCGTGATCTTTTTGATGTGTTCTTAGATTCTCTGTGTAAGTATTTTACTGATGATTTTACATCTATGCTCATGTTGATTATTGGTACGTAATTCTCTTTCTCTGTTGAGCTTTTATATGGTTGAGTATCAGGGTAACTGTGTTCTCATGAAATGAATTGGGCAAGGTTCCTTTGGTTTTTATTTTGTGGAATAATTTGAGTAGTATTGACATTAACTATTCTTTGAAAGCTTGGTAGAAATATGTGCTAAAACCGTCTGGCCCTGGCTTTTTTATGATTAGAAAACTTTTCATGACTGCTTTTATCTCGTTGGGGTTATGGGTCTGTTTAAATTACTTTTAAACTTCAGTTTTGACAGTTTATATAGTTGTGCCACCAAATACTACATAAATAAACAATGTTCAAATATCATCTATACTGCATTCTTCAAAGATACTACAATGCTCTTCTGGGCATAGATTCTCTTACTGATTTTACTCAAGACTTGGTAAATTGTTTGGGTTTTCTTCATTCATTGGATAACTCAGAAAAGATTTTTTCTATTTGTCTGTGTAACCATACCTTTATTTATCTGTTCAGCTCAGTGTCCAGCTATCATTTGAATTTCTACAAGGTTGGCAGCCATCATTAAAAGCTTATTTTGGATGACCCACAGTGTGCAATGCTAGACTTGTCAGGATGGTCCCTGGGCTCAGTGATTCATGCTCATGACCTCAATGCAACTCTCTAGATATTATAAAATGCCTGAGTCATTCAATGACTCAAAGATGCTGAATTTGCATGACTGAATTTCTTAGTTCTCACGACTTGGAAAAACTATAAATATAGTCTGGGAAGAATAGTTCATAAAGCAATGAAAACAATTTACATATTCAATTTTTTTTTGTTTGCTTGTATGTTTTCTTGAGACAGGCCTTCTCTGTGTAGCTCTAGCTGTCCTGGAACTGAAACTGGCTCTATAGTCCAGTCTAATCTTGAAGTCAGAGATATCCACCTGCTTCTGCCTCCTGTGTCCTGGAATTAAAGCTATGTACTACCATGCCTGGTTTTACATATTGATTCTTTTATGGTTGGAATTTAAAACTCAATATTATCATTTCAGTTAAAAAGCTATAATTTCTGAATTGAAGTTTTTGTCTTGATTTATTTCATTTTCATTTGCTACATCTTCAAGTATATAAATATAATTATACTTGTCTATTTTTAAGTAATAAACTAACATGCTACCCTTTGCATGACAGCCTGTATGCTTTCTAACTTGTGCATGTATACTGTGTACCTGCATTATTATCTGAATGTGTGCTGTGCACAGGCTCATATGTTGAATTTATTCTTTTTTTTATTGAAAAAAAATTTCTGCCTCCTCCCAGCCTCCCATTTCCCTCCCCCTCCTCCTGCCCCTCTCCTTCTCCCCCGACTTTTCTCCTCCTCCCTCTCCAGTCCGAAGAGCAGTCAGGGTTCCCTGTCCCGTGGAAAATCCAAGGTCCTCCCCCTCCATCCAGGTCCAGGAAGGTGAGCATAGTCCAAACTGGCTAGGCTCACACAAAGCCAGAACATGAAGTAGGATCAAAACTCCGTGCCATTGTCCTTGGCTTCTCATCAGCCCTCATTGTTCACCATGTTCAGAGAGTCCGGTTTTATCCCTTGCTTTTTCAGTCACAGACCAGCTGGCCTTGGTGAGCTCCCAATAGGTAAGCCCCACTGTCTCAGTGGGTGGGTACATCCCTCGTGGCCCCGACTTCTTTGCTCATGTTCCTCCTCCTTCTGCTCCTCATTGGGACCTTGGGAGCTCAGTCTGGTGCTACAGTGTGGGTCTCTGTCTCTATTTCCATCCCCTATCCTATAGCCATACTAATGAATATCTTGCATATCACCATAGAACCTTCATCTGGCGATGGATGGAAATAGAGACAGAGACCCACACTGTTGAATTTATTCTTAACCTGATGATACTGTTTTGGGAGGTCCTGGGAAGGAAGTAGATCATGTGGGCGTGTCTTCAGTCACTGCATCTTGTCCTGGGTTCCTCTTTCTTTCTCTTTACTTCTCTGTCTCTCTGTCTCTTTTCTCTCTTTCTGACCACCATGCAGCATATATTCTTATTTCTGTGATATTCTACTTTATCTTACACCCAAAACTGACCTGTACTGAAATTTCTGCTGGAATCATAAGAGCAAACACATCTTTGCTTTTCAAAATTTTTTCTTAGGTGTTGGTAATAGTGGCAGGGAAGTTGTACATCACCTTGCATATACATACGTACATATGTACCTGTATGCCTTGTCATTGTATACTCTAACACCAAACACTAAGCTATCTTTGTATTAAGGTTATAACAAGATACACTAGCAAATGCCACAGCTCAGAGAGCCAATGAACTTCATTGCAGGGTGTTTTTAAGCTTTCATCCCTTAATTCCAATCTATTTGCAATTTGTATTCTTTAGCAAATAAAGTCTCTAGAGTAATAGCGATCGGTTATTAACAGCCTAAAGTGCCCAGGCAATTGTATGAGAAATGTCATAACTCAGTAGGAAGAGAAATTAAAAATTAAAGTTCAGACATCAAAATTCTGAAAGCACAGATATCTATGATCCATGAGAAACTCTGTAGGTCCCATCTCTTTCCAGCTTTACAATTTATAATAAGTGCGTCAATTGTCAAATATATTTTTCTTTCTCACAAACTTTTAAAAAATATAACAATCAAGAGCATAATTTTTACCAAATTGTAACAACGTAAGCGAATGCAGACAGATTGTAAAAATATATATACAGCTTTAATGGAGAAATAGACTTACAAAACCACCTTTCCGCAGAGACCGGGAAAGCAGAAGGGACTGCTGGGAGCACACTCGCCAAATTTATAGGCAAACATTAGCCCGAGGTGAAAACTCCCCCTTAGGGGCGGGACTTATCCCTACATCTCCCCTTTTTGTCTAAATAAGACAGAACTAAACCAAATACAACTATATACAATAATAACAAATAATAAATATAACAAACAATATTGAGAACAAAAGTTTTGCTAAACATTCTATCTCAAGGAGTCTAAATAATGTAGAGAGTAACTACAATTATATAATCTTCAACTCCATCAAAGATCTGAGAAGGGAATAAATATTACTTAACAAACGAGATATATCCAAAATGTGCAACAATTGACAGAGACAACTGACTACCTGGGCAATCACCCAAAGTCTCGTTTGCAGTGTTGAGTCAACCAACTTTGGTTAAGGCCTAACATAACTGACATACCATTATTAAAGGCAAGGAACTTTTCAAATCTTACCCTGTCTTGGCAGGATATGACAGTCCTGTTTTATCCATTGATGCACGCTCTGTATCTCTGTCAGTGGTTGAGGTATGGGCATTTCTTTGCCCAAAGGCCAGTTCTGCCAAAAAGAAGGCTCCAGGTGGAGTGTCTTTGGTGCTCAACATTCTCTCGGGAATAGAGCAGTGTTGCCAGGAGCAATTGTGTCTCACTATCACGAAACTCTGAGTTAGATTAAAGGCCATTTTCTACAGCTCTTTGAAGAGGTCGAAGATTATCTATCTATACTGAGTATAATCTCTATATATCTAGAGAACCTGATTAGTCTAATTATAAATGACAAACTTAGATGACTATTTATCTATATAATTCTCAATATCTATCTAACTTAAAGACTAAGACAATAAACAACTGTGTAACAAATGAGGATAATGACCTCCAAATATAAACACTGTACAAATGTACACTGAAATATGGTAAACATATACAATATATATTTATCAATACAATATATGTCAATACATAAAAAATGTTTTAAACAGAGATAGAAACATGCATGCATACAATAGTCAATATAATTTAACTTTGTATCAATATACAAGAATGGATACCAATATATTTGTCTTAAAGCAGTAACTCACAATTATAAATCTATTATCCCATCATTCCCTCTTTTTTTTTTCAAAATGATCCCTGAGCTTATAAAATTCCTCCCCCAACCTCCCAACCCCTAAATGATGTCCCTAAACCCAGGGGTAAATTTTACTGGGAGAGGGGACGTCGTCCTCTAGAATTACTTCCAGCTGTCATGGGGGCGACGTTCTTTCTGGGGGATCCTATGAAAGTAAAATGATGGTTAAATTTCAAGATCAATGTCTTTTAAAATTGCAAATAGTCTCTGAGTATTTTGTGCAGGTCTGGCCAGAATGTTGTACAAGATGTGCACCATTTCAGCTAACCAAGTTGGGATCGTCTTGTGCAGCTGGTATCCAAAACAGGTCTTGTAGTAGCGCTATCAGTATCATGACGTCATATCAACCAGGTAGAGTTGTTGTTGTGGGGCCCCATCTTCTTCCTGGAAACTTCAAATGTCACTTCAGGAAAAACTCATTGTTCATTGTGAAAAACTTAAACATTAGTCATATAGACATATATAGACACACATATATATATTCAATGAAAGGCATGATAGATATATTCAATGAAAAGTATGATATATATGAAGAAAAGCAAAGATGTTTTCTAAACTCATATTTCTTTCTGTCCCATATCATGGCTCTTGACATGAGACAGAAACTCCAGAAACTCTGGGTTTTTCTCTTACTAACAGGCTTGGAATTGGAGAGGGACTGAGCCAGAGTCCAACTCCAAAACCAGCTCTATATATTTATAAAGAAATGTTTAATAAGACATATATAATATATATATATATATATTTATAAATTAATACTTACAAAATGTGTCCATCCATCAGTAATTAAATATTCAGGGTCCCTCAATTTCTTTGAAGATGAGTATTTTCCTGTGGAGATAAGAAAAGAACCCTGCCTCCAACCTATCTGTATTTCTTACCATCAGTATGGTCGCCATCCTTATGAAAGAATTGTTATTTATCTTTTCCAAGTGGCTTCTCTTCTTCAAACTGAACCTTTATTAATTTTGATGGTATCCACAATTTTTCCTCACCTGTAGAGATAAGAGCAAAACCCCTTCCACAACGTAGCACATCTCCTGGCTTCCATTGTGAGGTCAGCACATCCTTGAAATAAACTGGTTGATTTAGTTCAGTAGACTTTTACATTATCCAATGTCTCTCTGCAGCCGTTGTTCCCTTCTCATTAGGGTTGAGAAAATTCAAGGTTAACAAAGCATAATGTAACCTATTTCTGGGGGTGTTTTCCACCCCTTTCTGTTTGTTCAACATATCCTTTATAGTTCGATTTGGTCTTTCTATGACTGCTTGACCTGTAGGATTGTGTGGTATACCTGTAACATGCTTGATATTGTAATAATCAAAAAACCGTTTCATTTTCTTAGAGACATAAGCAGGACCATTATCCGTCTTTATTTGTGTAGGTATACCCATGATAGCCATGACTTCTAATAAATGAGTGATTACTGAATCAGCTTTTTCTGAACTTAAAGCAGTTGCCCACTGAAAGCCTGAATAAGTGTCAATGGTGTGATGAACATATTTTAATTTACCAAATTCTGCAAAGTGGAACACATCCATCTGCCAGATTTTATTCCTTTGGGTGCCCTTTGGATTAGTCCCTGCAGGCAGTGGCGTTTGGTTATAGAAAGAGCAAGTAGGGCATTTCTTTACAATCTCCTTAGCTTGTTGCCATGTAATTGAAAACTCTTTCTTCAAACCTTTGCTATTAACATGATGTTTTTTATGAAATTCAGAGGCTTGTAGCACACTACCAATCAATAATTGATCAATTTCTGCATTACCTTGTGCTAGAGGACATGGCAGACCCGTATGGGATCGGATGTGTGTTATGTACATAGGGCAAAGCCTGTTCCTGATAAAATCTTGAACCTGGAGAAACAATGAGGTTAGTTCTGTATCATCAGGTATAAATTCAGCAGTTTCAATATGTAAAATAACTCTTTCTGCGTATTGTGAATCTGTAACTATATAAATAGGTTCTTTAAAATCCCTTAGCACCATAAGAATGGCATATAATTCTGCCTTCTGGACAGAATTATACGGACTATGTTCCACCTTACCCAAGTCTTCTGATTTGTAACCTGCCTTCCCTGATTTAGTGGCATCAGTATAGAATGTACGGGCTCCAGTTATTGGAGCATCACGGACGATTCGAGGAAGAATCCAAGAAGTTCTCTTTATGAAGTTAAGCCTCTTGCTTTTTGGATAGTTGTTATTAATGTCTCCCAAAAAATTAGCACAAGCTCTTTGCCATGGTTCATTATCTTCCCATAATTTCTTTAGTTCATCAGCAGTGAAAGGCACTATAATTTCTGCTGGGTCTAAGCCTGCTAGTTGACGAAGTCTCAGCTTGCCTTTTATAATTAACTCAGAGACTTTTTCCACATAAGTTTTCAGTTTCTTACTTGGTTTATGTGGTAAAAAGATCCATTCCAAAATAATATCATCTCTCTGCATTAAAATTCCTGTAGGAGAAATTTTTGATGGTAGTATGACGAGAATACAATCGAGCTCTGGATTCACCCTGTCCACATGTGACTGTTGTAATTTTTCCTCAATCATTGTCAGTTCCTTTTCTGCTTCAGCTGTTAATTCTCTGGGACTGTTTAAATCTTTATCACCATCCAAGGTTTTGTTCAAATGAATTATTAGATCAGGTGTTATTCCAATAGCTGGTCTTAGACTGGAAATGTCTCCTAACAGTCTTTGAAAGTCATTAAGAGTCCATAGGCGATCTCTCCTAATTTGTGCTTTTTGTATCTTAATTTTTTGCAAACCTATTTTATAACCTAAATAATTAACAGAATCTCCCTTCTGAATCTTTTCAGTAGCGATTTGCAATCCCCATTTAGGTAAAAGTATCTTTATTTCTTCAAACAGTCTGTTCAAGGTATCCATGTTTGAATCGGATAACAAGATGTCGTCCATGTAATGGTATACTATAGATTTGGGAAATTTCCTGCGTATTATTTGCAATGGTTGGTTCACAAAATATTGGCACAGAGAGGGGCTATTTAACATACCCTGGGGGAGGAAGGTCCAATGGTACCTCCTCGAAGGTTGAGAATTGTTATAAGTAGGCACTGTGAAGGCAAATTTTTCTCTATCTTCTTTTTGCAAAGGTATAGTGAAAAAACAATCCTTTAAATCAATAACTATGAGAGGCCATCCTTTTGGTAATAAAGAGGGCAAAGGAATTCCAGATTGCAGAGGGCCCATAGGTTGAATAACCTTGTTGATGGCCCTGAGATCTGTCACCATTCTCCATTTACATGATTTTTTCTTAACCACAAATACAGGAGAATTCCAAGGGCTGGTAGATTTTTCTGTATGTCCAGCATCTAATTGTTCTTGTACCAGCTGTTCTAAAGCCTGTAACTTTTCCTCAGCTAAAGGCCATTGTTTTGTCCATATTGGTTTCTCAGTCAACCATTTTAGAGGCAAGGCTGTTGATATCTCTGAAGGGACATCAATTGCTTGTTCTTGTACAGCCCGAATGGCCGGTTTTCTCCATTTGTAATATCTTTTAATATTATTCTCAGAAATATAGGCTCTAGAAGTAGCAGGAATGTTAATTTTGGTATTCCATTTTTGTAATAGGTCACAACCCCATAAATTCATTGCGATATTAGCTACATATGGCCTTAATTTTCCTATTTGTCCCTCTGGCCCTTTACATTCAACCCATCTCGTGCTCTGCCTTACTCAAGATAGGGTTCCAATTCCCAGGAGCTGAACATTTACATTCTGAAGAGGCCACCACGGATGCCAAGATTCTGGGGTAATGATCCTTACATCAGCACCTGTGTACAGCAGGCCAGTAATAAAAATGCCATTTACACACACTCTCAGTTTAGGTCTTTGATCAGTTATAGAAGTTTGCCAAAACACACGTAACTTATCTTTCTGATCATTATTGCTTGTAACAGTAGGCATGGGGCTTCCTAATTGTCCAGACGAGGCACGTTCTCTGCAGAAACTGGAAATGACTGAACCATGTTTGCCATGGGGGCCTGTGAGGCCCCCTTCTCACATTTCCCAACTGTATCAGGTTGCCTTGTCTGTCTCTTGTAGACCTGCATTATTCATCCAATGTCTGCCCTTTCCACATCTCCTACATAAACCTGAAGGCTGAGTCCTCCTATTTCTGTTTTTTCTAGAAGATGCATTATTATTATTATTTCTGAACGATGCATTATTATTATTATTTCTGAAAATCCGTTGTCTACAATTCCTTTTCATATGACCCATTTTGCCACAATTAAAACATTTGGTATTCTGGTGTCTCCTTTTACCATTGGAAATTGCTTCTTCTACCCATGCTTCAGTGCCATAATCAAATGTATCAACATTGAGTGTATGCAAGACCCATTCTCCCAAGGGCGCTGATCTGAGCTTTAAAGGCCCCAAAATCCTTTTGCATTCCACATTTGCATTTTCATAAGCCAAAGACTCAATCATTATACATCTTGCTTCTGGGTCAGATATCCCTCTTTGTACAGCCTTAGTTAATTTTTGTAAAAAGTCACTAAAGGGTTCTCTCTGACCCTGTTTAACTCTGACAAATGATTCCATTCTCTGTCCTGTGTCTTGTACCCTGTCCCAAGCCCTTAAGGCTGCTGTAGTACACATGGAGAGTGTGTTTTCATCCAAATTAGCTTTGTCCTGAGGGTTGGAAAAGAGCCCTTTACCTAGAATTTTATCTAGGGAAATGTCAATTCCCTTTGCTTTTTCCTGCTGTTCTAAAAGTCTAGCCTCTTGCCTGAATAAGCATTTCCATTTCAATTGCGGTCCACTCTCAAGTACTGCAGAGCTCAGCTGGAGCCAGTCCGAGGGGGTTGCTCTGCTTGTCGTGGCCCAAGATCTTAGCATCTCTTTAACAAAAGAGGCTTGCATCCCAAAAGTCATGACAGCCTGTTTTATTTCCTTGAGATCATTTATACGGACAGGCTCCCATGTATCCTCATTGATGACCCTAGGGTTTCTGGAACCAATCACCTTCTCTGTTGTTATTACTGGAAAGGCAGGTAGAGCTGTAGGTAGAGCTTTGTGGAAATTGTCCCAGAGAGATTTACCCACAGATGTAGTTAAAATTTGCCTTTCTACCCTTTGCTCTTCTTCATCAGAATTTAGAAATTCCTCAATCTTTTCAATTCTATTCACCATTGCCTTCTGCAATGTATGAATCTCCTGTCCAGAGTTATGTTCCAACGCCTTCACTGAGGATTCTAAAGTATGAAGTTTGTCCATTAGAGATAACATCTCATCTTTGGACATAATTTTTATGACATAAACCGTGCCTTCTTGTATTGACAATCTTTCCGTCAATCTGTCATAAGCTTCAGACAAAATCCGATTGTCACATTCAGCAGTTTTGATTCTCTCAGTTAATGTTTCATTTCCTACAGAAAGGGACTGAAGCTTACCATCCAGATCAGCTGTTCCCTCTTCCATAGTAATGAATTTCTCCTTAACATCAGCCTGGAGAACTTCAAACTGATTCTTGAGAAGATTGTTGTCATTCTCAATTGTTTTTAAGCATTCAATCTCTGCCTTAAGAAACCTGGATTCGTCTCGTAAAGACTTTTTCATATTCCTATTATCAAACCATTTAGCCACAATGAAAACAACGAATCCCAGAAGGATCCATAGATGTGGGGTGATAGACACCTCTTGTAAAATCTCCCATATGGTACAATTAAAAAAACTGTTAAATTCTTGAATACTAATGTGTTCAAACTCACAGAGATCTGCCTGCCTCTGCTTCCCAAGTGCTGGGATTAAAGGCGTGTGCTACCACCGCCTGGCTGGCCTCAAATTCACAGAGATCCTCCTGCCTTTGCCTCCCCAGTGCTGGTATCAAAGGCGTGCTCCACCACCGCCTGGCCAAGTCACTTTGTATCAGACCAAATATGCCACTGTGGCAGCTTTTGTTTCAAAACCACAGGTACTTGAGCTTCTGCTAATTCAGGCAGTGGGGTTCCACTGCAAACTTAGCCAAGGCAGGCAGAATGGGCCTGTGTGGCCAAGTGTGTCTTGGACTCGGCACTGGGGCCCGAGTCACGAACTAAAAAACAGCACCCGGGAGGGTGCTGTGTTAGCTAGTGGGCTACCCGCTTGAGTTGGGGGCAAAATAGCCCCACGTTGGGCGCCAAAATGTAGCGACGTAAGCGAATGCAGACAGATTGTAAAAATATATTTACAGCTTTAATGGAGAAATAGACTTACAGAACCACCGTTCCCGCGGAGACCGGGAAAGCAGAAGGGATGGCTGGGAGCATGCTCGCCAAATTTATAGGCAAACATTAGCCCGAGGCGAACACGCCCCCTTAGGTGCGGGACTTATCCCTACACCAAATATTTAACATTAAGGATTGATTCACTAATGAGGCTAGACCGGTCCAGTCACTTACTGGTTTATTTTCTACAACTTTGATTAAGTAAAACGATCATTCACTTTTACTGAGATCTAATTATTTGTATTTGTTTCTCTCTGGAGCTTCCATTTTACCTGCCACCTGTTAATAATAAGATTTCCTTAAAAACACGACTTTTAAGGTCTTAATAAAAGAATTGCTGGTTAGGTAAGGGGCATCTCTTTAAGCTTAATACACTTTGTCATCTATAGTCACAAATTCCTTGAAAGTTCTTACTATAATAAACATAATTTCAGAGCCATCCCATGGTTGCTAGTACATGTGTACCATGGTAGTCTTTCAGAACAGGATTTCTTCTATTAATCTGTGGCATTTTTGTTAATGTGTCCTCTTCTCTGAATGACAATGGAGAACATTTCATGGAATTGATGTCATCACTGCTAGAATCATGGAACTCAAAACACAGGCCTTCTTAATTTCTTAAAAAATCTACGGTCACTTCTGATCTATTTTAATTTTTTTCGACAAACATTGATTTGGGTAAAAAATGGGTTTTCAATCTAGATTTAGTGGCTTTTCATATTCCTTTTTCTCTGATATTCTACTTCATCTTACATCCAAATTTGACCTTGGACTGAAATTTCTACTAAACTCATGAGAGCAAACACATTTTTGCTTTTTGTAAAAAAAAAAAAAAAATTAAAAATTAAATGTTGCAAGGGAGAGGGCTGCTTTTTCATCCCGGCTGCCCAGCTAGATTATCCCAGAAATAACCACATGGAAATTGTACTAATTAAAACACTTGTTTGGCCCATTAGCTCTGGTTTCTTATTAGCTAATTCTTACAACTTAATTTAACCCATTTCTATTAATTTGTGTATCGCCATGAGGCTGTGGTTTACCTGCAAGATTCTAACTGTCATCCATCTGAGGCAGAAGATCTATGGCTTCTCTGACTCCACCCTTATTCATCCCAGCATTCAGTTCTGTTTTCCCTGCCTACCTAAGATCTGCCCTACCAAAAGGCCAAGGAAATGTTTTATTCATTAACCAATACAAGCAACACGTAGAAAGAAGAACCCCCTACACCAATAAAAGCTTACAGTTTTCATTTTCTTCAAACTTAAAATCCTTTTCTCTGCTGACGTTCATGTTCATCTCCTTCCTCCACTTACCACAACTCTCTTCCTCTATGGGATTCTCTGAAATTTCTCTACCCAGAGATGTCAAAAGCTCCAATGGCTAAAGTTAAATTTACATATGTAAATCTTAGGGACAGCCAGACATTCAGCAGAGAAAGGTGTGGCAATGAAAGCTTCTCCCATAGGATGAACATGACTATTGTGAGTTATTCTCATGAGCTCCTACTCTAAATAGCTCCTACTTTCTCAGGACAGTTGACCGTGACTGCTCCACCTCCTTATTTGTTAGTAATGCCAGAGGAAAGAAGATATATAATCTCTCTCATGTTGGGAATCTATATATTATTAACTCATGAGAATAAGGAAATTGGCCTTGTATTTGGGTCAGAAGACCTTTTGGGACCCAATCACAGTGGTTGAGAAAAGCAGTTGATCTGACTGACCAGCCTGGAACATTAACCTGGCCATGAATGAGTCAGTTAATTACCAGATACCTCAGGACCACAGGGAAGCAGATATAATAAGTAACAGTGTTTATTATAAAGTGGACCAGAGGGCATTATTTAAGTATCGGTGTTGTTCAATTGTCTATTTGTTTGCCTGTTCATTCATCATCTATTCTCTAACCAAATGTTTCATCCTCAGGTGACAACCTGAGCCCTCTAGTTTCATTATAATACATAATTCAACTTTGATAGGCCTGCCAGGCAGTGGTGGCGCACGCCTTTAATCCCAGCACTCAGAAGGCAGAGGCAAGTGGATCTCTAAGTTCGAGGTCAGCCTGGTCTACAAGAGCGAGTTCCAGGACAGACTCCAAAACTACAGAGAAAGCATATCAAGAAAGAAAGAAAGAAAGAAAGAAAGAAAGAAAGAAAGAAAGAAAGGAAGAAAGAAGAAAAACTTCCTTATGTCTAAAGTCCACGGTGTAAGCATGAAACTTCATACTAAGTCTCTTTGTTTTCTAAATTGTACATGATAAATTGCCACCCTGAATATAGATTGACTTTGGAAAAAGCATATATATATATATATATATATATATATATATATATATATCTCAGTCTATTGATAGTGCCTAACATTGCCTAACAGTGACAAATAATGACACATAAACAAGGAACATGCAAGTCAAGATTGCCTAAGAGTGGAACCACGTAAGCGTAGTGAAATCTATTTTAAATCCATTAGAAAGGCTTCGGTAGGTACCAGTAATGAGTTTTACAGCACCCAAGTCAGAAACACCAAGCAAGCGGCTGGTCCACTACACAAAATCAATTAATCACTGCAGACCTGGTCTTTTAGTCTGGACCACATCTCTGGTGGGGAAGATGTCGGTCTGTGGAGAGTTCAGACAAGAGCCCACCCAGATGCCAAGCAACAGTGACAGCTTCCATAAAAAACTGAAAGTTGTGATGCCACCAGGAAGAAAAGATTAGGAAAAATGACTGAAGACACCTTAGCCAGACGAATGAGTCTTCATTTTTAGTACCCAGCAAAGATAGTCCCGTGCTCCGCATAAAACTCCGTGACATACTTGCTCCTTTCCCTGACCTCCAAATCTGATTGGCTGGTTTTACTGACTAGCTTTGTCACCTGCCGAATCACAGGGACTCTTTCCAGTGACGTCAGAATTCCCCCCCAGAGGTAGGCTTCTGTGTTCCACCTGCATGCTTCAGTTAGTAACCACGGACGTGGGTGTTGACTCACACGTGTTTTGTTCTAGAAGCTGCTTATGCCAATTCACTTGTGACTGTAGTAAAAACAAAATAATTGAATAAGTGTGAGTAATACTGACCTAAAAAGATATTCATTCCTGAGAAAATTTAAGGTGAGTCTATTACAAAACTTGTTGCACTGAGGGTGTTTCTTCAGTATCTCCTCAGAGTCGGTCCACTCCATCTTAGCTTAAACCATTTCTTTTTTTAAAAAATTTATTTATTTATTAAAGATTTCTGTCTCTTCCCTGCTGCCGCCTCCCATTTCTCTCCCCCTCCCCCAATCAAGTCCCCCTCCCTCGTCAGCCCAAAGAGCAATCAGGGCTCCCTGCCCTGTGGGAAGTCCAAGGACCACCCACCTCCATCCAGGTCTAGTAAGGTGAGCATCCAAACTGCCTAGGCTCCCACAAAGCCAGTATGTGCATAGGATCAAATACCCATTGCCATTGTTCTGGAGTTCTCAGTAGTCCTCATTGTCTGCTATGTTCAGCGAGTCCGGTTTTATCCCAGGCTTTTTCAGACCCAGGCCAGCTGGCCTTGGTGAGTTCCCGATAGAACATCCCCATTGTCTCGGTGTGTGGGTGCACCCCTCGCGGTCCTGAGTTCCTCGTTGTAATAGCCAGAATCTGGAAACAACCTAGATGCCCTTCAATGGAAAAATGGATGAAGAAAGTATGGAATATATACATATTAGAGTACTACTCAGCAGTAAAAAACAAGGACTTCTTGAATTTTGCATGCAAATGGATGGAAATAGAGAACACTATCCTGAGTGAGGTAAGCCAGACCCAAAAAGAGGAACATGGGATGTACTCACTCATATTTGGTTTCTAGCTTTAAATAAAGGACACTGAGCCTATAATTTGTGATCCTAGAGAAGCTAAATAAGAAGGAGAACCCAAAGAAAAACACATAGGCATCCTCCTGGATATTAACCTTCATCAGGCGATGAAAGGAGACAGAGACAGAGACCCACATGGGAGCACCAGACTGAAATCTCAAGGTCCAAATCAGGAGCAAAAGGAGAGAGAGCTTAAACCATTTCTGACGATGCTTCCCCAAGTTAACTCTTCTGGTCTCACCCTGTCCTGGAATCTAGGCAGCTGAACTAGGAAAACTAATTAAATACTTAACAGATTCCCTTGCTGTCTGTGGCTTCCGCATATTTTGGCCAAGGAGAACCCTGGGAAGGGGTCAAGGGAGGTGTCGAGTGTTTATTTTCCTCCTTGCAGCGTTTTTCTTAGTCCCACTAGTCCCCTGGGCCAAAGTTCCCACTTGCTGACACACAGCCGTCTATTGCTGGTGACCACACCCTCCCAGTTCCTTGCAGGTATAAAGGTGCCAACACTGCTCCATTTTTCATCTCTGTGTTTGCCCGTGCTTTGCCTATGTTTTAGCATCCATCCCTTCCTCTTTGTGAGTGTCCTTGTTGTTTTATCCCAGCACTGTGACAGACAGTGGACATGGAGAGAGGTAAAAAAACATGTCCCCACCAGTCAACCCTGGTGGCAAATTTGGCTTCATCATTTCCTATGCTGATAGAAGAAAGCAAAGCATTAAAGGAACCTTTTCAAACTCCGATTTCATATTCATAAGAATATGGTTAATGAGTTCTTCACAGGCACACGTTCTGTTCCTGCTGCCACAGGGAAGAATGCATTATTTATAGCTTTATTTAATTCAGCGTCTGACACCAAATTTAATAAGCACTCATTACTAGTACTTTTTTAAAATTTGGTAAAACAATAGCTTAATTTATGATTAAAGGCAATATTTTTCTCAGATGTATGCCCTGATAAAGTCACCAGTCACTGACCAAATAACTTCTCCATGAGATTTAGGAGTAATATTTGTAAGGCACAGAAGATTAGGTCATATAGGAAAGTTTTATTCACGTCTCTTCACATCAACAGAATTGAAATCAATTAAGGCATGCAAATATAAATGTGTTAAAATAATGAGTCATGAAAGGGCATGTTATTTTGGCATTAGAACCACATGGGTCATGTTTACCTATATACATATGTATATCCTTATCTGACTCTGTAATCTATCAGAAAACACTGTATTTGCCAATTATCTGATGTCCTTTGTACTGCTTTTTCAACATTTTTGTGTAGCACTTAAAATTATCTGTGTGTGTGTGTCTGCATATGCATGGATGGGTTCACATATAAGTACATATCCTCATCATGAATGTGGGAGGCTAAAGGATGAACTCAGGAGTCAGCCTTTACCGCCCATGTCATATGAGGCAGGATCTCTTGTTGCTCATCACTGTATGGAATAGTTGGCCCACAAGCTCCAGGGGCTCAGGGATTCTCCTTCCACAGCATCCCATTTTAGCACAAAAGCCTTGGGATTTCAGTCACTCGCCACTACATATAAATCACTGTATGCATCTTCCTGAGATCTGAATTGGGTACTTGCACTTATGTGGCAAGCATTTTATCGACTGAGCCATCTCCTCAGACCCAAAAGGATGTGACGCTTTGAAAACCACTTACTACAGACATACTTACTTCTCTTTTTACTCTATGTGAATAAACCTATGGCCATCTAGTGTGGCAAGTCCTTCAGTATTTGCATTTTAAGGGAAGGGACCTGAATCACAGACATTGAGTGATTCCCTGTCTGTACCCTTAGCCTAGGCCTTTCAGTACCACGTGCCACATGTTTGGCACACTTGCCCTTCCAGAGTTCACAAGAGGGCCACCTTCCTTAGGTCATCCTACACTGAGAACATTTAATTTTTCTCATTTAAAGCTCATGTGATTTGTTCTATATTACTTAGTTACTTAGAGACAGTGTCTTGCTGTATAACCTTAGATGACCTAGAATTCACTGGGGTGGCCTCAAACTCACAGAGATCCATCTGCATCTGCCTACCCAGTCCAGGGGTTAAAGGTGTGCACCACCATCTGCCCACATGATTCATTTTAGATTGAATTGTCTTCAGTGGGAAAATACATTAATAAAAGTTCTTTCAGTTGCTGGGCATAATGGGTCATTTTAACAACACTATCTTGTTTCAACTAATAGGAATAAACATTTTCATCTTAAAAGGTCTCATAGAATGTGTGTGTGTTTGTGTGTGTGTGTGTGTGTGAGAGAGAGAGAGAGAGAGAGAGAGAGAGAGAGAAAGAAAGAAAAGAAAAAGAGGCCATGAATGTGAGAGGAATCAAGGATGGGAGGGTACATGGGAAAGCTTGGAGGAAGGAAAAGGAAGAAAGAGAATAATGCAATTTTATTTTAATTAAAAAATGAAGAAGTATCACCTTGATAATCCATAGGGGCTTAATCTGATTTTCTCATAGAAATATTCTTCTATTGGGCCCAATAATGAAATCCTGTGTGGAGGAACAGAAGCAATGGTCCTAACACACGCTTCTAGCACTGGCCTATGCAGACACTCCGTGAGGCCCTCTAACTTTACCTTCATTTTCTGTGCAACCTAGGAAGTTAAAGGTGTCATATTGAATTCTTATGAGATGGAAATAAGTGCTTAGCCTTCTCTCAACTGTAAAGCTTGAATGTAAAAATGAACTTTGTGTCACACAGTTATTGTGGGACACATTTTCGTAGATATCACATGTCAGGTCCTGATGAGGAAACAAAATGGTATTCGGAGCCAAGCTTGTAAAGGAAACCTATAGAATGGAATTGCCTTCACTGTTGGCAACAAGGAGGTCTATATCACATACTGGGATATATGTGAAGCCAGGTCTTCCTTTTGTCCTTGGATGTATAACCAGAAAGACTGTTGCCACTAGTAACTATAGCCTAATAGTTGCCTTTAACTTGTGGCTTTGGAAATGACTGGAGAGGACAAGAACATTTGTGTGTCTGGTCATTATTGGCTGCCTTGGCAAGGTGATTATAAATACATATCTAGAAAAGGAACTGGCCAGCCCAAAAGCAAACTGAGAGAAGCAGAGTGAAGAAATTGGACTCTTGCCATGTATGAAGATGCAAAACCATGATATTGAGAAGGCACAAGTGATGGAAGAAGGTTCTAATATAGCAAACATTAGGAGGATAGACTTGATTCCTATGGAGCCAGAGATTCTCCAAGAAAAAAAAGACATTGGCTTAAATGAGAATGTGGTGACAGGGTGGGTGGTGATATTGGTACTGTACTAGGATATATCTATATGTCTATAGCTCTGTATGTATATATATATGTGTGTATATATAATACATATATATATACATACACACACACACACACACATATATATATATATATATATATATATATATATATATAGAGAGAGAGAGAGAGAGAGAGAGAGAGAGAGAGTTTGAGAACACTTCCTGCCAAAGAACTTGGTGCTTGCACACAGGGCCAAAAAGCAAGCAGACCAGAACCAGAAACCTAGTAACTTCTGAGGGGGTACATTGCTAAGGAAACCACAATCCTTGTCTTTAAAAAGCCTTTGATTGTATGAAACCTCAAAGTATCCCTAGATCCCAAAACTTTTGAAAAAAAAAAAGTGTCAAGCTTCAAAGACTGTCACAGTCAAAGTACAAAGCGTGATCTCCAATACCCACATCAGATGTGGCGGGGGGGGGGGGGGGGGGAATGGACAAGGAGGATTGTCCCTGTCCCAGAACAATGACTAGCAGAAACCATGCTGGAAGGCATTCTCTCTTCTCAGCGAGGAGCCCCAGTGATGGCGCCAGCGAAGTGAAAAGGCATCTATGCACTTCTTCTATTTCCCAGACCACGCTCAAGTTCTCAAATTGACCATATTGTCAAGTTTCCACATTCGAGTCATCTTAATAGCAAGATCGCTGCTTTAAGTAACAGAAACAAGCCCTGTCTCATCCCTGAAATGTCAGCTTGAAATACGTGTAAATAGGCAATAAGATAATGAAGGGCTTTGCAACAATCTGAAATACCTCACAGAGCTTGCATGCTTGCTCTGAGGAAAATTGTAATGGCTAGCTCCCCACCTGGAAGACTTCCAGGAACTGTTAAAACACCCAGAGAAACTAAAATTTCAGTGAATTTGAAAGCGATCGTTGCATTATAAGATTGACTTCTGGCCGGCAGTTACATCCTTATGGGCTTATTCATGTTTGTTTTCTGTGTATACAGTAAGCATTGTCTTGCTGGCTGGATTGAGGTTCAAACCAGTGTTGCCAAGGAGGAGCAGGGCAAAGGGAAATGCTGTCCATATTTCTTTACTACCAGCTTTATTTTAAGGCTGAGTGGACTCATTATTTTACACTAAAATAAATGCCCTGCACTGTGGAGTCATAGATCAAATCTTTCCGAAGGAGCCTTGAGTTGAGACACGTAACTGCAAATGAATTCATGCTTACAGCTGTGCAATCTGACAACCTCCCTGGGTGGAATCACTTGGCAGGAACAAGGTAACTGAGAACTGGGGTGGGGGTGAGAGGGAACAGAAGGAAAGAGGGAGTGTAGGAGGCACTCTACAGTTTAACAAGTTAGCTAACGACGCCTTGTGATAGTTATATATAAAGTCCCACTGAGCTTAGAACACTGAGTAGAAGAACGAGATGGAAACAGGACTTCTAAGATGGAAAACGCTGAGTAACTACAATGATGAAGTCATAGTATACATATGCCAGTGAACTGAATTTCACATATTTACCTCCTATTCAGATCTTCAATTAAATTTAAGTCAATACAGAACAAATACTAATACCTCATATGGGGACTAATGTGTCTGTCTCTAGACAGACAGACAGACAGACAGACAGACAGATAGATCTATAGATATGAAGAGAGACACAAAAATACATTAGCTCTACAAACTAATGAAATCCTCCATCAAATCCTTATTACCTTCAGACTTGTCATGATGATGTGTCAGAATGCAGTCCAAGAACGGAGTCATGTGAGGAGAATTCTGAGTGCTTGTGAGAAAATCCAGAACAAGACAAGACTCTTGTGATCTCGGTGTCTTCAGGAACACAGGATGTTTCTTGGAGTGTGTTTTCACGCAGTGGATGGGAGTGAGAGTTTGCTTCATATCATTCATCACCACTGGCTATTGTTACAATTTGTTTATATGTCTCCGTGGAAAAATATGTTTTTGCCACATGGGGCTTGTCTGCTGTATGCAGCTTCTCCTCCGTGTGCAGTTTGTCCTTGGGATTGTACACTTTACTCAGGTGACTCTTCTTAACCCTCACAGTATAAGTTGCCTGATGTGCTGTTGGGACTAATGAGTCCTGGCCTTCAGCTGCTCTTCCCTCCTAGAGTCTTCTAATTGAAGTTACTAGAAGCTGTGTCTAGCTTAGAGGATCAGAGGATGGGATTTTCACCTGTTGGCCATTGACTGCAGTGTATTTAAGCCTACACGGTGCTAATAAAGAGGGGCTTTGGTATCAGTGTTAAAGGGTTTGCGTGTTGGTCTGTCTCTGTGTCTGTGTTTTCAACCTCCGGCCCCTTGCCCGAAGCTTGCGAACTGGGGTATAGCACATAGAGCGTAGACCGGGGCCACGGTGCGCGCCAATGCGCTGAATAAAGTCGGCTGCTGCATGAGACTTTAGTCTGCCTCATTAAATATCTCCATTCTCCTAGGTTCCACCTCCTCTAGAGTGGAGACAAGGATGGATGTAACATCAAGACCAAGCATCTGGGGACAGCCACAGATTATTACATCATCCTATAGGATTCACTGTATTTTCTCTGTGTTGATAAATAGAAGAATGAGAGTCTGAATTTATAGATATAATTTCTCTGAAAACTGAAAAAAAAAAGATCAACAAAGGGCTCTTGAGGGGATGCATGGACCTCACTGGGAATGGGCACTTTAAACAATTTTACAGACAACGGTGAGCGTGAGAAGGGTGAGGTGAGCGAGAGCAAGAGGGACTGAGGAGCAGAAGTTAGAATGAGACAGTTGGAACTGGGGAGCACTGGGAAGGGGTAGAAGCACTGCAGTGGAAACTTCCTGCAATCTATGAGGGTGACCCTAGTGAGATCTCCTAGTGATGGGGAATATGGAGCATGAACTGGCTATGTTTTGTAGCCAGATAAGACTTCCAATGGTAGGACTGAATTACAGAAGGAAGAAGGAAGGAAAGAAGGAAGGAAGGAAGAAAGGAAGAAGAAGAAGAAGAAGAAGAAGAAGAAGAAGAAGAAGAAGAAGAAGAGGCTAAAAAAAGCAAGTTTGGAGTTTACCGTTTTGAGCATTTTATTTGTCCTTTTAATTTTGTCTGTCTGGTTCCAGAGGCTGAATTTTATACCATAAATGGATTAATTGCCCTCTGGCTTATTATTTGAGTTGGTCAATATGAAGCACATCCCAGGGAACAGAACAGGAGGTTTAGGATAGTTGGTGAGCCGTTGGCTTCCCTCCCTGACTAGATGCAGGATATCTCCTTACATTACAGGCAGTTCCTGTCAGCTAACTCTGTGTGAGTCTCTCTCAGTGTCTGTAAGTTGTCCCCTGGCTGCCCAGGCTGTGACTTCTCGAGGTCTTCATTATCCAGTGAAGATTTCCTTAAGACCTCTGTAAGCAAATCATCATAAGTACTCACCAGACTACCTTGTCTACATGGACCACTTTTCTCAAAGTTTCCACAACAGCGTTTTACCCAAAGTGGAACCCAGAGGTACCAAATGATCTTACATTCTGTTCCCAGCTTTGCCATTCATAAAGCAATGATTGGATAAACACGATTACTTGCTTTATCCTGGACACTTTGCTTTGACTTTTATGCTACAAAGATGAATGTGGCATCATGAGAAGCTATCCATCTAAGAACTCGGAATGTAGCTCCCAACAGACACAAATCTGCAGCGTCTTGAATTTAGACGTCCCAGCCTCTAGAAATTGTCTGTTGTTTCCAAACCATATAACTTCTTCTTTTTTTTTCTTTTTTGGGACAGGGTTTCTCTGTGTAGCCCCGACTGTCCTGGAACTCACTCTGTAGATCAAGCTGGCCTCAAACTCAGAGGTCTTGCCCCTGTCTCCCAAGTACTGGGATTAAAGTCATTTGCTGCTTGGTCTGACTGTAAGCCACATAACTTACAGCATTTTGTTATAGCAACCCTAGTGAACTAAGTGAGTAGATAATAGGGAATGGACAATAGATACACTAAGTTAATAAGCATAAATCAGGGAGATGACTATACCATGAAAACTATTCTAATTGGTATATAGGTTTGGATATGTGCACATAGCAAGGAATGGCAAATGATGGGGATAATATGATAGGCAGAGGTTATGTTATAAAGAATGCATATTTGTTTATTTATCCACTCATTTATTCATCAATATGCAAGTTTTGCAGATGTTTAGAGTTCATAGCTTTATTTTGTAGGGCTATATAACAGTGAGAAAATGATTGTTGTCATGGATAAATTAAATGCTACTTCATATATTAAATGGAACCAACACAGCCTGGTACATACATCATCTTAGTAAGAGAGAAAGAGAGAGACTGACGTTACTTTAGACTGATGAGGGCATTTTCAATTCTAGGATTCTATTTCTACAGTAAAGGACTTAGATGCTTTAGAATTCCCAACAAAAGATCACTCTTCAGCCTTTTGGGTAAGATCAAGTCTAGAATCCCAAAGAAAGGACCTCATGTCTTTACTGCTGCGTACCCATAAGTCTGCTTCTCTCCAGTAGCACTCACAATGCCCTTTAAGAGGGCCCTCGCTCTCCATCTTTCTGTCATACTCCACTCCAGTATCCTATTGTCATTGCCCAGGGGACCCCAATACATCATCTTCCCTCTCTTCCCTCTTCTATCTGAGCAGTCGCCTCTCAAGTTCTTTTTGGAAACTTTATCATGTTTGACTTTAAGTGTTTTCAACCATGTCCCCTTAGAACACTCTATCTCTATTAAAATCAATTCCTTTATGTGAGGCTGTATTTTAACTTGCCTTTTGAGGGGCAGGGAAAAGAATAATCTGCAGAATTTTTGAAATATCTATTTGTTCCTTTTGAGAAAGAGATGAAATATCTTGATGTTTCAAGCCTTCCTGTGACTGATGGAAATGTCGCGAAGTAGAAATGTTTTCCCGCAGTTTTTCTTCCCCCGTATATCCACAAATATATGTGCTGTACATGCAAATAACAGGCTTAGAAGGAACTGAGAGAAATCACACAGAACACGAGTTGCAAAGCCATAGTATAAATTCACATGAGAGTGTTGGGTGAGACAGAATAGTACAATTGTTTGCTAATACTGCAGTGGGTAAAGTGGCTGCACCAAATCTTTTTTATATAACTTCCCTACTGACTCTGGGAGTTTCACATCATACACCCCAATTCCGTTCACCTCCAGGTCCCCCCTTCCTCCCCTCATCCCTGCCATGCCCCTCCAACATAAGGAAATAAATCTAAGTAATCAATCAAGTGAACAAAAACAAAAAAAAATCACAAAACCCCAAAACAAACAAACAAAAATACCCACAACAAAAACAAAACAAAATCCACAACAACAACAACAAAAATGTTTTTGCTTCTCCTTCTTTCCAGTTTCTCCAGCACCTCTTCATTTGGCCTGCTGGCAATGGAGGTTCCAGCGTGACTATAGTATTCTTTGCTGTCTCATCAGTTTTACTGTAAAATGTTCATTGCATTGAGTCACTGGTCTGATTCAAGGTCTCTGGTTTCTGGTACACCATCATCATCACTGAATCCTGACCGGAACTCCTCTGGGATATCCTGTGGCTGCCAGGGATCTTGCGGGTATCATTCCACAGAACCAATTTCTTCAGCTCCTGCTGGTCCTAGATGGGGTGGATGCTAGGGTGGGTCAATCCAAGGCCCAGCTGTCATAGTAACCAAACTGGTCGGTCCAGGCTCCTGGGGCATCCACCTTGGGCGAGTGGGCAGAGTCAGCTCCCCTACACGCATGTTCTCGGGGTCAGGTCCACCCCAGCCTGCGGTGGCGGTGAGGGCCATCTCTCCAAAGTGCAGGGGCCAGCTATCTTGTTATAGTGTTCAGTGAGGAGCAAGGCCAGCTTTCACAGGCCGAGCTAAGGGCGTGGCCAGCTCAGCATAGCCCTCTGATTTCATCTCATATGGTTCCTAGGGCCTACTGAGGTGACACGGTTCACCGAAATTTTAACAAAATAACCATATGGTGTTGCTTAGTCTTTGTGACTCAACTCTCCCTATATAAAATGGTAAACAATAATAAAAATGAAAATTGCATATAAAATACTTAGAATCATTTTCACATTATAGAAATCAATACAGTAACCCGTCCTCATTTGCTGGTTCACTTCCTATCATTTCATATGCTTGGGCTCCATATGATTCACAAATTTTGGATGGAAAATCCCCAAAATAAGTAGCTAATAATTTAAAACAGTTTACCATTCTGAGCAGTGTGATGAAACCTTGTGTGTTCTCGCCCTCCCCAACCCAGGGCATAAATAATCTCTCTGTAGAGTGAATGCACACTACACATTGTCTGTCCATTGGCCGCTTGGAAGCTTTCTTGGCTGTCTGGCCGTCACTGCTTGTGTTCTCGTAACTCTTGTCTCCCTTAATAAGAGCTCCAAATCACGAGAACATGGAGAAAGGAAATTTGGATACAATAAAAAGAAAGTGTAAGTTACTGCCTTTATGGAAAAAGGTGAAGTCTCTGTACTCAATAAGAAAAATGTTGTAGCTGAGGTAGCTTTGGCAAGCATTGTTCTTCTGTCCATGAAACTGTAATACTAATACTGCTTTCGTGGCTGCACCCTAAACTAAGTAGTGCAGGATAAATGCACGGACAAGACATTGCATTTGTGGATGTGTGTGGTGGGGGACTTGTGTGATATAATTTGGGTTTTGTATTACCTTTGGATTGGGGCATCTGACTGTTTCTGAGTACATCTGAACTCAAAGCCGTTTTGACAGCACACACAAAACTTGTGAAGTAAAAACCAGAGCAAATCCCAGCATGGGAAGAGAAGTTAGGGACACGGCTCGATCCTTAGTCACAGAACTATTGAGACTGTTAGCTGTTAGGAGGGTAAGAGACATTCTTTTTTTTTTTTTTTTTTTTTTTTTTTTTGATTTTCGAGACAGGGTTTCTCCGTAGCTTTTGGTTCCTGTCCTAGCACTAGCTCTTCTAGACCAGGCTGGCTTCGAACTCACAGAGATCCGCCTGCCTCTGCCTCCCGAGTGCTGGGATTAAAGGCGTGCGCCACCACCGCCCGGCTAGAGACATTCTTCTCCAAGAGTGCAGTCCCTGGTAAGTCAACTCTTCTCCAGTGGGAGACCACATATTCAAGAATATTTCAGCAATACACTCTGGTCTTGAAGAATTAAAAGGAAGACACAGAGTTGGGTGAATAAGAAAGAGGCGTGTCTGAGAAGAGTTAGGGAGATGGGAATATTATCAAAACCCATGGTATGAAAGTCTCAGAGAACTAATAAGCATATTTAAATACATTGGATTTCAACCCAATTTTAAAATTCAGCATCTATTCTTTAAGCAATCCCACTGTCCCATGAAGTCCTAATCTACGTGCATGGTTTAGACAGTACTCGATAGCCAAACTTGTCCATGGAAAGTACCAGAAAGAATATAAATGGAAACCATCTAGGTTTATGGCCCAAGCTCAGATAATACGAGATTGCAAAGTTGACACTGAAAACGTGTGAAGCTTTAGAATGTGGTCTTTAGGTGTACGTGACATTGCTACTAAGAAGCAAAATCAAAGTCTTATTCGGTAACATAAGTCGTTTCTGACAAAGCCTTTTGAAGAGGAAAATTGATCGCCCAGGGCCTTTCCACCATAATGTGTGTCTTGTCTTATGTGAGTTTGCTGAGCACCATTGACATGAGTGAATTCTAATGAGTAGTAGATAGGAGACTTGCTCAGATGTATAATTTGGTAGCTATCACTCTTGATTAATTAATCAAATGTGCACACGTTTTATTTCTCCCACACTTTAAGTCATCCCCTTACTCCTTTGATCTAGGTCTAAGACATTCTTAGCATATGAGCTGGATGGTAAAAATAATCTGATAGTTGATTGGAGATGAAAGGGAACAAGGGTGGCATGCCCTCTGGGTCAGAGAGGCACCATGGGAGCTGAATCCAAGACTTATTGGGCATATTCCATTAATGAAGAAAAAGAGAACCTGTCTTGTTGTTCCTCAATGGTGGATCAGAAACTTACTACTGCCAACTGCTATGAAATAGTTGAAAAGGACAATTTGAACCCAGAGAAAGTGAAAGCTGAGGCCTTGGTTTCTTCAAGTCTGCCAGTGCCATACAGAATTGTTCTCTGAGCCAAAATGTCACCATCTCTATTAGATCAGCTGTGTCCATCAATCACCAAAACCCACATGAAAAAAAAAAACAGGCTTTGTGGTATACCTTTATTACCCTGGCACTGGAGAGGCAGAGACAGGCAAACCCATGGAGATTGTTAGCCATCCTGCTTAGCCTACTGGCCAGTTTAAAGCCTTTTAGAGAGAACTTGTCTCAAAAACCGATGTGTTTGGCTTCTGAGGAACCATACCAAAGATTGTCCTCTGATTTCCATATGCATGTGCTCTCCCTCAACCCCACCCCACCCCTGTGCATGCACACACACACACAAGCACCAGTTTCCGAATGAGTGAAAATATTTCTAATTTGCTAACTCTACCCCTGCACATTGAGAATTTTTAAAAATACAAACAAAAAAATTAATAGGACCCCTTTTCCCCCAGATTATCAGTGTCATTGGGGCAGGGTTGGGCTTTAAACTACTAGGGAATCCTTAAAAGGGCTTTTCTTACATTTTATAAAATTTAAGAATTTGATTTGGCTGGGCAGGGATGGCAAATGCCAGCACTCGGGAGGCAGAAGCAGGCAGATCTCTCTAAGTCTGAGCCCAGCCTGGCCTACAGAGCGAGTTCCAGGACAGCCATTGCTATGAAGAGAAGCCCTGTCTCAAAAGCCCGAAGAAAATGAAAAACAAAAAGAATTAGGTTTTTACTAATATTTGGACTTTACCAATTCCCACACCACAAATTATCAAGATAATATTTGCACAGAGATATTCAGAAAGCAAGGTCTGTGTCCTCTGTAAGCAAGACCTCAGTTCTGAGTGGAGAGAAACCAATGTTTGTCTAGTTCCTGCTATTCGAAACCTCTGGCAGTCTTTGCAGCCAAATTCTTTGCATTCCTGAGTATTTTGTGAGCTTGGTGTTCTGAAGCATTCTTGCTTTGATCATAACTTTTCTTTGCCATTAATTCTTGGACACTCTCAGCCACACTGTTCGGAGTGTAATGAGCATGAACCTGTTGGGATAATAGGCATTTAGTTCCTTTAATCTTGAGGCAACCTCTTTCCTTGTTACCAATTGTGAAAAAGAATAAAGCGCATGCCTGCTAAGGCCTTTGGAAGTTGCCTCCTCCTTCCTCACTTAGTGTATAGCTTTGTGTGTTAAAGGACTTTAGTTTAAGCTTTTGAACTAATGAATCTCCTTCACCACAATTTCAATAAAGTCTACCTTAATTGGTTCACCCAAACCTGGATAGCAGGTACTTTAGCAAGTGTTTGTGTTTGGGGAGTCGTTTGTTTGGGAAGAAATCACATCTCACTTCCTTTTCAGACACCTTTGTCAAACTCCTCCTGGAAGAGCATGGCTGAAGCTTCTGGGTGTAAGGAAGAGTGGCAGGGAAACTACTCCATGCAGTAGTAGATGGCCGATGCCCTCGGGCACCCATGGGGTGTTAGAAGTCTTGGAAAATCATATCTTAAAGATTTTGCTAAATTTGATCCTTTTCTGTATCATAGTCTGTTTGTTCTTGGAAATTTGTTCAGAAACTTCGTGTTTGGCCAACTACGTCTCCATTTAAAATATCTAGTAGGCCCATGATCCTATCACCTACGTAAGTATCAGTTTGACATACATTCCCTTTTGATTTACTGATTGCTACAAGAATTTTTAGCTCCAGGTGATGGTGGGAGGCTGAGTAACCTGTTACTTCCTCCTGCTCTTGTCCCAGACACGAACCAAAGTTCAATTGCAATAAAGCTCATCCTGCGGAACCAAAGTTTCTCAGTGCTACAAGCTCAGGTGACCATAAACAGACACAAGATAGAATAGATATGGAGTATTTTATCTGAATTTGTCAAACGCAAATGGACTAGACATTGTTGATGTGTTTATTGCCTGTGTATATTGTATGTAGTTATTGCACTTATTGTATATAGATTATATTATATTAGTTATAGCCTTCTTTTTTATTTTAGACAAAAGGGGAAATGATGTGGGTTGCCCCTCTAAATGCTGTGAATATGTTTTATTACCATTGTATTAATAAAAAAGCTGCTTTGGGCTATAGAAGGGCAGAATATAGCAAGGCAGGAAATCCAAACAGAGAAAGGGGAGGGAAGAAGGCAGAGTCAGGGAGAGGAAAGAAGACATGTAGAAAATGAGGCAAATGAGGTAATACCACAGCCACATGGCAATACATAGAAGAATAGAAATGGGTTAATTTAAGATGTAAGAGTTAGCTAGAAAGCCACCTGAGATATTGACCAAACAGTGTTGTAATTAATATAGTTTCTGTGAGATTTTTCTGAGCAGCCAGGAAATGAAATACAGTCTCTGTCTATACCCTGGGATGTGTGCAGTAGAATAATCCCTCAACATCTAAGGATGTGCATGCTTGAAAAGACTAGAAAAGTCAAGGATAAACTCTCAGAAGGAATTTGAGGAAAAAGTTTTTAAACATTAACATTTCTAGAAATTGTCCATTTCCAAAACATATCATTTCTGCTGTCTCGCTTTCTCTAGGGTTCCATTATGTGCAGTGGTTTAGTAATAATTGTGTAAAGTTGTGGGCAGCCAGGAAAGAGCCTCTCATCCCTTAATTTCATACCACACAGACTACGCTTCTTACTTTAATATTTACAATCACTTTATTGAATTGAAAGTGAATGCTTCTTTATTTTCTCAAGACTTGGCTATGCTCCTGTGACTTCTTGTGTAACGTGAATGGTAAAAACCCAGAGACAGATATTGGGGTTCAATCTGAAAACCAGAAATGCAAAGCAGCCAAGCCACTAAAGAAGTCTTACCTCTTCCAAGACTGGGCAACTGCAGGCTAAGCAGACTAAGCTGAAAGAGTTGCTCTCCCCTCCCATTTTATATTCCCTCTAGTGTTGGGATTAAAAGTGTATGACTCCCTAGTACTGAGATTAAAGGTTTGGGGCACCACCACCTGGGTTTGTTTCGGCATTGATCTTGTATAGCACAGGGTGATCTTGAACTCACAGAGATCCATCTGCCTCTGCCTCCCAAATCCTGGAATCAGAGGTGTGTGTCAGCATACCTCTTCTAGAGGCTTAGCTTTTCCCTTCTGATCTTGAGGCAAACTTTATTTATTAAAACACAAATAAAATATCACTATAATCTTGGATATTTTACTCACCGTGGTTGAAATTTTGAGTATTCTTTCCATGACTAGAATTTTCTCAATACATAAAAAAGGGTGGACTGTGACCAGTCCCCATCTTCAACCCAGCTCCTGGAGGCACACTGACCAGATACACACAAAAAGCAGCAATTAACTATTGATAAATTCAGTTAAGATCCACAAGAACAACACACATGCCCAAGTGTTACATAATTTTAAATTGTACTGATGTATAGGAATCTTCTTTATTTCCCAAAACGAATTGCTAATAATATATTTGGTTAGCAACAATCACAGTTTAGTCAATTGTAAAATGATGGTATCGCCTCTCTCCCCACTTCATGTTGCACTAGAAAATGGACAGTCTGCAGCAAACCAGAGTTTTACCAACTGCATGGTATAGGTCATGAAAGGAATCCTATTAGCTTAGGACCCCCAAAGTTCTCAGCACAGAGGAGACTTTTTTGCCACAGAGGGACAGAGGGCAGGGATAAGGGATAAAGGCAGCAGATAGAGGAAGATAGAGAAAGGGAAGGGACCAAGGGAGAGGAAAGGAAAGGGACAAAGGAGAGGGGTAAGAGGCATTTGTCCCAGGGAGACAAAGGACTGTCTCTGGATAGAGAGGAAATAGACATGGCACATAGGAAAATATATAAACCCCTATAAAGGTAAAATGGCAAACTCTGTGTTCAGATAAGGTGTTTAACTTTAATTAGGCATGCTAATTAGGTGAACCAATGGGGGCTTTTGATTTCTGAACTTCAATACTTTGATGGTTGGACCTTGATAGTCAGTCTCAGGAGGAGAAAGTGGTCAAATAAGGGAACAGACCTTGGTGGCTAGCTTCAGAAATGTAATCTAACGGTTCTTTAGCAAGGCAGAAGGAATCAGGTAGAAGAGAAAGACCTGCCAGAGGTATGTTTGCCAGGCCCATGCTGGCTAGAGACCCTTCACGTCAGCAGAATGAATACTTGGCCCCTGTCAATATTCGTTCATGTACTAACACAAGGATAGTCTATCTTGTAAGGAAATAGTGTGGGTGGATGTATACAATGACATGGGAACTTCGTGTTCACATGAAAATGAGTGAGCCGAAATAGATGAATTAATATATTCAAACAAATGTGTCATTGTTACTCTTTGAGAAAGGGTGATGTAAATCCTCCTACAAAAATTCTTCAGCCAATTTATTTCAGTGTACTGAAGAAGAGATATTATATTATAACAACACGATGCAAAGGCAGCATGCCTTTATATAATCTTGGCAGTTCCTTCAGTCTTGAACCTCATTATCATAGGCTTGATGTACAAAGGATCTGAAGTCAGTTTTGTTCATGAGGCTGGAAATCTGAGCTTCCATGTCTTCTCCATGTCGTTTCCAGTTCTCACCTCAACACGATACCACCCGAAACATATTAGAATATGGTATGTATGATAGAGGCTGAACTTAATGAATCCTGCTGTTATCCTAAACACAGCCGTTCTTCATGGAAGCTTCAAGCTTTCCTGCACAAGGATTTTGATTTTGACTTCATTATCCCACTGCTCCCAGACACCTGTCCTTGACCCTTCCTGTGGGCTTTACAAGCCAAGAGAATTCAAGAACAATTGCAGTGGGTTTTTGATCCTACTGCACGTACTGGCTTTGTGGGAGCCTAGGCAGTTTGAATGCTCACCTTAAGAGACCTGGATAGAGGTGGGCAGTCCTTGGGCTTACCACAGGTCAGGGAACCCTGATTGCTCTTCGAGCAGATGAGGGAGGGGGACTTGATCGGGGGAGGGGGAGGGAAATGGGAAGCGGTTGTGGGGACGAGGCAGAAATCCTTAATAAATAAATAAATTTAAAAAATAAAAAATAAAAAAAGATAATGATAATAAACAAACAAATAAATAAATAAAAATAAAAAACAAAAAAAATAAAAAACAAAAAAAAACAAGCCAAGATGCTAAACCCATGTAACATACTCACTCCATCCATGAATAAACTACCCATGATTGAGATGTCACAATGATTGAGATGTTGATTACTACACATGCTTTCCATCTCTGCTCTTGTGACTCATGAACGCAACTTAAATTAATTGGTCATGTTGCACACTTTTTAGGATTTGAGACTGTTGTGATACCGGACATCATTTTGATGATGTTTGTCATGGCAAGGCCAGTTCTTTCTCTGGCATCTCCTTCCCTTAAGGGCTTGCTATTGATTCCCCAGCTGATCTCAGGATTTGACATCTCAATTATAAGCATCGAAACATAGGACAAGGGCAGTGGGTGCAAATTAGATGAAACGTATTTTAATTTTCTATAAGAGCTTTTTAAATTACTCAAACATTCAAATACAGACTGTCATCTGTTAGAGTTACAGTGAAACACATCCTTATGTTATATAAAGGTCTATGTATACAGGACCAATGGAAAATGGCTATTCTTCAATCACCATTCAAAATTATATAATAGATGCTTTCCCTCATATATGAAAGGATAATGCTGTAGTATGGAGGCATAATAATAGGAAGGCAATACAATGAATAGTTTTACCTTTAAAAACATTTTTTTTTTACTTTTAAAGTTATGTGCATGTATGTGTATCAGTGTGTGGGACTGTGAACAGGTGAGAGTGGGTGCCCAAGGAGTCCAGATAAAGGTGTCAGACTACTTAGAGTGTGAGTTACAGGCAAATTGTTAGCCACACATTATAGGTGCTGGGAACTTAGCTGCATGGGGTCTTAGCCACTGAGCTATCTCTTCAGACCCTAGTGATTTTACTTCTATCTTTTGAAACTCATATTCTATGTATTGCAATATAGATTCTCTATTTATAATATATCTCTCAAAATATTCTTTGTCTTGCTCATGTATCTCTTAGTGCATGTAGCTAACAGTAATGTCCAAGTCTTGTGGCATGCATATAGTGTGTCTAGATAGTACTTTTCTAAATACCTCACCATAATTCCCCTTTCGTTGTTATGGTTCTCTATGAGAGAAAATGATAAGGACACAGAGATAAAGAATATTTAAATTATCCCCATAGTGCGGCTAGGAAGGGTCACAGTCACTAAGGACATTTAGGTGGTCATGATGCCAGATCTCGAGTTTGAAATTTTGAGCAACGTTGTCACACACCTGTCACCCTAAATGAAACCACACTGCCACCTTACCAGCAGCAACAACACCTGCAAAAATGCAGTCCCTCTATAGACTATTCTCTGAGTGACGCTGCTCACTTAATTTCTCCCTGCCCAATACACACCCTGTCCTATTGCAAGCATGCCGTCTAGGGATCTATCAGCTTGGTCTGGCAGAATAGTAGCTTTCTTTTCTCTCAAGAGCACTGGCTTTGTTAATGTCTTTGATTTCTTGAGCTGCAGTATTTTCACTGGGAAAAAATGGCAGTAAAACTTCTTGCCTTTTGTAAGTCTCATATTTTAAGGATCAAACAAAGAAGGGCAAAGGCTTTTACAAAACAGAAAACACATCCCAATGGTGCGTTTTCAGCTGGGTATGGTGATGCACACCCGTTACCCAGCACCCAGGAGGCTGAGCCAGGAAGACTGAGAGTTCAAGGACAGCCTAGGTCATATACTGATGCTTTAACTTGAAAAAAAGTAAAAGGTACGTATGTTCATATAATTATGATCAAATATGTCATGTCTTAGGAGGTTCTTCCAGGCAAGGTTTCAGGATGGGTTCTATTCGTTGAAGCTGTCATCGACTCTTAGAAGTGTTTTCCAAACTAAAATGAGTTATTGAGAGAACTGTTAGCATTATAACATTTGTAATAGAAAGGATAGCATTTGCCATATGTTCAAAATATTCAGACTTCAGGAACACAGAGCAATTGCGAACATGGATCCAACAGGAGCCGCCCTAGGCTGTGTTTGCTCTTGGCTGCCTCTCTCGTCTCTCAGTCATTTCTTCACCTCTTTCTTTTCCTCTGTGTGTTTCTGGGTGTTCCCATTCTCTGAGATCTTGCCTGGCATTTGGCATAGTGCCCTAGTTTGTAATTGTATCAAACTGATCAGCTTTCCAAATACCCTATGTCACATTCTCAAAAGGGACTCTGACTAGTTTAATAACCTGGTAAGTGTCAAAGGTTTAACAAATTTCTCCTGTTGAGCTGAACTGAATAAGGCATCCACAAGAGACCTGCCTTTGATGTCATTATTTCCTAAGGACACCTGGCACAATTAGAACTTTCCCCAGAGATGGAAATCGAAAGTTCACAATTTGGCTAGCAGACATTTATAAGTCTAAAAAAAAAATCTAGGTTAGATATTGATTAATTGTCAACACTTAAGAATACAGAGTTATAAAGTTGCAGCTGTCTGACTTCTGTTCAAATGTCAGAACACTGGCTGGCAGCGGTGCCGGGTCCTGCGTGGCAGCAACGGCGGTAGCTAATGAGGGGCTGGTTCCTTCAAAGGGCAGGTTGTGCTTAGGGGCTACAGGGCCTCGGCCCTTCAAGTTCATCTATTTATGTCGCCTCTCTGGACTCGGTAGGACATGGGCTTGTGACTCGTGGTGAATTCACCAAACGAATGTCAGTAAATCCCATCTCTCATGCAGTTAGTCACGGGTGACGTCATGAGCAGATGGCTTGAGGAGAACATATGCCGCCAATCTGCTTCTCTTAGCTCACTAATGGCTTTGCCAGCATTTTAAACAATTGCGTCGTGTGTCACAACCTGTGAGTGGAGCATCAGTTTAGAAGGAGATAAGCTGGAGATTTGTTCAACTGTTTATTTTCAAATGCCAGACGAGAACGGCTTCGGGGTTTGATCTGCAGCTCGAGATAGCATGCTGCCAACTCGGTAACTGAGGAGTCTGTACACATTCCAAATGCTGTGCCTGGCATAGCCCTGTGATGTCAAAATAGCAGGAAGGGCGTCCCCAGCAACGTTAACTTACAGAGCGTGAAAGGCCTCCGTGAAATCTCTCCAGGAGTGACATATTCGTTGGAAGGGGCGGGGCCTTGTCGCACTTTAACACTTTTATAGAGTTTTCTGAAGGCTTCCCCCCACCCCTATTCTCTTTGCTGAAGGTGAGAAATGTCTCCTTGAATACATTTATAAAAAAAGATGAAGCCATTAATAGCAAGGGGGCAATTTCACAAAAGGACTATCTAACACATGCTCTTTAGGAATAACACTCCCTTTCCCCTTTGGAGTTCTAGAGTCTTCCTTCATTAAATCAGAGGGCTAAATAGAAGAAAGAGATAAAGATCCCCAACAATATCCCAAACAAACATTATGTACAGAATTGTCACAATTGACACAGAAGAAGCTGCTAGTGGATAAGGGATTCTTCGGTCATCTTAGCAAGGCAGTGTAGTTAGGGAGGCAGAGACGGATAGAACTGCTGGGAAGTCTAGGAAAAGAGCGACTGTGTAATGGGAGGGAAGTTATCTTTTCTTCTTGACAAACTCACAGACAAAATACATGGTAAGATGGCACTCGGTGTCATTCCACCTGCCCGAGCTCAGCATCTCCACACAGTCCTCATGGCCATAGGGGTCACTGGGCTCCCCCTCCTTCCAGTTGCTGTAGTTCTGCAGTGGGCTGTTGTCAGTGAACACGTGCTGTCCCTCCCTCTCAAGGTCATTCACGCCAATGAACACTCGGAAGAAGCCACTCTTGGCGACATAGTCTGCAATAAGTGTATTAACAGCCTCGTCCTTAGGCATGGCTAGCATCCCTCCCCGGATCCTGCAGTGGGTCAGGGATTCCCTGTAGTTCTTCTCCTCCTGCACGATGTAGTAAAATTTCTCCTCAGTTTCTCGGATCCCTGCTATAACTGAAAGGAGGAGAGGAAGAATATCATAATCAAGATAAGAAGATCTTAATGCATTTGCTCAGCTTCAAGAGCTGTTTTTGCAAGGTCATAATGAGGTAGTCACTTAGTTCATTTCTTCTGTGCCTTTCTGTTTATCAAATGAAAACAAAAGTCTACCATTTTGTCCCCTGTTTCCTTCATCCTTAGCTTCCCATACATCTCTGTCCAATAGCATCTCTGGTAACAAAGTTCAATTAACATGAGTTAATACCAGGAGCATCTCACATTTTTTTTTCAACCTAGTTTATGTTTCAGGTATATTTTGTCCCCCTTTCTTCTACATCCACACCTTTCATGTCTGGGAAGACCCTGATGATCATTTAGATCTCAGAGAAAATGAATTTTCCTACATAAAGTTTTTTCAATGCCCCCTGCTGGACATGGAGTCTTCTATGTTCCCATTGTCCCTTCCAATCTCATCTCTTTTATACAACTCAGAACTTTCTACTCTGCTTGCTTGTCTATTTCTTCCCTTGAACTGTGGATGTCTTGAGGTCAGTGTCCATATCTGATACTCTTCAGTCCAGTGCCTAGAACGGTCTAAGAAATGACAAATGCTTATTAAAAGTAAATTCAATGTACAATCTAGGAATGATAAAGTTTTTCCACTTTAGGTCAAGTTTCTAGGATATGGACACACACAATGACTGGGATTATCCACACAGCTGTAAGTGAAACTTAGCTACTGACTGAGTTTCAAGATACAATCAGGTATTGAAAATCATCTTCAACTCATAATATGATCTTTGTGCTTTTGGCTTCATTTTGGGATCTTTAACTTCACCATGAAATCTGTGGCCACTGAAATGTTGGTTCTGATGTGTTCAAGATACTTCTGACAGTCTGAGTTATGTAAGATATAGAATTTTATTTTTAAATTTGTGTGTGTGTGTGTGTGTGTGTGTGTATGTGTGTGTGTGCGTGTACAGGCCATGCTTTGTGTAGGTGCCCATGGAAATCAGGAGACGGTGTCAGATTCTCTGGAAGTAGAGTTACAGGCAGTTGTGAACTGTTTGACCTGAGGGCTAGGTACTGAAATTAGATCCTCTGAAAGAACAGTATAACCGCTGAGCCATCTCTCCAGCCCAAAGATACAGAATCTTATGTGTGGTTTACAACTAGAACTTAAAACCAATTAAGTTGCGTAGTTAAGCTTTAGTATTTCCTAGACCTCTGTCATGTTGCCTTTGAACACACGATGGCATTTATGTGCTTCTGTTAATGTACAACACATTCATCTAGATTACACTAAGTGAAAGTCCAGCCAGCTGAAATCAGTCATAGTAGTCTTTGCCTCAGTTTCTTCAATAAATCCGTCTCAGCAAAGGCCTTTCCAAGTTGAAGACGTTACTGCTTTTTAATGTGGAAAAGAATGGACAAGGGAAAAAAATGGCTTAGTTGAAAAATTTATAGAGACACATAGGACATGTACTGAATGTATTATTGGAAGAGGAGTCCAGAAAACCCTTCTCTGCTACCAGTATCCATATGCATGGCATTCTCCCAGCTTTGGTTGCCTCACAACACTTGCAACACAATAATAAAAAATACTAAATGCTATATTTCCAGTGGTTATGTGCTATTTCAAGGACTCTAATAAGTAGCTATTGCTGTTGTTCATCTTTTCTGAGATGCTGTTTCTCTTTGACCCTTGTCTTCTATTGATGCAATTTTAGGATATATGAATCATATTGTACTATAAATTTTTATCTCTGATCAAGATATATATATATATATAATTTGCATTTTGAGTCTATTGTCCTCATTTTCTGCATATTCGTTTAAAGATTGTTTAATTTTTTTTCATTTGAAGCCTTAGTCTTTAAGATCTAGAGGTATTAAGAATTACAGGTCAATAGTGCCAATGTTTGTCATACTTAGACTGGTCATGTTCTTTAGATGCATAGAGATTGTATTCTGCATAGACAGGTAATCTTCAAACATGTCAAAGAACTGTAGAATATGGCATTTAAATAACTTAGGATTCTGTTGACATGAGACACAATTGCTTCTGGCAGCACCCATCTATTCCTGGGAGAATGTTGGGCACTGAAGATATTCATTCCACTTGGAACTTGTTTCTTCTTGACAAAACTGGCCTTTGGGCAAAGAACTGTTCCTGCCTCAGCTACTGACAAAATCCATGGTGTCCAAACTGGATAAACAGGATACAAGCAAAAGCCAAACTTTGCCAAGACAAGGTAAGACAGATTTTCAAATTTTCCTGCCTTTGAAAATGGTCTGTCAGATACTATAGGCCTTAGCCGAAGTTGATTGCCCCAACATTGCAAATAAGACTTTGGGGGATTGCTCAAGTAGCCAGTTGTCTCTGTAATTTCTTGTGCCTTTTGGAAGTTGTTTGAATGCACTTCCTGTTTACTTAGGTAATATTATTTCCCTTCTCAGGCCTTTGAAGTAGTTAAAGACTAGATAGTCATAGTTACTTTCTTCTCATGACATAGTCAAGCCACTTGCAATATAAGACTTAAATTCCTTAGGTTAAGATAACTATTGAAACATTTAGCATAATTTATTGTTTGATGTTGTTCATTGTGGTTATAATTCTAACTTTTATGTATTTTTTTGCCTATTCTTTTCCCTGTATATTTGTTCTTATTGTATATAGTTTCATATTAGGTTTAGAACTCTCTTATTTAGATAAAAGCGGGAAGTGATGTGGAAACTCCTTCAACCAATAGCCTATAAGATATTGGACCACTTTGGGCATGGTCTCATGTACTATAAGTGCAGATGAAAACATGTGTGGGCTTTTTTATTTTTTTGACTGGATTTGGTCCCAGTTCCTAGCACATTCAAAGGACTGTGGACCGCTACCCTTACAGTGAGTTTATCCCCAAGTAAATAAACCTTCGTTATACTCCATTTCAGACTATTGTGGAGCTCTTTGATAACACTACAAAGGTGTCTCTTTATTCTTTTGGCACAAATTGCCCAATTCTGCTCTTTTCTCCTTTTCCTTGGTGGACCAGCCTGACTTCATTTTAAGATGCCTACTTGTTACAAGGTCAGAATAAGTTCATTCTTGTTTATATATATAACTTGGATTTGACCAGGTCTTGACTCATTTTCCAAAATTTAATGTGTTCAGCACCTTATACCCTAATCTCCACTCTGATAAGATACGATGTTCTGCCACCATTTAAATGCTGTTCTACATAGCTAAAAAAAAAAAAAAAAAAAAGCAAACAAACAAAAAACAAAACAAAACAAGAACAACAAAAACCTTGGAAATCCCCTAGCTTTGGAGTTTTAAGACTATAGAAGCCCTACTTTTTCCTACGTTTGATGCAATTTTCTCAAACCCATTTTATGAAGATAGTCCTGTGAGAAAAATTAAACTTGTTTATTTTGACCAAAAAAGTTAAGGAATGCTCTTTACTCTTGTTTGATGCTATTGACACCCTCTTTTAACAAAGATCCTTTCCCCACCAATATAACACACACACAACATTGAATCTGTGCAGTGAAGTGAAAAGTCCTGGAATTTGAGAGGATAATCAATATTTTGAGAGGCTTTTGAATTGTGATACTTGCTTGAGTCAGGTATTTCCTGCTAAAGAATGCAGTGTTGAAAGACCAGATTGAAAAATAGGAAACAGAGCAAAGAGATAACTGTGTTTACCATTCTTGATGAACTTCATAGATGTCTTGAGACGAGCGACACTAATATCTAGTTGTCCGACCACTTTCCGGTATCTCCCACAGTCGCAGATGGTGCCTTGTGAATGACAAGAGCTGGGAATTCACACTGAATCACACGAAGACCCACTGGAGAGAACTTTTCTTCTCTTCTCAATGTTCTCTAGAATTTTCTAGTTCGGTAGTATCTCTTTATGAGCCACCAAATGTTTAACTTTTCATTTAAAACAGGGTTTCTACTGTATCTTTAAGAATTCATAAAGTATCTCAAAAATATTTGAAATGAGTTAAGAAAAAAGCCAACCTTAAACGAGGGTTTCACAAGGAATGAATGAGACCAGCCTCTGTGCGCTGTGCACACACAACGGGCCATTTGCCATTTTTGTTGAGTACAGAAATGGTCGGCTCAACTTCAGAAGAATTTTTTTGCAGTGTCCTTAGAAGATATTTGCAGCCAGGCCTCTCGCCTGCTACTGCATTATTCACGAGCTCACACAGCTCTCCCAAGATAGAAGAAACTTTTCATGATTCAACCACATGTTAACTCTGATTATCCACGTAAAGTAAAGCTGTCAAGTTTCAAAGGCTACATCTAAATACTGTGAAGAGATGCAGTTTCAACTGTCTAGTTTACGGGGTAACTATTATTTTAACGTGTTATGTAGCTGCATTTATTCACCCAGTGTTCTAACTACGTTGTGTTTGAGCGAAGAGGAACAGAGTCCAAGAAAATGGTGGTCAACTCAGATGACTCTCTCTTTTATTTCTGTTTAACGGGTACTATGTGTAGTTTCCTATTTCTTTATTTCTTGGCAGTATGAGAAGTTAAACTAATCTTATTAGCCAAGTGGAGAAATAGCTCGTTCTTTAATTGATCCATGTATGCAGATAAACACAAGAAATATAAAACAATTCTCTAGGTCTTCACTAGCTCATTGTAAATAGACACAACTGGAATTTTCCCCAAGCAACCTGCTTTACTTCCTCATATCAAACATTACAAACTGAGTTCTGTCCTAGCTCACTCAGGGCAGGCTCTGTATCTAGGTAGCCTAAAGGAGAAGCATAAGAGGCAACTCACAAACTATTGTTTGGTTCAGATTCTTGGGACACAAGGCATGACTGCTGATGCAGCTTCCAGCGTGAACTTTTTCCTTGGACACAGACACTGAGCCCTACTCCCTGTTATGCTGGGCTTGCCTCTCACCATGAGCATGATGGGGATAGAATGTGTGACCTCATTTCCTTCCCTGGGGTTTGGAAAGTCACCAGTGAGAAGACAGGAGAGTTCTCATTCTCCAAATCCTCTATCCCATAGAAACAAGGATGAATGCATGGAAAAGGGTTCTGTTTTCTTCAAAAAACAGGGTAGTTTTGAGCTGGGTACATTTGGAGTGGTGTCATAAATCAACAACAGCAACAACAAACCAAAATGAGCATGCCATTCTTACCTGCCTTGCCTTTTTCTCCAGGAATGCCGAGCAGACCCTTTTCCCCTTTGTCACCTAAAGAAAAACAGCAAAAAAAAAAAAAAAAAAAAAAAAAAAAAAAAAAGCACAATAAATAAACAATGAGGAGTTTGAAGCTGACGAAGCACCCCGGGTCTCTAAACCCAAAGGAAATGGCCTCCAGTGTGTCATTTTCATCACCTCCAACTGATATCCTTTGGCTTTTTGTAACTGATTTGCTTTGGGTTGTTCATAGGCACAGACAATCAGGTGAGCCACAATTTATTAAGATTGATCACTGAAATTCTTGCAGGATATGTAAAGAACCTTTGAGTTTGTGGTGCCCGTCTAACCGCTAATATGGCCTTTGCCTTAGCAACAAGGCCAATACAACGCGCAGCCTAATTTTAACTTTGAAAATACAATTGCCTTGCAAATCTGTATTCACGAGTTACAACACTGAGCCGCCTGTAGTTACTATTTTTCAAGCCATTCTATGTGACTTTGACCTTGGTTTAAAAAGAAAAAGCACAGATTTTTTTTTCAGATAAATTCCACAAATATTTGTCGTTTACTTTGTGCAAGACTAATGGCTAGGCACTTGGAGAAAATGCACAGAAGGACAAGATTAAACCACCGACTTCAAAGCATTCGCAGTTTTTAGTCAAGAAGCGACACATGCAAGTATCTGCCCTGCAAAGTCATTTCGCATTAGACTGAAATGTCAACCCTGGTAATTTTTCTTTCTGTTCTTCTTCCCAGGGGACCATTATCTTACTCATTCAGAGGCTTCCAAAAAATAATTCTCAAAGAAGAAGGCTTTTTGAAACAGAGAGAAAGAAACAAAAAAACAAATGCTTTCTTTCAACTTCAAAATAACTCCTGAAGTCCACATCAGACGCTGTAATTGACAGGAAAAAGCTTTTGATTTACGAGAGAAAATGTTTGGCTGAGGTTCTTGAGGATCAAAAGAGAAGACATTGAGAGGAGTGAAATAAAGTTTCATGCTTCAGTGGTGATCTGGCCGTATAAGAAAAAAAAATTATGAAGGATAAACACAGGCTGAAGGTCACCCAGGCTCAAGGAGTAGGAGTAGAAGTCCTACATGGATAAGAAGTAAGGGAAGGCAGGAGGCTGGGTGTACGATCCAATAGAGCAACGTAAAAGACAATGACATTCTGCTTGATGTCATCCTTCACAAGGCCACTCTAAAGCTCACAGGGTCCCTTATGTCACTTGCTCCCAGGGTGTCACCCATTATTCTCACCACAGGCTGTTGGATGCTTCTCACTAAGAGCTTCTTATATGTTGAAGAAAGTACGTACATTAGGATCCCACGGTTTTTCCAAGCCTTTCTAAACTGATCTGTGCAGACATGTTCTTCACAGTGATATCAGACATCGGGGTGCTTGCCTAACAGAAAGAAAGAGGATCTTGACCTCCTGAGTGCTGCTTAAGTGTGAAAGCAGAAGTCTCAGAACCTGATGTGGATGGTGCTGAACTCTGTGATCACATAGCATGGTAAGTCTGAGAGAGATACCTCAAACAAAGATAACATAGTTAAGAGGGAGTGAGAACAGATAGGACAGTAGGAGTAGGAAAGATGGAGTCCTGTGCGTGTAAGCCTGGCTATCAGTAGCTTCAGCAGCTGTAGATAAAAGAGCTTGGGCAACAAAGAGCGTGTGAGAAACCGGTGTGAAAAGATATCAACTGCTCACATCTTAGCTGTTTTCTAAAGATTCTATTATTTCCTCGAAAATCACTTAGAGAAGAGACTATGTTAGCAGAAGAATGGGAGCACGCATTTACTAAACATAAATAAGTTGCCCACGATTCTGCATACTTCGTTGGTATTATATTAAATCCCACAAGGTGGGTGTACTGATTGCCTCTGTTTTACAGCTGAAGGAACTGGGGTTCATGGAGCCAAGTGAAATGCTCAGCGGTTTGAATGGCTTTGCTGATATCCCAATCCAACTATTTCTGACTCCCCAGTTCATAACGCCTCACAGGTAAGTTGGCCCATGTTTTGATATAGGAAAGTGAAAATGTTATCAAAGAGAAGGAGGCGAGGTACTGAAAGAAAAAGACCCCGTGATCTCACTTATAGAAGAAACTGAAGTCAGGCTTGTCATGATCTCACTTATAATAAGAGACTGAAAAAAATCAGGCTTGTAGATGTAGACAGTGGGATAGTGATTAGCAGCTGATGGAGAGGGTAGGATCAAGGAGAAGTTGGGGAAAGGCTGGTCCAGGAGGATGAAGTTAGCATTAGTAGGAACAAGCACTGGTGTTCTGTTGCACGACCAGCTGATTGTTGTTAGTAATGTGTTCTCTCCTTCCAAATGGCTAGAGGAGATCTTGACTGTTTCACCACAAAAGAAACAGTAAGTGTTGGAGGTGACAGACATGTTATGTGCATATGTATCAAAGTATCACATCACACCCCTTAATTCTGTATAATGGCAGGTAAAAATAAAACAAGAAAAATTTCTGAAAGACAATAGCAGTCTTTGTCATAAAAATATTCAGTTAAAAGATCATGAATATGTATTTATGAAATTCAAAGGTATATCAGTTAGCACAATACTTCTAAAAATGTGCATTTAATACTTCAATGTCTTACAATTAATACTTTGTTTGCACTTAAATCTCTTTCAAATTGATATGGATTAAACGTGGATTCTAATTCTGTTATAGTGCCTCTCCTGAGTAAGTCTTATAGCAGACATAAAATAAATACAGAGAACAACAATCTCCTCTAACTGGCTGTTTTGATTTCCATAGTCCCCCGAGATCAATCAAAGCCCCAAATTATTAAATGGAAACTCCAGAAATAAACAATTCATGAGTTTTAAATTATACACCATTCTGAGTAGCATAAAATAATCTCATTTTATTTTCCAGAATGAATCTTGCAGTTACATTATATCCACTCTGTATATACCACCCAAACATTAGCTAATTGTTACCTCAGTAATCAGATGGAATGCCACATTAAAATATTTTTGAATGATGCTTATTTAAGCATTATGATCCTTTGTTACAATGCCTGTGTATTTGTCTCTCTTAGCTCATGTGTGGCAACACATCTTCTTATATTCCCACAAAAAGGACCCCCTTCCAGTGCGATATTTTTTAGATAAAAATCATTTGAGATAAATTTAAGATATTTTGAGAAAAAAATAGAGCCGACATTCACACAAACTTTCTCATAAAATATTGCAACCATCTTTCCCAATTAAATTACTGTTGCTAATCTCTTATTATTTTACGTGATTTATATATTAAATTCCATCGTAAGAATGTATGAGTTGGGAACAAATTCATAGTAAATAAAGGTTCTGAGTTATTATTTGCAGCTTCAGTGTCCATTGCAAATCTTGGCTGTTTCTGTCAGGATGAAGAGTGATGGGCTTTTAAGGAAATAAAAACAGAACAGAGAACAAAAAGACACGCACTGTGATGTACTAACATTTCAAAATAAACCAAATAAGCCTAGTAGGTGGTCAGAACAGGAAATACCTCTGTGGATTGCAGCAGTAAAGACAGTGTGGAAGCACCCATCTGGCCTGATCGTCATGTGGAAATGGCTTCCTAAGTGAATAGGTGTCTTTTCTTTGAGGAAACTGTAGCCCTGTGACTGCTTCTTTGGTGTTTCGACATGAAGTCCTTTCCTTTTGTGACAAATTGAGAGACAAAGCACTGGAAGTCCAAGGCTCTTGAATTTCCTTAAGTCTACATTTCTTCATCTCCTAAACAGGAATAGTGGTACCTAATAAGATGAAGTCATTAGGGGAGTAAATGAAGCCATCCCATTTTATAATGGAATCCACACTAGCTTCCATTCAGAGGATGCTGAGCCAACCTAAGCCACAGGTCAGCAAAATGCTGCAAGCTGTGTCCTTAGCTCGCTTACAGAGGATTTGGGTTTAGAATCTATCTTTCCAAAACTAATTGTGATTTCAAGTCACCCACAAAACTTCATTTGGGCCTGTGAATGGGAATATGTCTATAACAAGTGTCTTGAGTAAAGAATTGGAGGTCACATTCGGAGGAACAAAAGAAATCAGAATGCTTTCAGTGGGAAAGGATTATTGGTCTTAAGTAAAAACATTTATTTTGCCATGAGATTGGATTTACCTACACTAAATCATTCTTATTTCTTATTCCGAAAATGAAATATTGACATCTGGAAAGCTACCTTAACCATGCAGGTGACAGCATTAAGGTCAGCCTAGAAAGAAAGTTGACATTAATCCAAGTCAATGAAAAACGTCGCAGGGCCATGGCCAAATGAGGATAATACATTTCCAAGTGCTGATTGAAAATGAAATTAACCCAGGTGAGCCAAAACACTGTGTCTCCATTTTTCTTAAGACTTGCTCATAAATTTTGATGGCACGTCTCTATAGGGAAAGAAAATCTCAGCAGTCAATGGTGGAACTGCTTGTGTAGAAAAGTGGTACTTAAGGGAATAAAGAGTAGAAAAATAAGGCTACCCTGTTGGAAATCAAATGTTGTATCATTCTAATGGTTTTTACCCATTTCTATGTATACCTGTGAATACCTAAGTGTGGGTAAAAGTGTGTATTTCTGGGTCTGAAACCCAGACTTTGTGTTTACTAGGCAAGCTTGCTATCTTTGAGCTACATCCACAGAGCCCAGTTTTCTGTATTTTTTATAAAACAAATTACTAGAAAGTTTTTACTATGTTGTAGACATAAATGTAAAATTCTAGTCCTCAGTTGATTTACAGATGTACACACACAGAGAAACTTTGTGGGTGTATGTGTATTTATGTGTGTGAGTATGGTGCACGTATACCTGTTTGTGTGGGTGTACATGTCTGTGTACTGTGTAGATGTGTGTGCTTTCAGAAGCCAGAAAAGGACATTGTGTGTCCTGTTCTATCATTCTTTGCTGTGTTCTTCCTTTTAGACTGGGAATTCCTCACTAGTCCTGGAGCCTTACGGTGACCAGCAAGCCCCAGTAATCCTCCTGTTTCCACTTTCTCTTCTCGTCATGACACCGTCTTTGAAAATTGGACTTTAGGATTTGATCCCTGGTCCTGGGCTTCTCCAGCAAGTGGCATTAACTATCATGTTGTCTTTCCAGTATCTTGTCTATATGCTTCGAGTCAAAAGACCCAGTAAGTATTCATGTTTTAGTCCCAAAAAGCAATTCTCGGGGGCGAATAAGAAGATGTGGCCTGGGAGTGAGTGCAATGATGGAGGTGCACGCTGAACACTGCAGACCGGAGGGTGAAGGGGAATTGGTCTGAAGGAAAGCTTCATTAGCACATCATTTCCGAACTTGATCATCAAACATTTCTGGAAGTCCATCCTCTTTGGGGCGTAGTCATACTGAAGATCCGTCACTTTTTTTTTTCTCGCTGTCGTTTACAGCTGGGTTTCTTAAATCGTGGGTGGTGAACACATTTGGGGTTACATGAGCAAATGTAGGTGTCGTACAAAACGTGACAAGAGAAAAAGGTTTCCGAAAATGCCAAGAGCAAAAGCTACTTCTGTCATATAAAGAATCTGATGTGTTTGTGGCCGTGCTTACCCATATTGCACCCCGTGACGTCACTGCAGCCTTGATTCTGAGCACACAGTAGGTACACTCTGCACAGTGTGTTGTCATATTCTGAAATACCTTGCTTCAGACTCAAAAGGACTGCAAGTTATGGGTTTCAGTGTTTTTATTGTATATAAAAAGTTATATAAACATAATGTTTCAGGTGTGGAAAACAAAGAGCACATTTTCCTATTGTCATTCCTTAGCAACAAAATATTAACTTAGTATTGCTTTTGCTTGTATAGTGTTAGAAGGTTTGATATTTAAAATTACTGTTTGAATTGTTGACTTGAGTTTCACAAAATATCATTAAGTGAAGTTTGGCTTGGAATTTGGGCAAACTTCTCAACAATTCCTGAAATGACTCTAGACATAATTCCACCATTTGTACTGTATATTTATGCAAAACAGCAAGCGCCTTTTCACACGAGCCAACTCAGAGGCTCAATTATTACTTTTAAAACATAAATATCCAACTAACCCAGTACTATTTAGTGTTAGGTTGCAGGTTTTCCATTGAAAATCTGTATCAACCTTGCATAAACCATTTGGATGTTTTTGGATTCTATTCATTTCCATTGGTTTCTTTATTTTAATATTATATCAACACTATAATTTTCCAGTAAGTATTTTAATTTAGTGATTTGTGTCTTCAAACACTTTTTTTATTATAAGACTGTCTTGAATATTCTTAATACTTTTCATTTATGCATATATTTTGCATTGGTTTACTGGTTTTCAAAAGAATATTTCTAAGATTTTGATCAAAAAGCTATTGAATACAAATATCATATCTCCAGACACTAACATATAAACAATATAGAGTTTTGTAATCTGTGATTTTGCTTCCATTTCCTCAGGTAACCTTTAATTTCATTACCATTGCATTGTGTTTGCTATGAAGAGTTTATATAAGTTTTACTAGATTTATTCCTAAGTACACAATAACTTTGATACTATGATAAATGGTATTATTTTAATTTCATCATTTATCATACAGAAATTAAATTGATTTTTATTTGTCTTTCTAAAAATCTTATCTATACAAATAACTTATCTTCAGCTTATTAAAATTTTCTGGTTATGCAATAAATCATCTACATAGAGTGAATCTTAGTCTGTGTTCTCCTCATGTGTTTCCTGGCTCTTTTTCTTGACTTTGTACTCTTGCTAGAAGCTCAAGAGAAATGTTGGTCAGAGTTGATGATGGGGGCCTATACTAATCTTGCTACCAATCTCAAGAGAGACATTTTCATTTTTTTTTATTATTGAACATTTTTAAATAATTTTTTCTTATTGATATTGTCTTTTTGACCAAAGTATTTTCTTATATTCTTGGTTTGCTATGTTAAAAAAGCACAAATTGGTAAATGTCTAATTAAATGTTTTTCAGATTTTCTGGAGTTTTAATTAAAAATATGGAACATTTTCCTGGACTTCCTTCCATTCTTTAGCAATCCTTACGAAACAACCGATTCTGAGCAACTCTCTATTTACACATCAGATTCTTGGCACTTCTTTCCCCTGGAAAATACCCTAGGAAGAAAGTCGTACAGGATGCTCAACTTAACTTTAGTGGGACCCCTTCTGCTCTAGAGCATGGCTGTCATGCTCCTATTAATTTGGGCATTTTTTTTCTCACCTTCAAATGTGTGTCTGTTTATTTTTTAAATCTAGTCAGTTATAATTTTCAGAATGTAACCTGATGCAGGCTGTAAAGTCTTGCCCAGGATTTTTGCTTCATTATTAATTATATTAGTGTGCTTCCATCCTTGCAACTTGTTATTGCCAAGATAAGCATGTTCAGATTATCAGCAAGTTTGAGAACACAATCGGGTAAATCCTTTGTCTTGTGTACCTGAGATGTCTGGTTTGGAATACTCCCAAATATCTCTGCCCCTATGTCTGTCAAACATTTTTTTTTTTCCTAGTCTGTGTCTCCACATTTCTTGTGCTGGATGTCCCTGGGCACAGTCAGTACTTTTGTTTCATGACTCATATTGGCCTGCGCAGTAGGGGGCTGGAGTATTCTTGGAGGCCATCCCTACATTGTACTTGTTAGTAATAACTTAGCTGATTATGGAAGTAACTTCAAACTACATAAACGTATGACCTTAGGTCCAAACTAAATGTTTTTCTTCATTTAAGACTTAGTTCACTCCCTGAATACTTGTGTCCACTCCCAAACCATCCAATACAAGAAGGAAATTAGATAGAGGAAAATTAGAGCTGGAGACAGCAGTCTCAACCTGTGCTCTGTCAGTGATAACATATCAATCACTTCAGGAATGCAAATGCCTTAGGGGTTGAAAAAAAGCAAATATATATGTATATATAATTCACACACATATGATATTATTAAATATTTTATATATAAATACATAATATGTAAACCCATTTATATTTTATATATAAATATGCATATATTTATATAAATATAAACAAGGAATGTACATATTTATATAGGATATACTTATTGGAGAGGCATTCATTTGAAAATTTTAAAAATAGGGTATCACTATTTCAGATATGTCTGACAGATAAAATGTCTTAATTTACAATTTTTTTATTTATTTATTTTTGCCAAGACATATGGTCATGTAAACCTATGCTAGGCCTCCCCTCAAGGTTTGGGGACGGGCCTGCTCAAATGAAGAGTTCTGAAGCCAACACCTCTCAGTTTTTGATAAAACCATGGAACTAAGGTAGCTTTCTCCAGCTGTGAGGATGCCAGCCAGTGGTGAATGTATAAGAGACACTCCCGTCCATGTCTTCAAAGGCAGCTGAAGGAAGCTCCTTAAGGAATCAAGTGTGGAAAACTGAGGTGAGAGAGACAAGAAGAAGTACAGAGCCTCCAGGTGAGACCAAAGGCCACAGCCTCAGCTCAGATGCCACTTGGGCAACCTGCCTTGAAGAATCCAGTGCTGAGCACAATGAGGCACTTGCTAAATTCTTCAAGGGCTCAAGTGTTTATGAATGATGGGGAACACATAGGGGATGCATTGTCATAATATTCATGGCACTGAGCTTCTTCCGATCCGAGCCTTTGTAGAATTATTTCTTCCATTTTCTCTCAAATGTCTTTTCCCGGTGCATATAAACATGTGGCCATTCCTTAAGACCCATTTCAGCTTCTCCCCACCTCCATCTTGTTTTCTTTTCTCATTTGGAGACTCTAGTGTGCATGCTGTTCAAGATTAGAATTCTTCTTGAGACAATCTTATCTTTCTGAACGATCTCCGACCTGCTGGCAATGCATGTTGATTCTCCTTCAGCTTTGTATTCCCAAGCAAGTGGAACAATGCCTGCATATGAGTTACTGAACAAAAGAACAACTGGGACTTGTTCCCATTGTGAGGATTTATGAGAAGAGTGCAGGGAAGGAGAGATTAGGTAATAAAAAGCCACTATCTCTTTTCTAATATTGAGGCTGCACTTAGAGCAGAATATGTCCGAAGAGGTGCGCATTTTTGTATATACTTCCGTTTCCTATCTTGCTAATAGATTATGGAGACAGTATTATTCACTTCTCTCCTTTATACTCATTTATACACTGTGTTTTGGGAAAAATCATGACAGTATTTAAACCATGGTATCCTTGGGCCTTAGCAAGAGTTCATAGCTAACAATAGATCCAGGGAGAGAGTTCAATACAGAGCCTACCGGAAGTTCATGCTTGATTCTGTTTTGAAGTCTTGTTTAATTTTGCTTCATATATTTCTGTCTGAGCTATGAGAGTTTACTTATACAGGACTCAAGTTGGGGAGACAGAACAGACGCTGCTTAAAAGAAAGAAAAGCCACCATTGTCATGACATAAAATGTTTAAAATGTGCTCACCGTGTGCTCCCTTGCTTTAATTTGCACTGAAAAGTAGCATGGCCTTACCTTTCTTGCCAATGGGGCCAGACTTGCCAATATTGCCCTGGGGTCCCATATCACCCAGATCTCCTTTAACTCCTGAAAAGGAAAGCAATTCATTCTTAGAGCATGAGGCCTTTCCTTTAAGGATGTGACTAATATGATATTTAATTCAAGAAAACAGCAATATATATATATATATATATATATATATATATATATGTATATTTATATTCTACCTAAGATACCTCATAGTGGTGGTTAGTCTTCTCAACACCTAGGCTGACCTGTGGGCATATCTGTGTGGGGTTGTCTTGGCTCTGTTCACTGAGTTGGGAAGACCCATTCATTCATTGTGGGTGGCAGTATTTCCTGGGTTTGGGTCTTAAACTATAAACACACATAAGGAAAAGAAGGAGCCAGGCATACACACACTAGCACTCTTTGCTTTCTGCTCCTGACTATGGTTGCAATGTGTAAGGACCCCTCCCCCCAAACATCAGCTGCTGTCGCTTCCTGTCTAGGATGGACTGTAACACCGCACCCAAAGCTCTTCCCCCTTCAAGTTGCTCTTTCCCTTCAGAGTATTCAATCACAGTACCAGGAAGTGAAAGCAAGACACTAAATTGTATCCTGCGCTATGTGTGTTATATTTAAACAGACTTAGATGGTATCTTTTAATTGAAATGTTAGGGATTCTGAAAATCCCGAGTTTGTTGGTATTAAAATATTTACTCCAGCAATCTTCTCAAATGCCCATAGCAGGAGGGGTCGTAAAATAAAGGGTAGGTAAGCAGCGGGGTTTGTTTTAGATGTGTTCACTTCTAGGTACATTTCTGGCTTTGCTCTAGGATTGATTTCTCTCTCTCTCTGCTTTCAAACAAGATTTGACAGTTTTAGCTACTTCAGAAGAGGAAAGAGAATGTGGAGCCATAAAATCTGGTGATGAATGAGATCCCTGAAATTGTCTTGCTGAAGTTCTGTTGCTGGTTTTTGTCTTTTGAGACAGCATCTCGCCCTGTAGCCCAGATGGTCTTGGAGTTCCCCATGAGTGCCAGTCTGACCTCAAATACAGCAGTTCCGTCTCAAGCCTCATGGATGCTGGGACTGCAGATGTGATAAACCACAGCTCTCTTTACTGCTGATCTTGTAATCCTAAGACTTATCATCAGAGACCCCTACAATATTCTAAAGTCATTTCTTGCCTTAGAAAATGAAAGTAATGAAAATATGGCCAAAAGACACTTGAGGTCATGCTCAACCTCCTTAGCGATCAGGGAAATGCAAATCAAAACAACTTTGAGATATCATCTTACACCTGTCAGAATGGCTAAAATAAAAAACTCCAATGATAGCCTTTGCTGGAGAGGCTGTGGAGGAAGGGGTACCCTCATCCATTGCTGGTGGGAATGCAATCTTGTGCAACCACTTTGGAAATCGGTGTTTCGGTTTCTCAGGAAATTCGGGATCAACCTACCCCTGGACCCAGCAATACCACTCCTGGGAATATACCCAAGAGATGCCCGATCATATGACAAGAGCATTTGTTCAACTATGTTCATAGCAAAGCAAAGGACACTGTCACTAAGACACAAAGGCAACCTACTGACTGGGAGAAGATCTTCACCAACCCCGCAACAGACAAAGGTCTGATCTCCAAAATATATAGAGAACTCAAGAAACTAGACTTTAAAATGCTAATTAACCCAATTAAAAAATGGGGCACTGATCTGAACAGAGAATTCTCAACAGAAGAAGTTCAAATGGCCAAAAGACACTTAAGGTCATGCTCAACTTCCTTAGCAATCAGGGAAATGCAAATCAAAACAACTTTGAGATATCATCTTACACCTGTGAGAATGGCTAAAGTCAAAAACACCAACGATAACCTTTGCTGGAGAGGTTGTGGAGGAAGGGGTACCCTCATCCATTGCTGGTGGGAATGCAATCTTGTGCAACCACTATGGAAGTCAGTGTTTCGGTTTCTTAGGAAATTCGGGATCAACCTACCCCTGGACCCAGCAATACCACTCTTGGGAATATACCCAAGAAATGCCCTATCATATGACAAAAGCATTTGTTCAACTATGTTCATAGCAGTATTATTTGTAATAGCCAGAACCTGGAAACAACCTAGATGCCCTTCAATGGAAGAATGGATGAAGAAAGTATGGAATATATACACACTAGAGTACTACGCTGCGGTAAAAAACAATGACTTCTCAAATTTTGCATGCAAATGGATGGAAATAGAAAACCCTATCCTGAGTGAGGTAACCCAGACCCAAAAAGATGAACATGGGATGTACTCACTCATAATTGGTTTCTAGCCATAAACAAGGGTCACGGAGTCTACAATTGGTGATCCCAAAGAAGCTAAGTAAGAAGGTGAACCAAAGGAAAAACATATAGTTGTCCTCTTGGCTATGGGAAGTAGACAAAATGGCCGGAGAGAAAATTGAGATCTTGGGGATGGGGTGGGATGGGGGTAAGGGGAGATGGGGAGAGAGGGGGGAGAAGGGGAGAATGGGGGGAACTTGGGGAAAAAGGAGGATTGGGATAAAGGAAGGTTGGATAGGGGAGCACGGAAGCACAATTCTTAGTTAAGGGAGCCACCTTAGAGTTGGCAAGAGACTTGAACCTAGAGTGGCTCCCAGATGCCCAAGCCAAGGTCCCCAGTCAGTTTCTTGGGCAGCTGAGGATAGGGAACCTGAAATGACCCTATCCTATAGCAATACTGACGAATATCTTGCATATCATCATAGAACCTTCATCTGGTGATGGATGGAGATAGAGACAGAGACCCACACTGGAGCACTGGACTGAGCTCCCAAGGTCCAAATGAGGAGCAGAAGGAGAGAACATGAGCAAAGAAGTCGGGACCACGAGGGGTGCACCCACCCACTGAGACAGTGGAGCTGATCTATTGGGAGCTCACCAAGGCCAGCTGGACTGTGACTGAAAAAGCATGGGATAAAACTGGACTCTCTGAGCATGGCGAACAATGAGGGCTGATGAGAAGCCAAGGACAATGGCACGGGGTTTTGAACCTACATAATGTGCTGGCTTTGTGGGAGCCTAGCCAGTTTGGATGTTCACCTTCCTAGAAATGGATGGAGAGGGGAGGACCTAGGACTTACCACAGGGCAGGGAACCCTGACTGCTCTTTGGACTGGAGAGGGAGGGGGAGAGGAGTGGGGGGAGGGGGAGAAGGGTGGGAGGAGGGGGAGAAGGGTGGGAGGAGGGGGAGGGAAATGGGAGGCTGGGAGGAGGTGGAAACTTGTTTTTTTTTTTCTCCTTTTCTCAATAAAAAAAATGGAAAAAAAAAGAAAATATGGTTTAAAAATGGGTATGGTGGCACACACATTTAATGCCAGTACTCAGAAGACAGAGGCAGACAGATCTCTATGAGTTAAATGCCAGCCTGGTCAACACAGCAGATTTCAAACCAGTCAAGGCTTCACAGTGAGACCTCTCATTAAAAAAAAAAAAAAAAAAGTAAAACAAAACAAAACCCTCACGAACTAATAAGTAAGAAAAAATGATAATATAAAACCATTTACTATTTACAAATTGGTTTTTTGATAATAACATAGCAACTGACATAAGACTTAAGTCAGTCTTTCTCAGATTGAGGGTCTAAGGGCTTCAGGGTCTTTTCAGCTCTTTAAATTATTCAAAAATTTAAAATGTGCGACCCATGGGAACCGTTTGGTGAGGGGTGGAGCAATTCAGGTGTTTAGACAATACATGGCGGCGGCCCAGGAGCCTTTTCTTTATTTAGCTTTGGTAATGTTTACTTTTAGTTTTATTCGTAAGAACATCCAAATAGCTTTTGTGTTACACTTGTCTGCTTTGCTTCCACTCCCTCCAGAACCCTCTACTGCCTGATTACATTGTTTTTGTTTGTTTGTTTTGTTTTTTTTTCTTTTTTTGTTATAAGGAAATAGAAGCAAAGAAATACAGAGATTGGGAAAAGATGAGCACTTCAAAGGACCAAGCAGCTTTTTCTACAAACACAGCTAAGTTTCTAATAACTCACCATCCTATCTTTTCCCAGGACTGCTACTCTCTAAACCACAGAGTCTGAACTGCTCAGACCAGCCTTAATGATATGGCTTGAGAAATATGACAAAGTCTAGCCATCAGGCAAGCTCATAGGTGCGTGGGCTGGTCTTGGAACTCACATCTGAAGCACTATATATATATATATAGGCCAGAGAGCACTGTGAAACTGCTAATTTCCAAGACAAGGGACAGGGGAGAATGAATGTTTGCACATTAGAATGGCCATTTCAGACAGGTTGGCCTACCTTTTGGTCCCCTGCGTCCCATTTTGCCATCCTTGCCTTCTTCTCCTGTGTCTCCTTTTTCACCATCTTTTCCTTTTAAAACAAGACAAGAGAGAATTGTAGATCATCTTAAATAAGGACTAAGCACATTGTCTCCACAGAAGGAGATGATGCTCAAATGCCATTGCAGCTTGGATGTGAGGATATACTTAGGCCCCAGGGGTTGCACAACTGCAAAAACGGACTTCCGCTGCAATCATCGGTGTCGCTGCAGTTTCCTGCACTGAGAGCTCACAAGACCAACTGTCGCAATTTGTCAAGGATGGGAGAAGGGCTCATGGGTCCCTGTCCCTAATTGCTGAACTCTTGGCTATTGGTAGTTGCTGGGAGTGGCTCATTTTCTTTGCCTTTGAACCCATTGTTGATCCCACAAGACTTTAATAGAGAGTCCCAAACTCATGGTCACCTAGAAGAGAGTTCCAAATCATGCCTCTATGGAAGGCATTGGTTAGACTCAGTGGGTCACAGAACACAAGAAATAGATATGGATATAAGAAATAGGTTTTGTTTTTTTTTTGTGGAAGAAGAGAGGTAGATGGGGTGGGAGGGAGTTAAGAGATGGTAGGATATTAGAGGAGTCATCATGTAATCTACCTATGAAGTTGTCAAATTAATTAATTAATAAATTGATAAAAGAGAAGGGTGCAGTCTATTTTATCCTTTTACTTTTCTCCTACCAGCATTAGAGGAACCTTACATTTGAGACATGGACTGGAAAGCTAAGAATAGGAGCCTAGGGGTAGTAGTGAGCTGACAAGCAGCTGTATGTGGTGGTGACTCTAAGCTCCAGATGAGTGTAGTGTCAGCACCTTGAACCATTCTAACTGGCTGAAGGAAAGGCTTAATGAGAGGTGGAGGTGGAGAGGCATCTTGGACTATGAGTTAGAAGTTGTCGATTATAATATGGTGTTAGGGGCTAGTAGTTTGAGAAATTCTTTGATAAGTCAGTGATAGAGATTTTTGATTTTGGAGGAAGACAGGTGCAGACTTGAGTCCCAGCCCCTGCACTACATATCTAGAGGAATGTGAACATATGGCCTTCTTTCCTGAGGCTCGCATTTTTTTTTCCTGAAAATGAAATAGTAACACCTACTTGAATGGACTCCTAAGAAGTTTACACAGGCTAATATACACAGAAGCTTGGGGCACAACTGGTATGTAATGATAGCGGCTAACGTTATTCTCTCCTACATTCTGTGTTCCCACTTCCTTCTTGTGGGATATTCCCTTCCCTCCCTGACTTGACAGTTGTTTTAGAATCAACAAGGTAAGAATGTGAATGTGCTTTGGAAATAAAGAGAAAACACATGCTATGTTGTGACTAGATACCCACATTATCACCACGGCCATCTCAGGACCGCGGAAGCTTGAGGAATGATGGGAAAATTAGATTCCAGGCTGTGAAGTTATCCAAGCATCTGGCTCTTTTACAAGAGTATCTACAGGATCCTTCTGAAGCTGGCTTTTACGGCGATGCTTAGAAGATCTCTGGTCAGACTGGAGGAGTTAAGGTAGACTGGAGTGCGTTTTCCAGTGGATGTTTATTTAGCGAGGTTAATATGTGTTGTGCAGTCGATTTTGACATGGAATTGTCACAATTTCAGGAGATAGAAACTATTTTTGCTCTATTTCATAAGTAAAAACAAAAACAAAAAACAAGACACCCCCCATTAAGATCCTGTGTCGGTAGGTACTTTGAATGATCATAGAACTTCTGCGTATTCCAGTGAGGACTCTCCCATGTCTATTTCTGCCCTCCTAATGTAAACTTGGCACATCCATTGTAGTCATTTGTGACTTCTAGCAGATGGTGGAGTTTAGGAAAGTTGGCACTTTGTCAAAGTTTTCAGAGAGAAAAGTGAAGTTACAAGGAAAATAATTTGACAATTAGGATTACCTTCTAAACAAGAAAGATAGTAGGAATTATATTAGTATCCCAATGACTTGATTCGTATTGAATGTATCTTTGAGGTAGATTTGTTGAGACTTGGGTTTGCCACTCACTACTAGTTGAGGAATTCCACCTCCTGGAAACCCCTTTATATTTCTGAGTATTGTTTTACTCAGTGATAGAATGGATAAAGAATTTTTTATTTGTGTGCATGTATGTGTGATGGGGGATTTCCCCTCTGTATGCTGTGAATGTGTTTGGTTAATTAATAAAGAAACTGGCTTTGCCTGGTAGGGTAGAACAGAGCTAGGTGGGGAAAACGAAACCAAATGCTCAAAAAGAAGGGCAGAGTCAGGGAGAAGCCAGAGACAGACGTGCTGAAACTTTGCTGGTGGACCACGACCTCGTGGTGATGCACAGATTAATGGAGATGGGTTAATTAAGATGTAAGAGTTAGCCATTAAGAAGCTAGAGCTAATGGGCTAAGTAGTGATTTAAATAATATAGTTTCTGTGTGATCATTTCAGGTCTGAGCTGCTGGGCAGCCGGGAAACAAACAAGCGGCCTTCTTATAGCGTATGTGTTTTCCAGGAGATTATTTTTGTTCCTTTATCTCTTCCTTTCTTTTTTCCATCATTCCTGCCCCTTAAGTGAGATTGTATAGAAAACAGTGCCTTCTCTACCATTGCCAGGTTGAGTTAAATTCTTTTGATTAGCTTTGTTGTTTAAAATACCTCTTTATATTCAATGTGTCAGCTCGTTTCTGTTTAGAAATCCAGTCTTCTGTGAGTTAAGGGATAGGCTGCCATCCTAAAAAAATTTTTTTTGCTTATACATAGAGAATTTAGCATTGCCTGATACTTGAAATGTAATGGAATTTTCTATACTTTGTCTAAAGCATATGACACTTTACAAATGTTGTGATAGTGTTATTGAATATTATGAGCCAAAGTGTCCATACTAGTTGGCATGTACTCTGTCATTTGATTCCCATGACAACCTTTCAGAAGGATGCTGTTCTCAGCTCCAATTTACGGATGAGGGAACAAGGTCAATTCGAGGTCATGTAACATCTGCCTGGCTGAAGCGTGTGTAAATGGTAACTTGGGATGAAAAATTTACCATTTTAATGGATTTCTTTCTTCAAATCCCATGTTCTGCCCAAGGGCGGTGATTTTGGGTGAAGTCTTCTCCCACTCTTGGGACCTGGATCGCTGATCCAAAGGGACTAAAGAGACACAGCTTGCTAAGTAAAGGGCAAGATCGTAAAGCCACATGGATGTGAATATTGGTACCGTTATTGTTTCTTTTCCCTGTTTCCTTCCCTGTGGTCTTTCCTATTCAGTTCAATGCAACTGTCTCACTGGAGGAGGCAAGGTGAGTGACTTAGTCATGTGCTGCTCCCTGGTGGCTCCTGACAGGAGATCCTGGAGGGCAGAAACCGGGCTATGGTTCTTGTGATCTGTATGACTGTACCCAGCTGTCCTGCTAGAGCTGAAGTAAACAGCTTGTGTTTTTGCCTTACACTTGGGTCCTGCTTATTTAATTAATGAAATCAGAGGGAGACATAAAAACAAGCACTAGGAAGGACTCCCACATCTCACTGTTGTCTTTTAGCCTCTTGAAAATATTTCACTGGATTGCCGGGAATATTTAGACCTCCATTCTTTCATTAAAAAAAAATAATCACTTGCATGCAAAAATCCGAGGAAAAGCCAAGCTGTAATAAACTGATTCAGAGTTTCTAGAACTCATCTGTTTGCTCCTCCAGGCCATCAGCATGCTGTAGTAATCTTTCCAGCAGAATTTCACTAGAGCAGACAGTTAACCATATTTCCTTAGGTAGAAATTTATTTGAAATTAAACAGCGGAACTCAAGTCTGAACCATGAATGCACGTGGAGTTAAGTATGAAAAAAAATTCTTACATTCAGTTTGGAAACGCTAAATAAAGTCACTGGAAACTGTGTCCTTCCCATGGTTAGAGTAATCTGAGCGGCAGGAGAGGCGTCAGAAATCTGATCACTGTTCAAATTGAGTGGTCCACGCAGCCCGAGCTCCCCAAAGCTGAGTTCAGTCCTAAAGCAACCTCCTTGTCATGCCTTGCATTCTGTTTTCAAATTTGCCAGCTCTGTCTCCTGTTTTGTGGCTTTCAGTGGAGGGACTGATTATTCTGCGATGCTTCTTGCACCTCCCGGAATAAGACTGTCGTAATGGACCCTCACTGCTCCTTCTCCAGGCATTTGGCTGAAATACTTACTCCTTCGTGAGACCTGAAGCTTTTCTCCTTGCTCACCTTGTCTGTTTACCATTCCCTTAGTGCTTTAATCCCCCCCCCCCCCCCCCCCCGCCAGTCTGCTGTTGTTTCAATTCAGTCCCTCTACACAGCTCTCCCTAAGGCAGAGGGACCACACAGGATTGTTGAAAGTTGTTTCAACTCTCTGAGTCTTAGTGTTCTTATATGTAAAAGTGAGAAAAATCAGGCCTACCCCATAAGATGGTTTCAAGTGAAAGGTATCAGAGCCAGTTGGTTGAAGAGAATTTGCTACTCATTTGGTGTGCTCCTCTGTTGGTGTTTTAATAAGAAGTCAAAAGTGATCATCGCTCTGTATTTACTGCCCCAGCCAGTACCCTGTAATCTTTATTACATTTTGCTTGATTACATGGTCTTTTTGTTTTCACGATAAAAATTTTCACTGGAAGATGAAAGACAGATACGCCAGCACTGAGACATGACCACTAACTTGATGCTTCTGCTTCAGCTATTTTTTTTTCTGATTAGAAAAAGACAATTACAGACATGACTATATATTATCCTTAAACACTTCAACAAATGTTTCTAAAAAGTAGGAACAGCCTCCTGTGTAAACACATCCCTATTACAACAATATTGCTTTTTGTGCAAGTACTTGTTCAGATCAGCCTCATAGAATACTGTGAATACTCCGTTATCCTGAGTCTGTATTGTTATGCTCTTGAAGTCTAATCTAGTTAGAAGGAGAAACGAACTTCTAACCGTTTATTTCTCCTTCTTACTAGATTAGTAAGAAGCCAGAGTTCACAGGTGTGAACTTAACTCGTTTGAGAACAAATCACGAACAAGGCCATTTTTTTTTTTTTTCTGCTGAAAGAGTTGCTGATAAACCAAAGGAGGCTTGCGGGAAGACAAATTCCTACTGGTTAGTTATAGAAAGAAATAGTCCTTAGGAGGTTGAATATAAACTGAGGCAGTCCATAGGCTCTAATCTTACACATCACAAGTTCAAGGTCTCATCATATCAATTACCAGCTGTGATAATTTGGATGGAGAGTGATCTCCGGCAGTCCTTGTCTTATTAGAGTACTATGCTGCGGTAAAAAACAATGACTTCTCAAATTTTGCATGCAAATGGATGGAAATAGAAAACACTATCCTGAGTGAGGTAACCCAGACCCAAAAAGATGAACATGGGATGTACTCACTCATAATTGGTTTCTAGCCATAAACAAGGGTCACGGAGTCTACAATTGGTGATCCCAAAGAAGCTAAGTAAGAAGGTGAACCAAAGGAAAAACATATAGTTGTCCTCTTGTCTATGGGAAGTAGACAAAATGGCCGGGGAGAAAATTGAGATCTTGGGGGTGGGGTGGGATGGGGGTAAGGGGAGATGGGGAGAGTGGGGGGATAGGGGGAGAATGGGGGCAGCTTGGGGAGGGGGGAGGATTGGGATGAAGGAAGGTTAGATGGGGGAGCACAGAAGCACGATTCTTAGTTAAGGGAGCCACCTTAGGGTTGGCAAGAGACTTGAACCTAGAGTGGCTCCCAGATGCCCAAGCCGAGGTCCCCAGATAGTTCCTTGGGCAGCTGAGGATGGGGAACCTGAAATGACCCTATCCTATAGCAATACTGACGAATATCTTGCATATCATCATAGAACCTTCATCTGGTGATGGATGGAGATAGAGACAGAGACCCACACTGGAGCACTGGACTGAGCTCCCAAGGTCCAAATGAGGAGCAGAAGGAGGGAGAACATGAGCAAAGAAGTCGGGACCACGAGGGGAGCACCCACCCACTGAGACAGTGGAGCTGATCTATTGGGAGCTCACCAAGGCCAGCTGAACTGTGACTGAAAAAGCAGGGGATAAAACTGGACTCTCTGAACATGGCGAACAATGAGGGCTGATGAGAACCCAAGGACAATGGCACGGGGTTTTGAACCTACGTAATGTGCTGGCTTTGTGGGAGCCTAGCCAGTTTGGATGTTCACCTTCCTAGAAATGGACGGAGGGGGGAGGACCTAGGACTTACCACAGGGCAGGGAAATCTTACTGCTCTTTGGGCTGGAGAGGGAGAGGGAGCGGAGTGGGGGGAGGGGGAGAAGGGTGGGAGGAGGGGGAGGGAAATGGGAGGCTGGGAAGAGGAGGAAATTTGTTTTTTTTTCTTTTCTCAATAAAAAAAAATAAAAAAAATAGAACATTCTGTAGGATTGGATTTGTAAATAAACAAAATTAAATTATTGTTTAAAAAAAAAAGACTTGAGAAGTGGTGAAGCCATTAGCAGGTGGGGCCTGGTATGAAGTTATTTAGTCTTTGAGGACTTTCTCTCACATGAAATTTAGGACTCTAGCTCCTCCTTCTTCTGTTGCTTCTTGTTTATGAACTAAGAAATGTGCCCTTCCATGGACTCTGCCATTGTCGTGTATGTCACCACTCGTGTCCTGAAAGTAATGGATTGGCTCTAAAGCTGAACATTAAAGCAAACCTTTGTTATGGTTATGAAAAGTTGACTAATACTCAGATTTTTTTTCGGCTTATGTGTGCTACTTAACTTTCCAATGTCTTTGTTTTTTGCCCATTGGTAATTTAAATTGCTAGAGTGTCTACCCATGTTAGACTTTTCCATACTGAGGGCAATTTCCTTCATCCACAACATATCACTCCTTCAATAACTTTGAATAGCTCTGGGATGGAAATTGGCAGCAGAGGAAGAAACCAGTTAATCAGTCTTCTACTTATGGCTGAATGTAGTGGGGAGTAAGGGCTGTCCTTTCTGCATTGCTACCACTGATTGTCTCCAGGAGGGCTCCATCAGCTGTCTAAATAGCCATGCACTTTAGCAGCGTACCATCATTTAGTTAATGGGAGTCAAGATAGTAAGGCGATGTGTAATGGAAAGTAGATCTTAAAACCAGGAAACGGGGATTTTTCTGTCCTCCAGAGGGAGCAGTGGGTTACTCTGTGGTGATTATGGGACCATGGTGACGTTTTTATCACAGTTCTGTCTAGCATGACACACCCAGGGGAAGTTGTCCTAACATTTGACTTCAGCAAATTCTAAAAGGAAAGCAGCTAGATCAATAAAGGAAGCGTGCATTGCAGGAATTAGATGTCTGCTCTCAGTATCTCTGCATGGCAGAAATACTGTAAAAAATACCGTGTAGGAAAGGGGAAGCCAAGCCTTGGTTACTTAAGAACAACAAACAACAATGTGTTGCCCGGAAACAGAACCACAGTTTACCTGGCGGTGGGGCAGGAGATGTCTGGGAATTTTCCCAAGAGTCTCGTCTCTAACTTGCAGTTACATCATCGTACTGAATGTGCATGGATGCATGGTTCTACTCATGTGGACCCATTCCTGAAGAGTTTTCCTAACACAGCTAAAGTGGTCCAAAAATAATGATTCTTCTAGGCCTACAGAACAGAAGAACCAACCTCATCTCAACTAACTGGGACGCTTGCCCCTAATTAGAAAGGCTGTTCCAGGGAGAATTTTATAAGATAAATAGCAACACTTTAAAAAGATGTGACTTAGCACTACCAATTCATGAAAAGCTATGGTCTTGGCATGGGCAATGACAAATTAAAGATATTGATGAGCTCTGAAAAATGTCAATTTACTGACTTAGGTATCAGAGAAGAATAGAACCATGTTAGTGACACACACTTGCACAACTTGTTATGAAATCAGTGTTCTTGCCTTGGCTTTGTTCTCCTCTATAATTAGATTGATGATCCATTGAAGATGCTTAGTGTTTTGTAGAACTGCATATTTAACCAATTTTAATTTTCTATGTGCAAAATAATCATATCCATATTAAAATGATATAATTTTCTAAGGGCTCCAGCATTGGGAAGAACATATTTTTAAGTGCTGGGTAAGATTCAAATCTATACATATTAATGTACATATATGTATATACACTTTGGATATTCATATATTATATGTACATATACAGACAGGCTCAAATCTTGAATTTCCCAAATAACGGCTAGTTAACCATATGTTAAATAATGTATGCTTCCACTTTATCAAATCATTGCATTTAATAAATAATTGAATCATAATGCTAATAAATGACTTGTCAAGTTCTTTAATCAATTGTTCCAAGTTAAATGAAATCTTATACTAAAGAATTTACTTCTCAAAGTTTTTCATTGAAAAAGATGATAGTGCCTTTCTTATGGAGCTACTTGAAAATTATATGAGATTGTGGGTGCTAACATTCACAGCGGAGTCCTTGACTCAAATGTGCTCCATTTGTAAGGATTGTGTACATTGGGAATGGGCATTCACCAATTTTACTTTTTTTGTATGCTTTTATCCTGTAATTTTGGGAACAGCTTCATAATGTTCTGTAGAAAACCACACTCTCATTAGGATATGGTTTGGAGAGCAAATTGGGACGTGACCCACTAAGAAACCAAGCGTCTCAGTGTAAGGATTCTTAATTAGAACTTTCAAAAATGAGAGGGGGATCAATCTGTCTTTAGGGGATGCAGAGATTCTGAATATAACCTCACAGCCTGAGGAAGAACAGACTTTACACTGAAGTAATTAACGGGAAGAATCATACCCAGACAAGAAGAGTGAGTCTAGAACAAGTTGCTCATGTGTGTGGCTCTAGCCTAGCTCAATTCTTTCCTGATACTCGAGTCTTTTTTTTTTTTTAATTTATTTATTTATTAAGGATTTCTGCCTCGTCCCCACAACCGCTTCCCATTTCCCTCCCCCTCCCCCGATCAAGTCCCCCCCCCTCATCTGCTCGAAGAGCAATCAGGGTTCCCTGACCTGTGGGAAGCCCAAGGACTGCCCACCTCTATCCAGGTCTCGTAAGGTGAGCATTCAAACTGCCTAGGCTCCCACAAAGCCAGTACGTGCAGTAGGATCAAAAACCCACTGCAATTGTTCTTGAATTCTCAGTATTCCTCATTGTCCGCTATGTTCAGCTAGTCCGGATTTATCCCATGCTTTTTCAGACCTAGGCCAGCTGGCCTTGGTGAGATCCCAATAGAACATCCCCATTGTCTTAGTGTGTGGGTGCACCCCTCGTGTCCTGAGTTCCTTGCTCGTGCTCCGTCTCCTTCTGCTCCTGATTTGGACCTTGAGATTTCTGTCCGGTGCTCCCGTGTGGGTCTCTGTCTCTGTCTCCTTTCATCGCCTGATGAAGGTTAATATTCCTGAGGATGCCTATGTGTTTGTCTTTGGATTCACCTTATTTAGCTTCTCTAGGAACATGAATTATAGGCTCAATGTCCTTTATTTATGGCTAGAAACCAAATATGAGTGAGTACATCCCATGTTCCTCTTTTTGGGTCTGGCTTACCTCACTCAGGATAGTGTTTTCTATTTCCATCCATTTGTATGCAAAATTCAAGAAGTCCTTGTTTTTTACTGCTGAGTAATACTCTAATATGTATATATTCCATACTTTCTTCATCCATTCTTCCGTTGAAGGGCATCTAGGTTGTTTCCAGGTTCTGGCTATTACAAACAATGCTGCCATGAACATAGTTGAGCATATACTTTTGTTGTATGATAGGGCCTCTCTTGGGACCCTGACATTAACCCACAAACCTATGAACACCTGATCTTCGATAAAGGAGCTAAAAGTATACAATGGAAAAAAGAGAGCATCTTCAACAAATGGTGCTGGCAAAACTGGATGTCAATCTGTAGAAGAATGAAAATTGATCCATATCTATCACCATGCACAAAACTCAAATCCAAATGGATTAAAGACCTCAATATCAGTCCGAACACACTGAACCTGATAGAAGAGAAAGTGGGAAGTACTCTACAGCACATGGGCACAGGAGACCACTTCCTATGTATAACCCCAGCAGCACAGACACTAAGGGCATCATTGAATAAATGGGACTTCCTGAGGCTGAGAAGCTTCTGTAAAGCAAAGGACACTGTCACTAAGACAAAAAGACAACCCACTGACTGGGAGAAGATCTTCACCAACCCTGCAACTGACAAAGGTTTGATCTCCAAAATATATAAAGAACTCAAGAAACTAGACCGTAAAAGGCTAATCAACCCAATTATAAAATGGGGCACTGATCTGAACAGAGAATTCTCAACAGAAGAACTTCAAATGGCCAAAAGACACTTAAGGTCATGCTCAACTTCCTTAGCGATCAGGGAAATGCAAATCAAGACAACTTTAAGATACCACCTTACACCTGTCAGAATGGCTAAAATAAAAAACACCAATGATAGCCTTTGCTGGAGAGGTTGTGGAGAAAGGGGTACACTCACCCATTGCTGGTGGGAATGCAAACTTGTGCAACCACTCTGGAAATCAGTGTTTCGGTTTCTCAGGAAATTCGGGATCAACCTACCCCTGGATCCAGCGATACTCGAGTCTTTAAATTAGCTTTCTCCCCTCTGTTTGCTGTTTTGGCTTGTGTTAGAGTCTTTCACTTGCTAATACAAGTTTCCTAATAATGTAATTGCTAGACGATGATTAAGACAGCAACACCCTTCTCCATGGCAAGGGCAGAGCTGCAGGAAGCCAATAATTATTGTAACAAATGCTAAAAGAATCTGTTACAGGAGCAGAGAAGAACCACCTGCCTCCGTCTGCCCACATCAGCTCTTCCTTCTCTTCGTTAGGAAATAGGAGCATCTCCGAGAGAACTTCAACAGAATAGATTTACATCTAAGACCGAAATGAACTAGAAGACAAATTTGTCAGTATATTAAGCACCAACATGTGCTAAAACGTTCTCATGAATAAAAACTCGTGAGGTTTTATGTTCATTTGGGTGATATGTTCTTCACAGATCCAGGTCAAGAGTCATCTAGGTACAGGCATTCCGAGATCAGGTGTACTGCACTTCAGCAGAGAGAATTAATGGTGCTCCCTGCGGGGTGTTCCTCTAGCACTTTATAGCTTCCTGCCATAAGGTGTCACCCAGATTGCGTAGATCTGAAACAACATTCTGGTTTCCTTGTATTCCTGGCACTTGGTACCAAGTCCGAGCTGCAGTAGGTGCCGCTCAATAAATGATCTTGAAATAAAAGAAGTAACATCCCGAAAGACAAGATGGATAAATGTGAGCTTAATGACAATGCAGTCAAATGAATTTGTGATAGATTGAAATGTCATTCTCAATACTGTCTGATTAATGAATTGGCCTCAGTCTGTAGTAACAGCCTATAAAGCAATAAGGCAGCCCAGGAAAACACACAAAACACCGGCCTTGCTACTGCCCTGCAGCGTCTTTCTTTCTTCTTCTAGTTTATTTTCTCTCCCAATATTTCCATCATGCTCAAATTTCCCAGGTTCAATAGTCAAGCCCATTTTAAAATTTATCCTTTCTCAGACCCATGGGGAGTCTTGCTTTTTCTGATTTTCTGCCTTAGTTTTTTTCTCTTGTTCCTGTTACCCCTGTCTTACTTATCCCTTCTTCATGCCCCTGATCACCAAATAGGTGATTCTTATTTGGTCTTCATGGTGCTTAATTAATTGATGCATCGAGCACAATTACAATAGTTTCTGTTCAACAAACAGTGGAAATATGGTTTACATCAATCTAAATTTTGCTTTATCAAATCATCTTACAAGGGAATCCTGAAAACCACATTTTTTACTATGACTGCCTCATCCAAAATGCTCCAAAAAGTTATCTGTTCAGAGGCTAATGCCACAAACATCTGTTTAGTCTAGTAGATGGCCTTTCGTGCTGACATCACTAGAATTTTCCCTTGTTATTTTCTGGTCTTGACCTGTATAATCTTGTCCAAGTTGTTTGTTCCCTGGTCATCAAATACCCTTCAACTCTTGCTATCATTAAATGGCACATATATTTTTTTATGTGAAATTTGTCCACATTAAGAGGAACCCAAAAGCTGGAAAAGATAGGCCAAACATATTGACCTGATGAGAGTTTAAGCAAATATACATAAATTTACAAGGTTTATAAAGAAATAAATGGCAAAAGGAAAAGTGAATATTAGACATCAGAAACAACTATTGTCATAATATACAAAGAACTTGGGAAACTTCCTTTGCCAAATGGCAATGAATGATTTTAAATACAACACAGTTTTATGCTGGAAGTAACAATGATGGACTAGAGAGAGTGATCTGTCTTTGAGTGTATGTAGCACATCTCCTGGGGAGTGTAGTATGGCAATATTTAGAATAAGGAAGATAAATTGAATGAATACCTAGGAAAACCTCAGTGAGTGAAATGGTTCCAGAAATAGAAAATATCTGTAAAATAAAAAACCATTAGCTTTTCTTACACATCATCACTTTGAAATGATCTCACAATTTGAAAAATATGCCAAAAAATAATGTAAAAAAATCTAAACCCTTTCTCTTCCTGTGTAAATCCTACCTATATATTCTGTCTTAAGTTAATTCCTACATTATTCGAGTTTGTTTATAGCATTGTTTCCGTGGTAAGTCACCATCTGGTTCCTTGTTACTACTCTCTAATTGCTGCTTTGACATTTTATTTAAGTAATGCACTTGTAATTTACTTCATATTAATGTCAACTACTTAATTTGACTAGACTATTTCTGTGAAACACTTGGATATCAAGTGTCATTCACAGCCTCAATTTTGCTTTCAGATTCATTGAACAAATATCTCTTTCATTTCTGCTTACTTGGATGTAAAATACTGTGTTAGGCCCTAAGAAATTGAACATTGTCCTAAACAAAACTAGAACTGTGCCTGAGACATTGGTGAAGGACCTCTGAACAATGTCTGGCAATGCTGTTTAACAAATGAACCATTGCAAAGATCAAAGACCCTGGAGGTAAGATACTTCTTTTTTTTTTTTTTGGAGTTCAGTGTAGTTGATCTCCTTTCCAAGTTCACCCCTCACCCTACACTCATATTTCTTGCCATACTCCTAGAGTATAAAACAAGAGGACATTGAAGAATATGCAATGATAGGATGAATTTGGAGCGACTCAGCTCCAGTAAATAAAGACATGTAGACAGACACAGAGAGTCTGTGAATGCTGTACGTTAGTTGTGTATATACTCATGTGTTCAGGATTAATTATTATTAATAATTAGGTAATCAGAATAAATGGCAACAGAAAGTTACATGCTAGTGCAGTAGGGACAATAATATCAGAATTTCTCACCTGATAATAAAAAGGTAAGAAAAATGCCATAAAAGTGATCAAACTAAGAGTTCATCTTTTTTGTCCATTTTATTTTATTGAAAATAATTTTTCCATATAATACATTCTGATTACAATTTCTCCTTCCTTAACTCCTCCTGGACCCTTCCGGTTTTTCCACCCCTCTAAATCCACAGACATTTTGTTTCTCCTGAAAAAACTAAGTAGCTTCTCTAGCAAGGGAAGTGGGTAATCTAGCTGCAGCTCTTCAGTTCTGCTTCAGCTCCTCCCAAACCAGTACCCCAGTTTCTCCAGCAGCTCTCCTCGAGCAGAGCACCTGCCGCAGCCTTCCTGCCTCCCAGCTTGCCCCATATGCAATGGATCACATAGAACTTGCCCTCCTAAACCAGATTCCCTTCCGCCCCTGCTCCTTCAATCACATATTGACCCACATGCTGATAGTGGGAGACTTCAATACCCCATTCTAGCCAACAGACAGGCCAATCAGGCAAAAACTAAACAGAAATTCTGGAGCTAACTGACGTTATGAACTAAAGGGAACTAGCAAGTTTTTATAGAAGAGTTCACCCCAATACAAAACAATTTGTCTTCTTTTCAGGATCTCGTGGAACTTTCTTTAAAATTGACCACATACACAAAGCAAGTCTCAACATATATGCGAAAATGGAAATAACTCCCTGCATCCCATCTGACCACCACAGAATAAAGCTGGATATCCACAACAATAGAAATCTTACAGACTCATGGAAATTGAACACCTCTCTACTCAGTGAAAAATGGGTCAAGACAGAAATGAAGAAAGAAATGGAAAACTGTCTAGAATTGAATAAAAATAAACACATATACAATATACCCAAATTTATGGGCTGCAGCGAAGGAAGTTCTAAAAGGCTCTAAGAGTTCATATCACTAAGTACCTACATAAAATTACTGGAGAGATCTCTTACTAGTAAATTAACAGCACACGTAAATGCTATAGAGCAAAAAGATGAAGGTATACCCAAAAGGAGTAGATGACATGAAAAAAAGCAAGATCAAACTGAAAAATAAAAGAATTGCTGGAGATCCTACTATCCCTGATTTTAAGTTGTACTACAGAACTATACAATAGTAATAGAAACAGCATGGTACCGGCACAAGAACAGGCATGTTGATCAGTGGAATAGAATTTAAGACCCATACATAAATCCACACACCTACGGTCACCTGATTTTTAAAAAAGAAGCCAGAAATACACATTGGAAAACAAACTTCAACAAATGGTGCTGGTCAAACTAGATGGCTACATGAAAGAGCATCCAAATAGATCTATACTCATCACCCTGCACAAAACTCAAGTCCAAATGGATCAAAGACCTTAACATAAAACCATATACACTAATTTGATAGAAGAGAAAGTAGAAAGTAGCCTTGAACTGATTGACATAGGAAAAGACATTCTGAATAGAACAACTTTAGCACAGGTACTAATTTTAGCAATTGATGAATGTGAGTACCTCATGAAACTGGAAAGTTTCCATAAAGCAAAGGAGATCATCATTTAGACAAAGCAGCAGCCTGTAGTATGGCAGAAGATTTTTATCAACTTCACATCTGATAGAAGGCTAATACCCCAAATATATAAAGAACCCCAAAACTGGACACCAAGAAACAAATAATCCAATTCAAAATGGGGTACAGATATAAACAGAGAGTTCTCAAAAGAGGAAACACTAAAGGCTAAAGTACACCTAAAGAAAGGTTTAGCATCCTTAGCCATCAGAGAAATGTAAACCAAAATCCTTTCAGAAATTATTGTATACCAATCAGAATGACCAAGTTAAATAAAATCAAAGACAAATCATGCTGATGAGGATGTAGAATAAAATTCATCATCCATTGTTCGTGGAAGTGCAAACTTGTACCACCACTATGGAAATCAGTGTGGCAGTTCCTCAGAAAGATGGAAATCAATCTACCTCAAGACCCAGTCACAATACTTTTGGCACAAGCCCAAAGTATGCTTCATCCTACTACAGAGACACTTGCTCAGCATGTCAATTGCTGCTTTATGCATAATAACCAGAATTTGGAAACAAGATAGATGTCCTTTAACAGAAGAAGGAATAAGTAAACATGTGGTACTTTTTCACAATGGAATGATAAAAAAATGAAATTGTGGAATTTGTAGGTAAATGGATGAAACTAAAAAAGAGTCATCCTGAGTGAGGTAACCAAGACCAGAAAAGACACATATAGTTGCTAGCTTCCTGCCAGGGATTTGGTCTGTGTGTCTTGCACTGATTTTGCTGCACAATTCCTCCAAGTCTGTCTGTCTTGTTCCTTGAGGATGACCTCAGTAAAAAGCTGACACTGATGAATTAATAGTTCCAGAAGTCTCCTTTCTGAGGGGACTTTCAGTTTGGACGTATTGCTACGTCCACCTCATTCCATCTCTTAACTTGGCATAGATTTATGAGTCTCCTATCTTCCATTGCTTTGTCACCTGATGACCCAGCACATGATTCAGGGACACAGAAATGACTTTGTTTCAGTTTTTGTCTCCATACACCTTTGTTTCCCCGAGATACTTGTTCATCGTAGGACAATCAAAACACCATTATTGAAAATACAGTTTCACTTCATCAAATATTATAGGTCTTGAGTGCAAAGCACAGTACATATAACTTCTTCAAAGACGTTGGAACCAGGGGTCCATCTACTCTTCCTTCTTAGGGAAGGGATAGTTCTTATAATGTAAAAATGATTCAGTTAATACCTAGTTGGTCTAAGGTATCAGTGATGGTTACATGAGCAAAATGGGTCACTGTGTTGAGTAGTAGTTCATGGAGAACCATAGCAAGAGCAGTGTGTCTAAATTTTCTTCTTTTCAAAAAATGGGAATTGAACCCTATACATGACAACAGAGCTAAAAATGAAGTAATGAATGAGCCTTTTATAAACTCTAAAGTGATGTGCGTGTAATTTGCTAAAAAGATACAAGTATTGCCAAGAAGCCTCAAGAGACATAAAATGATGCTTATCGAGTTCTCAAATCAAGCACAATCCCAGTAAATAAAACAGAAATATTAAATTATTTAGATGCCATTTCACTTGAATATCTGCAGTCCAGAATTTTACTGCATCTATTTACAATTAATCCTTAAAAGAGTGAAGATAACTATAAAATATAATTTAACAGACGTTTATGCAATGGCAGGAGACTGCAGATCAAACAATTGATACATAAAAGCAGGTAGGCTTGTTAGGAATAAAATGGCATGAGCTATGAGGATTGATGAAGGCATTTTAATAGAGTTCCCAGGTTATACAAAGAGGGTTTTATAGGCTAAACTAAGAAGAGAAAAAGATGGATAAGTTGTTCTTTGGCTTATATCTCCCAACAACTGGAGGTCAACAGAATGTGTTGCCTAGGATAGATGAGAGATAATGTGGCTTTCTTTCTTTTTTTTTTTGGATTTTCGAGACAGGGTTTCTCCGTAGCATTTTGGTTCCTGTCCTGGAACTAGCTCTTGTAGACCAGGCTGGCCTCGAACTCACAGAGATCCGCCTGCCTCTGCCTCCCGAGTGCTGGGATTAAAGCCTGCACCACCACCGCCCGGCTTGTGTGTTTCTTAAAGAAGCAAAAAAGAACCAAAAAAGAACCAAAACTGTAAGAACCAGGCTCATTCTCCTCCAGCTCTTGCTAAACCTTTTCTACTTGTAACTTGGCCACTAAAGTCCATGAGACTGGCGTGCCAATATTGTACCTCACCAGACATCAAATTCACAAACCAAAGATCATTGAGAGTTACCTGGCAAGTGATACGCCTTTAAATTTGAATGTGAGGGATTCTGATACCTTCAGGGCGTATCCAGATTTACTTATGAGGACATCACAGAAGCATTCGTCTTATTGGACACTGAGAATTATTTGGAGAATCGTGTCAGTTCTGCAATATCAAATCATGCCAAGTAATAAAGAAGATGACCAAATATATGTCCCTTTTCTTATGGTTAATAAAGCTTTCCGGAGAAAAGCTTTTTCCTCCCAGTAGGGGTGATCTCCTCCAGTCTTCCCTCACAGAATGACCTCTCTTACTTAAAAAGAACAGTGCCACACAAACTCCTGTTGCTCTGTGCTCTGATCCCTGCCTGTGTTTCCCCCATGAATTAGTTCTATGGGGACCAATGGAGTTTTCAAGCAAAACCCAAAGCAGCTAATTTCCTGCTCTGCACAGTACTATGCCACACTCCCCATGGCCCTAAGGAGAGCATCCAGCAGACTAACTGCAACAGAGAATGCGAATGGAACTGTGTTGAACCCAAGTCCAGTTGGTTCTTTCCAACTCAGTGACACTCGGCTAGTGACACTCTAGCTACGAACCGCAGTTTCCTTATATGGCAGATGGAAATTATATATCTTTGGCAAAGTTTATTGCAATAATTAAAGTGCAAAGTGGTGGAGGAGCAGAAGGAGGGAGAACATGAGCAAAGAAGTCGGGAACACGAGGGGTGCACCACCCACTGAGACAGTGGAGCTGATCTATTGGGAGCTCACCAAGGCCAGCTGGACTGTGACTGAAAAAGCATGGGATAAAACTGGACTCTCTAAGTATGGCGAACAATGAGGGCTGATGAGAAGCCAGGGACAATGGCACGGGGTTTTGAACCTACGTAATGTGCTGGCTTTGTGGGAGCCTAGCCAGTTTGGATGTTCACCTTCCTAGAAATGGATGGAGAGGGGAGGACCTAGGACTTACCACAGGGCAGGGAACCCTGACTGCTCTTTGGACTGGAGAGGGATGGGGAGAGGAGTGGGGGGAGGGGGAGAAGGGTGGGAGGAGGGGGAGAAGGGTGGGAGGAGGGGGAGGGAAATGGGAGGCTGGGAGGAGGTGGAAACTTGTTTTTTTTTTCTCCTTTTCTCAATAAAAAAAAGTGGTGGAAAATTCATTACATAGGTGCAAGTGGCAATATTTTATTTAACATGTGTTAGACTAAAATAGTGCATGAAACACCAGTTTTAGTAGTATGCATCATTTTAGCATACTTTAGTGTCCAATACAACCAATGAGCTGAGTGGGCATGAGTTCAATGTCCTGAGATAATGAACAGCCGGTTATTATCACCAGAAGGTAGCTAGTGGCTGCATTTTTAAGCATAGTATATGACTAATGCAAACTGGTGTATGACATGGAACGAGTGGACCCGGACAAGAGAGTAGGAGGCCACTTTCAAGACTAACTAACTGTGGCTCTGACTGAGTTGGGAAGCCCACTTGGCCTTTCTAAGATTATTTCCTCATGAAAATGCTTAGGTTCTTGATAATAGATATGGATGCTGTGAAAATTAAACAAGGTGATGTACTCAACGTTTCTCACAGTTTGTCAAGCCTTCTCCAAATATCCCATTCAGATGTTAAGTCTTTATTTTTTCTCATCCATGTTGTTTTCCACTAAAGCCACCAGAGGTCAGAATTTCACATAAGTTGCTGAAAGAAACTGCCATGGTAGGGATAAAAATCAAAAGGGAACATTTCCTGCTAAGAAGTTGAAAACAAACATTTCAAGGACAGAAAGAAATATAATGGGGACTTCCAGTAAAGACATCTGGAGTAACTAGGATTCTTAACCCCAAAACTGTTACTTGATGCAGCTGAGAAGCAGGCAAAAGAAAGAGAAGCAAAATTTGTTAAATATAATTAATGATGTCTGTTCAATATTAATTTATGGTGATTTATTTCATATTAAAAATAAGAAGTATGTATGATGAATGTCCATTTTTCACATAAATAAGCTGAGGCGTAAGTAGATCCAATAGAATCTCCTGTTTTTCTGCTGTTAGGTTGTGCTTTGGAAAGGATGCCGACAAGTGGGTCTGTCTGCTGTACAGCATATTCTATAACTGGATAATATTATTGGCGTTTCATCTGCAAGCCTGAATAATTTATTTAGTTTCCTCTCTCCCAAACGAATTTAGAGTTAAGTTCCTTTAATTGTCTGTTTCTCAGAGTATCTGGAAATTTCTGAGCAGAGTACTGCTGTGCTGGTAAACACAGAAATGAGATGATTAGCCATGGGAAAAAGCACCACGCTCTGGTTTGATTGTAACAGAAAAGATACGGAAGAAAATAAACCTATAATTTGGTTCTTTAAAATGCCTACTTGGCCATCAAAATTTTTTGTTTTCCTTGTGAGGAACCCAGTATCCAGGCCTGCTTTCTTTGGAGTCGGGGAGGAGCTTTTGTAATTCTTACAAGGAAAGAGATGTAGTTTACATTCAAGAGAAGGTCCCATGCATTTCTTGTGCATCCATCTCTAATACTCTGCCTGGGAAGGAAGAAAGACAGCAGTAACCATGCTAAGGTTGCTGCAGTGTGAAGGCAGGTCATGAAGATTCAGATCAAGGAAGAGTTCAGCCTCAGAACTTGAATCCCAAGCTTGCTACTTAGAGACAAGTCCTAAGATGGGTTCCTTATCTTAGCTTCCAACCCAAGTCGTTTGACATGGTGCCTGGACTTGGGAAGTATGGTACCTTCCAGAGTCATAGAAACTCATTACTGAGAAGTGGATTACAAAGCCTTTGGTGCAAAGACCATATGTCTCAGATGAGAAACTCTTATCCGTATCTCGAAGATGAGAAGTTCTGAGACACAGTGTTCCACAGCTCCTCTCTCAGTTTCTCCTTCAAGGTGCAACCCCATTTCTCCACATTAGCTTATGACCTGCTCCAATTCTCCCTGGGCTGAGGAAGAGAGTTAAGCATCAACAGATGGAAACAGTACCTGAGTTTCTAGAGACAAGACTCAAGTTTTGTACTAGGGGGAGAAATGACTAAAGGAGACATGTGGGCACTGCTGGTTTTCAATAAACACTTTGTATAGATCAAAGTGATAAAATGAAATAATGTGGTTTAAGTTTTTAAAAGGTAGGTGTCTTGTTTTTCCTTCTAAAGACTTTCTACTTTCTTTCTTTCTTTCTTTTTTTATCTTAATTCTATGTCTACAGTAGACAAGGATGACCCTGAACTTGTTCAACCTCCTGAATGCTGTGGTACCTGACTGATTTTGAAAAGATTTAAGATTTGATTACATATTGCATTCAGCCTTTGATGAGCGCTTTTCTCAAGCTTCTCCTGTGGGCTTGCTCTTGTTTACACAAATGCTGTCCTCCTTTGTTCTACAGAGTCACGCCATCTCAGAAAATCTACGCAAAACAATTTATCTCTTTATTGTTTATGACACTAACATTTTATTTAGTGTACTGTTGTGCCTAAACAGGGCCTAACAGGAAACAATTAATGTTCACTAGTTGAATTGCAGGAGACATGGTTGTTTGATGGAGATGTGCTATGTTTAGAGCATTTAATTAAGTTTCTTGTGTGTTCTTATTCCATTGTGAAAACTGTCACTTTTTCTTCTAGAGGAATAAAAAACGTAGCAATGTTATTCTTGAGTAGATTCTCTCAGTTGCCCAACAGAGGAAGCCTTCAATATTCAGTCTTTCTGACACCACAGGGAAAACACAGTTTCCTTGTAGTCCGTGAAGAGTCCAGTAATGGATTTTAGTAAATACTTTATTTCTAACCCAAACCTTCTTTTCTGAATATTTGTCCTTACATTATTTATTTATTCACCAAGAAATTATTTGGAAGCCCCAAGGTCTGCCTGTAACAGCCCGCATTTATTTTATGGTATCAAAGGTTAGAATCTGGATTGCGATCGTAGGAGAAAATTAATTCACTGATTAAGAAAAATGCACTTTAAGCAATACAAATTTAAATAGCTGACAATAATTAAGTCATGTTTCTTTTCTTTCTTTCTCTTCTTTTTTTAATTCTTTTTTTTTTTTTTTTTTTTTTTCCTGCTTGAGATTTTAAGCAGCTACCATTCTTCCACACAATAGCCCCGGGGAAGCACAGCATGAATTACTAATAGAAGCAGCCTGCAGTGCAGTGACCACTTTCAGAACAAAAGGGGAAGAACTGAAACCAGGAAAATGGATTTATTAAAAACAAACAAAACAACAACAACAAAACCCAACCAGTGCCAAAAGCAAATCCAAACCTTAAACTTCGACTCTGTTTGGGGGGAGAAGGGGGGCAATATTCGACCATTCTCCAGCTGAAGGTAGTTGACCTCAGAGAACCCACTTTCAAATAAAGAAATCCTCCTTTATACACTACTTTTGGTCCTTAATTAAAACATAATCTTCCTCACTGGAACACAAGGGCCCATTAATTACAAATGAAACACTTCAGAATACACTCTTATCTTTGACCTCCTAGACAAATTTCTCTTTTGAATCAGTCTGAGGGGGAGAAAGGGAGGAAGAAAAGTAGCTCTAAAATGAAGGGAGGTGTTTAATTAAAGTTACCATGATCCTCATCTCCCATTGGGTACATGGAAGGGATTCTCACAGCCCTCGGTGATTGCCATCAGACTCACATCCCCGTGTTCCACCCCCCTTCTCACCTCCTCTTACCTTCCACCTAGGGAAGCCTGCAAAAGTAGTTAAAAGTCAACTGGTCTCCAAAATAGACAGGAAGGCAAAGGAAACTAGAGAGGAGAGGGAGTGAAGTCACCAAGCAGCTAGGGAGGATTTGAGGTGAGGGAAAGAGATTATAAACAGTATTACATGAAATCTGAGGGTTCTTCCTCACCTTTGGGTCCTGGTGAAATGGCGTGAGTGGCACAGACTTCTGCAGCAGGTCGACTATCAATATCCAGACCCAGACTCTGAACCTGCAGGAGCAATAGCAGCAGCAGGATGAATTGGTTGCTGCGAAGCAGGACGTTAAAGCCATTCATGACTGCGGTTTCTTCAAAAGAGGGTCTCCAAGACATGCTAAATAAACAGCATTATTTTTAAGTAAAATCTGCCACAGAGAGAAAAAAAAAAAGAAGTAACTGAAAAGAAAGTACATTCCAGAAATGGCTGCAAAGGCAAACAGGAGCGGGGGGGGGGGGGGGGGGCGGCATTCCCTTGGTTGTTTATTTTCTCAGGATCCCAAATGGGCCATACGTTGTCCAGACTGTTTCTTTTCAAGTGACAACAGTTTATTGAAAATTATCTCTAAACTAAACACTCGGATGTGCAGGTCACTGGAACCCTCCCCATGAGTGCAGAGACTAGAGATGATTGCAGCTTAGCCCTCCAGCTGGCTTCTTCGTTTGCACTGAGCTTAAACACCACATTCCAGGGGTGGAGGAGGTTGAGATCTGAGACTCCTGCACATTTTGCAAGCGCCCGGTCTGCCTTTGAGCTCTTCACAATGTGATGGTCATTATTGAATGTGGCAGTTGATCACAGATGCTCTCAATATTCCCTAAGACACAGCTCTTTCTCTTAAGACCAAAGATTACCTTGGGAGTAAGCCCCCAGTGAATGAATAACCAGATTTTCTGAAAATCAATGTGGTAATAAGTATGAAAGCTATTAAAAATATGACAATTTGGACTTGATAATTGCCCTTCTAGCACACAATCTCAAGGAAATAGTGTGAAGATAGCTTTATTTGAAAAATGTAACAAAATGGGAAGGGAGATGCTTTGCCTATTCACACAGCAGTAGTTGACAAATTTAGGTGAAAGAGAAATATGTGGGTATGATTTTTGTTGTAACTTCTTTACTTAATAGGGGAGAAAGAGTCCAATTATAGCTCTTAAAAGACAAGATTTTTCTATAGACTGTATTGATTTGATATAGGCATGTGGACAGTATTGTAGGGTCTGAGGTCTCTGTATTTCTCTGGTATCTTTATTCTCAGCCCGCTGTCTATTTCACTATGAACAGTCTAGACTTAACTATACATTTATTGGAAAATTAGAATATAAGTCATTTACATTGGACTCCTAATATTCTCTTTTATTTGCTCCCTGTCTCTGTATCTCTGACTCTGTCTTTCTCTGTGTGTATGTGTGTGTGTGAAGGCCAGGGGTCAGCATTATGTGTCAATTGCTCTCCACCTTTTTTATTTATTTTTATCTTTTTAACATTTTGATATTTTATTTTAATGAAATATAGAAATATTTTACAAATATTAATATTTCACAAAATATAGAACATATGTTAATGAGAAAAGAGTCCCAAATCCCCTACAGATTTCTTTTTTTTTTTTGAGGGGTGGGGAGGAAGGGGTTTATTTGGCTTACATTTAAGCATTGCTGTTTATCACTGAAGGAAGTCAGGATAGGAACTCAAACAGGGCAGGATCCTGGAGACAGGAACTGATGCAGAGGCCATGAAGGGGAGCTGCTGATTGGTTTGTTTCCCCTGGCTTGCTTAGCCCATCTGCTTACAGAACCCAGGGTCAGCAGCTCAGGGATGACACTTCCCTCTATGGACTGGACCCTCCCCCATGGATCACTAAATGAGAAAATGCCTTACAGCTGGATCTCAAGAAGCCCTCAGCTGAGGCTCCTCCCCTGATGATTCTCTATCACGTGTCAAGTTGACACACAAACACATCACTATTAAGCCACAACCCTTCCTTTCTTATTCATCCCCACAATCTTAAATAACGTTAAAAGTCCCACAGCCTTTACAAGTTCAAACACATTAAACTATCAGTTCCTTAAAAATAGTCAGTTTCTTTAAAAACCCAAAGTCTTTTACAATTCAAGTCTCTCAACTATGGACTCCAGTAAAATACTTTCTCACTTCAAGAGGGAAAACCCAGGGCACAGTCACAATGAAAGCAAAACAAAATTCCACCCATCCAATATCTGGGATCCATTCCCAATCTTCTGGACTCCTCTAAAGCACTTGGGTCGCTCTCTGGCTCTGCCCTCTGAAGCACACACAGCTTGTCTTCCAGGCACCGTCTGGTTCAGCTCCATTGCTGCTACTGTTCTTGGTGGTCTTTGCATGATGCTGGCATCTCCATATGCTTGGATCCCTTGCTGCATCTGGGCTGCGCTTTCATAGGCTCTCTTCATGGTGCCAAGCCTCAACTTATTTCTATGACCCCTTTAGTCCTGGACCTTCAGTTGTCACTGAGGATGCACCTTCATCAGTGACCTTTCCTGGCCTCCCATAGTACCACGCCTCAACTGCTCTCCGTGACACCTTTTATGCCTTCATAACTGTTACCACCTGGGTGACTCTTTTTTTTTTTTACATTGGAATTATATGTCTATAGCAGCATTTATTTTCCACTTTCTCCCCTCCACCCATTTCCCTCCCACTCCCCCACTCCTCCTCCTCTCTCCCCCTCCAGTCTTAAGAGAGGGCAGGGTACCCTGCCCTGTGGGAAGTCCAACTCCCTCGCCCACTCCATCCAGGCCTAGGAAGGTGTGCATCCAAACAGTCTAGGGTCCCAAAAAGCCAGTACATGCAGTAGAAACAAATCCCAGTGCCATTATCATTGGCTTCTCAGTCAGCCCTCATTGTCAACCACATTGAAAGAGGCTGGTTTGATCACATGCTCGTTCAGTCCCAGGTCAGCTGGCTTTGGTGAGCTCCCATTAGATCAGGCACACTTTCTCAGTGGGTGGACCAACCCCTCCCAGTCCTGACTTTCTTGCTCATCTTCTTCCTCTTTCTGCTCTGCAACTGGACCTTGAGAGCTCAGTCCAGTGCTCTGATGTGGGTCTCTGTCTCTATCTCCATCCATTGCTGGATGAAAGTTCTATGGTGATATTCAAGATATTCATCAGTGTGACTATGGGACCAGGCCAGTACAGGTACCCTCTCCTCTACTGCCCAAGGGCCTAGCTGAGGACATCCTCATGGACACCTGGGAACCCCTCTAGGGCCAAGTCTCTTGCCAACCCTAAAATGGCTCCCTTAATTAACATGTCTTCTTCCCTGCTGCCATATCCGCCCTTCCTCCATCTCAACCATCCCACTCCCCCAAAATCTCCCTAATCTTTCCCTTCTCCCTTCTCTCTCCCTCTCTCCTCTTCCCCCAACTCCTTCCCCCATCCCCATGCTCCCAACTTTTGCCCAGAAATCTTGTCTGCCTCCAATTTCCAGGAGGATCTATATATGTTTTTCTTTGGGTTCATCTTATTATTTAGCTTCTCTAGGATCACGAACTATAGGCTCAGTGTCCTTTATTTATGACTGAAGTCCACTAATGAGAGAGAACATTCCCTATTCGTCTTTTTGGGTCTGGATTATCTCACTCAGGACAGTGTTTTCTATTTCCATCCTTTTGCATGCAAAATTCAAGATGTCATTGTTTTTGTACCACTGAGTAAAACTCTAAAGTATATATGTGCCACACTTTCTTTATCCATTCTTCCATTGAGGGGCATATAGGTCGTTTCCAGGTTCTGGCTATTACCCAATCATACTACAAAAGCATTTGTTCTCCACCTGTTTTTTGTGATGATGTTTCTCCCTGTTCCCAAACTTGCCAATTTTGCTCGGGTAACTTCCAGGATCCTCTTCTTTCCACTCCATGAGTACTGGGTTTCAGATTTGGCCACTGTGCTTGGCTTCTTTGTATGGATGTTGCGTATGAAAATCAGGTCCCCATGCTTGTGTGGCAAGCATTTTACCAACTGATTTATCTTCCCAGACCCTTATATTCTTTATTATTGAACTATTATATTGTGAGATATGCTATCTAGAGTTGGCTGAAAGACATTTCCAACCATTCTTTTTCAGTTTGAAAGTGAAAGTCTGCTTATAGGTGTGACTACAAATTAATTCTTCAGAGATTTCATTACAAGTAAAGACCAATCTAAAAATAATGTACGTTTGCTAATTTTGTAGTGCTGGCATAACAAAGCACGTAAAATTGAGGGCTTAAGTAACAGAAATTTGTATTGACATACTTTCTGGGTGAGAGGCGAACAATTCTTCTCAGTAACAACAGGCTTATAGATTGAGTTAACTATTCACAGAATACGGGGATGCGGAAGGAAGGAAACTGACATTGATGAAAGCATCATAATATACAAGGGATGACTAATCTCAATGTTAACCTTGTTTTAGTCTCAGGTCCGCCCTGTGGAACAGAGAGTAAGCAATCCATTTTGCAGACAAAGCAGCTAATGCTCAGAAAGGGTAAGCAGTCTGTCCAAAAGCAACCATTGAAGAAGCCAAATACAAAAGATCAAACATAAGTTACTTCCCCAAATCCTTGGTCTTAAAATACAATTTACTTTCCATAAAGGTGGATGCTCACGAGTTTTGAAGATGCATTGATTTTCAGTCACTTAGGATGTCCAGAGTGGATGTAGTTATCAGGTTGACAGTGACGGGAAGATAGTGAGGGCAACCACAGTGATGCTAGAAGCTTCGAATTCCTCGTCTGTCACTAGGAGATACACAGCAGCGAAAATGACTCAATTTCAATTGCCATGCAGCACATAAAGTCGGCTTTGACTTCAGATCTAATGCTCTTTGGAAATCGATGCCCTTTAAATTATTTGGCTCAATCTGAATCTATTTCACTTCGTTTGTTTCTTTTCATGGATTCCCAGGAACCCAGCAAAAGTAGACTTGTTAAATTTATACACAGGGAAGCACTGGTTAGCAATCTGAAGGAAAGGTTAGTCCTTAGTATCTTTACTCAGCATAGTTTCTTAGTGAAATAACAATCTGAAGTGGGAACCAAAAGACAAGAGCGTTTTAGACATACCCTCCATGTCAACCAAATCCTAGAAGCATGAGATGAAGGCTGAGCAGAAGCTATGGGACTTAGGAGTCAGAAATTTACTAAGATAACTTATAAATGTAGTAGATCAATAAGTGGAATGATTTAGACAAGAGAAGTGGCAGAGAACACTTTAGGCCTGGGAAAGTCGTTATTCATCACTGATGATGGTAACGAAACTAATAATTAGAACACTTATTATTACTGAATTTTGTCATATGCCTGGAACTGTGATAACTTAAGGAACGAAAAATCTAATGTTTAATACTATTTTTTAAGGAAAGCAAAGTATATACTTACATGTGTGCATACATACACATACAGACCACACACAAATATCACAATATTATAAAACAAAAGAAAATTGGTAAGAAATGTTGTTTAGAGCACAAATAAACAAAGGTGGACGTCTTTGAAGGTTCCCAAGTCTCGTTAACTTTATTACCTACTCTCACCATCTAGAAACCAAGGATTATTTCTTCTTGGCAGTGTTTAAATAAGAACACAGTTAAACCTAAGCAACACGACAAACGAGTCAATGGGATCAGCACTAATTTCTTAACAAGTTGATGGATGAATAAAACAATTAATACTAGAAAGTGTTGATAGGAGTCCTCATGTGACTCATTTAAGGCAGCAGGTACGTACATGAAAATTATAGGCATGGTGCCAACATTTTGCAAAAGCCTTACCCAAACTCCTTGATGTTTCAATAAATATGGGATGACAGAGCTTTTAGAACAGGAAAATTTTGAAATTGTCAAATTATGTTAAATTTGTTTCCTTTAGTGTGCTAAAAATAGGTCCTGCTGCCCAGGGAGACTTCGGCTGGCATTTCTAAGACTTCACTTTCATTTATTCCTCAAACCAAAGCAACTGAGAAATTCAAGTCAACATTGGTTAGTCAGAACAATGTGGTGAAACAGACAACAAGCCCAACAAGTTTATAGCTACAATCAAATTGGAAGATTGTTAAAGTTAAATCCCCAAAGAGAAGAATTCATGGCTGGCTTTCAAATCTGTCTCCAAAATTCCACATTTTCTTGACTCCAATCTTGTTCCATTCTCCAGGACAACACATTTCAACCTTAGAAGTGCCCAAGTATAGCATATTACTATAGTGGATAGCACATGACTTTTCTTCCTGTTATGCTCCTACTCATTTTTAATGGGTTGAGTGTGAGGGGCAGCTTCCTAGAGCTGTATCTGTTTCCTGACCCTAAATCTGTGAGTTGGACCTTAGCAGGCAGAAGTGTTTCACAGATATAATGAAGCAAGATGTTTTAAAATGAGATCATGGATTATCTGGATTGGCTTTAAGTCCAGTGGCACGAGTCCCTTTAGGAGACATCCAAACACAGAGACAAATACAAGAGCAGAAACACATGCGAAGACAGAAGCAGGGCCTGGAATTAGGCAACCATAAGCTAAGCATTAGCCTTGCATCTACGAGAAGATGTAAAAGGCTATGAGTCTCCCATGAGCTGAGAGTGAGCTCAGCCTTGCTGACACCTTGAGCTTGGATCTTTGGCCTTAAGAAACATGAGGTAATAAGGTCCTGCTGTTTCAGGCCACCGAGTTTGCTTTAATTTGTTACAGCAGTCCTAGGAATCTGGAACGTCATTCTCGCGATTGCCGTGCATAGTTACTGGAAGAGATGACACATGAAAACATTTGCTCCGTGCCTGACAGAGACCTAGAAACATCTGTTCTTGTGCATTTTAGTCATCACGCATCCAGCTTCGATGGTATCTGGAGGGAAAAGCAAATCCAAGGTATGAAATGAGCAAATATATCCTAAGGCAGAAGTGTTTGACCAGCAAAAACAAGTGGAACAACCACCTTCTCTCTCCAAGGTGTTCCTAACGCATTGACAGAACTTGACATTGGAGTTTTGGACTCTTGGTTCTGTCCAATCTTGTATATGCCTTATTGGATGTGGATTTTCCCTTGTGGGTTGATTAAATTTGATGTAGTTTGGAAGCAATGGAATTCAGTAGAATGGCTTTTCCAGTGCATATTGAGAAGACATCGTGCAAATATACCCATCATTATTTTACTTTTTACATTTCAAGTTAAGTACAGATGAAAGCATAATTTTAAAATTCAAATGGTGTTGGCAGACTCAGGAAAGAAAAGCAGAAGCTTACTGCTCCTTGCTTTCCACTCTTGATTATTAGTCCCACAAGGAAGCTATTCTAACAGTTTTAGTGTTTGTTGATTTATCTTCTCTGCATTTTAAGTAACAAATAGATAATTGTGATATTTTTAAAAATGTAGATACTTATTGGTTTCTTAATATAGAAGATAAAAAATTCTTTTCCTCTTTTGACCTCCATCAGCCCTATACATATTTCTGCTATTTTATCTTTGTAATTTAATAATAGTATAAGTTGGAACAATATTCAATGCTTATGTTATGATAACTCCATGAAAATTACTCTTAATCAAGTCACAAATGCATTGCAATAGCATTTTGTTTCTTGTACAATTTTTTGAGCTTTTTATGCATAGATTTGTATGTACCAGTCCTAAGAAACACATGAAATCTTTCAGATTTATCACTTCTATGGAAATGTAAGATTTTCAATTAGTTTTTACTGTTCTTCTTAGATATAATTCCTCTGGAATCCTTTGACTTATTGCTTTATTTAGACTGGCATGCGTGTTACAGATCAGTTAAGCTGCAATTTCTCTTTGTCATTGTCGAGGGATCTGTCCCTTTTCTGATATGCACATATTTTTCTCTATATTTCATCACTCACTTTTGTGCAATATGCTCAATAGTTGCTTGCTGGGACAAAGTAAACTGTAGATTAAATTTAGAAACAATATATTTCTGAAGATATAATAATTTTACAGCATGTATCAGTTTTGCTGGGTATAGACTCCCAGGATGAAAATAACCTTTACCCTGTTGTGTAAAGACATTGCTCTGGTCTTGCAATTAAGAAATTTGATGTCATTCGTGTTCTCTATATTTTGTAGAGAGTATTCTGTTCTCTTCTTTGAAAGTTTTTAAGAGTTTCTTTTTATATTGCATATTCTGTAAAGTTAGCAAAGTGACCTTGATGTTTGCCTTTGCATTTCCTTTATAAGGTTATCTGTAGTCTGTTGAGTCTTGAAATAACTGTTTATTAGTGTTACAAGCTTTCTAGTGCTTATTTTGAACACATTTCTTGTCTTCGTTGTCAGTCAACTCAATATTTTCAATATTTATTTTTCATCTTTCCATACTTTCATAAATATATTTAATAAGTTAAACACACTCTAATTAATAGTTCTCAACCTCTACCTTTTAATCTTATGGCATTTAAAGGATTTAATTTATTCAGTAAATGTTTATTGTGTACTTGATTACTTACTACATATCAGTCATGCCATTTTTTTTTTTACTTCGTAGTAGGTCCTACTTTGTCCTGTATAAGTGATTGATAACAGAGTCTTATGAATACCAGGGAACTATTCCTTCACTGAGCTATATCCCCAGCCTTCTTTTTACCTGTTCCTTTGAGAGAATATGCCGCTCAGTTTCTCTGGATAATCTTGCGCTTTTTCTGTAACTCAGACAGACCTTAAATTTGTGATCCTCATGCCTTAGTCTCTTAAATTACAAGGATTTCAGGTTTGTGCCACTAGTGTTGGGCATTACGCCCGTCTTTGTTTCAAGAATCTATCACCTTAGCTTTCTTCAGTCTTCAGAGAAATATTTTTTCTGTTCCTTAGATTGTGCCTATTCGTACTTAGGACAAATTTCTTAATTTATGTTTGTTTTAATTTATGTATTTCTTATCACTTTTTTTCTGTTAAAATGTCTAGTTACTCCACACTAATCCATTCATAGTTATTCATAGCTATTAAATGTTCTGAGGAAGCTCTATGTCTATCAGTAGACTTAGCTGACAGGATTGGGATGATTAGTTTTAATTGTCAATGCAATTATAATCACCTGAGAATCGAGTGTTAGTGAGTGATTGTCTAGACTAGGTTAGCATATGGGCATGTCTGCAGGGGAATGGCTTATGTTTATTGAGATAGGAATGCTTATCCAACTGTGGGTGGCACCATTCCCTGGGTTTGTGTCCTGGGCTTTACAAGAGGGGAAAAATGTTCTGAGTGGTAAGCATGTATGCATTCATCCATTCTGCTTTTGGCTATAAATATGATACAACCAGCTGTTTTAAATTCTTGCTGCTTTAACATTCATGTTAAACTATAACTGGAAATGTAAGCTAGACCTTTCTACTGTAAGTTGCCTCTTAGCAAGGTATTTTATCACACCAAAAGAATTGAAACCAGGACACTAACAGACTGTAACTACAGTAATGTAGGGAAAAATAATAGTAATGCCCTAACTTATAAAGAACTGTCTATCCTCATCATTTTTAGATATTTTTCCTGACCTAGACAATTCATTTAGGGTACTCTGTTCTTTTGCCCAGTGTGACACACGCCTCCATAACTGCATTTGATTATGGGTAGGGTTTACATCTCTCTAGGTTCAGTTTAACTTTCTCTTGGTCTTCTGTGGCTCACTTTAGTTATCCCCAATGTTCCTTAACACAGACTCTCTAGTTCAGTCTCTCTGTATAACAGAATGTTAGTGCTAAGCTCAAGTTTATGACGAGCATCGTTCTAAACATTTAGAATGGGCTATGAAGCCCAGAGCAGAAATTACCTTTTAAAGACTTCCCATATCTTCTAATTTAGCCCCATTTTGCCAGAAAAATTAAAAAAAATGCATCTTGTAGCTTCAATATCAGAGCCTTCTGGATAACTGTTGTGTTGCTAACTTAGATCTTTCTGTCACTCTTGGTGACAGGTAATTTTCATATCTCACTGGTCTGTTTAGATTGTATTTTCAAAACAACATAGTACCTTTCTCAATGTCTCTCTCCTTTTTTGCTTTCTGTCATTGAGGAATGTTTTATTCTATGATGCTATTTTGGGGACATTCTGCAGGGAGCAGGGAATAAACATGTAGATTCAATCTGCCATATGGACACAGATGTTCCAAAATTACTTTGTGATATAATTTGACGGAACTCCTGTGGGAAAGTGTTCTGAAATGAGGTTAAACAACATATTTTTCCCCATAAAAATCAGAACCAGGGAGAACATTCCAACAATGGCTATGTAAAGTGTTCAGAACATTCTTACCACAAGCATCCACAACACTACATGACATTATAAAAAACAATCATCTCAGGGCTGTACACACTGGCTAGAGAGGCAGGCTTGTTTGTATTCATTCTTGCAAAGCTGACACAGATTTGTGTTAGAACAGTGCTGCATTTTTTCTTTTTCTTTTTCCAAGAAAAGTGTTGTTTAAAGCCTTTTTGTATAAAGGAAGTCAACCACTGTGAGCATCTCAGTTGGGGTTCAATGAACAGAGATGGCCGGAATGTACAGAATTATTTTTTTCTGCAGAATAAACTCAAGATAAAGTATGGTTTGAAAACAGAACCGTGGTTTTCATAAGCAACTTGTAAGTATGGAAATAAACACTCATTTCAAAAATTAATTACTTGTTTCTGAAATACCTTCTGTGACTTGAATGGAAAGCATTCCCAGACTCATGTGTTTGAGTATCTGGTCCCCAGTTGGTGATGAGGTTATAGGATTGGTGGAATGGAAGGCCTTGCTGGAGGATGTGAAACACTGAGGCCTGAGAAGATCAAAGATATAGGCCTGAGGATTCTGCTCCTTCTCTGCCACTCTGAGAAGATAGGTGCCACTGTCAGTGATGGAGCTGTTCCAGTTACGACACTACCCACCATATCAGAGTGAACCCAAACCAAACACTTTTCCAACAGATAGTTGGTGTGGGAGGTCCTTCTGTATATGTATTGCTTCTATTGGTTAATGAATAAAGCTGTTTTGGCCAGTGGTTTAGTAAAATAGAGCCAGGTGGGAATTACAAACAGATAAAGGAAGGCAGAGTCAGAGAGAAACTATGTTGCCTCTGCAGGAGACAGAAGCTGGACACTGGATGGAACTGATAGGCCACAACCACATGGCTATATATAGATTAATAGAAATGGGTTAATATAAGATGTAAGAGCTAGCTAGAAATATTTCAGTGAAATATTTGTACAGACTTGTCAACAAAAATAAATAGCTAGTATACATATGTATATATATATATATATACACATATGTATATAACATATCCCTTCATTAAATTCCAAAGAAAGATTATTATGAATAGACATCTTCAAAATTAATTGGATATTTCTCAGTGTTGGGAAGGGTGAGATATCCTGAAGAAATCATTGATTGATTGTTGTGATGTATAGTGATAGAGTTCCTTTGGAAATCAATTAGTTAGCTTTTTAAGAAAGGTAAATGTTAACTTCACACACCGATCCAAGCAATTCAGCTACTAACAATCTACTTAAGAGAAAGAAAGCTACACTAGTTCTTGTTGATAAAGGTTCCTGATAGCATTAACAATAATAATACTTGGCCAGTATTGCAAGGATACATCAATCAGTGAGTAGATTAAAAATGTGCAATTTCTTTACAGTAGAATATGGATGAACAGTTATGTAGGCTGGTTAGTAATGACTACAAACAAGGATGATAACTCTCCAAACTGCTAAGTAAGGAACGACACAAGTAGACCTTATATGATTTCTTTAAAGATGAAATTTGTTTGAAAAGTAAGGGTGTATGACTGCCTTGAATCTAGAGAGGGAGCAGGAGTTGATCGACGAACACAACTTTTAGAGTTGAGGGCTCTATCATAAAACTGGATTACTGCAGTGCATACACAACTATATAAATGTACTAAAATCAAACTCTTCACTGAAAATCAGTTAATTGTAAAATGTATAATTCATACCACGATAAAACTGTAAAATAATTGTCATGAAGATTGCATTTAATTCTGTTGGCATGATTGTGAGCTTCTAGTAGGGCTTATTAGCCCAGAATCAGTCAACTAGACAACTCCCTACTTTTGTGAAATGTCCTGGTAAAGTTAGTAGTAAAGAACCTTAAATTTGTTTTCAGTTCCCTAAGACCTGATTCAGTTTACCCAAAACTTGTCTATAAAGAATTTTGCTGTCAAGCAAATTGATATGAAATAGATAAAAGGCAAACATTAACTCGCAACTCAAAATTTGTGATTTATATTTAATTATGATATAAATTACAAATTAATTATATTAATGATCATAGGAATCCCAGCCAGATTTACTTACAAAGGGATCAATATCTTCTTCTGATGCTGATGAAGTTGGAGGTAAGTCATTGATTTTAATTACTGTTGTATAGTGATTAATTACATAGCACTATTTTGACATATATTGGTTAAATTAGCATACATTATTATATGGACACATAATGAGAGTTTGATTTTGAATGATAGTTATTTGTAACGATAATGCCTTCATCCACCCACATAATATTACTTATTAGGTACCATGATAAGTTATGTGGATTTTATTTACAACAGTGAATGAAGGAGTTCTTTCCATTAGAGATTTATCTTCATCTTATTGCACACCCAGAGATAAATGCAATATAGAAGCAATGATAAAAGAATGATGGGGATGCTCCTATCATGGGGGAAATAAAGGGAAGATGAAAGGAACATGTGTTGTCTTAGTTGTGGGATAGAAAGAAGTATGGGGTAACTGGTGGTACTTCATTAAAGCTAGAGTTGGGAACTTGATAGGGTCAATGGGTACAAGGTCCAAGTCAGGAGAAGATGCTGGAGGGTGCTGTCCATGATGCTAAGGATTCAGAGTGTCCTAAGAGCAAAGGAAACCTGTGCAATATTTTAAGACAAAAAACGTCACTGTTAGAAGCGAAATGGAGATTGTGGATGATGGACCAGAGGTGGAGCTAGTTAGAGTTTGGTGTAGAGCAATTGCTTCATATACCCAAAGCCTCTACTTAGGTCTCTAGCACCACAAAGAAAGAAAGGATACTTAGAAGGTATGCCTAGGTGGGTTGATGAACTTAGAGGTATTTTATTTGCTTATGTTTAGTATTGTTTGCCTTTCCCTCAGATTTTATTAGTCCTTTGAGAATTGTGTATAATGGATTTTGATAATATTCACCCCAACATCAGTTCCTTCTAAATCCATCCCCATTTCTCTATCCACTCAACTTTGCATTCTCTTTTGTTGTTTTAATTAGAAGTGTGATTCCCATACAATCTGGGATGTGTGGCTTTCCACAGGAGCATGGTCAAATAACTAGGGATCATGCCTTGAAGAAAACTGACTGTGCCCTTTCTAACAGCTCCCAGTAGCTCCTTGCTAGGAATGGGTCTGGGACTTCATGTACACCTCCCTTTTCCATGCTGGGATTGTGTTTGCCTTAAGCTAGTTCCAGTCTTGGACATGCTGTCACAAACGCTGTGAGTTCATTTGTGCAATTGCCCTACTGGGTCTGGGAAGCAAGGTTTCCTGTAGTCATTAACCACTTCTGGCTCTTAAAATCTTTCCACCCTGCTGGGTGGTGGTGCACGCCTTTAATCTCAGCACTTGGGAGGCAGAGGTAGGCGGATCTCTGTGAGTTCAAGGATAGCCTGTCTACAAGAGCTAGTTCCAGGACAGGTGCCAAAGCTACACAGAGAAATCATGTCTTGAAAAACAACAAAACAAACAAACAAACAGAAAACAACAAAAACTTTCCACCCCTTTTTTACTGTAGATTCCTGAATCTCAAGAGGATAGGGTATGAGTTAGATGTCCCGTTTAGGATGGAACATCCCACAGTCTCTCATTCTCATTCCCTGTGCCTTTAGGAGTTGTGGGTCTCTGTATTGATCATCATCTCCTGCAAAAGGAAGACTCTCTGATGATGGTTGAGAGATGAGTTAATGTGTGTACATAAAGGTAAGACCTTAGAAGTTGGTTTGATACTGTGCCATTTATCAGAGTAATATTAGAAACTTCTTCTCTGGCACCTTTGAACTTTGACCATAGGTTCTTGGCATTGGTGATGTTCCATGTATGGGTTTCAGCTTGTGGGATGGGGCTCAGATCCATTCAGAAAGTGATTGCTTACTTTCATGGCATCCATGATACTACTACACCAGTGTGCTTGTCTGGCCAGGTGGGTCATTATTGGAGCTCACAGCGTTCACAGCTGAGTAAGACTCAGGATGACGTTTATCCTTTGGTAGCATGCATGACACCTTCTAGCACCAGGAAATCAAGGAACCAAATCCATGTTTTATAACTGAAAATTCTTTGAAGCTCTGGGCAACATGAAAAGCAAATTGATGCTTTACAACAGGTTTTATTTTTCACATCTTTGAAGACTTTTTTTTTTTATTCTTTGTTCTCAGCTTCAGTCCATGGTAACTTCTAAATTACTTTTTACTCTCCAGGACAAAAAGATGATTAAATTGAATGTGTTTAAAAGAAACTATGTTTAACAGTAGATGTGATGACATTACAGAGGCCTGGGCCTAGTTTTCAATTCGGTTACAAAGTTTGATTCTTGGATGGTTATTGTTCAATCATTATTTTCCTGTCCTACTTCTAATTCTTCCTAACCTCTTCTTCAAGTTTCTCCTTTTATTCTTCAGGAGCCTTGAAGTGATAAAGAAATTACAAGAGTTGTTTCTCATTGGTCAAGAGCACATTACTAGGGCAAACAATAGGGAGTTGAGCCATCGCCATGGCAACACAAGGGTCCAAGGTTGCAAAAATGAAACCATGACCAGAGGGCCGGGGAGAGGGGGGAAAGGAGGTACAGTGAGACAAGTTTAGAGACAGAGGTCTTTTGTTAACAGACTGGCAAGCAAAGAATTGGCATGCTTCCAACCTTGGTTTGGACATCTGTGCCTCTGACCTTGTCCATAGCAGTAAGGTTTCTAACTATTTGCAAAAACGCTTTAGTGTAGTTTGAACTTTCTCTGAGGTAAAAGTGAGCTAATTGTGTGCAGTTTGTATGAACAAAATAACAAAGCAGGCTTTTAAATGTCTACAGTCCTCAAAGGACAAATAGATCCAGTTACAAAGCATGTCCCAGTATATATTCTATATGTCAAACTATATAGCAAAATAAAAAGTCACCTTCCTTACCACCCACAGATATGTGTGCCCACAAGATTAATATGTAATCATGAGATTACATGTGCACATCACATGAGATTACACACTACAGTGCAGGTATTGGGGAGACACCAAGCTGCTTTAGCAAAAGCGAGTAACATTTTCCAAAGTTGATGGTCCTACAGACCTTGTCTGGACAGAATTAACCTCCATCAGGTAACCATTCCTCTGGTGGGTTGACATTTGACTACTAGTTGTCACCTGCTGTAATTCTCATGGCCCCTGACATTTTTGGATGGTTGTTTACTTATTCTACATCTTATCTTTCCATCCTGCTTATAAATATAAAGACTGAGGACGATGCTCTCCCTACTGAGAGTAGAAACAAAGGTTCTTTGTGCTAGACTCAGGACAAATGGGCAGACAAAAGCTAAATGCTAATGAGTACCTTTGCCTTTTTACTAGCTGTGCATGGGGTCAGGGATAAGTGTCCTTCCAGACAGTAGTTGTTATGCTCTCTTTTCGTATTGTTTCTGAAAAGCAACAGACAGTTGGACTTCCACACATTCCAGACAGTGCGAGGCTGCCACGCTCTGTTTGATATTCAACACGGTGGAGTAAAGAGGCCATCATGCATTTTTTTTTGAGCTGATAAAATGCAGAGTATAACTGATTCCTGGGAAAATATTTTCTGTGTTAAGGAGATAAATATTTATCTCAGCTCTTCTGGGAAGCATGCTTTTAATAAATGATGTTTCTTTTTCTAATGGTCTGTTTATTTTTTGGAGACTTCACATCACAAATTAGAGTATATTTCATTATATATAACTCTCAAAATGTATTTTTTTGTGAAATATTTTCAAGAAGATTGGAATTTACTTATCAAGAAAGCATTCTTCAGTTTCCAAGTTCCCACAAATGACTCAAATTTGACTTCACAGCAGGCCTAGACACTAGTATCTTTTGCTCAAATGTTTCAAATGACCTAAAATCTTTCACGGGCATATTGCAATTATTTTTTTAATACCAAAGGGCTGATTTTATTTTAAAATTGAGCATTTTGTTGCAAAAGCCTTATTTTTTTGTTTCTTTTCAGGATTGAAGATTGAACCCAGAGACTCACACACAATAGGCAAGTATTACGTACGTATCCTGAGACCCCTCCCTTCTGTGCTATGTTTTAATTTTTGGGAGATAGAAACTCAATTCATTTCCCCAAACTGGACATAAATTCACTACCCAGGTGAATTTGTACTTGAAATCTTCCTGCTTCAGCCTCCTAAATCAGTGGGAGGAAAGCTGAGTCACCCGACCTGGCTACAAAAGAATTTTTAATACCTTTTATACATGCCAACTTCCAAAGAAAGAATATAGCCCAAGAAAAAACAGAAGCTAGTAACTAGGAACACTAAGCAAAGACCCTGAGCGGTGCTATGCAGACCTATACTTTAGGATTATCACACTGAGTTGAACTCAGTTTGGATATTGGGTTCCATTCTTTGAATGGATCCCAGAGAGATGCATGCTGTCTTGCTAAGTAACTCTGTCCCACCCTTGCTGCACAAACACCCTCGGTTCTCACCGTCAAAATACAGAGCATCTTGCCTGCCCTGTGTGCAACTTGCTGACATGGAATAGTCTCCCTGGTGAACAATGACATCCACAAGTTGCACCCTTGAAATAAATCCTTTCAATTAAATTAATTAGTTTTCCACAGAAAGCCTAGGTGTCGCTTGGTAAATTCTGCTGTGTGCAAGCCATCATACTAGGGGCTTTTGTTTCCATTTTTATGGCCTGCAATCCTGCCAGGCAGGTGTTATCTGCCTTTTACAGGTGGGGAACTGACTTTCCAAGGGTGCAGTAACTTCCTTACTGCTCCAGGAGAAGGGGAACCCCTGGATTAGCACTCACTTCTATGTTGCATAGCACCTGTTCAGAGCAATTGCCTACCCCCTTCAACAAAGCTCTTCACGATACAGATGGCTGATGCCGATGGGGTCTCACGTTTCAAGATTTCCTCTTTGTCGAACCGCCATGCTTGCATGCTTGTTCGTGCCTCGCTAAAGTTGTTTTGAGACTTCCTGCCTCAAACATGACTAGCCCCGTGTCTGTTGTCCTGAGGATTGTCGGTCTGGTGATCAACCTTATTGCTTGCTGCTGTACCTTGTTTCAAGCCTCTTGTCCATTGGTTCTCAACTTTCTTAATGCTGTGACTTTTTAACAGTTACTCAAGGTTTTAGTAACCTCAAACCATAAAGTTATTTTCATTGCTACTTCATAATTTTGCTACTGTTATGAATAGCAATGTAATATATGATATGCAGATGTTTTTAGGCTACCCCTGTGAAAAGGTCACAACCCACAGGTTGAGAATGCTGCTCTACTCTTTGTCTTCCTGCAGTTCTTTTTGGCTCTCCCGGTTGCTCTCAGGTAGAGCTCACTCCTTGTCTACATTTTCTCAACAACATCTCCCATACTGGGAAGTTAAATATAACTTGTTTTCTTCTTTCACCGAGGCGCTGGGAATAGCAGAAAGGGACGATTTGAGATCATATCTAAATATATAAAACTGAGGTTTTGACCCTCCCACCTGCAAAGTTCCCAAGTTGGGAGCTTCTGATGTTCATCTTCTCACAAGTTTTCTCTCCCCACTTTTACTTTAGAATTTATCCTCTTCCTCACTCCTCTTGACTGACAGATCTCTGGACTGTCTCTCTCTCCTGAGCAATCAAAGCAGCTATGACATTGCTGTTCTATTTGTTTTCACAAAAACGTAAGTTTTCTTCCTTTTGACTTCTATTAATTTTGCCTAATAACTTCAGATTCAAAAACCTCTTACCCTAACATAAACATTTTACCATGAACATATCTTCGAATTAAAAGGTGATAATACCCATTTTTTTGCCTCTCCTAAAAGATAGAACAACATAAAATCACAAACAAAAACTAAGCATGGGAGGCAGCACTGTCTTGATTTTCTGTGTATGCTTTGTGCCTCTGGGATTGCTTTCACCTGAGACTTTCATTTGCTCCACAAACAAATGGAGACTTGGGCACTATAAAGGGCATAGCTAAATTTGTATAACCAATAAAGTCCATAACCAGAAATTGAATTGGGGTCTTCAGAATTAGGTCAGCAATGAGAGCAGTGACAATTTTAGAAAATAGATGAGTGAAATCTTGGGATAATGAAAGAGGCTGCCATGATTTGTAAGCTTTAAATACTTGTCCCACAGACAGAACTTGCAATTCATTGTTACCAAGAGACACTGTCACTAGCATTAATCTTGTCCTTGTGAGAGGACAGTATATACAAAGATGTGGCTCAGCTACTGTTCTTTAAAATGTGGGTAGCATTTGACCTCCTATAAAAGACATAAATAAAATGTTTGGTGCATTTATATGTATGGCACCTATATATGGCAATAAGACATGGCACAGCAAGGGCTATGGGATGCTACAGAAACACATTAGCAAGAGGTTTTGCACTTACCACCTCAGAAATGTTGCTTGATTTTTGGAGAGCATCAGTTGTTTCTTCTGATGCTTATTGAATCACAATGAAACACTCAGGTAACCGTCCTATGAATAAACTGAGGCACAGCAGCTTGCCAGTTTCTGTCAGAGGTCAAAGTACAGATGTAGGATTCAAGGTATCGGTCTCTACCAAGAATCAGTGTGATCCTCTTTATGCATGTTCTGCCAATAGCTGCAGAGAGTTTAGTCACCATTTTCCATGTTATGCCATTGTCTGAAACAGCATGAAAGCTATATAGTCAGGAAGTCAGCCTGTTAATATTTTCATATTCATTTAAACAATAGTTGTTTCATATATATGTATATAATGTGTATATATATGTACACACACACACACACACACACACACACACATATATATATATATATATATAGAGAGAGAGAGAGAGAGAGGGAGAGAGAGAGAGAAACATAAAGGAACTAAGTAATATTTTTTGTTTGTTTTGAGAGAGAGGGTTTCGTTGTGTAACAGCCCTAGCTGTCCTGGAACTCGCTCTGTAGACCAGGCTGGCTCAAACTCACAGAGATCCACCTGCCTCTGTCTCACAAGTATTGGGATTAAAGGCATGCACCACCACTGCCCAGCATAAAAAAAAATAATTTTTTCAAAGTTATTTATTACCTGTCTTGGATAAGGGTCTCTGACCTGCATTTTTTGCCTTCTAAGCATGGTCAGCATTGTAGCTGAAGTTTCAAACTCAAAGCCTTATTGGCCCTTCTTGCAGTGACTAATTTGGAAATAGAAATACTGTATTAAGTGAAAAGGGAGGAAAGTTGAGCTTTTAGATGATTGAAGTCTTTGATCAAGACAGAGATAGCCTGGGGTGAGAGAAACCATACCTGAGGGGACATATATTTTTGTTAGAACCATCCATTCAATCTGCCGCAGATGGTGGGAGTTTTCTCAGGGATTATCAGTGCTTTTTAAGTCATGCTTTGTCAATGCGAGAAAACAACCTGGGTGAATCAACGTCAAGAGGAAAGGTTTATATTGGCTCACAGTTTCAGAAGTCAGTTCACAGCTGGCCAGTTCCATTGTTGTTTCCACAGCTGGAATTCCCTTGTGGTTTCCACAGCTGGACAGTTCCATTGTTTTAGGCCTGTGGCAAGGCAGAAACATCACATAGAGGAAGGGTACTTACTTTATGGCTACCAGGCAGAAGAAACAATTAAAGAAGAAGGGGTCAGGGGTATACTTGTCTACAACGTGTTCTCCTTCGCACGGTGTTCAATCGTACCACAAGGACATGTGCTCAACTATGTTCATAGCAGCATTATTTGTCATAGCCAGATCCTGGAAACAACCTAAATGCCCCTCGACCAAAGAATGGATAAGGAAACTGTGGTACATTTACACAATGGAGTACTACCCAGCAGAAAGCAATAATGGCATCTTGAAATTTGCTGGCAAATGGATAGAGCTAGAAAACATCATATTAAATGAGGTAACCCAGACCCAGAAAGACAATTATCATATGTACTCATAAGTTGTTTTGAAACACAAAGCAAAAAAAAAAAAAAAAGCAGCTTACAAATCACAATCCCAGAGAACCTAAACAACAATGAAGACTCTAAGAGAGGCGGACATGGATCTAATCTACATGGGAAGTAGAAAAAGACAAGATCTCCTGAGTAAATTGGAAGCATGGGGACCATGAGAGAGGATTGAATGGGAGGGGAGAGGTAGGGAGGGAAGCAGAGATAAATGTATAGCTCAATAAAATAAAAAAAGAAAATCGATTTTATAATATCCATGAGAAAAGCTTATTTTATTAGGATCACTAAACAAAATAAGGCAGCTCAAACTTCATTTGTTTTTATTATTGCTGAAAGTTGTGGTTTTATTAATTAGTTTTTTTAACAGTAATTGATATGACACCCTTGAAAATAACACTCAAAACATTTGTTTCATCCTATTAGTTTTTAGTTCCTTTTTTACAGTAACAGGAGGAATTGAAAGACTTTATAATAGAAAAAATACTTCTGAGATAGTGGACAGAATGAAATAGTTTATATTTGCACATAAATATTTTCCAGAGAGGAAATACATTCTTTCAACAGATGGAAAAGGGGTTTTGTAAAATGTTACACACATGCACACACACACACACACACACACACACACACACACACACACACAAGTTTTAGTTCTAAATGATGACAAAATTGAATAGTCAGCTATGAAGAGCATAAAAGTGAAACACCCTAGCCGGGCGGTGGTGGCGCACGCCTTTAATCCCAGCACTCTGGAGGCAGAGGTAGGCGGATCTCTGTGAGTTCAAGGCCAGCCTGGTCTACAAGAGCTTGTTCCAGGACAGGAAAAATCCAAAAAAAAAAAAAAAAGTGAAACACCCAAATTGATCTCTTAAGTCTCTCTGTGCTTCTAATTTCTCTGATACAACAAAGGCAAAGAGTCCTTCAATTTTTCTGGAAGGAGAATAGCTGGATGTGGCATAGTATATGTTGTCATTTACCCTTTTTTACTGGGTACATACAGACAGTTGGGTGCTGCCATGCTTTCAGCTTGGTGTTGTGCCCTAAATTTGTACAGCTGAAGTGAGTCCATGATCTTCTGATGCCTGATCAATTATCTCTGTGGCAAGAGAGAGAACGTGGTAACCCATTTCCACCATGGTTCTATTATACTCAAGTTTTTTTTTTTTTCTCTTGCACATGGATGCAAACATACTTTTATTTGAAAGTGTCTTCTCCCTCATGAATGGCGTATTATGGTTTGGAGATGGTACCCAGTTTTATCAATTTGTCCATATTTCAACAATATTGATAATGATAAATTTTGAATAATGTTGAAGGTTAAAATGCTTAATTACTTAGGAGAGATAAGCTAGCATGCAAGGGTTTTCAGAAGGTCTGCATTTCCCAAGACTTCGTAACTTTTTAAGCTGAGTTCTTTGCATGAACATTCATTTCACATGAAAGCGAAAACTATTTGATTCCTAATTAGACAGTAGTATGCTGATATCCATTTTTGTTTTGGCCTTCTATCTATTAACCAAAGCACATGTCGTATTTTCAACAAATCATAAGATATTAAGATAAAGGTGACAGTCATTTAGATATGTGTGTCATCTTTTTTTCCCATTTAAAAAATTTCTGACATTTCTAGCTTCAGCATAGAGAGTAGATGTACAGCCTGTAACATTCAAACTTTGTAATGTTTCTTTAAGAGGCAACACAGGAGGAGTTAGCTTGGGAGCAATAAAATATGGGCAGAGCAAGTGTGGAAAATACTTATTTGGATGATAAATTTTTGTCAAGAATTTCCAATTTACTGTATGTCTATGGGCTTAGGATCCACAGCATTAATCATGGCCTTCTTACAAGCGCCCATAATAACCTACACAGCATCACCAATGTGACTGAAGCAAGGCACAAGGACAGGTTGCTAGGATGAAGGGTGTACATCCCAAACAAAGATGACTGACACATGTTGGGTAGGATAAATCTACAAATAGCCTAGAGCCAGACATCAGACATTATTTAAGGTGACAAACTTCACAATAACTAAAAGAGACAGAAAAAAAAAAGATGGAGACAGACATGTAGCTAAATAGTGTACGGCTGCATGATTCATTTCAGGATAAATCAATGTTGAGATGACATTTTTCCTTCTTCAGAACCAATAATGAGTCTCCTGTAATTAAGCAAACTTTCTCTCTCCTATCAAAACAAACTGTTAAACCACAGTGAAGTCTCTGACACATCTACCCCTCAACCAAAGTTATAGTATTTTAATCTAACTACAATGCAAGGATGCGTGAGTCACCCTACTGTAAATTTCAGCAAATAGTATGTGTCATTGGAAATAACTTCAGCTTTTCCAAAGACCATAGATTTATTCTGTAGGAGTTCAGACACAAGCAACAATAATTTTAGCTAAAGCAATTCCCCATGTTCACTAAACCATAACCATCTGAAACTGGTTATTTCTAGAATTACACAGAACTAAAATAGCAAACATGTAAACAGAGCTATGGGTTAGAATTCATCAAATGAGAGGAAAAAATGTTTAGAATTTTAAGGTATAAAATATCACATCTGTTAAGTATTTATAGATGTCCAATTTAAATGCACACTTCAGACACTAATTAAAAGCATTCTCTATAAATAGAAATCCAATTTGCTGTGTGTGCAGATTGAGTAATACAAGCAAGTTCTCCTAGATATCAGTTTTCTCTCCCTGCAAGCAGTCAAGACATGATTGACCATTAGGCTCCTATTAAAACTCAGCAATGGAAGCTAGAAAAAAAGTAACTGGTTCTATTCATGCCATCAAGCAAGGACATAGCCAATGTAATCCCATTGTTTCCATGTTCACGGGTGTCAACATGACTCGATGGACCTTCTGTTTCAAGTAATTGTACATAAAGCAGTGCCCATGGCATGCATTATATGTTGTTGATGTATATAGGCAGATTCTTTGTTTACATTTAGTTGATAAAATAGAACATAAGTGACATTGGCTTCTGCTGAATGTTGAAATGGTGAGATAATCCTGTTTGGTCTAGTTTGTGTCAGGGGATTATACTAATGCCAGAAGCAAGTTTCAGGAGGTGACACAGATAATCTCCCTTGTCCTGTGAAAATTTCCCTGAAAATGCTTGTGCTATCAAGATGTCGGGGCTAATTTGTAGGTGATATGCAACACATTTTCTTAGGAATACAAACAATCATAAAGATCCCTTAAGAATTCTGTTACTACCGAATGGATTTGAAACAGGTAAACTAATTAACACCCCTTATTTTATAGATGATAGGAGACACAAGGGGCTGGGACTGGTGGGACGGCTCAGCAGGTAACAACCTTTGCTGCACAGGACCTGAGTTCAAAGCCCCAGCATTGTGCAAAAAGCAAGGCTTGCTTGCACTCACCTGGAAGCTCAGCACTGTAAAGATAGAGGCAAAAGGATTGCTAGAACCTGTTGGACACCAGCTTTACTTCAGGTTCAGTGAGAGATCCTGTCTCAAAGGAATATGGTGGAGAGTGATGGATCAGGACACTTGATATCCTTTTCTGTTTTTCATATGCACACACAGCAGTACACATTTGCTCACATCCATGCACACACATGACACCCAGACACACAAACTTGAATAAAGATAAGGACCAACAACATAGAACAACTGGATTCAAGGCATAGCTGGACCTGAGTTCAGGCCCCTGAACACCTCAGGTGTGCTTTCTAAGTTACAAGACGGTTTTATTATTTTCCCCAGTAATTCACACAGTTTATTACAAAGCAGATGAAACATAGTACTGCAGTTCTCACTGGACTTACAGAAAAGCACCAGACACATGCTGATAAGGGTGGGGTCTCCTATTATCTATGTAATCTTGCTCATTTTCACACACAGAATACCATCCTCCCATTTAAATGCAAAAATTTTATAACCTTCTGTGTGCACATTCTTATGAGAACCTAAACTTCATATATTCTTTATTTTATCTGCAAGTAAAATAAATATTTTGACCTTCAAGATAAAATGAAGGCTAGAATTAGTATAAAAATATGAACATAATTTTTTCTAAGGCAGAACATATTTTCTTCTGGAGAGAATAAGGGTGGTACCATTGGTTATTACAGTGGGACAGCAGGAGAACACTTGGATTACTATTGTTTAAAAAAATACATTTTTTTAAAAAAATCATAATACTTTATTGATTCTTTGGGAATTTCAGAACATTCACCTCAATTCCACTCATTTCCCAGTCCCTCCATATCACCCCTCTGGCATGCCCTCTCCCAAGTTAATTCAAAATGAAGCAAAACAAAACAGCAAAAAAAGAAATCCACAAAAATCTCCCACCTTGTTCCTCTATCTTTCCAATACCTCTTCATTTATCCTTGTGGCAACAGAGGCTGCCATGTGTCACAACGTATACCCTTTTGCCCAATCAGTCCTACCTACAAAATATCCATTGCAATGGTTCAAGGCCTCTGACACACTATCGTCATCACTGGACCCTCACCCAAAGCCCTCTCAGATATCCTGCTGTTGCCCTGAATCAGGGAGATCCTACAGTTATTATTCCACAGGACCAGTCCCTTCACACACTCCAGCAGGTCATAGATGGGGTAGATGTTAGGGTGGTCCAAACCAAGGCCACGCATGTGGGTCTGGGTGTTAGTTGAGTTGGTTGGTCTCCACTACTGGAACCACCCCCTGCAGGCAAGGGACAGAGCCAGCTCTCTCAGATTCATGCTTCAGGGCCATCTCTCCCATACCTGTGGTGAAGGGTGGGCCATCTCTCTCACACTCAGAAAGGAATCTCCATACCTTCAGAGTTTCTAGGTTCTAAAATGGAAAAATTAATTTTTTTCATTTATGTATTTACTTTTTTGTGAGATTTTTAATACATACTTTTGATAGTTATTTTTTTTATATTTTGCATATACTTACACAAAAAGAAATGGGAAGAGAAGGATCAAATTTGAATTTTAACTGTGAAGTCTTTAATATCATTTTTCTCTGCTGTTTTCAGTGTTTGAATTCTTTATTGAGTATATATACAATAACCATCAAACTTTGGCTATTAATATTTAGAATTTCTATGCTATCCATATATCCAGTATCCGAATATTTGTGTATGCATATATATAGCTATAAATACATATCCACACATGCATATTAAATCTACAGGGCAATTATGAAAATACTAATATTATATAAATATCAAATATGAAAGCAGTAAGATATTGAGGCTGGATTACTGTTGGCAGTAATGCCTTAGGAAAGAAAGCAAAATGGCTTAGTTCTATTAAAAGGCACACCTAGGGACATAATGTCATATAAACTTGGCAGTCAGTGACAAGACAAGAAAAGCTTTCCTTTTAATTTGTCTTTGGAGAAGTGTTTTTATTGTGGATACTGATGATGTAACAGCATCTCTGATATGGAAAGTCACGTTAGATACTGTGAGGAGTTGAATGACGATGGCTATCATAAGTTCATAGGAAATAGCACTGTTGAGAGTGGTGGCCTTGCTAGAGGAAGTGTGTCACTGGGAACAGGCTTTGAGGTTTCAGAAGCTCAAGCCAGGTCCAGTGGTTTACCATTTCTTCCTGCTGCCTGCTGATCTGGATGTAGCACTCTCAGCAACCTCATAAGCATCATTTCTGCCTGTATGCCTCCATGTTCCCTGGCATGATGATAATGGACTAAATCTCTGAACATGTAAGTAAGCCAGCTCCAGTCAAATGGTTTCATTATTAACAGTTGCTGTGGGCATAGTACTTCTTCACAACAATAGAAACCCTAAGAGAGAGGTTGTCTGGTTGCTCTTAGTTATTTCATGTTTGATTCACCTGAAGTTTATAGCCACATTCTCTAGTTTCTTGCTATTATTTCTGACTTTGGGAAGTTCGTTCAATTCTTCTGTGTCATCTGAAAAGAATGACTGAAAGACAAAAGGAAATTACAAAGCCCATGTAACTTCAGAGGTGTGAAATATTAAAATATAACAGTGGTTGGCTAAGAATCAGGAACGAAATTCATCATACATTCCAGATTCATATCTGCTTTAATAAACCCTTTCTTTTGAATTGAAAGTGATAAGCTTATCTGCTTTCTGCATATATCTCAGGCACAGTTGTGGGGGGGTCCTTTTTATTTTTACATTGACCGTCTGAACTTTTACATTTCAAAACTTCTTCAAGTCATCATGTGGAGCATAATCAAAACTTATAGGAATAATCACCTCTAAACAAAGCACAATGGCTGTATTAATCAAAAATTCTGCAGATATCATTCATCTAGTGCCTTTGTTCCCTACTCCCTGCCACATAACCCATCCATTGCTGCCTAACCTCAGCATTTGACAACACTCACAAGTTAGAATAGGTATGGCAATCCAAACCTAGAGATCCTTTCTGTCTTCCTACTAAGTGATGTATTACACAGGCACAGGAGTTACTTTGTCTAATTATTTTCCATGTGGTAAGTGCTCAGTACAGAGCTGCTGGATAAAGCAGAATGTATTTTTGCTGAGTCATCTAATCACATTTATTGAATACCTAATGTTTAATACACACTAGGCATCTTTAAAATTTTGATGAGTAGTGGCTTTTCTGAAGATGACAATTTACAGTTGATTATTTCAGGGTAAGCAAAAATTAACCAATTCTGGAAGAATGGATAGGGATGGGATTCAGCACAGGCAACATAGCAGGAAGAATAAATCTCAATGCATCTAGGAAGGTTTGCTTAGCTGGAGTGATGGTTCAAGAAAAACCGAGGGAAGTAATAAAGGCTGCTGAGTGTGAACAGAGAAGGAGATGCTATGGATTGTGGGCTCTGGCCCTATGGAAACAAACTTTGATGGTGCATTCATAAGGCTTCCATGATTCTGTAACAATTTATTTTGTGACATGGTGAACATGTCCTCTTTTTCAGCAGCATAAAGGGCTAGGTAATCATGCAAAGTGGCAGAGAACTCAAAGAAGTCAAGCAAGAGGGTGATGTGTGGGCACTAGAAGCTCAGTGAGACTGTACCAGACTCGATGAAGTTAGGATACTGGCTGCACAGCCTCGGAAAAGGAAGAGCAATGTTGACGACCAGGGAAACTCCAAATTCATTGGCTTACACCCACATTGCCTGTTTGACTACACTTGTGAACATCATCATGGAAAAAGCAGGAAGTTGGTGAGATGCATTATGGTCCATCTAAACAATGGTACAGGAGTGTAAGGAAACTGTAGGAGCTATATGTGTAATAATATTACAGTTTCCAAGATATGATATACATAAAAACAAAGTAACTATCATGTGCCATGAACCTATTTTTACAAAACAAAAATTATTATGTATATGAGTGAATCTATTTATAAAAATTTATACTTTGTTTTTAGGTACAGAGAAAAAACTTGAAAGGGTTGCCTTTGGGAAGAAACAACTGTGACCCTGGCTCTTTCAGCTTTCTATGATTGTTTCTATTTGAAAATCATGTGCATGGATTAATTTTATTATACAAAATAAAAATGCCCAGAAATGTAATATTAACCATCTATTTGCTTAGCCTAGCGGAGAAATTCTGATTTCCAAAATAGAAGTTATTCAGAAGGGAAATATATCTTTCTAAAATAAAGTTATAAGAAATTGCATCAGTACCTTAAATAATATCACTGCAAAACCCAAAATGGGAGCATTTTATTTCACTTATTTCATAAGGAAATCTGCTGGAACGGGCTTCAAAGGCTGAACCGCACAGCCATGAGAGCCACCAGGGGCCTTTTAACACCACCTCTGCTTGCTTCCTCTCTTATTATTTTTGCAATACAGTTATAACTACAAATCCCAAACCATGTAATTGTCAACTAACGTTCGGAAAATGCAAATGCTTTACCCTGAACATAAAAGGATGGCCTCTCCAATCCTCAGTGAACTTTCTGGCGGTCTTCAGATACAAAACAACCTCGCTGGAGAATCCTCAGAGATGAGTCAAAGAAGAAAATCATTGTCTTTCCAGAAGGGATGTTCTTTGGACATCAAAGGGCACTGCAATGGGATCTGTGCACTTCTGCTTCCTCTTCCCAGAATATGCTGGCAGCCATCCAGGGCTGCTCACTACAAATTAGCATGTATACAGATGTGCTTGATATCTGAGCTCAGCTGGTTCAGCCATTTTCATGTAAAGCATATTAATATTCTGTTCATGTCTAAGATATTATCTTATTAATCCAACAGCATGTCACAGCTTTTCCTCTCATGTGCACTTTTTAGAACTAATCACAACTACCGTAGGTTGCTGATGATCTTCCTGAAGATACACTAAAACATGGTTAATACCCTTATGAAACTCTAAACTCAGCTTTCCTTCTAGAAGAACTCAAATCTTATGCCGTGTCAATTCTGATAATCCCATGCATGCACGCAAACACATTCGCTAATTGTTCTCCAGTCTGTTTTCTTGTGGAGACAGTCTGCTGCTTTGAGACAGCTAGTTAAGCAAAATAAGAGAAAGGGTTTCACGTGGTCTTATTCAGTGAGCAAGAGACGGAAGAGTGTGCTCCTTACTTCTGCTATCAGAATAATCTTTGCTGTTTCACAAAAAAAGAATTAGTTTTCATTTATTAAAATTCATTCTGCTGTTGGACTAAGTACTTACTTTTTATATTTTTTATTTATTATTTATTTATTTACTTATTTATTTTGCGACGGGGTTTCTTTGTGTGACAGCTCTGACTCGCATTGTAGACAAGGCTACTCTCGAACATCCAGAGATCTACTTGCCTGTGCCTTTTGAGTGCTGGGATTAAAAAATATTTATATTTTAGTATCTCATGTGTATGATTAAATTTGAAATTGGTGCCACATTCATGAGAAAAGTAATTTAATTCTCACGGAGCCTTTTGGGTTGCTTTGTCCAGTCTTGATATTGAGGGCTTTTGCCTTGTCTTATTATATATTGTTTTTTAGTGTTTGATTGTCTCTTGAAAATCTAAGGATAAATGAATGGGGTAGGGGAAGACCAGAGGTGGGGGGATCTGGGAGTCGTGGGGGTATAAAAGCTGTGGTTGGGATGTGTTGTTATGAGAGAAGAATGTATTTTCAACAATAATAATAAAAAGAGAGAAATGGAAATGCAGGCCTGCTAGATCTGCTCAGTTAATAAGTGGTGCAGCCAATGTTTTAGAATCAATTTTTTTCTCTTCTAAACCTCAAGCTTAGGATTAATTTTATACAGCCTTAAGTAAGCATAGAGGCCATTTTTTGCCTTTTCTAAATCTCCAAAGGAGATTTTTAAAAAACGAATAGAAAGCTCCGGCAACTTTCTAGAGGCCAAAATAAGCTGGCAGTTCAAACACCAGTGGAAAGATGAAGAATGAAAGCTGTCATTACCTTGAAATACTCATCATCTGCAGCTTGAGAAGATCCTTTCTTCCAACCCTTAAGCTGGAAGGACTCTCATTGTCTTTTAATGTTTGAGGCCATAATTACAGTGCAAAAGAGAAGCCACAACGTTCAAGAGACTGCAACGTACAAGACATTTTAAAATCAATACAATAGCAGGAGGAACATTGGCTATTGAAGGACAACTTTCTTCTCTGATGAAACTTTTCTTACTCCCTATTCTGAAGGTTAGTCCAGTAGAACTCAGAGAAGCCCTGTGATAAATGTGCACCAAACCAGCTGCCACACCAGTTCGGTATTATCTACCTTCCTTTTGGTAGCTTCCGGTTTTTCAGCATCTTCTCTGAATTAGTCACCACATCTCTTCTTAGGGAATTGGAATCAGAGTGAACACTCTCATGCACAGTCAACACAATGGGAACATCGAAGCTTGGAGAGGCTATAAACCCTGTTTTCACTGTCAACTTCTGGATGATTCCTGTTCTAGGATCTCACATCTCAGCTTGCACCTTGCAGATGAAGACAAGGGATGCCTTGCCAATGAAGAGCTGAGTTAGCGAGATCTATGGACTTACAACACTGTTCTCTCTGTATGCCAGGCCTCTATGCCAAATCCTTGTTAATCTCAAAACAGTGGGGAACCAACCTCCACAATTTGCTATTCTAATATGTATAAAATGGGGGGAGGAGGTTTAAATACAGTATTTACATTGTAAATTATGCTGTGAGGCTGAAATGAAAAACTGCTTCTGAGGAGCTTATCCACATATCTGTTACACAGCAAGTACCAAATTAATCTAAGTTGTTTGTAATAGAGTCTTCCCAAAAATTTTTCTTACATTTTTAATTTTTTTATATGTGTGAGTATTTTGCCTGCATGTATTTACATCTTTACACTACATGCATGCAGTACCTAAGTGGGCTAAAAGAAGGAACCAAATGCCCTGGAACTGAAGATATTGATCCCTGTAACCTGTCATGTGGGTGCTGGGAATTGGACCAGGACTTCTGGAAGAGTAGCCAGTTCTCTTAACTACTTAGCAATCTCTCTAGCCCCACCTGCAATTATTGTCTTAATCTCTAGCAATATATATATATATCAACTTGAAAAGCTGTTTACCTTCTGTGAATCTTCCATTTTCATGGAAAGGTAAATTATGATTATGTAAAATAATAGAAACTGATTAAGAATTCTCCCTTGTTTGTCATTCTCCCCAGTTGGCATCTAACATAGGTAAGAAAGAATAATTCTAGACAACTAGGGTAAGATAAACATTTGCAATAAGATGGGAGGAATAATATGTCACTTTGGAAAGAGTCTTATCCCCCCACATCGCAAACTTCTAAAATAATTTTATATTGTAACACACACACATACACTCACATTTAGTTTTAAAACACTTAGGGTGCCTTTCAATAACTGGATCATTTCTGACACATTGAAGCTAGTAATAACCTGTATTATATAAACACATTTCTTCTGAAGTAAAAACATTATGCTTAATAACCAAATACATAATATACTTTTAAAGCCTTATTACAAATGACTACAAGTAAGATACCTACATAGAATTCAGCTTTGAGGTTTTCTTCTTCCCCACACTTTATAGCTTATTATCTATACTATAATAAGGAGGTAAGTAAGTGGCTTCAAGTAACTGATTGTCTAAATGGGATTCATATTCCACAAAGGTATAGACCAAAAGAACATGAATGTGCATATATTCCTACCATGTAAAATATACATTTAATGATGGAAGAAATTCTGGAGTTTCTTTAGGCCCTGTATTAGTGGGCTCCATGGTCAACCCCTATTGCTGGATATGTACTTACATAGGTCTATTTGGAACTAAAGAATCCATAAAGAGCTCCAGTCTAGTTGGTGGTGGTAGTGCATGTCTTTAATCCCAGCACTTGGGAAGCAAAGGCTGGTGGATCTCAGTGAGTTTGAGACCAGCCTGGTCTACAGAGTGAGTTCCAGGACAGCTAGGACTGTTACACAGAAAAACCCTGTCTTGAAAAAAGTAAAGAGATCCAATTTATCAACAAGGACATGAATAATGTTTAATTAGAGGAATGGAAACCCAACAATCTTATAGTCAGTCTTTATTCTTCACTTTCAATCACTCTGCATGGAGTTATTTTCTTTAGCTAGATTAAAAGTTCCTGAGAAATACAAAGCATTTCTATTTCTTTACCCTCAGGACCTGTACAATCTAAGGCACACGAATTGTGCTCTGATTGGAACTTAGTGAGATATTCACTTTTGTGAGTCAAAAATTTTCCACCGTGAAGGAAGAAAAACAGAGAAGATGGCTTCTCTAGGCTCCTTTACACATAAGGACTTTTCTTATTTAGTCTTTATATAGTCATTATAGCTATACTGTGGTCCTTATTCTCATAAATCATAATAAGCAGCTTTCAAAAGACAAAGAATTAGTGGATGAAGGTACAGATTTAGAGAATGAAGCCATGATTGCCTAGTTGCTTGTGGCCTTCCCAATGGGCTTCCTTGTTCTAGTTTCTGTGGTAAGTATGCTATCATTGTTCCTATTTTATAAGTACAAAGTAAAACACATGAAGACTCAAGAATATAGAGCTGGTATAATGGCAATGTTACATTCTTCTCCTTCAGGACCAGGAAACATTGCTTTAGAGCTGGTAATACTAGCCCCTGGCAACCTCAGCTCTCAGTACCATTAAGGGAACAACGTATTACCCAAACCCATTCCACCCTTCCCAGAGTAGCCTTCTAACCAATGACTGAGAGATGAGAATGTCCACAAAGTTCAAAAAGTTCATCTCTTTTTCTCAGTTACAGACAACTCAGTAAGACTGGCTTGGTTCAGAGTTTACACAGCTAACTGTTTTGTGCAAACTGACTTCCTTTCCTAAACCTTGTCATGATGAGCTGAAGGCAGTGGGGGAGCAATTGAATATGATCAAAACACAAATGTAACTTTTAAATAACAAATAAAATGATTTTAAAAAAGGCTATTCCATTATGAACTCCTTACAATTTAATCTCCATTTCAGAGACTGTTCTCTGAAGATCCCTTCCTGAACAGGCACCAGGTAAACCCACATAAATTGTTTGTAGCAGTCATGACGATAAAACTCTTCTATATCGCTTCTTCACAGGGCAATGTTCAGTGCTGCAGAAGTTATTCGCAAATGGACAAATGATTGCCTCTATCTTTTGCAGTTGTTCAAGATAATCATGCTACCATGATTTAATAAAATTTATGTAAAATGAGAAGGATTGAGATAACCACCCAGATAATGTCAAAAACAAGGGAGGAGTAGTTTGAAGAAGCAAGAACCAGTCAACCACATTAAATTGTGAGGGAAAAATAGATGGCACAAGTTCTACAAAGTCTTCAAGGGCTTCAAGGAATGGATAGAGATATTCAAGTGACTTTTCCCGGCAGGTATAAACAGTGTTGTCATAGCCCCAGAGAAAAGAGAAAGTGAGGATGCAGAGAAGAGGAGGAACTGTCAACCATGCTACCCATCATTCTGGCTTTCAAGGGAATCATGATGGTGTCTTAATGTTAACAGTATTGCCATCTGTCAATGTTGAGTCAGGATGGTATTTACTGCATGAAGGCAGAGATTCCTAGTAATATGTTAGTATCAAATCTTAGCAATCATCTGAACATGCCATGTTTTTCTTCTTCCTCCCCAATACCTAGGGGTTACACAGCAAAATTTCAAAACCCACACTTTGATGTGGCCAAGGTTTTTGCTTAGTCACTTTGTGTCCAGAGTCCACACTCTGGGTTTTATGAAAAGCTTAACTTTTCCTCAATCCTGGCTTGCCCTCACACCAGAACACCAGGAACAGCTTCAGGTAAGAAGTATTTGACCTAGGACCACAGGGGTGGGTGGCCCAATGGAATTAACCACAGCAATGTTCCCCACAAGCCCACAGAGCACAGAATCCACGCTTGGGGTGTTGGTGTCCTTCTGTGCTTATTTATTCTCAACAGAGAGTAGTAACCAGGCATTATGAAATAGATGCTATAGCAGCTAAAACTTTAAAAAAAAAAAAAGCTCTCTGTGGTTAAGGCTGAAATCAAATGGTGAACACTGGAACATTTTAGATTTTCCACTCAGGAGATTGAATTGCCAGATACTTCAGTATCACTTTCTCTCCATTTAACTTTGGAAAGCAAAGATCACATGCATGACCTTGCAGTCAGTTTCCACATTCTTCAAAGAATAGATGCTGCAGATTGAAGCTCGAGCCCGGAGCTCTGAAAGAAATGGCACTGTGTAGACACAAATACTTATTGCCAGAACCAAATGAATGGTTTTACCGAAAGCAGCGTCTTTTGTTAGTCTGATGTCCCACATACATTCCCAGCTCACTGTAACTAGGTGGTAGGAATTTCACATCAATTATCGTGGCAAGCAAGACTAGTAAGCAGACTTAGTAGGCAATTTGTATGTAAAATAGGGTAGCCAGGGTAACTTTTAAACGGTGCTTAAATTTAAGCAAATGAAGACTTTAAACATTAAAGTATCGATCATGTGTTACCTAGAAGAAATCCCTGGTGTCTTTTATAGCAGAGTAACCCGAAGGGGAAGATGCCTAAAGCAGGTGGTATCTTCCTGGAAATGGGAAGAAGCAATGGCCCAGGGTGTGATCTCAGAGGAGCAGGAGACGTGGGATGCTGAGGACCATGTGAAGATTAGACCCTTAATCCAAGTGGGATATATGCCCCTGAAAGGTTTTATAGAAGAATTACATGACCCTATATATTTAAAAAGGGTCATTCTGGATACTTGGTTAAATTCACATCACAGCTCCATGTACCACATTTAGTTTATTTGTGACAGCTCCATCCCAGTCCTGGCAGTTTTGGCTATTACAGCTTCTATTTTTTTATGAAATATTAAGATATTTTATTTAGATATTCCTGGAAGAGGTGAGAGAGATCTTGGTATTTTGAATTCAGTGATTGCTAGGGAAGAACTATCAACCAGGAAATGGTCTGGTAACTTCAGCCCCCCAGCCAACTTTGTAGGCAATGATGACACGACCTAATACATATGGATACTGCCTTTCAGTTGGCCACAGTGTTCTACAGGCCTTGACCTCTATAACCTTCACAAAATTGTCTGGGTTGAGTGTTGGCGGCTACATCTTAGAAACACATTGTCTCTAGAGGTTAAAATGACATTCCTACACTAGACTGCCTGTAGATGTCAGAGCCAGGCTCAAAACTAGTGGCAGAATTTCATTCTAGTCACCTTGCTACTAGGAAAGCTATGCGTGTTTCTTCTCATGGTGGTTGCTGCATTTGGAAAGCAATGACGGTTCATAAGTGGGCTTTGTTCTACTCAATCCTGTTGATACAGATTGTTCTCTCTGGAAGTCACTAAACGGTGGTACTGCTCAGTAGTCACCCTAAACCAAAGTGCATGCTCATCCAGGACTAAATTCTGCCTAGCCTAGCATTGGGGAGATGTCTCAGTCAGTAGAGTGCTTGCTGGGCAGGCCCCAGGACCTGAGTTCATCTTCAGAACTCACACAAAAAAGGTGGGTGTGGTGGCACATGCTTTAAATTCTGGCTCTGGGAAGGTGCCCATAGGAAATCCACACTGGGCCTGGCCTTTTAGTCTTGAGGCATTGTTTGAGAAATGACACTTGAGTTTGTCCTCTGTCTTGCACAACACACACACACACACACGCACACACACACACACAGAGACAGAGAGAGAGAGAGAGAGAGAGAGGGAGAGAGTTTGTCCTCTGTCTTGCACAACACACACACACACACACACACACACAGAGAGAGAGAGAGAGAGAGAGAGGAGTTCTAACCAATCTTTTTCCTCCCGAGGAAAGCCTTCAGCCTCGATCAGCTCCATCAGAACTAATCCCGTCACACTCTTATTACTTTGCTTTAGAGGACATTCATTCCCTGCCCCTAAACTACATTAGAGAGTCTTGTCTTGCACATAACTGCTGTTGTAGTTCATCTTCAGGGAGGAACGTGCTATGATGAATGAGAGAAGACCTGCTTATGAAGTTGGCAGTGCTTCAGAGTCCTTTAAGGAGTGTTTAGCCCTATCAGTATAAATCTGAAAATAATTTGATCCATGTCCTCACTATGGGCTGGAAGAATAAAAAGTTGCCACCTGTCTTTTCAGAAAATAGTACAAATGGGCTGAACGTTGTGGATTCTAACCGAGGCAGCTTCCAAAATTGGAAAAGCACAAGGCATAAAATTCCATCCCTCAGAACTTTATTGGTTTTTCAACTAACACTGAAGGTTTATTCCTTTAAAGTTTGCTTCCCGGATCACAACTAACGTCTGCCAGGGAATAGTAATTGACATCTATTGCTACATGCCAAAGTCAAAATGACGGGTAATGAGCAAATCCTTGCTGTTTAATCACTCATCAACTAAAGTGGCATCATTAAAAAGATAGAGATGGCACGGCATGGGATTCATAGGATTTTAATGATTCTCGCTTAAAAACAAACATGCATAAAATCCATTTTAGATAAAATTTTAGATATAATAAACAGTGAGTTTTTTTCTTAAAAAAAGAACTAGGTACTTTGTGGGGGATTAAGTTTAATTTAATACAATCTAAAAATTGATTCAATATGGTCCAAGGCATTAGCCTTTGGGACAATCAGGGGTATGCAGAGTGAGAAAGCACAGGGAACCAGAACCTTCACACAAATATTTATGCCTATGGTAACCCTAGGCAAACAAAGAAATCATCTGCTCACTTAGTTACAATCTGTGTTTTCCTTACTGAACACGCTTTTGCAGGCACGAGGTCATCCAGTCCCTAAGGAGAAGAACTGGACTCTTAATCACAACCTTCACATTGAACCCATAGTGTTCAGCAGCGTGTACTAGGCAGCTCTGTACATTTCTTAAGCAACCACAGTTACAGAACAAACCTGGAAGCCATTTCTGCAGTTCTTGGAAAAGTTAAAACTTCTAAAATGTTAGTTTGAAAAAGGGAAAATTTATGGGTGAAAGCTAAGCACCAAAACGGTACCTCACAAATAGTTGGGGTTTCAATAAATATGTTTTGGATGTTGCTTGAATGAATAGCCGCTTTTCTTTTCTTTTTTTTTTTAACCATCATTTCAATCCTTTAGAAAATACGAGTGTTTCCCCTGTGCTGAGGCACTGTGCCAGCTTCCTAAGAAAAGCAGAGGAGGCAGAAGATGAAGAGCCCTGGTGTGTGACCTTCAGTCACTGGTGGGGCGGGATCAAAGGAGAAAGTGGCGCGAGGCACGCTACAAATGAGCACTTCACTGTCGGAGTCCAGAAGACCACTATCTGCCTGGACACATCACACAGGACCCCTTAGAGGAGAGGCGGCATCATTTGTCTCTTACAAGAGACTCTCTTAGAAATGAACAAAGTCTCTTAAATCAAAAGTTTGCTTTTTTTCTTCTAAAAGTCAGTTCTTATTCTGAAGTTATTGGCTATTAATGGAACAAAATAATAGGCTCCCTTACGACATTTTTATACGTGCACACAATGGCGTTTCACCAAATCCACCTGATTACCCTCATTTATTTCCTTCTCCACTCTCTGGGCTCTCCTCACTTATTTTTTTTTTTGAATGAATAGCTGATCTATTTTTTCACCATTTCAATTCTTTGGAAAATACGAGTGTCTCCGTGGGTGTCCCAATCATGGTCTTGACCCCTTTATTGCTCCTCCCTGTCTTCCCCTGGACTCTGGGAACTCGGCCCAGAGCTTAGCTGTGGATCTCAGCATCTGCTTCCATCAGTTCCTGGATGAAGGTTTTATGATGACAGTTACAAGAGTCATCAATCTGACTACAGGGCAAGGCCAGTTCAGGCATCCTTCCTCTATTGCTTAGGGTCTTAGCTGGGGTCATCCTTGTGGATTCCTGGGAATTTCTTTAGTGCAAGGTTGCTTGTTAGCCCCATGATGGCTCCCTCAATCAAAATATCTCTTTTCTTGTTCTCCTTCTCTGTCCTTCTCCCATCTTGGCCCCTCCACTTCTCCCTACTTCTATCCTTCCTTCTCTCTTCCTCCACTTTCCCAATTTTCTCAGGAGATTTTAAATATTTCCCAGTCTCTCTCTTAGGGTTCTTGTTGTTACCTGGATTCTCTGGGGTCATGGATTATAGACTGATTATCCTTTATTTTATGTCTATTATCCACTTATGAGTGGATAAATACCATATTTGTCTTTCTGGGTCTGGGGTACCTCATTCAGGATGGTGTTTGTTTGTTTGTTTGTTGTTGGTTTTTCACCACTGAGTAGTTCTCCATTGTGTACATGTACATTTACTTTATCCATTCTTTGGTTGAGGGACATCTAGGTTGTTTCCAGGTTCTGGCTATTATGAATAATGTTTCTATGAACACAACTGAGCAAATGTACTTGTGGTATGATTGAATATCCTTTGGTCATATGCCCAAGAGTGGTATTGCTGGATCTGAGGTAGATAGTTGCCCAATTTTCTGAGAAACCACCATACTGATTTCCAAAGTGGTTGTACAAGTTTGCAATCCTACCAGCAATAGAGTAGTGTTCCTCATACTTCACATCCTCTCCAGTATAAGCTATCATTGGTGCTTTTTGATCTTATCCTTTCTGACTGGTGTGAGAAGGTGTCTCAGAGTAGTTTTGATTTGCATTTCCCTGATAGATAAGTGATGTAGGTGGGTCTTCTTTCTATGTGTTGCTTTCACTAGTTAATTAATAAAGAAACTGTTTGGCCTGATAGGTCAGAATATAGGTGGGTGGAGTAGACAGAACAGAATGCTGGGAAGAAGGAAAGTGAGTCAGATGCCATGATTCTTTGACCTGAGACGGATGTAGGCTAGAATCTTTCCCGGTAAGCCACCACCTTGTTGTGCTACACATATTATTAGAAATGGGTTAATCAAGATGTGAGAATTAGCCAATAAGAGGCTAGAACTAATGGGCTAGGCAGTGTTTAAAAGAATACAGTTCCCATGTAATTATTTTGGGTAAAGCTAGCTGGTGGCTGGGAGCTGAGTGGCGGGAAGCGGCTACAGCTCCTTACTGCAGAGAAGGATATTAAGTAATTCTCTATGACCTGACCTGAGGTAGTGGGGCTCACTTACTCTGGACTGACAGTGGGGGAACCTGCATAGAATCAAACTACACCCTCTGAATGTGGGTGACATTTGAGTGGCTGGGGCAGTCTGTGAGGCCACTGACAGTGGGACCAGAACGTATCTCTAGTGCTTGAACTGGCTTTTTGAAGCCCATTATCTTTGGAGGGATACCTTGCTCTGCCTAGAAATGGAGGGGAGGGACTTGTTCCAGCCTCAAAGTGATTTTCCAGACTTTGTTGACTCCCTGTGGGGGTAGACTTATCCTCTCTGAGAAGTGGATGGGGGTGGGGTGTGGATAAGGTCGAAAGTGGGGAAGGGAGAGAGTAGGAAATGGGACTGATATATAATGAGAAAAGATTGCTTTAAAATAAAAATGTAGAATTTAAAAAAAAAGAAAAGAAAATACGAGTTTTTCCCTGTGCCTGCTTCCTAAGGAAACCAGAGGAGGCAGAAGATGACGAGCATGAAAGAACATGGCACTTCTTTATGACTTGAGTTATTTCATCAAACATGGCAATCTCTGATCCCATCCATTTTCCTGCAAATGACATGATTTTGTTCTTTATTGCTGAATAACACTCTATGGAATAGACCATATTTTGTTCATTAATGGGTACGTAGGCTGATCACACTACTTGGCTATTGCTGGTAGGGTTACAATAACTATAAGTCTCTGCTGTGTGCCCCCTTTGATTCCTTTGAGTATGCACCCACACATGGTATAGATGGATCATATGGTAATTCTATTTTTCACTTGTTGTGCAACCTCCATGTGATTTTCATAGTGTGGTCCTGGCAACAGTGTTATAACTAAACCCTCCACCTGTTTGCCTACATTTATTGCTCTCCATATTCCTGATTGCTGCTGTGATTGGGAGGAGATAGAATCTCAGCATTGTTTGAGTTATATTTCCTGTATCGCTTAGTATGTTCAACTTCTTCCATGCATGAACAGATTATTTGTATTATTTTATTTGAAAAACATCTGTTCGATTGATTTGTCAATTTAACACACTTCCCAACTCTGTAAGAAGCCGGATAAATCAGTCATGATGGTGCAGTTCCAACACACAGAAAGTGGAGGCAGGAGGATGTCCTTTCAAGCTACATAGAAAGACTTATTCAGAGGTGGGAGGAAAACCAGAGATAGCCACCTTAAATTTGAACTGGATTGTTTAGCTTTATCAATTGTTTGTCTCTTCAGATATTCAAATGCACAGTGTGCATTAAATAACAAACATTATGTCTAGTGAAATGTCCTGCCTTATTGAATTCACACATCAGGATGGGAAAGTGACACACAGAATGTCAAACCCTAGGGTAGTGGGGTATTATGATAAGGAGTGGGTAGCACTGTCTTGTGTCAGATCCACATAATGAACAACACTTTTGGTCTGAGATCTGGAAGGGTTTTTGTTTTGTTTTGCTTTTTTCTTCAGAAAGGACTCCCGGGCTCATGCCTGATAAAAGAGACTAGACAGTCAGAGAAGTACAGTGGTGTGGACAGAGAGAAGAACATTCCAGGAAGAGGAAAAAGCTTGAATGGAACCACCCACTTCAATAGCATCCAAACGCAAATTGGAGGGAGCGTATTTAAAACGATCAGCTTCAAGAGCAAATGGAAAACAGGTTTTCCTGTCATCCCTCCTCCACTTCACCTTCTCACAGGCTCCTTCGGTATGACTGGACCAACAGACAGAGAACACCGGCTTTAGGTTTTCCAGTATTCTCCTCCCACACACCCTGACGTTACAAGCCACAAGTTTCTTGGAACTGTGAATATTGTTTGAACTAAAGCTAAAACTGGAGATGTGTTTTGAGTCACTTTATGCAGGCATATTTATATCGTCTGTTTAGGACACTTACAGGTGGACACGATGACTCACGACACAACATTCTAAACATAGTAGCCTGGAAAATCCTGAGCTCTGGGAACTTGGTGGCAGGGATACCGATGCAGATGAGGAGGACTTCCCTAGAATACCATGCATCTGCATATGAAATCTTTCTAGGGAAAAATGAATTTTAAAAGCGTATTTCCAAACATATTTGAGCTGGTATGTGTGTGGTGAAAGAGGATGATGAAAGATCATTGATTATGAAACTGGTTATGAAGGCCTCCCCCATCAGTGGCGTAGGAGCTACACGAGTACACATATGGGCAGGCCTGTGAAAGAGATGGAATTTTTCTCCTAACCATGGGGCTAGAGACAAATCTTTCCAAGGTCCAAAGGAATGGTTTGCTTTTAAGTCAGTTATTACTTTCTACACTGTAATGTTTCCTTCTGGTTTGAATTTTGTAGGTTTTACTTAACTTTATATACAGGTAGCTCCTTAAATTTAAAAAAAAAGTGTCTAACCCTTCAGTTACTATACACAAAGACTTATAACTCAAACCACAAGATAAATCCATTCTTTTACTATTAGGAGTTATTCTCCTATCCAAAAATAAAAAATAACATTTCTGCAAGTTACGGCTCTTACTATTCTATTGTGTAAATTTTAGCCCACTCTGCAAACTTTTACCAGCCCGATAGAAAGTAGTAACTTTTAAAGAAGATTCTCTGAGCTGAGATGTCTGACAGGGACCCTTCCCACTGGGGTAGGGAAAACATCCAAAAGAATCAAGGAAGAGAGAAGTCACTGCTGTACTCAATTAGTTGAGAAACCATCAAAGTAAATAAGGCAATACCTTTAAGAACACACACAAAAGAAGCCAGTGAACTAGAACAGATGAAAAGGAAGACTGTTTTAGCTAGCAAGTAACCCCAGGGGTGAAGAATAATTTCTTCTTCAGGACACCCTTCGTCAAGGTCTTTCAGCAAGATGGCCCAGTGGAAGCAATTTCTTTCTGTGTCTGTAGAGAATTGAGGAAGTCTATTGGAAATCCAGACTGAGTTTCATTCCAAGCCAAGTACAGGAGGTCAGAGATCAGGAGCAACTTTTGAAATGGTTTGTCCCCTCCTAGAATACTAATGGCTTTGAAACATCCCTATGGCCAGGAAGCAAACCATTTGCATTTTAGGAATAAGGAGTAGCTCAGAGAGAAGCTCACCATCTCTGACTTTACTCTCTTCTAAGGTGGTTTTCATAGAACTCATAACCGTCTTAGAAAGTTAATGACACTTATCTCATGGAGTTACTTTGGGCACACATTTAGTCATGTTCCTCCTGTGGATCGCAATTTGTGTCATCCCGTAGAGACACTCAAACACATGGGGTTTGTGTGTTCAAGAATTGGAAAGCCAATTGCGGTGGCACAGGCCTGCACTCCCAACTTTTGGGAGGCAGAGGCAGACAGGTCTCTGTGAGTTTGAGGTCAGGCTGATCTGATGGAGGAGAGTCTTCTGTTTTGTGTTAATTTCATTGGTTAAATAAAGAGACTGCCTTGGTCCTTTAATAGGACATAAAATTAGGTAGGCAGAGTAAACAGAACAGAATGCTGGGAGAAAGAAGCTGAGTCAAGGAGTCGCCATGATTCTCATTCCTGACACAGCCGCAGGTTAAGATCTTCCCTGGTAAGCCACCTCGTGGGCTACACAGATTATTAGAAATGGGTTAGGTCAATATGTAAGAGCTAGCCAATAAGAGGCTGGAACTAATGGGCCAGGCAGTGTTTAAAAGAATACAGTTTCCATGTAATTATTTCGGGTAAAGCTAGCCGGGTGGCGGGACGCAGCCCAGCCCGCCAATCTTATTACAACACTGGTCTACATAGGGATCTCCAGGACAGTCAGAGTTACATAGGTGACACTGTCTCAAAATAAACAAACAAATAAATCAGAATAAGAAATGCTATTAGAGTCTTATATAATTATTAATATAAAATAATAAGGCATAAATAACAATGTATATATTCTAAAGAGACACTGCTCTTTGGGGAAGAGTAATCTATAAGCTAACAAGTCCTTCAACATAATCTCAGTCAGAGGTGGAGAGACTGGCTCCTACAAGCTTTGTGGCCCCTCTTCTACAATATCCCAGAACCTTTTGGGAAAGAAGTGATAAAAGTGTGCTTACAGTAAAGCACCTGAGAGATTCTTACTGTCTGCACTTTCCTTACTTGTGAGTTTCTGCATTAACCATGGTCTACTGCACCAAGAAACTTCAATTCCTGCCTCCAGGTTGCTGCCCTATAAGAGCTCATGACAAACAGCTGCGGATGAGCAATTGTTATATGGAACTTTGAGTGAAGTAAACCCTTTCCTCCTCAAGTTGCTTCTGGTCATGCTGTGCCATCACTGCGATAGCAATCCTAATTAAAGCACATAATAAATAAATCAATGCAAAAAAATTGTAAAACAATGTTCTTTGGCGTTTGGGCATGTGCAGAATGCATACTGATCATTTTCAGCCTGACCCTCTCTCATCTATTTTCTCCCCATGTCTGCTGAGCTCCCACTGCTCTAAAAATCTCTCTCACCCCCTCTCTCACTCTGTCTTTTGGTGACACACTGAGTTTAAGCAGAGCCATCTGTATGAACAAGGATTCAGGGATATCCATTAGAGTCTGGTCGGGTCAACAGTGGGTAAACAAATCTGAAGCAAATGACTTCCTTTCTCTAAGAATCTGTCAATAGTCAATAGTTAGCAGAAAGGGGTAGGTCCCCATGAGCCCCCTCCTCCATCCATTCCTGACTTAGGCTAGTCTTCTGTCATTCAATATGGGTAATTGTCGTTGTGAGCTCATGATCGCAATGATTTTCTTTTTAGAGGAGAACAGTCTAGAAGATAACGTTCCTCAGCTTAACTTCGAGCTCTTAGGCCTTTTCCTCTCCCTCTGCCTCAGTGTTCCCTGGGCTTTAGGGATGACATAAATATCCTATTTAGGGTTCAGCCCCCAACTATCACTTCCTTTCAGTAGCTTGTGTAGCTGCGAAGTCTCTGAATTCACAGCTGTTCATTGTGAAAAGATGATTCTCTGAGTAATGCTAAGAGTAGCTTTTTATCATTGAGCATAAAACACTGTCTTTTATTAGTGGTGTTAGTCTTTGAGTACATCAAAGGTGATTTACCCATTTACCAAAGGAGTGAAGCAGAAAAAAAAAAAAAAAAACACAGGCCCCACTTACACTGTGCTTGATGTATCTGCCCCTTCACTAGGCTCCATTCAGGTTCCCCAAACATCTTTCTAGGTGTGGGTTCACATTATGGGAGGGTCTGCATCCCTTTTTCCCACCATGATTGTCTGCACTTGTTGGGTTTTATGAGCATGAACTTCAAAGAGGAAATTCCGTGGACAATTATTGGCAAAGGCATAGATGTAGGTTTGAAAGGCACTTCCTGCCCACTGGAGGAAACTAAAAGTGTGTATGTATTTGAGTTCAAGAATTCCAAGTAAGTACATAAAAATTTCTCCACATTGATTTGCTAATCAATGAAGGGAGAGAGGGAAGGAAATGAAATTGTAGCTGAGAACATATTACCTGCCAGCAATTGTGGTGTATTATACACCTGGTCATATATTCTCAATCATTGCCACAATGCAACGTGCATGGGAATATCATTAGTCTTAATTTACATAGGAGTTTTATCTAACTTTATCAAGAGCACAAGGCCATTAAAATTGATAATCAGGAATTTATTTGTAGGTGTGTCACAATATTGATTTTCAACCCGTCTTGCCTTAGTGAACCCTTGAGTTGCTCACTAGGACTCCGAGAAGCTCAGGCTTTTCATCCTGCCTCCTCATTTCCAGAAGTGAGTCTCGCTAAGGGCAGGCAAAGCTCTGATCCATCACAGACCCCAAATTAGAGTCAATTTGAATCCCAGTGATGAAAATATTATAATTTGTTAGTAATTATGTAAAATAGAACTTCCTTGTCCCCACATGATTGCAATTACCAAATTCCTTACTTTCAGGGGAGTCATGAATGAAAAGTCCTGCAACGTGCATGGGAATATCATTAGTCTTAATTTACATAGGAGTCTGTAAGACTCCCAGGCATCTGTGGGAGTCAGGAACTTAAGGAGGGGAATAGTGGCTGGGACTTTCCGTCCTCACAAGCTGGGTTCCGGCATTAACTACTATCCCATACCTCTCTACCCACTGCTTTACAGCGAATTGGTGTCACCCACATAGAAATGCATTTACAGAAAGTTCTCAGTTTGAAAAAAAAAAAACACAGTGTAGTGTTACACATTTACACAGCTACCTAAAATTCAGTTGTGTCTTCAATTGCATTTTCTCATAGAATTTATAGACCTCTTTTAAATTGTAAAATTTACTACATGGGAAATATGAGTAAAATTGGAAAATAAATATTATTTTTTATTTAATTGAAATCATACCAGATGTGATAATAATAACTGTACAAGGTATAGTGTTAACATACATTATTTTTGCTAGCTCGTGAAAGTATTATATCTTGTTTGTATTACAATCAGAAAACCTCCCTAATTTCTTGAACTCAATTAGGGAGTTAATCAAAAAGCTTATAAATTGTAAGCTGATTTGAATTGAGATCCAGTACACATTTGGTATGCTGGCTGCCAGTCTCCACTAACATTCTTACGTGATAAAATTCTGGCATCGGAGACAGAATATTTGATTTCAATTGGAGTCCTGTTATTTATATGCTTTGGGCAAGTCCTTCAACTCCCTTGAACTTGATTACTTAATTAAACAATTTGGACAAATGGGCTTTAAATCTGAGACCAACTCACATCTGTAGTGATAAACCATTTATCAGCTCCCAAAGTGGAGCTGACATTCTTCCATGGTTAAACTTCATAGGGACAACCTTTTCTCCAGTCAATCAAAATGCACCAACCCGATAATTTTCAAGCATTATTGTCCTAGAACCTTACAGCATAAGTTACATGCTTTTACTGTTTCATTGCCTCTTGTCAATCATTCCCAGGCTCTCCTTAAAATAAAGTGCTAGTTCCAGAAAGTAATTTGGTAGTAACCCTAGGTAAGGCATCAACTTTACTCTAAAATCTAGTGTACCGTTTATGTTTAAGGTAGTGCCATCACTATGGTGTCAAAAGAAGTTATAATAAAAGAGGTGAAAAGGAAATTAGGCCATTGGGATTAAGTATTTATTAATTTAACATGTTATGTCCAGAGTCCAGTAAAAACATATAAGAATCCCTGTTCTGTACTGGGATATATTGGTCATAGAAGCTACGACATGCTGAAGCGAAAATAAAACTTGGTATCTTAGCAGCATTCATCTTCAAATTATCCACTTCGAGCTGTGTATACATTGATAGGGGGAGCTGCTCACACTTTTATTTTCTAGGCTCATATAAGTTACCTCTGTTCATATATGTCAGTTGGAAGTCAGCTATTGTCCTCACTGTATCAAATGGTAACTGAGAAATGTATTCTTCCTGTAGTCACAGAAATCAAACTGTTGGCTGTGTGGATTTCATTGTTCTCTTCAGGAACACGGAGGAGCTTACTCAGTGGAGTTAAAAATAAGTGAGAAAACGAGCAGAGATTTTACAGCTGTTAAATCTGTTGATGCTTCTTGGGACAGAAGAAAATCCCTAGACAAAATTCCAGCAGAACTAAGGATTCCACATAACATGGCCTTTCTCGAAAACAATATTTACAGCATGAATAATTGTTGGCCCACACAATGTGTTAGTCATTCTTCTAATTGATGTGATCCTGCAGAAAATGATAATTAAAACAGATGTCTTAACAAAAACTTCCCCATCAAAAGCTTCAGAAACAAATTCATCAGCCAGGACTGTTTATTTAAAGATGCGCCTGGAAAGCAGAAATGATAGACAGGAGAGAACGAAACAGGGAATGAGGCTAAGTCAGTACAAGGTGGCATTATTAAATTGCTCACTGAAACAGACAACTGTGGCTGGCCCTGAAGGTCACCATTGGAAGTTCCTGAAATGGTTCTCACAATTGACCCAAGGACATCTGTATGTGGAAGATAAATATTATCATCCAACTCCTATACTGCTCAAGCTGTTCAGACCGAAATATGGAGCACCCTTCAAAGCCAGTTGTTAAAGCTGGCCAGTGAAACTGCCCCTGTCCTTCCTGCTATAAGTAGTTCTGAAGAAAATATTAAAAATGATCCTGTCACTATTAGAGTACCTACATCTGATTGCATTCCTGAAAACTCATGTGTTAAAACAGTAATCTCCAAATATGATTGCATTAAGAGATAATTTCATAGGAGTTATTAAATTTAAATAAGGCAATAAGGTCAGGATTAGATAAGATTAGATTTCTTATAAGAAAAATGCTAGAAATAATCTCTCTCTATTCCTCTCCTTTTCTCTGTGTGCCTGTCCTCCTCATTCTGCTTTTCTCCCCAGTCACAAACTAAGAGGCCACATGAACACACAGTGAGAAAACAGCCATCTTCCTACCGGGAAGATGTCCTCATTAGAAGTGAAAATGTTAGCACTTTACATCCTTGAGAACTGAATGCATTAAATTTCTGTTGTTCAAGTCACCTTGCCTATGACATTTGATGCACATGCCCCAGCAGACTAATACACCATCCATTTCATGTGATCTATGTTGCTTTGCTGTATATGGTTTTGCTATCTTCCAAGGAAGAGGGTCCGAGACCTTTGATTCTAATGGCTTTGGACTATGCTCTTTCTTGGCTAGTCATGATTGTCATATTTGCCTAGTGATCATAGAAGTAGAAAAAGACAAAATCTCCTGAGTAAATTGGGAGCATGGGAACCAAGGAAGAGGGTAGAAAGGGGGGTGAAAAAAGGAGGGGAGTGGAGAAAAATACATAGCTCAATAAAAACAATAAAAGAAATAAACAAAAAAACCAAAATATCATGTCATTCAAATGTTTGAGATAGTGAATCACCCAGCCTTCCTTCTGCCAGCAGCTCGTTACAATCCATATCATGTAGAATGGCATACCGAAGATTATCAACATCCATTTTTATAAATAACAGAAGTTTTATTTCTTTCCATTGACCAAGAATTCCAATCATAAAACTATATATATATTTATATATATATATGTTCCTAGCTACTAGAGACTTTTACATTTATATGAAATCAGAGACTAGGTTAAGACTTATACCAGGGTAATTTATTCAGGATAAAAAAATTAATAGAAAGAAGATATGAGTGTGTTGCTATCCTGAAAGCCCAGCAGTTGGGAAGCTAAGGCAAGAAGATCATGAGTTCAAGGTCAGTCTGGCTGTATATTGAGATTCTGTCTCAAAACTAAAGAATAACACCCCTTCTAATATTGAAGGGATAGGGGAAGGTACAAAGGAAATGGGAGAGGACATACATATGAGGTGTTGAGTTGGCCACTTGGATAGGTGACATGTAGGTAAGATGGTACGACTTGCAATAGATTTGTAAACTACCTCTGAACTGTTGCCATAAAATTTTATCTCTCACACATAAAGGAGGCTCCCTACATAGGAATGCTCCACCCTTTTAGATGGATCATTCATGAAGGTGAGAAGTTTCTTCACAGGGCCTTGTGCTTTCATGGCTGAGGAGCCCCAGGGGAGGAAAGATTTGCATGAAAACAAGCCGAGGCATATTTAGATGGCATGTGACAGTGCTAGCCCATTTCCTGACAGACCAGTTTAATATCAACAGGAACATGAGTGAAGTAAGAAGTAAGAAGTCTTGACCTCGTCCAGAAGAAAGATGAGATCCAGTGTGCAAAGGAATTGAACAAAAAGCTGTTTGTAACCTAGACAGAGATGTCACCCCAAGGACATTTAAATGTGATGGAGAATGCTTGAGATTTGCATTCCTTCTTCAGTAGGTTTCATTGAAGGATTTTCAGTATGGAAATAGCATGATTGCACCTGTGTGTCTTAACAATTAGGCTGTCTGTAGGCAGCGTGAAAGGTGCTACCGCTACCACTATAGTATAAAGATCAATGGTAAAAGTAACATTTGGACCTTTTCCAGTAAAAGTAACAAAACACGGTGAAGGACAAAATTCAGGCATTAGGAATACACAGTGAATGATCATTTGAGAAATGAGTTATAGACTGGGCCTGACTGCATAGGAAATAGAGGAAGCTAGGAACCAACAATTAGTAAACAAGTGTCCAAGCTTCCTTGAAGACCATTTTGGTTTTTATGTCTCTAACACTGAATTTTCAAGTTAGACTGAAATGTAGGTTTCTACTCAAGCTTCCAAGGAAAGCTGATACAGAAGATTGGCAAAGAGAAATTGAAAAATGTTGCCTGACACACATTTCTTTCACGTTGTGATTGACACAATTTTTCTCTTTTGTAATCCATTGCACAAAAATTTTTCCCTATTTCTTCATACATTTAAGTTCATAAAGAGAGTTAGGATCTTTAGCCAGGATATGGCACTCTGCGAGGCAGAGATTCTCTTGAGGCTTAGTAAATGAAGAGAGGAATAAATCAAAGAATACCATATGAGGCTTTTTCTTACACATGGCCAAGCCGCCCCCCCCCCCCCCCCCCCCCGCCAAGCCTGCCCTGCTGTCTGCTAGGACCTGTGCTCAAGAACAGTTTTAAGCTCCTACACTAAGGCTACCCACCCAGAGCGGTGAGTGCCTGCCTATTGGGCAGGCCTCAAGGTTCCCCACAAAGGAGCCCGGGCACCTTCAGTTTGTGCTCCAGGGTCTCCTGGGCTCTACTGGACCCTGCCCTGCCTGCCACGTTCTTCCTTTTGTCCCCGGCTCATTGAGCTACCAGGCGTCCCTGTTTAGGCGCTTAGGAGTTCCATCTGGATGGGTGCTGAGGAGTTCCATCTGGGCGGGACGGTTCCTGCTTCTATACTGAAGAGATACACCCAGAGAGTCAGTCACAGCAAAGACTGGACCAAGACACCAGGCCTCTCCTGGCTCCATTTGAAGGAAGAGATGAGAAGGCGCCAATAAAAGAATTCCTCCAACAACCTGAAAGGCAACATGACATCACCAGAATCCAGGGATCCCGAAATAAGAAGAATTGTACACCCTACTCCAGAAGAATTAGAAGAAATCGACTCAAAAGTGAATTATATGAAAATAATAGAGGACCTTAAAGAGGAGGTGAAAAACTGCCATAAACAATTAGAGATTACAAACAAAAAGCTAGAGGAAATGAATAAATCGCTCAAAGATACCCAAGAAAACCAAGAGAAACAAGAAAAAGCAATCAAACAGATAAGGGAAGCGGTTCAAGACTTGAAGAATGAAATGGAAGTAATGAAGAAAACACAAACTCAGGGAAGGATGGAAATGGAAAATCTGGGTAAACAAACAGGAACTACAGAGACAAGTACTACCAACAGATTACAAGAGATAGAAGAAAGAAAGTCAGACACTGAAGATACCATAGAGAAAATAAACACACTGATCAAAGAAAACAGCAAAACCAACAAATTCTCGTCACAAAACATTCAGGAAATCTGGGACACAATAAAAAGACCAAACCTAAGAATAATTGGGATAGAAGAAGGAGAAGAAGTACAGCTCAATGGTCCAGAAAATATATTTAATAAAATTATAGAAGAAAACTTTCCCAACCTAAAGAAAGACATTCCTTTGAAGGTTCAAGAAGCATACAGAACACCGAAAAGACTAGATCAAAAAAAAAAAAATCTCCTCGCCATATAACAATCAAAACACAAAACATACAGAATAAAGAAAGAATATTAAGAGCTGCAAAGGAAAAAGGTCAAGTTACTTATAAAGGTAAACCTATCAGACTTACACCTGACTTCTCTATGGAAATAATGAAAGCCAGAAGGTCCTGGATAGATGTACTGCAGAAACAAAGAGATCTTGGATGCAAGCCCAGACTACTATACCCAGCCAAGCTTTCGTTCACTATAAATAGAGAAAACAAAATTTTCCAGGATAAAAAGAAATTTAAACAATATATAGCCACAAATCCAGTCTTACAGAAAGTAATAGAAAAAAATCACAAACAAAGGAATCCAACAATGACCACTATAACTCAGGTATCGAGAGACGCTTCACCAGCTCAACTCAAAGAAGGGAAACACACAAACTCTACTACTAAAAAAGTGACCGGAGTTAACAACCACTGATCATTAATATCACTTAATGTCAATGGACTCAACTCACCTATAAAAAGGCATAGGCTAAGAGATTGGATACGAAAACAGGATCCAACATTCTGCTGTTTACAAGAAATGCACCTCAACCACAAAGACAGGCACCTACTCAAAGTAAAGGGCTGGGAAAAGGCTTATCAAGCAAATGGACCTAAGAAACAAGCAGGTGTGGCCATACTAATTTCTAACAAAGTTAACTTCAAACTTAAGTCAATCAGAAGAGATGGAGAGGGACATTTTATACTCATAACAGGAACAATTCATCAGGATGAAGTCTCAATCCTGAATATCTATGCCCCTAATATTAAAGCACCCACGTACATAAAAGAAACATTACTAAAATTCAAGGCAGCCATCAAACCACACACACTAATAGTAGGAGACTTCAACACTCCTCTCTCACCAATGGACAGGTCAATCAGACAGAAACCTAACAGAGAAATAAGAGAATTAATGGAGGTAATAAATCAAATGGACTTAACAGACATCTATAGAGCATTCCACCCAAATAGGAAAGAATATACCTTCTTCTCTGCAGCTCATGGAACCTTCTTGAAAATTGACCACATAGTCGGTAACAAAGCAAACTTCCACAGTTACAAAAAAATATTAGTAACCACCTGTGTCTTATCAGATCACCATGGATTAAAGTTAGAAATCAACAACAATGCTACCCCCAGAAAGCCTACAAACTCATGGAAACTGAACAGTCAACTACTGAACCACACCTGGGTCAAGGAAGAAATTCAGAAAGAAATTAAAGTCTTCCTTGAATTCAATGAAAATAAAGAAAAAACATACTCAAACTTATGGGACACTGTGAAAGCAGTCCTAAAAGTTCATAGCACTAAGTGCCCACTTAAAGAAAACCGAGAAAGCACATATTGGAGACTTAACAGCCCACCTTAAAGCTCTAGAAAAAAAAGAAGCAGACTCACCTAGGAGGAGTAGAAGACTGGAAATAATCAAACTGGGGGCTGAAATCAACAAAATAGAAACACAGAAAACAATACAAAGAATCAATGAAACAAAAAGCTGGTTCCTGGAGAAAATCAACAAGATTGATAAACCCCTATCCAAACTAATCAAATGGCAGAGAGAGAATATGCAAATTAATAAGATCAGAAATGAAAAGGGGGACATTACCACAGACACAGAGGAAATTCAGAGAATCATTAGATCTTACTACAAAAGCCTATATGCCACAAAACTGGAAAATGTAAAAGAAATGGACACTTTTTTAAATAAATGCCATATACCTAAGTTAAACCAGGACCAGGTGAACAATCTAAATAGACCTGTTAGTCGCAAAGAAGTAGAAGCTGTTATCAAAAACCTCCCAACCAAAAAAAAGCCCAGGACCAGATGGTTTCAATGCAGAATTGTACCAGAACTTCCAAGAAGACCTAATACCTATATTCCTTAATGTATTTCACAATATAGAAACAGAAGAGTCATTGCCAAATTCCTTTTATGAAGCTACAATCACTCTGATACCAAAACCACACAAAGACTCAACCAAGAAAAAGAATTACAGCCAATCTCACTCATGAACATCGACGCAAAAATCTTCAACAAAATACTGGCAAACCGTATCCAAGAACACATTAGAAAACTTATCCATTATGATCAAGTAGGCTTCATCCCAGAGATGCAGGGATGGTTCAACATACGCAAATCTATCAATGTAATCCATCATATAAATAAACTGAAAGAAAACAACCATATGACTGTTTCATTAGATGCTGAAAAGGCATTTGACAAAATTCAACATCCCTTTATGATAAAAGTCTTGGAAAGATTAGGGATACAAGGGTCATACCTAAATATAATAAAAGCTATTTACAGCAAACCAACAGCTAACATCAAATTAAACAAATGATATGGAAGCAGAGAGGGAAATCAGAGAAGCATCACCTTTCACGATAGCCACAAACAGCATAAAATATCTTGCAGTAACTCTAACCAAGGAAGTGAAAGATCTATTTGACAACTGGATGTCAACCTTTAGAAGAATGAAAATAGATCCCTATCTATCACCATGCACAAAACTCAATTCCAAATGGATCAAAGACCTCAATATCAGTCTGAACACACTGAACCTGATAGAAGAGAAAGTGGGAAGTACTCTACAACACATGGGCACAGGTGATTGCTTCCTAGGTATAACCCCAGCAGCACAGACTATAAGGGCAACATTGAATAAATGGGACCTACTGAAACTGAGAAGCTTCTGTAAAGCAAAGGACACTGTCACTAAGACAAAAAGGCAACCTACTGACTGGGAGAAGATCTTCACCAACCCCGCAGCAGACAAAGGTCTGATCTCCAAAATATATAAAGAACTCAAGAAACTAGACTTTAAAATGCTAATTAACCCGATTAAAAAATGGGGCACTGACCTGAACAGAGAATTCTCAACAAAAGAAGTTCAAATGGTCAAAAGACACTTAAGGTCATGCTCAACTTCCTTAGTGATCAGGGAAATGCAAATCACAATAACTTTGAGATATCATCTTATACCTGTCAGAATGGCTAAAATCAAAGCACCAATGATAGCCTTTGCTGGAGAGGTTGTGGAGGAAGGGGTACCCTCATCCATTGCTGGTGGGAATGCAAACTTGTGCAACCACTTTGGAAATCAGTGTGGTGGTTTCTCAGGAAATTCGGGATCAACCTACCTCTGGACCCAGCAATACCACTCTTGGGAATATACCCAAGAGATGCCCTCACTCATAATTTGTTTCTAGCCATAAAGAAAGATCATTGCGTCTATAATTTGAGATCATAAAGAAGCTAAATAAGAAGGTGAACCCAAAGAAAAACATATAGTTATCCTCCTGGATATGGGAAGTAGACAAGAATGCCAGGCAAAAAATTGGGATCTTAGGGGTAGGGTCGGATGGGGGTAAGGGGAGACAGGGAGAGAAAAGTGAGAAGGGGAGGATGGGGGGAACTTGGGGAAAAGGGATGATTGGAATAAAGGAAGGTTGGATAGGGGAGCAGGGAAGCACATATTTTAATTAAGGGAGCCATCTTAGGGTTGGCAAGAGACTTGAAACAAGAGGGGCTCCCAGGTGCCCAGGGCGATGTCCCCAGTTAGTTCCTTGGGCAGCTGATGGACTGGGACTGAAAAAGCATGGGATAAAACCGGACTCTCTGAACATGGCGGACAATGAGGGCTGATGAGAAGCCAAGGACAATGCACTGGGGTTTGATCCTACTTCATGTTCTGGCTTTGTGGGAGCCTAGCAAGTTTGGATGTTCACCTTCCTAGACCAGGATGGAGGCGGGAGGACCTTGGAATTTCCACAGGGCAGGGAACCCTGACTGCTCTTAGGACTGGAGAGGGAAGGGGAGAGGAGTGGGGGGAGGGGGAGGGAAAGGGGAGGAGGGGGAGGGAAATGGGAGGCTGGGAGGAAGCGGAAATTGAATTAAAAAAAAGAAAAAAAGAGGATCAGGAGCGAAAAATGAAGAATAGGAGGCTTTGGAAATAGAAAGAATTCAGAAAATAATAAATGAAAAAATCTGTATATATCGCACATCTCGATCGCACACCTGGATATAACATCTGGAACAAACATCTGGATCGAACATCTGGAATAAATATCTGGATCGCACAGCTGGATCACACATCCGGAATAAGGATCTGGATCACACATCTGGAATAAACATCTGGATCACACAGCTGGATCACACATCTGGAATAAACATCTGGATCACACAGCTGGATCACACATCTGGAATAAACATCTGGATCACACATCTGAAATAAACATCTGGATCACACATCTGAAATAAACATCTGGATCACACATCTGAAATAAACATCTGGATCACACATCTGAAATAAACATCTGGATCATGCATCTGGAATAAACATCTTGATCACACATCTGGAACAAACATCTTGATCACACATCTGGAATAAACATCTGGATCACACGGCTGGATCACACATCTGGAATAACCATCTGTATCACACAGCTGGATATAACATTTGGATCGCACATCTGGAATGAGCATCTGGATCGAACATCTAAAAATTAAAGATACATTTTACTCAAAAAAAAAAAAGAATACCATGTGAGGAATTTTCTTATCTTCACTTGTTTTCTCAGTTGCAGATGGGTAATAGAGAGTGGTTTACATGATTTCAGAAGAGCAGGGCACTGAAAGGATGGGCTCCACTCTCCGCAATGATTCATGCCATCCACCTGAATTTTCATGCATGAAATTCTTTCAATCTGTCCAGTGTAGCACAATTAATAAAAATCCAGAGACAGAAATTGGGGTTCAACCCTGAAGATCAGAATAGCAAAACAGCCAGCCACTGGTTCTTCATTCTATCTCAGTCCAAAATGGTGATCTTGCCTCCAGAAATCTCAGAATGAGACTGTGTCTGAAAACTGTCTTCTCCCATTTTATATTCCTTTCTAGTGCTGTTAAAGGCATGCATCACTACCATCTGATTTCTATGGCAAACTTGTGTGGCTATTGGGATTAAAGGTGTGTGTCACCACTGCCTGGTCTGCAAGGCTGATTAGTGCAGCTGTTTTACTTTCTGATCTTCAGGCAAACTTTACTTATTAAAATACAAATGTAGTGATAACTACATCCCAATTCCTTTTAATTGAATTCCCTGCCTCACCACAAATTCCGGTGACTGATTTTTTCCATCATCCATAAATATAATCTCCATGTTATTATGAAAAATTTTTGTAAGACAGAGAAATATTAATATCATCATGCTTTTGAATTGGAGGGAATTCTAGAATGCAATTAATAAATTGGACATGATTTGGATTTTTGCCTCTGCCAAAATCCATCTAGCTCAATTTTGGAAACATAAATTGTAAAACTAAGGAGGGATGGTAGGTTTCTGTAAGTTTTAATTTTTAATAGCTGAAGGCCATTCAGGGATGAGCATTAATCCCTATATTTTCTGTACAGTTTACCGCTCTATGGAATCATTTCTGTTGGCATAAGGAAGCACTGGTATTACCCATCACTTTAGAAGATCCTCTAAACAGCTGTCCTGTGGCTGTTTACTTCCCATAGGAAGCAGCAGGACACTGTGAAGAACAGCTGTATCCACTGCTCCCAGAGCCTCACATTCCAGGCATGGCTAACAGGAGTTTAATTTAACGGTTGTTAATGAAGGTTACTTTTACCAGATCACTGACATCTTTTATCTTTCCAAAGTTAAGGATGAATTTCTATCCAATATGTTATTATAAATTATCAAATCAGACCACACTCCTCTGTCAAGTAATTTTACCTTCCAGCCTTTTGAGGCCGTGTACACATGTTGCTTCCTCCCTCTTGAGTGGCACTTCCTTTATCCCATCTGCTGCATCTTCCAGCTCATCAGCCAGAGGAACCTCTTGGATTCTGGCTTCACACTTTTCTGTATTTTCTGAAGTGTTCCATCCATTATCCTGGCTGCAAACACCATATATCACCAGTCTTCCAAGTAAAGAATATTTCTATCAGTCATGATGAGTAAATCAATGAATGACAAAATTCCAAAAAGTTAGTAGTCTTGAATGCACTTTGTATATATTTTTCCATTTGTACTTGGAAAAATTACTCTGTGTGTTAGTTGACAGCATTGCTTCTTGATTGGGATTTTTGTGTAACTTAAATGGTGATATCCCCAAAAGATTTAGCACAGTGCCTAAAATATAGGCAGCACACAGTAAATGCTAAGATAATAAATATTAGTCATGATAGAGATCATAATTAAGTCATATCCAGATTGTCAGATTTTAACTCCATGATCAAATGTATACAATTACATTACTCATTTGGCCCTTCGAGAACTTTTGCTCATGAGTTCTCCCAGCCCAGTGCCTAAATGATTAACCTTTATCTGAACAAGGTGTGGTTTCTTGGTTCCAACACATATGTCCCAAAGCACCCCATTTTCTCAGTGACGCTCAGGATAGAGATATTATTTATGAGAGTCTGAAAATGAATTTCAGTTTTTAAATATGTACACAGAACTTAAATTTATCCATACTGGAATAATTACAATTATTTCCTATGGGGAAGTCACATGTATAGGGCAAATGTACCAAGTTTCTTCTAAATTTACATAATTTTACAGGAATATATCTTTTTATAAATCAACTATTTTTATCAAGTCAACTGTGTACTGTGACCAAGGTAATGTGATTTTTATTTTATAGATCAAAATATTGAATTTAATTTACTTGTTTATGGTCATATGATTTATATTTTGTTCAAGTCATATGTAACAAGGTTTTGATCTATGTCTGTTAAACATGTAATTAAATATATAAGTATTATTTTTTTACTTTTATGTTCTTTTTTATTAGTACTATTTTTGTGTGTGGATGTGTTTGTCTTCACATGTGCGTGCATGTGTGTTCATTTGGGTGCCTGCATATGAAGTCCAGAGGTTAGCTTCTAAAATCTGTCTCTAATATATTCCACTGACTCTGAGTTAACTGACTCAGGTAGAATGGCCAGCAATCAACCCCCCAGGGATCTTGCTGCTTCCCCAGTGCTAGACACAAGTGAGTATCACCACATTCAACTGTTTTACATGGGTACAAAGGAATCAAACATAGATCTTCAAGCGTATATGGCAAGTGCTTTACTGACTGAGCCAAATTTCCAAACCATTGTTGGCATCATTTCATAACGTTCCTGTCAACGTAGAATTCAAAATGAGCTTCTTTCAGTACATAAAATAAAATGATTTTCCCCCTGTTGACACACCATTTTTATGTTGCTGTTATCTAAAAGGTCCCCTTACTGCCCCCCTGACTGAGAAGCTGCATCTATGAATGATTCAATGCTTTATATGCAGCATACTACTTTACATGCTATGAAACAGGGGCCATTAATGCTTGAGGATTTCCTGTAAGGCAAAGGACATCCAAACATTCACCAGATATAAAGCAAGAGTGATAAAGGAAGGGGAGCCGTAGATGAAGCATGGCCTACAAAGAGGATTTGTTGTAAGAAGATAAAGTGGCAAACGGTCCTCAGAATCCAATTGAGCTGGGTCTCAACAGCATGTTCATCAGCACCCTGTCAGGGAACGGGTGTAGTCCCTTGAATCTCTTTTCTTCTCTGAAGAATGAGGACACTAAACTCTAATTCACAGTATTAAAGTGTCTCATATATTACTGATATCTCATACGGCTTTGCTCCCAATGTGTCTACAGCATGTCCTTCCATCACCTTAAGCTCTTTTTGACTAAGAATGACACCTTGCTATCAAAAGGAAAAATCAACTCCTATAAATATTTCAGTATGAACTAAGACTTGGTGGTGAAAATCTAAAATGTTTTCTTGTTTTGTTCTCTAATTGTTTCAGACCAAATCAAATGGAATACCTCATTTGCAAAGATTAACCTCAAATATAAAAACAACATAGATAGCATCAGAAATTTTGCTCTCATTCATCCATTGTCCTTACTCATTTCTTTGGACAGTGAATAAATGTGCTTATTTTAGGCATAAAATTAATCAGTGACAAACATGTCAATGTTTTGTAGTTTAATTTTAATACCAAACATATTTGCTATTTGCAGCTGAGCAAGTAATTTAAGGCTGAGTTATATATTATGGTAAAAGCTTTTCTTAAGAACTCCATCTGTGAGAAGTGTATACACATAACTCCTACAACTTCTTCAAAATCCTTTTATGTTTCCATGGTCTCTTAGTCACTGTTTTATTTCTGTGAAGAGACAATGTGACTAAGACAACATTTATCTAATCACAGGCACCTCTGAGAAAATGACAAGAACAACAAGGCCCCTCTCCAAGGGTGTATAAGCACTAAGATATTTGGGGAGGAAGAGATACTTCACAACCCAGTAAGCTGTATGGAAAGTCCAGGGATACAACTTTCTTGAGTCATCGCCCATGCTGAGGTGGTCTTTTTGGTAATGCCCCTTAAGCTAAGAATCTATCTGTTCATCCTTGTTCATTGGGTATTTCATTAGCACAGTGTCTTAGGATTTCTATTGCTATGAAGAGACATTATGACCATAGCAACTCTTATAAAGGAAAACATTTAGTTGTGGCTAGCTTATAGATTCAGAGGTTTAGTCTATTATCACCATGGTGGGAAACATGGAGGCATGCAGGCAGTCATGGTGCTGAAAATGTAGTCAGAAGTTCTACACTAGATTCCCAAGCAGCAGGAAGAGAGAGTGGCACTGGGCCGGGCTTGAGCATTTGAAACCTCAAAGCCCATTCTCAGTGACAGACTTCCTTCAACAATGCCACACCTACTCCCAAAAGGCCACACCTCCTCATAGTGTCACTTCATATGAGCCTATGGGGCATTTTCTTTCAAACCACCGCACACACCACTCCGTGTCCCCCATGGGTCTGTAGCTATATCACAATGCAAAAATGTACTCACTCAAACTTTAAAACTCTTTAACAGTCCCAACCATGTTTAAAGGTCAAAAGTCCAAAGCCGCTTCTGAGACTCATGTCAATCTCTTAACTGTAATCCCCTATAAAACAGGGTTTTGATTCTACTGCATGTACTGGCTTTTTGGGAGCCTAGTCTGTTTGGATCCATACCTTCCTAGACCTGGATGAAGAGGGGAGGACCTTGGACTTCCCACAAGGCAGGGCACCCTGACTTCTCTTGGGACTGGAGAGGGAGGGAAAGTTGGGGGAGTGGGAGGGAAATGAGAGGATGGGAAGAGGTAGAAAATTTTAATAAATAAATAAATGAATAAATAAATAAATAAATAAAAAGAATTAACAGAAAACAAAAACAAAAAAATCAAAATCAAAAAGATCATATGCTTCCAACAAATCTGCACAGCCATTCCAAAAGGGAAGGAGCATAGTGAGGAAATACTGGACCAAAGCAAGATGGAAAACCAGCTGGGCAAACTCCAAACTCTGCATCTCCATGTCTGATGTCAAAACGCTCTTCAGATCTGCAACTCCTTTTCAGTTTTGTTGACAGCAACATACTTCTTTCTCTTGGGTTGGCTCCACTCCCTGATAGCAGTTTTCCTGGTCAGGTATTCCATGGCTACAGCATCTCCAACATTTTGGGGTATCCAAGGTAACACACACACACACACACACACACACACACAGAGAGAGAGAGAGAGAGAGAGAGAGAGAGAGAGAGAGAGAGAGAGAGATTGAGAAGCCTAGCATGAACTTTTGAAACCCCAAAGCCCACTCCCAGTACATACTTCTTCCAAAATGTCCATACCTACTCCAAAAGGTCATACTTTCCAATCCTTCTCAAATAATGCCATACCCTGATGAACAAGCATTCAAAAAAAATGAGCTTATGGAGGCCATTCTTATTTAAATTGCCACAGTCTCTTCTTTAAGTATTATTGTTACATTCATATACAAGTGTATGCATATCCAAACGGACACACTTATCTGTATATATAACCTCCTGAGTTCATTAAGCATTGTCTGTATGTACATGTATTCAGAACTGACAACTTGGGATTGGACATATTATATTGGAATTCCTCCTTAGAAGAAAATAATTTTCCCTCTCTTGACAGCCATTGATCACCTTTAGCTCTTCATCTAAGAGAGGGACAAGGCTTACATACCAGCTGGTATTGTCATTATGTTGGCCTTGTTCAGGTGATTCCAACTATTCATTTGCCCGCTATTTCCACAATTATCTACAGGTCTCCTAGAAGCAAGAGACTATCATTCTTATGCATATCACAAATATAAAAATAAAAATGCCTGAAATACTGAAGTACAATTTGTGAGAATAAATAACAATAACAAAAATATTCATTAGCAAAAGGAGATTAACATCTTCAAATCAAAAAGCTCTAGTAATTAAAAAGTCTTCAAGTTATAATTTACATTTTTTACTTATGAAGTCTATTATTTACCAAAACATTTTTTCTAACCTTACATGATATCCAAACACACTGTTTTATTTAGTGAATAATCCAGCAAAGCAGTTCTGTTGTTATGAGGATTAGAAACTACATCAGAGATGATCTAAAAACCTTATCTAAGATATATTTCATAGAGATACTCTCAAAAACTAGTCCTTGAATCTGATCCCTTTTCTTTATGTATCTAAAGATTTTCACCTAATGAGAGAAAACGTGTGCTAAGGCCAGAAGCAAGTTTGTGGAGCCTCTTCTCTGCTTCCACCTTTCAATGGGTTTTAGGGATAGAACTTTGGTTCCTGGTACCAGTTTCATGATCATCAGGCCTGTGAGGCAAGTGCTTTTCTCACCAATCCATTGCACCTGCCATACTCTAGTACAATTATAAGATTAAGACTTTTATGTCTGTGATTGGAATCCTGCATCGGTCACTCCTGAATACATGACTTCTTTGGGTAAATCACATCTCTGGATCTAAGCCATATGAGACATCCCTTTCATTATAGCCCAAGAATTTTGAAGATCAGCAATACAGCAAATGTGAAGGCATCGAGTAGATTTTTGATTCCTATAGAGTAGAACGGTGGTCAACGAGACCCTCAGAGTGTGGGAATGAGACCTGCATGCTGTTCTTCAACAGAACAAAGTTTCAGTTCAGTAAAATGAATTCAAGCATTAAGGTCAGCTGCATAGCATAGTGATCATAGTCAACAAGACTCACAAGTGTTGGGTACAAGACTTGAGGTCAGCTGCACCGTATTGTGTCCATAGTCAACAAGACTCACAAGTGTTGGATTCAAGACTTGAGGTCAGCTGCACCGTATTGTGTCCATAGTCAACAAGACTCACAAGTGTTGGATACAAGACTTGAGGTCAGCTGCACCATATTGTGTCCATAGTCAACAAGACTCACAAGTGTTGAATACAAGACTTGAGGTCAGCTGCACCATATTGTGTCCATAGTCAACAAGACTCACAAGCATTCAAAAGCCTACTTTCAAAAAATGGAAAGAAAAAGAAAGAAGAAAGGAAAAAAGAGAGGAAAGGAGCAAGAAAAGGAAAGGGAAGGAGGAGATGGATGGGATAGAAAGGGGAAAGGGCAGCAAAGGAGAAGAATGGTGACTAGGCATTAAAACATCTGATTTTTTTTCCCTGAGCTTTGGATTGTTTAATTCTCAGATATACACAAACAATTCAGCTGCCAAGTTCATGCCTTGCATTACTCTCTCAAACAACTTTTCAGGGGTGGGCTGTATCTCAACCATGGAATCCCTGGCCTGACCTCTGAAAATACAGATCTCTTTGTGTGCCAGAAGCTCAGAATTATTTTGGTCTTGTCACTTACCAGCAATGTAACCTTGTGTGGGTCACTTCACCCTTCTGGGCTTCTGCTGTTTTCTTATCTGGAAACGTGTAAGGCTGCCTGTGTAATCCTACCTTGGTGTCCTCTGGTACAACGCAGGAATTGATAACAAAGATTTTCTAACAGTAACAAGCCCAACGTTGGTTGCATCTAATTCAAGATGTATTGACCTGGTTGTTACTAGATTTAGCCTATCTCTAGAGTGGGGGGTGGGGGAACACAAACAGAGTTTCCTGGCAGCCTGGGTGAGTCAAGAGACCAGGCTATTTTTGGTAAAGACCACTGAACTGACTTAGGCATTTTCTCATATGCATTTTCTCAGAAAGGCACCCAGCTTAAATTCCAGGGGGAATACCTACACCTCTGCTGCAGAAACCATTACTGAAAGGAATGCCCTTTGCTGAACAAGGAATTCACACAAGAACTGTGTGTCGGTGTGCTAGCCTGGCTCCAGTAGTTTCTAGTTGGTAACGTTGTCACGTGACTCCATTATCGGGGGGGGGGGGGGAGGGTACACGAATGAAGAAGGGGATAGACATTTGTCTGATTCCTTCTCCCCTTCCCCCACAGTGACTTGCATCAACCAGTCTTTCATAAGAGCTGACTAGAGAAGATTTCCTTTTTCAGTCTGAGATACAGTGAGCCAGAGTTGGGGGAGAAAGACAACAATGTGCTTGCCTCCCAAACAAGCACTGGCGTTTGCTCCCTTGAATCTGAATCCATGTAAAAGAGCCAGGCACAGTGGCACACACTTGTAACCCCAGCTCTGGAAGACAGAGATAGACAGATTCCCTGGGGCTTTTTGGTCACTTCCAGGCTAGTGAGAGACCCTTCCTCACAAAGGAAAAGGTAGACAGAGCCTGAGGAATCACGTCTGAGGCTGTCCCCTGGCCTCCATCCAAACCAGCACGCATGGCTTCTGCACAGGCATGAAAACACACACACACACACACCCCACAATGATGCAGTGAATCATTGTATACTAAGTTTGAAAGACAACATGCAAACTGAAGCCAACTAGTGAGTCTTTGTTTTACATATAGACAATTTAAATAAATTAAAATAAATAGTACTTTCTTTTTTAAAATAATATTTATTTATTTATTATGTATACAATATTCTGTCTGTGTGTATGCCTGTAGGCCAGAAGAGGGTCCCATTACAAATAGTTGTGAGCCACCATGTGGTTGCTGGGAATTGAACTCAGGACCTTTGGAAAAGCAGGCAATGCTCTTAACCTCTGAGCCATCTCTCCAGCCCCCAGATGGTTGTGAGCCACCATGTGTTTGCTGGGAATTGAACTCAGGACCTTTGGAAGAGCAGGCAATGCTCTTATCCTCTGAGCCATCTCTCCAGCCCCTAAATAGTACTTTCAGTTCATTCCCCAGACTTCTGTTGTATGGAAAATACTGAGATTTGAATGAGGTCAGCTCTGCTGAAGATAGTTATCTGTCTGTTGTTTTTAACAAGGCAACATGAAGTCGTGTATGTAAGTGGGGATTTCAAAGCCTGGAGTGTCAGTTCTGCTTTCTTATTAGTTCTTACTGACTTTGCTAGCTTGGACAAGAGACAAAATCATCAGGAGACTTTGTTTCCTAGCCTTTATATAAGGAGAATAATTCTACATAATAGCACTATTAGATATATCTCAGAACAGTTTTACACACTAAGCACTAAATAAATACTATCAGTGGTACTGTTAACTATATGAGTGAGCTTTGAATTATACTTTCATGTTATTGTGTACTTAACTCTCCTTATATCAATAGATTGATGCTTCTCCATCCCCAAACAAAGAAATTCATTCATCTTTTCCATTTAAGTTCCATGTTTAGCCTTGCAGATCCAACTTGTCCATTCAGACACTTAACCTGATTTAGTCATCAATGATATGAACATCTGGAGACAGAAGAGCTGAGTCAAGCCCTACCCCAGACAGGAGGAAATGTAAAAATAAATGGAAGTATCACTCAGAAAGCTGGTGGGGAAAAGCCAAGAGGATAATGCAAGCTGCTATGGTAATGTTTGAATCCTGAAGTGAGCAGTGTCTGAACCACATTCTTGAAATGTTGAGTCAACATAGTCTCTTTTTATTGAACTTGCAGAAGACACATCAGTTGGCACTCGAGAAGATCTCGTTCTGTTATTAGACTCTTGTACCAAAAGTGGCTCTCTTGAACTAATAAACCAGCACAGATCACTGGAGCTGACAAACAATGACTCTTTAGTCAAGGTCTGATGCTATTCTTCTACTGAGCCACTGTGATGGGTTGCATGGCATCCTCCAAAATTTGTACACTAGCCCATATTTGGATTAGGATCTGTCAAGAGGTAAAGTTAATGAACATGTTAGAGTGGGTTCTCATCCATGGTCACTGATGTGGGTATAGGAAGAAACTGAAACGGAGACACAGGCACACAGTGGGAAATCTATGACAAAGCAGAGGGAGAAGAGGAGGACTTACAAGTCAAAGGAAACGCCTCAGGGGGAGAAATCAACCTGCCAACACCGTGATCTTGGACTTTTGAGACATTGTGACTTTTTTTATTGTAACTGTGAGAAAATGTATCTCTATTGTCTAAGCCACCCAGTTTCTGTGCATTTGTTAGGGAAGCCCTGACAAACGAGCACAGCTGATTTGTGGGAATACTAATTACGGGACTCTTCATTTGCTGTCTCCACCTGGTTTGTGACCGGGACAGTTCTTCAGTCTGAAGCGCCCGATAAATGGAATCCACAAAATTCCAGAACGGGTAACTCTATCTTTGGAGCTCATTCTTTGTGAAGAACTCTTCATACTCGGCATTGAGCGTTTGTTATTGTGATGATGAAAGAGCGTATGGATAGCACTGGAACACTCAGCATCTAGAGCACTTCCAGAATACCCACACATCCAGTTCTCAGAATGCCTAATGCTGTGTATAGTATTTACCATATAATGCTTGATTTGAAGAGTCAATATTTTAATTCACTGGAGATATTTTATGAATATCTTTCAGTTTATTTTTTTGAATAGGAAGTTACTGATCATTCTGCAAGTCAAATGTGCTCAAAATATTACATATGGGGTTTCCTTCTCCAGAGAATTTTGAACCTCTGAGTACAGTCCCCAAATGATGATGGCATCTCAATAGTGTTGGTTTTACTGTCCTGTTTGAGGTCAGTTCCTTTGGCTTGGAAAGAAGTGTTTTCTGTGGATAGAATTCTATTTGAACATCACAAGCCACCCATTTCTATAAATTACAGGCCACACTCTTATAAAGAAGCAAAACTTTTAAGAGTACTATTTTCCAATAGTCTACCTGCTGTTTTACTGAAACCTATTATTCTGGGCAGGCACCGTCCAATGGAGTTGAGTTAACTCAATCACCTGTATAAAGTATTGTCACTGTTAAGAGGACTCTTCACATGATACGGGGCCAACTGACAGGCTGACTAAAATTTAATAAAGGTTTTTGCTTCATCTGATACTTTCCAAACTTATATTAACAAAACCAATAATGATGATAACAGGTATCCCTTACAAAGTGCTTTTCATGACTCCGACATAAGAATTTAAACATACTGGCTCAGTTAATATATATACTTGTTGATGAAGGCATTATTATTTCCTATTCACATTCTATGAAAGAAATGCAGAGAAAATTAATGATTTCAATAAACAGTAGAATCTAGATTTCTTTTTGATGTTTTAAGGCAGGGTTTCTCTGTAGCTTTGGAGCCTGTCCTGGAACTAGCTCTTGTAGACCAGTCTGGCCTTGAACTCACAGATATCCTCCTGCCTCTGCCTCCTGGGTGCTGGAATTAAAGGCATGAGCCATCACTGCCCAGCCAAGAACCTAGATTCTTACAAACTTTGACTTTAAAATTCTGCTGCCAAGAACAGTGTGCACTTTACAAAGAGAACACATAGTCCGAAGAAAGAAACACGTGTCCTCGACATCACATCTTAATCTGATGGGGTTGTGTAACCAAGTCATGGTACTAGAAAAATTGGAAACAACTCTTGGCCAAAAGGCCTCTGAAGACAAAGTGACCAAAATTAAAATCAGCATAAACCACTTCCTGAATCCAAGGTATGTGACTCATATTGCACGCCACAGCCTTGTTTCTGAACACAAACTATGTGCATCAGAAACTCTGCTTGTTACCATGGCAACAAGGCCAATGAGCACTGCCTGGGTTATACTGGCTCACAGCCAAGATTCAGGGTGTATTTACTGTGCCTTCATTGTGTGTCTGCTTGGGGCTGGGAAAATGGATGAGTTAGCACCAGCTCCTGCTCTACAACCATGGGGACCAGGTTCACATCCTCAGCATCTATGTAAAAAGCCTATCGTGGCCCTTCATATTACACATATGTGGCAGAACAGCTTCATGGTGGCTGCTCTCTCTTTCTCTCTCTCTCTCTCCTCTTTTTCTCATTATCCATCTCTCATAATTAATTTTCTGTAATACAGTCCCCCAATTCCACAAATTAAACTGTTGAATTCTCTTCATTTGGAGAAATTCCAGGGATCAGCAGAGTGCAATAGATAAGACACTGGAAAACCACCTTCATAGTTATGTTACTTTTCCTGCTGAGTGTGCGTGCGTGTGTGTGTGTGTGTGTGGATGTGTACATATGTGCATATGTGTACCTAAATTTATTCGTTGAATATTTCATACACAAACTATTGTCTTAAGCTTATCCATCCTCCACTTTCTGCATCCTACCGATCATCATTCCCCCAATTTCACATTCCCCTTTTAAAATAACCCACTGAGTCCGATTAGTATATACACTAAACAACAATTAGTATATACAAGTAAACAGTGTAGGGCTGTTTACTTGGATTCGGAAAAACTTTCATTTGTTACGTGTCCAAAGAAAATTAGTTTTTTTTTTTATTGAGAAAAGGAGAGGAAAAAAAAACAAAAACAAGTTTCCACCTCCTCCCAGCCTCCCATTTCCCTCCCCCTCCTCCCACCCTTCTCCCCCTCCTCCCACCCTTCTCCCCCTCCCCCCACTCCTCTCCCCCTCCCTCTCCAGTCCAAAGAGCAGTCCGGGTTCCCTGCCCTGTGGTAAGTCCTAGGTCCTCCCCCATCCGTCCATATCTAAGAAGGTGAACATCCAAACTGGCTAGGCTCCCACAAAGCCAGCACATTAAGTAGGATCAAAACCCCATGCCATTGTCCTTGGCGTCTCATCAGCCCTCATTGTTCGCCATGTTCAGAGAGTCCGGTTTTATCCCATGCTTTTTCAGTCACAGTCCAGCTGGCCTTGGTGAGCTCCCAGTAGATCAGTTCCACTGTCTCAGTGGGTGGGTGCACCCCTCGTGGTCCTGACTTCTTTGCTCATGTTCTCCCTCCTTCTGCTCCTCATTGGGACCTTGGGAGCTCAGTCCAGTGATCCAGTGTGGGTCTCTGTCTCTATCTCCATCCATCACCAGATGAAGTTTCTATGATGATATGCAAGATATTCGTCAGTATTGCTCTAGGATAGGGTCATTTCAGGTTCCCTATCCTCAGCTGCCCAAGGAACAAACTGGGAACCTCAGCTTGGGCACCTGGGAGCTCCTCTAGGGTCAGGTCTCTTGCCCACCCTAAAGTGGCTCCCTTAACTAAGAATTGTGGTTCCGTGCTCCCCTATCCACCCTTCCTTTATCCCAATTCTCCTATTTCCCCAAGCCCCCCCCCTCCTTCCCTTCTACTTTTTCTCTCCCCATCTCCCCTTACCCTCATCCCACCCCACCCCCAAGATCCCAGTTTACTCCCCGGCAATTTTGTCTACTTCCCTTAGCCAAGAGGATAACTATATGTTTTTCATTGGGTTCACCTTCTTACTTAGCTTCTATAGGTTCACCCCAAAGTCATTAACTGCCACTAGCTCTTCATCTGGGTTGGGGACTCAGGAGCTCCTCCCCCATACATGGTATGCTTTTTCATTTTTAATTTAGTTTAATTTTTATCAACTCAAGGTTTCTCTGAGCAGCCCTGGCTCTCCTGGAACTTCCTCTGTAGACCAGACTGGCCGTAAACTGAGAAATCCACTTTGTCTCTGCCTCCCAAGTGCTCCAATTAAAGGTGTGTGCCATCACCACCTGGCTATGCTAGGTTTTTTTAACTGGCTTGATCTCTGCAGACCATATCCATGTCATATCCAAAAGACAGAGTTTTCAATACCCCTTCCTGTCCTCTGCTTTGCATTCTTTCTATCTCTTCCTCTTCCACAGTGTTCCTGAGCTTTGGCTGTAGGAATGATGGGCATTGTCCCAAATAAATCATTTTTAGTAGTTTAGACAGTTATATGTCTCTGCATTAAATGCTACCCATGGTAAAAAGGAACTTTCCCAACCAAGACTGAGAACCTGTTTAAATCTCAGTTATAAATACAGATATTTAGAAGGCAGTTTGATGACGTGAACATTTTGTAAAGCACGAGGGCCTATAACAGGCTAGCCGGGTGTTTTTGACCAGGTTTGAAACACCTGGCATGAATTCTTTCCTGTTACTTTCCTTAAATCCCATCAGAAATAAATTTGTGACTTTTAATAGCCATGCCACTGGGGTGCCAGCAGACACATCTTTTCAGTATTGCAGCCTTCAAGATCCATGACTGGGCACGACCTTTAAAGTGTTTCCTCCTCCAGCCACACGTATAAGGCACAACACATGAAAAGCAGCCATCCCAGGGGAGATTCTCTGGTTAGTTCTGGGTTGGTGCTTCCATCTAAAGTGTGTTTGTTTTTAGCTATAGGGTCTTATCATCTAGTTGTGGTGGGCAACCAAGAACAACGGCAATAGCCCTATTGTTTCGTGTACTTCTGGGGCCTCCTTGGCCAATAACGTTTAAGGAGGTGAGCAGTACTGCCTAGGGTCTTTCATTTAATAACTCATGTCTTCTGGGAGCAACACTGTCCACCCATGCAGAGTACAATTGTTCAGACGTTTTTGTTTTCTTTCTAAATTAACTTCTAAGCTAATGGGTTTTCGTAAAACATCCACACACATCCTGAATTTTTGTTAACTTGTCTCCACCCCTCCTTTACCTCAACCCCTTGCTCCCACCCCCCCCCCCCCCGTGTTCTTTAATATAACATTCATTCTATCTCTTCTTATATTTCTTTACTTGGGTTGCAAAATCATAGATTTCCATACAACTTTTCACACATACTTCATTCTGACTAATTCTACAGTGTTAACATTCAGCAGAACACTAACTTCTAGATTATAAAGTATATATCTATAAACATTCAAGTTAATGTAACCATTATCTGATTAATAATGATCAAAAGTAAAAGAAGATGGAGTTACTTTTATTGAAATATGAACACAAAAGGTTTCCCAGCATGCGAGGACAATCCTGTGCTCTTTATGTTGGACAGCTCTTTATGTTGGTTTTAATTCACTGAAAGAAATTCTCCAAAAAGAAAATGAAATTAGTGGCATGTCTGGGCTTTTCAAAGTTCTGCTCCTTTATGTCTTTTCAAAAAAGATGGCTTCTAATTTGACTTTTCCCGTTAGTTCTGTAATACTCTACTTGCATCTAACAGGTCCACAGAGAAGTCACAAGTAGCTGGTGTGATTGCCTTGAAGCTCCCAGCGGCCTAACCTGCATTGATGTGGTTCCTTTCATGGTTGCGTATGGCACTCGTGGTTCACGCTTGGACACAAGGCCAGTGGGGTCACATTGTGCCCGTTTGTTTCCACTTCAAAATGAAGATTGGATTTAAATGAAAAATTGTGTTCCAGGAACAAATTATTTTACTTGAAAGCGTTATCTCCTAATGTGACATTTGAAGGTTTTTGTGAGGAAAGATAATTTGGATTTTTGTATTAACATTAACTGTGTCCTTACATGTATAGTGGAAAGTGAGAAATTCAGATCAATCACATTGTTTTGAATATTAAAGTAAAATCTATTTAGGGGAAGCTAGGGGTTTCACAAAATCATTTTTCAAATTACACCAGCTCTTTGTGAGTATCCATTCAAATAATATAGGTAGGAAAATGTTTCTCTGTCTTCTTCTTTTCAACTCATTTCCTTTTGCTAGAGGCACATTTTACAATGCATTTAAATGTGCATATGTATTATATAGAAATATACATATTTTGTTTATGCTGGACACTATGAGAAAAATGTGATTTTATTGGAAATATATCTAGCTTGTTTTTAATGACCTAAATCATCAGTGTAAACAACAAAAAATATTTATTATTTTTTTTGTCTTTGCTCATACAGTGATTCAAAAGCTCCATACCTTATTTTAAATTCCAATTCCCATGGTTACCCTTATTGTTTTGTTGCATATAGTATGGGTACACATAGGGAGGATGGGAGGAAAGGAGAGAGGGAAAGAGACAGAGAAAGAGATAAAGAGAGGCAGATCAGACAAACAGATAGACAGACAGACAGAGACACACACAGAGAAAGAGAGAGAGAGAGAGAGAGAGAGAGAGAGAGAGAATTTCCTGTAGTATAGGTTTAGTCCATATGTATAAAAACTACTCAAAAAAGAAAACAAAAACAAAATCACCGGCCTTCCTCCCTGTATCACACACTTTTAGCCACACTGATGCAACCTAGCTCTTTTACAGAATATTTTTTTGTCCTTTCAAAATACTATCTTTGTCTTTGTCAATATGCTATTTAATATGCCATGCTCCAGATGTGTGTGTGTGTGTGTGTGTGTGTGTGTGTGGTGTGACTCTACCCCTTTCAGCTCTGTTATTTTTCCTAAGAGTAGCTATCTGCTTACATCACCCATCTGCTCTGCTTTACTGCATGAGCACTTTTAGCACATGAATTGTGACTTTTTTAAATTTCTTGCCTGATAATTAAATATCTGCATTACATTTGTGTCTGGTTCTAATAATTGCTTTGTTTCTGTTCCCTGTTCCTACATCCTTTGACCTGTGCTGTAATTTACCATAATGGGCAATGGGAACTGAAGGAAATAGTCCTTTCATGTGACTGTTAATTTGCATAGAAGTAGACTTTATTCAATGCTTGTTGGAGCTGTAGGCATGAGATTTCAGCTTCATGGACCATCCTTGCTACTGTCTCTCTTACTGACATGGTTTCCTTTGTACTCCCTTGCCCACATGGAGTTACCCATTTTAGATATCCTGTGTAAATACGGAATCATATAAAATGTGCATTTTTTTGTTTTGTTTTTTTGTTTTTGTTTTTCAAGACAGAGTTGCTCTGTAGCTTTAGAGCCTGTCCTGAAACTAGTTCTTATAGACCAGGCTGGCCTCAAACTCACAGAGATCCACCTGCCTCTGCCTCCTGAGTGCTGAGGTTAAAGGCCTGCACCACCACTGCCTGGCCTTCTAAGGTTTGTGCTTCATCGTAGCATTAGTTAATCAGTGCTCCATTCTTTCCTGTGGCATTCCGATGTTTTGGCTTAGCTTGGGTCTTTTTCATTTATCTTTTTACATTTGGTTACCACATTCAGTTCTATTACCCTTCTTTTTTTCTTTAGTCTATGAAATTATTTCTCCACTTTTTTTTTTGAAGACAGGGTTCCTCTGTGTAGCCCTAACTGCTGTGGAACTTGCTTTGTAGACCAGGCTGGCCTTGAACTAATAGAGATCCACCTGCCTCTGACTCCCTAGTGCTGGGATTAAAGGTGTGTGTCTCCACACCTGGCTTCTCTGGTGATTTCCTTCTTTGTGTTCTTCTGAAAGTGTAATTAGCTCACATGTGACTCTTAGATTTGGGGATTTCTCCTCTCTCCTCCATCACATTTCCCCCCTTTTCTAAGCATAGAAAATACACAACTCGATTTCTAGCTCATCAAAGACTTGGCAGTTGTTTGCATTCATCTTCTTTGCTCACACCATCAACTGAATTATTATTTTTTTTAATTCTAGAAGCAAATCATGACATTGAATCTACCTATCCATTTAATTTTTTGGGACACATCCTCTCTCCACATCCTACTGGCCATAAACTTCTTTAAAAGTTGGATCAGCACTCAGCTTCTTCTGTGAAGAAGACTGTACTTAAGAAAATATAAGTAAAAACTATCCCCTCAAGTTGGGAATATGTTGAGTTTGATATGTGAGATCTTACCAAATTTGAGTTTCTAACTTCTATGACTTGAGTAAATGAAGAAGTTCTGTGATAAATTTGGGGCTTTGATACTATGCTAATTTATTATAATTACTTTATAACTATGTGGATAAAACCAGATATGTTGTTATTTCTCCCCATCCCCACACACGCAAGTATCAGAATACTGGAAGCTGAAGTTAAAATTGTTTTGAAATATGCATTAGAATGTTTGGGCGATGAGTTTCATTCTTTATTTGACTCTGTGCTGAGATGAATTTGGAACGAGACAACTCTATATTGACATCTGTTAAATCAAGGCATGGATGGTAGTTTTTTAAGTGCCTCTCTTTTTTAAAACTTTTGTCAAATACCTTAATTCAAGACCAGAACTTTTTTATTTGACCCTAGAAGCATTTCAAGAACCATAAGAGGGCAGCATTCAATTTACGAGACTGCCTGCATCATTTGCTATAGACGTTCAGTGCACTGCAGTTGCAGGATTCTGAGATTGACACAGCATTTGCTAGCATTAGCAACCTGAGGGACATGCCAGGAAAAGCAATTTGTCTATTTTAAGTATGGGAATATAAATGTATCCCAATTGTAATCAAAGGAGAGTTGCTTTACTATTTGTATGACTGTCAAGTCTACATTCATTTGAAGCAAGAGGATTGAAATGGGATGTTAATCCCATCCATGCTGTGGCATGTGAGAACAAACTTGTCAACTGAATGAAGCAAAGGCACCTAGGAAGATTGGAAAATTGGAAGACTTCAAAAGAGGCATTTTAAAAAGCCTACAAGGTTACACCTTAATGCTGAACAATTGCTGCAGAGTAATCTGTCTCTACACTGCAAATATGTATTACTCACATTAGTCACATTAGTTAGTAATAGAGCTGCAAGTCTGGTGGAACAATCAAACTGAGGATTCTGATGAAGAGGGGTGGAGTTGGAAGAGATGCAAGTAAGTTGCCCAAGAAGCAAGATGCCAGAGGACTGGTAAAGCCATGGGACATGCAGCAATACCTAGATTAATAGAAATGTGTTAATTTAAAAGTAAGAGACAGTTAATAATAAGCCTGAGTTATTGGCCAGGCATTTTGTAATTAATATAAACTTTTGTGTGTTTATGTGGGACTGGGCAGTTGAGACAGAAGAGCTCCAACTCTGTTTAAAAGCAACTCATGGTTTTCTACACCAGAAAAGCATTTCAATATCAATAGGTAAGATTGAAAAATAAAACAAGAAAGAGAATTATCATTATAAAATACAGTACTTGGGTTCTATATAGTAATCAATGTATTTTGATGGTAAAGGAAGGGTTAGAAATTGTGAATATATTTAGGACAACTGAAATAAACTAGTTATATGTATTTTTGAAACAGAAGATAATGAAAGATGGGTTCTTTTGCAAACATAGAATTCAAAGTTTTTGAATCAGTGTTTCTATTGTTAGCCACTTTATCAGCCGTATAAGCCTGTCATTTGTCAATAACAGAAAGTCATAGAAACTTGGCAAGCTCTAGATTACAATATGAAATTTATATTTTCTGAATTGACTATCTTCTTCTTCCCTCTTCTGTCTGAAAACACTGGCCTCAGTCCTTCCTCTACCTGGGGGTTAAAAAGTTCTCCTTTTTCTCATCTTGGTGTTCAATTCTTCCTTCTTCATACAATGTCCAAGAGTCTTATTGTTCTCTCAGGAAATTACCTTCATTGTACATAATAAAAGAGGGGGGTGTGTATCATAGGTTGGAAAAGAGAGGGTAAGCCACTGGGAAATTTGGAAAACTTTACTGGTGATAGGCAATTGTCCATATTTGTAAGACAATCTGTCACTTTTTAACCTTCATAAGGATGTTGAAAAGAATTCTGTTGCATTGCTCCAAATTACTGGATTTATTAAATACATGGCTGTATATGGTATCTCACAGCAATGGCTGGCAATGCACAGATACCTTCTCTTCAGAAAGGACAAATACAGTGGAAATAAACACACTTAAGATAGTATCTGAGAGGAGACATAGCTGAACTGAGGAGCAGAAGGGACTTGCAAGTGCTGTGTAAGTTTGGACTTTACTCTGAAGCTAGAGCAAAAAAGAAAGAAAAAGGCATTTGATTACAAACACTCCTGTAATTATGCACAGACTCCATTTGAATCTTTAAGATCTAGTCTGATGTAGTGCTGAGATGTTAATAAAAAGAAAATTGCTTTCATCTTGACCTTCTGTTTTATTGTTTCTTCCCTGGATTTATTATAGAACTATTATTGCTGGGGAAAATGTTAGCTTCCTGTTTGTGTTTCTGGAACCCTGAAGGGTATGGAAGTTGGCCAGTGTAGGCTTTATTAGGGAGCTGCCAGAAGAAGAAAAAACATTGCAGCACTTTTGTTTTATGTTGATACATTTCGCCAGAGGAAAGTCTATTCATTAAAAGTAAACTTGGAGGTCAATACCCAGAAAAAAAGCTAACTTCAGGCTAATTTATGTTAATTTCAAGAACTCTCAATGACTGCTTCTAAATAAATATGAATTTGGATTATCTGAGTGAAAGAAAAAAAGCAAAGAAGTGGGGTGGGAGCTGGGGAGAAGCATTGAGGAAGAAGATGATTAAAACAAAATTTAACTTCGTATGTATGAAGTGCCATAATAAAACCTGATTTTATATGCTGACTTAAAAATTAATCTAAACATTTCACGCTTCCCCAAATCACTAAATTCTCCCAAGGAGAATTAAAAAAAAAAACTGCGTCAAATCATTCTCCAAACATTAGTGCCTCTCAACAATACTAGATGCCCATAATGGACAAATTTAAATATTTGCTGGATACATTTGTTTGTGTACTGCCAATTCTTTGAGAAAAGGTAACAGAGCAGATATGGCTTTTAAACTATAAATTTAGCCTATAATTTTGATTCTATTAGTTTATCTAATATAAAAGGAGACTGTACTTTAGTCTCCCAGCTGCCCAGACCCAGATAATCACACAGAAACTATATTAATTATAACACTGTTCAGCCAATGGCTAAGGTGTCTTTCTAGCTAGCTCTTATATCTTAAGTTAACCCATTTCTATTAATCTGTAGATCACCATGAGACTGTGGCTTACTGCTAAGGTTCTGGCATCTTTCTTTTTCAGCAGCTACATGGTGTCTCCCTGACTCTGCCCACTCTATATATCTCTGTTTGTATTTTCTGACTGGCTATATTCTGCCCTTCCATAGGCCAAAGCAGCTTCTTTATTAACCAACAGTAATCAAACATGTTCCTAGCATACAGAGGGGAATCCCACATCAATCTAAGGTTAATAAGACTCTGATACAAGCTTATAGACCTGAATTTTACCTTAGTTAATTCCAAGAGAGATGTAAGAATGGACATTTCTAATGACCAAATCCCCCATGCCCAGTAGCTCACCACTCAAAGACATTCTTTCAAGGCATTGATAGAGGCAGTAAAGGGAGCTGAATGTCTTTGGAGGAAATTTGATCTAAGTTAAGTTCAGATATACCCCCTCTGAATGGTCAGAACACTGTCCTGGGTCTGCTTGCCCAGATGACTACAGGGGAAGGAAGAAACCTGAACTGCAGCATCCTTGTGTTTATCCTATCTGATATCCCCTTTATTTTACCAAATAGGTCACTGCGTATTTCATGAATGAAATAGGATGACATAGCTCCATGAAGCCTTCCTTTAAGAGCTAAATACGGATGACTGTGTATGGTATATAATGTTTTGCATGGTTAAAAATGAACACAAAGAGTCCAAAGTGGCAAGGGTTAGGAGGCCTCCAGAGAACAATGTTCCTATAGTGTGGTCCAGAAAAGTTTCTCTGGAAGGAAACATGAGGGTAGAGTCTGAATTCAGTGGAAAGTAAGACAGGATATATCTGGAGAAAGGGGGCCTGAGAAGACTGAATTGCAAGGAAGCCCTGAAGTGGGACAGGTTTTTCTGGGTGACATAAAGAAGGAAGACAGTCCCAGCATAGAATTCAGAGTAAGAATAGGAAGCAAGGTACTGTATAGGGTAAGACCACAAGTGAGGCATGTGGAGTCTATTGTGACTTAAATGGGAGACAGCTGGAAAGTTTCAGACGAGGTGTGGTATGCACTGTCTCTGATTTTGAAGGATTTCTGCACCCACTGCATACAAATAACCTGGGGGCCATAGTAGACAGTGTTCCAAATGGCATTAAAATTTCTGCTCTCGTTCATCCACTGAAAGTAACTATTAGCAGATTGTAGCTTGCTTTTTAGCCAGGAGAATTCAGTGAAGATGATAGGGTATTGCTTCTGTGATTAGGGCGCAAGACTAAGTCTTCATTTTGTTCTTGTCTTGACTTTGAAACTATGTTGGAGACCTTCACAGAGAAAAGAGTTCAGGGCAGCAGCAGTGAGTGGCTAGCAACCAAGAATGAAGCCCTCTGTTCAACGACTCTTAAGGAACTGAAATTTTGTTTACATCAATTATGCGGGCTTGAAAGTGAATCTTTTCCAGTCGTGATTTCAGGTGCGATTATAGCCCTGGAACCGACCTGGATTGCAGTCTCATAGGAAATCTTGATCAAGAGGACTCAGGTAAGCTTGCCCAGACCTTGTGGCCCATAGATGCTATGACAGAATAAAAGTGCACGGGCTACAATGTAACAAAAGCGCTCCCTTTCAACAAAGCAATGCGATGGCTTGCTATTTGTCAACCCGTGATTAGCACAGACAGTAAGGACAGATGGTGGGAGAATAGTCATCTAACACTATAATCAATGAGGCAGGCACCAGTGACATGGAGAAAGCGTACAGAAATGATTATGTGGGGTAAAAGATGGATTATAAGTTCAGAGCTCATATTTTATTGATATATAAAATGTAAACTGTGCAAAGAAGAGGGAAGTGTATGATGGTGGCAAGATTTATGGCTAAACCATCTCAAGTTACTTTCTACTGACCTGTGGAGGACAAGAAGAGAAGTAAGACTATCGTTTCTTCTGTCTTTTTTTTTTTTTTAAAAAAAAAGCAATTTGTTGGGAGGCAAGGTGGAAGATTGGAAACACATGTTCTATCTCAGATGTGCTATATTTGAGATGTCGACATTTCCAAGAAGATATTCTGGCTAGAATTCAGGGAGAAATTGCAGGTTGGATATACAACCATGGTGATTACATACCGTCTTCTCACCTCCTCCCTGTGAAATGGTAAGTGTAGGTACATTCCATCCTCCAGAGCCAAGAAGAAAGTAAAACAGGAAGTGAAGATTCACAAGAATCCCTTAGGATCAAGAGGGAGGTTAAATGAGGAGTCAGGGAGAAGCCCTCTAGGCCATTGCTGAGGCCACTTGTTCCTTCCCAGGTGGGCAGAAAAGAAGAAAGTAAAGAAGTGCAGCCTTAGGAATTTGCTTCTAACATATTCTCTTATTCAAGGAGAACAAAGCTACCGATGGATAGATAAAAAGTGTCACATCATGCCTGGCATGAGTCTGTAAAGAGACACGTAAATGGTATTAGCAATAAGCACACGGCTTGATCATGAGCCTAGAGTGGGGTCTGGGAGGCAGTAAAGTACAGAGATGATAGAGGTTGGATGCCTGGGGTTAGGTGATGGTGTGGATCAGAGTTTCCAAAAGCTCCAGGTGTACTACCAGGAAATCAATTTTCTCTTATAACAGAGTAATAGTCTGCTGTTTTCTTGTTGAAGCTAGAACCAAGAGCATCCTCAGAAGGGCTACATTTCTCTGGTAAAAGTCCCTAGGAGGAGCTGAATACAGGCACATAAAAGACATTTCAGAGCAGTGATGGGATGTGTTCCTCGTTCTGTGAAGCAATCGTGCATGATCATTGGCATACTAATGACAGGCCTGAAGTTTCCACTTCACGTTAAAGGAATGTTGCGTGGTCCTCTATAAAAACTCAGAGGACTCTTGTGTTTTCATTTGCTTTCATGTGGGTTGAGTAGTTACTTCAACCACGAACATCCATCTGCAAGAATGATTTTATGGGCACATATTAACTCATTTAATTCTCAGAATGACTCAGTATAGCTTTGTTTTGCTTTATTTTTTGTGTCTGCCTGGGGCTGAATGGAAGACTGCGCATGCTGGACAAGGGGCCTATCCATTGGGCAGGTAGAGTTTTAGTGGATGAAGCTGAAAGGAAAAGAAGTTAAGCAAATTAGGATTAAGCTGTTGACAAGTGGTAGAGCTGAGATTTGTAACCCAGATGAATAGACTCCAATATTTCTCACGGTGTGATATTCTACTGCTTCACTTAAGTTCTTTATGCAGGAGGTCATACACTCATCCGAACACTAACTGAACTTCCTCAGTTAAGTCTGAAAATGTCTAGGGATGGTCTTAGACCAAATGTTTCTAATGGCAGTAAGGCTAGGAAGACTGGTAGACATTTTTAGTCTGGTTTAGGATATGACCATTACATAGTCATGTTTCAAGAAACTTTCAACATTACTGGACTATAACTTCACTTCTGACAAGCATCATCTTTATTTTCATTGAGCAAAGTACTTACTTTCTTCAAGCTCTGGTTTCTTTACTTGTAAAACAGGCACAGTTATACCACTTACAAAATTGTGAAAAAAAATAAAAAATAAAGTATGGACAAATGCACCATTCAGAGTGATAACACTTTCTGATGATCTCCCCCAACTACAAAAGCAAAGGGAAGAGACTTCCTCATATCTTCTTTTGAAGGAAAAGAACAGTTGAGAAGATACCATGCTCCAGACACAGCTATATGCCCAGCATATGTCACTCATTCAATCTTCTGAACACCACCAAAAGAAAACCAGATATTGATGTTACTAATTACAATTATAGATCAAACATTCCACCCAGAGTCACGTGTTCTGCTAGCTCACAGAAGGGCATTCGCACAGAAACACTGATTCTCACCAGTGTTTTTCTGTCTCAAGCATCCCGTTTCACGCTGCATTCATTTCACAGCAAGAACACAAAAAGACCGAGCATTTGATGTCAGGCTATTTCTCATAACAGTGAAGAGGTTCATTCCTGAGCAGTTAGAATTCTGCCACAGAGCTCAGGCCTTAGCCAGAAGGCTTATTAGGATCCTAGGATCCTCACCAAGAACCCCCAAAGGTTTTTTGTTTTTTTCAGAAAGGAAGGAAGTAAATGGCCTTCATGTACATTGCATCTCAACTTCTCTGACTGCATTTTGCTACTCGTAGGATTTGGCAAATTTGGTGATGAGGCGACATGGTAGAACTTTAAGGGTATCTGAGTCTAGAGTTGTCAAAGTTTGTGTTTGGAACTTTTCCGTTCAACCCCAGATAATCTGTGCTCTTAGAGGCAATGCCTCCTTTGTCTATTGTAATCTTCCTGTCTTTACTGGAAAAACTTGTGACTATTTAAGTAGGGCAGGGCCTTCTTAATTAAATTGGGATTTATCAAATGGCAACCTAGCACCCATCCCATGACCACTGCTAACAGATACCCAACAAATTTACCTTTCTTATTTGCTGATGATAGAGAATATTCATAGACATTATTATAGACTTTGTATTCATAACAAAACTATTTTCTCCATAACAACTTTCAGCATCTCAGCCACCAGAGGACTGCAAATTCATTTGCTGGCTCACACTCTACTTTCAATATAGATGAGTAAAGTGTTTCCCAAATTCTGGCGTAAAAATGTGCACTTAGCCTGTGGAAGATGAAGCTTCAGTTGGTTAGTAACACGTAGAGTTGTTCTGTGGAGCAAAATACCCTTTCTAAAATTGAAACGTAGACCCAAAAATGCTGCCACAAGCTGTTGAATGGTTGAAAGATATCATCAATCCAATACAATATTTACTGGAAGCCCACTCTTTTAAATGGAATGCTAACAGTACAACTCCAGGGGTTGGATGTACCATCAAGATTCAAACAAGGCAGCAGTCCACATGTTGAGAACCACTAATTTAGAATGGGTTTATGGGGTTAAATCAATACCTACAAGGGCTGACTTCTTTTGGAGGTACCAGTGGCGAATCTATTGCGTATTTTGTCAAGCTTCTTTCGGAAGGCTTCTGGCATTCCGTGACTTGGGTTCTATCTATGACTCTAGTTCCTAATTCCCTCAGGAGACTTGTGCGCTCTTGCTTCTGTCTTCTCAAACTCTGCTGATTAGATTTGGCTCATTAGTTAATCCAAAACTGTAGCTTTAATACATGACATTGATTTTGAACAAGCCTGCAAAATCTTTTTAACCATAACAACCAGTACATTTGGAGGTTGAGTATTTGAATGTGAATGTTCATGAGAACCACAATTCAGCTTTCCCTAAGATCCTTGGAATTCTGGCACTCTGGAATGCTCCCATTATTGGTGCGGAGATTGGGGACCCAAACGGACAGTTATTTTGGATGGGGGTCTATGGAAATTATATTCCATTATAAGCAATGTTGAAAACAAACTATTCCATCCAACCAGTTACTGAGAGAAAATATATATGTTAGGTTATTTCTGTCTGTTTTACGAACCAGATGATTCTTGTCTATACCATACATTTCAAGAGAACAAGAGCTTTAATGATAGAGTTTCTATTAACTTCACCTTCAAAATGACAGCACAGCAAGAGAACACTGTCTAAGAAAGATGTTTAGGAAGAACTCACACTCTGATGAGAACCATTACAAATCCCAAACCCTAAGAGTATTCTCTCTCTCTCTCTCTCTCTCTCTCTCTCTCTCTCTCTCTCTCTCATTTGTAAGGAAGAACCACAACATGAATCTAAGAGATGGTCCAGCAGGTAAGGCCTTGCTGACTAGCCCGACAATATGATTTTGTTCCCCAGGTTCCATATGGTGGACCCACAAATTGTTCTCTGAATTCTACATGTCATTGTGACACCCTTCCTACCCTCAGCCCCTCCCCCCAAACAATAATGAAACAAACCATGTCTAGAGCCCAGCAAATATTAAAGGCTACAATAGATATTTAATATTTTCTTTAAAATAAAACAAACATAGAATGTTTATTTAGTTCATGGGAGAAGTGCAGTGAGCATGACTCTAACTGCCTGCCAGGCATCTGTTCAAAATAGAATTAATTAATGTTCTTTACAAATACTTACATCTTCTTGCAATAAAAGTTGGAAACCAGCCCCAAATATTTCCAGCCTACACAAACAAAGAAACAAACAACAACAAAAACAGCCTTTCTTTTTCTTCTCACATCTGCAATTTCTGTATGTCACTTAGGGTACCTTAGTGTTTTACTGATGTCACTAAAGAGGACTGTGATATTCTCAATACTAATACATTAAATTCAAACATGAATACAGGGTCAGGAGAGATGGCTTAGTAGTTAAAGGTCTTTATTGTTCTTTCAGAGGCCTCAACTTTGATTCCCAGCACACACATCAGAAAGCTCACAACTGCCTGTAATTCCAGCTCCAGGGTGTGCCATATTTTTTTCAGGCTTCTATGAGCACTGCCCCTCTCCCCCTACACCTTGGCATTGCATGCACACAATTACAAAAACATATACAAAATAAAATGAAATCTTAAAAGGAAGAAACACAAACCCAACATTTATAACACTAAGTACCTAGAGCAAAACCCATAGAGATCACAAATTTAAACAGTACTGTGATGCAGGGAACATTCAAAGATGAGCCAGCCTCCTCCAATCCTTCACCATCCTGGTGGATCTGTTACAATATGTCTATGAATTCATGAGAAGAAAGACAGGGCAGAAGGGTGCCAAGAATAAAACTCTAGGTAAAGTAACCACGGAAAATGCATTATGGTTGAAGTTAAATAGCCCCAGCCATTAACAAATGAGCAATTGCATCCAAAAAAGAACAGCAGTAAGTCACCTGATGCTCCTCGCTAATGTTTTCCATTCTCTGGGAAAGTTTTCACAGTTACGCAAAAGGACTTGACAGGCTCAAAAGATTCGGATAAAAGTCGGTTTAAAGGATCAGTATGCTGTGACAACATACTAATTTCCACCCCTCCTGGCATGAATTTACAGAAGCTATACTACAGAGTTCAATGGTTTCACCCATTTCTTCTGTTAGCCTATATGTGACATTCTTTGTGTTGTTGGTATAGTCTACAAACAACCTGTAGAAAAGCAAAGGGAGAAATTTAAAATCTTATAAATGTTTGCCTGTGAATGTTGTTGATTTTTAAAATTGGACTAAATTGTCGTCCTCTTCTGCTCCTTGTTTTGAGCTTCCATGTATAATCATCAGACAGTGAGTGCCCTGTTAGGGTTTATTAAACCTTTTCCACATCCCAAGAGTCTCCATACCGTCAGTTGTTTTCATTAAAAGCACACACACGATCTTTTCAGCAAACTTCATTCCTTAAGATCTGGTCATTTTCCATTTAACTCAGCTTCTTCCCTCATTTGATTTTAGATTATGTAACTGTTGCCAAATTAGATATGTTATTTTTTTTTTAAAAAAAAAGCCACCACTGCTTCCTATGATGTTGAATTAGTATTTCAGTTCGAGCCACCCACTGGAAATATCAATAGCCACTCATTCAAGTGACAAAATTAAATTTAGTTTTTCTTCTGACCGTGGCGTGGAAAGAATACCTGATTTCACCATTCATTTGCCTGGCCTTATATAGATTTTCTAGTTCCACGATAAAGATTCCAGAATCACAGAATATGAATTGAGTTCCTGTAACGCAGAAAGCAAGTTCTGCCAGGTTCTGAGCATTTGATCAATGAGAGATGATGTTGGAGTCCCACCCAGCAATCAGGCCACGTGTTTCTCCATACACATGCTTCCTCCCAGTGAACAGCCCCTGTGAAAATGCCAGGTGAACCCTTTGCAAGCCTCACCTGCACTTAGCACACGGATATGTGGCTCAGCTATCTTTACTAGATACAGGGAAATCTGCTGAGACACGGATAAGAAGTGAGGAAGCGGAGGAAGAGGGGTAACGTTCTTCTCTTTGGTAGAGAGGATTTTGAGAAAGCTGTTCTCCTTTTGGGTGTGTGTGTATGTGTGTGTGTGTGTGTGTGTGTGTGTGTGTGTGTGTGTGTGTGTGTAGCTGTATAAAAATACTATGCTGGGTTCATACTTTTCCTTTTCTTACCAGCTGGGTGAAATTCCATTGTGCATATATGCCACATGCCAGGAAATGGACGGGAGAGTGTGAGGGAAAGAAGGAGGCTGGGGAAGATGTGGGGAATGAAAGAACAAAAACAATTTTTGTTTGGAAAATGTTATGATGAGCCTTAATTCTATGCAAGCTGATAACAAATAAATAATTAAAAAAAAAGCTATGCCAAGAGATTTGGCAGTCACCTTTCAATCAAAAAGGAAAAGGCTTCAGAAGAAAAGCCAACAAAGGGAGTTAGAAAGAACCTGATGGTTTCTCAGTGGTATTTTGAGCCGTGGGAATCCCGTTTGAGTGTGGAACTTTTTTTTGCCTCAGTAGAAATATAGTTGCAGCTTCAGAGTTCACCTTTGCTTAAGAAGTTTATGCCTCTGCCGTGGAAGGTATTTCATGGGATGGAACCTCCTAGTCTACCCTTCCCTTTGTGGTGTAGTTTTGATATCAGTGCTTCACTGTGTCTCTCTCCTAGATCTTTTGAGGTATCCCACATCAGTCCCGTCCCATCTGAACTCAAGAACAACCAAATATACCTTTCTGTCAAGTTTCCACGGTCTTGTGACTTATAACTGCCCCCTGCTCTTTGCAAAGCAAACCCAACAAAGCCTTGGGTTTTCAGATCTCTAACTCATTTCTTATCCCTAAGAGATGTTCAGTGGAACATCATCTACTTGATGTAACCACTTGTGCTACATATTGGAAACTAATGGGCTTGTGTGTCTTTGGAAGGATAGGTGGGCACTGGGCCTGGTTAGAAAGATGATCTTAGTAGTTGAAGCAGGGAAAATTTTACTTCATATGACACTGAAGTCACCAGATGTCATTCCTCTTTTCAACATCTTTAATTATGTAACTGAATGGATTGTATTTTTTCTTTCTTAATTTCTTCTAAAATCTTCTACAACCTGACCTAGTACCTAACAGCTCTCCAATAACTGCTCACAAAAGGGAATAATAAATCTTATATTTAAGCATTAAAGCTCAATACCATCATTGATATCTGTAGATGTTTCTCAATTAAATGGGTAAAGATACTGAGGATTAGTAAAATTATACAACTGTCAGAATTTATACAATAGGAACAAAGTCAGATGCATTACTCTGTCTCTTAGTCTATTATTTATTTTTAATTTACTACATGTAATCTACACATTTGCAATCTATTCGATATAAAGGACCCCTGAAAATAGCCAGTATAGACTCCTAATGGCATATTGCTCTACCCACTGAGCAGAGCATTGTTCAACCCCCATCAGCACAGAGTGCAAAACTTTGGAGCAGTCATCTCTAAATGGGATGTCTTTACGAAATCCCTTCCCTCGAGCTCAGAGATCCTTGTAGAAGAGAAGGCAGGAAGATAAAGAGGGCCAGAGGTGATGCATGACTCCAAGGGAACAATTTTTTCCACAATGGACTAAAACAAAGAACTCAAAGAGACCTGCAGAGTTCAAACTGCACAAACTATCATCACTGAAAAGGTGAATGTGCCTCACCATCCTGTGGTTACCCTCAACTGTATAACTATCTGCAATTGATACTTGCTGGGAAAGAGAAATCAGTTTTCTCCAACGCAGAGTCATTGGGTACATCAACTACCCCACAAGGTGGCCCCATGAGTAACTGACAATGCAAAATGGACTCCATGTTCCTTTTGTGTACATTTTCTGTTTTGTTTTGGTGTTTTTATCCTCATGTTGATTTCCATTTTTATTATTTTTCCTATGTTCTGGGAAAGAGACATGGAGTTGGGTGGATAGGGAGGTGGGAAGGATCTGAAAGGAGTTGAGGAAGGGGAAATAATATGATCAAAATACACTGTATGAAAAAAATAAAGTTAAAAGATAACAGTATAAGTGTATACAGATACAAATGTCCGACTTTGATCTGAGAGACAATGTTTTGGATTATGATAGTCAAAACTGCCTACGGTGTCTTGCAGCCTATAGCCAAGATACCCAGATTTATGATCTTTATTTGTCAGATGTGAGCTTTGCTATCTCTTTAGAATTTTCCTCCCTGACTTTCAAATCCAAATTTGGAAAGCACTCTAGCCCCGTTTATTTTCTTCACATCACTTTCAATATTTTCACTCCTCTCAACTCCCCACAGAAAATTACACATTTGTTGGCTGGAAATGTACTCCAGGGGTAGAACATTGACCCTTTGATTCCAGCGCCACAAGACAAAGTTACATGTTTGCTTTGTGTGTTTTTTCCTATTTGTTTGCATCTCTTCCCAGAGGGCAAATCTATGTCTATTCTATTCCTCACCCTCACTCTAAATCTAGCACTTCAAATGACTTTCAACACACAGTAGGCATACAATGCCTATTCAGCCATCAGCTAGCTACAGAATATTTCAAATAACAGCATATGGAAAGGTGAAAAAAAATCAAGCAAAAATAATGCCCTTTGGGGGCTTCTAATCCACTATGAGAAAAAAAAGCAATATATGCATAGATAAAACAATATATATTTGAGGACTATCAGAAGCCACAATTTCAAAGACGCACTGTAGACTTTACATTAAACAATGAAAATAGTATTTCGGTTCTGTCCTGATGTTGCTATTGATATTCTGATGCATACTAAATCTTGAGACAGGAAAAACACAATAAAAGGGCATCTTAAAATTGATGAAATGCAGCAGAGTGCATGTTAAATGGTGACAAGCAGTAATGAGAAATATACCGTAGGCAGTATTTATCAAGTATGTATGTGCCTTGCCATGATGAATGAATTATATATAGAAGTGAGTCATCAGGAAAAACGTAGATATATTGAGCAGGAACTAACCCTTTATTCACAAGGCACATTGTGACTTCAGTGGCAGATACAGCCTAACACTAGCTATGACAAATTCTTATTCTATGTACTTGAACAATTTTTTGAGTCTCTGTTTGTTAATCGGTAATATTTACCAAAGTCAATGAAATTAAAAGATGTTCTGTATATGGATATTTTAACTATTTGTATAATTTTATTGAATAACTTCAGAAATGAAACTCATTTCTTTACAAATTAAAACAATTAAAATATAAATACATTATTTCTTCCTTTCCCTTCTTTTCCTTTTCCCTTTCTTTTCTTTTATTATTTTCCTTTCCTTTTCTTCATTCAAATGCTCCCATGTTCCCCCCAAACTCTCTCTCAAATGGATGATTTCTTTTTCTTTGATTACTATTGTTACACACACACATTATATGTGAACATACACATATATGTAAACACACACATAAATATGACCTGTTCAGTTTTCTTAGTGTTGTGGTGTATATAATTTTAGGGCTGACTACTTAATAGTAAATATAGTTAGTGGGCACACACCTATGAAAAATGAATTCTCACTCTTTAAACAGTGATTAGTAGCCATTAGTTCCTTGTCTAGTGGAAGGGTTTCATGAGGTTTCTCTCTTTTACGTTAGCATGTGTTTCCCGGTCTTGCTTAGGTAGCCATATTGATGAAGTGTCATGGGTGTATATAAGGAACATTTTCATTACTGCCTTCGAAATGAGTAGAGGCATCCATCCATCCACTCAACTGAAGCCTCACTTGAGAGCTAAACAGCAGTAGCTTTACAGGAAAACACTACTGTTTTCTGGAACACACAGGAAAATCCTATGGAATACATACACCCTGGGCTTTCCTCATCTTTCCCTCAGGGAGTGACCCTTCCCGGCAATGAGCTGTCTATCTCAGCAGCCTACAATGAGTTGCTAACCTTACAAGGTTCTAAGGAGATGGAGATGATGCTTCATGCTCTTGTAAGAGAGCCAGAGCTCGCATCCTCCACCCTACCACAGTGTCTAGTTCTTAGGTAATGCAAAACAACATGGGATGACGAGCGTCCAAGCCTTATTTAGATGAGCATGGCTCATGGACCATGAGCTCAGCTCCAGGCCCGCTAGCTGACATGCCAATTTGCTCAGTGCTCCTCTAAAAATGACTTAGCTAGGTTTTTTCTATCTTAGGAAATGAGTATAACATTAAAAAAAAATATGCCAAACTCAAATTCTTGTTGAAATCTTGAAGTCTCTCTCTAAGCAAAAATAACCTTCTTCTGGATTCAGAGGTCAAAAACACTGTTAGAAAAAAAAGTAACAACTCTTGAAGGAGGATTCCAATTCAGCCAGCCGTGTGCCAAAATCAACACCTCGTTGACGCAGCTGTGGTGCTGCCAGAGGAGAACTCCAGCATCAGACATCCCTGGCTCTTCTAGTCTGAGTGGGAAGAGCAGAAGATGGGAAGAGAGGAAAACAGGTCACGAAACCAACAAGGTGCAGCGTGTCTCACAGCCAAGCCCCTAGTTCATAGCCTTCAATGTTGTTGACCGGTTCCTCTTGAGTCAACAAGACATTTGTGGTCTCACACCCACAGGCTCCAGGCAAATCAGGATTTTAAACATAGACAAAACTACTCTTTAGCTGACAAATCCCCAAGAGCTTACTTACAAATAATAGAAAATGATTTTAATGAAGTTTTGTGAAAACAACCATCGCATTTGACAGGCCACAGAGGTTTTGAAAAAAAAATCTAGGGTTCAGACTGTCTTCAATTCAGGGTTCATCTGTTTTTAACTGTGCCATCTTGTACTAGACATTCATCCTCTGTGTATTTATTTGGTCCTTATTTTTATCCTTGTTATGTACCACACTGAAATCATATTGGCCATGTTTGAACTTGTACACCTCTTATTTTATTGGGAAGGTCAGGTGATTAAGTAATCACATGATATTTATCAATCTATACGATTTATGGAAATGTTATCTTTTACCTTTTAATTTAGATGACAAATTGATACCATTCATGTAAAGATACAATTATAAAATAATACTTTATGAATGAGTATATCATTTTTACATCTTTGTGTGTTTATGAATGTATATATGTCGTGTTTGTGTGTGTCTACAGGTATACATGTGCTATAGCATACCTAGAGGTTATGGACAGCTGCAGTGTTAATATTCACCTTTCACCTTGTTTGAGAGAGCTTTTGTTTGCAGGTAGACTCTAGGCTTGGTTGCCTGTAAGCTTCTGCGGATTCTCCTATATTCACTTCCCAGCTTGTTTTAGGAGTGTAGGGATTCGGGATGATCCTGATGCCATGTCCAACTTTTACATGATTCTGGGGATCTGACCTCATGTCTTCGTATCTACACGCAAATATTTTACTCCCTGAGCCATTTCTCTAGCTAGGTGATCATTTCTCCCATTCAAGTGCTAACTAGGGCTGACCATCCTTAGTTTCCTATATCAGAAAGGGCCTGCCATTGTGAGAGTGTTTGACTCCAGACTAGAAACCCATTCTAATTTCAAACAAGCTGTTTTAAAGAATGGAAGAACCCTTATCCACAGTCATCAAGACTGTCCAGTATCATCCACCCCGGGCCTACCTCCTGAATGAGACAAACTCTTGGTCTTTCTATCCTAAGAGCAATGGGTATGACATCAGTAGGTAAAACAAGGTACATGTCTGCTTTAGCTATCACACAGTCTTGTTACCAGGAAAAACCAATATAAAGTATGGTGGGAGGAAAGATTAGTTTGCAAATGGTGTCTTAAGCTGTTATCTGTGGTCAAAACCTTTGAACCCCTATTGCCCAAAGAACAATAGCAGCTATTGTTAATGCTGTGGTCTTTCCCTACAGCCTTGTTTCTACAACATGAAACACGCTACTGATTACAGCCTCTTTCAGCCTTGTTTGTTTGCCCTCCTGTGGAACCAAATTCCCCCAAGTACCTGTCCCTTTGTTACTTGTTATCCACACTCCCCATACCCCATCCACTCCTGGTCCGTGAGTAATCTTTCTCCTATCTGGGGTGCCTTCCCTTCTTGGACATCCCACTCAAAACTCTGCCAGTTCCTCAAAACAACTGTTTCTCATGAAGCCTTCTTCGCAGATGCCATTCCCATTCCATTTCAGGGATGCCCATCTTGTCTTCTAAACCAAACTCTTTATATAAGTTCTATGTTTATGCTGTCTGACCATTGCAGTAAGGGAGGGTGGCTCTCCTGGAACCAGTACAGGACACACCCAAATACCCAATTCAAATGAGATTTATTACTGTAGAAGGGCAAGCAGAGGGTGGAGCAGGGGTGGGGAGGTAGGGGTTGGTGGAGGGATGGGGGGTTACAAAGGCAAACAGCAAATACCAAGCAGATGGTTTTATTTTTTGTTATTTTGTTTTGTTTTGTTATCAGGAGTGAGTTTTTAAGGAGAAAAAGGATGAGTCTGTGCTAGGGTGAGTTGGTAAATTCTGACTGGACATTATTAGGCAAATAATGAATTATAATTGTTAGTCCTTGGTATTTTGTCTCAGTAATGAGTCATTGGCCCAATAAGGGAATGGAACTTGGGGCCTGTCTTTAGGAATGTGACAGTTTTTAGCAAGGGAGAGGGAAAGGGCTAACAAAGCCAAACCTGCCGGCACCATGTTCGCCATGCTTGGGCCTTCTAGAGAGCTCTTCAACTACGTTTATGAATGTTTTTGGAAAGCATGTAAGGGCTAGGGGAAACTCTGAGGAAGAGATCAGATAAGAGGAAATGAGCATATATAGTCATCTAACACAGTCTAACCCAGCGGCAAGTGAGAGGCTTCTGCCATGCAGTCACTTGAGGACACGTGTGTCCTAAGTGACTTGACTTTCAGGGTCCTCAAATAATTTATGTTTTCTAAATCGAGTTTTTTTTTTCCTGTTATGCAGGTGGGAATTGCAGAATGACTTTTCTTTACAATTACAAAATTCTCCTGGACAATAGTACAACCATTCTCTAATAACTCAGCAATAAATTTTTATTGAAGATGGGGTACCTAAGGTTTTAAAGACACTGTTTTAAGTGCTTCGTGCATTTTAATTCTTTTCCTTTTTGCAGAGAAGTTACAAAGGGTGAGTACTGACATTATCTTCTCCATTTTCAAGATGGAGGAATGGAAGCCCAAAGAAATAGGTGGAGCTGTTATTGAACCAGTGAGCTAAGATGCAAAAGCCGGCAATCTAGCGCCATAGCCTGAACTCATGAGCACTGCACCCTACTGTCCTTTCGTCTACGAAATCTCCATATAGCTTGATTCTCTAAGCTGCTGAACTGCCAGCTCTCCAGCCAATGCTGTCCAAGTCTTTTCTTATACCTATTGGTTTAGGGAAAAAAAAATGTAAAAGGTCGCATACATTTAAAAAAAAAATTCCCTTTTCCACACTTCCCCATGGGCTTGCTGTTGGAACTTCTGCTTTTGTTTTTCTTTCATCTCCCCTACAGCTAACAGCCACTATTGCAGGGGCACAGCTTCCTTCAAACACAAACACTGGTAAGTACCAAGCTGTTAGGAATCCAAACAGCTCCTGAATCAGTCACTGTTTGCCGCTTCCTCTAACAAATATCTCTTTGAGATTCAGGAGTGATTCAGTCACACCTCCCACACCTGCCAGGCAGAAATCAGCTGTCCAATCTCTGAGCTGCCAGGAAGCACACAAGTTTAAAGGGTAAAAACCAACTACAGACCAGCCTGGAGTCATGATGCACTTGGGAGTAGACCACAACCCTCACTGTGGAAAATTCAGTAGCCTGGAGAGGAACCCTGGAGAGATAAATATTGAAGTAGGAGAAATAATGACACAACAATGTTGTTATTAACCAACATAAAAACATCTCTTTAAAAGAATAGCAAGGGGCTGGAGAGATGGAGAGATAGCTCAGTGGTTAAGGATGATTCCTGGTCTTCCAGAAGTTCCGAATTCTGCCCCTGGCACCCCTGTCAGGTCCCTCACAACTCTCTGGATAACCAACTCCAGTGCTTCCTCCAGTACCCCCCCCCCCCCCGCCACACACACATGGCACCCATTCATATAGACATACACCCGTATGCCTGTATAAAAATTAATGATAAAAAAAGAAAAACTCCACAGAAGAGATGATGGAAAGATTGCAAGAGCCAGAGGTGGTGTTCCACAGAAACAGCGTCTTCCAAGCCCAACAGGGGTGTTACACATTTGAACTCACGAATCTATGGGATCACGCAAGCCCTGAGCATGTTCAAACCAGACAAACACCATCCCTGGCAAGCAGAAGTGCACACACAGACATACCCCTAATCAGGAAGCTCTTTGCCATTGATAGCCCTTGGGAATGGGAAAATCCGTTTTCTATGGTGGAACGTCGCTGTGTGTATCAGCCACACTCCAGGACAGACCTAATGCCTAGGAGTAGCCAATCAACGCAAAACAACCTCCATGGTTTTTTTCAGTGATTTTTTTTTGTTTTGTTATTATTTTTGGTCTAATTGATTTTTTGCTTGTTTTTTTCTTCTGAGACAGAGGAAGAGAGAACATAACTTTGGGTGACTTAGTTAGGTGTGGAAGATCTAGGGAAGTGCGCGGAAAGAATATGATCAAAGTAGTTTGTATATTTTTTTCTTTTAAATAAAAAGTACATTATATGGATCTATAAATTTCCCAATTAGCTAAAAAAAAAATAAAGAAAATTTTAAGCACCCCCCTTCAAGACCTCTATACAGCAAATATTCTCATCTCATTCTAAATCAATTTCTTCTCTGGATTATAGGCCGTGAACCTTCTGAAATTGAATGAGAAGTTGGTATGAGCTTACATACATGGTTTTTTTTTGTTTTGTTTCTCTTTTTTCTAGGCAGAAAACCTCTCATTTTTCAAAGTTTATCTTGCTAAGAAAACATTTTTGTCACAAACTGAAGTTGAAACAAATACTTCATCTATTGTGAGCCCAGTCTTTGGTTTCTCTGTGCAAAATGCTTCCAGGTGGCTTAGAAGTTCAAATATTCCTTTGTCTTTTTTGGAACCCATCCCAGCAAGAGAAGCAATGTGTCTTTTGAGGGAAGAAAGCAGCCAAGCCCGGATAGCACCTACCAAACACCAAGAGGTGACCTTGACTTCTCCCACTTCTAGTCCTCCAGCAGTGCCTTGTGGTGCTCAGGGTAATATGAGCTGTCAGAGGTGATTGTATTGGCTCTGAGGAGGAATGGCCATGACAGAAGTTGGTTTGCCTTATTTTTGTGCATTGCTTGTTGCGATCCAGAGTCAACCCCCATCTTCCTCTCCTTCCCAGATTCTAGCCTTGGCTATTTTTTGACCACAAATCTCTTCCTGCTCACTTCTCAATTGCCCCTGATTCTTCTTTCTGTCCTTCTCCCCCACCTTCTTCATGTCTTTTCTACATAGTCCATGTAGATCTGGAAATTGGAATTATTCTGCCAAAGCCTCCAGAGTGCTGGAATTATGGGCTTGGTTTATGTGACTGTAATACAACTTCAAATTCTCGATTATAAACACTCTGACCTTGTGTGCACTCCAGTCTTGTTGAACTACTCGCTGCAAGGATAACATTTGATTTATTTGTAATGTATACTCCTCAGGGAAGAAACTACAAGTCCAAAAGCCAGTCAGTCAGTCTTGTAACACCAGATGCTTTGTTTTTTAATGATACAAAGTGGGTCAACGTTGTAGAAATTATGGATATTAAATTATACATTGTAAAGGGGGAAATATTGTCTGCAAGAGACAGAAGTTGATGGTTTGAGTTAAAGAGGGCTAAAAACCAGTCGGAGGCCACCCCCTGACTGCTGTGACAAGGAAGGAGCATCTGAGCCTGGCAAATCTTAGTCCCTAGTATTTAAATGTCCCAAGTTCTACCAACCAAGCTAACCAGGAAGCCTATGCCTTAGCATTTACTGTAATAAGTTAAATTAACGTTTTCTTCTATGTGGGTAATAGCAGCCAAAAATGTGGTAAACACTGGCTTAAAGCATTTTCATATTTCCTAAGCCTTTGTCTAAATACAGAAGGCACCCCCCCCCCTTTATTTTTAAAACCACTTCTTCAGGCTTGATTTTCAGCTGTCCTGGATTCCATTCTGATTCTAGAAATACTGGTTTGTTGGGCAGAACCACTGCAGTTTGCACTCTTCTTCTGGGTCCTGTTATACGAGAATCACTTTTGCAAGTGGTGCTCATAACTTCATCAAAGTTATTAACTCATACTGGGTCACAATTTGGGAACTGATTGTTAATAAGTATATGTGAATATGCCCATTTCTCCAATAAGAGAAACTAATCATTACTTTCTTCTAACTCTTGGGTGCTCTGAAGACATCCCAAACACTTTGGTATTCTGCATAATAAAATTAATTGAATTTCAGCTTCAAAAAAACCAGTCCATCTAGGAAAGGCAGCAGGGATAATTAGAAACATAGACTCTGAAATTAGACTCTGTGACCCCAAATCTAGCTGTTGACGGTCTGTAAGTTAGCTAACAGCTCTCATCACAGAAACGCAAACAACAGTATCCTTGTCGGTGTGTTATGTGTAAAACCTTCATGCAGCATTTACAGACTGTGGGCATTCAAGATATTGTTATTGTTTGGGAAAACAATAAACACAAAATATATAGAAAATATAGTAATACTTAAAAAACTTACAAATCTCACGTCTGCACCTGGCAGAAATGCTTCCCTGTGTCTATCTTCTTATTATTTTGATTTGTTTATCTTACTTGGTTTGTTTGTTGTGTTGGGAGCAGAACTGAAAGCCGTGTGAACATGAATTAAATGCTTTACTGTTAAGCTATATCACCAACCTGTCTTGGTGTTTTCTCTTTTGATTGACAAGTAAAAATTATACATATTTATATTGTACCATATAATGCCTTAATACATGTTTATACTGTATGATAGTCAAACCAAACTAAGTTTGTCTATCTCTTCAAACAGATCTATTTCTTGGGTATGAAAACATTTAAATTACTTTCAGGTAAGACTGAAATAGACCATACATTAGAGGTTCTTTTTTATATTTAGGTTTTTTTTTTATTTTATTTTCGAGACAGGGTTTCTCCGTAGCTTTTGGTTCCTGTCCTGGAACTAGCTCTTGTAGACCAGGCTGGCCTTGAACTCACAGAGATCTGCCTGCCTCTGCCTCCTGAGTGCTGGGATTAAAGGCGTGCGCCACCACCGCCCAGCTATATTTAGTTTTTTAAAGGCTTTTCTGTCCATTTTGAGTGTTAATAAAAGGAGGATCAAGGAAATTAATTGTCAAGGACAGCTAGAGAAACTTAGAATGCTTTAGGACTCATAAACTGGTACATGATTTGGTACTGCTAGAATCCTGATTCTATCAGCACGTGCAGATGTATTCAATGACTAGAATATCCATTTTCATAAACCAAACCTCAGAGGTTGGAAACACTGAGAGATATACAGTGAATTTGCCAAAGTCATTTTGACTGCAAGTGATGGAGCTGAAACTCGTTTTCCCAACTCTCAGAACCTGAGGGTTTAATGAGGTTAGTCCTGGTGTTAGCTACTCAGGGGTCCCTCTGCTCCATGTCTGACATTTCCATCACAGGAAGCAATTCTTGTGCCTGGGCATCAAACTACTTCACTCACGGTTAGATGTACCAGTAACTTTCCACTGTCTCTGGAAGCAGTGGTCAAAGTTGGAGTGGAGAGACAGGCTTTTGAATACCTAGTAGATACTAAGTAAGCATTTTCTGGATAAGCTGATAGAATTTTTAGCCTTAGATAGACTTTATCTCCTGTTTATTATGTTGTCTATTCATTGAACATTACATGACTTTGTTCCCTGCTTGTAATAGTTTCTCTTCTCATTCCTTTGACAAGATACTTGATAAAAAGCGATTTAAGAAAGGGAAGATTCATGGTAGCTCAGAGTTTGAAGACACCGTCTGTCATGGGCAGGAAGTATTGATAGTTGGAATGATACAGCTGACCACATTGTGTCCATAATCAGAAAGCAAAGAAAGCTCAATGCTCAGCTCAGTTTCTCTTTTGTATCCAGTCAGATATCCTAGTACATGAGAGGCTATACTCACATTCAGGGCAGGCTTCCCTCCTCAGGTAAATCTTTCTGGAAATATCTTCATAGACACATCAGATAGAGGTAGTTTCCATGGTAATTCTGAACCCAGTCAGATTGACGAGGAAAAGTCTCCACCATACTTCTTTAACTTAATATTTACATGAAGGTGTTCTTTTAGGTTCAAGATTTTATAGAAAAGCCTTTGTTTTAGAGAAGCAATTCAGACATAGATTAATTTCTCTAAGAACTATTTCATCCTCTGATCCAAGCCTCTGTTTCCCAAGGTTAGATTTAGTTAAGGAAAGTTCTTTCCCAGATAGAAGCAGCCAGTTGTCCATTAAAAAAGTAGTTCTAAGAATTCTCATCTATCTTGTCTCCATTAGGTAAGGCACAGACAAATTTCACATGAGTTTTCAAACAATAAGAATTGTTAAATTAGAATGACCAGATCTCCACAATTATATTGGAAGGAACCCTGGATAAGCTTGTTTTTTTAATGTGCTATCGTTATGAATATTTGTTTTCTCAGAATGAATGTTTGGTTGGATATTTATTTGAAAAGCATGCCACTGTTTAATTAAGATACCAGTTCTTGGGACTAGAGTATATATCTGGATTTCAAGAAACTCCAGTTGAAGTAATTGCAGTGATTGGCAGCAAAGGTCACATGTTTTGTCAGCAAGAAGTCAGACCTCTTTAGCCGATTGAAACAAAGCTCTGTGGTAAGGGCTGCTGATATTTTTGGCTGCTGATATTTTTTAGTCCTGGTTCTTTAATATGCATCTGCAGAGACACCATAAATTTGGCAAATAATTTGTAACTTAACAGTGCTTCCTCTTATGTGTCTGTGCTAGGATGTCTGGTCTCAGACTTTGGCATGGGGAGATATAGAAAAGTGTAACCCACAGAAACTGTAATGGTCATGTCAAACTCTTACAGGTTGAATGTCCTATCTTCTTTCCAGATTCTTATTTTGAATCTGACCACCCCCAATGGAGTGATATTAGAAAGAGGTGGCAGAGGTGAGAATGGGAAATCAGGAGGATAGAATCCACAGATCCATAGGTTTAAGTGTTAGCCAGAAATACGCTTAAGTTTTGGCCAAACAGTATTGCAAATAATATGGTTTCTCTGTGATTATTATGGGACTGCACAGGATGGAAACCTCCTACAACAAATTGGTGCAATAACCTGAGAAAATTTGGGAAGGATTCTAGGCAAAAGAAAAAACAAAAAACAAAACAAAACAAACAAACAAACAAACAAAACCAGTGAAGCACGGCTTAATGCCATGGATCCTATAAAAGAGGTTTTCCTGATTCAATGGTAGCAGAAAATGCTATGCAGTTTTGAAGCAGCAGCTTTCTGGGCTGTGCTGCCAGAGCAAACTTCTGACTCTTTCAGGAGACTGAGCAATTAAATGGGTTTTGTGGACAGTGTGATGCAAGTTACTTGGTGACAGCATGGACCAACTGGTTATCAGAGTTGAGGTGGTGAGGACGGCTCCCACCCGGCAGTCTCAGAGGCTTCTGCCATGTTGGACGGGGCAGAAGCAGGCAAGGACATATTTGCCCTAGCAATGCCACAGTTTTGGTTTTTAAGAAGCACTTAGCATTTTAAAAAGCAGTCTTGGTCAGAAAAGGATTGCAGATACACAATAAAGACAAATTCAGATGGAAAGACCTCTAAATGGGTCACAGTGATGAATAAATGTACGAAGGCCTTGGAGAGAGAAGAAAAAAATATACAGACAGCTATAAAAAGAATTAAATGATTCACAAAAAAGGTAAAGCCTTTAAGGAGACAGAGTACAAACAGTCAAAAATTAAAGAAATAAATATAAGCTATGTAAAGATGGAAAATACACAGAGAGTCTGGATTATATATATATATTTGTGTTTTCTTTGAATTTTTTTGACTATGAATGAGCTAAGTACAAAGAGACATTTTATTGTATGGGCTGCTAAGCTAAACATTAAAGGTATCTTGACTCCAGAATTTGGGTCTAAGGATTTGTTGCTTTAGAAAAGAGGTTCTTCTTTTGTTTCCACAGAAGATGAGAACCTGTGGATTCATTCCAGGCTAATGTGGTTTGATGGTCCAATTCCACAGAAAGGTTGCCATGAATACCTCCCAAATACTTCTCCCATCAAAAAGCAGGAAGTAGTTTGGAGAGAACTACACTCATATTCCCAAATATTGTTTAAAAATGTTTATTTACATTTAAAGGGGACTATTATACTATAGTGATTTGCATTGGTATGGATCTTGGCTTATTGATACAAATTTAAGGTCAATTTTGTAATACTGTATATATGTATTTCTGATCTTGATTAAGGTATTATATTTGTGCAGCTCATTTTTAAATGTAATGTATAAAAAATTAAGAAATATAGGTTAATAGATAATCATCTATAATAGTCAAGCTTGTAGTTATTAGTTATTAGTTAGGTTTTCTAGATATATTGAGATATATTTAAGTTAGATAAGTATTCTTCAAACCTTTCAGATATCTTCAGAATCTGGCATTCAAAATGTTTTCAGAAGTTAAGACTTTTCATGACAATGAGACACATTTGCTCCTGGCAACACCAATACCTTCAAGAAAAAGATGGGCACCAAAGAGGCTCCTTATGGAGTTTGTTAGCCATTGGGCAAGAAACTACTCTTGCCTGGACTGCTTGATGAAATGAACATGCAGGACCCACAGAAAAATGACTGCTGAACTTGTCTAAAGGTGAGATTGTCCTTCAGGATATCTGCTTCATAAAAGGGTGTGCAAGACAATGTGCAGGACAAAGTGGCTGACAAACTCCCACTATAGGTGGAAATGTCCTTGAAATTTCCTGCTATGTGGAAAAGTCTGTCAGATACTATGGGCCTGTAGGCTGAAGATGGATACCCTAATGGTCCAGGAGAACTTTGGGTGACTGTCCAGGCAGCAAGATGTCTCTGTCAATCTAGAGTTTTGGAAGTTTCTTACAATGAATTTCCTGTTTACTTAGGTAATATTATATCCTTCTGGAGTCTTTGATGAGTTGGAGAATATATAGTTATAGTTTTCCTTAGTTATGATAAAAGATAAAGTAGATGTATTTATAACTATAATTCTTGTTTGATACCTCTTTTGTTAAATGTAGTTTTACTATGTTAAAGTTAAAACTTTCTTTTTTATTTAAACAGAAAGGGGAGGTAATGTGGGATTCCCCTCTGTATGCTGTGAATACCATTGGTTAATAAAGAAGCTGTGTTGGCTCTGTCTCTGTGACCTTCATGGCCTTTCTCACCACCTGACAACAAGCTCAATTTTCAGACCTCAACTTTAAAGTCACTGGAGGTCAAAGGTCCTTTTAGCAATGTATTTCTTTCCACTTGGCACATAGCCCTGGTTACATATTTCTGTGACTGACTCATTAAATTTAATTTTCAAAAAAGCATTATTTTTCTGTAAAAGTCACATAAACTTTGAACAATGCCAAGGTAATAGCTACTTATCCATAACCCAACACTTAAGAACGGAGCCTAGATCAACTAGAGACCAACTCCATTCAAAAGGACTTCAGTTTAAGTTTTCTTTTTTGTATAATGCTTTGTATATAAATGAATAACAAAGCCGAACAAACAAAGCTCTCACACAACTACAACCCACTACACAACACCTTTCAAGTCAGAAAATTGAAGCTTAAAATATTGTCAGTGAAGACACTTGCAAACATAAATGAAAAGATGAGATCAGTAGCCTGTCGGCACTGTAATTTACTTTCTGCAACTCTGTTTCAGAATGAAGATACTTTTTGGTAGCAGGGAAATAACAAGAAATATATTATTATTCTTCAAGTTAATGCCATTTTCTACACATACATACAAAATGAATATTTTTGATTTTCAGCGGAGGAAGTTTCAGCACACAATGACAATTGATCGGTCACCTCAGAGTCCTTGTTACCCCAGAGCATGACTTCTCCCTCAGATTACCTAAATCAATCGCTGTCTGCGTTTCAGCTCTTCCGATTATGGTGATAGTTATAAATGACCTTCAGTATCAGGTACTGAGCTGCTGTGCTAAAAAGATGAATTGCTTCCCCATGGGAAGGACCCAGGATTCAGACACGATTTTTCTAAGTGTTAGAAATAACTGGTATGGAGGTGGAGGGATGGGCAGTGCTATTGGGGATAATCAGCAACACAGGCAGTGGAAATGTTTCAATATAGGGCTTGATTTAAAGATCTCAGGAGAGAGAATCTATGGAATTATGAAGAGGTCCTGCCTAGAATGCTAGCATCATGTGTACCTGGTGCCCAGAAATAGAGGTTCATTTACAGGAGTCTGATTGCTATACCAGTGGCCTCTGCTTGTAAGGGACCTTTCTGTCACAGGAAGATGAATGTAGTCTTCCAGGTTACTGTTCAAATGTGTCCCCTTGGGATGAGTGCATACCTCCAGGTACATTCCAATTAATTCTTGAGATGAACTGTAGCTTCAAGTGTTCAGGGCCTGCTGTCCACAGTGGAAGATCACTTGGGAATATCCCAGGGGGTCAGTCATATTGGTCTAGGAACATAACAAATGAAATGACCGATAACTCACAGTCTCTGTCCATTTCCTGCAGGCAAGTGATTAATGAACAGCCCACAGTCAAAGGCTGAGATACATAGTCAATACCTGGTCTATTTTGTGATTCAAGATAAATGATGTTTCAGTTTGTGTCAAGTGACAAATGATAACCAAATTAGCATCGCCATTTTATTTCGGTGAATTACCTTATTCCCACAGTCACCACGATCATGCTTATCATCATGATTTTTTTTCTGAGTATTTACAGGGAGGCAGAGGCCAAGCTATAAACTTCAGGGCATACCACAGGAAAATACATGGTTCCTGCCCTCAGAAGCGTCAATTCACCTTGCACTCCTACAAGTTTCCTAAGGACCTCAAATAATGGTAATTAAGAAACCAGAAGTTGACACAAGGCTGTGATTCCATCACTAAGGATGTAGAGGCAATAGGATCTAGAGTTCAAGGCTAGTCATGCCTATGTAGAAAGTTCAAGACAATCTGTACTACAAAAGACTGTCTAAAGTTAAATAAATAATACACACCCTATACACCCACGTGTAAATAGACATAAAAAACTTATCAAAAACTGTGCCATACTCTTTGGACTGGTTTTTGTGATTTATCCATTCCCCGTAAGTAGTTCCAATTTGCAGATTGATTATTGTTCTGTATGGATAAAGAAACACAAATGGCTTATGTTATTTGTCTGAGGTTAGGGAAGTAGGAAGATGTGGAATAAGGCTTCAGACTAAGGATCTGGACTGAAGGATCCATATTTTTTTATAGACCAATCATAGCTGGAGTTGAAGCCAATCAGAGAGGCAAAGACCATTGCCCTAACCCTCAGTAGGTTGATGAGGATGTGTGTGAGTGGTTATGATGTCCAGGCCAGCAAGATCACACTACAATGATGATGATCCAGAATTCATAGGCTGGAGAGATAGTACAGTCAGTAAAGGGCTGGCAATACAAGCATGAAGACCTGAGTTTGATCTCACAGAACCCAAGTTAAAAACACAGGTGAGGTAGTCCGTGCTTGGGATTCTAGCACTGTGATGGTAGAGACTTTTATTATACCCCAACTCACATTCAGCTAGATCTGATGTTGGTCAGCCTGAGGGATGGGGTGGGCATGACAGCACATGCCTTTAATCCCAGGACTTGGCAGATAGGGGCAGAGGCAGATCTCTGTGATTTCGGGACACCCTGATCTACAGAATGAGTTCCAGGACAAGCAGGGCTACATATAGAGAGCAAGTCTCAAAAATCCAAAACAAAACAAAAAAACTCTGGCTTTCATGAACACACACACACACACACACACACACACACACACACCCCACAAACCCTGACTTTTGTAAATATTTCCTTCTGGGCACTAATTTACTTTGCATCCATTTTTTTTTATTTAATGATTATAACTAAGTGAATGTGAGCGTATATTTACTATGATTTAAAATGACATGAATCTTTGAATAGTTGACATTTAAGAATATAATTCTTTGTGGAGAGTAAGGGGGCAATAAGGGAGTTCCCATCTATTTATAACTCCAGGTTATAACATATCATTGTGGAAACTCCAGGGCAGGAACTTCAAACCATGGATGTCAACTATACAAAGATCCACGTCTTTCTAAGCCTGTGTCTACTTTCACAACAACAGCAAACCCCTGGTATTAGAGAAGAAAGCAACTAGAAACACAGGGCTTGCCAGTTAACCTTTGGATTTACTTGGATCTTACAATAAGGCTTAAGGGTTGCTATCTCCCCGTTTTAGAAGTAGAAACTAAAGCACTGGGGTCTGGAGTAGAATCATGCAACTTTGCTTTCCTCCATGGTGTGTTAAGGGCCGCACTTAAGGAACTTGTGTGTTTTTGCCAGGAATTAGTTGTTTGGTCTGTGGATCTGTTTCGAACTCATGGTAGGATAGGATTCATCCTGCTGGGAAGAGGTGGACGCCCTAATTCTTGTTGACATAAAATTTTGCCCTCCTGAGGAGACGTCTTACTAACCCTGCCCTTGATAAGGAAGCCAGTTCTCCAGGAACTTTGCCAGTTGTTGCAGTAACCAGCGTTGTGTACCCACCTACAGCTGACTTGTGAGCTGCCTGTGGCACCTTGGAATGGGAATTCAATTTGGAAACAATCATATACAACTTCCAAACAGGCAGTGGGAGAACTGGCAGGCGGGAAAAGAACAATGTTTGCAAATCTTTAAATGTGCCAACAGCAGAGGGCAGTGAAGAGGCGGTTTAATTTTTGAAGAGGGATGAGCATAGAAGCCCAGTGGTTAGGACTCTTAGGCACCAACAGCCCTTTAGGGAGGAGGTTGCTGGCAAGCGAAGTGTTGCTTGTAAGGCTTTTATACTCCAGGTACAAAGAATTTATTTTTCTGGTTCTCCCTAGCTCTTGATAACCTCGGGCAAATATAACTTAAAAAAAAAAAAAAAGCCTTCTTCGGCGGGTCACTTTGCACAAACTCTCCCAACAGAGCCGCGGACAATGCCATGCCTTTAAGAGAGGGGTTGTTTGGGGGACTCCAAGAATGTCTGGGAAGGGGTTGAAACAATAGGCCAAAGGAAAACTCCAGACTTTTCCCAGCAAGGGAACAGTATCTGCTACAGTGGGCAAGCATTTGCCGTAGTTGAAACCTGGGGTGGAGGATCCAGCGCCCGGAGGCTGCTCAGAGGCTCCCCCGTGACTACCCAGCTTTTCAAAGCAGGTCTCAGCTGCCCCGAGGCTGGCCGCTGGCGGGAAGAGGCTAGGAAACCTTAGACGCAGTGGGACAGCTGCCGCCTGATCCACAGCTTGGAGGTGGCTTTTCCCTTCGTTTCCTCTTCTTTTTATCCCCCATCAGCCACCCACTCCCTTTGACCCACGCAGGATCCTCCCACTCCGGCGCCTAAAGCGTTAACCCCGAAGCGGCATCCCCACTAGAGTCCAGGGTTCCTAAAAAGGAAAGGTACAAGGTTGGTTCAGATGAGAGACTTCATAGATCAAAGGCAGGCAGGGCATACTTCCTGTTGCCCAGACCTTATATAAAAACGTCATGATCGCTTTGGCTGCAGAGACGCACCTAGCACTGACCCAGCGAGTGCAGCCTGAGGTTTTCTGAGGACCACAATGAACAAGTGGCTGTACTGTGCACTTCTGGTGGTAAGTCGTGGGCAGGAGGCTGCTGGCCACCTGGGTTCGGGGACCTCCCCTCCGGCTGATGGAGACCAAGCCGGGCTCTCTCCAAAACCCAAGGAGTCTTTTTTCTAGCCTTACCAGGCTGGTCTGAAGGGTGAGTGGCTTTTCCCTGAAAAGTTCCCGCGGAGTTTATGCGGAGGGGAGAGAGACACAGTGAGAGGAGACTTAGACTCTTTGCTTGATGTTAGCCGTTTCATTTACCTTATCTATTTACTTACTTAGGCTTTATGTGGTGCACCGTGCCTTTCCTTGACCTGACATTTTTATTACTGCAGGTGAAGCGGACTGTAAGTTAGAGAAGGCAGACGTTTTGAAACTTGTGTAGAAGAGTTTGGATCGGAGGGTGGGGGTGGGGGTACAGTCTGGTGCATCGTTAATCTGACTTCACATATGTGTTTTAGGCATTAGAGAAAACATTCTTTCATTTAACTGTGCAATTTCATATTTTAATAAAGTTTTGCTATTCTAGTTCTCAACATCAGTATAGTATAAAAAGTATTAATAGACTGATAATTGTGTTCTAGAACATTTAAATAACCAGATCAAGTTCAACACTAAATAGGGCTGAAGGCTGCTTTGAAATGCTGTTTGGAAAATAAAGGAATCTCTTTAATATAGCATATGTCCTTCCTTCCCTTTCTTTATTCAAAAACTTTTTAGCTTCGGCTTTGGGGAAATTGTTGTTAACGTCTATGTAGAAGTTTTTCTCTGCCAAAATCTTTTTTTCCATTATATCAGCAGCATGTGAGACTCTTACAGTTACAACTCAGACAGAGAAGTCTGTCTTTAAGAAATATTTGTGTCTGGGATGCGCTAGAGTCAGTGTTTGGCTTCCAACCTCTAACTCACACACTGAGAATGGAAAGCTATGTAACTGTTTCCTTAGCTCCAGGAACACAGAAACATCCATGTACAATAAATCACTCAGGAAAAGGTGGGCAGGAGACTACACACGAGTCTGTTGGCTGCATGTGTACATAAGCAGATGTACATGCACATGCAAAGCAGACATCCACTAGTATGGATACATGGAGAATTTTGAAAATTTTATTTATTTTTAGGTGTATGTGTGTTTTGCTTGTATGTATGTCTCTGTGCACCATGCATGTGCCTGGGGCTGGATGGGGCCAGAAGAGGGCATCATATCCTCTAGGACTGGAGTTACAGACATTGACGAGCTCTATGTGGGTGCAGGGAATCGAATCCAGGTCTTCTGGAGGAGCAGTCAGTGCTCTCAAGTGCTGAGCCATCTCTCCAGTTACACTTTGAAGACCATTTTAGAAAGGGAACCTTTTGGGAGACAGTGAGATGACTCAGTGAGTCAAGGCCACTGACAACCTAGCAACATGAATTTGAGCCCTGGGTTGCTGTGCAGAAGAAGAGAACTGACTCCTGAAAGATGCCCTCTGGTCTCCGCTCCCATTCCCTGGCACATGTGCACCTGAACGCGCACGGGCACACACACACACACACACACACACACACACACACACACACTAAATGGAACCATCAAAAGAACACTAGAACTTGTACAAGTGGTAGTGCCTAAAGATATTTCTTAAATTGAGCACTTGGAGTTGGCAGAAAGATCTACGAATACATTATCAGCACCCCAAAAAGGTCCTTATATCCCCTCTTACGTTCATATTCAGACTAATCAACAGCAGAAGTTGGTTTTGTTTCTATTTAAACTTTATATATTAACTTTATGTATTTTTCACTTTGGCTCCCTTCAAAGATCTGCCCAGAGATTCCTCACTGAATTATTTCTTCCATTAATTCTTCCCAAAGAGTAGAAAGATAATTATTATATAGGTGGTCTTTATAAAGAGATATGTACATAGATAACACTGACTTTCAATAATACAACATTATAAAAAGAGAAAAGCCTTGAGTGCTTCTTGAATATATAAATGAATAAGAAGGTTCTTGCTCTTTCTTTGGTTTCTGACTGTTTTTTTATGAATGGTGAGAAATGGCCGTACTGCACTTATATGTAAAGAGGCCCCTTAGTAAAAAGAGAAGAAAGGTTGTAGCAACCAGAAGCACTACAGATATTTGGTTCTTTGTATGAAGCATTCCACTAGATACTGGGAACAAAGTGAGTAGCCAGATAGGTATCATTGCTGCCTTCTGGACCCAACAGCCTATTGGAAGAGGCAGAATGTGGGCCAAGTATTGCCATGTAATAACGGTTTCAAAAGAGGAAGCTTCAGATGCTTGAAGAATTGAAAAATAAAACAAAAACAGCCTCCCGTGAGCTCATAAGGGAAGTAGCAGCACAGTGGTTCTCCACTAGACCCAGCTCAAGTGCCCACAAACCACTTTCCTGCGGAATGACAGTGACTGCATTTTTCCCCTCTGGAGTTCCTGTCTTCTCTCACCTGGGATGAGCAGACATTAATTCCATCACTTTGAAGTCTCCGCTTCTCATTAGCTCTACCTGTGTGATAACAGACAACCAGAGGGGGACCTGGAACCAACTACATACAGGAAATACTGACGACACACAGAGGAGGAAGGGATGGCCTCTTAACCTCACCCGGAGGGAGCCATGGGGTATGCTATTGCTGGAGATGAAATCAAGACATCCTAGCGAGAGACGGCGAGCCTTTTCGCAAAGTATATTCCGTGTTCTTCCGTGAGAGCGGCAGATACGCTGGTAGTTAGGCAGTGAAGGGAGAGGAGGGCAGTCCTCAGGAGAGGTCCGTGGTCATGGGCATTCCTAGAATGCTCACTAGCACAGTCGAGCAGAGAGCTGTTCTGCAAGGAGAGGCCGCTCGTCGCTCGTAATACAAGTCACTTCCTGCTTGGTTGCCATGTGTTACTAGGAGAGCAGAGAATATCAACACGCCTGGCTTAGGTCTAGGCTTTAGCTGTGGTTGGAACTTCCCATCATCCATCATGCAGTGTCAGAACCCACCCTGAACTTCTCCAAGCCAAGCTCTGAATTCATCCTTTCATGACAGAAGGGAGTGGAAGGAAAGAGAGGAGAGGCAGCTGCTCTTGGCTCAGGAAAACTGTGCCCTTGTTCTGGCTTCCTATAGGATAACAACACTCTTGGATCTTCTGACTTTTGGTTTGGATTTGTCTTCCCTCCCCTTTCCCCGGTGGCTGAGTTCCTGAGCTTATCTAGCATTTTCTTTTTCTTGAGAATGTGGATGCTGTGATGGTTTCTAGAAATATCCGATATACACCCAACTCCACTCAGGCAGCCCTGCCCAATAGTCTGCCAGGTGTCCATAGCAACCTTCCTGGCCTCGGTCACCTAGCAATCTTCAGCGTAATTCCTAATTTCAATATAGTTTTAAATTTTACTTAAGTTAAAACCCACAGTTGCTGAATACCATTGGTGGACGAAGAAGGCTGTACCAAACATTTTCTTCAGAGTGTTCTAGAAGTCATGGCCATGTTTTCCAAAGGGACCCTAACCTCACAGTCTGCTGGTCTTGTTTTCATGTTCACTACCTTACCTTCTGGGTTTTGCTTTCAACAGCTCCCAGCCTACATGCTCCCTCTGCATAAAGGCTTTCTGTGAAAAAAAAAAAATTCCTATTTTCCTTAGCATGGCATTAACCAAGAGAATTTCCTTCAGCTTTAATTTCTACTTTGCAGCCAGGGTTAGGGTTGCTTAAGGTACATAAAATCAGAATAAAATAAAACAAACCAAAAAAGGCTTTATGTCTTTCAAGGCCTGGACTAACGGTGTTTGGCTGCCCCCTACATTGCTCTGATGGAGCAAAGCTGCCAAAATTATCAAAATTATCAGTGTTTTACTGTGGTCACATCCACAGTCAGGAGTAGAAAGAAATGAATGCATGGATACTGGCTTGCTTGCTCAAGCTCAGCTGTGTCCAGACTTACAGCCCAGGGACCCTGCTTAGGGATGATGACATTCACATTCAGAGCGAGTCTTCCTACTGCAATCAGACCCAGTAAGAAAATCTCTCACAGGCATGCTCATAACCCACAGTCTAGCCAGCCCTAGGTGGTCCTCCATTGAGACTCTTTTCCCAGGCGATCTTAGGTGATTTCAAGTGCACACTTAAAGCTAAATCACAGTGATGTGTGTGTGTGTGTGTGTGTGTATCTGTGTGTGTGTGTCTGTGTGTGTGTGTATGTTTTTTATTTGGTTTGTTATTCATCAGCTGCCGACAGAACATTTGAAAGCTTGAAAGGCATAAAATCATTCTTGGTTGTTCTGGATTCCTAATAGTAACTGTCATTCCTAGACTTTTCCAAGGAAAGAGTGGTAAACAAAACATGGGCTCATTGCAAACACAGATTTCCTTCTTCCTCATTTGTACCCTCAAGGTTTCCACCATCATGGTGCATGTGTTTGCTGAGGGAAAAAGACTATGGTGACGTTTTTTTAGAGCACTGGGCAATCTATCAGAAATCTCCATGGATGTTCCAAGAGAGTTTACCTACCTAATGTGTGACTGGGATTTAACCTCCTATGGTTGGCTTGACTACCCTTCAAAATATTAATCTAACCTTCTACTTATCTGACCGATATTTTAAACATCACTGTATATATACATTTCTGTTATGAAAAAGCAAAACCTTCATGAAAGCTTTTTCTTAGGAGAGCAACAGAATCAACTGGATTGACATATTAACTCTTGGATGTGCAGTGTGAACAGAGCTGGACTCTGTTCTCAGTTCCCCACATTGCTAAAGTGTTGCTTTCTGCTGATTAGAGAACATGGCCTCATGTTATTCAATTGGATCATTAGATAGTTGGATTTTCCCTGTTCAATTTTAAATGTTTTAAAAAAGATTCAAAAACAGTTGCTGAGTCTTAGACTCAAGAAATATCAGCCCCCAGAAGGAGCCTGAACTTGAGATAAAAATATTATTAACAACCCAGGTCTATAGCCTAGAGAGCCATAGAGAAAGCTGACTTCATGTCAAGAGAGGGAAGGGTGAAGACAACATTCAGGCTTGTTTCTAATGCGGAGAGTCTTGCAAACAAAATGCAAACAAAAGCAGCAGTAGCAACCATGTTTAGAAAAGAAAACAAAAATCAAAACAAAATTTAGCAACCCACAATAGCAGGAACTAGTGAATCGGAAATCCTAGCAACAGCTGTAAACTATCTGTGCAAGAAGAAAGAGCGAGGTCCGGCCAACTTGAAATAGATACAAGAAGAGCATTTTTATATGACATATAATTAGCTTTTGGAACTCACTACCACAGAATATTTTAGAATAACTAGCATAGAAAGTCTAAAAAAGGAATACATTTAGACTGTTGTAAGGGATAAGAATAGTGTTACAACACATTAGGTAAGAAGCTGTATGGTACCCTGCCCCACCACCCACACAGACACACACACAGACAGACACACAGATACACAGACAGACAGACACACAGACACAGACACACACACACACACACACACACACACCACTCCTCTGGCCTCTGTAAGAGATGTGCATTCTACAGGCACAATAAAATATTTCATCACAAGTATAAGGTGACATGATATCCAAGGGCTTGCGTAGATACATTTTTCATGAAATTTCTCACAAGTATCTGAGTCTGCAGACAGATGATAGGGAATGTAAAATGAAGGATGAAGCGATGAAAGTGATTGCCGCAAAAGCACAAGGACCAGAGCATGATGACATATAGGTGTAGAGCCCACGTAAGGTAGAGATGGGATCCTCAGAACAAGTTGGCTAGCCAGAGAAGCCAAGACACCAAGTTGCAAATTAAGCTGAAAAACTGCTACAGCATTGGATAATGAGGAGAGTTACCAAGAAAACCATCTGACTTCAATGCCAGGCCTCTGCACACATGTATACATACATGCACATGCACACACATGTATGTCTGTACACACACAAATACATGTGTATCTGTACATATATACACATGAAAAGTAGAAGAAAGAAAAACATACATAAAAGTGAGAGAGAATGCAGCTAGTTTCTAAACAAAAGCTAGTTAATATGTCTGTCAGCTCTCCAAAGCACTTTTGTGTTTGAGAACACACAAGATCTACTGTCTGAACAAACTTGAAATACACAGTGCAGCACTGCTATTTATCCATTATAGAGATTGCTAGGTTGTACTCAATGTGACTGAAACTTGAGGTCTCTGGATTGGAGCCCCACTCTGTTCTGCCCCTGGTAATTAACATTCTACTCATGGTGGGAGTGCACCGCCATCTTTGAAAATCAAGACTAGTCCCCCAGGCCTTCAATTCAACTCATTCTGGGCCTTGGCAACACTCTGCAAATATTTCCTAAGTAACCACCAGTAAAGCAGAGAAATGGGTGAGAAGACTAATTAAGACTTAGGGTAAGGCAGCAGCTGCTCTGAGCATGCTCACTGCCTTTGGTAATTAACTTTCCTGTTGAAGTTTTTGATAAAAAAAAAAAAAAGGTCTTAGTTGCCATGCTTCTTGTTAGGTGGCTGCTCCTCCATCTGTTGTCCCATGTCCTTGGTCATTCTGTGCTTCCTGTTTTCCTCTGACGTTAGTTCTTGTGGTTTTGTTCGGTCCTTATGCTTTTCTTGGTCTCTGTCTTGCTCTCCCTCCTAGTCTACTCTTCCTCGTGTTCCTGGTCCTGATTTTGCCCTTGAACTCTCCTGCTCTTTCAGTCTTGCCCTTTGCCCCATCTTGGGCTTCCACTCGATCTCATTTTCCTGTTCAAATGCAAGTTCTTTTGTTTATTCCTTTCTTGTTACAAGCTTATGTATTTTATCCTTAGAAAATATTGATAGCAAGAGCCTGTTCCTTACAATATTCCCTCCCCATCATTTTGCATCAACACTCCCAAAAGCAGAAGGCATCTGGAAGACAGATGCAGAGCAGTGAATCAACACTCTGAGTAGTAAGCCAGACAGGACTCAAGGGCCCTGATTTCCTGCTTCTGTCTTTACCTTTAAGGTTTAATCAGTGACCTCCATTTGTGCCTCTGCTAAACAGAGGAGCTGTGCCAGGTGATCTGTGGAACTTCTGCTATAATTTCAAAGTTTTGTCACCCAAGATTTGTTTTTAAAGAATCAAGTATAGGGGCTAGAGCGATGGCTCAGTGGTTAAGAGCACTGGCTGTCTTCTGGAGGAACAGGGTTCAATTCCCAACATTCACTTGTCAGTTCTCAATTGTCTATAACTCCAGAGGATCTGACACCTTCACAACAATGCACATAAATTAAATTTAAATGAAAAAGAAAGAAAAGAATCGATTATCTATTATTGCATATCCCAAAAATCAAAAACCAAGTAGACTCACTCACCTATGAAACATTACCGGAATATTTTGCTATAATCCCTTTTGTTATGATTGTTAAAAGTTTCTTTTGCTTCATTGGTCATACATAAGAAATCAAGAAATTCTGCTGAAGTCAGGGAAGTCTTCCAAGAACAGCTTTTGAAACATTATCTAACTTTTAGAAAGCATAACTTATTCTGGAGGGTCACAACTTATTCTTTTAAACCCAAACCATTCCCATTTCCTCATTCTTGTCATCAGCTGGTATACATAGAAATTGGCAATGTGGGCTTTTTTTTTTCATCCTCCATTTAGTTAAAAGCCAAGTTCAAGACATTCCCCTAGGACTTACTGAAGAGGTGTAATTATGGTCACAAACCTTCTCCTTAGAGTCATTGAGCAAAATTTCTCTTTGAATCTATATTCACAAAAAGTACTTGACATCTGCACACTGCTCTTTGGAATAAATGTCAAAGCTTGAGGCATTCTAAACCTGGTAATAGGCAGCCTGGCAAGGCCATTAAATGTACACTTGAATAATCCACCAGCTGACAGACAGCAGAACTCTACCCCACACTCTGCTTCTTATCTCTTCTTTAACGTCCAGTAGAGAGGAAGAAATAAGAAATAACTGGTTTGTGAAGATGTGAGTGATGTTTACTGTGTGATGGTATAGTCATTAGTAGTCATTAGTGTTCTGTATTCTTTATTTTTTAAACAGGGATTCTCAGTTCCTTTTCCTTCCAAAGCATGATAGGGAGGAGTCCCATCTAATGAGGATAGAATAGGAGGAATATGGGCGCTTCACGTGAATTAAAATGACCTCTTCACTTCCACACCAAGTTTCTTATTGCCAGTGTTGCTCACTAAATTTTCTGTAGTTTTGGTTGTTTGATTTTTCTCCTCATACTTCCACACACACACGAACAGTTTCCAAATATTACTTACTAGACAAGAATCTTTGCTTGACTGTTGACAGACCAACCAGGCATGGCAGCCCAAGTGAAAAGTTTCCCTTTGGTGTTGATGACAGCCACTGAGATTGTGAAGTTGCTTATTTGCACAGTCTAACTCAATCAGTGTGCTGATTGGCTCACCATCCAACACCCCATTATGTGTGATGTCTGAGACACAGTCACGGTGAAGGGTGTTACCAACAAAGCCAATATTTACAAGGATTCAAAAATAAGGAGATCTTTATTTGGCTGAAAATTAAAAGCTAGGTAGCAAACATCATAGAAAGCCTGCAAACTAGAGCAGTTATCGGATGTTTAGTAGCAGATTGAATTAGATACCCGACTCTGGAGCATCACTAAGCAGACTATGCTTGTTCTCCTTCATTACTTCCAGCTGAAATTTCCTCTTTGAAGTTTCATTCATCTACTTAATTGCCTGCAAAGGGTGCAAATATAAAACAGAAAGACATTGGTACTGTTTTCAGTAACTATCATATTTACATGTCACATTCTACATAGTCTTTTATTTAAAAAAAATAAAAAACCTAGGGTGCAGAGATCCACAGACTAGAAGTTGGGGGAACTCAGAGAAGTTGTGTAGTTTTCACCAATTTCTATTTTTCCTAAGATAACCCAGATGAGGACTTTTTTTAAGTTTCTGCTATAGAACATGCTAATATCTAGCCACCAAGTCCAGTGGGAAAATACCAGCAAGTCAGAAGAAGACATCTTTGTACCTTCACCCCAGAACATTCAGCTGGTGTAAAGGATAAATAGAATAGAGACTCCAGGGCCAAATCCTTAAAAAAATGGTTACATATACTTTCTTTCCTTCCTGGACCCATTTAGCTTTTAGTTTAAGGAGGATGCTGTTTTATTTTGCAATGATCTTTCTACTTGGTGTGAATGTAAGCCCAAATTTTCTAAGTAACTGAGTATAAGGCAAGAAGTTTATGGCTTATTAGACAGTGAAAGCATGAAGATGAGAGATGAAGCACACAATGCGAAGCGTGGGAAAAGGAAGAGGGTCAATGCATGGAGATCACTACTGAGAATGTACTGCTTGGCATACGATGCAATTAGTTCTCCAGTCTCACAGGCCTTTCTACAAAAGCGTCTTGTCAGCTGCTTCAGTAGCAAATGGGAGAATTCCTGCATCAACTTGAGTGAATACATTGATGGATGGTTGAGATAGAATTAGTTCAATAGATGAGTGGATAGACAAGTGGCAGATTATATTGTGTTTTACATCAGTATTACAGTTACTTCCATGTCTGTCTCATTCATAAGACTGAAAAGTTTATTCCTAAGACTATAGTCCGAAGACTCAGTTGTTAAAGGGTTAGTTCCAAGCAAGTTCGGGTTTGAACCCTTGAAGGTTTGGATTTTTTTGCCATTTCTGACTAATCACCAATCTCTCTATGACTCAAGTCTTCATGTTTAAAATGGAGCTAATCATGTCCCCTTGTAGGTGGACGGCAGACAGTAGCATGTGAAGAATGGACTTCGGCTACAGACTGCTATCTAGTGATATTATAAAATGAAAGATTGTTATTTTTTTCATACCACACAGGATGGAGAGTGTGCTTCCTCAGGCAGACAGTAAATGGCTGTAAATGACAGTAAACAGATGTTGTTTGAGTCCCCTTGTCCTTTAAGCTTCTGTTGCACTTGGTTGCTCTTTCTGCTTGCAGAACTTCTCTTATGTTTCTCCTAACAGTGGCCCGTGGCCTTACATCAATTAAGTAAGCACAGGTTTTATTAGTCAGCAAAAGGCTCTACAGAGTGTTGTCAGCAATATGTTATCTTCCAAGGAAAGGGCCATAAAGAGAAAATGTAATCTTAAAATTGTTCAAAAGTCGCAACATACCAAAATATACTACCAGTTCACAGGCTCTGATGTCAGGGACTGGAGCTGGAGAGACTTCAAGGCCTAATGTTGCTTGCCAATTTTCAAGGTAAGCTGAATATTAAGAACCAGGGAAAAATGCAGCCAGTGCTATGGTGAAGTTGTTTTCCAGAAGTGATATTATGTCTCCAATAAAGTTATTATCATAAGACTAAGCAAAGAAATATTAGGATCTAGGAACCTAAAATATGTGAGATTTCTTTGTATCTTTTGTATTAAGCCATAACTCTAGCTCTTTTTTTTCCTTCCTGAATGTTAACTATTCATTTGGACTTTTTTTTCTTTTATGTTGGTTAATCAGTAAAATGTTAACCACCTGTAATACTTTTCCATTATAGCACAAGTCTCATAAGCCAATCTGTTTTGTTCATTCTGGCTGGGTCTAGCAAAACCTTGCTAATTAATGTAAATGCCTTCAGAAAACTAACATAAACTTCTGAAGTGAACAAAAATTACATTGAAAGTTAAATTTTGCCTGGAGATTGCTCTTCAGCCTCAGGGGAAGCAAGTTCAAGACAAATTTGGCCCAGTGATTCATCTAATAAATCATAGTTGCTCATGTTTCCTTTCCCCCACTTGCCTGGGAGAGCAGTTGGCATCAGAGCACAGATGTAGCGATGAACAGATTCAATTCATTTGCTTTTACTTCCTTACCTGGAGACATAACCCTGAGCCAAATAACTGGTTAGTGGGGAAATTACTAGGCAGTCCGCTCCTCAGGAAGGGACCTAGCAGCAGCAGATAAACCTCTCCAATGAGCTAACTGCTTTTGTTCATAGAGACTAAGTACCAAAGAAACAGTGCTTACACAACTCCATGCAAATGAAATATGCTTTAAAAAAAAACCTGTAAGCAAATCTTTCACTCCTGTCATTCTACAGACAAGAAAATGCAGGTTGTGTTCTTGTCCTTGCCAATGTATCCTTTACATGTTGGGTACTTATCTATGTTGTGTAACCCCCAATTGTTGAGTTTTATATAGAAAGCATTCAACCTATGTACAAGATTGAGTAAATATCTAGATACATCGAAGACTTGTTATCACAAGGGATTGAGCACCCGGATTTGTTTATGCTTGCTAGACGCTCTACCAAGTGATCTACAATCCCAACCTGAAACTAATTTTACTAACAAGTCAAAGGGACATTTTGGAGATCATTAAAAAAGGATAGATAGACAATTAATTTGGGGCACATGTTAGGTGTGCAACTCTCTATTGACCATGAAATACAAAATATCTCCAGTAATAGATCTGATTCAAAATGCTACATTTCCTACTATCTGTATCATCAGGACACATAGCTATGCCACACGGTTATCTGGGTCTTATATTTTTTATATTGAATGAGAAAAGAATGTATTTTTAGTAAAAGGAAAAATGAAATAAACATAAAAAATAAATTTTCTGGGGAGATGCTCCAACATTGTTCTAAGGTTCATTTACCCAATTGCAAAGTTAATAAGAAAGTTAAGGTGTGAAGATGCAATGTGATTTTGATTGGTTGGCCCATAATCCCTGCCACACACCTGAGAGTTTGTGCAGGATTGGAGATGGAGCTGAGGGAAACTTAAGTGAATAAAAACTGATATTGGCCATTAAAAGAAGTTTCTATATTTCTAATGATTTGCAAATGAGTATTTGGGAAACACAATATTCAGAATCATTCTTATTTTAAGAATTACTGGGTCACCAAGGTAGTGGGAGAACTAAGTTCACAATCTGGTCAACATAGTCTAAATGCAGCTTCTCCAACTTTCCGGTGGGAAGAGCATGCTAGTTCACATTTGGGCTGCCAGGCTGTGTGCTTTTCACAACTTAGTCATGACTCATTCCATGTGCTTCTTAGAACTGTACACAAGTTCCATACATTTTTACTTTCTCTTTTCCATCTCCTTTCACAAATATTTGCAAATACTAAAAGTCTGTGCATTTTCCCTCTTCTGCTTGTATACAATATCCTTGGATAATCCAGTATGTATTTCCAGCTATTTGCTTAGCATCATTACTTGCATCTCATACAAAAAAAAAAAAAAGAATCTTCCTACCTGAAATACTTCCCTTTATTCATGCCCACTCACACTTCTGCTTTCAACAATTAATAGAGACCTCAGGAAACTCAAAATTCAGCTGTTTCGTTGGTTATCATCCCTTCCCTCCAAAATCAGTCAACATTCATTTACCCTTCCCTCCCTTATCATCAACTCTTCATAATCTCTGACCAAATTGTCTGTTCAATCCTTTCCTTCATCTCCAGTCTCTTTTACTGCTTCCATTAAAAAAAAAATCAATGAGTAGCTTATACATGCCTTACATCAGTCTGGGTTTGTACTGGGTCCTTCATCTTGTTGCACCTCGAGAGAACAATGATTGTTTTAATCAATGTTTGGTGAATGAGCCAATTAATTAAGGAATGGAAGGGAAATGGGGGACTACAAAAGAATAACAAAAAATTAATAAATGGAACTTATTGTGAAAAGAGTTTAATTTTAATAACTTTTGTAATTTATTTATACTACAAACAATCTTCATGAAAATCTCAATTGTACGTAACTTGGATGTTTCCTTTAACTGCTGAGATGAACTCAAATATGGCATGGTTTACAAACTGACCAGACATTTAGCTAACTCTGGACAATCCTCAAATAGTTCTCTGTGGCAAAGATCATGACGGGGGATTACAAAAGGAACTCCCAAACCAACTGACTATTTCCAGGCTCGCGTGGGATGCTCTTAATGAATCTTCTATAAATGGAAACCCACTGGCTCATTCATGGTTCGGCAGACCAGAGAGTAAGCCCAGTAGTACGGGGTTGTCTCTATTGCATAATGCAAAAATAAACCAGCCAGAGGAAGTGTATTCTTTTGTCCTTTAGGAAGTCATAAAGCCAAATAAGCCGATAGAAGGTTCTAGTCAAATCCCTTGTCGCTTGAGTGGGGGTGGAAGGCATAGGTGATCATGAACCTGAAAAGCAGCCATTGATATAAAAAGACTCCATACCAAGAGGTTGCTAGCTATATAAAAGAGAGCAAAAATCTGAAGGGAGAGATACTAGGAGACTTGCTTCTTAGCTCATTACTAACTAAACTGTCAAATCCAAGAACAGAGCAATGGTGAAGCTAGACAAGTCACTAGAGAGTGAGTTAAATCTACTCACCAGCATCACTCTGTTCTAGCCTCTGTAAACATCTGGTAGATAAGAAAATATGTCTGCATAGAAGATCCTTTAATGGTGTAACAACATTAGCATGGAAGCGGGTAATAAGCCTCTAGAGATAGCACTTTATGCTTTCAAGAAAAATAGTATGGAAGCTTCCAGAAGAAATCCCAGACTGATGAGAAGCACTAGACTGTAGGACTTACAGATTAGTTTAAAGTACAGGTGATTGGATCAGATAATGGTTAGGTAGAGAATGGAAAGAGGGCAAAAGAGAAAATACAAAGAAAAAGAAAAGTTATGCTTAATTTCTCTTACAAACCAAACATGAAACAAAGAAAAGATCTTCCCATCTATAAAACGTGTGTTAAGTCTCAGCAGACATGTGTATATGTGTCTCAGCCTCTGCAGACGTTCAGGGATATCTGGAGATTGAATTACACAGAACTTTATTTTTCAACCCTTTTTAGGTTCGAAATCTTATCAGTAGGCAAAGGAGCAATAACTAACGTTAGGAGCGTGACCCTTTCATTGCTCCCGGCAGGGCAAAAGGAAGAGAGAAAAATGAGGAAGAAGAGCTGTATTCATCTCCACCAACCTCTGCCCAGCCACTGAGTCCAGAAATTCTGTGTGGGGATTGGGGCTAACCAAAGATTGTGGCCTAACTATCCAATTTTGACCACACAGAGTTCTGTCCCTTCACTAAAGTGGAATTTTTCTCCCAAGTGAAGCACAGAGGTCCAATTGAACTCATGAAAACAAACCCATCATTCTTCAATGCCTTCTGGGTTTTCGTTCCACACAGCAGTCTTGAGGAACTTGTCTCTACTAATTACTTCCTAATTCTTAAATCCACACATTGTCTATTCATTTGTCTCTAAATTCCTCTCCCACCTCAATTTTCCTGTATGTTAAAGAAATGATTAATTTCCATGGTATCGGTACAGGGAAACAGCAATAATATCATGTCAACTTCCCAGGAAAACACAAACTGTATTAGTGTTTTTGGTGATAAGAGTCTACACCTGAAAGGCTCGGAGTCCGAAATATTTCTGATTCTGACTTTTAAACATGTTTTAAAAATATCCGTGTATGCTTTGACAGCTGAAGCCCCTTATCCCCAAATTCTAAAGCCCCAAATTCTACAGAATCTGAACATTCTTGAGCTTGTACATGGTAGCTGGGAAGGTTTGGGTGTTGGAGCATTCCAGATTTTGTATTTCCAGGTTAGAAGTACTAAGCTGTTGTTGGTGTTTCCGTGGCTCTGGAGGGTAAAGCACATGAGCAGCTGTAATTGTTTTCCTGACCCCCTCGCATCTTCATTACAGTTGAGTAACAGAGTCATCATCATCACGAGGCCGATGCACGCATGAACGTCTTGACCCCTGTGCAAATGGGCTCAGGACACGCATCCTTGAGATAAACAGCCTCTCTGGACCTCTGAGCCAGACTTCCTGAAGGCAGAACCCTCAAATGTGACTTTCCAGGAAACTTAAAGTGAACAGCAAGAGAAAAAAAAAAAAGAAAGAAAAGTGTGTCTCATTGCTTTCATATGGGTTTGTGTGTTGTGTTAGGCAAACCTCATGCCATAGCACTGGGGATTAGAGAAATACTTGAACCAGATCCTGAAAACATGTCTCATAGCATATTCAAATGACCAAGCTGCCAGCCAGTCATTTCTTTGCTTCTTTCAAGCCAGATAAACTGCCTCAGGGAAATGAAAGGACCTGCTTTCTTCTGAACCCCTCAAGTTATGGGGTGCCCTGCTGAAGCAGCAGGTCTGACTTTTCACTCCTCCCCCCTCAGCATGTTGATTGGAGTGTCTCACATGGCAGCCCTCTGAGAAATCCTCTCTGCTAAAAAAAATTCATCATCTTGGAGGAGATATTTTGTTTTGTTTTGTTTTTTTTCTTTTATTTTATCAGCTCATACGATCTGAGATATTGGCTGTGTTCCACTAGAAGTGAATGGAGTCACTTAGACTAAAATACTGAAGGCTTATGAAAGGGGCTAGTCTTCTCGTTGGCCACATCTGATTTGAATAGGGAATGCTGTTTCTCTAGCTGGGTGTGCTTTTCCCAGGTGTGTGTGGTGGTGAGTGGTGAGTGGGGGACTTTTCCTGAGCTCTACAAGCAAGAGAATTTGGAGGGAAAAATATGTTTGTTTTCCTGCTTTCCCCAAACCTCTGAACAGTCAGTGTTGATCCCTGTACCAAAAACAAACTATAAAAACCAAGCAAGCCACTATCTACACACGGACGATGCTTCTGAGAACGTGTTTCCTGTAATTAGCGTGAAGTTGTTCTTCAATCTTCTCGGAAGACCTTTGGGGATGCAGAACAAGAGACAGAGTTTGTGTGCAGCTGGTCCTTTGAAAAGAACCTAGCCTGCCAGTTCTTTTCTCCACATCTCAGACTTCTAGCCATGATGAATGGTAACTTCTGAAGCCGTGCCTGTCCCCCAGTGTTTCCCCAGTCAACCTAGGCAGAGAAAGTCATTTCATCTTCTAAGTGTGTTTTACCTATATGAGACAAGATTGTCGCCAGCCCACAAGCCTATTGGAGAAAATTTCAACCTTAAAGTCCTAAAATTCTTCCCAGTGGATTGTGTGCTCATGTGAGACTCAGCAGGACATTCCTAGTTCCTGACATTTAGGAGACATTTCACGTGGATCTACTGCGTTGATAAATCCATGAATGAATGAATGAATGAATGAATACTATGAATGGTCACTGATAATCTTGTACTGTCCCACTGCATCAATATTTTATCCCATTGCTTTTTATCATTAAGTAGCAATTAAGGAAACTGAATGAGCCATTATCTGGTTCCGAGTCCAGTAACTGTGACCACATTAGCAGTTACGCACTCCGCATCTTCCACTCCACATTTTCTGACTCCTTAATCAGCTTTACTATTTATCTTTAAAATATTTCTTGATTTCTAACATTCCACTTCATTTTACTATATGTACTTTCTTCTCTGACTGGCCCGTAAACTTCATGGTCCAGAGTTTCTGAACTAGTTAGCTTAGAACTATATCTGGAGTAGTCAGAACAAAGTCTGGCTCACAGTGAAGGTTCAAAAACTAGCTGTCAAGTCAACAAGAAAGTAATTCTTAGTTCATTCTTTCCATACATCAGAATCAACACGTGACTTTGGCTCATTTGTATTGCTAATGGCCAAGCCAAACTCCACACCAATAGAACCATACTGCTTCCGGACATGATCCACTTACTGACCCAGAGATGATGTCTCAGATGGTTGGTTACTCATTGGTGCCCCAAGTATCATTAGTCTTATTCTGAGATTTTCCTTTTTTCAATTTCAGTTGTGTATGAGTATGTATCACTTTGTCTGTTTTTCTCTATCCTCTTGGAAGTTGGCATAAACCACTGGAAGCAAAGCTATGGCTTTAGAACCTTGTTTGTGCTGGATCTCCTTGGAAAGGATGACTAAGGTTAGGTAGTGAGTGACTCCTGACTCAGGTGTTGTCTTTGCACACAACTACCGCCCTACTTCCATCCTAATTAACCACTGTGTCCCTTCTAGCTCCTGGACATCCCTGAGTGGACCACCCAGGAACCAGTTCCTCCAAAGTACCTTCATTATGATGGAGAAAGCGGGCGTCAGATCCTATGTGACAAATGTCCTCCTGGCACCTACCTAAAACAGCACTGTACCGCGAGAAGGAAGACACTGTGTGTCCCCTGCCCTGACCACTCTTATACAGACAGCTGGCACACCAGTGATGAGTGTGTGTACTGCAGCCCAGTGTGCAAGGAACTGCAGTCCGTGAAGCAGGAGTGCAACCGCACCCACAACCGTGTGTGTGAATGTGAGGAAGGGCGCTACCTGGAGTTGGAATTCTGCTTGAAGCATAGGAGCTGCGCCCCAGGGTTCGGAGTGGTGCAGGCAGGTGGGTATCTGCTATAACACCTAACAACACCAATTAGGACCATGCAAAGCCAGACAGTAGCTAGTTTAGGGGACACTTGTCCTGATAAAAGATAACAGTACCTGTTCACTGTGTGCTGTGTATATGGATGTGTCCAAAGGAGCTTTCTCAAAGGAATACTTTGCCACTACAGTGTAATTTAGGGAGGAATCTCAAATGCAGCAAATTACTCTCTAATGAGATGCGTGATGGATTGCTCCCTTATAAACGCCTGTTGTCTGGATTGTGCCACGAGTAGCTGTTATACACCACCGTGTCTCACTTTGGCGTGGACAGATTCAGATGGCTGGGCTTTTTGACAAACATCAGAAATGTTAATCGATACCAAGAGAGTAATTATGTTGATATTAATGAGACTCTGGAGCACTAACAATGAGCAGTTATAATTAATTATGTAAAAATGGGAACGGCTAGGGGAAATACATTTCATTATTAAAAATGAAGCGGGTTCTCCTTTTGGCATGGGAGTTGAATGTTTGGGAGGATAAAGACAGTAGCAAACATCTAACCAGCTTATTCTTTATCTTAGACAAAACAGATTGTCAAGCCAACAGGAAGTCCTTGTGTATAAACAAGGACTTTCTCTTCTTGCATTCCCAGCAGCACGGGCTGGGGCTAGATGAAACTTTGGAAGGCGAAACCCGTTCTCCTTTTCTAGCACGTACACAAAGTGGAACTGTAGACTACAGCCGCTTGTGGCTTCGGAAAATGAAGAGCAGCCATTTGGATGGATCCCTGTAAATTCTGCTAACTCACTTTAAAGCAGGGTCCTCAACTCAGCACACTTGACTTAAGCTGGATCATTCTCTTCCGTGGGAGGCTGCCCCGTGCCTCTCTAAGCCCTGTGAGGGCCAATCAGCAGCCCTGGTGTCTAGCAAGTAGCTACCAGTGGCAAGCCTCCCTCCATAGCAGGAGCCAATTCACTCCTGGCTGAGAGGTCATAGTACTTGTTCGCCTAGTACAAGTTCATTGCTTGTGATAAGTTTAAGTTTAGATGACAAGTATTTTCAGTTTGAAGGCATTCACTGAGGTCTAGCAGCAAAGGCCTGGGGAGTCCCATCCCTAAAGATGCAGCAGGATGGTTACAAGGTCGAGGCTAACCTAGGGTATAGCCTAGGCTATGGAGTGAGGCCATGTCTCAAGCAAGGCAACAAACAAACAAAACCCCAAACAAAAACTTGGAACCCATTTCATCTCTTTTGTAACGAATCTTTAAAGGAGTGTGTGCTATATGAGAACCCCCAGTAATACTGCTGGATGGAGCATTTGAACGAGAAGGAACTACCATGTCCTACTTTTACTGAGTGACACTTTGGGACTCAATACTCTATTAACCAACAGCAAGAAAAAGTCAAGCAAGCCTTTTTACTCCAGTGCAGTGAGCTGTGTTGATGCAGATCCAGAAATTAAGCATGGACTATGCAGCTCCAAGAGCTGAAATTTGTGGAAATACTAGAAATAATAAGGTTGTTGCCCCCACAAACATGAAAATATTTCTGAGGGTGGAACTAGGAGATAGGAGACTTGGTGCAGAGGACAGACTGGAGTTTATTCAACTTTTTCTCTCCCAAGACCTGCAAGGAGGTTCTGCTTGGAAAATAGGAGGTTTCTAGGCCAAAGGGAAGCAAGAATGGTGTAGTGTTATTCTACAAAATATCTGATAATTATTTTTGTTGTTTTGAAGGCAAGATTGCTTCATCTTCTTCTCTTCCTATCTGCCTGCTGGCCAGCCCTCTTCTTCCTGTCGAGTTACTAAGGGCTGTCTTAGTGACTCGCAATCCATCTTCTCATTGTTGTGTTTCACATTTTGCCTGCCAGACTAGACGTTTGCTATTTCTATTGATACTAACAAGGAGAAATCATTATTTAGACAATTCCATTGTTTTAGGCGCAAAGGTGTTGTCCCTTTTAAAAGAAGCCCTATTCAGAGAGATTATGAAAGGAAGCCTCCAAGGAGATAGAAACTCTGTATCTGTCTTTCTTGGATTCTTTTTGTTAAAGAATTGGAAAGGCCAGTTTGCCTATGAAACAGTTTTCTACATATGGTCTTCTTGTTCCCGTGACCTCAGAAAACTTAAGCCAGAAACATGGACCTGAAGAACGACAAATTCACTTTCTGTATAGATAATGTGGCAGTTGGCAAACGGAGCTTTGGATCCATACACTCGGGTCATTTATTCTCAGCAAGCTGGCAGAGGCTGGATGCCTAAATAAGTAGAACTTAGTGTGCAGTGGGGTTCCACTTAAGGAGAGGAATGTAAGAGGGTACGCTGACAACCAAACAATAAGTGAATTCCTTTTTGTTTTGTGAGGGTGGTTCTTAAGACAATGTCACTGCAGTGCTCCAAATAGCATTGACGTGAGACTTTAGGCCTGTGGTTTCTCCTTCTCCTTGCCTGCACTAGTCCTTTGTCATTTTTACAGGTCAATGAATCATCAATCTTTTTATAAAGGAAGAGGCAGGAGACTAGACTAGAACCAACCTGTTTCACTGCTTTCTTTCTAGGATGGGTAAAAGACATAAGGAAATGGGAGGTGGGGCTTTTTCATAAATGAAATTTAATAACTTTCCGTAGCTTTCATTTGTCTCCTTTGTGTTTGGTATCTTGCATGAGCCAGAGTTGGCCTGGGCAATCTACATTTGAATACTGAAGCCTGAATCTGTTCAGCCAGCTTACACTAGATGGAGATATTTTCATATGCAAATACACTATAATGTGTGCTGCGTCCATACATAATAGAGTGCAGGGTTTGAATATGTTTATTTTCAGTGGCATCTGTATTGAAAGTCTCTGGGTTAGAGTTTTGAAACCAACAATGTCTTCAAAGGTATTAAATGCCTTAAAAGCATGAAGTAAAATACCCTTGTAGCTACCCTTCCTAAAGATTTAACCATGCTCTTTACTCCAAACTGTAAACAAATGCTATCTCATCGTCTGTTTATTATCTAGCTGAATGCTGGGCTTACCTTTGTGAGTCAGCAGTCAACTTTACCAGCACCTTTCAGAGTTTGCTATAATGCGCTCTTCCCAAGGTTAGCAAGTTTCACAATTAGGAGCTTGGAGAGAAAGAACTCCTGCAAGAAATGATTGGAATTTAATGATGCAACCTTCAATGGGTGCTGATTTCAAAGAGTGACAGTAAAGCAGACACACAGCCGTTATCTTGATGATATTTTTTTCAGAAGCAATTGTGCAAAGAATACTGTTGACAAGCCTTACTGGCACTTCATCAGAGGCAGGACTAATGAGTACCCCACCCTCCTCTCTTTTCATCTCCCATTTCAGGAGCATTTTGTAGGTAACAGCACTACAAACTTGCGTGGGTATTGCAAGAAGGGGAAAGAGCCAGAGGGGCTGACTGTTGATGGTTTGTTATCTCTGTTTAATGGAGCGGAAACTGGAAATTCGGAAACTTTCCCGCAATACGTAGTAGCAGTGAAAACTCAGTTCAGGACTGTGCTTATCTGCAGAGAAAGGGTTGGGGAAGAAGGCGCTAAATTGCGGGGTATTTTTTCCACAGGAACCCCGGAGCGAAACACAGTTTGCAACAGATGTCCAGATGGGTTCTTCTCAAATGAGACGTCATCGAAAGCCCCCTGTAGGAAACACACGAACTGCAGTGCACTTGGCCTTTTGCTAATTCAGAGAGGAAATGCATCTCATGACAACGTATGTTCTGGAAACAGAGAAGCATCGCAAAAATGCGGAATAGGTAATTATACCCCAAACCACATTGCCTTCTTACCACGCCAGCATATCTTCCTTCTTTGAGAGCAACACAAACTCACGTCTTGTCTTTCTTGACTCTTAACTTGCCTAACAGTTGCTGAACGCTCAAACTCAAAAAAAAAAAAAAAAAAAAAAATCTGCACCTCCTTACTGATCACAAGGGCATCTCGAGTCCCGGACCCTTCCCACTGCTTTCTTCCATACTAAAATTTAGTAGAGTCCATTGGTGGTATCAAGCTGATGGCTTGTGCCCAAAAACTTCAAATTGTAGAACTAACTTACACATTTTTATCCTGACGAAGAACGTTTATATTAGCTGGAGAATAAGTTGGCAACGAATAAGAAACATGAAGTAAACTGATTAGAAACTGGAAGTGAAAACTTAGCTTCGTTACCAATCATATCCATAGCTTCATTGCGAGGAAGCTCCAGGAAGCTTTAGTTGTGTTAAATTCTTTGTCTGTAGTCCCCGCATATAGTGCAAACCACTCCCTGTTGGTGATGGGATTGGTATATTCTCTCTCCCTGTCCCCACACCCCCGCCACTTTGATTTCAACAAGGGACTATGGGACTCACACACCTGTGCTCTGTGTTTTCAGGCGTCAGGACAAACAATGACGCAAGCCAATGTGACCTTCTCCAAAGGTCTTTCTCTACCACATAGAAGCGAGACACACAGGAATAGATACAGGCATCTTTTATAGCCCCAGACACTCCACTGTTCCACTGAGAGATCAGATATCTTAGTTAATTTATACTTTATCTTCTCTTACCTAAAAAGTAACATGAGTGAAGGAAGGGTGAGGGAAAGAGCTAATTTCAGCCTTAACATTGCTTTGTTTCAGCTTGAATTTTACTTTTGCAATTAAGTGATTATTTAGTATATGTCGAGTCCTTCACTGTATATACTTTGATATTTATAAAAAACTGAAATTTGTGTAGGATAAATGTAGATGGCTATTGACTTAACACTCATCTATATGTCCCCTGCTTTGTTCTACCAATAAGCTACACGTTAGCCACATATACATAAAATAATATGCTATTGTGATTGCACATAAAGTAATACACTGTTTTGATTATTGTTTAAGTTCCTTCTAGGCACTGATTTTGTGTTTTGGTTTTTCTTTGACCCTGACCTTGTGTTACCCAGTAGTCACTGAGCAAACTTTTAGCAATTTATTAATATTTACTTTGTCATTTAATTTTTGTCTATTATTTGTGAGTATCCACATTAAATTCTCATTAATCATCTATCAAGTTACTCCTTCCCTCAAAAAAATGAGAAGGAAAACAAAAGAACGTTAGACAACACACAAGTCTAGTTGGTCTCTTCTACTAAGAGCAACCAAAAGAAGGTTGTTTTTTCAACCTTCCTGTTTTGGCATGTTGTCTCAGAGAGAACTCAAACCCGCATGCTCATTTTGTGGTTGGTTTTGCTTTGTTTATTATTTTGTCGGAAAGACTGTGGGAAATTAAAGTGTTCAGTGAATTCCGTTGTTTTCCACATTCCTGCAGATGTCACCCTGTGCGAAGAGGCCTTCTTCAGGTTTGCTGTCCCTACCAAGTTCACGCCGAATTGGCTCAGTGTTCTGGTAGACAATTTGCCTGGGACAAAAGTGAACACAGAGAGTGTCGAGAGGATAAAGCGGAGACACAGCTCACAAGAACAAACTTTCCAACTCCTGAAGCTCTGGAAGCATCAAAACAAAGACCAAGACCTGGTGAAGAAGATTATCCAAGGTACCATCTCCTGAAATAAATAAGGCAACCAGCAATCAGACACACATATTTGTAATAAAATATGAAAGGGACTCTGTCGATGTGGTGGAGCGAGTGCTCCCCCTCCCTGGGATCCTCATGGAACTGACAATTTCTCACCAAGTGATAGTGTAGACAGGATTCCTGTCACAGCTAAGGAAGGTCCTGTTCTCACCTCTGCACTAATTGAAAGAAGAGGTGTGAACTCTTCCATGCAGGACTAAGCTGCTGGGGGTGATGGGACTTTGTGCCCAGATTCCTTAGCTGTTTCCTCAGCCTCCAGGCCGCCAGGGTCCCTCTGCCCTTGCTTCATCTTTCACGCTCTGCTGTATTTGCCAGTTCTCTTCAGAGGGGCACCACGTGTCCTATAGGTAACCTCTCATCAATCCTAACTCTATAGCCTGCAACCAAATTACCATCTTAGTAACATCTGTGGTGACAATTAAAAAGATCCAATAAGCGTTTGAGTTTCTTAGAAGAAAGGACTGGCTAAAAGTATATACTCGAATGTGCTAGCGCTTCCTGAAGGATCTATTTTAGAAATAGCGTGAAGGGTAAAAAGCAAGGCATGGAGGGACAGAAAGAAGAGACCTAAAGAGGGGAAAATCAATTTTAGTCCACATGAACTAGACACTTCATGATATACACTGGAAAGAATTCCAGCTTCAGCTACCATTTCTGAGGACATGCCACAGAGATGAAAACGGGTTTTCCTAATGCAGACAGCATGGAGCAGAAATTACCCTGCTATCCCCTGGTATTGACAGAGTTTCCTTACACTTCCCATAAAGTGCATACATGGGAAATCAGAGCAAGGATTTCATGAGAACTACTTCCCCTTTGACAGACCAGCGCCTTCACTTATGCAGAGTAAACTTTTCTTGTGTTTCTGGCAAAACAAAAATTATTCTTTGAACCTATAATTAGCCCTGAAGCAAAAATAAAAAGAAATGGAAAGTCAGGGACTGTCAGTATGTGAAGGGACCCAATTCCCTGCTTTATAAATGGAAACATTGCAGCCAAGAAAGATGAACGGAGTTGCCTTAAGGCTCACAGATAGTAAATGACTCATGTCGTTAATAGAGACATTAGTTACTCCTTCTTATGTTTATGCCCAAGCTCATTGCTGAAATGCCCTCCAGGCTATGTGTTTGCTATTCTTGGACTCCTGTTGCTGGCTTTCCATATCTGCCACACTCTGGTGCTTCTCCAGTGCTGTGTATATTCGTTAAAGACTAAAGTGTCTCTTGTCAAAGAGGGCCAAGGTTGGATACCAACTCATGAAATTTCCATTATAATATGAAGAGCCTGGATGCTTTATTTTTTTTTCCTTCCCTGAAATGCTGCGATTTTTAAAGTTGCAGCTTTTGCTTGGAAAGCTGAGAATGATAAGTCTGGAATTTTCCATTGCTTAAGGTCAAAAACAGGAGCTTCCCACAAAGACTGTTGTTGGATGCTTCAAGGAGATTGTATGTTATCCTATTATAACATAAAACAATATCATCTTAGCAATCAGGAAAAAAAAAACAAGAGTCACTTCAGCCACCTAAGGAAGAGCTGGAGAGGCTAATCTGAAGTTACAAATTGCGTGAGAGTGTCTGTCTGGGGCCTTAGATGAGTAAGCATGACATGAGCATCTCTTTGGTTCATACAGATATCGACCTCTGCGAAAGCAGTGTTCAGCGGCACATCGGCCATGCCAACCTCACGGCAGAGCAGCTTCACGTCCTGATGGAGAGCTTGCCTGGGAAGAAGATTGGCCCAGAGGACATAGAGAGAACGAGGAAGACATGTAAACCAAGCGAGCAGCTCCTCAAGCTGCTCAGCTTGTGGAGGATCAAAAATGGAGACCAAGACACCTTGAAGGGCTTGATGTATGCCCTCAAGCACTTGAAAACACACCACTTTCCCAAAACAGTCACCCACAGTCTGAGGAAGACCATCAGGTTCCTGCACAGCTTCACTATGTACAGGTTGTATCAGAAGCTGTTTTTAGAAATGATAGGGAACCAGGTCCAGTCCGTGAAAATAAGCTGTTTGTAACTAGAAATGGTCGCTGTGCTGTTTCTTCAAGATGGGCCAACTCTGATGGATGGAGAAGACTGTTTCTTGAGGCTCTTGAAAAGGCACAGTGATCCCTTTCACATCGACGGTGGGAATGAAGACACCCCCAAGCACACACTTCGTATTAAGACTATTGGGGACTCTGAGTAATGAAGTGAGGCAGGCTATTTTGTAACTTTGCAAAGCCAGGTGTCAATACAGAATGGCAGCCATGCTGATTGAGAGGGTATTTTATTATAGCCCCAAACATAGGTCCTTTTCTGCCTTTCCTCATGGCTGAGTAACCAGAAGGTTTCTGCTATTTTACATGTCAGCCATGTCTTATTCTTTACTCTGTACTGTTTGTCTATTGCATGCTCTTTGTTGGAATGGTTATCAGGTGCATGGGTCTTGTCACATTTTCAGGTTCTTAGGCAAGATGACAGTTTCCCCTCTGAAGATTTAATTTGGGTTGGGGAGTTGGCTAGACAACCAGGGGTAGGTTTCGGGAGTTCTTTTAGCAGCCTGCTACCAAGAAACGTATTTCATGTTCATCTGTAGTTGGACCTAAGCTGACTCAAAGTAGTTTTCTTTTGAAAATAACCACCGAAATTTATTTCTTGCACCAACCATGGCTGGCTTTGTTGCAGGGCACTAAAAGAACCAGGATATGGAGAAAGGATTGATGTCTCCCCCAACGTCCAACAAATCCCCAGTAGTTTATCCAGCTGTCATTTCTGGCCCCGTATCTACTGACTACGTGTTCTCTTATTACTGCTTGCAGTAATTCAACTGGAAATAATAGTAATAGTAATACAATCTAGACTCCATTGAATCTCTCTAACTATGGGAATCTCTCACTTAAAAAGCTCTGAGATTTCAGTTGTGTCAGAGGCTTTTATTAGAAAGCCAATGTTCTTCGGTAAAAGTTACTAATATTTCTGTAAGACTATTACAGTATTGCTATTTATATTCATTCAGATATAAGATTTGTACATACTATCATCCTAGAGAGAAATGGTGTAAGACTTAATTTTAGAAAGAAAAAATATTCGTGTTTATTGTTATGACAAAAGAGATAAAATATATTTTTAATAGAAACTTTGTGGGGTTTTCTAATAGATACTGCCAGTTTTCCAGTGTGGAATGTTTTTATAATATAATTTTATCTGTGTAAGATGTAATATCATTTTATAGAAAAATGCATTATATAGTCAGTTGTTTCATGTCAGAAAGTATATGGGCTATAAATTATCTGAATATTAGATGCTCTGAGAAATTGAATGTACCTTATTTAAAAGATTTTATGATAATACTATATAAAGAACATCATTAAAGTTTTCAAATTATTTTTCATTTCTTTCCCTCTTGCTTTTATTTCAACAAGACAATAATGGGCTTATATACTCCCAATTTCCCTGTTCATCTTTGATCATCACAAACATCTAAGAGTTGTTTAAAATGCAAATTCTTGAACCACACTGTTGAAAACTCTAGGGATGAACAAATGTGGTCCAGGGCTAACTCCAAAGTGATTCTTTCCATACAAAACATTGGATAATTTCCAAAGTCAGGATTGGTATACACGTGGAACAGGTCACAGGTGACACATTTTACATCAGGAGACCAAACGACGTACTTCTGACTATAAACAAATAAAAAATGGCGCTGCTTAGCTCTTCAAAAGAAAGAAGAAAATTTGAAGGGTGGTATATTGATGGGGTTGCAAGTAGTTCCCAAACCCATTTATTTATACTGTAATACTGAGAACACTGACTGCTACCTTATTAAGGAAAAAATATTGATGCAGTCAAAGTAAGGATTTTTGAGATGATGAGATCACCCCGGGTTATCCCATTGACCCCTTTCCGGTGATGAGAATCTTTATCAGAAATGCACAGAGAGAGGTAAAAGAAAATGGTGTGAAGACAGAAATGGAAGAGATGTGGCCTCAAGTCAAGAAAGCCAGGAGTGGAGCCACTCAGGGAGTTCTCCCAGAGCCCTGGGTGTGCTAGTGGGAGAACCCTTGTCTCTCCTCTCTGTGAGGAAATGCTTCTGCTGTTCCCACCCATTCCATACGTTGATGGTATCTGAGCTTCAGAAAAGATGGATGTAAAATAATCTAGTTTCGTTTGAGGGGATGTTCCTACTCTTTCTCCATTCTTACAGGTCCATCTTTCAATTTAGTGTCAAATTCCCCAAAGAGACCTCAATTGTCTGACTCTAGGATTGATGGAAAGACAAACTCCAAAGATGCTCTCACTCGTTCATCAACTCCATTCTCCAAGAGGTGACGCTGTGAGTAGGGTCCACCTACCCCTCCTTTCTCTCATTCCCTATCACTTAGAATGTGACACTGATAATCCCGTCCTTTCATGGCTCCCTTCATAGAGGACCAAAAGAAGGGAGCTGTGTAAGTGTGTAAGCATACACAGACTCATAGGATTGAAGAAATTAAAAAAAAAATGGCAAAGGCAAGTGGCTTTGAGGAGTGGGATCCCACTGTTGCCACACTAGAGCAGAACTGTAGAAATCAAATATTGAAGGATCAGGCAAGAGCCCAGGGGTTAACTTGGAGTGCGTGCCTCCTCCTGGGGAGCTCCAGTTCATCTACTGAAGATCTGCTGACAGAGAATGAAATGGTCTATACCAGTCAGCTAAACTTTAGTTTGAAAGGTAAAGGCATCGAGTCAAAATTACTCAGGTTCTTTTTGGATGAGCCTCACCAGCTGCTCCTTTGGGGTTGGTTTATCCCAAGTTTTGTCTTTTCCAAGAGAAAAATTCTTATGATTATTTTCTCTCACTTTTATGCTCATAATTCTGAAATAAAATTACCATTTCTTCAGACCTATAACCGAGTACTTTTTCCTTTCATTAAAAATGACATTTAGAAAAAAAAATTATGTTTAGGGGCCAGTGAGATTTCTCAGTGGGTAGAAGTGCTTGTTATACAAACCTGATGACTGATTTAATCCCTGGAACCTAAGTATAGGTAAAACGAGAAGATCTACTTCACAAAGTTGTTTTTTTCACTCCCCATGTGCAGTGAGTGGCCCATGTATCCCATCCATCATACACATATACAATAATAATTAATAACAATTTAAAAATAGTATTTAAAAACCAGGATCTGGGTGCTAGGTGTATCCTTGCCACTGTGATGTCACTATTTCTAGGCCTTTCTCAATGGGAATAGTTAGTAAATACATACATGAATATTAATCTGTGTAAGCATATACATGTATATTTACATGTATAAATACATGCATACATAAATACATACATAGACATCTGTACATGTTCTGTTTGTATCTGTGAAGGTGAGTGCAGCTGCCTGTGGAGGCCAGAGGCATCATATCCACTGGAATTAGTTACAGAAGGTTGTGAACTGCCTGGTGTGGGTTCTGGGAGCCAAACTTGGGTCCTTTGGAAGAGCAGCAATCACGGTTAACCACTAAGCCATCTCCTTTGCCCTCTTTTGATGTGGTATTTACCTTTGTATGCTCTAATTACCATTAATGAATAAACAAACTGCTTTGGTACTGTTGATAGAGCCGAACTTAGGTAGACAGGGAAAAGAGATGCCATGGAGCTGCCAGAGTCAGACATGCCAAATGTTTGCTGGTAAACCACTGCCACATGGTAATATACAGATTAATAGAAATGGGTTAAAAAACCAGGGGATAAAACCGGTCTCTCTGAATATGGCGGACAATGAGGGCTGCTGAAAAGCCAAGGACAATGGCACTGGGTTTTGATCCTACTACATGTTCTGGTTTTGTGGGAGCCTAGCCAGTTTGGATGTTCACCTTCCTAGACCTAGGACGGAGGGGGGAGGACTTTGGACTTTCCACAGGGCAGGGAACCCTGACTGCTCTTCAGACTTGAGAGGGAGGGGGAGAGGAGTGGGGGGACGGGACAGGGAGAGGAGTGGGGGGGAGGGGAGAGGAGTGGGAGGCTGGGAGGAGGCGGAAATTTTTTTTTTCTCAATAAAAAAAAATAATAATATCTGAGTAAAATTAACAACAAATGCTGCTTTAATGCCAAAGGCTTTCATGACACTCCCATTAAATTGTCTTTTAATCATAAAAAAAAAGAAATGAGTTAAATTAATGTAAGAATTGGCCAATAAGAAGCTAGAGCTAATTGGCCAAACAGTTTTTTGAATTAATATAGTTTCTGTGTGGGTTTTTTGGTTCTGGGAGGCCAGGACAAATAAGCCGCTCCTTGCAACACTCTTTCTGTGTATTACTGCAATTTATAAACCTTCTACAGCCATGTTTTTGTCCAAATATTTCACCCAATTTTTAATTATATTGTATATTTTCCAGATGTCACTTAAGAGTTCTTTATATATTCTTGGTATAAACCTTCTGGCCTGTATGCAGCTTACAGGTATCATTTCTTAGTCTGTATCTTAGCTGTAATATTATTGTTGTAAGTTTATAAAAGCAAAAGTTTGAGCTGTTATTAAAAAAAATAAAATGTCGGGGCTGGAGAGATGGCTCAGTGGTTAAGAGCATTGTCTGCTCTTCCAAAGGTCCGGAGTTCAATTCCCAGCAACCACATGGTGGCTCACAACCATTTGTAATGAGGTCTGGTGCCCCTCTTCTGGCCTGCAGGCATACACACAGATGGAATATTGTGTACATAATAAATAAATATTTAAAAAATAAAATAAAATGTCTTCTTATTTTTGGAACGAGGTCTTAGTATGTATCCTTGGAACTCACTACACAGGCCACACTGGCTTTGAACTTGTAGCAATCCTCCTGGCTCTCTCTCTCTCTCTCTCTCTCTCTCTCTCTCTCTGTGTGTGTGTGTGAGTGTGTGTGTGTGTGTGTGTGTGTGTGTATGTCTATGACCATGCAATTGTGAATATTTTATATCCCAATACCACACCAGATCCAAATTTAACAGTGTTTCTTCTGTTTTCTTTTACAGTTTTATACTTCAAATTTATCAACTACTTTATGTCTTGTAGAATGTGTGTTGAATTTTACTTGCTCCAGCAGCATGTTTTGTGAAGGCTAGCATTTGCCCACTGAGTTACATTAGCCTGTTTCTAAAATATTTAACTTATAATATATCTTTGCTCCTGGCTCTGAGTCTCTATATTAGTCCATTAATTTGCATTTCTTTTGTTTTGATTTTTTGTTGATTGGTTGGTTTTTTTCTACCTCCCATCTTACTTTACGAATGCTGAGACAGTGTATGTGTGCTAACAAATCTGGCTTAAAGCGGGTTTCGGTCGTGAATCAGCTTTGTGCTCCAAACACTTTCACAGGCTGAGTCATATATTGCTGGCCCATTTGCTTCCTGAGATAAGTTTTTTTTTTTTTTTAATTTTATTTTTTTTAATATATAGCCCAGGATGGCCTTGAACTTGTTTTGTAGCCAAATCTGGTCTTAAACTTCAGATTCCCCTGTCTTTGCCTCCAGAGTCCGGGACTGCAGGCATCCACCACTAGCTCCATTAATTTGCTGACTCTAACCTTTCCCTGGTACCATCGTCTAATAATGACTGTCATCATTTAGTAAGCCTTGGTTAGCACCTTTTTGTAAATCTGGAAACTATTTTCAGTGCCAATTCTGTTGCCTGGGAATGTGGTAGGGTTTATCGGTGTTTACTGTTTTCCCTTCTTTTCCTGCCTTTTTATATCCTTCAAGGTTTTGTTAAAAGCTACGCTGGCTGGGACAGTAAGTGAGCAGGAACGTGGATGATTTGTAGACCTGGCACTTAGCTCTCCTTTCTTCACTCTTGCGGGAACTTGAATGGAGGACTTAGTATTAACCTACTAAATAACATGACCTACTAGGTGATTTTTTTCCTTGTTGCTACAATTAGACTCAGTAGCATGGATTTGGCCTCCCTGTCAATGGTGTTTCGTAGGTGGTGGCTGACTGTACTGAAGAGTGATGTCTTTCTCTGAGTTTCTGTCTCTTCCTGGAGCTGCGTCTCAAAAAGGCTTCCCAGAGCAACCCTATGCTCAGCTCTTCCTTGCTTTTGCTGCTAGTTATGCAGAACTTCTTGGCCTCACTGGGAGAGCAGGAGGTTTGTAGAGTCTCTGATGTTCTCATTAAGGTTCTGTCTTAGGTATGTGTGTGGGCTTTTCAGTTCTTACAGCTCTGGGCTCAGTACTGAATCCCTTCTCTCTTCCCAGAAAGACTTTTTTGCTTTTGCCTTGTTGTGTGCTTTCAGCTTTGATGAGTGATTACTGAAATCAGAAAAGCCTGCAGTTTTTGCCCGTTTCCCTGATGGCTTAACAGTTTTGTTTTTCTAAGTAGGTATTTTCTTCTCCACTTAGGGCTACAGTTCCTCCTCTTTCTTCTAGAATGGTACAGCTCTTTGAGTTCTCTGAGGACCTTCTGTGAGTACCCAGAGGAGTTTATGGAAGCAGAACCTGCCAGAAGCCTCCATTTTTTTGTAGCCTTCAAAGATTTCTACAAGGACCCACTAGCCTATCCTGGCTGTCTTCAGTTTTTCATCCAGCTGAATCGTTCCTCTTAACATCCAGTCACCTGTGCTACAAGGAGTCTTGTATTTGGATGTCTTCTATCCCTAAGATAACTGTCTCATCTCAGATTTGAGGCCACTTATTTGCTTTATAATCTCAGGTCTCCAGTGGATTTTGATTTTCATGAATTTGAACTTGAATCCTCTCTCTACATCTTCCTGATCTGTATCTACCACAGTGGAAGTCAAAATGTATTGTCAGGTTTTTTAATTTAAATTTTGATATAGAAGAAAGGATTGGAGTTAAAAAGTGTCCCTATGAATCTAGATCTATTATCTTCTCTTGCCCAATGTAGGAACATAGATACACTACAAAGTATTCTTGATGGTGTCATATTATGGACTATAATGTTAATATAAAGAAACAAATTTTGAAGTCTTTATTCCATATGTGTCAGCAAAACCTATTAACATAACCTATTCTCTCTTCTACCTATGATAAATCATATTTACTATGCCCTCTTGAATTTTTTTGCTATATTACAAAGTGGAGCACTTTTTTTTTTTTTGCTATATTACAAAGTGACAAAGTGGAGCACTCAAGAGGATGCACTTCCTACTCAGCTCTAAGAAAAGACACCGCTACAGACCATCACTGCCTTGAAACCAATCAAATCTGTCACTGTTTTGCTTTCTATACCTGTGCTCCTGCCTCTATCTCTGTCTTTGCCACTCTCTTTACAACAACATCTCCCTACGCAGATCTGGTTGTCCTCAGACTGTTTCCAACCGTCTTGCCTCTGCCTCCAAGCGCTGTGGTTATCCCTATGTGCGGACACACCTGGCAGTGATCCATTGATTTAGTCTGACATCGGGAAAGGGTCACTGTCAAACACAGCTGTTTATCTGTGAGAGCGGAGATGAGGGTGGAGGAAAATGAGAACTCAGAAATGTTGTAACTCTTGGCTACAAATACAGAGCTCTCTGGCCCTGGAAGCCTGGGAGCCCTGGAAGCATCTTTCTAATACATATTTAATTTATTTGAAGCTGTTTCTTGAGCTGAATTTAATCTAAGAGATGAGCTCCTATTATTCTCTTCCTGTAACACAGGGTGTGCTCTGTGTCTAATCAATGTACTTATGATTGCTGATATTGACTACCACTATGCTCTAATTCTCAATGTCTTTGTTGCTTGGCTTTATGCACTCTGGCCCCTAAGCTAGAGACAACAGATATTTTACCATCATAATAATCATCAGCAATACTATATGAAGCTAAGCTTCAATGCACCTTTCCTGAAAATAGTTCAGTGTCTGAGGAAATGGCAGATACAACCGAAAGTGTAATTGCTAGAACCATACAACATGTACAAGTGCCTTTGAGATGAACAAACCCAGAAAAGGCATCAAGTGCCATGTCTGAACCTCAGGGTAACCCCAAAGACGTCCTGGTAGGAAACCATAGGCAGAGTTCTAAGTGGCGTGTGAAACTGCACAGGAGGAGTTCTAACGCTGAAAGTACAATGCATGCTAGGACACATTACCTGGGCCCATGTGGTTTCTATAGAAATTTAATAGGTGTCATAAAATAAGTTTGTAGGCACTGGTTGCTAAAACACTACGTTATAACAGCTAAATCCATTTGTTTTGATAATCCAGAATCATTTTACCCCAGTGAACTCTTTTTCCTAGTGTTCCTCACAGCACTGATTCCAACTGGGTCTGATAACCCTCAAACCTTCCACATCCCTCATTCAAGAGATCTGAAGCTTTCCTTGGGATCAAAGCATTTGGAATTGCTTTCAGTGGACTTTCTGTGTTCAGTGAACTCACAAAACAGTTCATGTAAAACAAGGCTACAAAGAAATAGAAAAGACAGGGGGCTGGAGAAATGGCTCAGAGGTTAAGAGCACTGACTGCTCTTCCAGAGGACCCAGGTTCAATTCCCAGCACCCATATGGCAGCTCACAACTGTCTGAAAATCCAGTTCCAGGGGATCTGACACCGTCACACCAATGTACTTAAAAATAAAGATAAATAAATCATAAAAAAATGTAAAAAAAAGAAAAGAAATAGAAAAGACAGACATAGATAGACCATGAATCCTGATGAGAATGAAGAGCTGGCTTCTTTAATGTTTTGTTTTGCCAATCATTAGATATTTTTTTCCTTCTCAATCCAGCCAGCTTCTCTCATTTCTAAATAAGAACCAATATGACCATGCAGAGTAAATAGATGGTTTTGAAAACAAGTCAATGATATTTGGACTTGAGAAGCTGCCTGTCTTGATTTGTGAAGTCATATCCCCCATGTAATGTTAACGCTGTCGCAGGAACCACTGGGAACATTTATTGTAACCATGGTGGGAGCCACTGTGATCTTAAGATTCACGTAGATTATTTGCAAAAGTGCATTTTGGAAAGAGTTTTCTGGCAGAGGAAAATAGAACGAATTGGAAGAGATGATGTAGACAACTCGGACAAAATGTGGGAGCCCAGAATGGAATGGGGATGTGTGTCAGATTAAAGGACAGGTCATCTTTATGGAGGAGTCTAATGGGAGGGACAACATTCCTTGGCATTTGGTTATGACTAATGGATTGAGGCTTGTCCCTTTTTCCAAGTATTTAATACAAAATAAATCTTCCATTTCCTGGGCTTTTATGAGTCTTTTCCCCCAGGGAAATGTAACTCATCTTCAGAGACACCAAGGCTTTAGCCATATTTCCACAAAATTGTTGTTAACTAAAACAGAAATGGCTACCAATTTGACAATTCTACTGCAACTTTGGTTTTTCATGTTTCACAGGCTGCTGAAAAATATAAGTTTAAAAACGGGCTGGGGGAGAATATATAAAATCTGCATCTTTCTCATAGAATCGCAGGTCTTCAAAAGATAATATGAGATCATCTGCCTATCCCTACTCCTTTGGTCCATCCAGTCTAAGGAATTATGGAAGAACTATGAATTTTTATCAGAGAGCATTACTTTCAAGTCTCCTTCCTCTACAAACACATGCACACTCTTGCCCAGAGTCAAGCACACCAACTGCAAGTCTTAAGAGCTCTCATTCAGAAGCAGCTTGGGCCAAAATGATTATCTTACTTGTAGAAACAGCCACCCTTTAGGAATTTCAGAGCAGGCATTAGGGTAGTAACGTTCTCCAGATTGCTCTGGTCACATGCATGCACCTCATAAGAATCTCAGAAGCTCCTAAAAATCACTCAGGGTGCTTGATAAAAATCTACATTCCCAGGACTCCTTCCAGCTGATTTTGACTACACTGATCAGAAAGCGAGGTGCTGGATTCATATAAGTCAACGTAAGAAAGCAGTTTTCTTCTTTATCTTCAATCATTTAAGATTTTAAGACTCTTCTTAACCCTGGGCATCTGCAAACATAGATAGGAATAAAGAGTAAACCCTTTCCGGGTACACGCATCGACTCACACTTGAACGTCTGACTGGTTGTGCTCACTTCCTAACCCCTCCTGCTTCTTAACTCTGGGCTTATTTACATTTCCGGAAAGCAACATTATGCAAAGCTAAATCCCTGGACATCACCTGCTCATCTTCTACTTATCTGCTATTGCTTCTATGTTGACCTTGGTACTCAGAGGAAATGTCATTTATTGAGCCCTAACAAGGAGCACAGCCCAACACTTAAGACCATCACAGACATCATCTCTCTGAATCCCAATATTCCAATTATCATACTCCCCTGGCTTCCACTACTCATTTGTTCTATCATCATCACTTTATTAGATCCTAACAGCTTTAGCAGCAGACGGCTGTGACATTCACCTTCATTCATTGGACTCTACTCTTATCCACTGCTTGGTCAGGGCACAAAGTGCACCTGACCTCACACCTTCAAATAACCCAGGCACTGTATAATAGAACAATGATCACTCTTAATTTTGCCTTTGGATTTAAGCTAGGGAAATCGGACACCACTCCTGAAGTAAGGTAGCATCAGATATCAGGAAAGAAAACGTTACAAATCTGAGAATCAAAAATGCATTATCCATGAGTCCAGCACTAACAACTTTAAGCAGAAAACTCAAACTGTTGTTTTTGGGGTCTTGAGGGAGTTCAAGATGAAATTTTCCTCTCCAAGCAGGAGAAAATGTCACCTCAGATGGTGTAGAGAAACATTTTTCTGTAAGCTCTTACATCATGGAGAAGAAACGGGATTTGTTTACTACTAAGGGGAGATAGTAAAAGAAACAAGTCTTGTCACTGCTTCCAGAATAAATAAATTTCTGTAAAACCCAAACCATTGAAGATGGTAATGGGAATAAAACAAAATTTAAGACCACTAGACTTCCACTTCGGGTGTGGCTGGCACTATATTATTTCCGAAGGATTTATAAATAAGCTCTATTGACGAAGCCACATTTTAAAAATAGGGAATGTCATAATAAAGTGTCTCAAAAATAAAGTCTAGCAAGACCTGAGCATACAAGAAAAATAAGTGGAAGGAACTGGCTTGGAAGGAAACACAGCAGTTTTTCTCCTGAATAATTACATCCTTGGGTCACTTGCTTTGGAGCTTAGTGTGCACAACTGCATGACAGAAGAAACAAAACCATAGAAACTCAGTCGGGCAATCCCTGTGAGGTCATATCACTGTATTTTATATAGTAAACCATGCTTACATTTTTTTTTTCCTTTTCGAGATGAATGCATGGAGAGAAGGTGACTGGCTACCTCATGGGAGAAATTTGAGGGCATGATTAAGGGACATCCTGCTTGCTAACTTGGTTCCAAGTTGCAACCTTGTCTCCATAAAGGAAAGCAAGGCAAGGTGAGGGATACAAGGAAGTAGCCACTGGTGTGGTTGGCTTCCTGGGCTCCAGACTTGCTTTGTCTCCCTGGAAAAGTCACTGAAGCTTATGTAACCAAGATACTAGCTACTCAGAATGCCAAAGGACACTTCTAAGTGCCTTAGAAGCACAGTTTGGGAAGCGTGTAGTAAATACAGCACTAAGCAGCATCGGGCACAACACGGGAGTTGCCTCTTTTCATGCACAGCAAAAGGGGTGAATATTTCCGGTGTAGAAAGTCTCCTCAAGTCAAAGCTGTCTAATTACTGACGTTTGAGTGAGCAAGTGCATCCTGAAGAGAATTCCTTGAGTGCTCGGTGACATAGCATCACTTACACTGACTTTGATAAATCTAAAAACAATAGTCTTAGTAATACTCATTCCAACAGGAAGTCATTCATTATTTATCTATTTCGAGACAGAGTTTCTCTGTGTAATAGCCCTAACTGACCTGGAACTAGTGCTTGTAGACTAGGCTGGCCTCGAACTCACAGAGATTGGCCTGCCTCTGCCTCCTGAGTGCTGGGATTAAAGCGTGTACCACACCGCCAAGCCCCAAACAGGAAGTAATTTAAGGGCAGTGGAAAGCAGCATTTACAAAGCATCTCTTGGGCACCACACTCTCTTCTCTATGTTCATCTCCCCATATGGGTATTGATACCACTGGTGCTCCCATTTTAGAAGACTGAGTTAGAGTCCAGACAGTGTAAGTTATATCCCTACTACTTCACAGCAAGTAAGAATCTGTCTTTGCAACACCTGATCATAGCTAGACCTAGTGGCACACACCTGGAATCCTAACAACTCTGGAGCTTGAGGTGGGAAGACTGAAACTTCAAGGCAAGTCTGGACTACAAAATGAGTTCAAAGTCAGCCTGGGAAACTTAGCGTACCCATTTCTCAAAATGGAAAATGAAAAGGAAGCCCAGGAAATAGCTTAGTTGTAGAAAATAGCACATACTATACTCAGACTCTAATTCCTGTTCCCACACAAGACAAACACTTGATATTTTATTTCATCATGATGGCCCCAAATCTCAAGACATTCTACAATCAAGAAATAGGCATTTACAAATAGCATTTAATATCTTTTTGCTCCATTGGTAAAAGGAAACTTGAATTTTGTCCATAGATAAATTCTCTATTACATCAAACCATCTAACCTAAGTATACCCTTCAAAATTTTTCTCCTTCCTAATATCCCTAAAATCCCTAATATCCAGTTAGAGGTACAGCTAAGTACCTTTTCTTTCATCATGTCAGACACTAAAGCCCAGGATTAGCTGTGATTTTCTTCTTAAGGCTTCCCATATTCTGTCCTCTTCACTCCCATGGTCACTGCCAAGTCAGATTCTAGCCTCAGGAATCTGTTAGTCCAATTTCCTGACTGTCTGTCTGTCTTCCTGTCTCTAGATTTACCACCTTCAATTCTTCATGTACACAACTATGGGACTGAACATTTGAAAATGTTCTGGTAATTATCACAGATTTGTTCTCCCAAGCATATAGTATATGAATCCTTTTTCTCTATATACTAAGGTCCCCCATGACATCATACTTCCTTGCTTTATATTCAAGGAATCCAGAGGAACCACTAATACAGTTTCAAAGGGTCTTAAGACAAGAATATGACATATATTACAAAGGCAGATAGGTAATGCAGTATACAGATAACCCCAAATATAGTTTGGTTTATTTTTATTAATTTTAAGCTATTTGCCTCTAGTATTATGGCCACTTCTCTTGTCCTGACAGGCAAAGACCACATGTCCTTCTCTAAATTATTGTATTATGTACATCAACAGAAAATCTAATCTTTGGCTAACTGTTCATTTTCCTTCTTACCGTGCCTTTTGTAAATTATTTCTAGGAAGACACAGTATTAATTTTCTGCTTAAATAAATTAATATGGATGATGACTTAGACAAGGTAGCCAGTTTTCTTAATGTACTAAAGATCAGAATCATCAAGTGGGCATCAGTGTGTTATAATAAAGATGTCGGCAAGGTAGTGTCTACTGGAGATGCTCTGGGAGGGCGCATAGTTCCTGACCTTCTTCTTGGGCACCATCGTCACTCTCCATCTTCAAAGCATAGAACAATAGCCCACATCCTCTTCATGCTCCCATATCTCTGATTCTCCTATTTATGATTCCTCCTTTCAGGAGTAAGGACCCATCTTACTCCCCTTTGGGTAATTTAGAGAAGCTGTGCCAATCTAACAGCCTCACTCCATCTGCAATGTTATTTTGTTTTTGCCACACTAAGGCAACATATGAGGAGTCCAAGAAACTAGGAGGCTGTCATCTTGGATTTGAACTGGGTACTGATCTGCTACTGCAGGTCAAATTCTTGTGAGTTACCACACATTACTACTAACAATTACCCAACATCTTACTGACACTTTCCCCAATGATTTTCTTCTGAATTGTCTTGTGTCCTCCTATTTAGTTATTCCCCATGTATCTTAATTACATCGTACAAGCATCTGAAGTAGTTTGTAAATGTCTGAATCCTATTCTTAAGATGTGAATTAAATTGAGCTGAAATATTTAACCTGAGCAAATTATATTTTTCAAAGACTTCTCTCAATAATTCTTTTATGCAGCCAAGATTGAGAGTCTTATATCTCAATTGGTGCATTGCTCTAATATGTTTTTATAATATTACCTGTCATTTTAAAGAGTAGGATGCGCCACAATGATTAAAAGAGGGAGTCTTCTTTCTCAACTATCCCAGTTTCGTATGTAAGTACTAGCTAGCTCTTACACTGGGGCAAATAATCACCTGATTCTTCTGTTTCCTCACTGGTTAAGTTATGGAGCATGAGAGTGTTCAGCACCACACATGTCTCAGAGTATGTTTCAACAAGTATGATCTCTAAAAGCCTTTGTGACCATTCATCCTGTCTTCAAAGGCACCTAGACATAACCAACTCTTTTATTGCTGTGGTTCTCAGAACACACTTGCTATTTGATGAATAGAACACAAAGCGTAGCCAAGCCACAAAATTACAGTCCTTTGAGCCAGATATCACATTTATTTTATTTTTAGGGTAGTTTTCTTCTTTTCCGCCCGAATATATTCGGCACGAATGCATAATAAAATCACTTGATGCTTTAAAAGAAATCAAGTGTAGGATCCACCTGCCACAAAGATAATGACTCAGTTGGCAAACAAATATATTTTTAGACTGTTCAGGTAATTGCAATATGTAGGAAGGGAAAACTCAGATCTGGACCAAACAGGTACAACTGCTCACATTTTGGATACTTGCAGTAGTTGGCAGGGAACACAGAGACCCCTAAATGCATAACAAGACTATGGAGTGGCCAGCTCTCAATGGGATGTTCATACCATACCCCTCCTCTGAGGCTTAGGGATCTTGGAAGAAGAGGGGAAGGAAAGACTGTAAAAGTCAGAAGTGACAGACGACTTCAAGGAAACAGTGTTTTCCAGGGACGAAAAGGAAGACAAAATGCAGACTCACAGCAGTTGTGAAAGCATGCACAGGTCTATGCAAGTTCCATCCAGACAAAATCCCAGTACAGAGGGGGACGAGGTGCACACATAAGCAAACCACCAGATGAGAAATTGTTAGTATTCAATAGCTGCTGGAAAAGTGAGAGTCGGGTTGCTGTTATTTGTTCATTTGGTTTTATTTTGTGCTTTAGTGAAGTGACTCCTGGTGGATTGATGAAATACAAGAACAGAATTCAATCCTAAGACCAGCTAGGCAACACAGGCTGGACTCAATAACAACATGGAATCTTCCAGTCGAGTTCCACTTAGCAAATGTCACCATGGTAATAGTCAGGTACTTTATAACTACTAGTGATAAATAAAATATCTAACTATCAAAACTATTTAACATTCTTGACATACACTCATCATCTAGTCCTAGTACCTCCTCTACCACACAGCTCATGATTTCAAGATGCTCTGTGCTCATGGATAAGGAAACTCGGGCCAGCATCACTGGCCTACAGCTTGTGGATGGCAAAGCCATGCTCAGACCTAGGATCCTCTGACTCCAGAGGTCATGCCTTCTCCACTGCTCTCTTCCATCCCCTCCAAGCCCATAATTGAACAAAATAATAAGCCTTTCACAAATGAAAAAGTTCCCCTGCACAAAGCTATGAAATGACTCGCAGCAAATGACTTCCAAATAGCAGGCAAGATCCCTTTTCTGAAAACCACATTTGGCACAAAGGCATTAGAGTTCAGACAGCTTCAGTGATGCAACTCAAGGTCTCCAGGCTGTTGTCCTTGATCCTGAAATAGCTCTGAGCCCTCCTCCCCTGACATCTCCTTTGTGTCCTGCTTTAGCTAAGCTTGCTACACCCACAGGATTTGCAAATGGGTGAGGTGACATTGCCCATGGGGCCTGAACCAAGGTACCTTGTGCTCTTCTCCTTCCCAGTGACTATTTCAACTTCCCTCCCTCTCTTCAGAGCTTTTCTCAGCTCCATAGGACTTTGTGTTTGTTTTGCTTTAAGCTTTGAAGAGAACTCTTAACACTTTGAAACTTTCAATAAGATATTTGCTGGCACTTACAGCATCCCACAGGGCTGCTAAAAGGAATGGCATTCTGAGAGGTGATGCTTGATGATTATACTAGATGTTGAGTATAATCTTGGTTTTCATAACAACCAGTTTTGTGGAGGTTCTCCCTGAATGCCTCCATTCCCACATACAAGGTTTATTCTCCTCTTTTGTCAGTTGGCAATATACCAGGTCACCCAAACCACATTACTTGAACATCTAAGGAGCTCTGTAGATGTGATTTTCCTAACTCCCCCTTTCTCCATGTTTTCTCTTTCATGAGAGTTTGCCCTTTAGTTTCTGTCAAAAGGAAGAAAGACAACGTGTCAAAATAGACATTGGCACATTGGGAGCTCAGTCTGGTGCTCCAGTGTGGGTCTCTGTCTCTATCTCCATCCATCGCCAGATGAAGGTTCTATGGTGATATGCAAGATATTCATCAGTATGGCTATAGGATAGGGTCATTTCAGGTTCCCTATCCTCAGCTGCCCCAGGAACTAACTGGAGCAGAAGGAGGGAGAACAATGAGCAAAGAAGTCAGGATCACAAGGGGTCCACCCACCCACGGAGACAGTGGGGCTGATCTATTGGGAGCTCACCAAGGCCAGCTGGACTGGGACTGAAAAAGCATGGGATAAAACCGGACTCTCTGAATATAGCGGACAATGAGGGCTGCTGAGAAGCCAAGGACAATGGCACTGGGTTTTGATCCTACTTCATGTTCTGGCTTTGTGGGAGCCTAGCCAGTTTGGATGTTCACCTTCCTAGACCAGGATGGATGGGGGAGGACTTTGTACTTTCCACAGGGCAGGGAACCCTGACTGCTCCTCAGACTGGAGAGGGAGGGGGAGAGGAGTGGGGAGAGGGACAGAGGAGTGGGAGGAGGAGGAGGGAAATGGGAGGCTGGGAGGAGGCGGAATTTTTTTTTTCTTTTCAATAAAAAAAAATAGACATTGGCATTAAGATTCAAAGAGCAAAGTCAGCACTTATTTTCCCCTTTCTTTATCTGACAGGGGTTACAGATCATTCATGGGACTCTCCTAATTGCCTCATCTCACATGTGAAGTGGGGATCTCACTAATACTTGCCTTATTTATTTTTTTTACCTATACCAGGATCAGAGTAGCTGAATGCATATTTTATAAAATATAAAAATAATAACACACATTCATCTATTTATTGGGCTGTTTTAGACATTGAACCTTGTGATTGCTAACATAAAATATCCTTTCTCACATAGCTCTCATGTCTTTACAGGATGGGAAGATCACAATATTACAAGGCTAACAGAGCAATGTCCACAGTGCCATGTACAGCCTTGAGGAAGGATACTGGTTAGGATCTTGGAATACAGGGTATCACTCAGGTTACTTGGAAATACCCACAGAGCAAGTTCAGATAAGAGGAGGATACAAAGATTCATGAACATTGTCAAAGAAAATAGCCAAAGTAAGTCTGTATCAAAACAAAGGAATGAAACAGACTCAGAAAGCCTTTCAAGCTAATTGGAATTTGTCTAATAAATGCTAGAGTCCAACATTTAGCATTAAATATGAAGTGATATAGGAAATATGTTTGCAAGGGTTTGAATGAAAATGGCCCCCATAGGTTCACATATTTGAATTCTTAGACACTAATCAGTTAAACTTTTGGGAAGGATTAGGAGGGGAGGCCTCATTGGAGGAAGTGTGGCTTTGTTGGAGAAACTGTGTCACTAAGGGTGGACTTTGAGGTTTCAAAAGCCACCAGACCATTACGTCTATCTTCATGATGATAATGGAGGAATAAGCCTATGAAATTTTAAGCAAGCCCTCAATTAAATCTGTTCTCCTATAAGGCCTAAGTCATGGTGTTTCTTAGCAATACAACAGTAACTAAAATAGTAGCCCTGCAGTTTGACTTGATGGATTGTGGGGGTAATGAACACAATGAACACATTAGTTAGTATTACTGTAACCGTTGATTTGATGGGAGATTGAAGACTGTTTGGACTGAGAGGGAGTTCAGCAGTAATTTACTATGCACAAAGGAAACCATGACTTCTTGGGAGATGTAAAGCCAGTGACTAGTCCTTTGACCTGGAGAGTAGATCAACAGGAAGTTTGTTCAAAGCAGCAGACAGCCTGGTATCAGCATCCCTGTGAAGGATGGGACCAGAGAAGGAAATGAGCCCAGAATGGCAGTATCATCTTTGAGTCTAGACTCAGAGAAATCTATGTATGCTCAAGGGCACTTGACTTGTGAGGCAGAAGTCTCCGGGTAGAGTCCTATAGTGAGGTTAAAAGCGCTTCAAAAGAGACCCCAGAGACACATTTGAGGCCATTATGTCTGAAAGTATCCATGCTAAGCAGGAGTCGCTCTTCTGAATTCAATTCCTCCTTATTATCCCTGAGCTGCCTGCCATGTCATGTTTCACTCGGCTGTGCTGCAGGGAAATTAAAGTGAAGTTTGTTCGTGGTTACACGGAAATGCAGTACAGAGTAGTTAGCATTCTCCGAACATTTTCTATGTTCCACACGCTCAAATGAATCGCTTTATTTTCTCACCGGCTTTGCAATTCTAGAACACTAATGATTCTCATTTTACAGGTAAGATGGAAAGGATGGATGGCCACACCACGCGGGAAGTGGATGTGTAGAGAATGGCACGGTTGTTGGGGAGCTTTATGATAATGGAGCAGCCATGTCGGTCTGTTGCTGAGTGATGGAGAAATCAGAGCTGCAACCAACCCACACTGGCACCATGGATGGAGACAAACTTCCCTGAGATCTGCAAGAGAGATCAGGGAACCTCACAATGAAGACCAAACAGTGTTGAAAGTCATGAAGAGTTATTAATCCACAAACTTAGCCCAGACAATGTGGCTATTTCCTCAATCTGGGGTCGTCCAAGGAATATTTAAACTGTTAATATATGGTAACAAGTGTATGGAATGGAACAAAGAAAAAGGAGAAAATACGAAGACTTCACAGACTGCCTCTTAATCAAATTTCAAACTTGAAAATTCCTAAAAAAGAGACTTTTCAAAAATAGTCCAAAACAAATCCCACACTGGCAGCACGCTGTGTTTAGAGCCCTTTGACTTGATCCGCGGTTCTATTAGCTACTGTGCTGTTACTAATGGATTTTCTGGTGGTGCTCAATACACAGGAATTCAAGGAAAATTGGGAAATGGTTTCAGAAATTCCCTTAAAGGCAAAGAATATGTCTATCCAGGGGGCATTAAAATGTGCTTTTGCATTCAAAGCCATTCTCCGAGGAGCTATATGTACTCAGCCAAAAAGACGTGTCTCCCAGTGATGCCTGGCCACTTCTGAAAGCTCTGGAGACAGCTTCACAGTTCATACAACCCTAGGACTGGAACTTGGCTAAAGCAGGCAGAAAAGTTTAAGGATTCCTGCCGCTTGGAAAGGAGATTCAAGTTAGTAGCAGGGGCTGCAGCAGCTGAAACCGCCTTAAAATTCCAGGATCTCAGGCTCTGCCTACGATCTGATAGACTAGAATTTCCACTACTGTGAGCATGCTAAAACTAAGAAGCATAGTTTAGGATTGTTTAGCCACATTCTTACTTCTTTTTTTTTCTAATTTCTTCATCTCTCATATATTCCATCCCAGCCACAGTTTCTCCTTCCTCCACTCTTTTCCTCCACTCTTCCCAGTCCCTCCTTCTCACCTCCCCTCTTCCCTAGATCCATCTGTCCTCTGATTCCTTCCAGAAAAAAGCAGGCCTCCTAGAGACATCAACCAAACACAGCATAACAAGTTACTATGAGACTAGGTACAAACTCTCACATCAGTGATGGACCAGGCACCCCAGTAGGAGGAATAGGGTACCCAAAGCAGGCAAAACGGTCAGAAAGACAACTCCCACTCCCACTGTTAGGAGTCCCTCAAGAATACCAGGCTACACACCATTACATATAACACAAAGGATCTAGTTTAGATGCACACAGGCTCCCCAATTGTCACTTCAGTCTCTGTGAGCCTGTTTAGTTGATTCTGTGAGCCTTGTTCATGTGGTGTCCTTGACCCCTCTGGCTCCTACAATGCTTCCTTCCGCTCCTCAGCAGGATACCCAGAGTTCAACTTGGCTGTGGATTTCTGCATCAGCTTCTTTCAGTTGCTGGATGAAGCCTCTCTGACGATGGCCATGCTAGGTTCTGGTCTACAAGTAGAGCAGATATCCTTACCTCTAACTTTGCCACACAATTGCTAATTCCTTGTTGACAAAGCAGAGTGAGACCACAAAAACCAAATTTATTGAGCATCAGTTATATGCCTGGGGCTTTTCATATACAATTTCCGGGCATCCCACCTGCAGTTTCTAATACTCCTCCTAATACTGCCACTTTGGTAGAGAAAGGTTTTAAAGTATGAAGCTTTAAATGACTGTCACAACCTGTGCCTTTCCCTGTACCTACTGCTCGTTTCCTGGGCTTAAGCTGCACCAGCTTCAGCTGATGCTCTTGAAAATGGATGCAATGTATTAGATTATTTCTAAGAAACGCTTATTTCGAAAATCAATGGGTTTATCTTTGCAATAGGAAACTTCCTTCAACCTAAAGGAAGTTCCTTTGAAGATGGTTTATTCCTTTGTGCATTGCTAGACATCGTTCAATAATTGCTTGTTGAATGTAAGAATTGAATTTAACCACCAAGTCAGTCCTGGGAGATAAAAACAGTACAATATTTTTGCTGTTGTTTGTTTAAAAAATTACTTGCTCAAAATCCTTGAGTAAATTTTGTATGTTCTTGTTTCTTTGTTTTTTTTGTTTGTTTGTTTTTGTTTTTTTTGTTTGTTTGTTTTTTTGATTTTCGAGGCAGGGTTTCTCCACAGCTTTTGGTTCCTGTCCTGGAACTAGCTCTTGTAGACCAGGCTGGCCTCAAACTCACAGAGATCCACCTGCCTCTGCCTCCCGAGTGCTGGGATTAAGTTTCTTTGTTTTTTAAACCCTGTGATTGTCTCCGCCGTTATTGACATTCTCTCCAATGCTCAATTATGCTTCTTTAAGCAACCTTCTTTGGCTGCCAGTAAGCTAATAACTATGAAAAGCAGTATTGGATTAATCCGGTTGGCTAAAGAATGGAGTCGGCCCAGATAAATCGTTAATGGATGTCCAAAAAGGAAAGAGTAGAATGGATACAGGAGACAGCATCAATGTTCAATATCTGTCTGGATGTGAGGATTCAAGAAAAACCAGCTGTGGAATTTCTCATCTCTAAAAAATCACTGACCTTCCAAAGACCCCAGCAGCATCTTAAAAATCCAATGACTCCATGTACCTTTAAACTCCACGTTGCCTCTAGCTTTTCAGATTCTTCATAGATTTTTCATAACCAACCTCTGCTTTGCTGTTACATATCATTAAACCCGAATGTCCACAGCCTCATCTTCATGGAATCTCTCCTCCTGCCTGAGATAATAGTGGAAGATTACTGGACTGAACTGAAGTATTTATTATACTTTGTCCTGAAGAAACCTTGCAAAGGTGCAAGTCACTGTTTATCACGGTCTCAGCAAGCAGACCTACCTGCCTACTGCTTAAGATATCTTATTTTTAATTCGTGTTTGCTGTTTTCTTAGCAAAACGAGGTGAAACTCATTATGAAACTAACATAGCAAAATCAAACTGCTTATCCTATGTAGGCATACATCTTATGACCCCAATATTCAATAGAGGTGAGTGAGAAACACGTGAAATCGTGTAGATTATTATAGGCTGATATGGTCGTGGTAAACTATAAACTAGACAATGAATCTTTGTTCCCTGAAAGCTATAATTCATTCCTAACACCTGACCCAATGACTACATGAGTCATTCAGTAAATATTTTAATAACTGAATCCAAGAACCAATGATTTGCTCTCAATTGCTGTTTTTCTTCCCAAATGTGCCTGAAATGTGTCATCAATATAATAATGACATTAATTTTAACATGAGAAAGTCTGAGTCAGAGGCTGGACTAGACCTCTGTCCCCAGTGCTCTGCTAAGATTTCTGGAGGAAGACTGGCAATTCATTTGTTTTTATCGACTCTGCCTCCCACTTGCCATGTGTGTTCAGAGGAGGTAACCAAGTCTTACGTGGCTTTCTGTCATCAATATGGTGATTAATGAATGGCACTAATGCATAATGGGTTGCTTATGAAATGATTGAGTCAACGTACTCTTGACATGACTGCAGAGCCTTCCCTAATTTCCTGTTCTTTCTTGATTACCTGAGGGTCTTTGCCATTTCGGGCGGCTACAGTAATGTTCCACTGACCAGATGGCTCATAGACCACAGAAACCTGCTTCTCGGGTTGGAAGTGCAGGACCAGGGTGCCAGCAAGGTTGAGATCTGGTGAGAAGCCTTTCAGGTTGCATAGTCCCATCTCTCCATTGGATTTTCAATGGCAGATGAAAGGGGCCTCTGTGTAGTCCACTTTAGGAGGCACCAACTGCAAAAGGAAGGCTCCTTCCTCAGAAGCTGATTTATCTAGCCAAGTGCCTATTACATGCTATAACCACTGCATCAACTGATTAGGATCGCAACACATGGATTTTAAGGGTACATAAATACTCAGTTCATAATATCTATTTTTTGTTTTGTTTTGTTTTTTGAGACAGGGTTTCTCTGTGTAGCTTTGGTGCCTGTCCTGGAACTAGCTCTTGCAGATCAGGCTGGCCTCAAACTCACAGAGATCTGCTTGCCTCTGCCTCCCAAGTGCTGAGAGTAAAGGCATACACTACCACCGCCTGGCTCATAATATCTATTTTTAAAAGACTTATCTAGTTCTATGTTGTATTTAACAGATAAATTTTAAGAAAAAAAAAGCAAATCCCCTTTATGACAACTCAGAGTATACTAATATAAAATTGTTAAAAAGGGTTTTAGTACAAAATTGCAATGCATGAAAGAATTAGACTCAACACTCAAATATAAGTTAGACATTGAAGAACCCTACTTGGTGGTAGTGTAAAATTTATGTACAGCGTGTGTGATATGGTGAAAAGTGAAGCCACAGGAAAACGATATGAATGATAATTACAATTACCCAGGAAAAATTAAAATGGAATGAGTCAGCACCTATAAAAGTTTCCACTGAAATATCAGAAGAGATTGGAGAAGTAGAAAGGCTTTCCTTCTCTGTTGACAGAATGCACACTGATTATGCTATTTGGGGCAAATCAACTACACATTTTATCCATGTTCCCAGTGACTACGTCACTTGTACAATTTCACACTCTTACTCGGTTAGACAACCACATTGCAAGCTCATATTATCTTGCCTATAAAATAATGCTTCCCCAAAGCAATAATATTTTCAGTTGACTTGAACTGTTGGCATCAGCCAGTACTAGTTGGACAAACAAACAAATAGTAATATACCATGACCCATCTCTACCCTAGAGCCATGGAGGTAAAATCTTAAGGACTTTCACTGATTAATTTTTATGCTTTTTTATTTTATTGGTTTGGGATTTATTTTTCTAAGTGGACTCATTGAAAACCAATACAATTATTGATCCAGTAAATTGCATTTCAAGCACAGGAGTTCTGCTCAGGTATAAATGGATTTTTCCCTCTATCTTTTAAAAAAAAAACCAACAAACCTTTCTTCTCTTAGTTCTAATTGAAATTAAACAAGCATCTTTTACAGACAGAAAAAAGTCACATTTGTCCAAGACTGTTGGTTTTCCTATTGGAAGTTGGTCCATGGTATCTCATATGACATCACCAGAAGTGAAATTCTACAAGTAACTGCTTGCCTATGAGTAAATCATTTACAGCACATTTATTGTATATTAATAGATAAGCAGCAATAGTATTAAATAATAATTTTATTGTTCAGCCATAGGAATAATATCCCTCAGGTGTTAGTATGGAATAAACTAGATATTATTGCTTGATTAAAAGCAAGGGACAGGACAGAAGGCATTAGATGTTGTCTCTTAGGCACTAAAACACAATCTCTAGAAGGAATTAAAATTTATACTTGAACTTGTTTGTAGTGGAAAAGTGTATAGTAGGGCATAAAAGTGAAAGGTAATTATTTTTAGCCTGTTTTACCTTTGAATTTTGGAATAGGCTATGTGTTACCTCCTCAAAACAATGGGTAATACTACACATATGATTATGACCACCCCTGTGGTATTCCTAATACCAAGAACAGAGCAATCCAAATGCTCAACTTATACGGGAAATGTTAATTCTACCAGCACAAGTGACAGCTCATTCTGTAGTGATGTCAGAGCAGACATAGAGGACTATCTAGTACTATTCGCTATCTATTGCTGCATTGGAAATTACCAAACACTAAGAGGGTTAAAAGCACCTGCATTTGTTCTCTTGTGACTTCCATGAGGAAGGAATACAGACACGGCTTAGCTGGGTTTTCTGGTTTCAAGCCTATCACAAGCTACATTCATAGACTTGACAAGTCCTTAATCTCCTCTGAAACCTTGACTGGGAAAAAGATCTGCTTCCAACCGCATGGGCATGTGGTCAAATTCCGTTTGTCATGGCTATTTCCTAGCTGTCTATTGATAAGAACTGTGCCTCAATTCCTTGCCATATGGAACTTTCCAGCACGGCAGCTTGGTTCACTGGTCTCTAAACAGAGAAAGAGAGAAGCAAGCACAATCAAAGTTGTGTCCTTGTATCCCCTAACCACCAAAGAGGCACCCTATTAATCTTAGTTTTAGTGGTTGGAAGCAAGTCACCAGACGGTCCTACACACAGGAGCAAAGAGTCATAGAAGAGGGTGAATACCACAGGTCAGGAGTCATGAGAAGATGAATGGGAATCTAGGCAGCACAGAGTCCATTTTAAATCACCCTTGTAGAGAAGAGGGCCTGGCGAAGCTGCAAGTATCATTCTCTAGTTTCTCTGATTTTTTTTTTTATTGAAAACTCAACAGAAGATTTCCAACATGAAATTAGTTTTGATTTAAACAAATATATCAAAAAAATGTAAGGCTTTAAAACTTCATAACTAACAAAAGGACAAGAAGGAAGTTGACATTTTCCAGGACTAGCTGAATGGCATAGCTGCATAAAGTTAAGATTACACTAAATATGCATAGACCAATCTAGATAACAGATCTTGACACACTTAGTTCAACATATATGCATCAGTGTAGTGATATATATATATATATATATATATATATATATATATATATATATATAGCAAGGACTTAATACTTTGAAAATGAGCCAAACAGAATTAGATTTAAATGTGTAAATTTCAATTATCCTTGCTAGTTCTGTTCATGCACTTTTACCAAAGGCCATTCTGGTACTGCTCACAGATGTAATAAAGAATTTATTCCTCAAACTAGGAATGAAATGGGCTATAAAAAGTCAGAACCCAGGCTGTTACTACTCAGCTCTAGCGGACATGTGCTTAGAAGTGGCCAAAAGCTGCCTTCTTCTTAATCTGAGAGAATGTTCTAGGCCAACAAATGGAAAATAAAGCCATATTCAGCTGCAGTCAAGAAATTAGAATATCTGGAATAAAATTATGTCTCACCATTTGCCTGAAATGCACGGCAAGGGTCATTGGAAGTAAAGCTTTGGAAATCCACACCTAAAGCAATCATGCGGTGGGTTAGAAGGTTTCTGCCTTTTGACCATGACCCCAACCTGCATCTGTTACAGCAAAATGCAACTGGATATTATTTAAGAGCTGAGTTCATTTGCAAGCATAGTAGAAAAAAAGAAAGAACGAAATAATTGAACACTGCATTATTCATTGTTCAAGGGTAAATGAAACCAGAATGGACTTAGAGTAGAAAACGAGTTTTCAGCAAAATTTGGGTTTCTATATGACCAGGCTGCCAACTACAAAACAAGGGCCCAGTGCAACAAAAATCTATGAAACAAATGAATAAATATTTGACTTCCAAATCACTTTTTCCACAGCACAAAAAAATAAATAAACACTATGACTTGTTTTTCCTTGTTATGTCTGTCATTCTTTTGAAAGTATTGGTAGTAAAGTTTACTGAGTCATTGGGAGTATACAATTATGCCATCCTATCTGTAAGTTTTAATAGGTTTTATTATATGGCATTGCATTGTTCTTTCTGGTTTGTTTTATTTACGCTTGAAAATTCCATGCATACATACAATTAAATATGAAAATGCCTATCCCTATTATGCCCCTCATGTTCCTCCTAACATATCCCCTTCCAAATTCTTATTTTGATAATCTAGTACATTCAGTTAATGCTGCTCATTTGTCCATGGGTATGGGGCCATCCAATGGAATATGCAAACTCCACCAGTGGCAACATTCTAAAACCATAATCCCCCTCCCCAGCAGCCATCTTCTGCTGCCTTAGTTAGGTTTTCTATTGCTGTGAAGAGGCACCAGGACAATAGCAACTCCTACAAAGGAAAGTGTAGGTTTAGTCCATGACATCACGGTGGGAAGCATGGTGGCATGCAGGTAGATATGGTGCTAGAGAGGGAGCTGAGAGTTCTACATCCACATTGACAGGCATCAGGAAGAGAGAGGAACACTGGCTCTGGCTTGAGCATCTGAGACCTTGAAGCACACGCCAGTGACATCCTTCCTCCAACAAGGCCACACTTCCTAATAGTGCCACTTCCTATGGGCCTCAGGAAGGAGCAGGGCCTAGAGGGTACTGCTTTTGTATATGCTCAAATTTTGACTGGCTTGATCTTGTGCAGGTCATAAACAGGCAAGCACAACTTTGAGAGTTAATGGGTATGATGGGCATATTATATCTAGAAGACAGTTTTTTTTTTTTTTTTTGTGGCACTACTCCCATTCCTCTGCTTTTATGCTCTGTCTGCTTCCTCTTCCTCCATACTTATTGATCCTTGGCAGGGAGAGAAGAGGTTGATAAAGGTGTTTGATTTAGGCCCAAGAGCTCAGTTTCTTATTCTCAACATTTTGACCAGATATGTATCTCTACATTGTTTCCCACTGCAAAAATAACCTTTTCTGATCAAAGTTGAGCAGTCCAGATTTTTTAATATATACCTAAACATTTAAATGACAATTTGATAACATGACCATTTAGCATTGTTATTTTAATAATAACAGGTTATATCCTCTCTGGCCATTTTAAAGTACCACTCACGTAATTCCCTCCCATTGAACAGGCCACAAACCCAATCAGAAAGCAGCTACTTACTGACTATATGCCAGTGAGCACCTCTTACCTGGCATAGCACTTTGGAAGCTAGCCAGCAATAAGGAAGCATAGTATCTTCAGTAAAATACCATATAGCTATGATTATGTCTTTCCTGGCAAAGTGGGAATTCATGATTGATTGGGAGTCAAAAGTGTAATTATTCACATATATAGTGAGTTTTCTGATAAGCAATATAACAATATATACACCTATCCATGAGTCTCTCAACAATTGTCAGAGAATTTTCTTTTTTCAATATATGATTTTTTTTTTTTTTTTTGGATTTTTCGAGACAGGGTTTCTCCGTAGCTTTTTGGTTCCTGTCCTGGAACTAGCTCTTGTAGACCAGGCTGGCCTCGACCTCCCAGAGATCCGCCTGCCTCTGACTCCTGAGTGCTGGGATTAAAGGCGTGTGCCACTACCGCCCAGCTTCAATATATGATTATTAATATAAAGAGCAACAACGGGTTGTACAGAGAATGCAAGAAAGCAGAGTGCTAAGCTCCAGATGGGACATCTATCCAATATTCTCTCCCCTCACAGCTCAGGTATCATCATAGAAGAGGAGATAAAAGACTGGAGGAGTCAGATACAGTGGATGCCTGCAAATAAGCAGTATTTTCAAGACATGACAGGGATGTTGTATACATGGATACACAATGGTCGTGACTGCATGCTTAAGACCTGCACAAGGGTATGTCACTCCAAATCACAATGTGAATGAGAGAGGGGCCATAAAGTTCTGAGGTGCTATTGGCAGTTGATGGCTGCTGGGTGAGGAAGTCTCAGTTTTCTTCAGGGATGTGCTTATGGATAGTACTACATCCATTTGTATAAAGAAATTACGAAGTTCACTCAGTGAGCTAAGAAAATAAAGCAGAGTCCAGAAAATAGGGTCTAAAAGTGGTGAGTAGGGGACTGGGGAAAGAATTGAAGGGGAAGGTGGGTTTTGATCAGAGAAAATTGTATGTATCTATATAAGAAATTCTTAAACAATAAACATTGGAAAATAGTTCTTTAGTGAAGATGTAACGTCATTTGCAGTCTTAAGAATCAAAGTGAAAAAGCAAAAGACTTTGGCATTTATTGAAGATCTGTATGTTCCAACAGTGGTTCACATATTTTCCCTCAGTGAACAATGTCTTGAAAATAAATACAATCTCAATTTAAAAACAGCCAACTTTGGCCCATAACTTCTCAAAATGTTTATGTTGCTCTCCAGTCACGGAATAATACGGCCTTCTGACTCATGGTGTCCTTTGTATCCTCCCCATCCTTTCTCTTCATTCCTCCATTACAACACGCAACTTGAATGCCGAATATGGAATTTCCATTGACTCACTTGGACAGCTACAGATGGTATGTAGTGATTTACAAACCTCAGTTGAAGCAAATAAGTTCAAGGCAGACTATCATTCGCCAGAAACAGCCTGTGATCTTCACAAGGCTACAAGATAATTCAAAGTCTTAGTTTCTCATGTGCAAAATGGAGTTGACTGAAGTACCTATCTCTGAATCATTGTAGCAATAGTAACTAGATGATTCTGAAAGCAGAGCAGGAATAGCTCCTGACATGCTGTCTTTTATATAATCAAGTGGGAGGAAGAAAATGTCTTTCCATTTGGCTGTTCAGATTATAATTACTTATAAATTAAAATTCAGAAAATCCTTGCTGTCTTAGTAAGATGGCATTGGATAGGGCAGGGATATCTATGGACTCGCCCATCTTCAGTTCTTTAATTAATTATGATAGGATATTCTGGGTGCTGACCTATGCCATGTGACCACCTCAAAGGGTTGGTGTGAATGAAGAGACTAGGGGAGGGTCAAAGTTAGCTTTATGTAACTCATAGAGAGTGGAAGAAGAGAATATGATAAAAGAAGATGCGTGTGCTACTGTGAATCTCTAAAGGACTATACTGATTCTGGATAATGGCTGTAGGATAACACCATTAACAAGAGGAAAAATTTTAAACTTTCAAATGCTTCTTCTATTTCAAACCGAAATAGAGAGACAAAAATGGGAAGGGCAACTGGAAGCTTTTTCTGTTCATTTAATAGGAGCAATACAGGGATAATTAGTGCGGAGAAGCTACAGAGTGGATCTAAGCAGCACTACTGAAATGGACATAAGTAGGGATCTAATTAGGTTAATCAGGGTTTCCCATAATACATAATTAGGCCAACCAAGAATTGCTTTGTAAGATTTTTTTACTGTCTCTCATAAATAACTAAAATACTTACTTCAAGCTTTCTACTTTTTCTGCAGATAAACAGTGTCGAAAAACATTACTCATTTCAATTGGAAACAGGCAAATGGCAGGACAGAAGCTATTCAAATAAACGAATACTTTCCTAAGCCTGTTTGTCTTTTGAAGACTTGAGTAAGCCCTCTTGAATTCTCTTGTTTCAGGAAGAAATGTGTGAGAGTAACAAAATTCAGGAAGATATTAACTGCCAGCGCTTCCTACTTTAGTTTTGTTGCAAAAACTTTGTTTGTTTGTTTTTGTTTCAAGACAGAGTTTCTCTGTGTAATAGCCCTGGTTATTCTGGAACTCACTATGTAAGCAAGGCTGGCCTTGAACTCACAGAGAGCCTCTTGCCTCTGCCTCTCCAGAGCTGAGATTAAAGGAATACGCCATCACTATCCATCAAAAACCCCTTTTATTTCAAGTTAATTTTTTTTATTTAGAATTCTTTCAAACAATATATTTTGATCATGTGTTCCCCTCCTCCATTCCCCTTACCAATCCAACTTTATGATTTTTACCCCTTTCTCTAAACACTCACACACATACACATACATACACATACATACACATGCATGTACACACAAATACTCACAAATGAAAATAAAACAAAAGAAAACCAGCAAGACCAAAAAACAAAAACAAAAAACAAATTAAAAACAAAAATGTCCACAAACAAAAACCATTGAGCTTGTGTTGGCCAACAACTTCTGGGCATGGAACCTGTCCTGGAGTATGCTTGATATCCCCAGGGACACTCCACTGAGAAACTGATACTCCCTCTGTCACCAGGTATAAGCTACAAATAACTTCCTAGGTTACGGGTGAGAGCTTATATCCTCTTCTTCCTCTCGGTGCTGGGAGCCCCATCTGTATTGTACCTGTCCAGGTCTGGTGTGTGTTGCCACATCTCTGTGATTTCATCTGTGCATCAGTCCTATTGTGTCTGGAAGACAGTTTCCACAGCATCATGTATCCCTCTGGTTCTTACAGTCTTTTTGCCTCCTCTTCTACATAGATCACTAAGCTCTATTTTATAAGCATAGAAATAAGTCCTTTTGAATTCAAGCTCCAGTTATAATTTTAATCAGGTAGTACTACCCTGGTCATGTGTGTAGGCAGATGTTTTTGTTGGGACAACTGGCTCCCCAAAAATGACATGGAGACTTATTATTAATTATAAAAGATCAATTGATAGCTTAGACTTATTACTCATTAGCTCTTGCAACTTAAATTAACCCATTTTTATCAATCTACTTTTTTTTTCTCATGGCTTTACTACCTTTACGTGGTACTGTCCATGCTGCTTCCTCTTTTTCTGGCTGGCAACTTTGCTCTTCTTCTTCCCAGCATCCTATGTTCCTGAAAATCCTGCCTAGCTATTGGCCATTCAGCTTTTTATTAAACCAATCAGAATGACACATCACAGTGTACAAAAAGATTATGTATGAAGTATCCAGGATGGAGGGAAGAAGGGGGAAGGGAGCAAGGAACAGGGGAGGGGAGAGACTGAGAACTCTTTTGTCTCTTCCTCTTCATTTCCCTTCATAAGGAATTTCTTCTCTGTGGCTATGTATAGGTCAAACCATTAAAAACAAGGTTTAAACATGAAACTCAGACAGTAAGGTTGCTCACTAGATTGAATGTCATATACAGGCAAGTTTAAAAGTTTTCCCATGAAACAAAGAACAAGAAGGAAATCCTGGAGGTCACAGAAAGTTTCCTTTATCCTCTTTTTTTCCCAATAAAACATATCTTAAGCTACAGATTAAAAGCACATTATGAAAAGACATTGGGAAGACCATTAGAAAATAACATGAAATATGACCATTTCAAGCAATAAATTAGGAAGATAATTAAGTAACTGACTACTCACTTCTTCAACCTTTAAGCCAAGTGCTATAATCTGGGGTTTCAAATTCATACGGAAACCATAGTAACCGATACTGAGTAATACTTCCAAAGAAACCTTCCTTCAATTCATTGTAATCTTAAAATGTGAATATTTGAGTGGGCAGTGAATCAGATAAGTACTCTGAAACACGACTTTGATTTATTACTGACCAGAATTAAATAAGCTCTGATGGAGTACATTACAAGAAATTGAAAGCTGGAACCAATTAGAGATGTTCCGAGCCCAAGGTTACCCAATTCCCCTGGAGGACCTATAAACCATCAGCTGACATTCTGTTCCCTGATGTGTCAAATCAAAATGAAAATATAACCGGATATTATGGAGTACCTTTGGAAAAATGTTTTATGAAAACACACCTCACTGACAGGCCAAATTCACTATTAAGCAAAAATCTATTTGTATCTGTCAACAAGTGCTTGACTCATATTTACAGATTTTTTTTTCCTGGTTCCAAACAAAAAGCTCTCACTCTGAGTGTAGCTCAAGAAAGGCCTTTCTCCTAGGATAACAAGTGGCCTGCTTCCTTAAGGTCTGATCTTATCCCATTTTTTAGAACCTCATTTACATAGAATTGTTGTTGACAAATATGGATAACATATAGGCATGTATAAATATTTTATATGCAGATGTATCTATGAATATGTTTATATATATGTTTTCATGAGAGCAATAAAGAAAATATATGGTGTGTGTGTGTGTGTGTGTGTGTGTGTGTGTGTGAGAGAGAGAGAGAGAGAGAGAGAGAGAGAGAAAGCACACGTTTTTTGCTTAGTTTCTTCCACCCTAGTCTGTTTCCTTCACATGTCTCTCTTAGGAGTTTTTTATCAGAAAATCTGTTGATCCAAACCTTCCAATTCAGGCTGTTCTTTTATGGACTTTGATTTCAAACATAGCTCTAAGTCAATTTACACATTGGGACATATATTTTAATTCTCTCATGAGGCTATTAGATACCTAAGAATTCGAATGAAGAAACTCGATCTTTCATATTTAAATCTAAATTTAGTTTCAGATAGATAGTAAACAACCAGAAAGTGTCTGCAGAGATTATTGTTATTCTTATTATCTAACAGCACTCTAACACCACACTTTCTGCAAGACCAATAAATTATGAGCTGTTGGTTGAAGTCCTAAAACCTGAGGGGCAATGAAGATGCACCTCCCTCACCTCTGCCCTACAACAATGCAGATAATCAAAGAGCTGTTCATCTCTGGAGGGATGTCATTCTTAGGGTCATCAGAAGTTGAAGGCTAGCCCATAAAACCTCTTTCCCCCCCTTTCCTCTCTCTGATATTTATCTGTCCCTGAGAATGTTTTCCAATTCTTTGCTTCCCTGCTCCACCCACACTAAATCAGTATTAGGCTGTTGAATATCAAGCTAACTCTAGAAAATAAGGAGAGGACATTTTCCCAGTTACAGTAGTTTATCACCAGAGATTAAAACAAATGTGCAGATCTCTATTGTATCCCTTGCAAATGATCCTATTTCTCTTCTTTAAGGAAGATACATACACATCAAATTCCACCAAATGAATTAACAAACTCATCTAGGAGGACAAGGACACTTACATTATTCAAAAACATGTGATATATCTAAATTAATGTAATAGTTTTTTTTTTTTTGCATCTGCCCATGTCTTCCTAATGAAGTTTCAGGACTTCCATGATTTAAAGAATGAAACAATTCTCTCACTGCTCTGATTATACTTCCCATTAAACAAGCGATCAGTCCCAAGTTGGGCCCAGAAAGTGTAAAGACAATCAACTCTTCACAAACACATTCTTGTTTAGGATAGAGACATACTTTTAATGACAAAAGGCTCATTAAGTTTCCATTACTCAAATTTCTACCAAATGAGCAAGAGCTTAACAAAATAATATAACTCAATCACTGTTTCTAAGGGACTAAATGTTTAGGGAATGTTCATATCTGATCGCCTCTTCTAGGACCTTGCGGGCATCAACTGAATCTCAATTACAAGGCTATAAACACAGCTAATATGACACAGAATTAACTAGGGGCAATATGGGCAGTTAATACAATAAATTGATGTCGAGTATTGAATCTATTTTCCTTTAATCTAAGTAAGGTAGTAGGAATAATACTGAATATTGAATAATCTCCATATGTATCCTGCCTGTTCAGGCTGCAACAACAAAATACTGTAGACTGGACATCTCTGATGTTTAATGTTAACTGTTAACTTGGCACAGTCTAGATTCACTTGGGAAAGCAATCTCAATTTTAAAAAATACTGTCTAGATCAGATTTGCCTTTGGGCATGTCTATGGAAAATTATACTGATTACCTTAGTGATATAGGAAGATGCTTCTCATTGTGCTGCATCAGGCTCTGGGCAGAGGAATCTGGATTGTTTAAGAGTAGAGAAAGCAAGACGAACACTAAGATGCATGCATTCATTCATTGCTCTCTACTCCCACCTGAGGATGTATATAACTGCCTATTTGAAGGTCCTGCCACATAACTCCCTGCAGGGTTGGAGAAGACTGTAACCTGAAACTGTGAGCCAGATAAACCCCTTCCTCTCTTAAGTTGAATCTCTCAGCATATTTTGACACATCAATAACAATCAAGACTAAGACAGCATCTTTAACAAGAAGCATCTATTGTTTGTGACTCCGAAGACTGGCAACTCTTAGGAAGAATGCTCCTCCACTTGGAAAGAGGTCTCTTCCTTCTTATTAAAGCCTGACCCGGTGTCGAGAAATCCAGAGGTGGTTATTCACCTTGTGCTTCTGCTTGTGCAAATGTTAATTCCATATTGTGAGACTCCCACCCTCATCACCAAATACCTCCCACCTCCTACATGCCCATTCCCAATCGCTGTAACATACTGGGATTAGGGTTCCAACACATTTGGGGGGGGGATGCTAACATTTATTCTATTACACTACTCTCAACCTTAAGAAGAGTAACTTTTTTTGTCATTTTCTACAGATAGTAAGTTTTTTTTTTCGAGACAGGGTTTCTCTGTAGCTTTTGGAGCCTGTCCTGGAACTAGCTCTTGTAGACCAAGATTTTATATCAAGTAAATGCCAGTTTCACAGCTACTAGGATGGTGGAGTAGAATTCAATGCAAGGACGATCAGATACAAAGGGCACTGACTTTCTACTTTATTATTACATCCAATTAGATGCTATATCCTGAGGGTATGGTTTCTGCAGAAAACAGGATAGAAAAGAGGTGGGTTTTGTTTGTTTGAGTGAGTGACCATTTAAATTATTTTTCTTTTGCATTCCTTGCTGTGGTTTGACTGTATTCCTCAAACTCTCTGCATCAGGGAGCCACATTCACAGCCTATGTGCTTAATTCCCAATGCACAGGTGGAATTTTGAAGAAGTAATTGGGTGGCGGGTTAATGCTTCATTCACAGGAGTGGGCGTTCTTAATAGGAGGAGTAGAGCTTCTGTTCTCCCAATCTCTTTTGCTCTCATATTTGCGTTGGATCTTCTAGCTCATGAAATGGGATGGAGCAAAAGGAGCACACTCAACAGATGCTGGGTCATGCTCTTAGACTAGCTATATTTTCCAGTACTGGGACCAAAAGAAATCCCTGCTCTTTTTAAACTTTCTAATTTCAGGTATTTAACTCCAGCAGAAGAAAAAGGTATAAGTGGATTTTACATATCATTTTGCAATTCTACCACTCTTTAATATATTACCTACTAACTAATAACTAATAAAAGCTTAGCCTGAAAGACAGTCTGTATCCTAAGGATGATTGCCTTGTTAAAATTACATTAAATATATTGAAATTAATATTAAAGTTAGTAAAATATAGTAGATTTATCTAAGGTGTTCTGAAGCTTTGGAGTAGATCAGCAAATGAAGACATTTGGGTTTAAGCAAAATACCAGGCAATCTCAATGCTGTAGCAAAATGTCCCAAACCAACTTAGTTCAAGGGAGGAAAATCAAAAGTTTTTGTGTGGTCATCTGAGTTCAGAAACAAAGAAAACCCGAACTCTGCTGTCCATAGGAGGGAGGATTGAACTATTCTATTTTCTGGGTCTCACTTCCAAGAGTGAGGGGCATGGAAAAAAAACAACATAAAGTGAGTTTCAGAAACTAAAATGCATTTGGATCAGCTTTCATGTGAGAAATAATTAATAGGTGATAGGAAGATTAGAATTCCTTCTTCATAAGGTCAAGTAATTCAAACCACTGTGGTGGCTCATGGTAGCAATTCTGGCCATAGGGAGGCAGTGTCAGGAAGACTGCCAAAATTTTAAGGCCATTGTGTGATATAAAGTGACACTTTATTGAAAAGAAGAAAAGAAGAAAGATGTAAAGGAAGAAGGGGAGAAAAAAATGTTTCTTCCCCTCTACTTACTATTTGGCACCTAGTAGGCACTCAACAAATATTGATGAAATGAACAACCTCAGAAGAAATTCTAGTGTACACTTAATATTGATAGTGTCCACAATAAAGTTTGGGGAATAAATTAAATCTTATCAACAGAATTGGATTTGTAAGGAATTTACTGGCATCTGATGCCTTCTTCCAGAACTTCTAATATTCTGTTTTTTTTTTTTTTTTTTTCTGCTCCTAGGTAGCAGCAAGCTGGGGCTTACAGGCATGCTCTACTCGTCTACATGGTGGCATGTTGGGCTTAGGAAGTGACCTTCTCCTTGGGCCCTCACGCTACCAGCTATTCATGAGGATGTTTGCTCTGTTTTTGTTCCCTTCTTTTAGCATGTGTAATCAGAGAGAGTGGGGACTAACAGTGTTGGCCAGGCTGACACACTCAACTTTAGTATGAAAGTCTTCAGATGGAAGCTGGCATTTAATGCAAAGACTCACCAAATCTGTATAAAGTACAATAAACAAATAAGTGATTACTAATGACATGATTTTCCATATTTTTTTCAAAGCTGAACTACACCAAATCACTTCCGGTTTAAATAGTAAATTCATTTTCCAGTATACCTCAGTAATCCATTTGAAACTTTTAGAATAATACAGATCTGTCTACATTTGCAAAATGAAAGATGAGGTTGCAATATAAGTTAAGAAAAAGCAAGCACTGCATTTCAGAATAACATGGAAAATCCATTAAACCAGACTTCATTTTAAACAAGCCACTGCTGGACAGTGGGTTGAGTGTGATTACTAGTTCGGGAAATCTATTATGAAACAAATAAATTAAACATCACCCTGGAAAATTGATACATTGAGGTGGATTCATTTTCTACTGAATAGTAAATAGAGTCAAGTTTGATTAAGAGTTGGCGTATCTGGGGGAAGGTTTTTTTTTTCTTCCAAAGGACACCAGTGAGAGTATATTAGGTTAAAAATTAAAAAGTATAGAGAGGAATGTTAAACAATTATTCAGAATGTCGTGGGTGTGGGTTGTGTATATCTAGCTCAATTGGAGAAATGTTTCCCAGTTCACACCCTTCCTAGTTCTTGGTCAACATGAAACAACCACATTCCTTTTGCACTCAGAAGTTCAAAGCTGACAGTGAGACTCCCTGCAGGTTTACACACATGGCTGGTTATTGCTCGCTTCTCAGGTTGGGGTAGCATCCCCCTCCCCTACGGTTCTGACAACCAGATACTCATCCGTCATTGCTGGCTCCTGCACCAGGTGGACTTCTCTTGATGATGAATGATAGTAGATTCCCCTGCAGGATATCCCCACAATCAATGCAGAAAGGCAGTGGGGGACTGCTATGGATTTCAGCCTGGCTTCCTAAGCTTCAGCCAGTCTTGAAGGACCTATTTGTTCTGGCTCCAGTTATTTGACACCCATCCTTTTCAACATCCTGCGGACCTCTGTCTCCACCACCAGAGCCAGGGGAAACAACCTTACATAATAATTTCTCCTCCTCTCACAACTGTCTAAGTCTAAGAAACTTAGCAAATGCCTCAGTATACCACTGAATATATTAAAGGTTTGTGTACTGAATGGTTGTGTGTGTGTGTGTGTGTGTGTGTGTGTGTGTCATCTTGACAGAAGCTATAGTCATCAGATCAGAAGAAGCATGAGTTGAGGAAATGCCTCCATGAGATCCAGCTGTTTGGCATTTTCTCAATTAGTGATCAATAGGGGAGGGACAGGCCCATTTTGAGTAGTGCCATCCCTGGGCTACTGATCCTGGGTTCTATAAGAAAGCAGGCTGAGCAAGCCAGTAATCAGCACCCCTCCATGACCTCCTCCAAGCATTAGCTCCTGCTTCTAGAATCCTGCTCCTCTTGATTTCCTGTTCTAACTTCTTCAGTGATGAACAGCAACGCTGAAGTGTAAGCCAAATAAACCCTTTCCTCTCCAACTTGGTTTTTGGTCATGGTGTTTAGTTGCAGCAATAGAAACCATAACTAAGACAGTTGTGTTTCCCTGATCAACTCTGGACTGAAACACAGAGTGTAAGAGTGGTGAACAAACTGTAAATGCTTTCAAAACAGCATCCTTCATTCAGAGAGAGAGGAAATAGGGGAAGAAGAGAGGGAGGGAGAGGAGGGGAGAGAGAAGGGGAGGGAGAAAGGGAGAGAGAGGGAAAAAGAGGGGAGAGGAGGAAGGGGAGAGAAAGAAGGGAGGGAGAGAGCATGCTAGAGAAGGAGGGAAGAAAAGAGAGGAAGGGAGGGAGGGAGAGAGGGAGAAAATGAAGAAAGAAAAAGAGAAAGAAAGAAAGACAGACAGACAATATTTACAGTGCCTTCCATTGAGCAGACAAATCTCTGAGGCTTAGAGGCCAGTCTGCTCTCATCTGTCCTATTTAAGAACTATAGCATTGTGCTAGGAATAGATCAATTTTCTGATGACTTCTGAGAGTTTTGTTATCTTTTTATAACTTAATCCATACTTTAGAAGTTATTGCTCACATTTGAAACAAAATGTAATAGTTGAGAATCCACTGTATGTTTTTGCCTGACATTTCAAATATATGCCATGTTATCAGATGTCATCTAAGTGACTCCATCATTCTTAGTACTGATATTCAACATTTAAAGTTTGTATTTGTGTCCACGTTTTGAATCACACTTTTATTTATGGACTGAATTATTCTTCTCAAAAACAAATTCTAGGGTCAGAAAAGAATATGAAGCTAGGGGTTGATTTATTAGTGCCTCTAATCATTGTTGTGACAAAATTCGCTACAAAAACAACTTGAGGAAGGAAGACTTATTTCGGGTCACCATGTGGGAAGGGATGTGTGAAGTCATGGTAGCTGAGCAGGAGGTGAGTCTTTGTATTACATCTGGAATCCAGAAGCAGGAGAGATGAATGTTGGACTCTGTTTGCTTTCTTGTCTTTATTTAGGCTGAGAAGCCTAGCCCATAGAATGATCCTGCCCATACTCAGGGTCCCCCAGCTTAGTCAAACCTTTCTGGAAATGCCTTCAGGAATGTGCCCTGTGTTGTATTTGTGTTGGGATTCTAAAACCAATCTAGTTGACAGGAACCCTGAAAACAAACCACCAGAGTCGGCAGACAGGGAAGACACAGGGACCCGTCTTATCACATTTGTGCTTTTAGTTGTAGGAGATTCTCTCCAGTTCTCTATGATTGGCATTATTATTATTCTTATTGTAAATTGGGGAAATAGGGGTTTCAGGAAGCTAAATCCAATACTGTATCCTGAACAAGGCCAGTAGCTGTCTATTGCTTCTCTAGGGAAAAAAAGTCAGCAGTTTTGAAGACTGGGTAGTCATACTTCTAGATTTTTATCCTTCTCTATCATGGCTTAGCTTTATTTTGCTCCTGTATTGAAAAGGAAGCCTCCTTTTACCTCAAAGAAAGTTCCAGAAGACTTTTTTTTAACCAAGAGCTTAGCCAGGCATTGTTGCTGATGTTGGCCACAATGTGGCTCTCTCTTCTATTTTTTGGTAACCAGACCTTACTGTGTTTATTTTATATCACACCTTGACCCTCCTCTCAAGATTAATTGAAAACCTATCTCAGCATTCATCCGATAAAGCCTTGAGAGCCCAAATGGGGCAGATGTAATATTAAACATCAGGGTTAATGAATAATACATGGAATCTGTCCACAATGAGGTGATATCTCTAGTACAAGAGATAGTCATGTAAAATAAAATTGCAGCAAGGTACAATACTGGTATAATTTGAGACTGCGCAAGGACAGTGGGGGACCAACTCTCCTGGGAGAAGAGGTAAGACAAGCTTCATAAAAGCAGTGCCATTGCAGTTAAGACTTGAAGGACAAGGGAGAATTCCAAAGGTGAAAGTCTTCTAACAGAAGTAATGACATGTACGAAAAGATCGTGGAGTAGAGCAGATGCATGTGTTGGAAGTATAGCAGAATCCCGTATTGGAATATAGACAATGGGAGATGAAAATGGACAATACTATAAAAATTCTTGGGACATTTTATGGAGTTTAGACTTTCTTCAGGAGGACAATATAAGTTATTATAATATTTAAATAGGGAAAAAGCATGCTTAAAATTTGTTACTCTGACACCCATGTGTAAAGAATGAACTTAGGATGAATCAAATCTGACCCACACTGCACAGGTACTCTGAGCTAGCCCAGAACACCAGGATTTCATTCTACTTGCAAGCCTCCCAGAACCATCCATCCAACACACTGCTGTGAGATCAGTGTGTTGATCTATTGATTCCTTATTTTACATTCTCTGTCAAATCCTTGCTTGTGGTTTTTCTTCTTTTGGAAAAGGCTATATATTGTATGAGCTGGATCTCTGTTATTGACTTGTATTTTCTTTTTGGATATCTTTTTAATTTCTTAATAATAACCATTCTTCATTAGGTCCAATAGAAACTCTCTAAGCCCAAGTTATGTTAGCTAGAGTCAAATAAATGTTTTTTTCCAATGATTTTGGATTCTTGGTGACCAATTAAGAGTAACCTTGGCTAGTTTCACTTATATATGTACATAGAGATTTATATCTCTATATATTTCACATATATACAATTTCACATATATTACTATACATACACACACATATATCAATATACACATATATATTTATATATGTAAGTATGAAATTGTAAATATGTGACATTTAAACATAGAATTGTAAGTATTAAATTATACATACATGAAATTTTACATGCTTATACATACATAAACATACATACATAGATACATACATACATACATACATACATATAATACTAAAGTGATTGAAGACATCTTTTAGAATTTGGGTTGGTCTAGAGACCGGATTCCTGACTCAGTCCTGCATAACACAGTGCTCCCAATGACAGAGAGGAGTACTTCCTAGGCCAAGGAGAGCCATAGAAATAAAGTGGGCAGTTGTAGTTCTGAATATAGTACAGGGCCTCTTATTTTGGTGATTGATGTGGTCTTTGAGAACAAAAAAGAAATCACAAATCCCATATATCAGTTATATTGCTAATTCCTTGCAGTAAAGAAAAACTTTAGCTAGCTGCCACCCTGTTTCTTCAAGTTCTTCCTTTAAACCGTATAAAGCTGTAACTGAATAAAGGGTAAAATCAATACCAACTTTAGGAACAGAAATGTTAAAAGGTATTACCTGCTAGGAAAAGAGATAAAAAGCAACTCAAGCTATATGATGTGGCTACTGGCAGCTTCGCAGCTGCATCTTCCCAAAAAGGTAAAAACTTTTATCTCTTAATAATATGTACTTTTTGAGTAATAAACTTTTTATAGTATAATTCATGTACCTGAAAAGTTAAACCCTTTTTACATGTTGGAATAAATAAAATATGAAAGATTTAAAAAGAATGAATCAAAGGCCACAAAACTTCCAAGCACCATAGAAGCCCTGCGGAGGAAGTATGGTATTTAATGCAGAAAATCCCCAATGTGCAATACCTAAAATTTTCATTTCAGCAATTGTCTTTTCAATATGAAGACCCTTTGTTCCAGGAGGTTATGACAGGTAGAATTCTACCTAAAATCCCCTCAAGTTTCCAGTTCTCCTGGGCACTTCCTCTTTCAAGTACTAACTGTTGCTAATCAATGGTACCTCATTATAGCTTCAGTATAAGTCGGAACAAAGGATCCATTTCCCAATGAGTTGTAAAAAATTAATGAAACATGAAGGAAAGTTATACCTTATATAATGGTAATGCCTCCGAATTTTAGTGACTTTCGAGATTGATCCCCTATCTTTCGCAAACAAGTTAGCCACGATGGAGGGGTGTTAGATTGCACTAATTACGACTACAGCCATCACTGTTTTATAACGGCATTAAGCTTACACGCTTTTGAAAGCCATCTTTAGAACATAAGGCAACACTGAATACAGGGTTGTGGCTGTGAAAGTGAGGATGTAGCCTCTAATGAGAGAGCTGAGAAAGATAAAATCCAACTTGAGCACAGGTCAGCCACGTAAGAGCTAAATGAGTGAGCAGAAGAAGGAGAGGGGCATCCGGCATCATGCAACCAGAGACACAGAGCTAGCAGAATCACTTCTGACTATGGCTTTCTGTAGAAGTATTCTTTAGAAACAGTGGCCCCCTGAAGTCCTATAGGATGCATGTCATCACAGTTGGTGCGAAGAGGCTCTCCCTGGGGCAAGCTGAATTCTGCATAAGTGCTTCAGATTTTACACCACAGGTCCATGCTGATGTTGCTAGAGGGGCAAAGACTTAAGAAACGCATAGGAGCGAACACTTACACATAGCAGGGGAAGGGAATTTGCCCAGAAGAATCTGGAAATAAAAGCCAGGGCATAAGGAATTTACTCCATGCTGAACGAGATAGTGGCTGGGTGACTCGGGAGCATAAACTTACAGGTTCCTTTCCAACAGACAATGCTTTCTTTACGCATGAGAGCAGATGCTAAAGACTTTCATTGTCCTGGTTCAGCATTTCTGTCTTCTTGTCAGAGAAAACTAACTAAATACAAAAAACGAAAACAAGATCAAGCAAAATTATCATAAATTATCCCAATGCAAAAGTCATTTGAAGATCTTCTAAAAGATTGTTATATGCACAGATTCTCATTAAAGATTTATTAACTGAAAATCTAGGACATTTGGATTAGCCAAGTGTTATATACTAATTTGTACTGGAAATTGTCTTTTTTGAGCAGTATTCTGATTTGCCCATTTTTTCTCACACTATCTCTGTATTATGCAGATGCTAGTAGACTGAACCTTGAGCTAAATTTATTATCTAATGCCTTCATATGTAAATAGCATTACTACAGGCTATCACTTATTAAAGCCACATTTTCTAAGAACAAATAGCATATTGCTTATAGTTCAGACCAGAAAGTTCCTGCAGTAGGAAGTTACTATTGATTTGCATTTCCTAGTTAAGTAATTCACTATTGATTTATAATTCTTCACCCTAAACACAGTGCTTCAATCATTAAGAAAATTAAAATAAGATGAATTGAGGAGGAAATTGTGACTGACTACAGGAAGAAAGGCCCAGATATTCCCTTTTCCCTCTTCCACTCTATTGGGCAGAGTCTTTTATTTTACTTTATTATTTTAACTAAAAGTTTCCTATTACTCCCGATTGGTTCTGGAAAGTCTCTCTTCCCCAGTTGGAAGAGACTGCTGGAAATAATTTACATAGTGCCTAGACTACACACTGTGCTGCCGAACCAGGGAAAAGAATAAACTTTGCAAATTACTCATGGATTTCTGTTTCAGATGTTTCATATTCTCAACACTTGTCCGGATGGGGCCCAGTCTCCAAACCTGGTTATTGGAGCATGACCATGTCTGCATGCATTTATGTGCCAAGAAGTAAGAAGAGACATCTCTAACGGAAGTGGTGCTCGACCTCTGCACAAATCTAAAACTCCAAGGCAGGTCACCAGTTACCACCCGGAAAGAAAGGCTCAGGATCCCCTAAAGGACTAAGATAAAATGTAGACTATTAACATTAATCTTCAGGCTCCTGCCCATGAATCAAATCCCCTGGAACACATAGCAAGGGCTCCTCACAGACGACGAGACAGTACACATGAGAGAGTAAACAGATGAGGACAGTCCCTTCTCTTCCACGGAGAGACACAGTAAACATGGTGTCCAAAGAAACATTGTAGGGGGCACTCAGGACCCTGAGGTCATTCAGAACCCAGAGCTGAACTCAAATCAGTTCGGTAATTCCATTGGCGTCAAGATGCGGAACAGGACTCAAAGCAGAATACAGTTGGCAAGGTTTAGACTCTAAAATTAAAGTTAGTCACTCTTCAATGATTCGTGATCACATTTGCATATTTGGCACAACAGCACTACCTTGGGGATATCCTCTTTTAATGAAAGCCATTTTTCTCCCCTCATAAAAGCATGCTATTTGTCATCTTACATGCTCCCGATTCTCCCAGTTTTCAAACTGATATTTCTACATGGATGTAATTTAAAATAATGTTTCAGCCCTCCTCACTGGCACAGAAAGCCATCACCTGCCCTGGGCTCCATTTATTCTCAGCACTTATTCTAGTTTCAACCTGTGCCAGGAAGAATGACTTCCACCAACGGAGTGACCTCTGAATTTTCCTCTGGCTTCCATATCGGTCCAGGTAGCTGGCTAGAGGCACCAACCAGAATCAGATAACTGCATGAAATAGAGGCCAGAGTACTGTTAATTTTCTCTTCCAACTAGGTGCCACTCTTTCAGGGGTTGTTTCTATAGCATGAGTGAGCAAAATAAACCCTGTCATACGGCAGCAGTTCTCTCGGGTTCTGAAGTAGCCTACATGTTCTGTTCATGTTAGCCTAATCCTGGTGACATCTTCCTGATGCCACTAGTCCTAGAAGGCTTGGCTAATTCTTTGAAAACTTGAACCCAAAACATGTCTTCATAAAGAGTCTCTTTGTATTAGCTTAAGTAATTCTCTCTCTCTCTCTCTCTCTCTCTCTCTCTCTCTCTCTCTCTCTGTGTGTGTGTGTGTGTGTGTGTGTGTGTGTGTGTGTGTGTAAAACACTTGGTGCCTAAGGAGGTTAGAAAAGAATGTCAGATCCCCTGGCGTTAGATCTACAGTTATCTATAAGCTTCCCATGTTGGTTCTGATAATCAAAATGTAGTCCTCTGCAAAAACAAGTACTCTTAAACATGAGTCTTATCTCCAGCCTTTCAAAACATTCTTTTTTTTTTTTTTACATAAGATGGGTATAATAATAACATCCCTTCACAACAACTGTTATTGGGATAAACACGAGACAATTTTGTTTAAACCCAAAGCATAGTATGCATGTTAAAGGAAAAGCAGGCAGAAAGAGTGTAAGAGCCAGAAGATCAGGGAGTTTGCTGTGAGATCACGTCTCAGTAATGGCAGAAGCTACAGCCATAAAGTCTCAACAGCATGACTGCTGGAGTGTGAGCTGAACGAGGACAGCAACAATAAACATGCTGAAGTATACAGGGGTAAGCCCACAAGGCCTCAACCTTACACAAAGAACTATAGGCAAGATATTCGTCAGTATTGCTCTAGGATAGGGTCATTTCAGGTTCCCAATCCTCAGCTGCCCAAGGAACTAACTGGGAACCTCATCTTGGGCACTAGGGAGCCCCTCTAGGGTCAAGACTCTTGCCCACCCTAAACTGGCTCCCTTAACTAAGAATTGTGGTTCCGTGCTCCCCTATCCACCTTTCCTATATCCCAATTCTCCTGTTTCCCAGGTCCCCCCTCCTTCCCTTCTACCTTTTCTCTCCCCATCTCCCTTTACCCCCATCCCACCCCATCCCCAAGATCCCATTTTCTCCCCGGAAATTTGGTCTACTTCCCTTAGCCAAGAGGACAACTATATGTTTTTCCTTGGGTTCACCTTCTTACTTAGCTTCTTTAGGTTCACCTCTTGTAGACTCCGTGGTCCTTATTTATGGCTAGAAACCAATTATCATCATAGAATCTTCATCTGGTGATGGATAGAGATAGAGACAGAGACCCACACAGGAGCACTGGACTGAGCTCCCAAGGTCCCAAGGAGGAGCAGAAGGAGGGAGAACATGAGCAAAGAATTCGGGACCACGAGGCGTGCATCCACCCACTGAGACAGTGGAGCTGATCTACGGGGAGCTCACCAAGGCCAGCTGGACTGTGACCGAAAAAGCATGGGATAAAACCGGACTCTCTGAACATGGCGAACAATGAGGGCTGATGAGACACCAAGGACAATGGCAGGGGGTTTTGATCCTACTTAATGTGCTGGCTTTGTGGGAGCCTAGCCAGTTTGGATGTTCAAGTTCCTAGATATGGACGGAGGGGGGAGGACCTAGGACTTACCACAGGGCAGGGAACCCGGACTGCTCTGTGGACTGGAGAGGGAGGGGGGGGGAGAGGAGTGGGGGGAGGGGGAGAAGGGTGGGAGGAGGGGGAGAAGGGTGGGAGGAGGGGGAGAAGGGTGGGAGGAGGGGGAGAAGGGTGGGAGGAGGGGAAGGGAAATGGGAGGCTGGGAGGAGGTGGAAACTTGTTTTTTTGTTTATGTTCTTTTTTTCTTCTTTTCGCAATAAAAAAAAAATAAAAAAAAAAAGAACTATAGGCAACCAAGGAATGCTGAGAACAGGAGAAATAGTCCTCCCCAGGGACAAGCACACAAATTTGTCATCCAATATCAAATAATCAGTCCTAAAACATATAGACAAGTAATATGATATACCAGTTTTAGTTCTGTATTTAGCAATGTGTCTGTATATATGTATACACACACACACACACACACACACACACACACACACACATATATATATAAAACATAAATTTGAAAGAGAGGTTTATGGGAGAGTTTGAGGGAAGAAAAAAAGAAGAGGGACATGACTTAACTGTACAATAATTTCAAATTTTTTTTAAATTAAAAAATAAACCCTGATCAATGACACCTGTAATTCTAGCAGTGCTGTTGAAGGGGTTGATATGAGGCTTCGAGGGGTGACCCTCAAGTGAGAATCATCTCAACACTTAAAGAGCTCTCATAGTGACTTAGGCACTAAAGAATCCCACAGCTATTGGACCCAGCTTATAAATGAACCTAGCATTATTGTAGCTACCCAAGAGTCATGAGTAACATCCTAAATGACTTTCTTCTCTTTTTGTCTCAGAGCTGGTGAGTTGCCCAGCTTTGAAAGTTTCAAATCTTCAAGAGACAGTGTGGAGGTAAAAACGATGATGGTGGTAATTTACTGAGATTAACTGTGTGCTGGCTCTAATCTTACCACTTTACATATGATAAATATTTAAATATTCAAGACAATCATACAAGACAGTATGTTGTTAATGTTCCATTTTACAGATAGGGAAATTGAGGCAATGGTTAAGAAACTTACCTATGGGCATGTCTAGGCAATGGAAGAAGTGAAAATCCAGCTCTAGAATCCAGGATCTAACAGCCATGTGCCAAGATAGCACAGCCTGCCATTTTCTACCCGATTCCTGTGTGCCATGGACAAATATTTAAATGTTTTATGCCTGGTGAAGCCAGGGCTGGGTAGTGGCTCTTCCAAGAAGAAATCAAAGACTTAATAGGGAAGGGGTATTGTTGAGAAGGAGATTATCAGCCTAATAACCAAGAATCGCGATACAAATTGTAACTATAAAAATTCCAATTTTTACACTGTGGCAAAATCAGGTAGCATGTTAACCAAATGATGTCTCATATCAGTCAGGGTGATCTACAGGTAGAGTAGCCTCAGAGGGACATAATGCCACTCATTTGACAACCCAAATCATCATTCTTAGTCTAAGTTATTTATAAAGAAACATGAGGTGAGGGCCTGTTTCTGGATTCCAGTCCTCAAAACCATCATAGTAGTGGAAGGCAAAAATCACTAATGAACTGTCCAAGTGAAAGTAAAAAGACTCACGATGAGAAACACGATATCAAAGGGCAGCATATCATCCTGAACCAGATTCGGTACTGGAAGATACTGGTAGGCCGGGAGTGTGGGCAATACATCCTGAAAACCAAAAGAAAACTATGCAATTTCTCTGTTCAATGACTATGCTGTGGCTAATGCAAGAAAATTCTCAGGAAACATATACTAAAGTATCAAGCAAAAATACATGCAGTCTGCACTTCAATTGTTCAGAAAAAAAAACCTCTGTGTGCCCATTATAAAAAATAAAATAGACTGATACTATTGCTCTTTACATGGTCATGAGATTTCTTTCAGTTGGGACCCATTTCTGGAATCACAGTTTTTATCAGAGTATGACTAGAAAGCCGTAGAGAAACTGATCAAAATTGGGAAAATCGCTAAAATGTAATGCAGAAATAATGATAATGTTACAGCTAGCAATTTGGAATTTCCACCGAATTGTGGAAGTATTGCAGAAACCTTCAATTATTTACTTGCTGATTACAGTGTTTGCATGGAATTGCATGCTGTGTGCATTATCAAGCTATACATGCACATTACCGCACAGAGGCATCCACTAAGTACCTTATACACTGCATTTATGGGCAACTTAGGGATTTCCCAGGGTATTTCTAACGATGAACAATTTTCAACTTCTTTAAGATCTTAAATACAGTTTTTAAATATTACTGCAGTGTATTTCTAGAAAATCCAGGTTTGATTCTTATTTCACCCTTAGGTTAAATATCAAATATCAAAATTTGAGGCACACCCGTTGCAGTACTTTTAAGTGTGTTGCTCTGTTCTTACGATCAGAGTCTAATGGTTGTTGATCGAGCTTCCACGCCTGGTGTCTCGAGGCTGAAATCGGCCAAGGGAGAACAAAGTGGGGGCACAAGGGAAGAAGTGAGTTTATTTCAGAGCCCACCTCAATACCCGACAAGGGAATATTGTGCCCCTTTGTGACAGCAACAGGGCTCCTGGCAGCTCCTGTATACACAGTGGTTTGTCCTAGATTCTGGCAAGCGCATTTTCAAATGTGGGCTCTAGAAATGTCATAAGAACAATCTATTAATAAGGCAAAGCTGGACTGTCTACAGCACCAGTATATGCATTAAATGAGATGCCTGATCTTCATCATCACTGGATCCAATTACCAATCCCTTTAGGGGTACCTGTGAGGATTTTGCCAGAGGTGGTGACCTGAAAAAGATGTCCCAGCCTGAGTGTAGACAGAATTATCTTTTATTTACTCTTAGGTAAATAAAAGAGGGAAAAGGAGAAAACTAGAGGAGCCCAGACCTTTGCATTTCCCTTTATTCTCTCCCAGAACCAGACAGGTATGAGACAGTCACCTCAGAATCCTACCACCACAGCCGTGAGGAGCTCCAATCACCTTGCCTTGTCTACCATAATGAAGTGACCTAGAAACTGTGACCCAGGTTCAACTCTTCCTCCTTTAAGTGGCTTCTTCACGGGCATTTTGCCATAACAACAGTCAAAGTAGCTTAGGAAAAGAGTGGTAGCTAGTTCGCTGGACTGCAGAGTCATTCCGTATCTCATTGGGGAGGCAGGCGTAATTCTGCAGGTTTGGGTTCTAGTTAGGGTGGATATTTTTAGTGTGGGGTGCATTAAGTTTTTAATCACTATGACAAATGTGACCTAAGCATTTTAAGGAAAGAAAAGTTTGTGTTTCTTCCTGGCTTCAGAGACACCATTCTTCCACTGTGGCTCTGCCGATACTGGATCCTTAGGGAATCATCACATCACAAGGCAGAAACCAGTATCAGAGAAGACTTACCTCATGATAGACAGGGTATAGAGAGAATGGAGGGGTAGCTGGGACCAGCTGGGACCCTAGAAACTATGTCTTCAATCTGGGTCCCTCACCCTATAGTTTCTTCTACCTTCTCAAATACTGCTACCAAGTAGGAGCAAGGCTTCATAAGCTTGTGGGAGGCAGTCAGATTCAAGAGATAACAAAAGGGCTTGTTTATAATTGCAAAAAGGGTCACAATAAACTATTTACAATTGGAAGATTCAAGATGTGAGTTTTGAAATCAACTAAGAATCAAACATTTGTTTGATAACCATGATCACCAAACATTACCCATTACCCCGAAAAGATGAAATTTACACTAGTAATGACAATTTGGGTAGCAATGATTTGAGATGAATGGGCTTGTAAAATTTTAAAGCAAGCAGGGAAGTGTTTGAAACCTCACTTCACTAGGCAAGAGAAGTCTAAAATAGCAGTCATGTATGCACTGTGTAGGTGGTTTCTGGTCTCAGCTTCCATGTTTAGGACTAGTGATGGTAATAGCTCCTCTTTTTAGCCCCAGAGTAATTCACCATCTGCGGTTGGTTTTCTATAACTCTGTCTCACAGACTTGTAGACAAACTTTTCATGTAACTCCTTTCAGTTGTTCCATGTGAATATGCCATCTGTTTCTTGTTGGGAATCCAACTGAAAAGGATATTTACGAGCTCAATAAACACTTGTTCCCTTGTATACATTTACTGTAAAAATCATCAGCTTTGCTAGTGTGATTCGTCATCACCGTGCACACCCAAGCCCCAATCTGCAACAAGATGCGAACCACAGAGTGACTTCGTACCTGCATCTACTTGACCTTCCCACCACAGTGGTCTCAACTTTAATTTCTCATGGGGGTCCTGGGAGAGGATTAGGGTGCATAAGTTGCTCTGAGAATGCAGCATCCATGCAGCCTAGCTCTGCTCTTGGACTCTTTGGGTCTTGGTTCTGAAAGCTGCTGCTCTTGGGTTTCTCTCCGAGTCTTCCTTATCATAACAAGAATCTACCTAGGGACTCAAAATTGCTTTCTTTTGACCTCATCTAGCTGCCAAGAACTGAAGACTTGACCACAAATCCTTGACAAGTGCAAGGGCAGCTGGGACCTGATGTTTGATGCTGCTGGCCTGTCCAGAATTCTAGCATAATTCTGAACCTTGTGCCCTCTAGCTGCCTCCTGCTGTGAACCTGTGCAAGTCTTTGTGTCTAGATGAGTGTGTATGTGTGTGTGTGTGTGTGTGTGTGTGTGTGTGTTTTGAACACCAGTACCAGTTCTTGCTCACATTAATTCCCATCTGCTAAGCCCAAGAATTTGGTAGGGAAAATGACAATCATGCCACTTCCCTTCTAATATACCCACCCACAAAAGAGAGCCTAAAAATAACTAAACTCAAAAGAAAGAAACGATTGACTTAAAGGCTACGGAGTAAGAGTGCCTAGATAAAGAAAGGAAGGAATGAAGGAGAGAGAGACACAGCTAAATATTTTTTTTAAAAATATAAGAAAGTACATTTCTAAACGTATTTTTTGAATATTTCTCTAGACTTTCTCCTCCTTACTAAGACACTGTCATCTTTACTATACAGATGGTGCAAACATCTATCTGCTACTGTGTTGAATTATACTGTATGTTCTAGCAGGGCTGCCTCTTCTGTGCTACATCTGTTTGAACTTAAACATAGGAAAATACATAAGGCAGACATGGTAGTACAATTACAATCCGATCATCCTGGGCTCCCTTTATCATTCTTGGTTTTCATGCCAGGAAGTATTTCAGTTTAGTTAGAAGATATATATTTATTTCAACACAATACAACAACTCACACAACACATTTCCTGAGCCTTTCAGAGATAAAAGTGATGCAAAACCTGTTACACACAATTGCACTAGCACTTAAAAAAAAAACCGGCAGGGGTTGTGGCTGTGTTCCTGAAGGACCTGTTGTGAATATCCAACACAGAGACAGGAAGTCTGCAATTCTGAGGCTGCATATCAGGCTCCACCCAGAGACTGCTGAGTTAAGTGAGAAAGGAATTCAATGACTCCCCTGGCTTCTTACAGGATGCATGACAGATGCTCAGACTTCCTGCTGAGAGCACACATTCACTTCTTATTTCATCGTTTACACACTCTTGTCTTATCAGAAGTTATGACTAAAAGCCTTGGAATCCAGCTTAGATTTACACTGGGTGTAAACGCCAGTGCCTAGCCTGGCTAAGTTTCTGACTCTTGTCGAGATTGACTTATCTAATTAAAATTTGGTCATCTTGGTGAAAGGGGGACTCATGTAAACAACTCCGCAAAGTTATTAAAGGAAATGATGCGTGGCAAACAGCAAGCAGGATGTCTTGGGTATGCGGGACTCCTGGCGCTGCTTTGTCCTTTGAAGCTGCTGTTGTCACAGAGGCAGGGGAATACCAGTTTTTCCATGATTCTATTATCTTCCTTCAGAGATCAAAGAAGCTGTCCCTCAAAACTCCTTGCCTGGCCTCTTGTCCACATTCAATGGCCCACAAGGGATTTTCTGCTGGCAATTCCACCAGCATGCTATCTTCTTGATATGTGTGCCACGTTCATCACACTCTACCTTGAAGGTGTTCTTTTGACTCACCACCATAGAGCTAGGAAACCTCCCATCTTCACAGAGGCAGCTAGAACCATGACTCTAAAGCTTTTTTAAAAAATAATGGTATTGATAAGAAAAATAAAAGAATCGATGGATAACACATTGCATTTCTGCAATGTGTCTTTATAAAGTATATGCAAATATCTCATATTATAAAAATAGATGTCTGATCACCACTGTTGTTCATCCTATAGTGTATGATTAAAACCTCTGACATGTGGAGGAAAATCCAGTGTACAGTTTCACAAAAGGTAGATTCAGTTTTAGATGGAATAAATCAACTTTTTGAGTTTTCCCTATTTAGATTTAACACCCTTCTTAAATTTCTTGGCAGTAACTGAATGAAGAAAATAGACAAAATGCTCTAAACTGGTTTAGTGCCTTAAGACTTAGCAGCTTCTACCACATATGATGGGCTGAGCTCTTCCAAAAGGAAAGAAAGGCACATGGCATTAGCATGCTTGCTCCCTATATAATCATGTAGAAACAAATAATTTGAGGGTTTTTTCTTCTTTTGAAGATATTGGGGCTGAAAGGACAAACAACTCCAAGGGATTCTCTTCCTGATAACTTGTCTTATTGTCAAAGTAGGCAGTTTAATTTTTAGTTAGCAATAGCGATTCTGGGGTACAACTTTAATTATTTAATATACAAATACATTGTAGAAAGATTCAATTAAGCTGACTACTGCAACTTATCACCCGCTTATTTACTGTGTTGTGGTGAGAACATTGGAAACCTGTGCCTTCATGGAGTCTATCCTCTGAGCTTTCTAATGTTCTAATGCCTTCATTTAGAACTGGGAGCTAGCGTCTGAGGAAAGGCTACATCAAATTCTACCACTGGGGAAGGCATAGGGTTGATGAAGTGGCATAACCGAACCTTAAGAGAAATGAGGTACCAGCCATTCAGGTCTGCAGGAAGAACACAGTAAGGGTGGGTGGGGGCTGCAGCTGCAAAGACCCTGAGGTAATAAGACCTGTGTGTTGCCCTGAAGAAACAGCAGAGTGGCTAAAAGCACTGGGCAGAAGCAGATGGGCAGGCCACACTGCAGAGGCTTGTGGGCACCTGGCAAAACCCTGCAGTCTTCACTACTGTGTTGTTGTTAAGCTGTCTACTTACAGGTGACCGACCTGGAAGACAAACGTTGGACCTCAAATTCCAACTCTGAGATGGTGGTACATAAACAGAACTTTGGAGGCAGGCAGATAAGGTCCTGAAGGACATTTTCAAGCACCATGACTAAACCAAAACATTTTTCTCCTTGGCTGCACCAACATCCCAGATAGCTAGCATCTGACAGACTCTGCCTCTCCTGCCAAACTAACTCCAATCTCAGACATTCTTTTTCTCTCTCCTTTTGTGTTAAACCTGCTTGCTCGTGGGGCTGGGGATGTAGTTTAGTTGGTAGGCTTCCTGCGTAGCATCTACTTAGCTCTAGATTCAGATTCTCACACAATTACTAGACCAAGTAGTAGACACCTGTAATCCCAACCTTGACGAGGTAGGGGAAGGAAGATCAGAAGTTGGAGTCATCCTTGGCTATATAGTGAGCCCAAGATCATCCTGTGATACCAGAAAGGGTCTTAGAGACACCCATCAAGCCTCTGTATGTGTACTGAACTATGATCTAGATGTGTAAGTGACCTTCTCAGCTCTACTCAGCAGCTTCACAGGAGAATAGAGGTTAAAACTCTCCTTCCCAGCTTTCCATCTGACTTGCTGAATTGGAAAAACAAAAAAGATGGGCAGCAGTGTGTGTGTGTGTGTGTGTTTGCTTTCAAGCTTCCTTAGTTAAAAGTTTTCTGGATTCTACTTTTAGGAAATTTTTAGTCCTTGAATTAAAATTCTTTCAGTTGTCCATTATGAATGTTTGCTTACAAAGGACTTTCCACCAAGGGTCCAATTGAAATTTAAATGCAAAAACAACTGGAAAGTCTGGCAGTGCATGTGTTAAAATTCAGAACTGGACGCATCCTGGTGGACCAGTCTTTGGTACCCTAGTTACGGAGACACATTTCCTCTTCGCTTCCCACACTCTCATTTCAAAAATAATACCAGACAGGAGGAGACATCAAAGGCAGCCTGTGGAGACAGGAGGAAGTGACTGTTCAAACAGGGAGGGATTCAGCAAGGTAAGTCCCTAACACATGAGCTCTGTGACAAAGGGGACAGACAACACCATCAGTCAACAGACCAATGTCTCAAAGCTAAACAAAACAAAGTGCGGGTCTAGACCCAGACAGCATGAAAAGTTTTTCTGAAAAATGTTGGTGATTAACTCAGTTTTGTTAAAGAAAATTGCCTGATATAAGCAGCTAAAATTTTAAAGTATTTCTTCCTTTCTTTTCATTCTCTTTTCTTTTTTTAGCTCATGAGAACACAATGGAAAAAGAACGGCACTTGAGTCATGCAGATCTTATTTTATTCACAGCCTTGGGAGAAAATAGTCGGGGTCAAAAGGAGAGCCATGGAAGGGCAAGCTACAAATTTTGTACGTTCTATATGTCTAAGCAGTATTTGTCTTCCAGAGACTGAGCGTGAGGCTCTGTGGTTAGTGAGAAAACTACGATGTGGATTCCAAGAGCTCCTCTCTGTTTGGACCTATGCCTATGGATAAGCCATTAACTTGCCCTCTTTTGATATAGTAGCAATAAGAAATGAAAACTCCTTGTCTGCCACAAGGATTAATTTTGAAAACTAAATACATGTAAAACATTTAATATAATTCCCAGCACACAGTAAGCATTCGACTGAAATATATTTCTGTTCTTTCAAGTGCCTTTCCAGAAAAATCCATTTTTTCCAGAAAAATCCATTTCTTACATAAAATATTTAGGAAGGCCTACTCCCTTCTAAATATCACTTCAATAACTTTAATTTTTTAAATTTTAATGGTTATTGGAGATCTAGCTCAGTGATAGAACGCTTGCCTACACTGCCTAAGGCCCTGGGTTTTGCCCCTAATAGTTTACTCAAAAAGAAAACTCAAAGAAATAATACTTAGAAATTGACAATGCCATTGAAATATCTTTCACATTATTTTATTTAATATGTTTATCTGTGGTGTGTGTGCTCCTGTATGTTCCTGTGCATAGGTCAGAGGCAACTTACAGGAATTGGTTTGCCCCTTCTACCTTGTGAGTCCCAGGCACTGGTCTCGGGTCTCAGGCAGTAAGGATTGGCAGCAAGTAACTTTATCTTGTCATCCATATCATATGACACTGGTAGCATTAAACCACGTTAAAAAAAAGTAGTCATTCAGTTTGAAAGTGATGGAGTATTGAGGTAGAAACATGACAGTCTCACCACAAGGACAGATGCTAAAAGAGGAATCAAACAACTGACTAGAAGGAAAGTATTTGCAACGGAGTAGTTGACAACCCTGTTTAGTTTGGAGCTGCCAAGGATCAACAAAAAACAATATAAAATTGGTAAAAAAAAAAAATAAAAAAGTCTGAGCAAGCTATTTCTAAAATCTGTATACAAAGTCACTAATCAAATAAAATGACGTGTTCAACTCTATTAGTAACAAAAGAAAAGCATGGGAAACAAAGAGGCTATTTTTCCCATCAGATTGACAAAGATCGAAGAATACGTTGATAATACTGAGATTATTAAGCTTAAAAACAAAGGAAGGCCATTTATCTAGAAAAATGGTGGTATTTTCTTCAAGAGTTTAAATGTTTGAATTCTGTGACATATAAATTCAACTATAGAAATAACTAGAGGCATATCTCATGATTTATATATATATATAGACATATATATGTAATAAATATATATGCTTGTGGTATGTATAAGAGTTGCTTGTGCACATGTATGTGATGTGATAATTATATTTTATAATGATAATATATAATTACATAATATATAATGATATTTGTTATAAATTATTTGAAATATTAAAAACATTGAAAATCACTTAAATATGAATATACTGGGATTTTAAAATCTGAAACAGAAAACAATTCAAGATGACTACAAATTAGAAAATGTTATTATCATATATTCTAAAAATTGCACGAGAAAAATATCTTGAAAGTAAGTTAATTTGTTAAACTAATGATTCATAAAGAATAATGATTGCTGCTGTATCCTTTATCTGCTTGGCATATAAATTCCTTTTTCTCAGCAATTTCATTCATCAATAAATGGTATCACTAATATAAGTTTTTCAAAAATATTGAGCAAAAATGTTTTAAAAGAATATTTTTTAACAAACAGAAATATTCCTTGAACATAGTTTAATCAAAATAATATGACATAGACATTTAAGGCAAATTCCAAGCAAGAGAAGGTGCTTTTGTATGGTTTGTCAAAGAATATGGCCTTACAGCAATAAGTGGGTTTTCTTTACATACTGAAAAGCTGTCTTAAAGGAATAGCATGAGCAGTCATGACCTTGAAATATTTGATGCTTTTATTGAAAACTAAATTCGATACTCAATTACCTCTGATGAGTGAAATTAAAAGATAAAGAATCCAAAAGGAGAAGTTATGCTGTGAGAACAAATAGTGCTTTGATTTCAGAAGCTTCATGCAATTATATTAGGATTTTGTTCATCTCCTTCAGCCAGAACCATTACATAGCACCTCTGAGTACAGCCCACAAGTCCAGGAAGAAGGGTACGAACCATTCTAGTTGTGGACAACTTTATCACAAGTATTTCTCTTCAGTGCCTGTTACATCTCATCCCATGTAAGTGAACTTTTTATTCAAAACACAATAGTGAAGTTTTTAAGTTAAAATATTCATGCATAGGGGATGAAGAGATAACTCAGTGGTTAAGGGCACTTGCTGCTCTTCCTGAGGACTGGGTTTTAGCTCCCAGCTCCCACAGAGCACCACACTACTGTAGGAGGAGGGCCTGTTTGTTTATCCCAGACGCCTGGCTAGCTTAGCCATGAAATATTCACACAAAAACTGTATTAATTCACTGCTTGGCCAGTTAGCTCTAACTTCTTATTAGCTAACTCTTACATATTAATTTAACTCATTTCTATTAATCTGTATATCACCATATGGCAGTGGCTTATGGGCAAAGTTTCAGCAAGTCTGACTCTGGCAGTGGCTCCAAGGCATCTCTCCCTCTCTCTGCCTTCCTTCTCCCAGCATTCAGTTTAGTTTTCCCCGCCTACCTAAGTTCTGCCCTATCAACAGGCCAAGGTAGTTTCTTTATTCATTAATGGTATTCAAGCAATCTATAACTTTATTTCCAGGACATCTGATGCCCCCTTCTGGTCTCTGCTGTCAACAGGTATATGCACACGGTGCACATGCACATATATGGGCAAAACTCTGATACATGGAAAATCAAGTAAAGATAAACATATATGTCAGTAAATTACAAAAAGGAAACTCAGACTATTGTTTTGCTTGATAAAATACTTACTCATATTTCAAACACACTTTCCTTGTTAAAATCTTCTTCAGCCATTAGTGGAGTCTTTGAAAAAAAAATAATAACTCCTTGGCAAAGTCTGTTACCTACAGAGCTGCTGTAGAGTTCTATTCTACCAAGGGTTTGGAATTCAGGTAGTAAAGAGTTAGGACACTCTAATGAGAAGTCTTAAGAACACCCCAAGACATGTGGAAACCGCCTCATTATGTTGTTCACTGCCATTACTGTCTGTAAAAATTTTGCTTTTTAAAAGTTATAGTTTCAAAATACTCAAAGGAATCTTGCAGCTCAAGAGAATCTTGCGGCCACTTCCTAGTCTATAACCCAGTGGCTGAAGGACATTTTCAGTGTTTCAGCACCATTGTCAATCCACAGTTTACAGAATTTTTCCTCATCCCATGTGGAAATCCCATACTCATTAAGTATTTCTTAATGAGTTTCTTCCTCAGCTGGCAGTAGCCAATAAACTGTGTTGTGGCTCTACCAGGCGTCCTGTCCTGGATATATCATATCAGAGAAATAGTATAACATGCATTCTCTTGTAACTGGCCTCACAGATAATTAAATGAGTCTATTAAGCAACTATATGCTACTTTATCTGAAATTAGTTTTTTTGTCAGAAAAAGGATTTTTGAGAGCAGTTTTTCCTCCATGCAAAGAATAATAAGCTGCATAACATTTAGAATGATAAACATATAAGCAGACAACTCTAACAGCACACAGCAAATGAACTGATAGATAGTTGCTTGGGGATTATGGAGAAATGTAATTATCCTAACTCAGCTGTCTGAGAGGGGGGGTCAAGTGATGTGATTCAGGTTTCTCTAATTGTGGTGGTTAATTCTGATCACCCACTTGACAGAATCTAGAATTGCTATGGAAACAAATTCCTGGGCCTGCCTGTGAGGGATTTTTCTAAGTTAGATTAACTGAGATACAAAGGGCCACCTTAACTGTGGATGACGCCATCCCGTGGGCTGCAGTCCCTGACTGAATAAAAAAGAGGAACGAAGTTGAGTAGCTGCATTCACCTTTTTCTGCTTTAGGCTTTTCTTGGCTGCCTCATGCTCTTGCCACTGTGACTTTCCTGCCACGACGCCTGTACCCTCAAACTCTGCGAGAACTATAGATGCTTCTTTCCCCCACATTGCTTCGGTCAGATATTTTGTCAATATATCTGACTAAAGAAAGGAAACTAATACAATACTAATGGAATATAATATGTTAATGAAGCAAAATGGTCTTAAGAAGAGGAAGGAAGGCCTTTAATATATGTTTATATAGAAAACATATATTAAAAAAGATACCATGAAAGGCATTATGCAAATTGCTTCTTCAGTCGTCCAATAGATGAACTGCAACTCAAACAGAGCCACAGAATAAGAAAGAATAGACCCAGGAGTGGTGGAATGGGAGGATTCAGTCTGCTGCTCGGACCCGTATGGCGCTGTCAAATCTCAACTATGTCAAAAACTTTGGTCACAACTAACTCACACATGTTTTAAGACTCAAGGGTAATTGTCCCCAAATTCTCTTCATTCACACTTTTTAAAGGACAACTCTTTAATAATAATATTATTATTACTATTACTATTATTTTATCTTTCTTCATATGGGTGTTTTGCCTAAGTGTGTGTCTGGACAACTCAGGCACACATATGTGCATCTGGTGTGTGCAGAGGGTGTCAGATTCCCTAGAGTTACAGATGCTTGTGAGCCACCATGCGGGAATTGAATTCAGGTCCTCTGGGAGAACAGTCATTCCTCTTAATTACTGAGTCATCTCTCCATCCCCTCTTCATTCACACTTCATGTCTAGTTGCCACAATTAGTTATAGTCTCCTTTAAAGCATAGAAACATGGAAGGCATTGCAATAAAATCGTAAAAGAATGCAGCCATTCCTCACAGAAAAAATAAATCAGGCATATGAAGATTGTGAAGTGAAATTCTGTTACTTAAATAACAAGGTAGGTCATAGCCAAGAATCAAGATGGCGATGAAAAATGAAATTAAGTCACCATGGCCCATGCTTCGGGACTGAGTGGCTTCTTAGCACCAGGATTTCTTCCTTTCTTTGTTAACCTCAACCTGTTTCTTTATTCTTCAGTGTCTACCTTTGCTTGCTGCATGGCTTGAGGGCTCCCCTATCCTCGAGCACCTAAGGCCAACTATCTGCAATGAAGAGCAGCTTCCTTCAATGGTCATCTTGAGAACAGCTCAGCATCTTCAAGGGCTCCTCTGAGCAAGTGAGGTCAGCCGGCTAATTTGGGCACAAATATGGCCCCCATTGTTTCCTAAGATCTTAGTTTACACTCCGAACCTGCAAAGATCATCTGGAATTGCATCCACTATATCCAAAAGGGGTACAGAAGCCCCCAACCCCTGCTACTCTCACCACAGCCCTTAGACAAATAAAAACCCATCTCCAGGTTTCCATGACCTCATGAACTTTAATCCTAACTTATACTTTCCACATTGTATGTAAAAATCCTAATCTTGTTAAAAATTTTAAATGGAGATGTTACTATTGCATGCACCCACTGATTTGGGATCACTTTCAGTAAAGTACACACAACAATTCTGGAAGAGTCATTGTTTAAGAAGAATTAATAGCGGCATCCCACATACATTATACCCAACTGAGGCTTTAATCAGGCTTTTAAGATGAGTCACGTAAAAGAGGACAGACTTTTCTTTTCTGAAGAACAAAGAAATTATTGAAGTAGAAAAACAGATCAGAGGAATGTGGACTCTTACCACATTCTGAGTCTTATAATAGATTTAGGTAGTTCCAGAATAATATTTTCTTTAAAAATATTCATTATACTTGCCTGAAGACCTGGAAAGGACATCTCTTTGGCCAAAGAAAGCAGAGGAAGAATGTTGGGTTTCATTCGAATCTATTTCCCTGTGCGTATAGTGCTGGATAACAAAAACAAACAAAGATACCTATCGCCTTTTCATCCTCAGAAAAGATAATGTACAAACAGCCCCTCCTGATTCAGGAGGAAGTGTAAGATGAGACTTTCGATTTTATTCTGCTATTGGGAGAAGGAAAGAGGAGGCCTCTGTCATTCCTGGCTCCCATCCCTCCTTGGGCACTTTGACAGGAAGGAGTCCTGTCAGCCAACAAAGCTGGAGTTCAGAGAGAAAACGCAGACTTGCTGCTCTCGCCTGATTCTAGACTGATTTCTCCATGTTCTGAAGTCTTACTTTCTCATGTAAAATGAGTACTGCAGAGCCTTTCTTATCGGATATAGACTTTTTCCACTATTGTCTTCAATTATTTTTATTAGAATATGTGCTTCATCGGAATGCTACTGGTTAAGTAAGACACATGCATACAACGCCTTGTACATAGACGTTTTATTATGTGGTTTTTAGTTATGACTGTAGTGCCTTAGTCCCATCTATCAGGTTGAAGAGCTGAATAAATTTGTAAAATATTTTTATTTATCTTCATCTCTTCACCATTGTAAATATTATGACTCTAACATTCTGTCACAAGACATGAAATAATCTTGTATTGCAATAGCAGAAATGATTCAAGCCTCAAATTTCTCTAAGCATCCCCTGACACAATATCTGAGCCAAAGAAGGAAGGGTAACGCTCAAAGTACCTTCTTCTATTCTGTAACGCCATGTCTATTCCCAGGAAAGCACAAAGACATATACAGCATCCTCTTGGTCTTGAGGTTCATGAATGAGTCACACAAATATTCCCTTTGTCATACTAAACATCAAGTTCATGTGATTCTGATGACATGGCCTTCAATCTCACTACAATGCTCCTTTTAACTGAAATAAGACTTTTCACTTGTCTTTCCTCTTAAAAGCCACATCAGATATTGATCTTTCGCTTTCTTTCTGATCAGTATAATTTTGCTCCATTCCTAAGGTATATACTATGGATTTATGGGTATATAAGATGGATTTTTTGGGTGTAGGATATAACAGTTACTCAGTTCTATCTGACTGCCTCTCTAATCCATAAAATGGAGAGATTCAAAGCTTTCTTTTCACCTGTCTTAATTGTTACAAATTTTCTCTTTGTGACTTTTCTATCCCCTACGATCATGTAAGTTTTATGAGTTGTAAACTGAGAAAGGCAAAAACAACCCTATAATCAGCAAAGGACACTTAAAATTGGGTAACAGATCCTGAAAATACTACTGCTGTCAAAGAGAAAGGCGCAAGAGAATGCCATGTAAAAAGATTGCAGACAGCCTCCAAGATGGTTGCACATCTTGTTCTGCTGGTGACTCACCCATGGTGTGATCTTTCCCAGGGCAAGAGTGTGGAATGGATGAAGTAGAACAGAAACACAAACAAACTTTGACAGAATGCATTATCATTTTTAAGAGTGATTACAAAAGACTTTGATTTCCTCCCTCTCCTTTCTACTTACTATCCCCCATCAATTGCTTGCTATGATGGGGCCAATAGTCCTAAAGTTACCTTTCCCTGTGGAAGATTCATGTAGCAGTGAGAAAGGTAGGATACTGAAGACAGCTTTTGGCCAAAACGTAGCAAAGAAAAGAGACCCTCTGTCCATCACACCGCAGGGAAATGAACTCAGCTACCAACTACGTGAGTGAGCTTAGAGACCAGGCTTCCTTCCACCCAGTCGTGACCTAACAGCAGCCCTCCTCAGTTGGCAAGAGGCTTGGCTCTAGAGGGGTTCCCAGGTGTCCACGGGGATGTCCCCAGCTAGGACCCTGGGCAAGTTCAGTCTTCTTAGACTTTGGGCAGAAGTCTGAACTCTATCTAGATTCTTAGCTCTCAGATTCAGTGTGGTAAGAAAGGAGGATGAAGTTCAGTAGGCAGCCATGTTTCTGAGTCATTTCTTTTTTATTACTCTGTAAATAATACCATTCAAAATTTCCACTTCCTCCCCTCCTCCCATTTCCCTCCTGCTCCCCCACTTACCCTCCCCCCTTCACCCTCCAGTCCTAAGAGAGGGCAGGGTACCCTGCCATGTGAGAAGTCCAAGGCTCTCCCCGCTCCATCCAGGCTTAGGAAGGTGTGCATCCAAATAGACTGGATCCCAAAAGGCCAGTACATGCAGTAGAGACAAATCCCAGTGCCATTATCATTGACTTCTCAGTCTGCCCCAATTGTCAGCCACATTCAGAAGGTCCAGTTTTATCCCATGCTATTCAGTCCCAGTGTAACTGAATTTGGTGAACTCTCATTAAATCAGGCACACTGTCTCAGTGGTGGACCAACCCCTCCTGGTCCTGACTTCCTTGCTCATATTCTCCCTCCTTTTGCTCTTCATCTGGACCTTGGGAGCTCAGTCCAGTGTTTCAGTGTGTGTCTCTGTCTCTATCTCCATCTGTTGCCGGACGAAGGTTCTATGGTGATAGTCAAGATAGTCATCAGTCTGACTACAGGGAAAGGCTAGTTCAGACACCCTCTCCTCCACTGCCCAGGGTCCTAGATGGGGACATACCCATGGACACCTGAGAACCCCTCTAGAGCCAAGCCTCTTGCCAACCTTGTGAAAATGATGGAGACCCTTAAACAGGAAGCTTAAAATCTGAGTCATTTCTTACACAGCAACGGGTAACTAATATTCTAAGCATTTGCTCTTAGCAAAAGCAATGAGCCTTAGTGAAAAGGAGTTTCCTTCTGGGGCGATTCAACTGTTTCAGAATGGAATAAAAGCAATGGTCCTACTGCCTCAAGAATGTACTAAATGCCATTGAGTCATGAATGTTAAAGTAGTTAACTTTTATTTTTTGTGAATTCTGCTTCAATATCTTTTAAATTTAGCAGTATAATACCTAAACAAAAGGGGGATCATTAAAAACATCTGTCAGGAAAACATTCAAATTGATCGCCAAGTTACTCAGGTTAGTGTGTTTTTACCTCACACACATGAGGTAAATTAGGAGTCCCCATTCCTCCCAGCACTGGGAGTGAGAGCAAGAGGGCTGAACAGCATCACTAAGGGCCACAAACTCTAGAGAATGAAATAGGGTGACAGATATGAAGGTGCTCCCAATTTCTTAAATAATTTGAGAAGAATTTAATTTTGGAAACTTATGTGAACACATAATTTGGTTCAATAGGAGCCACTAAATACTCAAAAAGAAGGCAACAAAATTTTTTTTTTTTACACAGACTTTTTATTGTTAAGGAAATACCTTTGTAAAAACCCCATAAAATATGCATCTATGAAGAAAGCCATTATTTAAATAATTCATATTGCAGTTTTTTAACCACAAAAGTTTATTGTGTTTTTCTCTAAGTTTTATTCTGTCTCATTTCTGAAGGAAAATATGTGGTGCGGTATACAGGCTCTCAAGGTTCAAACCACAACACTGCTCTGTCTTCTGGGGGAACTTACTTGATCTTTCTGTAAGTTTCTAGCTGAGGAAAATGGGGGTTGAAAATAGAACCTGATTCATAAGCTAACTATGGGTATCAAATAAGTGATACATAAAGCAGCTCATTGCAAGGCACCCAGCTGACTTCAGCTGTGACACCTCTGAGTAGAACAGCCCCCCAGATCTGTCAGAGCTCTGTCAGAGGACCAGTTAACAGTGGTCACAAATAGACCAGTACTGGGTACCTCAGATCCTATGATTAGCTATTAACTTAGCATTTTTGTGGGATTTCTGGCTATGAGAACCAGTGGGTCCCTGACTCCTTTGCTTGCTCTTGGGACTCTTTTCCTCCTGTTGTGTTGCCATGTCTAACTTGGATATGAAAATTTTTGTTTCATTTTACTATATTTCATTTTGTCGCATTTAGTTGTTATCTTTTAGAATATGTTCTTTTCTAAGCAGAGACAGAAAGGGAGTGGATTTGGAGGCCAGGAGGAATTGGGAAGAATGGCAGGAGGGGAAATGATAATCAGGATATATATTGTATGAGAAAAAAAAAAGCTTTCCAACTAAAAATAAATAAAAACTATAAAAGCCAAACAAACTATATGAAAAAGAGCAGTTAGTTCTTGGTGTGGCTTGTTTTATTCTATGATAAAGCCTTTAAGAAAAATAATGAATCTTAAGTGATCTTCTTGAAACACATGTACAAGTGGACCATACTAATTAGTCCCCCCCTCTTTCTCTGCCTCTTTCTTCTTATAGTCAATTCCCCTGAAGTGCAGGCTCCCCCAAATAATATTATTTGATCATTTGATTGTCTATGGAATGGGACTCTAAATTAGATGTTATCCTTGGGACGTCACTTCATTCAATACTCTCACAATCTCACAGTGTTCACACAAACAACTCATCAAAAATCATCCTCTTTCCTCCTTGTATGAAGCTGAATGCCCTTTGAAGGGGGTAGTTCTGCTAAGACTTTAGATTGTATATATATATTTGTTGCTTTTTACATTTCTGGATAGGCAATTGTGTATGAACATTCTCTCTTGAGAATTTTCTACGGATTATTTCTATTCAACCCAAGCAACAGGGTACTGGTTCTCAAGATGGAATTTTTACTAAAATTATTTTAGATGGCTTATTGTAACAAGTTCAGAGTGAATCTGTATGTTAGAGTTTTGATTTTTTTCATTCATTTTTCTAATAAACATAGCCATAGTATTTGTGAAGGACACTGAAGAACTAACTTAATTAATATTAAATTCAATTGAAAATTTCAGTCTTTAAAAGTTCGTTCAAGTAAGATAATCTCTCTGTCTTCCATACCCTGTCTCCTCTCTTCTCTCCCTCTCATACTTCCATATTATTACATGTTACATGTTAAATTTATTTTCCAAAAGTGTGTCTCTTGACAGTCTAAGAACTATTTACTAATGGATGATGGGCAAGGCACATCCACTTGTTGAGTGCCAACCTGGCATATCAGAAGCTTGTGTATTAGGCTAGGTGTCTATTCAGTTTCAGACAGAGGAAACTCCTCTTTCAGTGAGAGTTCAAACTATTTCCTGGGGGGATATTATACATTTAATTGTGCCCTCCCTAAAGTTCAGGTGTTCAAGTCCTAACACCCCAGAATGTAACCATCTTTGGGTATAGCATGTTCATAGTGACAATCCCATTGAGATGGAAATATTTGGGTTGACCCTAATCTTTAAGAAGCTAACATTGGAACAGCTAGATAGCCACAAAAGTATATAGTTTCAAGAAATTTAAAGAGGACCATGTACAAGTTTCAGGGAGAGGCTGGAAACATATCTATCTCATGGTCCCTCCAAGAAGGAACTCACCCTTAGGTTTTGATATTTATCCTAGATCTTTGAGAAGGCAAATGACTGTTGGTCCAACCACCGTACTTGTGGAAACCTTAGCATTTTCTTGCAAAGGCAAAAGAGTAGGTGGTCTCATCCCGTGAGAGGGCTCTCATTCAGAGCAATATTCCTGGATTATGGGTTAATTGCACTACCCCCAGATTAAGTCAAATGATCGATTCTAATTCAAGAGAAAAATACTAATTCCTTTCTCAGAAAAGTCATATTTTAGAATAAAAATATGTCAGTCTGGTACAACACGAGATTTTTGTTTCTTGCATTTAAAACCATCTGGAAGGTTTATAGGCTGATATGGGTGGCATTTAGTTTTCAGAACACAATCCCTTCCACTCTTCCAGACTCCACACTGATACAATATCTCCTGACTGCAGCCATGGGACAGGACAGGAGCTGGTTTGTGGAGAAGCTAAAATATAATGAGGGCTTAGTGCTCTGTGCCCCGCACTCTGGCTCCTTGGAGGGAAGAAGGCTAAGACCAAGTTCAGTCACCATTGTCCAGTGACTTAACAATCATGCTTATATAATAAAACCTACATAAAAACCACCGAGCAAGGAAGTCCAGAGAGTTTCCCGATTAGAAATGGCATTGAGGTGCTAAGAGCGTGAGACTCAGGAAAAATGAAAACTCAGACATCTATCCCGACCGTGTCCTATGCATCTCTTCCGTCTGGCTTCTCCTGAGTTAGATCCTTCATTTAAAAAAAAAAACAAAGATTTTTATGGGATTTATGAGAATTCAATCAGACTTCTAAACCTGTGGCTGGGGTTTGGGGACCCTCAAACCTGTAGGCACATTAAACAGGCACGCAGGTAGTCTGGAGGTGCTCTGACCTTGAGATCGTGCATGCGTGAGATTGACCCCATAAAACTGTGCAACTCAGACTGAACTGGGTAGTAAGTGTGAGAATAGAATTGAATACGCAGTTGATGCTTGAAAAACCAGAAAGCTAAAAGCACAAACATCAAATCCCTATAATCTGTATTATTCATTTCTTCGGTCAGTCAGTCAGTCAATCAATCTCTAAAGAACTACTACTTTGTAGAAAGCTTGGGCAATGCCTCAATAACTGAGTAGTATAGCAAAGAAGAGATCAACTGCTTCCTAGGGAACTAGAGCCCCAAATCCCCAGATGTCACTGTCATATCTCCAACCACTCCTGAAAATGCAGCTTTCTCTCCCCAGAAGCCTCTGCCTGGGCTACAGCTGAATGCAGACAGAAAGAGTGGGAGATGGTGGTGAGGTCAGGAAGGAAACTGGCCTGGACCTGCACTCCCACGAGCTCTTCCTTTTTTCTCCCTCCTACACCTGTTCTTCAAGGGTCTTTATCCTCCTTTTGGACAAGAAAGAAAGGTAGAATGAGATACAAATTACTAGCTCCAGGCCACAGCAATTTTCAAGCCACCCACGGTTCTCACTTCCAAGACAATCCATTTCCTTGGGCCCAGTCTATTTCCTTTCACCTCTGCCAGACACTTAACCTACACAAGCACCTCACCCCATCCACATACCCACAGGAAACACAAACACCACCTCTACTTTCTCTGGGTCCTCTTACTGTTGTCTGTTCTTCACACCTACTGGGTGAATGAATTTGTAAGTTGTTTCTTCAGTCTTCTCTGGACTTCACATTGCAGTTTGGAGCAGGTGGAGAATGTCTGAGCAAGGATTCAAGATCCTGCAGGTATGGATTCAATTCCCCTATCCTCTTTCTCATCTTAGGTGATCTTGGATTAATTATTTAAAGTACTGGGTCCTTTTGTGTAAAAATTATGGCCTTAAGGACCTGATATGTAAGCAGCTGAAATCTGATTACACAGAAAGCTCAGGCTCCCACTTTAAAAACATACGTAAAATCATGAAGATCACAGAATAGCTGGGGCCACCTTAAAATCTTGAATTATACTAAAAATCCAATTTTATTATTTTTATATTTGCAGTACTTTAATGTATTATGACTTATAAACTTAATGTTATACCTGAAAGGAGTAAGTTCCACAGGTAAGAAAGCTTGAGGATTCCAACCTCAGCCTTACTTATGCCCAGGGTTCTGATGACAGAACTTACTGAGTGGCTTACCTACTCAGACACCTTGAAAACGGATTGCTCTTTGTCCATCTTCCATTTTGTTTCCTAAACTTTAATGTACAGAATATTGTATATATTTACATACCAAAAATTACTTGATGCAGAGTTTGTAAGCAAAAAGTGGCTTTTAGAGTGACCATAACTGTATGCTTCGTTAATTGATTTATAGTTCAGTTTTTGGTAAATCTTTAACATTGTTGTAAAATTCATGAAGTTCATTATAAATATGAATTCAATACTATGAATTCAATGTTTTCAAATATTGAGTAATATGTTCTTGCTAAATGTAAAGACAACACTGAGAAACAGCAGTAGATCATTTGGCCACCACTGTCTTCATTAAAGTGTAACACACACACAGATACACACACATGCACATACACAGATACACACACATGCACACACACAGATACACACATGCACACACACAGATACACACACAAGCACACACACAGATACACACACATGCACACACACAGATACACACACATGCACACACACACACACACAAAAAAAAAAGGTTTGTGAGTCCTTTCATTCCATTGTCACCCAAATTTACTCCTTTGTACACAACACTTTCAATAAAATAATATCATAAGCAGTATATATACTTCTATGCAATAATTTTTTAGTCATATATATTAATTATGTCCAATGTAAGGTAATAAAAATATCTTTAGATAGTTAGGTTCATTATTAAGGATTCTATAATAACAAATGAGCAAAACAAAACCACAAAAATTTAGTTAATATAAGTTTTGTGTGGAATTAGAACCTTCCTAAGAAAATCAAGAATCAAAGCAAAAGTTCACCTCCATATATGTCATAACAGGTTTGATGATGAGGGGTCAGCTATAAGAAAATTTCATGAAGACAGATGGTTATGTTCGCATGATAAGGATAAGGAAAAGTCTGGTTCTTCTGATTCCTTTTGGTGTCCCTCCCTTTTTGAATCAATCTATCTCTCTCAGTGTGTACATGTGCATGCATGTGTGTGTGTGTGTACATTCACACTGATGTGGTGTGGGCATGACACTATATGCATAGGAAGGTCAGAGGCCAACATCAGGCATTGGTCCTTGACTTCCACTTTTTTTCAGATATCTTGTTGCTTGTTATTCTGTCACTAAGCTTGCTAGTTGTGAGCAGATAATCTCTTGTCTCTGTTGCTCCTCTTCTTGTAGCGATGCTGAGATTAAAGATATTTGCTATCGCATCTAGGATCATGGAGGTTCTGAGAATCCAAACTTAAGCCCCCATGCTTTTCTGGCAAGCAATCTACCCACGAGTCACACCCCCAGCTCCATGTCTCTTCGTTTACAGATAGATAATGACAGCTCTATCCTCCCGAATCTTTGTACGGCAGTATGAATGTGGCGGGCTGAATGGCATAGGTAGGGTACCTCCCATATGAGGGTCTTAGTACCTGCTTCATGATTTCATAACCTGAGCAGAGGAGAATGGAAGCCAGTGAAGTCATTTCCTTCTGTATTTTGGAGATGGACATGTGTAGTGATACTTCATTCGTATTTTAATAAATAAAGCTTGCCTAAAGAACAGAATGCTAAGCAACCACACTAGTCAGTCATACAGGCCAGGCAGTGGTGGCACACACCTTTAATCCCAGAAGCCACACTAGTTAGCCATTGAGGCTGAGTGGTCGTGGTGCACACCTTTAATCCCAGCACTAGAAAGGAATATAAGGCGGGATGAGGTAGTAACTTGTTCTATTTCAGTCTGAGGATTTCAAAGAGGTAAGAACTCTCTAGGGAGCTGGCTGCATTTGCTTTTCTGATCTTCAGGTTGAACCCAGTGTCTCTGGATTTTTATTATTTATGCTATAGACATCACACCCATAATTATCAGTGATATAATCTATTCCCTTAGGACTTACTCATGCATAAGGGGCTTTTAGACATAAAGCAAAGAAAAACCAGCCCACAGGCCACAACATCAGAGAATCTAGACAACAAAGAGGGCCCTAAGAGAGACATACTTGGATCTACATAGGAAGGTGAAAAAGACAACTCTCTCCTGTGTAAATTGGGAGCGTGGGGACCATGGCAGAGGTTAGAAGGGGAGAGAGGAGGAAGGGAAGAGAGCAGAGAAAAATGTATAGCTCAATATAAACAATTTAAAAAGACTTGTAAATGTTGTCACCTGTAATCAAAATTTGTGAATCCAGGATTGCATCAAACATTCTGCAAAAATTTTTTGTTCAGCCCTCCCTTTTTTCTTCTAACGTGCCTCGTTTTTCTATGCCTTACCCTCCCCTTCCTGTCTTTAGACATATTCTACTAATTGTGGTATAAAGATCTTACATGTAGTTCCGTGTTTCTAAGAATTCCTTATTTGCAACCTTATTCAGAATTCTATTGAGCTGTGATTGTCAGCTTGAATCTTAATGCATGATTTGGCATTTTACGAACTTTAAACAGCTGCATCTGAGGACTAAATACACTTTGTCACCTAGCATTTTTCTGTGGCTTTTGTAATTCTGTTCAAAAATGTCTAAATTTACACATATTCAAATATGTGTTTCTTCTACAGTTTTTGGATGACACTGGTAGAAAAAGTTAGAAAATGTACTAGGTAAAAGTTTTCTTCCACATCTAAACAGTCAGTGAAACTTCAAAGAGTTTTTTTCTAAATACTCAGTTTTTTTAATTTTTAAAATATTTCACCCTTTAATGCATCTGGAAATCATTTGCATATGTGACGTGTAATGGGACTCCCATTTATTTAAAGTGAATTAAATGTTGTATAACCATTTATTAAATAAAAATTCCCCAACGCAATGAAGTCATAATTTTATATATGTGTTGGAAATTCAGAAATATTAGAATTTCTTTTATTCCAAATATCAATTTAGCTTTTTAAAATGAGAAATGCTTACAGCACCATTTATTGTATAGTAAAGCCACATCTTTGTGCTGCTTTTTCATGTTTTTCCTGATTATATTATTCAATTTTTCATACCAAGATCCATAAGAGGGTGGTGAGAGTGCTTATCAGAAATGTGCTTGCCTTGTAAGTACAGGGACCTGAGATAGAACCCTATGTAAAATGCAGGATCAGATGGTGTTGGTTCCTAGTTCCACCACTAGGGAGGTAGAGACAGGCAGACCCATGGGGTTCAGTGACCAGCCAAACTAACTTCCTTTACTTGGTTAGTTCCAGACCAGGGAAAGACCTTCTCAAAAGAAAAAGTGTAAGGCAATTGAAGACAGCATCTTCTGGTTTCCCTGCACAAAGACAAACACCTGAACACAAAGTGCACATACATCTGCAAACATATGCCTTCACACACACACACACACACACACACACACACACACACACACACCACACCCTTATGAAGAATCCAAGAACTCTTTTTACACCTGTGATTAGAATTTGTATTCTTTTGTGAAAACTGATGTTTTTATTGTAGAAATTATCACCTAAGAGTGCTTAAGACTGCGCTATATCTAATCCTTGACTATCCATTCCTAATTTTCTATAGAAACTTATTTGTATAATCTCTAAAAAATATATAAAAGTCTGTCACCAATCATCATGTCCCTGAAGTGACCCCTTCTGTTCTCACAGTTCTTGCAAGCAAGGTACAATGGCAGCAATCTAAGACTAGAATGTTCAGCACCTGACCATCTCTAGAGATGCTCTACTGTTTCATGCATCCTGGGGACCAGGGAGAAACCAGCGTTCTCTAGAATAGAATCTATGTCCTCTCCACCTCTCTATATACTAGTTCTTGAAAGGCTGACCATGCAAAGAGAAAGCATTTAAGCTACGGTGTCGCTATGTAGGCAATGTAACATTTAAAGGCAGGCAGATCTCTGTAAGTTCGAGGACAGCTTGGTCTACAGAGTAAGTTACAGGACAGCCAGAGATATACAGAGAAACTCTGTCTCGATAAAACAAAATGAAAAAGAAAAAAGAAATAAAAGAAAACATGTAATAACAACACTTCCAGTCTTTAATTGATATAGCAATAATATTTGATTATTCAGAATATTTGTAGTAAATAAACAATAAAATAATAATTGTTTGCTATTCGCTAAACTGCTTTATTTTTACCATTTACAAGATTTTTAAAACTTGCATTTCTAGCCTCCAACAATTAGAGAAGGATAAAAATCAAGTTTCTTCCTCCTAATCTTAATGTCAGATTTTATATTTAAATAAAAACAGCCATGTAGACACCTATTAGTAATCAGATCAATCAAGCATTTCTTTATTTGGCAAACTTCACCCAAGCATCTTGTCAACTGCTGAAAATTACAAGAGACCCAGTCTCAAAATTCCAAAACTAAGACAGAAAAAAAAATGACAGAGTATTTTGCCTGAAAGATTCTCCATCGTACAGATACAGCAAAATATTTTAATGATAGGATCAGCTAACCACCATGTTAGATCGAGCAGGGAACAGAGTTTTAAATAGAGTGCTAGGCACAGAAACCTGCTATGAAGTTGTTAGGTGAAGACTTAGGCCTTTTGCCAACAGCCTTATGAACAAGAGAGCTCAAAAGTGATCTTTATTTTTTCCTACTTTCCTTCTTTCTTCATTTTTCCTTCCTTTCTTCTTTCTTCCTTTCTTTCTCTCTTTTTTTCCCTTCCTTCCTTGCTACTTGAGAGCAGGAAAAAACTGAAAGTCTCTGCTTTCAATAGAAGTAAAGAGAATTAGTTTTTCCTTAGAAAAAAAAAAGCAAAAAGATGAAAGTCAGGTTTCCAAATGGAAATATTTTGATAATTAGGTCCAACCACAGAATAGAAAGCACACACAGTTACTCTATACATTTCCCAACCTCAAACAAAAATTTCGACTTCAGTAGCAATTAGAAATGGGCTACCTAGTATCCACCGTACCACAAATGAAAAGCTGGGACATTTAAGAACTTAGCACTGCATACAACTGCTTCTTCATCATAGATGAGTTGGCATGGCCTTCAGGCCTCAGATGAGATGTGTGGACGTTTCTGAGAATAAGCAACTTCTTGGACAGAGTGGAAGAATTGGGGGTGGCTGATAGAGACTTAACAGGTGGCCCCTGACAGTAGGGCAGATGTTGAATAAGTTCTAGAGCCCTGCCTCTAAATGTTGGAAGACACATACAGGCCACCGCTAATGATAGGAAATGGCTGGTGAATAAACTACAGGCAAAGGGATACAGACAATGAGAAACCCTGATGCATGTTATCAATACGTACATAGTTGGCCTTGAGCAGCACAGTGGGCACTGTCACTGGCAGGATTAGTACTAGTAAACCCATATATTTCTGCTTCGTGGATATCTTTTTTTAAATGTATTTATTATGTATATAGTGTTCTGGGCACCAGATCTCATTATAGATGAATGTGAGCCATCATGTGGTTGCTGGGAATTGAACTCGGGACCTCCAGAACAGCAGTCAGTTCTCTTAACCTCTGAGCCATCTCTCCAGCCCGTGGATATCTTTTATGAATTTTAAGGTCTAAAATATTTTATTCACCATATTTTATCTTATAAGATACATTAATTTTCCAGCAAAACTGAGCAGAAAGTTCAGTGGTTCCACCTATCTGCATCCTGTGATGCAGGTTTTCTTAACCTTTAATTTTCAAAAATGTTTGATCTCAATGGCAGCCTTGTATTTGAGTCTTCCAGACCTTCCGACTGCCTCTCAATGTAGCAATAAGTAGGTCAGAAGTTCATTATGGATTTAACTACCTAGATGGCTCTAAATGTGTGAATTAGTATCAAGCAGAAGGAGGTGTGCTCTATCACAGTAGGGAAGTTTAGACAGAGCTTGAGGTCTAAAATAACCCTGCCATTTTCTGCTGGAACATCTCAGTTTAGAGTCCATCGGGTTAGCATGCATAAAAGTAGAGGTACCAATCAATCCCGTGATGTTGTTATGTCCTTCCTGGTTTTCTGTCACTATCAGAGTGTACCCATCATAGACCATTCTTTTGGCTCTATTAACAAGCTAGTCTGCTTTAACTTTCAATCCTCAGGACTAATTCCTTCAAATAGAGCCTCGATTTTTCACTTTATTCTGAGATTTTCTTTCAGCCTGATTGGCAGGATGGCTTAGGCTTTAGTGAGTCTCTTTGGAGCTTTAAACTCATGGATAAACCAGCTATTGCTTGGCAACCTCCCAAAATCTGCCACTTTACAATTTAGAAAGGGTGGCAGTGATGGAAGAACTGGAAGATAGTCAGTCTAGACACCCTCTCAATCTCTGTTTGTGTCTCAAATCCTCTGGATTTATGAAGTCATATTTCCCTAAACTCTAGAGGTGCCATCGAGAGTGGGCTTGTGTTTTATTTTTGAGAACTTGTCTGTTTCCCTCCTTTTCATATCCAGATGTATGATCTCATTGACTTGAGTGAGCATGCAGCTACTGGTAACCTAGGGGAACAGTGGTCTGACTTTCAGGGACTCTGGCTTTCCCTCAAAGCAGAGAAACTTAGGAAAGAGGTGAAATCATGAGTGACTGGAGATGGATAGCTCTTTATCCTTGCTCTCATTTCAGCAGTGACGGTCCATGGCCTGTAGCAGAGGCTACCATGCAAGGTAGGATACTTACACATATCTAAGTCTTATTTTCCTTGTGAAGCTAATTCATGAGTGTGTGACGAAAGACTGGAATGCCCTACTTTAGAGCAGGGGTCACATGAGGGAAGGTACTCAAGGGCCACTTCTAAAGGTTTTGTATCAGAAAAACTGGATGGATTCAGAAAGGTTTCTGTATAAATAATTCTACCCCAGCAGTAATATACCCATTTTAACTTATATTAGATTGGATAAATATTGTATGTTTAAACAGATGCTGTGTGTAAAATGATGGTATTCCTTTCAGTGACTGAAAAACTGCCTCCCACTTGCTATGTGTATGTGGTGGTCTGTCCCACCTCTGCATGAACTTAGCAGTAGCGTCATCCTGTGCTAGGGTGGGAGAACCAATAATCTCATGATTCTTTCCATACAGCTTGTCCCTTGGCCCGAGGCGATGTCAGTCACTGCTTGGAAGCTACTCAGGATGTGGTGGTAAGAGTTATCTTCTGAGCAGGACAGGAGCCATTAGCAACTGCACTCACGACAGCTGCGTAGGTATGACGGCCCAATACCAGGCAGCTCAGCAGAAACCAAGAATGTTTCCAAATGCTTCAGAAAGGGAGCAATAAAGCTACAACAATGATTTTATATCTAGCTACGATTCTTTAAGTGCAGTGCTTATCTATAATTTAAATCCAAGCACTACCTGAATTTAAATCTTTGGCTCTCATGCTAGGGGATCAATAGATAGTATCTAACGGTGATCTATGAAGCAGAATTATAAGCATATTATTATTCAGGAAGATTAAAAGCTGGGTCTTAAAAATACACACCCAGGAGTGGAAAAATACAAATTTCACACAATTAAGTGGAGGTAAAAAAAACACACACACTGAAGGTGAACAAAGGACAATAGGAAATATCAAACTGGGAGGCTAGCACACTACATAATTTTTAAGAAGGACACTCCAGAAACAGAAAAAAACCCTTCAGCTTTAATGTTTAAAAAACATACTTCAGTCAGAAGATAAATATTTTATTGTGCTTTTCAAACTCTTCTCTGCATTTCTTACTGTTCCTGTTGAAAACATCAAGTTTCTCTTTGAAATTATATTGATCCAAGAGGCCTCCCAAATAGCTGCTTATCAGCGGGTAAAGGAAGCAAACATCTGGTTTGGGTGCCAAACTTCTTACCAGATTAAACTGAAATGAGCCCAGTCTTCTCCACTGAACCCTTTTAGTATATTAGGAGTACATACAGCAATTGAATGTCAGAAGTGAGATAAATCTAGATTAATTTCTTTCAACCCTGTTTTGCTTTTGATTGCTTGTTTGTTTTGCTGCTTTCCTTGATAGAGTCCAAAGAAACGGTTAATTTGGCTTTATAGTTCTCAGAAACTGCAATGAACCCACAACATACTTTATTATTGTAGCCCACTCCTTATTCCTTTATCTAGCCCATGTATCATCTGACCAGTTATATTGGAATCATCAGGGACCAAAGGAGATAGAGCTCTATCTTAGTGGAAGCATGTTGGGATAGTTTAAATCTGTTAGCAGCCATTACACAGGTCCTCATGGACCAGTCTGAGGCTGTATGTCCAGATAATATTGACTGCATTTAAAAGATGCCTTTCCCGCTCCATTGCCTTAAAAGGATGCTGAACGTCCTTGGGGCTCCATCCAGAACTCAGAACTGAGTGAATACCATTTTTCTATTGATCAAATGTATGCTGAGAGAATGGTGTTACAAGTTTGGTCCCCAGGAAAAAAGATTGGTATGGTGGTGCATACCCGTAATACCAGCTCTGAGGATACAGGTACATAGAAGATTATTGGTGCATGCTGGCCAGACAGTCTAGCGTAATTGATGATCATGGGCCAATGAAAGATGTTGTTTTAATGGAGGCAGATGACATTAGTGAGATGACAAGCAGGGTTGTCCTTGGGCCTTCACTTACACACACACACACACACACACACACACACCCCAAAATAAACTGAAATAATAAATCATTACATAAAGCTTATTGCATATAACAGTAAGCTATTTTTCCATCATTGTATATTCTCTTCTCACACAGAACTAATTTGCTTTCTAAATATTAACACATAATTTTCAAAAGTAGATGATTCTGGTTTTTTGAAGAGTTTAGATTCATAGAAAAGTTGAGAAGGAAGCCCAAGGAGCACCCATCTACCCAATGCCTAGTCTTCTGTTACTAGCCATTTATATTACTATGATTTATATTTGATTGGAATTAATAAATATTAGTGTCAGACACTAGTGTTAACTAGAGTTTATAGCTTTATCGTTATATACTTCTCTTCTTTAGCTTTTGTTTTCTCCTTTTTCTGTTCGAAGAGTCCATCCAGGGTATCATATTTAATTCTAATATCTCATTAAGCCCTGAAAGATAGTAAAAGTGGTCAGACCCACCTGTGTCCGATGGCCTGGACGGCATTAGAGTCCTGCTAAGGAGCTTTATGCTACAATTAGTCCCATAAGTTTCTCACGATGTGATTTGTCCTGTGAACGCTGGGCATGGCTAGCTCTGAGATAAGCAAGCACCTTTCCATCCTGCGGCTCAAGGACACGGCTACACATGGGACATTGCTGATGACACTGAACTTGCTCCCTTGCCTGAGGCCGTGTTTTTAAAATTTCTCTACTGTGAAGTTCAACATTTTTATCATCTTCATACTGTACTCATTGAAAAGAGATCACTGATCACAGCCAAGAACTAATAAAACAGAAATGCCTTTCTCCTCCTTTGAGGGTGGAATAGCTCCACGAGTTAGTTCAAGTTTTTCCATGCTAGATATTTGCATATTCTCTCTATTTGTTTATAAATTCATTTGTTTATCTACACACTTATAGAATTACAGCTATTTATTTTATGCTTTGGGTTATAAACGAATTTGTAATTTTGTATAATACAAATAAATACTTTCACTTGGATTATTCCAACTTGAACCTTTTCAGTTGGTTCCTCTGCTACTCTAATATGTTTGCATGTACCTGTGTTTTATTTTACACATCAACATGAAATGTTGAACTATTTATTATGAATGTATGACTAGAGAGAACTTGTCTCAAAGCAAATTTTATATTATAATATTTTAATTTTATTCAACATATAAATATAATATAAATATGAATATATCTAATTTTTGTTTTGAGACAAGGTCTCTCTATGTAACCTGAATGTACTGGAAATCACTATGTAATTCTGGCTAGCATAGAACTCACAGAGATCCACCTGCCTCTGCCTCCCAAGTGCTGGGATTAAAATTGTGTACCACCATGCCAGGTTGATAAGGCATTTTAAGATGTACGCTCTAGTGGTTTTTAGAATACCAACTGTATTGCACAACGATTACATAAAATTCCAGGACATTCCCATTATCCCCCAAAGAAGTTTCATACCTATTAACTGCTAGGCTAATTCTTTTTCCCTTAGTCCTGGAAATCACTCATTTACTTTATGTTTATATATTTACATATTTTAGACATTTCATAAAAGTTAAAACATTTTGTATCTGATTTTTAAACTCAGTGTTTCTACCAGGTTGCACTCTTATGACTATGTAATATTCTCTTGCATGAATATGTTTCAAAGGACACAAAGTTGTCCCCACATTTGGGATAGTCTGAATAATTTACTAATAAGAATTTATGTGCAGATTTGGGGTTGAACATATGCCTCCCATTTTCTTAGG